>NC_140594.1:91123219-92345302 GCF_964204655.1 Triturus cristatus | reverse complement strand
ACTCCTATTGATTATCCTTCGCATTTTCCTGACTCTATAGAGCACTTTCCAAGAATTATGTACACCCTTCTACACCCCAAACCGCCAGCTTAGCTCCGCTGACCTCTCCCTCGCCACTGTCCCCCGCATCTGTCAAGCGACCTCCAGTGGCAGATTGTTCCCCCACCTCGCCGCTAAAACTTGGAACACCCTCCTCATCAGCCTACGACAGACCCAGAACCTGTTGGCCTTCAGGAGACTCCTCAAGATCTGGTGAGTCGTGCACTTTACAAATGATTGATTGATTGATTGATGTAACCATCGTCCTGATGATGACTTTGATTTAAATAGTTCGAAACGTCGTCGACTTCATAACACCATTCGCGGCAACCAAAGGGTCATTTACAAGTAATGAAATTGTACCTGTAATTGTAAATACTTTCGTTTGACCCCCCAATTTATTGTTTCTTATTGTTTTCTTCGCCACCTCACGTTGTTCCTTAATCACTTGTGTCACTGCGCCGTTCACTCACTGCAACACTTCCAGTGCACAATTGGTTCTTATGGTTACTGCATACTAGTTGCATTATAGTGATTCTATATGCAAATAACAACCCTTCCACCTTTACTTGGTCTCCCTCGTCCCTTTGTCCCTTTGCTATGTGATTAACGCAGTTTCTATGAACAGTCGCCCCTGTAAGAAACACCAGTTGAGACGTTGATCTATTGTTATAATGTGTGGGCAAATGGGGCCTGTGTGATCTATTGTTTCAGTAATAGGAGTAAAACTGGAGATCAATCAATCAATCAATCAATCAATATGTTGTAGAGCACACTACTCACCCGTTAGAGTCTCAAGGCACTGAGGGGTGGGTGTGCGCAGCTCCGTTGGGGTAATTTGAAATGCCAGGTCTTGAGGTCTTTCCTGGAGGTGAAGGGACAGATCATTCCAGGTCTTGGCTGTGAGATAGGAGAAGGACCTTCCACCCGCTCTGGTCCTGTATAAGCATGGGACGGTGGCTAGGTAGCGGAAGGCTAAGCAGAGGTTTCTCTTGGGGTCATGGAAGGAGAGGCACTCATTGAGGTATGGATGTCTGGTTTGTGGAGGGCCATGTAGGCATGTGTGAGCAGCTTGAAAATTATTATTCTATTGAAGGTGGAGCCACTGGAGGTTGCTGAGGTGTTAGGTGATGTGGTTGTGCCTTGGAACATGGAAGATTAGTCTTTCTGCGGCATGATGAATGGTCTGGAGTTTTCAAAGGAGTTTTTCTGTTGATTCCGGCATATAGGACATTGCCGTAGTTCAGTCTTCTGGTGACAAGTGCATCAGTGACCATTTTTCTGGAGTCCGGGGGATCCTCTTGAATGTCTTACATAGTATGCAGAGGGTGTTGAAGCATGCGGAGGTGATGGCATTGATCTGGGTATTCATACTGAGTGATGAGCCTAGTATGAACCTGAGGTTACGTGCATGGTCAGTTTGGGTGGGTGGGTTTCTGAGGGTGGGGGGCCACCAGGTGCCACCCCATGCGGGGGTAGAGAGGAGGATGAGGACTTCTGTTTTCTCCAGATTGCAGTCTCCAGGTTGCATTTCAGGAAGCTGTTCCTTATCTAGGTTACAATGCCTTTCATCCCTTCTTGGAGGTTGTGCCTGGTGATGTTGGGTTCCTTAGTGAGGAAGAGGATGAGCTGGGTGTCATCGGCATAGGTGACGATGGCTGCAAGAGTGGCCATGTAGACGTTGAAGAGGGTGGGGCTGAGGCAGGATCCTTGGCGTACTTTGCATGTGATCTCTGTTGGTTCTGAGAGGATGGGCAGGAGTCATTTTCTCTGTGTTCTGCCTGTGAAGAATGAGCGTAACTGGCTTGGATGCCGGGGTTGTGAAGTCTGGTAGTTAAGTTGTGGTGGGAGATGGTGTTGAAGGCTGCTGATATGTCTAGTATGATGAGGGCTACCGTTTGGCCTTGGTCAAGGAGGGTGTGAATGTCATCTGTGGCAGCGAGGAGGGCAGTCTCGGTGCTGTGGTTGCTGTGGAATTTGGATTGAGAGGTGTCTAGGATCTTGTTGGCTTCGATGAAGTGTGCTAGCTGGGCGTTGATGACCTTTTTGATGACCTTGGCTACGTAAAGAAGCAGTGAGATGAACCTGAAGTTCTTGAGGTCTGTTAGGTCTATGGAGGGTTTCTTTAGAAGGGCAGGGGGTGGCGGTCTCTAGGGAGCAGTTGATGGTTTGACCTAGCTCAGGTGCGATAGCTGTGGCAGCCATATTGAAGATATGCAGTGGGCAGGGGTTAGAAAGTGCTCAGGAATAGATGCTCTTCATGGTCTTTAGGATGTCTTCTGTTGTGAGTGGGGTCGAGGTGGAAGGGTTTGTTGGGTGGCATCGCTAGGGGTGGGACAGAGCAGAGGACTTGGTCCTCGAAGTGGTCATGGAGAGTCTTGATCTTGAGGTGAAAGAAGGAGCTGAGTCTGGTACAGAGGTCTTGGGATGGAGGAACGTCAGTTGATTCGCTGTTGGGTTTTGCAAATTCCTGTATGTTGCCAAGAGTTCCTTGGATTTGGGGCATTGGAGAGGATTCTGTCTTGGAGAAAATTCTTCTTTGTGGATTTGATGAGTTGGTGGTGTGCCATGCTGGCTGTTTTGTAGGTGGAGTGTGCTTCCAGAGTTTGGCTGTTTCTCAATTTTTTTTCCAGTCATTGGCAGAGCGCTTAGATTCTCGGAGTGCTGTGGTTAACCAGTTCACTTTCTTGTAGTGTCATCTTGTGGTGTTCTGGAGGGGGGCAAGTGTGTTGGCACAGTTTGTTATCCATTGGTGGAGGTTGATTGATGTGGTGTTGGCATCTGTCATAGTTGGGGGTGGAGTGCAGGTAAGGGCAGGGGTGAGGTGTTCTTCTAAGAATTTGTTCCAGATTTGGCATGGGAGGCAGTGCACATGCTTCTGTACAGTGGGTTTACTAAAGAAGAAAGGGATCCAGTGGTGGTCACTCTAGAGCGGTTCTGGGGTGTGGTTGAAGAAGGTGCTGTTTCCTCCTGCAAAGACTGGATCGAGTGTGTGTCCCGATGTGTAAGTGCAGTTGGAGATGAGTTGCTTCAGGCCTATATTGGTGATGTTCTATAGGAGGGCGGTTTTGTTGTTTTTGTCCAGGTGGAAGTTCAGGTCTCTGAGTAGTGTGTAGTATGTGGGGCAAGGGCGTGGGGTGTGATGAGGTCAGTGATGACGTTGGTGAACGGAGCGCGGGGGCCAGGTGGTCTGTAGACAAGTGTTCCGCAGAGCGTAGTTCTGCGGTTGATCTGGATCTGGAAATAGATGTGTTCAGGGGGAGAGGCATCGCCCGAGTCGGTGGCTGTCAATCAGAGGGAGATTTTGTGGATGATGGCGAGGCCTCCTCCTGTGATGGGGTAGCCTTTCCTCAGGATCTTATATCCGTTGGTGATATCGGTTGCGAGGAAGCTGACGTTGGGCATGTGAGTGTTGAGGTAGTCGCAGATTTGGCTTGTCTGTGCAGGGAATGTAGGGTGAGGAGGGTGCAGTTCAGTGGCTTGTATTTATACTGGTATTTGGTGGGCCTGGGGGTTGCTGCTGGGCTCCTGATGTTGGGTGAATGTGCGGCAGCAGTGATGGCAGTATAACGGGTCTTAGATGTTGCTCACCATCGAAAACTGGCAGTTGTTGCTGTATACGGGCCTGAGATCATGGAGGGTGCTGGGGACTTAATGGTAGAGGGTCAGGGGACCAGGGTCTCTGGTACTGATCATGGTCGGGTCGCGGATGAGTGCAGACAGGCTTGCATTTGGCAAGCCTTTGGCAGGCCAGTGAAGCGACCGCACAGTGGCCACCATCAAGTAGGTGTTGAGGAGGGTGATCAGCTGGGAGCAACACACTGGGGGGTAGGGGCCCACGGAGGCAGCAGCTGCGAGGAGCGCAGGAAGAGGGGGCAAGCAGAGGAAAAGGGGAAAAGAGAAAGCAGCAAAGAAAGAGAAAAGCGGCACAAGAAAGAGAAAAGGGCAAAAGAAAAAGACAAAAGAGGCAAAGAAAAGAGAAAAGAGGCAAAGAAAAGAGAAAAGAGAAAAGAGGCGTGGGAGAATAGAGGACACACAGCAGAATAGCAGAAGAGCACGGTGCTCTTCTACTAGACCACCAGGGATGAGGTGCAAGCAGGAGCCTGCGGGTAGAGGAGGACCTTGAACACCTACCTGTGAGGAGCTCGGGATCAAGGGCAGACCCTTAAAGTTAGAGTTGTGCCTGCAGAGAGCAGTGACACTGACCAGGAAGATCCTCCACTGAGTTGGTGCTGCTTTCCCATCATCTGCCCCACCAAGTTTGTGATCAATTAATAATATAAAAATATTAAGACACATCTCAATAAATCACACAGCCCAGGGGAAGAGGGTTAGGTGTTTGATGAATGGATGGGAAAGGGGATTTTAGGAAAGGTGTGACAAAGACTAACAATACACAAAGACAATATTCATCTGGGCAACGAGCAACCAACCATCATCCATTTGTAAAAGGAGGAAAAGGAAATGAAGAAATGGGTACATGTAAGGTAACTTAAATGCAATGCAAGCCAAACAGGCTATGTGCCTCAGAGAGACCCAAGGTGCATTCATCATATCTAAATGTTCAGTCACAGAGGGTTGAAAAATAGCAAATACAATACACATTATGTAAGAGTAAAGCAAACAACACACACAGTTCTAAAGAATTGATGATTACATGAAAAAGGATACTGTATTGCCAAATTGGGAAGTGCATCTGCATTCTTCTTGGACTGTCTGTCAATCTTGGGTGCCTGGCTGATGCAGTCAGGTAAGGTAAGTGTGAGTGTTGTGGTACTTTTCCCTTTTTGTAAAGGAGAAGAGCAGGCCTGCGGGTTGCAAACCAGAAATTATATTGTAGAATCAAATAGAAGGACAGAAGGCAAACATCATAAGGAATGTCAAAAAGACTCAGAGGCAACACAAGAGATTTTTTCCAGTCATTGGCAGAGCGCTTAGATTCTCTGAGTGCTGTGGTTAACCAGTTCACTTTCTTGTAGTGTCATCTTGTGGTGTTCTGGAGGGGGGCAAGTGTGTTGGCACAGTTTGTTATCCATTGGTGGAGGTTGATTGATGTGGTGTTGGCATCTGTCATAGTTGGGGGTGGAGTGCAGGTAAGGGCAGGGGTGAGGTGTTCTTCTAAGAATTTGTTCCAGATTTGGCATGGGAGGCAGTGCACATGCTTCTGTACAGTGGGTTTACTAAAGAAGAAAGGGATCCAGTGGTGGTCACTCTAGAGCGGTTCTGGGGTGTGGTTGAAGAAGGTGCTGTTTCCTCCTGCAAAGACTGGATCGAGTGTGTGTCCCGATGTGTAAGTGCAGTTGGAGATGAGTTGCTTCAGGCCTATATTGGTGATGTTCTATAGGAGGGCGGTTTTGTTGTTTTGTCCAGGTGGAAGTTCAGGTCTCTGAGTAGTGTGTAGTATGTGGGGCAAGGGCGTGGGGTGTGATGAGGTCAGTGATGACGTTGGTGAACGGAGCGCGGGGGCCAGGTGGTCTGTAGACAAGTGTTCCGCAGAGCGTAGTTCTGCGGTTGATCTGGATCTGGAAATAGATGTGTTCAGGGGGAGAGGCATCGCCCGAGTCGGTGGCTGTCAATCAGAGGGAGATTTTGTGGATGATGGCGAGGCCTCCTCCACAGTGGCCAGTCTTGTAAATCAAATAATGTGGAGCAGTCTGGCTAGGGGAATAAACTAAGAAAAGATAGATAGGCACGGGATAGAGGCAGGCACAAATGTATATCTCCAATGTCATTGAGGGAAAATGGGGTATTGGTGGAAGAAGGATTCTTCATTACAGACCAGTGCAACTCAAATCTGGCAATGAAATGTCCGTATCTCTTTTCTTGTGGGACTCTTCAACTTGCTGACTCCCTCCCTATGTCCTCCCTGACGCTTGCTTTTCGTGGATCCTATCTTTTGCTGGATCGCTAATTTACCCTGGTATGGAATGTGTTATCTTTCTGTAATTAATGCGATTTTCTTTTGCCGTTTGTTCCCCCCTGTTGACAAGCCAGTTTCGACCCGCCTCCTAGCCCCCTGTCCCTTGTTTCCCTATGACTAAGCACTCCTTCTCCCCTTGTTGGGGAAAGATCCAATATTCTTACTCTGGAGTCTCAGTGACCCCTCTGAGAGAGTCCACAGCGTCAAGGGAACCATGCACAGCTGAGGCATGGTATGCGCCCCTTACCAAAGCACTCCCTCTCCTCTTGTTGAGGAAGGATACAGTAGGTAGGCCTTGGAGTCTCAGAGACCCCTCTGAGAGAGTCAACTGCGTAAAGGGAGCCTACCGGTTTCCCTCTTTCATTCTATGTCTATTTCCTCTGCCCCATCCCCCTCCCCTTAATCTGTCCCCTTGCCTGCTACGCCACCTAGCCCCCTGTCCCTTGTGTTCTTTAACTAAGCACTGCTTCTTCCTTTGTTGGGGAGAGGCCCAAATACTTATACTCTGGAGTCTCAGTGATCCCTTTGAGAGAGTCCACAGTGCCAAGGGAGCCACTCACAGTTGAGGTATGGTATGGCGCCCCTTGCCAAAGCACTCCCTCTCCCCTTTTTGGGGAAGGATCCAGTAGGTAGGCCTTGAAGTCTCAGACACCCCTCTGAGAGAGTCCATTGCGTAAAGGTAGCCTCTCGCAATGGAGTTGGGGGAATGATACCACTTCCCCAGGGATCGCAGCTTACTGGACTTTGGACGCAGCTATTACTCGTCTACCGGTTTGTGCCCTCATCACTCTACTCCTCTTCGTTCATGCTGGGTCTCTCACCCTCCCCCTCCTCTTTCCCTCCTTCATTCGCTGTCTACTTCCCCTGCTCCTACACCCTCTGAATCTCTCCCCTTGCCTGCTTTTTCCCTTACGCATATAGTCCTTATTGCTTGTCTCGACCTAACATGTAACTATGTAGCTATGCTCTAATAACTGTGTAACCTTTGTAACAATGTAACCTGTAACTATGGTCTGATACCCATGTAAAGCGCTCTGATACCTCTGGTTCTAGCCAGCGCTATATAAAACCTTTCAAATAAAAAAAATCTAAAAAAAATAATAATAGCTATATAATTGTTTTTGTCAAAGCAGTTTGCAATAGAGAGACAAAATTCTATGGTTGGTGGGAAGTAGAGTTTGCCCTCAAACTCAGGTGGGTCACCTACAAGTAGGTCAGCTAACATACTGCTACCATGAACTGAATCTAACCAATCACCCTCATCTTCCTCCTGTCGTACTTCAGGTATGGTGTAATCCGTTGGTCTAAAGTGCTGATTAATTTTTATCAGGGTTATTCTCTCCACATTATGTGATACCTGCACTAGCAGCACTGAAAACATGCTCAGCAGACACAGTGGCTACCGTGCATACCAGTTAGTTTATTGCCAGCCTGCTGAGCACTGGCCATTGGCACTTCTTCCTATACCAATACATCAATGTGTTTTGATCAATATTGACCTCTGTTGGGTCATCCAGCTAGGCTTGGACCACCCTCTCAATAGCCATTGATGCTCCACCTTGCTTGACCTCTTTTGCCCTTGCCAAGGCACTGAACTTAAGCCCTGTTTTTAGAAATCAATCATATGCAGAATTTGAGGCTGATACTCCAGTTCCTGTTGTTGCTGGTGTCTTTGTTGGTTTTTGGCTGCTGTGAGCCAACAGCACTGCCCATCAGGCTCTGAAGTTGAAGGCTCCACTGAAGAACTTGCACCCTGGAGGTGTAGGCCTCTGATTTCCAGCTGTTCTTTTTCTAGGTCACTAGCTTGCTCAGCAATCCACATTTTGTAGTTTGAACCATCCATGTCTGAAAAAGTAATGAGAGTGGCCATCAAATGTTTGTACCCTGGATCAAGAATTGTGACATTGATGTAATGTTTGGAGGACAAAATGTCTCTGTGCACCATTGTATTAATAGATAGGCAAAGGATTAAGCTCTTCACCAACTCATATGTATCTTTTTTTCGTTATAACTAGGGGTGGGCGGAATTTGCGTAATTGCGTTACGCAAATCTCCGCGAAACGGTAAAAAATCTCCGCGAACACGCAGAAATTCCGCGAACACGCGGAATTGCTTGTTCGCGATGCTTTTTTCCTGTTCACAATTGCTGTTTGCGTGCTCGGGGAGAAATATCTCGCGAACACGCATTTTGAGAACGCGAACAAGCAAAAATTTCGCAAAATCGCGGAAAGCAGACTTTTGAGCAATTTCGCGTTCTCCGCGGAACGCGAAATTACGCAAATTCCGCAAATTCCGCGAGCGGAACGGAATTTACCGCCCAGGCCTAGTTATAACCTGTGAACATTTCAGACACCTCCTTTAGCTATTCCTGTAGCACATGCAACAACAGGTTAGATATACCCATGGTACTGTCCTCCTTGCTGTCTTCCACTGTGAAAACCTCAAAAGGAACTTTTACACAATGTGGCACATTCCTGCGTTGTTGTGGCAGCCTAGCGCCACCGCAGGCTGGGTGCCTGTGTTGTAGGCAGCTGTTTGAAGTCATTGAATGTCATGCAAAGTAGCTTTGTGTGGGTTTATAAATCTGACTTAGAGGTTTGTGTCACAAATGTACCCTTTTGTGTGGTGCAAGCTCTCATAAAAATGCCCATAAGGTTCAATTTAAAAAAAGGTGATATGTACAGATTTGCTATTCCAAAACTGACCTTTTCATTTAATAGTGTTTTGTCATAAAATTCTTTCTGTAACCATTTTCTACTTTCTCAGTAAATATTTCCCACTAATGATGTGTCATAAGGTAAGCCAATTCCACCCTGTAGGAGAAGTGGAGTTCACAGTGTTGACAAACTGCATACATAATTTGATCACAACCAGGACCTGACTAATCTCAAAATGTGGAATGAATTAAACACACTGCACCCTGCCTTATGGTCTGTTTAGTTCTACCTTAGCCTCAGGGGTGAAGTATATGTAGTATAAAGTGCTGTTTGGGCCTGGCAAGAGGTATATCATGTGTGATATTAATGGCTGTGTAAATATACACACACTGGGTGGACTTGCAAGTCACAGTCATGTGTCAAGCCCTACATACGTTTGTGTCACTGTTACTTGAATATGAAATATCTTTGTTTTTTAGTCCTCATCTCACCAATAAGCGTCTGCAGAAGAGGCCGTCATACCATGCTGTGCGCCCTGCAGCCACTGCCTTCGCTTAGGTCAAACCAGACCAGCCCCGTTGACGTTGGCTTGGTGTAATCATAGGACCGAGGGGGGGCAGGAAGTATTATACCAGTCTCAAGCTCCGGCCCCAAGACACTAGGGCCTGCCAGATTTTCCCCTTACTTTCCCTGCCTCTGCCCTGGTCCAGGAGGGCCATAGCGAACACAGCTTTGAGCCAATCCTCACACCTCGGGGGCACGGCTCTATCCACTTTATACATATATCTCACCAGGCTAGTAGTATCAGGTATAACAACAAACCCTTCTGTGGCTCCGGTAGGTTTCTCCCAGGCACTCTATCTTCTCCAAAGTTTACCAGAGAGATGTTCATCATGATGTTAGATTTGAAGATGCCACATAGGGCATCCCCCACTTCCCTCCAGTAGAATCTAAGGTCAGGGCACTCATAAAAGCTATGTATGTCATTGGCATTCAGAAGGATGCATCTTGGGCACTTGGGGGAGGATAAAGAGGCAAACTTGGCAATTTTAGCAGGAGTATAATAGAGTCTATTAACCACATAAAAGTGGTTCTTCTTTAAGCTGGCCGGTTTGACATTCAATTCAATTTAATTCTTGCTTTATTTCGATTATAGTTGTAAATCATAAAAGCATACAATAATACAATCATACACTGAGATACCAATCCTAAAAACATGATTATTTACCAGTTAAAAAAGTGATAAAAAAATCCCCCTCACCTATTATATGGAGACTACGAGGGATTAAAAAAGAGCAACTAGTTAATCCTTGATTTAAAACGTTTGTAAATGACATAGCGAGTCCTTTAAAAATGAAAAGACATAACATTGGATATTCACAATGACATTTTAATCTAAATTCTTGCGGTATTTAACAATAGATTTCAAATAATTGACTACTACAAATACCAGGTGCTCTCCCTCCAACAACTGTAAAAAGAGTAAAGCTGGACGACATTGTCTAAAACCAGTGCGCCTCAGGAACGGAATAAGCCATTTTTTCCTTGGTCCCGTGTAAAATTTACAAAAAAGAATGGTGTGCAAGGTCGATTGTTGGGAAATTTGGTCACAAGAACAGAAAGGGAGATTTTTAGCCCAGTTATTTCGTACTGGGAATGTGACCATTCGATTGAAGAAATTCATTCTAAATCTTACCAATAGGTAACGCTCATAGCTTGTAGTATTAAGGGTGAGGTACGGCTGTAATGTGGGCACCAGCTGGGTCATTAAAGAGTGAGTGACAGAGGGTTTGGCAATTTCATTCATCAGTCTTAGTTCCTCCAGATGGGCGAGGGCTTTATTTTTTAACGCCTTCCTCGTAACCTCACATGTAGAGGAGGGGTTATGATAATATTTATCCCAGCCCAAATCATGGAGAAAACTTGCTATGTACCGGAGCCACCTAGACCTATGAACGTTATCCATTGAAAGACAGTCAGACAGGATAGACTGGGAGAGGGTTGCCTTGTCGGAGGACCAGATCTTACGCCATAATAAGAGTGGTTCAACTTTGGCTTGGTCCGACACGTGAACAAGGCCCAGCTCTGTATGGCAGGCAAAGGTACCCGCACTCCCAGGGACTGCGAGAATGAACCTCACAAACGAGTTTTCCACTTTCTGAATGCTGTCTGTGGTCACAAAACCCCAAAGACCCGCCCCATACAAAGCCACAGATAGACAGGGAGCTCTATTTCCCAGCTTCCTGGTAAAATCAATAAGGGCTGTGGTTGTTCTTAGAAAAATAAGTTTTCTCATTTCTACAGCCGATTTCCAGGATAGTTTATGATCTATAGTAATGCCTAAATAAGAGTATTTTTCCGTAATAGCAATTTTTTCTTGATCCAAATAGATACCCCTCATTTTGCTGATGCTTTTTTGGCCAGGACATGCCCTCATGACAACGTTTTTACTAATATTTATCCTAAGGTCAAGGCCCGCCATAAATGTGGAGTATCTATTCAATCTCTTTTGCAGTTCACGGGGGGTACGGGCTAAAATGACGATATCATCTGGGTAGAAAAGTGCAGGTATAGGACGATTGTTCGCCATACGGAAGGTCCTGGGATCCCTTGATCATCTCTCTTTCCAAACCATTTGTGTACAGTGTAAAAAGAAGAGGGGCCAGGACACACCCTTGCCTAACCCCTTTTTCTACTGGAAAGGCTTCCGTCAATTCCCCCCCCACCCCATAGCGCACTCTTGCAGTGGCATTTGCATAGAGTTCCCTGATAAACTTGAGCAAGTTCCATGGAGCCCCCATATCAGCCAATAAAGCCCAAAGCTTAGAATGGGAAACACAGTCAAATGCGGCTGATAAATCCACATAGACCATATAGAAGTCTCCTCCTTTAATATAGACGTACTTGTCTATTAAAAGTGAAAGATTTAGGGCCTGTTCGATGGTCCCCAGGCCCTGGCGAAACCCGTACTGCAAGTCTGAAATAATCCTGCCATCATCCGCCCAGACTTGTAGTTGCTCTAAAATGACTCGACCCGCCGCCTTTCCCAGGGAGTCTAAATGAGAGATTGGACGATAGCAGGTTACTGACTCACGGTCACCTTTTTTAAAAATAGGAACCAGTACGGATTTCGACCAAGAAGGTAGTAGACCTATATAACAGGAAGCATTCAAGACTCTGGTTAAAAGGGGAGTCCAGAGGTCCATTTGATTTTTAAACAGATCGATAGGTACACCATCTGGACCCGGTGCCTTTCCGTTTTTACTTGCTCTCAGGGCCAGGGCAATTTGCTCCAATGAAAACTGTAGGTCAATAGGATAAATACTATCTCGATCATTCCGAAAGTTAGAGTTCTGGAGTTTTAAATCCAACGGATTGGTTGACTCCATAGCAACTGAGAAAATCTTGGAAAAATAAAGAACCCATTCCTTTTCTTCTATTGCTAGATCTAATTTAGGTTGATGAGCATTATCATTTATAAAAGGAGACTTGACCACTTGCCAAAAAGCAGCCGAGTTTCTTTGGGAGCAAGTTTGGTGCAATTGGTCCCAGAGTTGGTTTTTTAGTTCTTTTTTCCTGATTTTTAATGCAGAGTTATAAGCTTTTCTTAAAGCTGTTAACTCATATGGCACCCTAACCGATTTTCTCAATGCAGCTTTTAGATTTGAGTAAGCGACCGTACAGTCATGGTTGAACCAGCCCTTCTTCTTTTTTTGTTTATGCTTTACTTCTACCCACAGGGCCTCATTGATTGCTTTAACAATCAGTTCAAAACTTGAATTGACTTCTGTATGGGTTGTATCTAAATTAAGACATTTCATAATGGGGGAATTAGCCCTCACAATCACTTTTTTTGTTATCTCCGTGGGGTTTACTTTCCCCCATTTAAGAACGTAACCATTTAATCTGCTTAATGCCAGATTATTTTGTGATAAGATGGAGCCCAACCCACGCTTCAATTTGGAAGACAATGAGAGGGAAATACTGAGGGGATAATGGTCACTTAGCGGGATTATATGTCTATTAAATCCTGCATCTAGTGTCCTCACACTATTTGAAACCAGAATGTAATCTATTGTTGTTAAGCATCCCCTACCGTAAAAAGTAGGAGCCAATGTTAGATTCTTATCGTTCTGGGTATTTATCTGGGACAGGTCTAACTCGAACAAGGTTTCATTTAGGTGATTACCTAAAATGGAATGTCTAAAGTGTGGGATGGGACTTCCAAGTTCGTCCAGAATGCCACAAATGTTGTTATTTCTTGTGGTCGAACATGGTCCCAAGTTAAAGTCCCCCCCCAAACAATTACCTCTTTGTTTAAGGACTTCCTTATACTAGTTTTTAGTATGGACCGGATCAGGGATACCACACTGATTGCCTCAGGGTCAGAAAGATTATTATAAAAATTCACTATAAGGAAGCTGTCCCTATTATTTAGAGTCAATCTAAGAATCTGAAAATTTAAATCCAGATTTATAGCGACTACTTCCTTTAGATTAAGGAGGTTTGAAACGTAAATTGTTAAGCCTCCTTTCGATCTACCTGAGGCGGAAGGTACAGCTGGTGTAAAATAGGTTTTAAAACCTTCCATGTGTACCACATCAATGGTCCAAGTCTCTTGAAGTGCTATAATGTCAAATTTAGAACTAAACTCCCTCCATATGTCATTTCCGACCTCCGATCGCTGGCCTGCTATGTTCCAGAATAGTGCTACAATTCGAAGATTACTCTTCTCTCCTATACATTCCTGTACATCTAGTGCAGGTTCATTAATAGGATTAGAATTTGAATCTCGCTCTAGAACCAGGATAGAATCGGCCTGAGTTAGGTCTATGGTATTACCTAATAGGTCAGTAGATATGGGCTGGGACTGCTTAGATTTTGAGTTAAAAACATAGGAAGGATGGAGGATTTTATTAGAGTTTACTTCTGTACATATAAAAGGGGCCTTTTGAGGACTATCAACTGCTTCTTCTTTAGTTCCTCGAGAATTAAGTCAGTCCACACCTTCCAGCCCTGATAATGGTGCATAGCGATTGTAGAGGGGTAAAAATTGGTCATCCTGATGGAAAGGTACAGATCCCAAGGTGATCCTGAGTTTTTGAACGGGACCTAAAACGACGTTCCTGATGCTGGAATGGAGGCCTTAAGTAATTATTCTGATATTGAGTTAGGGGGGCAAGACAGTCAGCCTGAGGGCGAAATTGCAAACCAGAACAATAATTCTGATTTTGATTTTGGAGTAGGGGCCCACAGATGTCGTTCTGATATCGACATGAGGAATTATAATAATTTCTCTTGCCTAAGAGAAGAGACCTGGGACAATCCTCCGGATGTTGAGGTAGATGGGTGACACGATCAGGTTGATAATTAAATGGGGGCCTAGAGTGACCATCCTGACATTGAATTAAAGGTCTGATACAATCATCCTGGTATTGAGATAGTAAGTTCATATTACTCTCATTAGTCGGGACTACTCTAGGATAAAAATAAGGCAATTCAAATGCTTTAATGGTGTTGGAAGAATTCAAAGGAAACCAATTAAGGATGTATCTAACTGCCCTTTTGTCTCGAAAATTAATTATTATAATGTCCCCCATAATATCTTTTTTCCTATGTCCCAGCCAAGGAAGATGCCTAACATGTAGGATTTCTCCATTTATGTCTGGGGGAAGTGGACGATTCTGCATAAGCCAAAATATAACCTTGTTTTTTAGCTGGCTATGGTCTTCTCTTTTACCATCCTTTAGGGGAGGAACTCCGTAAGGACCACCACAAGAGGAACTGCTTCCGGAGGCAGATCTACATTATGGGTTGGAGGGACAAATGTCCTTACAGGATCTTCGTTGTCACTTCGATTTTGGGGAATTTGTTGGGGATGTAATTTCCCACCCACCTCCACCTCTTTTTCTTTAAATGTCACACTTAAGGAAGATTTTTGGCGGGGCATTAGATTCTCAATTTTCGATTTTGTTGCTCGTTGCTTTTGCTCCCTTTTGGTCAGTAATATTTAAGTCCGATGCAGTGGTTGAAAGCACTGATACAGACTTTAATCGGTCCTTAGTTCCCTCCTTTCAACTGCTGGGCAATGTGAAGAAACAGCCAGTGGGGATAATAAAGATATTTTTGATAAGGAGGACTCGGGGTTGTCAGACTTAGTTAATTTGACCTTGTCTCTCTTTGGACCACTTCCTCTCTTTTTCCTTTTTTTGGGTGGTGGGCCTTGTAATCTAGAGGTCTTTGGAGTACTGATGGTTTTCTTTACAACCTGTACAGATGGCAAAGGTACATCTAATAAGGCGTCTGACTCAAATATTGCGTCACTAAAGGAAGAAGATAGAGTTGTAATTGGGTCTTTGTTTAATTCGGATGGAGGGGTGGTGTCTCGAAAGAGTAAAGGTATGTTGTCGCTAAAAGACACATCATAGGTCTTGGTTTCGTGGGGTACTGAATTGCGGTGACGTAACTAGCTGTGAGAAACCCAGGGATAAGGATTTGTTTTTTACAGCTTCAACAGAGCGACGTCTCTCAACCCGTCGCTCGTCAAGAGCAATATCCCTGTCAATTCCAGTGAATAACGTAGTTATCTAGTGTCCCTCGGTTGACAGCTCCTCCCACTGTCGATGATTCTTTGGGAATGGGCAGGATCATGGTGCGTACTACGGGCAATATAATCAAGGAATCACAATGAAAATCAACAATTAGAGAATAGTTAGAAAAGTAGAATTTAACAACCAACAGTCAATGTAGAGTCTTAAGCAAATCAGCCTACTGTTTGCGTTATCGAGTAGTTCATACTCCACAGAAGTTCGCAGGCGCAGATGTAAAAGGGGGGGGCCCAGCCCAGCCTCCTTGTGCCTCTGAGGGCCACAGAGGGCCCGCCCTTTGCCCGGGCTTAGCCCGGCACGGACCCGCGCGCGGTCCCGCGAGGCGGTGGCTCAGCTGTAATTTATGCGCCTCCAGGCGCGAGACTGCGGGAAGGGGCTTCCTGTTCTGCCGCTGGGGATGCTGGGAGACGTGGTCCCCCTCCACACGGCGGCCGCGTTAGAGTGGCGGCGGCGGGAGGGAGACAGGCAGCAGCCGTGGAGGTATAGTCAGGGAGATGCGGGTAGGGTGTCACCTCAAACTGTGTCAGCCTTCAGGAAAACAAGACTCGCCCGCTCTGCCAGTGGATCAGCTGTAATTTATGCGCCTCGAGGCGCGAGACTGCGGGAAGCGGCTTCCTGTTCCACCGCTGGGGATGCTGGGAGATGTGGTCCCCCTCCACACGGCGGCCACGTTAGAGTGGCGGCGGCGGGAGGGAGACAGGCAGCGGCCGTGGAGGTATAGTCAGGGAGATGTGGGTAGGGTGTCGCCTCAAACTGTGTCAGCCTTCAGGAAAACAAGACTCGCCCGCTCTGCCAGTGGCTCAGCTGTAATTTATGCGCCTCCAGGCGCGAGACTGCGGGAAGCGGCTTCCTGTTCCGCCGCTGGGGATGCTGAGAGACGTGGTCCCCCTCCACACAGCGGCTGCGTTAGAGTGGCGGCGGCGGGAGGGAGACAGGCAGCGGCCGTGGAGGTATAGTCAGGGAGATGTGGGTAGGGTGTCGCCTCAAACTGTGTCAGCCTTCAGGAAAACAAGACTCGGCCGGTTTGACATATTTATAGAGGAGTTTCAAAGAGGGTTCATAAACATCTGCTATGATCAACACAAGGGGGGACTGGTTCTAAACTGCATGTTGCGTAGGAAGTTCTATATCGTCAGCTTCCATGAGCTTCCCATACCAGATGGAATCTTCTGTCTTTTTAAGATGGGGAGTCTGCAAGAGCTGCTCTATGTCCTAGTCTCCTCTTATATCCCCTTTTCCGCTTTGAACCAAGAGGCCAGCTGCAAGTATTTAAACCTGGAGACGTCACATCCAACCCTAGCCATCAGTGCCTCCCAGGGGTGAACCCCCTCCTCTGAGATAAGCTCTGATAGTATTACCTGCCCTTTTTAATGGGATTGCAAGGCTATCCTTCAGACAGATCGGGGTCCCCGGAGAATCCCATATAGGTGCAAAGTCTGAATAATACCCAATCCCCCATCTACATCTCACCCTAAACCAAATATCCAGGGCAGCCCTGAGTACCGTCAGACGCACACGTTTAAAGAACCTTGGCGCCTCAACCTTATACAAAAAGCCCTCCTCTACACAGCCACCCTCTATCAGAACCATTACGCCCAATAATCTCCCCCAAGATGTCTCCTCTGATTTTACAAGTAACATCCCAATATTTTTGAACTGGAAAGCAATAGAGTACCACCTAATATCTGGGAGGGCCAACCCCCCTCCCCGGTGAGCCTATGTTTCAGCTTTTTTCATGACAATCTGGCTCCCTTATTGGCCCAAATAAAGCTTCCAATCTTACTTTGAATTTTCTTGATATCTTTACTAGGAAAAGCTAGAGGGATCATATTAAATAGGTATGTCAGTTTAGGCAGGATGACCATCTTCACCAGGTTCACTCTACCAACGATTGTCAATGGGAGGTTCCTCCACCTGGCAAATATACGGTCTATCTCATTACTAGTTCTGGTTAAGTTGATCTGGGGAATTTTGTCCAAGTTTATAACAATAATGATACCCAAATATTTTAACTCTTTACTTACATGCCCCTCCCAACCAACAATATTCCAGCACATTACCTCAGTTTTGGTGGTATTGGCTAAATAACCTGATAAGGAGCCAAATTCCTCCAGCAGTGCATCACCCCTTGGTATGGTCTCCCCCGGATTGTTTGTGTATAATAACAGGTCGTCTGCATAGAGGGCCAGCTTGTTGCTATGTTGCAGTGATTTAACACCTTCGCTGCGGCGGAAATTCCGCCGCAGCGCTGGGGGGTGCGGGGGGGCAGCGCGGTGGCGAGGTGCTCATGACGGAGCCACTCCGTCATGAGCCACGGTTGGGCTGTGCTCATGACGGAGTGGTTCCGTCATGACTCCGCCCACAGCGCTAATCGCCCGCACAGGCGGGGAAATAGCGCCGCGTGGGCGGCGCGGCCGCCAATGGCCGCAGCATGACGGAACCACTCCGTCATGAGCACACGGCAACCGTGGCTCATGACGGCGTGGTTCCGTCATGAGCACGGAACGAGTTAAAAGGGGAAATTGAGTCATCTAATCTTATTGCTTGCGGCAATGGCTCAATATAAATATCGAACAGCAGAGGTGAAATAGGGCAACCCTGTCTTGTTCCTCTTTGGACGTTAAAACTGTCTGTAACCAGGCCATTTAACAAGATCTTTACAGAGGCTCCCTGATAGCAATTTATCATGGTGTGTATAAAGATTGGTCCTAAGCCCATCTGCCTAATGACTTCCAATAAATACATCCAGCACACTCTGTCGAACGCCTTGGCCGCATCAAGATCGACTATGGCCAAGGGGTCCGATCTAGCCATAGACAAGTCTATGTTACCTATTACTGTTGCGTCTGCTCCTGTATGTATCTTCCAGGAACAAACCCCTTTTGATCAGCATTAATTATGCTGGGAACCAACTTGGCCAGTCTCCCTGCCAGAATACCCATGAAGATCTTACAGTCGGCATTCAGCAGGGAGATCAGTCTGTAAGAATCCGCCTTTAGGGGCCCTTCCCAGATTTTAAAATAAGGACAATAGTAGCTTCTTTCCAAGTCCTAGGGACCCGCCCTGTTGAACTGTATACTGAGTTAAATAGCTCATACAGTATCGGGACCAACTCGTCTGAAAGTAGCTTATAGACCTCACTTGGGAGCGCATCTGTACCCGCAGCCTTATTATTTTTGCATTTATTAATTTGATCTTTGGTCAATGTTGACAAAGATTTACCTTTCAGCCATGCTTGTAGGGGTCAAGGACTAGGGACCATTTCCTCTTTATAAAACTTGGAGAATAGGGAAAGGAGACAGACCTGCATGTCCTCTATAGTGCTTGACTTCTTCCCCTCTTCATTTATGATTAGTTAATTAATATTATTTTGTGAGCGATCCACTCTTGCTTTCCAAGCTAACAAAGCACCTGCCTTCTCACCATACTCGAAGTTCTGCATGTTTTTACTCATCCATTGAGCTCTACACTTTTGATCCAATATTCCCCTATACTCCTGCCGAGCACTCTCAAGATCCCACAAAAATTGTGCCAACCTACCAGGGTTCCCTTGATTGGGCAGATCTCCCTCCCGCTCTAACTGTTGTATTTTCCCCTTGATATTCTGTAACTCCTGTGCATCCTCCCTATTCCTAGAGCAGAGTGCGACTATGTAACATGCCCCTCAAGTAAGTCTTAAAGGCATCCCACACAAAATCCATAGTAGTCGAACCGATGTTTGTGGAGAAATAATCCAGAGTAGCTGCTTTAATATAGCAAAAACCAAAGGAAATGATGGACGGAGTGTTGAACATTGCAAGCACTCACCCCCAGTCAACTGATCTGGGTTTAATCCATCACCGTTCTTTAGCCCACTCTGCCACCCCAGTTCAGACATGGCCATATGCTTTAATATCCCTCCCAATTTCAGGATCAGCCAAAATTGATCTTTTAAGCATCCATCTAGGTTGTAGATTGTGGTTTTTCCGAGAATAAAAAAACAGCACGGGGGCATGATCAGATTAATGACTGGGCAGAACTGATATATCTGTCACATTATCTATACTGGACCTGTCAATTAAGACATAGTCTATTCTTGAAGAATGACCATGTTTCTTACTATGGAACGTAAACCCCTGTGCGTCGCCCATTCTTGCCCTCCAGGCATCAACGAGCCCCAAATCATGCAGCATGTTCTTCATAGATCAACGGATTCGTGGAGCCCCTATTTAGTAGCTTTGGTTAGATCTATTTTTTCGAGGATCAAAAAGGATATTAAAGTTTCCTACGATTATTAAGGGGGTGGCAACTTCGATTAATTGAGATTGTAAACTACAAATGTGGGCCGGTCGTCTATATTAGGACCCTCCAAAATCCAACAAAGCCACTATCCACCTCCCAGAATGGTCAGTTTGAATGGATTTAATAGTACAGCTTGCCCCCTGTTTCATCAATATAGGCACTTCCTTACTATGAATTGTCTGTTCAGAGGAACAAATGTATTTCACCCAAGCACATTTTGCGAATATAGTGCAGGATTCTACATAACTTATATGAGTTTCCTGGATGAGACAAATTTGGGCAGAAGAAAGCTCTAAATATTTTAGTACCAGTCTTTGTCTGTGAGGGCACCTTAATCCATTGACATTCCATAAAATAAATGCTACCTCACTTGTCATCAAACCGGTTCCTGCCATCCAATTCAATTCCCAGAAAAAGTGGTCTGATATTAACATAAGAATGAGGATTTTATTTTGTTAATATGAAATACCTTGAAAAAGCAACACACAAGAGGCGTTTGGCTAAACAGGAACTGCTTGTTTAAATAAACATAGCGGTTGGGATAATATGTACATATACATGGTCCAAGGACTGTCACAATTTACAATCAATCCTGGGACTTTCTTAGATACAGTTAATTGTTTCAGGTGATCTTTGTATGTGAGGATTGTAAGTTGCTGACTTGGTGTCAAAAATTAATTGTCTAATGGATAAGACAGGTGGGCCTTGACCTTTTGTGGACACAATATGGCCAGTGGGGAGAGTGTCCAGATGTCCGGCATGGGGAGCGTGTGATTACTGCATGTGCTCTGTGTGCTGTGTCCTGATTGGCTACATGCTACTAACTTATGTGGCATCTGGCTTTATTGAGTTTTAGTAGCACACGTACAGCTTCCAGCATTGTTTGCTTTATTGGGGCTAATCTACCTTGACCATTATAGTGTCCCTGCACCAATCTGGGAATTGATCTAAGATTCCCTGCCCGTGAGTTTTTCTTCCTGCTACGTGCCACTCCACCTATATCCTATCAATCAATAACCTCAGGCCTAGGTCTCAGGACTTGTCTGACTACGTATTTGTGATTCCGGGCTGATGTGGAGTTCACAATGGGTGAATTCATTAATAAAGATGCAATTTCATTTACATAAATGAATGTATCATTTTTCATGTCAGCATCTACTTTTTCCTTATTGACATTTCTCCTATAGTTGAGTTTCATCTATGCTATCTAACTCATACTTTTTGACAGTTAATTTACTGGGGTCTGTTGTTGTTTGTGCTTGCTTTTGATAACTACTACCTTCCTATTTGCTTGCAATTTTCACAGTTTGAGGATTGTGTTTTAACAGCAGGACATCCCCAATTGTACATACATGAAAAAAAGAGCACAATGAAAACCAGCAGCAACAATATGCACAGACCAGGGATCCACTGGAGGAGCCTGAGAGCCAATTAGAAAACCTCTCCTGGTCAGTGGCACCTCCCTCTTCATGCATGTCTCGTTTTAAATGATTCAGTGCTTAGATGGCAAGAGTTAATGTTCTGTTTTCAACCCCTACCTATTCCTCCTTGTGTTGTCTGAGGTCGGGCTTACTGCTTTCCCTGAATGGCAAATGCAAGGCTTGGAGAATTTCTTAGTCGCTAGGCCTGATTTGGAGGTATCACATCTGGAGTCCTACCTTCATCTGGAGTCGCAATAGTCATTGAGGATGCCCTTTCCCAAGCACCCCTCTTTTCCTCTGACCACATCCTGATTTTTAGCGAATGTAGGCCTGTTGTCCCTGGCTTGTGGCTAGGATCTCTTAATGAACTGGCCTTCTTTTGTCCCTATTTTTAAAGGGCATGGAAAGGTGGTTAGAACTTGGAGAATTGCAAAAATAAATCAGAAAAACAGGGTTGGGAATTCAAAATGTGAAAAACCCAGGGCCTTGTCAAAAAACCGAGAGTACCTCGGCAATTCTGGGATGAAGGCTTCGACTCAAACCATGCAGACTTCTCACAGCATATTTGCTCTTTGTGTGTGAGCTATGAAATTTGTCGGGATTTCACCATCCCAGGTGCACAGGAATACTGGTTCCTGCTACGGCGGACAGCTTCATTATAGAACTGAAAAGAGGCCTCTATTTGGTGCAGGGTCCAATTTTGTGGAGGTGCTCGTTGGGACTACATGCCATGATGGAAACATTGGTCCCTGGCAGGATGCCCAAGAATGAAGATTTTTTGTCTAGGTGATTGGAACCCATCCCAATTGACTTTTTGGACACGGGGATCTGAGTGTCTCCTTTTTTTTTATTTTTTAAACTTTTTATTGGTTTTCTCATAACATATAGAACAATATGTGACATTGCATACCTCGAGAAACAGTACATCCATAACTGTAGTGTCATTCCACATCAAAAACGGCATTACAATCATTATCAGGTACAGCAGCGCTAAAACATGTGTCATTACTCTTGCTAAGACCCCCGCTGCACCCCTCCGCCCGTCCCCCAGAATGCCTAGTCACTAAGTTCTTGATCTGAGTTCTCCCTCGGGGGCTCGCAGATGTGTCCTCGGTAACTGTTCCATTTCCCCCATATCTGTGTCCATTTCTTGGGGCACACCCTATGTATATAAACCGCCTTTTCAGCAACCATGATGGAGTCCATGTTCCTACACCATTGGGGGAGGGTAGGGGACTGACTGGACCCCCACTTCTGCGCTATGTTTCGTTTTGCAACCATCATGCCTATTGTTACCCATGTTTGCATTGCGCGGTTAAGGTCGGTGGGTTCCCATATATTGAGGAGACACCTCCTGGGTTCCGGGAGGATCGTGATGTGTGTCGCCTGCGAAAGTGTACGCATGACCGCCCTCCAGTATTGGCTGACTACGGGGCACGTCCACAGGGTATGAAAGAGGGTCCCATCCCTCCCGCAGCATCGAAGACAGAGGGGAGAGTCCGTCTGTTTGAGTTTATAAAGGAGAGTTTGTGTGTAATATGTGCGGTGTAGTATTTTCAGCTGTATGAGTTTGAATTTGGATGGTATCGCTACCTCCCTAGGGGAGGCTATGCCCTCCCGCCACTCCGTCTCGTCAAAGTCACCGAGCTCTTCCTCCCACCTCGTTTTTAGGGCCTCCAAAGGGTCTGGCTGATTGTTTCTGATTTTGCGGTACGTCTGAGATATGGCTCGCTTAGTAAGGTGGTCCGTGAGGAGTCTGTCCTCCAAGGGCGATGCTTCCGCCAGCTGTGTACCCGGCGCGATCTGTGCCATGAGTGCATGTTTGACCTGGATGTATCTGAATCTTTCGGCATCGTCCATGTCATACTCAGTCTGCAGCTGCTCGAATGATATCACCCCACCCTTCCTCCAGAGGTCCCCCACTCGCGAGATCCCTATCAGGTCCCACTGTCGAAATCCTTTAGTATTACGCAGACTACCCAGCCTCCACACGTCCCACAGCGGCATAGCCTGTGTTATCTTTCCATCCCAACCCAGGTCCTTCTGTGCCTCATGCCACACCTGAACCGTGTGCGCCGTCGGGCCCGTAAGATTATGTCTCTTATTCTTGTTATATAATGCCCCCATGATGCCGCCCTCGCCCAGCAGCATCCGGTCCATGCGGTATGCTGGTTCATCTCCTGGAGCATGGAGCCACTGGTTGACAACCGCAAGTTGCGAGGCCCAGTAGTAGATTTTGATATCTGGGAGGGCAATGCCGCCATCATAGCAGCCCTTTGTCAATTTGCGCATCGCTATTCGTGGTGCCTACCCCTCCCATAATAAGCTGGTAACCTCAGCATTTATCGTTGCAAAATATGTGTGGGAGACCGGAAACGGCGTGTTTTGTAGTATATACAAGAAACGGGGGAGAGCCATCATTTTGAAGAGGGCCGCTCTCCCCAACAGTGTCAGCGGTAAGGAGCGCCAATGCTTGACATCACGACGAAGCCGCATAAGGGGCTCCACGAGGTTCTTCGCGACAAAGTGCGCCTTGTCGGCGGTGACATATATTCCCAGATATTTGAAACCCTCCTCTGTTATCTGCATCTCGCATCCTTGCGGAAGCCGAGGTGGGGGGCCCCGGAGCACATAGAGGCACGATTTTTCCCAATTAATAGTATACCCGGACACTTGGCCATAGGACGTGCATATGTCTAGGAGACAATTAATGGAGCTCGCCGGCGATGCCAGGTAGAGCAGGATATCATCCGCATAGAGGGATATGCGGTCCTCCCATCCCCTTGGCCATTGGAGACCCCGGATAACCGGGTCCTGCCGAATCCAAGCCGGAACAATGACAATATCATTTTTAAACCCGCCGACAAGGGGGGTGGGATTGTCATCCAGGAGAAGTCGAAATACGAGGCAGAAATAATGAGAAAAATAAGCAATGAAGAACATTATAAAAGACTGCCTCGAGAGCCCCTCAAAGACATTCAGAGGTCAATACAATCTGTTACTGCCAGGGGATTGGAGGATGGTTTCCTGACCAAACCAGAATTTGACTTTCTAAATAAAAGTTGTCCAAGGACTCCTGTCCTGTATACTTTACCGAAAGTACACAAAGATGCGGAGAATCCCCCAGGGAGACCAATTCTTTCTGGCTGTGGGTCAGTAATGGAACCATTAGGAGATTACATTGATAGTTTCATTAAAGAGTTTGTCCCTGCCTTATCCACCTATGTTAGAGACAGTACCCATATGATTAACTTGATTGAAAATATGGAGTACAATCCAGATACAGAAATATTGGTTACAATGGATATTAACTCATTGTATACGAACATTCCGCAACAAGAGAGTATTGAAGTCATCAAACAGATTTTGGACAAAAGACCAGCACCGGCAGAGGTCCCAACAGAATTTATCATCGATTTGTTGAGTATTGCTTTGACTAAAAACTATTTCAGATTTAATTCTGACTATTATCAACAATGCTCAGGTACATCTATGGGCGTGATTTTTGCCCCAAATTTGGCAAATCTGTATGTTGGAGACCTAGAAGAGAAATATGTCATCAACACCAACAATCCCTTCCACACTAACATCAAGTGTTGGAAGAGATATATAGAGGACAGTTTCTTTGTTTGGGCTGGCATTGAGGAAAATCTGGATTCTTTTATAACATACCTTCATACTTGTCAATCTGCACTCACTTTTACTTACCACAAAAATAAAGAAATGGTACCTTTCTTAGACCTTAAAATAAGATGTCGAGATGACCACCTAAATGTTACACTGTATCGAAAACCTACGGATAGGAATACATTGTTACAGTACAACAGCTTCCATCCTAGGTCCCTCAGAGACGGCTTACCATATGGCCAATTTTTGAGGCTGAGACGGAACTGTACAGAGAAACAAGATTTCTTCACAGAGGCAAACCTTCTAAGTTCTAGGTTGCGAGAAAGGGGCTACCCGAAAAGGTTGATAAAAACCTCTATGAAGAGAGCCTGGTTTAGCCCCCGGGAGGTTCTATTGGAAAAAACAGTGAGAGAACCAATAAAAAAAGTGGTTTGTGTTACCACCTTCTGCCCATGGAGCACACAGATGCAGAGGATAATTAAAAAACATTGGTCCACTTTAAACACAATGGAGTGCTGCAAGGAAATGCCCTTGTTTTCTTTTAAAAAAGGAAAAAACATCAGAGACCATCTTGTCCACTCTGACACCAGTATATATCAGAACGAGAGGACCATACAGGATTTATGGTCTTTACCAGCTGTAACAGGACATTATAAATGTGGAAACTGTGTGGCCTGTAGTCTGACAAAAGAAACAAAATTCTTTACACATGGTAACATCAAGGTCAAACTGTATGATTTGACGAATTGCTCCACTTCCAATGTGATCTACTGTATCTGGTGTCCTTGTAACTTAATCTACATAGGACAGACTACGCAACCAGTCAAGGCCCGGATCGGCCAACATAGGAGCCGTATCCGGTGCAAAGTGATGAATGCCCCTCTGGTAGACCACTTTATTGAAAAGGACCACACAGCCAATGACTTGATCTGGCAAGTGGTGGAAAAAGCGAAGCTTCCACGTAGGGGAGGTGATATCTCCCTTATTCTTCAGACTCTAGAATGCAAATGGATACAGAAATGTGGGTCTATCAGGAATGGTCTGAATAGCCTTGAAGAGTGGCGAAAATTCATTAGTTTACATTAATGAAACATTTGCCCTGGTGTATATATATTTTTTCTGTATTTTTTCTCAATTTTTCTTGATGTGTCTGACAGGGACCCTATCATGAACTCAAGTCCTGTATAACATCTGGATTACGTATGATTATATATATAAAAAATGTCTTGATTTTCAGAAATAGAATCATTCCGACATACCAAGAACTGAGTATGTAATGAAATATTTCTAGCAGAACTGTACATTGCGGTTTTTGTAAATGAAGACATGATTGTTACAGTATTGTTGTGCCGCAAATTGATTGATGGTGATCTCTTGTTACATTCAAGCAATGATGCTGATGTTTAATGTCTAAAGGATGACATCAAAAATGGATTTGAAAAAAGTTTCTTTGCAAATTATTGTCATGTAAAAGGATATTGATGTGTGTAAAAAAATGTTTAAAAACAAAGTAGGATGTCGGAATATGAATGGTTGGCACTACATTTTGTGCATAATGTGACTGTTTCTCAGGTGTAGGCATCTGAATTTAGAGTACTCCCCATTAAATAAAGTAATCCTCCCAAGATGCCAATTATATTTATAATCGCTCTCTAAAGAAAGATACCTCCGTTTTTTCCACATAGAGAACAGTGAGTTTACATGGAGGACTCCATCTCCTGTACAATAGCATTGACCAGATCCACTGTATACACATAGGCAACGAGATTGAGTCTTTAACCATTCAAAGATGGCCACTATTCTCGCCGTCTTTTCTTCCTAAATACATATTATACTAACTATTAGATCGCTGAATAAATATCGTTGCGGTGGCCCCCTCTGACATAATTAACCTGGTCATTATGATTCACTCTATCGGTACATTACTATAGAAGTCTGGGCATTTTCAGTATTTATAAGGCGGATTTATCATTAAATTGCCATTAAAAGATGGCCGACACTCTTGCCGCCCCTCTTTTCTCGACCGCGGCGTATAATTGAACCAGGCATTTCCGGGTCGGAGAACTAGCGAGATTGATTCCGCGAAGGATTCAACACGGAGTAGACACGCATTGGACTAACAGCCAATAAGTAAGTAGTCCTTAGTACCGATACGACAATAGAGTTGATTATAGCTCATTTCAACAGTAGGAGATTATCGCCAACTCATAGACCTTTTTCAATATTCTTTTAACAGTGTGTGAGCGTTGCTGCACTTGTATTCAGTAGTGCCTAAACAGAAAGAAGGAGATATATCCATCCCTTCGGAAATCAGAATATGTAAGTGAATAAAGTGGTTATTCCATTTCGTTCCATCTGTCCTTGAAATATGCATATTGATTATGGTCTAAAATACTTTTCAGAGGGACTAAGAGTATCCTGAAGAGTTTGAATTTTCTTCGACTCTCCCTAAATATTGGGTCTAATATTTTGATCCCTATTCCTGGAGGAATAAACAGCCCAAGTAAGTGTGCTTATACATACTGCACCGAGGTGATTTTCAAAAAATTCCATGAGGGAACTTTCACTAAAAACGAATGTTCCCCACCCATAGGTTCGGATGTTATTTTTCATTCGCGACATCACCATACATACTGGATCCTATGTGGACAACTGTATGTTCTATACTGGTAAGCCAAAGTTTTTGTAAGTCCATATTTTTTTAAATTTTTTTTTTTTTAAATTAGAGTATATTGAAATTTGAGAATAGTGTCGTCATGTTCCCCTCTTTCTTTTTCTTCAGCCCCCAGAAATACAGTCCTGATGAGACCCGGTATTTAAAAGTGGGTCGAAACGCCGTCGACAACATAATAAGAGACAGCCCTGACTGAACTATTGTTTATTGTATATAAACTGTCCTTATAATTTTTCCAATAACCTTCTATATTTTCCCCCTTCTTGTTTGGTTACTTTATAACAGGTTATGGTTTTTTTCACTGGGGTTCACATTGCACTATAAATGTAAGAAAGAGAGGTATTATGTATATATGAAATGTTTTTATTTGTGATTTGAAAATTATATATTAAATAAAGACCTCGGCTGAGGTTTGGTAGATTTCAATAAGAAAATAGGCTGTGTATGGACTTACTGTTTTGACTTTTGATTTGGTCTTACTTCATTTTTCATTCTTTATTGTCTGTGGCTTACATGTGTTAGATTAATTCAAAAGCAACCATTAATGTTGCGTGTATTAGAAAAATATTTTTGAATGAGTTCCTTGTGAATGTTGTTTGCAGTACAGAATCCAAGCCGCCAGCGGCTCCAGCACCAGCGCAAAAAGAAGCGGCGAGAGGGGGCATCCCTGTCGCGTTCCCCGTCCCAGCGGGAAAGTAGATGACACATGGCCGTTCACTACGACCTGGGCTAGAGGGTGTGAGTAAAGTAATTGGACCCAGGCACAGAACTTTGGACCGAAGCCTACATGCCGAAGAACAGCAAAAAGAAAGGGCCACTCCACCAGGTCAAATGCCATTTTGGCATCGAGTGACAGAATAACAGCCTCTTCCTCAATAGTGATTTGCCGTGCAAGGACCCCGTGAAGACGCCTGAGATTCAGGGCGGTGTTTCTGTTAGGCATGAAGCCCGATTGATCCGGGTGTAGTATGGTGGCTAAGTAGGTCTGTAATCTGGTGGCCAACACTTTTGCCAAAATTTTCGCTTCCGCATTGAGAAGGGAGATCGGCCTATAGGAGGCACATTCGTGCTGAGGTTTATGGGGTTTGTGGATAGCCACAATCGTGGCCAGCCGCTGATCTCGGGGTAAAGCCCCACTCTCCAGGCTGTCTGTGTACATATTCAACAAGTGGGGTACAACCTGCGCCGCCGCCCTTTTATAAAATTCTACAGGCAGGCCGTTCGGTCCCAGTGCCTTCACCGGGTGAAGGGCAGCTATCGCCGCCGTGAGCTCCTCGGGAGTCAGGTCGGCTTCTAGGGTCGCCATTGCCGCAGGGGCCTGTGCCGGCATGTGTATATCTCGGAGGAAGGCCAAGTTGTCGTCCACAGTATTCGTGGCTTTCGGGGTATAAATTCCGTGATAATGCAATGCAAACGCCTCCGCTATCTGCTGCGGCTCTGTCGTAGACGTGCCGTCAGCCAGTTGAATTCTAGCCACCCATCTATTGGCCCGTTCCCTGCGGTCTAGCCATGCCAACAATTTTCCCGCCTTATCACCCATTTCATACACTGTATGTCGTGTCTCCGTGAGCCTCACGGTCGCCAGCCCCCAGACATATGATTTGTATTCCTGCTGTGCCAGGTGCAGCTGGTGTGTCATATGCTCATCTACCTGTAGCGCATGCGCTGCCTCAGCCCGGGACACCCTCTGTTCCAGCCCCTCAACCTCCTTTTTCTGGGATGCTTTGTGATCTGCCACCAGCGAGATAGCCTCCCCTCGAAGGACTGTTTGATAGGCCTCCCATAGTGTCGTCGGGGACGGAACCGTGTTTTTGTTCTCCACAAAGTAGCGTTTCGACGTCAATAGAAGTCCCTTGGCGATTTTCAGGACTTTGAGATACCCAGGAGACAGCGGGAAGACCCTACCTCTCCGGGGGGCCGGTGCTGTGTAGGTAATGAGGACTGGAGAATGATCAGAAATGCCTCTAGGGAGGTGCGTCACCTCTGCAACCCCCCTAATCCCGGTGGCCAGTGTGAAAATATAGTCCAGTCTAGAAAGGCTGTTGTGTACCCCGGAATGGAATGTGTACTGTCTTTGAGTGTGGTGTCGAAGTCTCCATACATCCACGAGCCCGAGAGCCTCCGTGAATTCAAGCAGCCTAATACTGGCCGCATTAGTCCCCCGAGAGGGCTGTCTATCTAGGGACGTGTCCATGGTAGCGTTAAAGTCCCCCCCAATTATTAAGTCGCCATGTGGAAGGGATAGGAGAAACTCCCCCAGCGCACGCAGAGTGGTTTGATGCAGTGTGGGAGGGATGTAGACCGTCACTATGTTGTATGTCTTCCCTTCCCATTAGCAGGTTACTGCCGCAAAGCATCCCTGGTCGTCTTTCTGGGAGTCTGTGACTATCAGCGGGAAGCGCTTGTTCACCAATATCCCCACTCCCCGCGAGCCCGTGGTGAAGTCAGAGTGTATCATCATTTTGTAGCCCCATCTATCTAGGGCCTTAATGGTAGAGCCTGTCAAATGCGATTCCTGGAGCAGTGCAACTGCCGGACCTCTACGCTTGATATAGTGCAACACCAGTCCCCGCTTAATTTTATCGCCCAGCCCATTGACATTCCAGGACAGCACTGTGAGTCGTGAGGCGGGCACGCAGGAAGTCTGTTCAGTTCCTACCAGTTCAGCCATTGGGGTCCGCTCTCGCAACCTGTCTCCCACCTCCCCGAACCCTCCCGAGGTGATTGTGGCCTCAGTCGCTGCCGCGCTGTGGGTATCGTCTGATAGGATCCTATGCATCACAACAATACTTCCCAGCAAACCAATAGTAACTCTTAGACTCTGTGTCCCCCCCTCCACCCCCCTCCCTGCTCCCCTGCCCGGCGGATTTCGAATTACCCGCCACCCCAACTCAGCAGAGTGCTTGATTCCCACAACTGTATACTTGCGTAGGGGGGAAAGAGTCACTGCGTGCCGCTCCGCCATCGCCGAGTTGTAGCATGAGTCGTTGCAGGAGCCTGATAGTTCAAAAAAGTACATGAGTCTGAGACTACCCAGCATATGCCGGGCCACATATAGGTCCAGTTGCGGCATTGCTCACAGCCGGTGCCCACGCGCCAGCCGTACCCCATCAGTCCGCCTGGATGTCCCGCGCCGGTGCCGCGTCTTCTAGTTCCGGACTGTTGTCACCTGTGGACAGCGAAGTCTCTGGCCGCGACACGCGTGCCGAACCTGCACGCCGGACATCACGTGTGGGTCTCCAGCCTTCCAACCAGTCAGAGGCCTCTCTGGTCGTGCTGAAGAACCACGTCTTCCCCTCCGCTTCAATGCGCAGTTTTGCGGGATATAGCATTGCGTATTTGAGTTCACGGCTGCGCAGTTCCTTTTTCACAGACAGGAAGTCCCTACGCTGTTTGGTCACCGCAGCCGTGTAGTTTGGGTATAGTGTGATGGTACTGCTATCCAGCCTTAGGGGGGGGGCGGTACGTGCCCGCTGCAGGATAACGTCTCGGTCTCTATCTCTAAAGTTAAATATTCTGGCCAGGATCGGCCGCGGCGTGGCGCCCGGCCGGGGCCTGCCCCCAGGCACTCGATGCGCCCGTTCCACGGAAAAGAAATTGGATAGCCCGCGCGGCTGCAGTTGATCCAAGATCAGCTTCTCGACGAAGAGATCCAGAGCCGGGCCCCGTACGCGCTCCGGCACACCCACTAGGCGTATGTTGTTCCGCCTCGACCGCCCCTCCTGATCCTCCAGCTTGTCACGCAGTTCCTTCTGCACCTGTTCCAACGCTTGTATCTGGCTCCTGAAGGCTGCAGCGTCCTTGGTCAAAGTCTCTGTGGTTACTTCTACCTCCTTGACTCATTCATTCATTTTGGAGATGTCCGCACGAAGCAGCCCCACATCAGTCGAGATCGTCCCCATAGTGCCATTCATCTGCGTTAGCGCAGCCATCACATCTTTTAGGGTCATCTCTGGCGGCGTTTCCGGCGACGGGCCCGGGCCCGCCGCGTCCGGGGAGGCGATGTCTCGGTGCGCCCTTTGTGATATGCGTACTTTTCCAGCTTGTTGTGGGATGATGAACGTTGTCCCTTGCTCCCCATCTTATCCAGGGGCGGCGGCGAGGTCTAACCCCTCCAGGAGTCCTTGATACGGATGAGACCCGGCTGTCGCCGCTGCCTGCCACGGGGGCGTTCCCACGCTCGGCCTGTCGGTTTCACTGGTCCTTAGTGGGTAAGTTATGCGGGGAGTCCGTCCGTCCCGGCCCCTTCAGCCCTTCGCGTGCCTCCAGTTATGCTGCCAGTGTCTCGAGGGTGGTCTTTTTCTGTTTGTTTTGGACCAATTTAGCTGTTTCTCTCGGAGCTGGCTCCTTTAATTTGCTGTCCTTTTCTTGATTCCATGTGTGATAATGTAACATATGTGCTTCTATGTCCTGCCAGGGTTCATTGTCTATCCCAGCAATGCTGCCCAGCCTGCTCTATATCTCAGTGGGTAACCCTTTTTAAGAATATTGTAGAAGAATGCAGCTTATCTCTTGTCCCCATTGTTCTCTAATTCTGTTCAAGAAATTGGCTATACTCTCCTCTTTCTTCATAGTCTCTGCCATTAAACCTCCTACACCAGGGTGGTCAGGGAACATATCTCTCAGGGTCATATAAATTAAATGCAGCCCGTCTTGCAGCGTCTGTTATAATAATTGATGGGATGCAAGACTGGTCAAACATCACGTTTATTGCTCTCTGATAAGGCTACTTAGCAGACTTTGAATACCACCTATTGCTAGGTTGATTCCTGCAGTGTTCTTTTCTAAGCATGAAATCTATTTCCCAGCTCTATCCCACAATGACTATAACTTTGTCCTTAACCCGTCTTCATCCATCTGAGCCCATGGCATATATATCAACCCTGCCTTTCCCCTCTGTAGTAGTGGATACATTCTTATTTCAGGTTTCTTCCTAACATGGTGCTCCCATCTGTGTAGGTATTCCTGCATGTAGAGGAAGTTCCACTTGGGATCTCCTCCTCCATGTCAGATGCAGTGCTCCGCTATATCCATGTCTTCTGGCTTAAATGATCCTTCCATCGGTGAAGGTTTATCATATTGGTTGCTTTTGTCAGTCCAGTAGGCTAATAGGTGGCAGAACGGTTCACAAAGATCTCACCTTCCTCTCTTGCTATTATCTCCCTTTAGGTTAACTTGTCGTTGTTGTGTGCGCACTTGGTGCAGCGCATACCCTTTTTGCTGCTTCCCTCTTGAACATGCAAAGGCACCATCTTATTCTTCTTGCATCTCAATAGGGTTAGTAATGGGCTGCCTTGGTCTTTTATTTCCTGGTCGAACCCTCTCCTTTGTCGAACAATCCCTGCTGAAAGCCTCTTATCCATTTCTGCCTCTGATTGTTCATTGTGTATTATCCTGTTCTTGTTCCTACTTCTCTCATGCAAGGAGTGTGCTGCTCTGTTTTCTTGCTGCACTTCCTGGGTGCTTGCTTTTTCTACCTCTAATCTTGGCTCATGCCTTTTTTCCTCACCCTGTCTAGTTTGTCTCCTTCTCTCTGAGCTACAAGATGTTCTTTTTTACCAGACTTACCTTCAAACTTGCTCTCTGTGGACTCCTTGTCTATCTGGGAAAATCCTGTAGTTCCCATGCTTGTCATAAGTTCCTGGCAGCATGGAATTCTCTTTCTCAACCCCACTTGCTGAATTGCTATCTAGAACCACCACAAACCTCAGTGTCACTCGTGTATGTTCGCCTGAACCAGTGGGGCTGAATGTGCGGTTTGAAGTCGAGGTCCTGTGTGTTCGTCATGGTAGATGGGAGGTCAAGCTTTTGGGGACCTTCCCCAAGCACTTCAACTGCTGGCTTTTTGGTTTCTTGTACTTGGGCCTAACTATCTGTCTTTCAGTGGGGGGCGGGGGGGGGGGGTGACTGTCAGCTTCTACTACTGGTAGAGTGGAATATTCTAAAGAGGGGGTAGCTTCAGTGAGCACCTCCATACCTGTATATGGTATGGGAGGTGCTGATGTCTTACTTGCTGTCTATATTGTAGAGCTATTGCTCTAGGCTTCTTCATAGATGGCCCATAGTTCTAGCACGGCCTCTTGCTAATATGTCTTTCGACCTGTATATTTAGCTTTTATGTGAGTTTTACTATGTTCTATTACTTTAGTGTCAAGTGTGCACTCATTAGGACAGGGAAATGTGTTTGCCTTATGTATGCGCGCCATTTTGGCAAAATGTATTATGTTGCTTTACCTGTGTGGGGAACTGAGTATCCATGTGTTTTAAGGAATCCATAATAACTCTAGTGGTTTTGTCGACAAAATACAACTGAACTCTTTTGGGAAATGTTTGTGTGTTCTAATTGTGGGGAAATAACGTACATGGTGCACTCTTACATTTGTATGTAGTATGAGTTCATCATTATTAACAGATGCATCAAACAATTTAACTTGAACAATTCAATAAACACAGATGACAATGTATATGGATGGTTGCAACATGGGTAAAAATTGCAATTGTAAAACACAGTATCTGAATGATATCAACTTTTTGCACCAAAAACTGTTTGAAAGTACCCTCATAAGAAGCATTGGGACATAAACAAGAAAATGCAAAATTTCGGACAGTCTCTGATCGACTCTTGCAAAACATCCAGTTTGTAATAAATAACAGCACCACAACACCATGTGTACAAAAACCAACTTAAGAAACGTTGAGGAAAAAAATGATTGCTTTGTTGAAAAATGTTTTAGCCCATTCATAGTGCATGATAGTCTATGGACAGGGGAAGCTCTGCTCGGTACACGGTAATAAGTGAGCACGATAGTCTGCCAATATCTTCTGCAGGACAAAGATAAAAAGTCACACCTAGCTCAGGTCCAAAACATTTCGAAATACACCCTGTATCACGCCCAGGGTCCAATCATACCCTCTGTGTTACACCCAGCGTTCTAACCATATCATCTGTGTCATGTCCAACGGAAAAAGTGTAATGTCTGTGTTATACCCGGAGGTCCAAGCAATTAACACCCCTTACTCCTTTCAGGTACCACAATGAGAAAACATTTTAAACAAAAAAATTAGATTGAGGTGCCACCTCACCCCATCAGGTACAAAAATAGTGTCCTGGGAGTTATCAAGGGATAAAAAATTAATATTCAACATCTTTAGCATGCTGACTATAAAAAACAGTGACTTCAGCAGGATTGCCTCCAAGGCAGCCTTACGACAACTCAGCTAGGACATAAAAAATAGGTAATATGCCAGATTCTGTTAGGGGCATGGCACTTAGGTTATCTTTTTATGCTTCTCCATAGTTACCATACACTTAATGCTTTAAATTAGGTTTTGATGAAGTCTCTTTCCCTCCGTGATGGCTGCTTCAGGGCTGACCTCTGCCCAGCGTATTGACCATAGCTTCCAGTCAATTGAGGTATCTGCTTACTTCCCTCGCTACACAAATGTGAATCCATCGGATGACCTTATGTTCGTCACTCTTGACGTTGTAGGTCTATCCACCTATATATTGTAAGAATTTGGGGTATTGGCAGTAAGGTCATTTTTGGACAAAAAGGGTACTAACCTTTATGAATTTAACAAGATGATTGTGGAAATTATAGATCTAATTTTGAGCAATAAATTCCTTCTACATGACAGATATTGGTTTCAGCAGATACTTGGTACTGCCGTGGGCTCCAGGTTCGCACCCTCTTATGCCTGCCTCTTTATGGGGTGGTTTGAGAGGGAGTATGCCTAGAGCCGCCGTGCCTCCCCATGGAGGGAACATATTGTTTACTGGGGGAGGTATATAGACAATATAATCTGTCTGTGGTCAGAATCCACTGAGCAGCTACAGCAATACTTCACGTATTTGAATGCTAATGCTTACAATGTCAAATTCACAATGAACTGGGACAAAGAAAAAATAAATGCTCTTGATATACAGGTTTATTTCAGAGATGAGACAGTCCAGAGCACATTGTATAGGAAAGAAACAGCATGCAATGGGGTTCTCCACGCTGACAGTGCGCATTCACGTTCTGTCATTACCAATATTCCCTATGGTTAGATGACGCGAATACGCAGGAATTGTAGTGAGGAAGACACCTACCAGAGCAATATTCTTGAATCCAAAAAGAGATTTCTGAAAAGAGGATACAGAAAAGACATTTTGGATACATCAATCAAGAAAGTACAACATCTAAATAGGGATGACACCCTTCGTGACAAACCCAAAACACCTAGTGGGACTGCGAATGAGTCTTGTCACGCAGTATAACACAAATAGCTGTAAGGTTTACAACATCCTAAAAAAGAATTGGGGTCTTTTACAAGATGGTCTTAGAAACTGCATAACCAATACACCTTCAATAACCTACGGTAGGGGGAAAACACTGCGTAATGCTCTATGTCCCAGTTATGTTACTCACAAACAAGACACTTGGTTACCTTCTAAACCACATGTGGATCCTGTAACATCTGTCCCTTTGGTCAAAACAAAACTACATGCTTTACATACAATACTTCCTTGTCATCTAACATAGCACATTTTATGAATTGCAACACCACACATGTGATCTATGTTCTGGGTTGTAAATGTGGTATAATTTATGTTGGAAGTACAGTTCGACCACTAAAAATTCACATACAGGAACATCGTAGGGCAATACTCAATAAAGACAGCCGATGCCCCCTAAGTGATCATCATATGGATGTACACCCCAATGACAGTACCTTTTGGTTTCATGGTATTGACCATGTACCAATTGGTAATAGAGGTGGCGACCGCAAACATTTGGTCAGGCAAAAGGAGGCAAAACGGTTTTGTCGTTTTAAGGCCACCTTGATGGGATATAACACCGACCGGTGTTGCATTATTTCCTTGGGTAAAGATAACTTGAGGCTGTCAGCAGGTCATAGATTATCTGCCCATTCAAGGTACAATTCACATTAGGCTTTATTGTATATATCGTCTGTTACTGTAATCTCACAATTTATTTAACCTGGTTGTGGGGTAAAAATGCCTAGGTCAAGATTTATTATGGTCTAACAAACCAACATCTTATTTTTGTAAACATATTGTATTTGAATGTCTTGTTGAGTTGTTTTTTCTGATATTTGTAGTTAATTTCAATATTCTTGTTTTTCATATTTCACTCTTTCTTATTCTAAACTTTTTGTTTTCATTTATGCGGCTATTGGTATTATTATCACATTATGGGCATTATACACTCTGGCCGATGTGTGGGACTTTAATGATGGCCGACGCCTTCAAGCTCGATTCCTTCTTATGTATACGCCTTTACCCTCTTTTTTGTCTACTAACACGTCATTGATATCATGATGCAATGTAACGTAGGGTGGGCGTTTGGGATCTCCAAGATGGCCCGCCCTTTCTGCTCTTTTCCTTCTTCTGTGTTGCCCCTTCTCTATGTTTGTTATTTTTCGACGCTCATGTGACCCGACGACGCTGGTTGACGCAGGGTCATGCTGGCACTAAATAATGTTCCCTCCGTTCTGACTACAGCTATGCCGGTCACCATGCCATGATTTGAATTTTCTGCTCCGTAAAGGTAAGCTTTGCTGTAATGAGAGACACGCTAAAGTGCGTGTTGGACAGATGATTTGTTTTTCCAGCTCAGTTGTATGTGTTTAAGTGAGTGCTATGCATGTCTACTTGTCATTGAGCATCAATCACCTTGCTGGTGCCGTTTGGCTTTTAATTGTTAATTTGCGAATTGCATGCTTAAATGCTATGTATCATGGAGCTCTTGTAATATCGGTAACTAACTTGGTGCTGTTGGCAATATCGCACTTGCCTTTTGGCACCGTTTTAATTACACATTCCCCTCAACGTGTAGTTGTTATATTACACTTACCGGATGTTCGCATTCTTAAAGTGTGCGTTCCAGTCACTTTTTTGTCTGCCTGCATTTTTATTTAGGAATCCTTATATTGATGTGTTACGTGTTGCACATTACTGTGTGCGTATCATTTACCTATTCGCTGCCTGCATTTTTGTTATCTCATGATTTATACCATGAAGTGTTACATATTAAACATTGCATATGGTTCTGTACTGCTATACAGGCATCACAACTAGTGCCGCTGATGTTTATGGCTCTGCGGTTCCTGCTCCTTTTTATGTGACATATGTCCTTTATATTTGGTATGTTACTGTATGCACATCATGCATGCACTTGTTGATGCAATGGTTTCTCGTTCCTCGTAATTTGGTTTTTGCTGACATATGTCCTTTAAATTTTTTAGATGTTACTGTATGCACATCATGCGTGCACTTTTTGATGCAATGGTTTCTCATTTCTCCTAATTTAGTTTTTGATGATTTGGCATTTCCAATCTACTGGCCCTTCACTATTCGTATTGTTGTTGTACCCCGCATTTTAAATTGGTAAAATAATTCTGCTGTGGCAATTTTGTACTCTCTTGATCAAATATATACCAATGTCTTTGTCTCCGTTCTCTTATCAACATACACATTTTGCAATGGTTTATTTATTGTTTACTCTCCTAACAGACCTCACATCATGAACCATTTATTATAAAGCAATTTGAAGAAGGAACCACCTATGGACTCGTGTTTTTACATACACGTGGCTCCCCGTCAGCAAGAGAATCACGTTCAGACTCCTCACCCATGCACACAAGGCTCTCCACGACCTGGGCCCCAAGTACCTCAACGTCCGCATGACCTTCTACACGCCCACCCGCCAGCTACGATCGACCAGCCACGCCCTCGCCACAGTTCCACGCATCCGCAGAGCCACCGCCGGAGGAAGATCCTTCTCCTACCTGGCAGCCAAGACTTGGAACTCCCTCCCCACCCACCTTCAGCGAACCCAAGACCATCTCTCCTTCAGGAAGCAGCTCAAGACCTGACTGTTCGAGCAGTGACATTTCCCCTTCCCCCAGCGCCTTGAGACCCTCCCGGGTGAGTAGCGCGCTTTACAAATGCCGTGATTGATTGATTGATTTGTATTTCTTTCTCGATATAACTATGTGCTGTTTCCTTTCGTCATGTATAATTTATTTGTATGATATTATCACACTGTATATATTTATATGTCCACCTATCATAGACATTTGTCTGGTGCTTGATCATATGATTATTTGTCTGACTTGTTATCTTGGAATTATGAGTTCATTTTTATTATTTTTTGGGTGCAAAGTATATATGTTTAACTAATGTTAAATTGTGTATTTATTGTATGTAATGGTGTGTTATATAATTGTGGTACCATTTGAGTCACCTCAATTTTGTGGTTCTTCTTCTTATTGTTGTTGTGTTTATGTGATGTACTATTTATGTTACGTTTGTTTACAATTGTTACAGCCCTGAAAAAGTTCCTTCTGGCAACCGTGAACGAAACACGTTGGCTGTGCGCCAGTTTTTAAGATTAACTTAATAAAAGAAGTCATTTTGAACAAATTTGGCCTGATTGATTTACTTCGCATCTAGTGCACATTCCTTATTCTTGAACATTTTGCTACATAAAATAGATGCCTCCTTAGCAATCATTGCTGGTGTGATGATGATAGAGGACAAAGACCAAAATCCTTAAACGTCTCACACTAGTGATGTACAAGAGCAGCTAGGAGCCATCAATTTATCAATCCAGTCCATGGAACAAGATGGACTCCTACATATCAGTAACTAGACCCCTCAACGCAGACACGCCTGGGCAACAATGTCTTCATATGGTCGGGTAGCCCCGCATCTTACTTATCCTGCACTTACTCCTTGCATCTAAAAATCAGATTTATGGCCGCTAGACTGGGTGAATGGCAATTCCTAAAAGATCTTCCCGTCTGGCGCCGTCTGACAGAGGACGTAATTTGCAGGGGGTGCGGTATGTCTCCCGAAACCATGGAGCATAAAGTTTGTCTTTGTCCATCTTTTTTGTCACAACGTAGACGTAAACTGAAAACTGAGTGGAACAGGCTGGGAATCCGATCTTGCAGACAAGCAATCATTGCAGCATTAATGCCAGATAACACAGATTTAAACATCGCTTTTACAATTTTCTTACGAAATGCTTACCGCTCTCTGAAGTAGTTACGGGCTGGTTCGCTTTTATGTTTTTTTAAGAGCTATTCCATTTTATCTTGTGATTTCTCAACTGCTGCTTATATCTTTTTATTGAACTGTTGCTTTGCACAATTGGCTGTTACTTTACGGTCCCTGGTCTGTATCTATGGTCCTTGTCAAAGACCGGAATCTAAATGCACTTTAAATGGTAAACTGGTCATTGCACTTTGCACACTAAGTTATTTTCCATTGATAGATTGGTGAAGTTTTTTTTTTGTTTTTTTATTGTACGTTGAAGTTTCCATTAACTACTGTTTTTATGTCAAGATTCTGTTTTTAAAATGTTTTGCTGTGTAATTTTGAGGTGATCTTTTAAAGATATTTTATATCTAAATAAAGTATACCTACCTACAAGAAATGTTAGACCCCTCAACTTGCATTCACTGACGTTGTTGGAAAAAAGGCTGTACATCTTCATCAACAGATGAATGAGGTATGGAAACAACAACCATTACCTCTTAGCCTCCTACTCCACCCCACAATAATAAAAGGATGGTGAGTCCTCATCAGAGGATGAAGAAGTACAGTTTCCTAAAGTATAAAGGTGATATTCCTTGTGAACATTGGTGAGCGTCTTTTGTTCAGGTCAATCTATTTGTGTGTGTTTATCATCATCCTACCCTATTATAAAGCCACTAAAGTCTTCAATTGGTGACATGCAGTTGTTCTTGGCCATCTGTTCTTGTCATTCAGCATCCTTCTTAGCTAATGGTAATGTGATGGAGAGGAGTCACAATATACAGTACCTTGTTTTGGATTTGGGTGATATATCTACCATCCTTTTTTTAATGTCTTTATTACCTCTTCTACCTCAAAATGTTAATTTTGAATGTGCAACTCAAATAATGTGTGCAGCATTGGAGCTATGTAAATATATTTCACCTACAACACATATCACATTTGAAATGCTGTCAAAATACTTGCCTGACACATAAACCCAAAGTAAGGCATTTTGAGTAGCATACGAATAAGCGTGCACTAACCTCATGTTAAAGAAACATGAGGAACAAATATATGTGTTCAAACTTAGTTACTGCATCATAAAAGTATGCAGGTAACAGTATAATAGATTAAATCATATCATGTTGGATAATATAGGTTCATATTTTATTTACCATCTCCAATATATAATTTCAATGGAACTGGAGGATATAATATACTTGAGTTGATGAAAAAATGGACTACTACTTTTCTACTTCTTCTGTCTGGTTGTCATCGTGACGGATCCCAGACACTGCTCTTTAGGAACTTTTGCATACCATATTTGCTCCCTACTATCTGATGCATACGCTGTGTGCGTCGTACTTGGACTCTTTCCTGATGAGACACTGCAGTTGAGCTGTCATGGTTAATGTCCTTGCTGAACCCTCCAAATCCCATTTTGTTTCATGAAAAACCTAACTAATTAGACTTTCCTGCAGCCTTTAGATCTAAAATGTTTATTAAGGCGGTATTGCCCTTTTGATATCTTTGGTCTGGGTAAACCTCTTTAGAAGGTTTGGACTAGCAGTATTAATCCTTTACTTATATGGCTTGGTGCTGAAAGTGATATACATGAATTTAATTTTTAATTTGTGAATCAGTAGTCCAATTCATGATCCTCATTGGATATTCCAGAAGTTAGATCTCCTATATCAAACCCCCCAGTGGCACAATGCAAGAACCTTCAGAGGATCAAGTTAGTGTCAGTTATTGTCAGAGTGATGTACGTGTCTGCTGGGGATGTCTGGGTGTTTGAACTTCCCACCCTATTCTCCTACAAACCCAACAGGCCTCTACTAATCAGTAAATTACTGGTTAAATTAAACAAATTACACATTTAAAATCCAAGCTATATCTTAAAAAGATAATATCAATTATACTAACAGAAATTACACATACAATTAATATACTGACTAATACGTATTACAATATTGAAAAATATATATTTAAAACAACTAGCTTAAAGTAAATGGTAATAAAATATATTTTTTAAATATTGTATACCATAAAACACAATATTCTTAGCTTAGATACTCTGTTCCATGCTAATTTCATAGTGATTATATTTTTTGACAGTTCATTTATGTCACATGATATTTGTAATTCGATATTTGTAATTGACTGAATTTGACAAATGCATACATTCAGGAAAAAGACTCCATTTCCTAATTAATTGCCACTTGTTACATTGAGGCAGGTGAAACTCAAGAGAGATTTAACAGAAAGAAGTGACACTCTTATAAGATTTGGGACTGAAATTCCTAAAGCACCTCAGCCACCTCCGTTAAGGTGAGATTTAAACTGATTCTTCACAGAATGACCTGCAGTGAGAGCAACTCATCCAAAATGAAATGGGGCACTTTCAGTACAGGTTCATATGGAAATGTGAGTCAGGCCAGAGCATCTGAAAGGCTCAGAGGAACCAGGACACACACTATAATAACATCCAGGGCCCTTCTTAAACCCATGCTCTCCTTTGAAAGAAAAGAAAATGTTTCAACTTTCAAAAGACAAAAACGAGATACACAATTCAAATGTAAATGACAAAAAATATATTGTACGTTTGGGAAGATCGCTACTAGTACTGAGTAAGGTGCCAGTGACCAACCCTATGTACAATGAAAATCCCACTTAAAGACGTAATTTTGAGGTAAATTCTAACATGAATGTGTTTTTGTGTCAAAAGGAAGAATATATATTCTTAGACTAAATTCATTCAGGCCTAGTACTTTACCAGACAATAAGAATAAGGCAACAAGGGGGATAGAGCTCGGCCACAATGAAGGTGACTGGCCTCCAAAGGGCTCCATGGACAACTGCTCCATTACTGAGAAAATGATGACTTTACAGGTCCCTTTTTTTACTTTAAAAGTTCTGGGAACTCTCATTTGGACAACGTGAGACATTTTGGGTGGCAGCTGAGGACGAGAGCACAACACTGCATGCAAGCTTCATATCAATGGGCACTAGATAGGAGAGCAGGCGGGAGAGTAGAGCAGCTTGAGGCAAAGATACAATCCACTGCGGCTCCTCACATCACTGCGTATATTGTACCACAGTGATGAAAATATTCAAATAACAGTTAGTTTGTTTTACAGCACATACTTGGCAAACATCATTGAAATGCAGCCAGTCTAGACACTCACAAGCATAAATTGGGCCCAGGGAAATGAACAAACATATCCTTTCATCTTTAACTTCAAGAGTGAATCCCTGTGCTCACTAAATAACAAATATGTAATAAAAGTGTTTGACTCTTTGATGTATGACTTAACCTTTTTCGCTCTGTTAGTTCCTTCTTGGTGTACTCATGAATTTGTATATGCTGAGTTTTATGTGATGGTCCTTAGGATGACCTCAGTGTGCTGAACCGAAGACTTGTTAAAAGACTCGTAGGTCATGAAATTGTCTGTAAGTATATCGAATGTTCAGCCATCCTGGTCATTCCCTGCAAGTCACACTTAAGATGATTAGTTTTATGGAATTGCAAAACCTAAAAATGGGAGCTCTTCTGTGTTAGGTTTTAAATCAACACCAAGATACATCTTCTGCAGAATCTAATTGTTCAAATTCTTCTCACAACTGTTACCGTCTTAAAGATTATGCTTCAGCACATCTTGCAGTTTTAACATACCCTTTCTGAGCAGGCCCTTCTGGAACAGGTTTTGGCATAAATTATGTTTTGACTTTTTTGCACAACTAGGGCCTTTTTTATGACCCTAGTAGTGTTATTAAGCTTGCATCATGCAACATAGTAAAATGCAACACAACTGAAAAAGGAAATTGCTCCAGCCATGCAATGACACTTTGCATGGTCATGAGTGGCTTCATAAATCTTGAGTAAGGAAATGTAGGGTAAATCTCTGTGTTGCCTTACTCTGCAGTACAGAGGCATTCCATGTGTGTTTTGTGGATGTTCCCACGCAACTCCCATGGTTATTGACACATTCCCAGATTTATGAGAACTGGTAAACCTGGTGATGTGCCAAAAAGATATGCCTTCCTAGGAGAGGAAAACAAGGAGAAATATCTTTATTTCTTCTTAAAACTTCCTCTTTCTATGTGTGTTTCCATTGCCTCTGAAGGAAGAAACAGTCATCCCCCTGCACCCAGGCAAATTTGCACCAGGGCAGGTGGAAACATTAGGGAGTCAGGAGGTGTACACCCTTAGAAGGGTAGCCACATCCCTAGGGTGTGATACCTGGTCTGTACAACCAAGAAATGTTTTTGTCATTTTCAAGAGTTGCAAAGTAGAGGTTTCTGGGTAGTAAAGGTGGCACACACCCCCTGATGATGTTGTTTAAGGGGCAGATACGCTGCTGTGTTTAGTAGCCCAGAGGCTGCTTTCATCCACACCCCTAATACCCATAAATCTAGGATTTAAGGGGCAACCTTGACAACAGAACCTCATATCTGATTTGACTTGGACCAAAGGACAAAAAAGAGACCCGAGTCTTTGATTTCACTACCTTGATGAAGAAAATGTATGATAACCGGCAGCTTTGGCAAACCTGATAATGCACAACTGCGACTTGTCTCAGACCAAAGACCAATTCCCCTAGACAGGGGGACCACTTTCAGAGCCAAAGGCAACTCCAGTTCTTCCTTGAACTAGTGGCACAACTACCCTGCAGTTTGCAAGTAAAACTTACTCCCCAAACCAAAGAATCATTGCCATCAAGCCTACCAAGGGATTGCCTAAATTTAACTGATCCAGTGTATTGTGAAAAATGTAATTCTGACCTCCAGCAAGTTTCAGGTGGATACCATTTTTCCCTGGACTCCAGGACATCAAAGTAACTCTAAGCTAAGCTTGCTGCTGCCAAGGATTATTGGTGGTTAGTCCAGCTACCACTACCTTCGTTCGATGCTGTGCCTCGAGGGAACACCACAGCATCTTTAACTCCCCACCTCGATGGCCCGTTGTTTACTTTTAGAATATGTTTCATCAACAGCATCATCTAAGTTGTAAAATCAGCTCACCCTCAGCCCATGCTTTAGCACCAGAGACAATTGTGACAACTTTGAACCGGACAATGCGAGCCAGGTAAAAATCAACTAACTGTTGTGGACTGATCCTGAGAATTGTCTCCAATCTCACATTTTTAGCAAAAATCTTGGAAAGATATCTCCTCCTGCAACTAACCCAACACATCGACAGCAACAACCTCCAAGACCCGCATCAATCAGGCTTCAGAAAAGGTTGCAACACTGAGACAGCGATCCTGAATGTCATTGATGATGTTCATAAATCACTAGACACTGATCAATGATGTCTACACATTCTCCTGGACCTATCAGCAGCCTTTGACACAGTTGACCACAAACCGCTCATCAATGTACTGCGGGAAAGCGTCAGAAAAGACGAGGTGGTCCTACAGTGGTTTTCCTCCTTCCTGCAGAACCGCACAAGACAAAACGGAAATCCTCATCATAGCCAACAAAGACAAAACCCCCAAGTCACAGAATGGTTAAAAACCATTGACGCTCGCAATTGCAGTCTCACCCCGGCAGACTCAGTAAAATCACTGGGAATCACTCTGGACCCAAACTTAGACAAGGTCAAACATTTCAAGAACACTGCTAAGAACACTTGTATTAACCTAAAACTTCTCAACAAAATAAAACCATTCATCCCTCCCAATGACCTCAAACAAGCGACTCAATCCCTGGTACTATCTAGATTAGACTTCGGGAATGCTTCCCTCACAGGCACAGCAAAATCCCACCTAGTTCCCCTCAGAACAACTCTAAATGCAGCAGCCATGATGGTCACTGGAATAAAAAAATATGATCACATCTCTCCTGCTCTCAGAGAGCTACAATGGATCCCAACTGAAATGCACACCAGCTTCAGAACAGCCTGTCTCACACACAAATCCCTGCATACCAGTTAACCTGCATACCTGGCCGTTAAAACTTAAAAAGCCGGTCAGACGAGGATCCTCAGGAGTACTAACTCTCTACTTCTCATTCCTCCAAAAACTCACAAACAAAAAGCCCTATCACGCTCCTTCTGCGGAAATTCACCCTGAATTTGGAACTCCATCACAGTACATATCAGGACTAACCCCTCCTTTCCAAAATTCAAAAGCCACCTCAGAGAGCTTTTTCTCAACCAATCTCTCCCAAATGGATAGCTGACGCTCTACATTGTATCTCGCCAAGGGCAGCACACACTGACTTTGTTAAGAGAACCTATATGTCATCTAACCCATGTCTCATTCCTTTGTACCCCCTTCCTGAACTGGATTCGTCAAGAACTCAATGTATTTATTTGTTAATCTGTATGTTTAAACTGTACTCGTCATGAATCAATATCTGGTCCTTCCAAGATATGGTGGAAGACGGTAATTTGTGATTTGGGTAGTTGATTGACATCATTTACAATGTTTGGGGCCTGAATGATGGGTGATCATTCTTTTTTCCCAGAGAGGATTGGCCTTTACAAACTTACCACTCCTATGATCCTTCTGCTCTTTCATCACCTAGAAGGGCTGTCTTATAAGATAATTTGATTTAAAAGTCTGCCAAATTTCAATCTGTTGCTTGCATAAAAGGGGAGATGGTGTACCTACCACCGTGCTTGAATTTGAACAAGTAACAATTGCACCAATAAGTGATCTGATTATTGAGTGATTGTGAGTGATGATTCATGTGGTGGCAGACAGTGAGGGAGGGTGTTGAACTGAGATTTGTGAGCTTGCTTGAAATGATTTGTAATGTATGGGGCCTGAATGATGGGCAATCATTTTTTCCTTTGAGGTGATTAGCCCTTTCATACTTAGCCATATTTACTTTCAGGGTTCTCCTGTTTTTATGCAACAGTCACTTTAGTTAACAAACAAAAATCTATGAAAAATACTGCAATTCTTTTCTCTACTTGTTCTTCAACAGCAGTGCACTACATGTCTATCTTGCTCGGGTCATGATGATTGGTCTGGGGCAGAGTTACTTGGAGTAAGGAGTCTGGATAGCAGAACTCAGGTAGGGAGCTGAAGGACTACATCATTAACTTCTAGAAGCAATACGTTATTGATTTCAGTTCAAAGCTAAACTAAAGAGTCTTAGGCCTAATACTCAGCTATGTGGAATGGAAAGAGGTGTGTTTGTTCAATGCTGCTGCTGTGTGTGTGTGTGAGTGTGTGTGTGTGTGTGCGTGTGTGTTTGTATGTATGTTGGACTTGAGGTGAAAGTAAAAGTGAGTCTCCCTATTTTTTTTTTGCACTGCCTTTGAGCCTTCTTGATACATTACTCATGAAGCTTACCTTCCTTCAGTCCTTCTCCTCGACTCTACAAAATAGTCTCTCTTTTACAGTCTGCAGACCTTCTTCCAGTATCCTGCTTGAAACGAAAGGCAAAAGCTGTCTGCTGGGTGTCAGTTCAGAAAGGCACCCAAGATTGGACATTCCAGAGGAGAATGCAGATGCACCACCTAATTTTGCAATACAACATCATTTTTTTTAAGAATCATATTTAGAGAACTGGGTGGGTGGGTTTACTCCAAAACCTAGAAGTCATAACATTTAGATATCTGGGTCTCTGGTTAAGAAAGACTGTTTGCAATGCATTTATCTGTACTCTGTAATACTCATTCCTTTGTTTCCTTCCACAACAGATTTTTGACAACTGATTTGCTGCTCATTGCCCAGATGAATGTTGTCCATGAGTAGTGTTTTTCTTTATCACACCGTTCCCAAAATACCCCTTCCCATACATTCATCATACCCCTAACCCTCTTTCCCTGGGCTGTGTGTTTTTTTGAGGTGTGGCTTCATTTACACCATCAATGGATCAAACACCTGGTTGGGTGGATATGGTGAAAACATCACCAGATTGGCAGGATCTTCTAAGCAATAATCCAAACTGGCCTCATTTACCCACCCTCACATGAAAAGTGACCCATAATTTAGATATAGAATGAAGAACTTCAGTTGTCAGCATTATCATACAGGCCTTGTGTTGCATAATTGTAAATACCTAAGCTTGTCCACTCCAGACTTTGGCATTATTTTTTAGGCTAAATATATGGAGAATTAAAAAATACTTTGAGGTTTAAGAATACTAATTTTTCCAACTTTTGAAGACCTTGACCATGAGTCATTAAAATAATGGGGGGACAATATCCGTGACACATCATTTAATATGATGCACATATTAATAAAACATGCAGAAAAGAAAGGCAGTAAATTTCAGTCTGAGTTTGAAGTACTGGAAAAAGAGATAGCTGTATCGGATTTGAAAGAAGCAGTGAAGAATAATCATGACATCTGGCACAAAATACTCGAGGACTACCAGATTTACCTGAGGGACAAAAAAATAAAGAACATCAAAAGGGACGATAAGGACTATAGAGAACGGAGAATTTACACATTTGCACATAGGTATGACAAGTTAAGGTACCGGGAACAGGAAAGAGAACACAAGTTGTAATAGTTCCTTATCATCAGTGGCAAGTTCAGTTCCAACTGAGGAGACACCATGCACATCAGAGACTTACAATCACTCCAATTTTGTTAGTGGAAATAAAGAGATTAAGACTAGGGGTCAAAACCATGGGAAAAGATCAAAAATAAGAAGGGGGAAGAAGATGGCAAGAATACAAACACAAACAAAAGCAGACGGTAAGAAACAAGACCGTTGCCATGACAACCAGATCCAAAAAGAACTAGAAAATACTAATTTTGCCAGACTTGAGGATTATGCTAGGGGCCATACTGATACCGTGACTCAGGAATTGATGATTGTTAACTTATCAGATAGAGTGTTATCTGATGTTGATGTATCCATTTTGGGAAAAGGCTTAAGATTTTGGCCTACCCAGTTTGGTAACGATGTGGACATTTTTGTTGATCTATACAAATTTGTACGTTTATTAAAACTGAAAGACCCACTCGGGCCCTGGCGGTGATTAATGACGTTGATGTGCCGTGGCTGCACCTTTGCTGCTGAAGTGGTGAGAAACCAGCCACAACAGAGGTAGGAGAAGCTATATTTGCGGTACCTGTACTCTGGGGGCCCTTGTTACGTAGTGAAAGGGCCTGGAACTTGATCACCAGCCCGCCTTGTCTGCTCCACACTTGGGTTTGGTTGCTGCGAGGATACCACCTCTTGCCGCACCTGGGGACACGTGGCAGAAAACCCAAAATGCCGCGTGTGGCTGACAGTCACAGAGGTGCAGCGGCGACTACTGCCATGTACACGCCCCACTCCCCCTGAGACGTCCCAGCAGACCAGCCAGCATGGGGGGCCAGGGCCAGCGCATGACGCAACAACTAAAGCTGGACAAGTACGCATATGCCAAGGACCAGCCAGACCTGGCAGACAGGAACACCACACATGAAAAGAACCAGATGCCCAAGGGCCCGGTGGAGGTCACACTGCAGGATATAATGTCCACCCTCAACAAGGTTCAGACCACAGTAGGATGGATTTTCACTGATATCTCAGTCCTGAGAGCCGACTTCTAGAAAATGGCCGCAAGAGTGTCCGAAGTAGAAAGTACCACGACGACCCTTTCAGCTGACACTGCTGCCTTACAGCGACAAGTGCGCCAACCTAAAACAGAAAATAAATTGATAATGGCAAGGCTGGAATAACAAGAATTCCGCTCCCGACACAATAATATCAGAATCATGGGTGTGCTAGAAAGTAAAGGGGGTCCCGCAATGGATTTATTTGTTGAAGATCTTATTAAAACCCATCTCAGCCTCGAGGACTCTCCACTATTTTCTCGGAGGAAAGAGCCCATCGAGTACCGGGCGGCAAACCCAGACCGGGGGCCCCCCCCAGGCCCATAGTAGCCAAAAATGTTAACATCCGTGACCGCAACGCCATATTACAAACGGCGCTAGTGGCCTCTCCACTGCGCTTAGAGAACTCTGTCATCTCATTCTTCCCGGACTACACGGCAGCGGTCACCAAACAAAGGCTAAATTTCCTGGAGGTGAAGAAGGAACTCCGGTTTCGAGAACTTGCTTACTCAGTGCTCTTCCCGGCAAAGTTGCGGGTAGTGGCGGATGGTAAAACATGGTTCTTTGAGATGCCTGGGGAAGCTCAGCACTGGTTGGAGGGATGGAAAAAGACATCGGGCCGTGACAAACTAGCAAGAATCAACATCAACATCAAAGTCTGCAGGAGGTGTCACAGCAGGACTCGAGAAACACAGGCTACATGACTGACTCCACACAGCCAGAAACCAAAAAATGAAGACACCCTGACCACTCGAGCTCCAACTTGCAGCAATGCGGGGGGCCACTGGAGAGTACACACTGAAACTGACACTCTTCAGGGTGTGTCTTTGGGGCGACAATCCCTGACCTGGTGGGCCCCGAGTAGTCACCCCACCGGGCGCCCGGACACTGACGCCCTCCTTTTATCTGAACTTGGACGGACCTGAGCACGCAGTTATGGTATTGATAGAGAGGATGGAACGGGGTGATCTCTGGACTACTCTCCCCCCGCACACAAATACAAGTTAATGAGGACCAAGCACTCTGCGAAGATGGGGTGGCGGGTAGTTATGTGTCCATCTTGTAGGGAGGGGGGTGGGGAATAGTTAAAGTTCATGTTTAGTTCTTTCACACAGGTACACCGAATGCTGCTTAAGCCAATACACAGTTGCTCGCTAGCTATCTCGTATTGCCATCCATGTACCGACGTCACTGATACACCCACTGGCGTGAGGGGATGACTTAACCGACCTCATGCAATCACAACCGAGACCCTTGATACACTAGGCTCCCTTCTGGTAATTATATCCTGGAATATAAATGGATTATCAGACAAGATAAAGAATACTCTGGTACTACAGTACCTCAAACATCAGGCCCCGGCGTTGGAACTCATCCAGGAGTCGCATATTATGGGTTCGGCCTGTAAGGCTCTGGATAGGTGGGGATTTAAAATGATGGCGCACTCTGAGTTCACCTCGAGGTCGAGTGGGGTGAGTATCCTTGTTTGCAAAAACTTCCCACTTGTCATGAATGGGTCCTGGACGGATGATCAGGGGCGATTTGCAGCTATCTCATGTCAGTGGGAAGGGCGTGCATACAATTTAGTTTCAGTATATATCCCGCCGGCCATGCAGATTAGTGCCCTCCCCGCACTTTGCAAATTACTGCTCACACTCCAGCAGGATGAACTGGTTGTGGGGGGTGACTTCAACACCACGCTCAATGCTACACTCGACAGGCATCCCCCCTAGGGAACAATGTGGGGCTCAGCTGCATTTGGCTGAGTTCCTTGACGCTTTCGGCCTTATAGACGTCTGGTGCCTGCATTTCCCTCAGGAACAACAGTACACTTTCCACTCAGGTGCCCACAATAGCTCTTCCAGGATAGACTATATTCTTACACACACATCTGCCTTGAAGGGAGTATTGGAGGTTTTACATCTCCCCAGAGGTATCGCCGATCATTCCCCTGTCATGAAAGAATTCACATCCGCTTTTCGGGGAGGTGGCGCATATACCCCATATACCCGGGTTTTTTGAGTGACCCGGACATTTGGAAGGGCCTGCGCAGAACCACAAAACAATACTTGCAAGAAAACAAGCACTCAGTAACTTCCCTGACTACCCTATGGGAGGCCTATAAGGCCGTCTTGCGTAGGCAAGCAATATCTTTAATTACATCTCACAAACGTGATTCGATGCGACAGGTGCAGACCCTTGAACAGGCGGTGAGCCAAGCTGAAGCCAAACACTCCTTAGATCCCAACAATGACAAAACTCATTGTGAGAAGTTGGCCTGGTATATGCTGTCAACTAGTTATAGTGGGCACCTTGCACCAGTCCAAACAACCCGTTATTGATAACAGGTTAAAGACAACCGTTATTGAAAGCTGTCCTAGTGGTAGCTATGGAGAGCAGCGTTCAGGCTAAGTCTTGAAGGAATGTAAAACAGCTTGTTTTACCAGTCTATAATCTCTCGAATACCTAAATGAAAGGCAACCACACCAGGTATATATAGAAAATATATGTATTTATTTCTAAACACACCCTACTAGTCTTTTTATGAGGCTAGAGGTCCAAACACATAAGTTACACTTCAAATATTACAGTAAAATAGCACGAATACACGTTAGGCCCTAGGGGCGAGCCATACCATATACTAAAATAGTGGAATAAGAACCACGACTTAACTAGACACAAGGCCTAGAGCCTATAGAATCACTGGGACCGCAAGGAACCACCCAAGGTAGTGACACAGGGGACCCACGGGGGCCGTGTGCAGTGTGAGAACACAGCCGCGAGTTCCCGTTAGCTTCTATGGGTAAAGTCGCGGTTAGATTTTTAAAGATTAGGGACACTTAGAGATAATCTGGGACCAAACCCTTTTGGATTTAGGAAGTTCTAGGGTCAACACCCACAGGAGCACCGGAGGACTCGAGTTACCTCACCCAGGGAAGCCGGGTGCATAGGTGTCAAATGGTGTCAGTTCGCTTCGTCATTTTCAATGGGAGCTGGTGAAGAAGTGCTGCTGTCAGGAAGATGCGAAGTGTCCGAAGAGATCCAAGCCTGGATCAAAGTCGAGAAGAACCTGAAAGCAGAGGAGACAGAGTCTGGGTCACTAGCCAGTGACCAGGGGCACGATAGGCGAATGCCCACCGATGTCAGGTGATTTCAGGTGAAGAAGGTGAAGCTTGACTCTTCAGCCACGAGGACCAGGAGGCGCCGAGGACAACCAGGAGTGCTGCAGTGCCGGTGCCCAAACCACAGCAAAGGCCTCCATCTCAATGGCTGACCAATGTTTCTCTCTGGGGGTCAACCTTCTGCTTTTGAAAGCTGCTGGCTGATCCTGACCTTCATCATTCAACTGTGACAGTACAGCCCCTACCCCCAACTCATATGCATCTGTTTGTACGATTAACTTTTTGGAGTAATCAGGACTTTACAGAATGGGAGCAGTGCACATGGCCTGCTTCAGGTCATCAAATGCCTTTTGACAGCTAACTGTCCACTGAACCTTTTTGGGCATTTTCTTAGGGGTTAAGTCATTCAAGGGTGTCACTATTGATCCATATCCCTTGACAAATCTTCTGTTCAGTCGGGCCTATGAAGGCTCTCACCTGAGTCTGGGTAGTGGGAGCAACCCAGTCCATTATGGTCTGTATTTTGCTCTGCAATGGTTGAACCTGGCCTCCACCTACAAGGTGGCCCAGGCACACAACCTGATTCTGCCCTATCTGGCACTTAGTAGCCTTGATAGTTAGGCCTGCTTTTTGCAGGGCCTCCAAAACATTCCTCAGGTGGACCAGGTGATGCTCCCATGTGGAGCTAAACACAGCAATATCATCAAGATATGTTGCAGTATAGTCTTCCAGGCCTGTAAGGACTTGATTCACCAACCTTTGGAAAGTGGCAGGTGCATTCTTCAAACCAAAGGGCATGATCACAAATTGATAGTGCCCACTAGGGGTAGAAAATGATTTCTTTGGCTTTGCATCATCAGCTAGTCTGATCTGCCAGTAGCCAGCTGTCAAGTCAAATGTGCTTAGAAACTTGTCTGAGGCCAAAGTATCTATTAGTTCATCTGCCCTTGGGATGGGCATCAGTCCTAGTGACTGCATTGAGACCCCTGTCATCCACACAAAACCTCATCTCTCTCTTGCCATCTTTGGTGTGCGGTTTAGGTACCAGGACTACTGGACTAGCCCAAAGGGCTATCTGAGGGTTCAATGACTCCTAAATCCAACATCTTTTGGATCTTATACAGTCCCTGACATGATCAGGTTGCCTGTAGATCTTATTCTTCCACAGCACACTGTCCCCAGTGTCCACTTCATGAGTGCACCAGGTGGTCTGACTTGGAGTCAGAGAAAATATATGTCTAGACTGGCTGAGAAGTTTTCTGCAGTCAGTTTGTTGCTGGACAGTGAGGTTGCCTGCTAAGACTACACAATCTACTGATCCATCATCAGGGTTCTGAGGGAGCAGGTCAGGGAGCAAGTCACTCTCTTCCTCCTGTTCCTCATCCATAGCTATGAGCAAGCCCATGTCTGCCCTGTCAACATATGGTTTTAGTCTGTTGACATGAAGTACCCCATGGGGACTCCTAGGGGTTCCAAGGTCTCCAAGTAGGTGACCTCCCCTTTCTGTTGAACAATTGCATGGGGGCCATTCTATTTGTCCTGGAGGGCTGCTGGGGCCACATGCTCCAACACCCACACTTTCTGCCCTGGCTGGTAATCAGTCAGCACACTCTTTTGGTCATGCCAGGCTTTTTGTAATTCCTGGCTAGCCTCAAGGTTTTTAGTTGCCTTTTTCATATAGTCAGCCATCCTGGAGCAGAGACCAAGTACATAGTACATTATGTCCTGCTTAGGGGGTTTGAAAGGTAACTCCCATCCCTCCTTCACCAGACACAAAGGACCCCTAACAGGATGGCAAAACAAAAGTTCAAAACGGCTGTAACCAACCCCCTTTTGTGGCACCTCCCTGTAGGCAAACAAAAGGCAGGGCAAAAGGATGTCCCATCTGTGCCTAAGCTTTTCTGGGAGACCTTTGATCATGTCCTTTAAGGTTTTGTTGAATCTTTCAACTAAACCATTGCATTGTGGGTGATGGGGTGTGGTGAATTTGTAATTCACTCCACGCTCCTTCCACATTGCAGCCAAGTAACTGGACATAAAGTGTGTCTCTGTCAGATAATATCTCCTTAGGAAAGCCCACTCTTGAGAAAATTCCCAGGAGGGCCCTTTCCACCACAGGTGCTGTAGTAGTCCTAAGGGGAATGGCATATGGGTACCTAGTGCCATGGTCTACCACCACCTTGATAAATATGTGCCCAGATGCTGTTTGAGGATCCATTTGACCAACAATGTCAATCCCTACCCTCTCAAAGGGAACCCCCACCACAGGTAGTGGTATCAGGGGGGCCTTTGTAGTTCCACCTGCCTTGCCACTGGCTGGCAGGTCACACAGGAGGGATAAAACTCCTTAGTGTCTTCAGACATGTGGGGCCAGTGGAAGTGAGGGACAATTCTGTCCCAAGTCTTGTTCTGGCCCAGGTGTCCTGCTAAGGGAATATCATGGGCTAGTGTCAGTAGGAAGCCCCTAAACTTCAGAGGTATAACCAACCTCCTGGAAGCACCAGGCTTGGGGTCTCTACACTCTGAATAAAGGAGTCGATTATCACAATAGATTTTATGGGTGCCACTAGCATTCCCAGCAGCCCCATCGCTAGCTTGAATTCTGAGGGGTTCAAGAGAGGGGCATGTTTTCTGCTCCTTGCTCAGATCTGCCCTGGAAGGGCCCCCTGTCCCCAAGATCTCAACTTGGTAAGGTTCAAACTCCTCTGGGACAGTTCCTTCTTCGGGTTCAAGATCATCTCCCTCAGGAGGCTGATCTGTATTCTGAGTCAGGAGGGAAGGCACTGCCTTAACCCTTCTGCTCCTCCTCATGGGAGGCAACTGGTCCATTCTTCCAGAATCCAGGGCCGTCCAGTGTTAGACATTTTGGCCTGTGACCTAGTCACAGCAAATACATGAGCAGGGATCCCTAGCATTTCTGCATGTGTCCTGAGCTCCACTTCAGCCCAAGATGAAGTTTCCAGATCATTGCCAAGCAAGCACTCAACTGGTAGGTCTGCACTTACCACAACCTTCTTAAGGCCAGTTACCCCTCCCCAGGAGAAGTTAACAACTACGAGAGAATGGTCTGTTCTGACATTGCTATCATTGGTCACTTGGTGCATTTCACCAAGGATAATCTGCCCAGGATCCACAAGATCTTTTTTCACCATTGTGACACTTGCTCCTATGTCCCTAAATGTCAAAGCCTCTTTTCCATTAATCAAAGGCTGCTGTATGTATTTGCCCAAGTTACTGGGACTCACAAAGGAGGACATATCCATGTCTCCATCGCAGATCAGGACAACCTGAGTTGGAACTCTGACTAGGCCAGAGTCCATCTCAGAATCCAGGGTTAACCCTACTACACCCTTATTCTGAATATTACCACAACCAATTGAAGCTGGACTAGGGGGAACAGTTGCCTTAGGTGCAATGGCGGCTGGAGTTGAGTCTTTGGACTTGGTGCAATCACTTGTCCAGTGAGTCTTCAGTCTACAGATTTTGCACCATGGTTTATTTGGGCCTTTTCCTTTATTAGATTGGGATTCACCCCCTGAAGAATATTTTTGGGCACCTTGTGAAGACTTCTGGTCTTTACCCTTCTCCACACCCTTGTCAGAGTTCCTAGGATCTTGCTTCTTCTGGTCACCACCTTGGTTCGAACCTTCTGCCTCACCCTGGTTCTGACTCATTTGTCTGCCTTCTTTCCCAATTCTTGGGGAGAGGTCAGATCAGAGTCCACCAGGTACTGATGCAACAGCTGATTTTGAAAATTATTAAGGATCTTCTCCCTCATAATTAAATTGTACAATCCTTGAAAGTCATGCACTTTGGGGTGTGCTAAGCCCTTAACACACAACTCTTAGTTCAGTAGAACTTACTGTATTCTAAAGCTTGTATTATATGTACCTCAGGTACCTTTAGTTTTTTTCAGTTAGTCACTCAATTCAGATTATCTGGTAAAACAATAGCAAGCTGGAATCCCACACGCTGCACAACAATGTGAGAAGTTGGCCTGGTATATGCTGTCCAACAGTTATAGTGGGCACCTTCCACCAGTCCAAACAACCCCTTATTGATGGTAGGTTAAAGACAACCTTTATTGAAAGCTATCCAAGTGGTAGCTATGGAGAGCAGCCTTCAGGCTAAGTCTTGAAGGAATGTAAAGCAGCTTGTTTTACCGGTCTATAATCTCTTGAATGGCTAAATGAAAGGCAACCACACCAGGTATATATATAAAATATATGTATTTATTTCTAAACACACCCTACAAGTCTCTTTATGAGGCTAGAGGTCCGAACATATAAGTTACACTTCAAATATTACAGTAAAATAGCACAAATACACGTTAGGCCCTAGGGGCGAGCCACACCATATACTAAAATAGTGGCATAAGAACCACGACTTAACTAGACACAAGGCCTAGAGCCTGTAGAAACGCTGGGACCGCAAGGAACCACCCAAGGTAGTGACACAGGGGACCCACAGGGGACGTGTGCAGTGTGAGAACACAGCCACGAGCTCCCGTTAGCTTCTATGGGGAAAGACGCAGTTAGATTTTTAAAGATTAGGGACACTTAGAGATGAACTAGGACCAAACCCTTTTGGACTTAGGAAGCTCCAGGGTCAACACCCATGGGAGTACCGGAGGACTCGAGTTACCTCACCCAGGAAAGCCGGGTGCATAGGTGTCAAATGGTGTCGGGTCGCGTTGTTGTTTTTAATGGGAGCAGGCGAAGAAGTGCTGCTGCCAGGAAGATGCAAAGTGTCCGAAGAGACCCAAGCCTTGATCGAAGTCTAGAAGAACCTGAAAGCAGTGGGGACAGAGTCTGGGTCACTAGCCAGTGACCAGGGGCATGATAGACGAATGCCCACCGATGTCGGGTGATTTCAGGTGAAGAAGGTGAAGCTTGACTCTTCAGCCATGAGGACCAGGAGGCGTCTAGGATGACCAGATGCTGGACTCGAGCTGTTCCATGAAGGATGTCGAGTGCTGCAGTGCTGGTGCCCGGATTGGACACAACAAGCCTTGGCAACAGAAACCCACACAGAAAGAAGAAAGATGCTTTGGTGCAGAACAGCAAGGTCTGAGGGATTCACCACATGGTGGGGAGTCAGGGCATGTCTGGAGCAACCAGGCCAGCCCAAGGAAAATCAGAGTTGCCTTCACAGGGACCCACCAGTTGACAGACCAGGCATCACAAAGGTGCCTTGAGCAGAAATGCAAGAAGAGAGCTCCTGGACCACACATGTAGTGTAGGCCCACAATCTTCAGTGCCAAAGGTGGTTCGGGCTTGGGCTACACATAACCCAAAGCACAACTTCAAGAGATGTCGAGTAGTCAATGCACTTGCAAATGTGCACGATGACCAGGAGTTCCGGTTCCACGTTACTCACGAGGGCTGCGGGTCTCAGCTTTGCTGGGGACGCGGGATGGTCTCTGCAAAGTCTGGAAATCCTCTTCCTGGGCTGCAGATACTTCAGAGTCCATCAGGAGCTTCAGAGATGCAGACCTTCAATTGCTTCATTGCTACCTGCCAAGCAGGGGAGTCACTCCTTGACCCCAAGGGAGAAGATTTCTTCAGTCCTCTAATCTTGAGTAGAGCGTCGATGTTCCAGGATTCAGTTGCAGAGTTTCGTCCAGGGATATCTAAAGTCCTGTTGCCAGGGGTTCCTTACTTGTATCTAAGAAAGGAGTTGGACTAACTCAGGGGACCCACCTATGGGAAGGTATGCAAAGAGGGGTGGCTACACCCATTTCCTTTGTCCAGTTTCACGCCAGAGCAGGGGCTGGTAGCCCCTAAACCGGTTTGAGCTGGACCATGCACAGGGACACCAAATGTGCCCCCAATGCAGGACTTCAAAGCACTCTCAGAGTGCTCCCACCCAGTCCCAATACACATCAGCCTGTCTGGGAGGTGGTTACACCTCCCTGTGACAGGAAACCTATTGTCCAGGCCTCCCCCGCCAGAGTTTTGGTCAGCAGCAGAAGGCCAGACCCGTGTCTGTGGCTGCAGCATCCAATTTGTGGTGCCAGGGCTCTTTTAAGTTGGTACTGGGTATACCGGCGCTGTCATGTATCTCCCACTAGAAGGGTGAGATCATACTCCCACACCAGTTACTGGTGTGGGGGTATCATTCCAAGGTGTTTGGCACCAAACACAACATTTTTCCGTGCAGCTAGTCCAAAGGTAGCATTTACCGTTTGGTTACAATGCACTTGAGAGTATATGGTCAGGTTGCACTACTGACAACTCCGGAGGATGGATTCCGAAGGATGCAGAGGGGCTCAGCTCATGCCTGGGCACCCTCTCACATATAACCATATCGAGGAAATTGCGATAATTTGGCATTTTCACATTCTGCGGAAAGCGCAAAAATGTCAAAGTTTCCGCAATCCTTATCTGACCGGTAATTGTTTTCTTGCTCGCGCTGTAAAAAAATACATTCTCGCCTTACCTGAATCCCCGCGTTCGCTGACAAGTTTTCCCGACCCGGTCGCGTTCTCCACGAGATGTTGGATTGTTGGTAGGCATTTTGTGCTGTCTCGCGACAGTTTGCGCCCGCATTAGCGTCATTTGTCGCGCGATCACGTCATTTGTGCGCGATCACGTCTTTCTACTCGCGATCATGCACCGCGAGAGTATGAGAAGATTGAGATCTCATAACGTCATTCTCCACCGCGAGCGTGAGCGTGAGGACGCGGGCACGTCTAATCGAACGCGAAAAGGAGAAGGAAACCCTGAACACGTCACATCCAACACGACAGGGAGCGAGAGAACGCGATCAAGTCATTTTGGACACGTCATTGACATCCGGCGGAAGTAATGTGAAGCTCGAGAACTCAAGCATGGTAAATTTTCAATTTGGAGAAGAATATCAGCTCTAGTAGCATGAAACCTTCTGCAAATGATGATTTTGGATGAAAAGAACTCCTCAGATTGACATTTGGCTGTCCTTTTTCGTGCAAGGAGTCCTTTTTTAAAAAGGTGGGGAGAGGGAGGAAGTGCCACAGAATCTCCAACTTCCTGTTCCTGTCCAGCAGGTTCCTCCCAGTGCTTTGTTCATCTCCTGCTCATTCTGCCTTTGGATATTGAGCTGGAAAGATCACTCTTTTTGTCTGCTGCATCATTGCAATTGGGTTTGAGGATTTTTTAATTGGATGTTTTACAAGTAAGTGGTTGTTGTGTCTGTTTGATTGGGGGCATTGCAGTTGTTGTAACTAAAATTTATTTTTGGTAACTATCATCATTCTTTTATTTAGGTCTCGCCTTGCTATCGCGTAATCGATCGCAAAGCGAGACTATAGGGGCTTTTAAAAGTGCTCCCAAAAAGCGGATTGCATTGCTAGCACGCGCACAATCACGCGCTTTGTGCCGCCATGCACTCCGCTTTTTGAGAGCACTTCAAAGGGTCCGCGCCCCCAAGCGCGCGCGCCACGCTCCGCCGGGCTTGTCTTATGTTTTTTTTTACTTTAAGCGCGAGGCGCGCGTGCGGCCAATGCTTGTTTTTTTTAACACCCAAATTCAGCAGGTGCTAATTTACTTTAATTATTCAGACCTGTGGATAATCAGCCCGCCAGATAGCCCAGGTCTGCCTCACTTAAGCGCTTCGCCCAGAGGAAAAGATCTGGTTATTGCAAACATGAGTTCCAGGAAGGGAAAGCAGTCGAAAGAGACGGGGTCAGTTTTGTTACTTCTTATTTTAGTTTATCTATTCGATTTACGCAATGCCATCGGCATCTACAATGATACAAGGTAGCACAAACGTACTGCTCCAATGATAATGTGCAGCGCTGAGATACTGAGGGGGGAATTTGAAATGTTTATAATCTGGTACAATTCTTTAACGCCGAATTTAGTTTATTATGCATCGTTGTATCGCTGCACCCCCAGTAAGAACAGCCCTCTCCAGCCTCAAACCCCAAGTTAGGGCACCCTATCTTCTCTCGTGGAATCTGAGCTGTCACAAGCGAAAGGTCGTTATTTTGAATGTAATCCGTTTGACGTCTCAGCAGTATGTTTGCATTTCTTCTTCCCTTCCCGAGCAGAGAGTAAAGTTAACTGTATTCCTTGCACCTCGCAGGTAAACGGAAATAAAACTAGCACGCGACCACAAGTTTTAAAAAGCACTGTGACGTAGCGAAGCATGTAATGGGCTCGTGCGCAAGCAAGGCCAATGCAATGCCTTCCTTACGCCTGGACGGCTAGGAAAATGAAACAATAATCGGGGGTCTGACCCTGAAGGCCTCAATACCACTGCACCTCCAGCCTCATTGGTAGCCACCGCCCCTAAAAATGCATGCAAACCACATGGTAAATGCAGCCTTCATCACGCTAAATGCAAAACGATTTCATTCAGTCAGTGCGGTATTTAATCCTAGTTATGCCTCAACAGACTAATGCTTTTTGTTCTGGAAATGAGTTGTACCTCATGTGTGTGCGCCTTAGATCTCCCACAAACATTTTCGGATCTCCCAAGTTTCTCAGTGCCGGCGTTCATGAGTTGCTCATCTGCTTCAGTTTTATTTCTATTTGCTTTCTGGGGTTCGTAGTCCACTGGTTCCCTTTTTGAAATTAGAAATGCAATTCCCAGAATACACAGTAAAACCCTGGACAGAATGTGCTACTCGCACATGGACAACAAACCTGAGAACGCTGCGTATGTGTTTTTTTTTTCTTTTTACAATTTACACTTTTTTTTAATACTTTTTATTTTCTTTTTTTTTTTTAAACGATGTATTGTTCACGTGCATATCACACACTACATAAAATCTATCTAAGCCCAAGTAGAAGACTTCTGTGTATTTATATTCTAAAGCATCATAAAGAGCAACAAAAGTTGGCCTAGCGGCTAGGGCGCTCGACCTCGGAAACAGGGTTCGAGTCTCGGTAATGACGCCGAACATCCAAATCACTTAATCTCCCCATGCCTCACAAAAACAAGCATTTGCAATGCAATAGGTCTCGCAGTTACACAAGTTAAAGCTATTGGCATTGTAAATGACAATGCCAATAGGCATTGTTATTTGCAATGTCAATAGCTCAAACTCGTGTAAATGCGAGACCTAATGCATTGCAAATGCTTGTTTTAAAATGTTGTGGGTAGTAGTAGTCAGTAGTAGGCCCGAGCTAGTCATGGCCTCATGGGTGTGTGCATGATGTAGCAACTGTTCCTTTGGTGTTTTTTGAATGTATTTCATTTTCAAGCATCATTTAGGCCAGGGGTCTCCAACCGGTCAATCGCGATCTACCGGTAGCTCGCCAAACCCCCATGAGTAGCTTGCGCCTCGCATCTCAGTTGTGTAGCCTGTTCTCATCATTTATAGTTCTTAGGCCTTTTTTCATGGCCGTTGCCTGCCATCACCAAAACTAGCTGCTCCGATTGGCCTAACGGAGTTTAGCTGGGGTGGGCAGGGCAAAGATGATGACACTGTTTCTCCACGCCACCTGCCTTTCATAGCCTGGCACCGCAGTCTTGATTGTGCAAGTCAAGACATGTGCCGGAGCAAGCACCAGGTGGGTTGGATTGGAGCAGCAAGTCCTGGAAAGCCTTCTGGTGGCGCAAGCAGTATTGAACTGCTACGAACCCCACCAGCCGCCTTTTTCTGCCTGCAACATATTTCAGCAGCAGATCAAACGGTAAGCGCTGGCCTTGCCAGTAAACATCATAATAATGCATTGTTCTCTAGACTCGAGCTGCGATGTGCGTCTTCTATCCTTAGCCACTGGTATGCCACGGGCTCTTGAAAGACTAGGAATATCTTTCTCCCGCTTTCCAGCTTGGTTATAAACAGGACAGCAGTGTGTTGCCACGTTCCAGTTTCCTTTACTGAAGGCACACGATAAATCTGCACTAATGAAAACAATGAAATTGTTCCTCTCTTCAGAACAGCTACGATTTTATGATCCAGATTTAACTCTCATAACCTCTGTGGCCAGGTCATTTACAGAGCACAGGCACGCTCATCGAAATTATGCATGTGTTTTAGACTATTTCTACCCACTAGCTGTGAAGATTGCCATCATTTGCAGAGATTGGTAAAGTTTCTATAACTCCGTTAACCCTTTTCTTTCTTACTCGTTTTCATACTCCATGTTCCTACGTTTTCTCAATAGAATTAACATAGCAAAGTACAGCGAACACCCTGCTACTGGTAGGTGTTTCGTGGTTTGTATGCAAAGATTATTGTTGCCTTTATTTGGCTAATCCAAGTAGGAGTCGTGACACTTGGAGATTGTTGTAATGTTTTATTTAGTGGTAAAAGCTAATCTGCATTACTTGTAGTTTATATGTGTGCTTTTTAAAGGGATTTTACCATTCTAAGGCTAGTTGTCATTCACAATTGGCAGAGAAGAACGTACAGCTTTTACATCTGCAGGATCTGCTGGCCATTTAAGACATCAGCCTTTTTGCATTGATTTCTGAGAGCTGGTTCTTGACCCCGTACATTTGGATATTTATACAAGACCTCAATGTAGGTGGCTTCCTTGAGCAGAGTGTGATCTTGCCCAGTGCCTGTTCTAAGTGGTTGCACGTAACTGGGAGTTGGATGGCTAATGTTGGCATGCAAGTCAGCCTCCTGCCTTGAAACTTTAGTTTCTAGTGGTGCCATTGACGCCATTTCCTTCTAACAATTGGTCTGTATAAGAGGGCTGCTGGTAGTGCATTGCTGCTTTCAAATTCTTAAGCAGTTGGGATCTGCGATTGTTGTCCGAGTCTAATGGCAGTCTTAATGTCCTATATCCAATATTCAGGGATAGGGATGTGTGTTTTCAATATTTGACACAGCAGCAGCTCACTTACTGCAAATAGTCTCTGTGATGCTGTCGCATTTCTAATATGTGATGTGTTTCGATCAAAATAAACTTTTTTATGGATATTGCATGAACATTAACACAACATTTCTCTGCAAAAGGTCTGTAGCAGACTCTCACATGTCATCCACATTCATAATAAATTAAAGGAAAATGATATTTAAAAAGATTTGTTTAAAAATTAAAGGTGTATCGGGCAAGGCTCTCTGCAGAACTGAGCTGGCTCTATCGGGCCCCCTGAAAGGGTGAGACTCCAGGCCAGAGCCCACTTTGCCCATGCCTTTAAACTTCTCTGTTCCTAGTGCATGTGGTAATCAACACCAACACTACAATTTTCTCTGGGTAGCAAAATTCCGGACCATGGACAGATCTGAATATTCCAGTTAAATCTTCAGTTGAGTTTGACTGCCTCTTAAGACCAGAGCATAATTGTTAAGAGTGTTTTGACGCCAATATAGTAATGAAAATAGCCAGCCATTCTCTTTATTCAATAAAAGCAGTTAAAAAACGATAGGTGTTTTCCACACTTTCATAAAGAGTCAGGTCTCAAACTTGTTATACAGATGCATTGTGAGCCACTGCCCAGGCCTAGTAGCTGTATTGGTGAGGCGGCTTTGCAGATTTTACTTGCACACTAAATGCTGTCTAAAGTGTATCAAACTCTTTTTTTCTCAAAAAGAATAGCATCTATCTTAGAAGTTATCTTGTTTACAAAGGAAGCTATGGGAGGGTACCTACATGCCTAAACAGAATAGCCACATTAAGAACTGGAAACCTTCCCATTGGCCCCAGGCATGGAGCATCTGTGAATGTTGAAATTCTATTTTTTCACAAACTCAGTGAAGCTTGTACTTGATTGGGCCATGTATTATGTCGAAAAATATGTATTCTACATAAAGAAAAATCCCTTTTCACCCCTACAAAAAAACATGGTAGAAAATACAATTCTTAATAAATCAAATGGTTTAAAAATTATTTTAATCTGAACCAGGATGGGAGATTTTAAAACTTTACAAAAACAAGAGTATGTGGTGAAGGGGAAATAATTGAGGTTCTTACTAAAATTAGTCTCTTTTTTGAAAACTAGTGACTGCACATCTAAGCTAGACTTCAACAAATCACATTTGGTACGGAATATATATGTTGAGGTTTAACTTTTGCAGTGTGTGAACAAGTTGATTGAGGATTACAAAAGGAGGTCATAGGCTTGTATCCCACATAGATCGTTATACTTTTCAGCAATGCTTCCAAGCAAGATAAGCTTTTGCTACGGCTGTCTGTCACTTCAAAAGAGGTAGTGTGGCCCCATTTGTTTACTTTAAACAAAAGTAACGGTTCTGAAGAAATTAGGCTTAAAGTCAATGAAACTGGGCGTGCGGCGACTCTCGAAAAGATGCGCGAGTTGCTTGGCCTTAAGTAGCTCACGACGATTTTCACTGACCAGAAGTAGCTCTCACTACAGAAAAGGTTGGAGACCCCTGATTTAGGCCCTGGATGGAATTGGATTTAGTAGGGAAATGTGTTTTTTTGGGGTGGGCTTTCTGATGTTGTTGGGCCTGGCCATGTGGCTGGTGGCCATTTTGAAGCCTAGGCCTGCAAGCTTGCCGGGCCTTGTCTGCCAACAGGCCTGCTTTCATCCAGTAGGATCAGAGCAGGTAGCCACAGCTTTATTAATCAAGTGTTTTCTGTGTGGTCTGTAGAATTTAGACATCATATAGGGCATAGATGGCATTGGATTGAGTTGGGGAAGTGTGTTTTTTTGGGGTGGGCTTTCTGATGTTGTTGGGCCTGGCCATGTGGCTGGTGGCCATTTTGAAGCCTAGGCCTACAAGCTTGCCTGGACTTGTCTGCCAACAGGCCTGCTTTCATCCAGTAGGATCAGAACAGCTTTATTAAATTCTATGAGACCACACAGACTGAATGACAGAATGGAATATCAGTGTTATTTATGAAAGCCATTTACACCCATGATATCTCTGATGAGGTCCCCTATAAATATGGAAAATGCAGCATACATATTATTTAAGTGCATTACCAAGCATATGTTTTCCTAGAGAACGTTTACTTGCATCTACTTATATTTGTGGTTATGAATTTCAGAAATTTTTGGTTATTTAATAGGAAGGGAACTGAATATTAGCAGTCCTTCTTCTATGTTGTCAGCATTCACGTGGCTGGATTAAAATAAACACATTTCCGAACCTGTTAAGTTTCTCAGGAGGTATAAAACATTAGGAGCTCACAAATAAACACCATAAGCAATTTTAACAATTACTTCAACGTCCAAACGCCATAACGTAAAAGCAAACCATTCGACAAAAGTCTGTTTTTCATGCCGTTAACAATCACATGATCGGATTTGAGCACATAACACGGAAGTTAGTTAGATGAACCACCATAACGCCGGCAGTCCATAATGCATCGAGTCGCTTGAGCCAAACCTTTGAAGTAAGTGCTGAAACCAAAACGAAACGGATATAGATCTCAATAGCGCATCGGTTAAGTTAAGCATGCTAAGCGCAGTATAGTCTAACACTAGGTATTAAAAAGGGCGAGAACTTTTTCAGTTTACCTATCGGACCGCATTTAGCTATACAAGAGGTCGTTTTCATTGTATATATTGACTACGTAAGAATTCTTGGGTTAAACATTTACACGCAAGCATTGTTAGAAGCTTCATAGATAACCCACATTCATAACTCGCATGACCACTTCTTCATAAGAGGTCGTCCGTCAATTTTGTTTATCGAGCATTCATGACTACGTAAGAATTTGGGGGCCAAAAGTCTTATCGTTAGTATCACTAGAAGCTTCAAATTGAATCCATAATGTGTAGACACCACTTGTAGCCACAGAAGAGGTCGTTTGTTAATCTTTGTTTAATCTATGTTTGACTACCAGATCGAATACGTTAACTTCAGCACCGCTAGAAGCTCTAATAAAACTTATAGTTAACCTACACCTAAAACGTGTAGACAGTTGAGGTACCGAGGTAACTAACCGCTACACACAAATAGATTGTTTATGGGACGCACCACACGTACCACCACATACAACATTGACAGCGTAATGATGAATTCCGCAATCCTGAGTAGAAAACAATTGCCACATTAACAATCCTCACATATAGAACATGATACACCTCCACAAACAAATCGTTTATAGAGATGTAAATGTAGATAAAGATTCAACCAGAATACAATGAGTTGTTCAAAGAGTATATGTTTTCCAATTGTTTACAGATGTTATGTTATGCAAACTTCATGTATGGTGAATGGTATTTAATTGTTGTTACAGATTATCCCCAGATGAAGGCCACATAGAGGACGAAATTCATTGGGAATTGAAAATGTCATGTTTAAGAATGAACTGCAGTGAGAACAAACTACAGTAATTCGTACAAGGATTAAAATAAAAACGCGTGAATTGAAACATTTGGTTGAACATTGATCTAATAAAACGATTACCTATACAATTTGGAGATAGAACAACCTCCAGCAGGAGGCTATTTTTGTAGCCCTGGGGACACACCCCACAGGCAGTGGGGGTGCAACCTTCTTTCATTAAATAAATAACCTCATTCAGACTTCAGTGTAGCTTACTTCAAGAGCTTTGAATAGCACCAGGTAATCAACCTAAGTCTCTTATGCCACTATCTGTCCAAAGTCTGCTCCTTCCTATTGAGTGGTGCACCTGTATGTGAGCAGTAGGATTGTGCGAGAACATGATAGTATTATGTTTTGTGAGTGCATTGTGAGGAATGTGCATGTAGGAATGCTGGATTAACATTGTATTTTGTGGGTGCATGGCCATGGGTCTATAGGTTAATATTTCGGCCCGTGTGAGTGGAGAGCGAGGCCAAATCCTATGTTAATGAAGCATGAGGGATGTGCCTATGTGAGGGCAACAGTGTGCGTATGGGGGCCTGCATATGCTTTTTATGCATGCACTTTACAATAGCCAAACCTTTTGGATTTTGTAATGCTTTCTAGAGTTATGGCTTTGACTTACAGAAATTCAGGGCAGGGAGTGGAAATACAATAGGCCAGGGTGGAGTTTGTGGAATTCCGTAGCGGAACTCCGCAAAGTGACAAAAGAACTTTGCAGAGTTCCGCAAGTAGCGGAGTGTGGTGAAGCTGATCTTCCTGCCACTAGGGTAGAAATTCTACCCAAGTGGCAGCTCAAGCGAGAGCGGGGAAAAAACTCCGCTCCTCTATGTGGAGCTGACGTTTCTGCCATTCGCGAGCTCCACGGAGCGAGTAGTGCAGAAAATTCCGCGAACGGAGGGGAGTTCACCGCCCAGGCCTAAAATGCAATAGTGTGTGTAGAAGAGAGAAAGTGAGTTTGATATGGCAGATGGAGACTCTGTCAATTAAAGGAGGTTGAGGAGTATTGGCCAGCTGACAAAGTGGACAGCATCCTAGTGAGGGGACCTTGTGACTCTGCTTTCACTAGAAGCCATGGCACCCCAGCTACTCCACTGCAACCATCATCGTGGGTTTACATCTACTTCGGCATTTAAGGCCCCCTTTAGAGGGACAGAGAACAGTAGGTGACCAATGTCTGCATGCTTCTGAATTGTGGTCTCTCCACCGCGTGCGCTAACAGCTAAAAAACACATGCTCTGGAGGTTGCATCGTGTTTCAACCAAATGCACAGCTCTTGGCTGCAATGGTACCTGGGTGCAGACCAGGGTGGTGATGCTAATACTTAATTACCCCTTCAAGGCTGCCCGGGACCAGAATAATGCATGAGCATTTCTTTCTACCTTGGATCAATGTGAATGTGAAAAGCCAGGTACATCAGAAAATGAAATTGGCAGGTACGAACAGCAGGCGGCACTGATTCTCTTTGAAACGAATTGAGGTACCTCTTGCGATTGAAACTTTACACTGCCAGCCATGCAGGACAGGTTTCTGAAATCTGCCTTCCTCTGTGTACCACTTCCTCAGCACCTGCTTAAGAATCAGCAGCTGCTATCTGGCGGATGTGGTTTGTAGTACGAGCGCCAAACTGCACTGTGTTTTTATTCATCTCTTTGACAAGGCTTCGTCCTGTCCACCTGCATTCAGACATTGCAATGTTTGAAGTGCTGGGTGAAAGGGAAGGTCTTTAGACCTGTCCTAAAGAGATAGGGGAGGTTGTTCCAGAGCTTTAGGGTCTTGCAGAAAAAGCTACTACCTCATGAAATGTGGCTGTAAGGATACAGCCATTGGAAGATCGGTTGGTATGACATGCTGCCATCTTGAGTCCATATCGGTCGTAATATCGGACTGCTTTGTAGGAGCATAATGTATGTTGTGATATCACATTACTGTGGGGGTTTGGGTACATGAGTAATCCTGTCCACCATATTATAAGTGTCATACGCTATAATCCTCCTGCAATGCATTTCTAACACGGCAGACAGGACCAGGCCTGGACTGGGAATGGCAACCAACCCTGCCAGATTGCTTCTGCTTGGACTGGCCCTGGGGAGGGTCTGGGGGGGTACTAGTGAGAAGCACCGCTCCCGCTTTAGTTACAGGGGACCGATATTGCAGCACTGCTGCAGAACCGGCACCCAGTAACAAAACCGGCCCCCATAGGTACAAAACCGGCCCCCACCCCTCTGGCCCACTGGGGAATCACCCAGTGCCCGTTATGGCCAGTCCAACCCTGGACAGGACATCTGCTAGGTTTGTGAATCAGTAGTATCTGACTGCCTTGTATATCATCATTTCACTGCAGGGGTGGGGGAGGAAGCCTGTCTACTATATTCCATATGCTGTAACTTCTGGCATATGTGTTATAATTACTTACCGGTAATTGCATTACTCTGAGTCCTATTCCCTCACTTGCAGCCATTACATGTGAGGCCTCCCTCCTCCCTAGGCACCAATCCCACTTAGTTTTGTTGCATACAAAACCTTCTGCCCAGCACACATCCTGTTAGTAAGCACCAACGCAACCAACACAATTGTCAGTTGCTCTGTAGGGAGACTGGGTGGGGAAGGGTTAATGGCTAAAAGTGAGGGGATAGGACTCAGACTAGTGCACTAATTATGATATAACCTCCTTGTCCATTCCCTCACTTGCAGCCATTAGATGTGAGAAGTAGCAAGCAATATAATCAGAACAAATAACAAAGCTTGCTGAACACACAAATAAATGTTGACACATGACATCAGGGTTCTTCCTATTTCGCCATCGAAGAAAGCACCCGATGACCAAACACATCAGTGATACATTGGACCTCAGCAAGTTTGTAATGCTTAGTAATTGTGGAGGAATCAGCCCGTGTCGCAGCCTTGCAAATTTCCGAAATGGATGCTCCCTGCAGCTATGCCACTGTAGACACCATTCTCCGGGTAGACCTACCCAGAACCGGGAAATATGGAACCTGACCTCGAACCTCCAATGCTTTAGAGACCACCAACCTGACCCATCAGGTCGCTGTATATGTCACAGGATTCTCTCCATTCCTGGCTGGGCCAAACATCACAAATAATTAATCCAACCTACGAAAGGGCTGAACCCCCTGCAAATAGACCAGAGTCACCCGTCTGACATCTAGGCAATGCAACTTCTACTCCTCCAAGGACCCTAGGGAAGGGAACAATTGTAGAAGAATCACCTCCTGCTGCAAATGAAAAGAAAATTTGATCTAAGTGGTAAAGGCTGGCACCGGCACCAACACAACTCTGTCAGGAAACACCCTGCAGAAAGGAAACTTAGAAGACAAGGCCCCCAATTCTACCAACCTCCTAGCTGAGGTAATAGCCACCAAAAAGAGCATTTTAAGCATGAGGAATTGCAAATCAATCTCATCCAAAGGCTCAAATAGAGCCAACATCAAGGACTCCAAAATCACTGACATGTTCCAAGAGAGAATGGTCTTAATCGACCTCAGAGAGCCCCTTCAATATATATGCTGCTAAGTTGTCTTCATCCAACAAATTCTTCCATGGACCTCCGAATGCTTGAATAGCTGCCCACTGTACTTTCCAAGGTGCCATCGCCAGGTCAAATTTTGAACCCTTCTGTAAGAATTCCATTACCATCAGCAAGCTCACATTATTAGGATTAAGACCCCTGAACCCACACCATATGAGAAAAAACCTCCAATGCCGGGTACAAGAGCAACGAGTAGACCACAAGAGCAACGAGTAGACCACCGAGTAGACCTGTAAGATAGCCAGTAAGGCATCTGAAACACCCTGGCCTTTCAATCTCCTCCTTCCAACCTCCAGGCTGTCAAACAGAGTTTCTGTAGACTCTCTACCCTCAAAAGGGGAACTCCAGGGGGCACAGAACCATCAGCAGAAGCCACTCTGGGGCCTTCGGCATCTTCAACAGCAGGGGAATCCAATTGGTACGCGTCCATCGTGGAGGCACCAAAATCAACTTTTGTCTCCCAACAACCATACTCTCACCAAAAACGGCCTGAGGAGAGGAAACAGAGGAAAGGCATACACGAGTCCCTCCAGCCACTGACATCACAAAGCATCGATCGCCCAAACCTGAACCTCCCTGTAATATGGAGCTTTCACTAGCCGCGAACTCCAACATGGACCCCAGCATTCATCTCTCCGGAGGAGCGGTCGTCAGTCTAGAAAACAGCCAGCACCCTCTGATGACATCAGACGCCGAAGGAAAAGCACAAGAGGACGAGGAGCTGGGAAGAGAAGGGAGAACGGAGAGTGGAAAGGGAGCCCAGGACGTGGACCCAACGACTGGCGGGACTGGATCCAGGACCACGGTGCAGAGCGTCAGGAAAACAGGAGAAATCTGCGTAGGAGGGCCGTTTCCAGAGAGAGAGAGAATGCGGAAGCACCCAGACGTCCCAGAGGAGCACAGGATGCCCGATACCCTTGCTGTGGTCCCGGAGTACTGTGGCTCCAGGCAAGTGCCCTGGGTAAAATATTTCAAGAGGTTGGCAGGGGGGGGGGAAGAGCAACAAGAATAAAGAAAGGGGGGTGAACACACTAATATAGAAGCCCTCACTCCTTTTCCTTCACCCTGGTGGCATAAAGCATGCTGGTGATGGGAGCACTCCCTGAACACTAAGACGTCAAGACCGACCCCGTTATTGTTGTTCTGTTTTTCCTCCTTTTACCTGGGATGACTGGAATACCCACTGAACCCGAGAGAGCCAGGAAGAAGGGGAACCTGACATGAAGGCCCTCCACTGGGACTGGGAATAATAGAGACTGTCCTAAGTTGCGCTCAATTCTATACTCATAGTGGGATAAAACCTTTTTGCCCTGTTCTTACCTACCTTGGTTTCAACCATTTACTATGAAATCCAGTTAGGTCTGAACAGCCTTATAACCTGACATTAAGTTGTCTGGCGTCTTCCTTGAGAATCATGTAACTGTGGTGCCTCACCCCACACTTTGGGCCAGAACATACACTTTCTCACCTTAGTAGCGAATCTCGGAACCTTGGCATTGGTCAGGGATGCAAAAAAGTCCACTAATGGAAGACCCCACCAGCGGTCAAGTAAGACCCCACTAGCGGTCAAGTAAGAACATACCCTCTGATCCAGAGAAAAGTCCCCAAAACAGGGAATCTCCTGGCTGTGCAAATCGTCCATAACATTGGTTGACCCCTGAAAGTATATGGCCTTTAGAGAGATCAGGGTCTCCTTAGCCCATGAAAACAATTTGCGAGAAATCTTTTCCAGACTGCTGGACCAAGTCCCCCCTGTTTATTCACTTGGACTTTTGTGGTGACATTGTCCGTCATGACCAGCACTGCCTTCCCCTGTAACTGGTAGTAAAGAGAAACAAGGGTACCCCAATATGCAAACCTGGGGTGGTATAATGTTTTATGAAAAACAGTGGTTCTGGTGTGGCCAAAAGGTCCAATAGAAAGTGGCCCCGTGGGGGTCACTCTGTTTGGGATTGAAAATGTTAGTTATTATTTTAGGGAGTGGTAAGTAATATTTAGAGGGACATTTAGGTCAATTTATGACTGTTATTTATTTTCTGAACAATAGTATACAGTTGCTCACATAGGTAAGTGATAACAAGCGTGACATGAAAAGTGAGGGTGATTTTAAAACAAAAACAACAATAGTGGGAACGCCTCAAAAGTTTTACAGAATGCAAGGAGTTCCTGCTGTATGGGGTCAACGGCGTTTCGATCTCAACTACTCAAGATAATCTTCAGGACATATAGTAGGTGAGCAAGCTGAATTGGGTCCAGTCAGGGCCGGCGCAGGGTATGTGGAATGAAAACCATGGAGAGGCGGTATTCAGAATAAACCTTCTAATTTTGCCTGAGGTTATTAGGAAGATGGTAGAGGCAGGATTAATGGGGGCCGAGCTGGTGGGCAGCTGAGGTTGTTCTCACGTTGGCGCATGGAACAAGGTGTGATGGTAATGGAGTACAGGAAACTCGAAGAGCCGACCAACAGGGTCTGTTCTTCCGGTGCGGCCACCGAAGCAGCAGGACATGCTCTGCTCTTCTCATCCAGGTTCTTATTGATTGTCCTGTGAGGAAATGAAATAGTAATCATCCCAGAATAGTGCTATATATTACTTACCGCTCCCTAAAATATTAACTAACATTTTCAATCCCAAACACAGTAACCCCCATGGGGCCACTTTCTATTGGACCTTTTGACCACACCAGAACCACTGTTTTTCATAAAACATTCCCCTGTAACTGAGCACTGAAAACAATAATATCTCTTCTTAAGGCCTCAAGTTTTCTCAAATTTGATGAATGGTTTACCTCGGTGCGAGTCTAACAACCCTGTGCCTGCAAATTGCCTACCCAGGTGCCCCATCCTGACAAACTGGTGTCTATGGTAAGTAACACAGCATCAGGAAGATATAGTGGTACCCTGTGCAACAGGTTTGTCTAATCTTACCACCATGCTAGATTCCTCCTCACCAATTGAGACATTGGAATTGAACTTGCCTCCGGTGACCCTGGATCTAACTTGCTCAGAATCGAATTGACCAACTTGTAAAGATGGAACTGAGCTCATGGAACCAGAAAGATCGTAGATGCCGTGTCTTCCTGGACCCTGAGCCAAGATTCCACCTTTGGATTGTAGTGCACCAATAGACTCCTGATGTGACCTTGCAGCTTGGTCACTCGTGCCTCTGGCAAACTAAATCGACCCTTATGAGTCCAAAAATGTGCCTCAATGAATACCAGATCTTGGGATGGCTTTAATTAATACTTCGCCCAATTGATGTGGAACCCATGAGAATGCAGGACTGACAGTGCTCTCTCTGTATGGGACAACAACACTTCCACCAGGGAATCCTGCACCAACCAGTTTTCTAGATATGGGTGCACAAGGATGCCTCTAAATGTAGATTTGCCTTCAATGGGGCCAGCACCTTGGTGAACACACTTGGGGATGATTTGAGCCCAACAGGAAGGACCTGACACTGATAGTGGGCATCCTCTAGGGGAAACTACAGGAACCTTTGATGAGAGGGCTTGACGGGAACATGCAGCTAATCATCCTCCAAGTCTATGGATGCCAACCATTGTTCTGGCCTTATCATAGGAATAATTGACTGTAGTGCCACCATTCAAAAATGAAGAGCCTGAACCCAAGCATTGACGCACTTTAAATCCAGCACCAACCTGTATGCACCGAAAATGTTTGTACTGGAAAAAGATTGGAATAGCCCTTAAGCTTCTTTCCCCATGAGGAACCTGAATGAGCGCCCTTTTTTGGAGCAGCAGGTCTGCCTCCTGGAGTAGTGCAAGACGTTTTGGACACCCTGCTGATAGAAGAGTCACTTTGATCCCCGTGCATGGAGTAGGCTTTTCAAATTCCACTGCTTAGACCTCATTGACCACACTGAGAACCCCCTTGCCTGTGACTCTGTAACACAAAATCTCCGCAAAATGAAGCAGCCTCCATTCAACCAGAAATCCACTTTAATTGTATAGAGAATTTCTGCACTGACCCCTTCTTTTTAAAATCCTTCTTTGGTGAAAAATGCCCTGGCTGATACTTCTACTTGCGTGTAGAGTATCCCTTGAACTCCTTGCGAGTAGAAGACCTGGATCTTTTAGCCCAGAAAATTTTGGAGTCAGACCTACCCTTATATGGCAGGGTATGTTCCATGTCCTTAAAAGCCTTGGAAATCATGAAATCCAGCTGCTCACCAAACAACTTATCACTCTTAAATAGAATTTTGTTACCTTGAAGACAAAGTGCAGGTAAACATGGAACTCTTCTTTATTAGTCTTCTCACCACCACAGTTCCAGTCAGCTGGAGTGCGCTGTGGAATGTTGGCACACAGAGGACAGGACCGTACCAACTGGGACAGGGAGGGGAGGGGGGTCCGGAATGTACCATGAAGAGGAGATTACAACACACCTCCTTGCCTAGGGAGAAAAGGAAAGACGAGAAAGAGGGGAAAGGTGGAGGAGAGAGAAACAGTACAAGGGCGGGGAGAGAACCTGAAAGTACAGAGATGTTCATACATTTTCACTTTACACACTAATCCTTGACCCACACAGGAGCAGACTTGGTTCTCAAGGATCTCCTAGGTATGGGCGAAACTGATACTCTCCCCGGGTCAGAGCGGAGGTCAGCGTCACCCCCTTGATTGTGGTGAATGATTCTGTCCATGCTTCAGGTTTGTCCATTTTCCAGTTGGACCACATTTTTCACTACTTTGGATATTCTGTAAGGCTCTGAGAACCTAGACGCTTCTTGTCTGCGTGGTTTGGACAGGTCCACTCGGACCCATTCTCCTTCTTTGAACAAGTGGGATTTGACGTGCTTGGTATGGTCATATCTGTCTTTGGATTTGGTTTGGTGTTCGTTCAGCCTTCTTGAAATTTCGTTGCGGTTGACCACGCATGTGTCGTTCCTTTTTAACCCTGGAGGAAACAGTCTTGTTTTAGGGACCCTCCCTTTGAGAGAGGTGAAAGGGAAAATCCCTGTTACGCTATTGGGAGTGGAGCGATAAGCCCAAATAGTCTCCATTAAAGCAGAGTTGGCCGGTGTCCCCATAACTTCTGCTCTCTGAAGGCATTCTTTGACCATACGGTTGATCCGCTCTACAACCCCATTTGCACGAGGACAATACAATGCTGTCTTGTGATGGTTTATGCCCCTTGTAGGAGAGTAGGGTCTGCTATCCTATGGTCACCCCAAATTTTTGCTTTTTGCTTCACTGGTTTTTGACATATTGAGGCTGTGGGCCTGCTAATCAGACCACCAGCCTGCTGTTCTCTCTACTAAATTGACACTATGCACTCCAGGTGCATAACCAATTGGAATTGGATCACCCTGTGAGCCCCTGTACCAGTGTACACTAGGTACCCAGGGCATTGGTGTATCTAAGGCCTACCAGGGGCTGAAGCATGTATTATGCCACCCCTGGCCTGGCCTAGCAATTTGACACAACTGGCTGATCACTCAGCTGGGGTAAGTTGGTGTAACCACCTCTTACTTAGGTGTAGTATACCTATACCTAACCTTAAATGGGACACATGTTAACCTATAAGTCACTCCTATGGCAGGCCTTAACAATCCTGAAGGCAGAGTGCTTGGTTCCATGTGAGATGGTGCTCTGGCATGAGCTGAGCCTGTCTGCAGTGGTCAGAACAACTTCCTTCTACCGTTTCCAGATATCGCCATACCATATACTCTTAAGTGCATTATGAACCTCGCGGTTAAATGCTAACTTTGGTTTGGCTTTATCAAAACATGTCGAGTAAGGTGTCATACGAATTGGAATACTAACCCCTCACCAATTCTGGCGACGGGGTTAGCATTCCACCCTTCTAGAGGGACACGACATGTACAGTACCTGAAACCCGGGTAAAATCAGACATAGCCTCAACTCCACAAAATGGACGCTGCCACCACAGACACAAGTCTGCCCTCCTGCTGCTGGGAGTCCTTCCAGCTTGGGAGACGTGGACAAAGGGTTTCCTGCCAGGGGAGGTGCGAGCACCACCCCAGACAGGATTTTGTGTATTGGTCAGGTAGGGCTTGAATAGAATCAGACATGCCTGAGGCTCACAAGGAGCCTCGGTGCATATGCCAGTTCAAACCGGTCCTGGGGCACACCAGCCCCGGACCTGGGGCAAGCTGGACAAAGGATTGGGGGTGTAACCACCCCCCTTCCTGGTCCCACCCTTAGGGAGGGACCTAGCAGGTAGTCCGGCCCCAAGAATCCGCTTAACCCCTTGAGTGCCCCGCCCTTTCCACGCCCTGTGCCGGGCGTTTCATTAGCGGGCGGGACTCATGACGAGATAATCTCGTCATGGGCACAGCGCAACCGCGGCCCATGACGAGACCATCTCGTCATGGGCACTCATGAGGTTAAAGGTAGGAGCTGTGTCCTAAGACTTCAGACATCCTGGAATCAACTTAACACTAAGAAGAAGACGGGCACTTCGACGTTCTGCTGCACAGAAGACTGAAGGAATTCTCCCCTATGGTCAGGGAGTGACCATCTTGCTAACGCAAGCACCAACCAGCGAATTGACGTCTGCTTTGCTGCCGCCTCCTGCCGGAGCCCGAGCCCAGAGACCAACAAGAACTGGATCTCCAGACCTCTCACAGCCCGATCCACAGTCCCTGCAAAGAAGGAACCCGTGGAGGCACCGAGACACGTGGAGCCAGCCATCTTGGAAGACACTCGACAAGCTGCAAGCGCGACAACAGAGGCTCCCTCCAAGTTGTGCTTTGGGTCCTGAGAAGCCCAACACCCGAGCAGCATCTGCACCAAAGGTGAGCCCTCCAGCATCTCCACGATCTGCGTGGGGCCCCTCTGCACTTTGCAACTCGACGCGCCTGCCTGGTCCCTGGCTCATTGGCTAGTGGCCATTTTGGCAAACTATCTTGAAAACTACGACACTGGTCTGGTTGCCCCAGACTGGCCCCTGCTGCCCTCCAAAGGAGCAGCCCCTCTGACCTTGCTGGTCAGAACCACCAGCTTTCTTCATTTCCTGCGACTCCTGCTTTTGCCAAGGCTTGTTTGCTTCCTTTGAGTCGCCGACACCGCCAACAGCGAGAGCCTGCGTGGGACAGCTCGTGAAATGACTCCTGGATGTCATCGACCTTCAGGGACCACGTGGCTGCAGAGACAAGCTACACCTCTTCACCTGTTTGCACCCGACATCGCCTGGTACCTACCTGGTGCCACGCCGGTCACTGGCTAGTGACTGTGAACACTGTCCCCTCTGCTTACAGGTCTTCTACAACTCCGATCCATCCTTGGATCCACCGCATCTCTTCTGGACCGGCCGCCTGCAGCATCTTTGTCATCAGGCTCCATTGAACAGATAGACGAAACCCGACGCACTTCGAGACCTATGCACCCGCTTCCTGTGGGTGAGGTAAAGCTGGCACTCCGGTGCACAAGTGTAGAGTGACATCTCTAATGTTTAGATCTGAAGTCTTGATTTCGTAGTTCAACCAGAAGACCCTTTTAGCAGTAACTTTTGAACTTTTACGCACCCATTGAAAACCTATGGGAGCCCGCGTGTAACTTTCCTCACTGCACACGCGACCCGTGGACCTCCTGGTCACTAACTGAAGTTAGCTCCTTGTAGGCCCAGCGATTCTAGAGGCCCTAGGCCTTTTCCCTTTCCTAGTCGTGGTACTTATACCACTATTTTAGTATATGGTTCGAGCGGCCAACAGGGCCTATCCATATAAAGTGCAACTTCTGTATATTGTGATACTTTCTTGTTTAACGATTTGTGCTCCTGTGCTCATAAAGAGTCTAGGGGATACTTTGAGTAATAAATACATATATATTTTGAATATATATCTGTGTGGTGTCCTTTCATTGGTATAAAGGGGGGTTGCATATGGTAAAACAGCTTGCTTAACACGTTTAACGAGTTTAGCCTCAAAGACTGCTTAGCCTACGCTAACCCTAGGGCAGCTAGTCCAAAAAGGTTGACTTACAACCACACCATAAGGTTTGCTTGGCATGGTACAAGGTGGTCACTTTAACTAGTGAACATCATATACCAGGCCAACTTCTCACACCCCTGTATGCCAGAAACTGCCATGTTTTCAGAAGTGAATTGCACCCCATTGTCAGTGACCAAAGTGCCTGGTATACCCTCATCATAAAAAACTCGTTCCAAGAATTGTGTGAGTACTTTAGTGTCAATCTGATGTACACATTTATACACCACCCAATGAGTGTGGTAGTCCACCAATACCAAAATGAAACGTTAATTTAAACTTTTCATGCTCAGAGGACCAATTATGTCAAGGGCCAATTTGGTCCATGGCCTGTCTGGAACCTCCATTGGTGACAGTGGTGGTTTGCGAGTTTGATGAATCTTATCACTGCGGCTACAATCTAAACAGTTCTTCACAACATTCTCAGTCATTGTGTCCATGCCTGGCCACCAGTAGTCCAAGCGAATTTTGTTCTTGGTGAGGCTACGCCTCAAATGACCCTCGTGAGCCAGTTCTACAATTCTCTCTCTTAGATTCTCAGGAGGAACCACCTTCTCCCCACGGCAAACAATACCTTCTTGAATATTCAACTCTAGCCTTATTTCCCAGTACTTACATAGGTTTGCCGGAACAACACTTTTAGTAGCAGGCCAACCATTTCTGATGAACTCTTTGACTGACCCCATTGCAGTATCATCTTGCACAGCACTGTCCCATTCTTCCTTGTTCAAACATTGAAGTAGGAGTTTGACATCATCACAATCATCTGAAGCAGTATTGCATTCACTCATTGGTGGTGAACGGGATAAGAAATCAGCAACAATGTTTTGTGAACCTGGCACATACTTAACACTGAAATTGTACCCTTCAAGCCCCAGGATCCATCTGGCTATTCTGGGGGTGGTGCTATTTGACCCTGTTGGACCTGTCAGCCCTAGGGTGGTCTCCCCATCTATTTTTGATCGTGCCTCATTTTTTTCCACCCTCATTTTTATGTTGGACTAGGCGCCTTTTCATTGCCAATCAGTGTTAAGGTGCAGGTGCTCCCTTCTCCCAAGATGGCTGCCACAGGCCCCTGCTACTGCAGAGTGGTCTTTATTAGTAGCACCCTAGCTGCCAGGAGCTGGCTGGGACCCCACAACAATGTTGCAACACCAGCCCGCCTTTTTTGTCCCATAGGTAGAATGGGGAAGCTCCTGGAATGTGCTGGAACCTTCTAGAAGGGAGGTGTGGTTTTTACTTTTGCCGCCTTGGCTAGAGGTCACCTGACCTAGGGATAAATAAGTGAGGGAGGGAACTTTTTCCAGTTAGTTGGCCAGTTGGGGTGAAGCAGAGCTGGAGAATCCATGCCGGAGTGTAGGCGGTAGGGCCTAGCCAGGGACTTATGCCTCTGAGAGTGACAGGGCTTAGGTGCTGCCTCTTAAGTGAGTGAGGGATCCTGTGAAACCCACTGATCTTGCCCAGCAGTAGGAGGACCCAGGGAACCTCTGCCCAGCCTGACTAGGAAGGACCTAGTCGCCAACTCATCCCCTACCCCCCAAGGAACAGAACCCCAAGGGCGCCAGTATCATCTACGCCGCAAAGACTGAATACTGAAACTTCATGCTAAAGCTGAATATTGCAACTTCATGAAACGACTGATTGCCTGACTGCTGGGGATCGACCAGGTACTGGCGCTGTGTCTCCTGCGCTGCCAGACCTGACCTGGGACCCCCTGCGCGGATCTGCTGTCGAGCGCGGAGCTGGCCGAGCTCCCGCTTAATTTGTGACCCCTCCTGGTGCGAGGACCCGCAACGCGATCACTGCCGCGGCCCGTAGTCCTCAGGGACGTGTCAGTGCCAAGTTGGGGCCTGCAGAGAAGCCCGGGGCCCCGCCGCTGCCGTCGCAGTGTGAGAAGGAAGAGCGAGAGTCCGGGAGTGTCCCGCGCCGTTACGTGCCTCGAACGAAGGGCTCGGAGTTGGACCGAGCGACGAGACCAAGGTAACCCCCGGGGGCTGGGAGGTAGCGCTGCCGTGTGGCGGCCTGGGACTCACCCCCCCCTGCTCCCCGGGAGTAGTGGGAAGGCCCGGTGCGTCCCCTGCCAAGTGGGAGCGACACCGCATGCAGAGACTGTGACTTTCCCCCCTCCGTGGGATTTCCCTCCATATTTGTGGGTCTCCCCTCCGTGGGATTACCCGCTCCTGGGGACTGCCGTTCGCAGGACTTACCAGCGCTCAATGCGTTCTATGTCTCAGTAGTGCTGATGATTCCATTGTATTTGCCAGTGCTCAATGCGTTCTATGTTGGAGTAGCGCTGATCGTTCAATTGTATTTGCCAGTGCTCAATGCGTTCTATGTCTCAGTAGCGCTGATCGTTCAATTGTATTTGCCAGTGCTCAATGCGTTCTATGTCTCAGTAGCGCTGATCATTCCTGTGTATTCACCAGTGCTCAATGCGTTCTATGTCTCAGTAGCGCTGATCGTTCATTTGCATTCGCCAGTGCTCAATGCATTCTATGTTGCAGTAACGCTGATCTGTCCTTGATACGCACCCATACTCAATGTGTTATAAATCTAAGGAGCGCTGACCCCACGTGTTGCATCCACAAGTGCTCAGAGCGTGCTAAGTCCAAGCGCTCCATTCTCCAGTTGAGGTCCCAAGTGCAAGGCGCTTCATGTACCCATAACGCTTTATCCTCAGGGTAGGCTTGGAAGTGCTCATGGTACTAGGCAAACATTATTCAAACCCAAGTTGTGCTCATGTGCCTTTGTTTCTTCGTAGACACCAGTAGCGCCACGTGTGCAGGCCCCGGCCCGCAGCAGTAGGGAAGTTCATACTGCAGGGATTGCTGAGGTAACCGTAATTAAATACTGTAATGCAAATGTTCCAGTGTACAGGTAATGAGATGCTGAAATGCAAATGTTAATGTGTACAAGTTAAGATACATTGCCCTCCAGGATTACCGTGTGTGCTCCTTTGATTGGATAAAATCTGATTAATTTGCATTCACCTTATTGTGTGGCGTCCATTAGTGTGTGCGTTCACTGCTTCAGAGGATGCGTGTGTTGGATGGTCGCTTAACACACAGGCCTTTGGGTGCCCAGCCGCTCGTGTCACGTTACCCCCTTAGGGCCTGGAGACCCCAGGTCCTACATTATTGGCGAGCGGTGGGATATTAGGACCTGTGACCATACAACACCCTTCCGTGAAGCGGAGGGCGCCACAATTAAACGCCTGTTGTTTCAAAGCTCTGTAACTGTTATTTGCTGCATTTATTGATTCCACTGTCCAGGCTGAGAGTGTAAGAGAATCCTGGTTAGCTGGTAACTGTCACCCATATCCTAGGAATTTCTTCCTGAGTATCTAGGTCCCCACCTGTCAAGATGGAATTCCGGTTAGCTGACCTCGAGGGGTACTTGGTGAAGCAACTGAGAGAGTTCGGGCAGGGGATGGGGGTGCCTGGGGTGCGGAGGGCCAAAGGACCGGAACTTTGTACCGCCATAAGGGCATGGGTAGAGGCCCACCCAGAAGGGAGAGAGGATGAGGGACAGGAGGCGCCAGATGCACCTCAGGAGGAGAGCGCCCAGGAAGTCCTAGACATACTTAATGTGGATATGTCTGAAAATGTGCCCCCAGGGAGACGTTATGGGGCCAGTAGTAGGACAGGATCTAGGAGGAGCGCGTCTCCAGAGGAGTACGAGGACAGGAGGGAAGAGAGGCAATTAAAGTGGGAGCTAGCGAAATTGGAACATGAAAGAGAAAGAGAAAGAGAGAACAAGAGATGGGCAATGGAGGAAAAGAAGCTGGCGCACGAGCTTCAGCTGAAAGAGTTGGAGCTGCGCGCCCTCCAATTGAATGCGTCCAATAAGGACAATGGTGGCAGCATACCTAAAGAGTCTCACGAGTCAAAATTCTACCTACCTAAGGAAGCCATTGCCAATTACACAGTGGGGGACGACATTGCTAAATGGTTGGAGGCATACGAGGTAGCATTGACGGCCCATGGGGTACCCGAGAGTAATTGGGGAGGTGGTTTATATCGGTATATACCTCCCAATGTCAGGGACACCCTGTTATATTTGGCCAAGGCGGATCAGGTCAGGTATGCCCCCATGAAAGAGGCCTTATTAAAAAAATTTGGTCTTAACCCCGAGAGGTACAGGCAGAAGTTCCGTGGCAGCCATAAGCTGTCCACACAGACATGGGTGGATTTTTTTGATTATGCGAGAAAGGCACTAGATGGTTGGGTGCGTGGCAGCGAGGTGCAGGACTACCAAGGGGTGTACAATCTTTTTTTACGGGAGCACCTCTTAGATAAGTGCTTTCCGGAGCTGCGCCAACATCTGGTGGACCGCAAGTTGATGGATCCCCGTGAGCTTGCGGAGGAGGCAGATATTTGGGTGAGCACCTGGGTGTCTCACAAGGGCCCCGGGGGAGATGGCTCAAAAGGCGTACAGGGTTTCCCCCAGAAGAAAGAGGGGGGAGATAAAAAGGTGGAGTTCTCTAAAGGCCCCCAAAACAAGTTTGGGAAGGGAGTAGGAACCCCACCCCTGTCCAATGCCACAAGACCCACTTACCCTGACAGGAGTCAGCAGCCAAGGATTGTGCGGTGCTACGAATGTGGGGAGATTGCACACTACAAGGGAGATCCCAAGTGGCGCAAGCGACCCCCAGCCCCAACTGGTGGGAAAAGTCCCGGGGTGAGTAGTATAGCGCTTGGGGTGGAGCTGCCCTTAGATAGGGAAGGGGAGTGGACAGGCCTGACCCTGGTTTCACTCGGGGTTAGAGAGGTGGTCCCTGTAGTGTCCCTGCCCCCGAACACTGCTAAATATCAGCATAGGGTGAGAATTAACGGGGAGGAGGTGGAGGCTCTGAGGGACACAGGTGCCAGCATGACCACTGTAGTGAGGCGGCTCGTGTCCCCAGACCAAGTAGTCCCCGAGGAGTTCCATCCGGCCGTGTTGGCTAACGGCAGTGTGAGTCACTATCCAGTGGCTCGTGTTCCATTTGAGTGGGGAGGAGTCAAAGGGCTGCTGAGAGTTGCGGTGAGCCCTGCCTTGCCTGTGGGGTGCTTGCTAGGGAACGATCTGGAGCACACCAGGTGGAAAGATGTCGAGTTTCGAGCTCACACCGAGATGCTGGGATTACCAGGGTGGTCTTGCGTAGTCACGCGGTCCATGGCTGCCCAGCATGGAACTCACCCTGGGTTAGAGCCTGGAATCATGGCCCAACCCAACGCCAGAAGAGGAAAGAAGAAGGTGGTAGAGGACACGCCCCGTGAGATGGATGGGGAGGCCACAGAGGTGCCCCTGGAGTCCGCGGAGGTGGATGTCGTTCCGGTGGAGGACTTGCCGACCCTTGCTGACTGGCATGTGGAAGGAGGGCCTACCCGGGAGGAATTTTGTCAGGCACAAAGGGCGTGCCCCACGCTTGAAGGCATGCGGCGACAGGCCGAAGCCCAAGTGGCCAGTCAGGAGATTGGAGGATATCATGTGTATTGGGAGGATGGTCTCCTCTACAGTGAGCCCAGGGTGCTGGTACATGGATCTTCGAGGGCCATAGTGGTCCCCCAATGTTACCGGGCCCTCCTGCTGGAGTTAGCGCACGAGATTCCCTTAGCCGGACACCTGGGCCTGGACAAAACCTTTGCACGGTTGGTTCCTCATTTTTATTGGCCCAGGATGAAGATTGCCTCAGACACCTTTTGCAAGACCTGTAAGTCTTGTCAGGCAAGTGGCAAGACTGAGACTAAATTGAAGGTCCCTTTGGAACCGCTCCCCGTGGTCGGGACCCCGTTTGAGAGGGTCGGTATTGATATTGTTGGGCCATTGGACCCTCCGACCGCAGCGGGACACCGGTTCATTCTGGTTTTGGTGGACCACCGCCACAAGGTACCCAGAGGCTATTCCTCTGAGGACCATCACTGCACCGGTGGTGGCGCGGGCACTATTGGGGATTTTTACCCGAGTGGGATTCCCCAAGGTCGTGGTGTCGGACAGGGGCACAAATTTCATGTCGGCCAACATGCAGGCCATGTGGAAGGAGTGTGGGGTGACCTACCGGTTCTCCACTCCGTACCACCCCCAGACTAACGGACTTGTAGAGCGCTTCAATAAGACATTGAAGGGTATGATCCGGAGCCTGCCAGAAGGCTTGAGGCGTAAATGGGACGTCCTCCTCCCCTGCTTGTTGTTCTCCTATCGGGAGGTACCGCAGAAGGGAGTCGGGTTCAGCCCTTTTGAGTTGCTCTATGGCCATCCCGTTAGGGGTCCCCTCAGTTTAGTGAAAGAGGGGTGGGAGACGACTTCGCAGAAGCTTCCCCGTGACATTGTCAGCTACATGCTGGCGTTCCGCAGCCAGAAGGCCAAGCTGTGGAAGGCGGCCTCGGAGAACCTGGAGGCTAGCCAGACCGTGATGAAGGAGTGGTATGACCGCAACGCTCGGACGGTCGAGTTGGACGTTGGACAGAAGGTGTGGGTCATGGAACCTGGGGAGCTTTGTGCCCTCCAGGATCGGTGGACTGGCCCGTACGACATTTGTGGAGCGATGAGGCCAGACCACGTACGTTGTGGACTTGAAGACCCCCCGTCAGCCCCTCAGGGTGTTCCACGTCAACCGCCTGAAGCAGCACCATGAGCGATCGGAGCTTGCTCTCCTTATGGTGACGGATGGGATCGAAGAGAAGGAGAGTGAAGCTCTTCCTGACCTTCTAGCGGTACAAGAGAGGGATGGTTCGGTGGAAGGTGTAGTCCTCTCCCCATCCTTGTCCCCAGAGCAACAGAGGGACTGTCGCCATGTCCTGGGACAGTTCGCCTCGTTGTTCTCCCTCACGCCTGGAATCACTCATCTCTGTACCCATGATGTGGACACAGGGGACAGCCCCCCGGTGAAGAACAAGTCTTACCGGCTCTCTGACCGAGTGAGGGATAGCATCCAGCGTGAGGTAGCCAAAATGTTGGAGCTGGGGGTGATAGAACCTTCCAGCAGCCCGTGGGCTAGTCCTGTGGTGTTGGTGCCGAAAGCGGCCCCATCGGGTACGACACCGGAGCTTCGGTTCTGTGTGGACTACCGGGGGTTGAACTCTGTCACGAAGACAGATGCTCACCCCATCCCACGTGCAGACGAGCTGGTGGACCGGCTGGGAGCAGCACGGTACCTCAGGACCATTGATCTGACATCCGGATATTGGCAGATTGCCATGGCCGAAGGAGCAAGGGAGAAGACAGTGTTCTCCACCCCCGAGGGCCACTACCAGTTCCAAGTGATGCCCTTTGGGCTCAAAAATGCTCCGGCCACATTCCAGCGGTTAGTGAATCAGGTACTATCTGGTCTGGAGTCCTTCTCAGCGGCCTACCTGGATGACATAGCTGTCTTCAGTGGCACCTGGGAGGACCATCTGCAACACCTCCAGGAGGTATTGCAGGTGCTGCAATGGGCTGGCCTAACAATTAAAGCCAGCAAGTGCCAGATTGGACAGGGATCTGTCGTGTACCTGGGACACCTGGTGGGCGGAGGTAAGGTGCAACCCCTCCAGGCCAAAATAGAGACCATCTTGGCTTGGGAGCCCCCCAAGACTCAAACAGAGGTCCGAGCTTTCCTCGGCCTCACTGGGTATTACCGCCGCTTCGTCAAGGGATATGGTACCATCGTAACCCTCTTGACGGAATTGACCTCGAAGAAGCAACCTCGCAAGGTCATATGGACAGATGCATGCCAAGAAGCCTTTGACACCCTGAAACATGAGATGTGTACCGCTCCAGTACTAGCAACACCGGATTTCAGCAAGGAATTTATTGTGCAGACCGACGCCTCAGAGCACGGCATAGGTGCGGTGCTCTCGCAACTCAACACCGAGGGCCAAGATCAACCAGTGGCCTTCATATCCAGAAGACTCCTCCCTCGGGAACGGCGATGGAGCACCATTGAGAGAGAAGCCTTCGCGGTGGTCTGGGCTCTGAAGAAGTTGAGACCATATCTCTTTGGAACTCACTTCCTCATTCAGACCAACCACCGCCCCCTTCGCTGGCTCATGCAGATGAGAGGCGAAAGCCCCAAGTTGTTGAGGTGGTCCATTTCCCTACAGGGGATGGACTTTCGGGTGGAACATCGGCCCGGAGTTGACCACACCAAAGCTGACGGTCTCTCCAGGTTTTCCGCCTTAGCGATGAGAACTCCCTAGAGGTTGGGTAGCTCTCCCCTCTTTCGGCTGGGGGGGACGCGTGTTGGACCTGTCAGCCCTAGGGTGGGCTCCCCATCTATTTTTGATCGTGCCTCATTTTTTTCCACCCTCATTTTTATGTTGGACTAGGTCTCCGGGTGCCTTTTCATTGCCAATCAGTGTTAAGGTGCAGGTGCTCCCTTCTCCCAAGATGGCTGCCACAGGCCCCTGCTACTGCAGAGTGGTCTTTATTAGTAGCACCCTAGCTGCCAGGAGCTGGCTGGGACCCCACAACAATGTTGTGACACCAGCCCGCCCTTTTTGGCCCATAGGTAGAATGGGGAAGCTCCTGGAATGTGCTGGAACCTTCTAGAAGGGAGGTGTGGTTTTTACTTTTGCCGCCTTGGCTAGAGGTCACCTGACCTAGGGATACATAAGTGAGGGAGGGAACTTTTTCCAGTTAGTTGGCCAGTTGGGGTGAAGCAGAGCTGGAGAATCCATGCCGGAGTGTAGGCGGTAGGGCCTAGCCAGGGACTTATGCCTCTGAGAGTGACAGGGCTTAGGTGCTGCCTCTTAAGTGAGTGAGGGATCCTGTGAAACCCACTGATCTTGCCCAGCAGTAGGAGGACCCAGGGAACCTCTGCCCAGCCTGACTAGGAAGGACCTAGTCGCCAACTGATCCCCTACGCCCCAAGGAACAGAACCCCAAGGGCGCCAGTATCATCTGCGCCGCAAAGACTGAATACTGAAACTTCATGCTAAAGCTGAATATTGCAACTTCATGAAACGACTGATTGCCTGACTGCTGGGGATCGACCAGGTACTGGCGCTGTGTCTCCTGCGCTGCCAGACCTGACCTGGGACCCCCTGCGCAGATCTGCTGTCGAGCGCGGAGCTGGCCGAGCTCCCGCTTAACTTGTGACCCCCCCTGGTGCGAGGACCCGCAACGTGATCACCGCCGCGGCCCGTAGGCCTCAGGGACGTGTCAGTGCCAAGTCAGGGCCTGCGGAGAAGCCCGGGGCCCCGCCGCTGCCGTCGCAGCGTGAGAAGGAAGAGCGAGAGTCCGGGAGTGTCCCACGCCGTTGCGCGCCTCGAACGAAGGGCCCGGAGTGGGACCGAGCGACGAGACCAAGGTAACCCCCGGGGACTGGGAGGTAGCGCGGCCGTGTGGCGACCTGGGACTCGCCCCCCCCCTGCTCCCCGGGAGTCGTGGGAAGGCCCGGTGTGCCCCCTGCCAAGTGGGAACGACACCGCATGCAGAGACTGTGACTTTCCCCCCTCCATGGGATTTCCCTCCATATTTGTGGGTCTCCCCTCCGTGGGATTACCCGCTCCTGGGGACTGCCGTTCGCAGGACTTACCAGCGCTCAATGCGTTCTATGTCTCAGTAGTGCTGATGATTCCATTGTATTTGCCAGTGCTCAATGCGTTCTATGTTGGAGTAGCGCTGATCGTTCAATTGTATTTGCCAGTGCTCAATGCGTTCTCTGTCTCAGTAGCGCTGATCGTTCAATTGTATTTGCCAGTGCTCAATGCGTTCTATGTCTCAGTAGCGCTGATCATTCCTGTGTATTCACCAGTGCTCAATGCGTTCTATGTCTCAGTAGCGCTGATCGTTCATTTGCATTCGCCAGTGCTCAATGCATTCTATGTTGCAGTTACGCTGATCTGTCCTTGATACGCACCCATACTCAATGCGTTCTAAGTCTAAGGAGCGCTGACCCCACGTGTTGCATCCACAAGTGCTCAGAGCGTGCTAAGTCCAATTAGCGTGTAACCTCAGTTTGTGGTCTCAAGCGCTCCATTCTCCAGTTGAGGTCCCAAGTGCAAGGCGCTTCATGTACCAATAACGCTTTATCCTTAGGGTAGGCTTGGAAGTGTTCATGGTACTAGGCAAACATTATTCAAACCCAAGTTATGCTCATGTGCCATTGTTTCTTCGTAGACACCAGTAGCGCCACGTGTGCAGGCCCCGGCCCGCAGCAGTAGGGAAGTTCATACTGCAGGGATTGCTGAGGTAACCGTAATTAAATACTGTAATGCAAATGTTCCAGTGTACAGGTAATGAGATGCTAAAATGCAAATGTTAATGTGTACAAGTTAAGAAACATTGCCCTCCAGGATTACCGTGTGTGCTCCTTTGATTGGATAAAATCTGATTAATTTGCATTCACTTTATTGTGTGGCGTCCATTAGTGTGTGCGTTCACTGCTTCAGAGGATGCGTGTGTTGGATGGTCGCTTAAAACACAGGCCTTTGGGTGCCCAGCCGCTCGTGTCACGTTACCCCCTTAGGGCCTGGAGACCCCAGGTCCTACATTGTTGGCGAGCGGTGGGATATTAGGACCTGTGACCATACAACACCCTTCCGTGAAGCGGAGGGCGCCACAATTAAACGCCTGTTGTTTCAAAGCTCTGTAACTGTTATTTGCTGCATTTATTGATTCCACTGTCCAGGCTGAGAGTGTAAGAGAATCCTGGTTAGCTGGTAACTGTCACCCATATCCTAGGAATTTCTTCCTGAGTATCTAGGTCCCCACCTGTCAAGATGGAATTCCGGTTAGCTGACCTCGAGGGGTACTCGGTGAAGCAACTGAGAGAGTTCGGGCAGGGGATGGGGGTGCCTGGGGTGCGGAGGGCCAAAGGACCGGAACTTCGTACCGCCATAAGGGCATGGGTAGAGGCCCACCCAGAAGGGAGAGAGGATGAGGGACAGGAGGCGCCAGATGCACCTCAGGAGGAGAGCGCCCAGGAAGTCCTAGACATACTTAATGTGGATATGTCTGAAAATGTGCCCCCAGGGAGACGTTATGGGGCCAGTAGTAGGACAGGATCTAGGAGGAGCGCGTCTCCAGAGGAGTACGAGGACAGGAGGGAAGAGAGGCAATTAAAGTGGGAGTTAGCGAAATTGGAACATGAAAGAGAAAGAGAAAGAGAGAACAAGAGATGGGCAATGGAGGAAAAGAAGCTGGCGCACGAGCTTCAGCTGAAAGAGTTGGAGCTGCGCGCCCTCCAATTGAATGCGTCCAATTAGGACAATGGTGGCAGCATACCTAAAGAGTCTCACGAGTCAAAATTCTACCTACCTAAGGAAGCCATTGCCAATTACACAGTGGGGGACGACATTGCTAAATGGTTGGAGGCATACGAGGTAGCCTTGACGGCCCATGGGGTACCCGAGAGTAATTGGGGAGGTGGTTTATATCGGTATATACCTCCCAATGTCAGGGACACCCTGTTATATTTGGCAAAGGCGGATCAGGTCAGGTATGCCCCCATGAAAGAGGCCTTACTAAAAAAATGTGGTCTTAACCCCGAGAGGTACAGGCAGAAGTTCCGTGGCAGCCATAAGCTGTCCACACAGACGTGGGTGGATTTTTTTCATTATGCGAGAAAGGCACTAGATGGTTGGGTGCGTGGCAACGAGGTGCAGGACTACCAAGGGGTGTACAATCTTTTTTTACGGGAGCACCTCTTAGATAAGTGCTTTCCGGAGCTGCGCCAACATCTGGTGGACCGCAAGTTGATGGATCCCCGTGAGCTTGCGGAGGAGGCAGATATTTGGGTGAGCACCTGGGTGTCTCACAAGGGCCCCGGGGGAGATGGCTCAAAAGGCGGACAGGGTTTCCCCCAGAAGAAAGAGGGGGGAGATAAAAAGGTGGAGTTCTCTAAAGGCCCCCAAAAAAAGTTTGGGAAGGGAGTAGGAACCCCACCCCCGTCCAATTCCACAAGACCCACTTACCCTGACAGGAATCAGCAGCCAAGGATTGTGCGGTGCTACGAATGTGGGGAGATTGGACACTACAAGGGAGATCCCAAGTGGCGCAAGCGACCCCCAGCCCCAACTGGTGGGAAAAGTCCCGGGGTGAGTAGTATAGCGCTTGGGGTGGAGCTGCCCTTAGATAGAGAAGGGGAGTGGACAGGCCTGACCCTGGTTTCACTCGGGGTTAGAGAGGTGGTCCCTGTAGTGTCCCTGCCCCCGAACACTGCTAAATATCAGCATAGGGTGAGAATTAATGGGGAGGAGGTGGAGGCTCTGAGGGACACAGGTGCCAGCATGACCACTGTAGTGAGGCGGCTGGTGTCCCCAGTCCAAGTAGTCCCCGAGGAGTTCCATCCGGCCGTGTTGGCTAACGGCAGTGTGAGTCACTATCCAGTGGCTCGTGTTCCATTTGAGTGGGGAGGAGTCAAAGGGCTGCTGAGAGTTGCGGTGAGCCCTGCCTTGCCTGTGGGGTGCTTGCTAGGGAATGATCTGGAGCACACCAGGTGGAAAGATGTCGAGTTTCGAGCTCACACCGAGATGCTGGGATTACCAGGGTGGTCTTGCGTAGTCACGCGGTCCATGGCTGCCCAGCATGGAACTCACCCTGGGTTAGAGCCTGGAATCATGGCCCAACCCAACGCCAGAAGAGGAAAGAAGAAGGTGGTAGAGGACACGCCCCGTGAGATGGATGGGGAGGCCACAGAGGTGCCCCTGGAGTCCGCGGAGGTGGATGTCGTTCCGGTGGAGGACTTGCCGACCCTTGCTGACTGGCATGTGGAAGGAGGGCCTACCCGGGAGGAATTTTGTCAGGCACAAAGGGCGTGCCCCACGCTTGAAGGCATGCGGCGACAGGCCGAAGCCCAAGTGGCCAGTCAGGAGATGGGAGGATATCATGTGTATTGGGAGGATGGTCTCCTCTACAGTGAGCCCAGGGTGCTGGTACATGGATCTTCGAGGGCCATAGTGGTCCCCCAATGTTACCGGGCCCTCCTGCTGGAGTTAGCGCACGAGATTCCCTTAGCCGGACACCTGGGCCTGGACAAAACCTTTGCACGGTTGGTTCCTCATTTTTATTGGCCCAGGATGAGGATTGCCTCAGACACCTTTTGCAAGACCTGTAAGTCTTGTCAGGCAAGTGGCAAGACTGGGACTAAATTGAAGGTCCCTTTGGAACCGCTCCCCGTGGTCGGGACCCCGTTGGAGAGGGTCGGTATTGATATTGTTGGGCCATTGGACCCTCGGACCGCAGCGGGACACCGGTTCATTCTGGTTTTAGTGGACCACCGCCACAAGGTACCCAGAGGCTATTCCTCTGAGGACCATCACTGCACCGGTGGTGGCGTGGGCACTATTGGGGATTTTTACCCGAGTGGGATTCCCCAAGGTCGTGGTGTCGGACAGGGGCACAAATTTCATGTCGGCCTACATGCAGGCCATGTGGAAGGAGTGTGGGGTGACCTACCGGTTCTCCACTCCGTACCAACCCCAGACTAACGGACTTGTAGAGCGCTTCAATAAGACATTGAAGGGTATGATCCGGAGCCTGCCAGAAGGCTTGAGGCGTAAATGGGACGTCCTCCTCCCCTGCTTGTTGTTCTCCTATCGGGAGGTACCGCAGAAGGGAGTCGGGTTCAGCCCTTTTGAGTTGCTCTATGGCCATCCCGTTAGGGGTCCCCTCAGTTTAGTGAAAGAGGGGTGGGAGACGACTTCGCAGAAGCTTCCCCGTGACATTGTCAGCTACATGCTGGCGTTCCGCAGCCAGAAGGCCAAGCTGTGGACGGCGGTCTCGGAGAACCTGGAGGCTAGCCAGACCGTGATGAAGGAGTGGTATGACCGCAACGCTCGGACGGTCGAGTTGGACGTTGGACAGAAGGTGTGGGTCATGGAACCTGGGGAGCTTTGTGCACTCCAGGATCGGTGGACTGGCCCGTACGACATTGTGAAGCGATGAGGCCAGACCACGTACGTTGTGGACTTGAAGACCCCCCGTCAGCCCCTCAGGGTGTTCCACGTCAACCGCCTGAAGCAGCACCATGAGCGATCGGAGCCTGCTCTCCTTATGGTGACGGATGGGATCGAAGAGAAGGAGAGTGAAGCTCTTCCTGACCTTCTAGCGGTACAAGAGAGGGGTGGTTCGGTGGAAGGTGTAGTCCTCTCCCCATCCTTGTCCCCAGAGCAACAGAGGGACTGTCGCCATGTCCTGGGACAGTTCGCCTCGTTGTTCTCCCTCACGCCTGGAATCACTCATCTGTGTACCCATGATGTGGACACAGGGGACAGCCCCCCGGTGAAGAACAAGTCTTACCGGCTCTCTGACCGAGTGAGGGATAGCATCCAGCGTGAGGTAGCCAAAATGTTGGAGCTGGGGGTGATAGAACCTTCCAGCAGCCCGTGGGCTAGTCCTGTGGTGTTGGTGCCGAAAGCGGCCCCACCGGGTACGACACCGGAGCTTCGGTTCTGTGTGGACTACCGGGGGTTGAACTCTGTCACGAAGACAGATGCTCACCCCATCCCACGTGCAGACGAGCTGGTGGACCGGCTGGGAGCAGCACGGTACCTCAGGACCATTGATCTGACATCCGGATATTGGCAGATTGCCATGGCCGAAGGAGCAAGGGAGAAGACAGTGTTCTCCACCCCCGAGGGCCACTACCAGTTCCAAGTGATGCCCTTTGGGCTCAAAAATGCTCCGGCCACATTCCAGCGGTTAGTGAATCAGGTACTATCTGGTCTGGAGTCCTTCTCAGCGGCCTACCTGGATGACATAGCTGTCTTCAGTGGCACCTGGGAGGACCATCTGCAACACCTCCAGGAGGTATTGCAGGTGCTGCAACGGGCTGGCCTAATAATTAAAGCCAGCAAGTGCCAGATTGGACAGGGATCTGTCGTGTACCTGGGACACCTGGTGGGCGGAGGTAAGGTGCAACCCCTCCAGGCCAAAATAGAGACCATCTTGGCTTGGGAGCCCCCCAAGACTCAAACAGAGGTCCGAGCTTTCCTCGGCCTCACTGGGTATTACCGCCGCTTCGTCAAGGGATATGGTACCATCGTAACCCTCTTGACGGAATTGACCTCGAAGAAGCAACCTCGCAAGGTCATATGGACAGATGCATGCCAAGAAGCCTTTGACACCCTGAAACATGAGATGTGTACCGCTCCAGTACTAGCAACACCGGATTTCAGCAAGGAATTTATTGTGCAGACCGACGCCTCAGAGCACGGCATAGGTGCGGTGCTCTCGCAACTCAACACCGAGGGCCAAGATCAACCAGTGGCCTTCATATCCAGAAGACTCCTAACTCGGGAACGGCGATGGAGCACCATTGAGAGAGAAGCCTTCGCGGTGGTCTGGGCTCTGAAGAAGTTGAGACCATATCTCTTTGGAACTCACTTCCTCATTCAGACCAACCACCGCCCCCTTCGCTGGCTCATGCAGATGAGAGGCGAAAGCCCCAAGTTGTTGAGGTGGTCCATTTCCCTACAGGAGATGGACTTTCGGGTGGAACATCGGCCCGGAGTTGACCACACCAAAGCTGACGGTCTCTCCAGGTTTTCCGCCTTAGCGATGAGAACTCCCCAGAGGTTGGGTAGCTCTCCCCTCTTTCGGCTGGGGGGGACGCGTGTTGGACCTGTCAGCCCTAGGGTGGGCTCCCCATCTATTTTTGATCGTGCCTCATTTTTTTCCACCCTCATTTTTATGTTGGACTAGGTCTCCGGGTGCCTTTTCATTGCCAATCAGTGTTAAGGTGCAGGTGCTCCCTTCTCCCAAGATGGCTGCCACAGGCCCCTGCTACTGCAGAGTGGTCTTTATTAGTAGCACCCTAGCTGCCAGGAGCTGGCTGGGACCCCACAACAATGTTGTGACACCAGCCCGCCCTTTTTGGCCCATAGGTAGAATGGGGAAGCTCCTGGAATGTGCTGGAACCTTCTAGAAGGGAGGTGTGGTTTTTACTTTTGCCGCCTTGGCTAGAGGTCACCTGACCTAGGGATACATAAGTGAGGGAGGGAACTTTTTCCAGTTAGTTGGCCAGTTGGGGTGAAGCAGAGCTGGAGAATCCATGCCGGAGTGTAGGCGGTAGGGCCTAGCCAGGGACTTATGCCTCTGAGAGTGACAGGGCTTAGGTGCTGCCTCTTAAGTGAGTGAGGGATCCTGTGAAACCCACTGATCTTGCCCAGCAGTAGGAGGACCCGGGGAACCTCTGCCCAGCCTGACTAGGAAGGACCTAGTCGCCAACTGATCCCCTACACCCCAAGGAACAGAACCCCAAGGGCGCCAGTATCATCTGCGCCGCAAAGACTGAATACTGAAACTTCATGCTAAAGCTGAATATTGCAACTTCATGAAACGACTGATTGCCTGACTGCTGGGGATCGACCAGGTACTGGCGCTGTGTCTCCTGCGCTGCCAGACCTGACCTGGGACCCCCTGCGCAGATCTGCTGTCGAGCGCGGAGCTGGCCGAGCTCCCGCTTAACTTGTGACCCCCCTGGTGCGAGGACCCGCAACGTGATCACCGCCGCGGCCCGTAGGCCTCAGGGACGTGTCAGTGCCAAGTCGGGGCCTGTGGAGAAGCCCGGGGCCCCGCCGCTGCCATCGCAGCGTGAGAAGGAAGAGCGAGAGTCCGGGAGTGTCCCACGCCGTTGCGCGCCTCGAACGAAGGGCCCGGAGTGGGACCGAGCGACGAGACCAAGGTAACCCCCGGGGGCTGGGAGGTAGCGTGGCCGTGTGGCGACCTGGGACTCGCCCCCCCCCCTGCTCCCCGGGAGTCGTGGGAAGGCCCGGTGTGCCCCCTGCCAAGTGGGAACGACACCGCATGCAGAGACTGTGACTTTCCCCCCTCCATGGGATTTCCCTCCATATTTGTGAGTCTCCCCTCCGTGGGATTACCCGCACCTGGGGACTGCCGTTCGCAGGACTCGCCAGCGTTCAATGCGTTCTATGTCTCAGTAGCGCTGATCATTCCATTGTATTTGCCATGGCTAAATGCGTTCTATGTTGGAGTAGTGCTGATCGTTCAATTTTATTTGCCAGTGCTCAATGCGTTCTATGTCTCAGTAGCGCTGATCGTTCAATTGTATTTGCCAGTGCTCAATGCGTTCTATGTCTCAGTAGCGCTGATCATTCCTGTGTATTCACCAGTGCTCAATGCATTCTATGTCTCAGTAGCGCTGATCGTTCATTTGCATTCGCCAGTGCTCAATGCGTTCTATGTTGCAGTAACGCTGATCTGTCCTTGATACGCACCCATACTCAATGCGTTCTAAGTCTAAGGAGCGCTGACCCCACGTGTTGCATCCACAAGTGCTCAGAGCATGCTAAGTCCAATTAGCGTGTGACCTCAGTTTGTGGTCTCAAGCGCTCCATTCTCCAGTTGAGGTCCTAAGTGCAAGGCGCTTCATGTACCCATAACGCTTTATCCTCAGGGTAGGCTTGGAAGTGCTCATGGTACTAGGCAAACATTATTCAAACCCAAGTTATGCTCATGTGCCTTTGTTTCTTCGTAGACACCAGTAGCGCCACGTGTGCAGGCCCCGGCCCGCAGCAGTAGGGAAGTTCATACTGCAGGGATTGCTGAGGTAACCGTAATTAAATACTGTAATGCAAATGTTCAAGTGTACAGGTAATGAGATGCTGAAATGCAAATGTTAATGTGTACAAGTTAAGATACATTGCCCTCCAGGATTACCGTGTGTGCTCCTTTGATTGGATAAAATCTGATTAATTTGCATTCACCTTATTGTGTGGCGTCCATTATTGTGTGCGTTCACTGCTTCAGAGGATGCGTGTGTTGTATGGTCGCTTAACACACAGACCTTTGGGTGCCCAGCCGCTCGTGTCACGTTACCCCCTTAGGGCCTGGAGACCCCAGGTCCTACAGACCCTTTTATAGTAAATGCAAACATTAGAGGTTTGTGGTCAGTCTTTACAGTAAATGGAATACCCCACAGGAAAAACTGAAAATGTTTGATTTCCCAATAGCAGGCAAGTGCCTCTCTTTCCACTACGGAGTAGTTACATTCTGCGCCCTTAAGGGCACGGGAGGCAAACGCGACGATCTGTTCTTTACCGTCATCAACTTGGGTGAGGCTGGCTCCTAGGCCTTTGTTACTGGCATCAGTGCAAAGAATAGTGTGTTTTGTGGGGTCGAATCTTCCCAGGGATGGGGCAGAAATGATGCATCTTTTTACAGTCTCAAAGGCATTGTGACAGTCGTGAGACCAAACAAAGGGAGTTCTGGATTTGAGTAAACCCCGCAGGGGTGCAAATGGCCTCTACCAGGTCTATTTTGGGTCTGATACCCTCCTCAGAAATGGTGTGCCCAAGGTATTCAATGGATCCCACTCCAATGCGACATTTGTCCCTTTTGAGAGTGAGGCCTGCTTTTCCCAATCTTGTTAGCACCATTCTATGAATAGACTTATGTTCCTCCTGGTCCTTCCCATATATGAGTATATCATCCTGAAAACAGAGGGTTCTGGGAAGGTCTTTTAGGACGTGCTGCATTATCCTCTGGAAGGCAGCAGCCGCAGAGGCCAACCCAAATGGCATGCATAGGAATTGGAATGCTCCCAGGGGAGTAACAAAAGAGGTTAAGTGACGCGAGTTAGGGTGCAGCTCTACCTGGTGGTAGGCAGAGGACAAATCCAAGACGCCGAACCAACTGGCATCTTTGATGAGGGTGAGAACCTCGTGTATACGGGGCAGGGGGTGCCTATCCACCCAGATGTTCTCATTGAGGTCCCTGAGGTCCACACACAACCTGATATCTTTACTAGCAACTTTGGTGGTAAGAACAATGGGGGCCAACCACTGTGAGCATTTAATGGGTTCAATAACCCCTAAAGACAATAATCTGTCAAGTTCAGTGCGAAGGGGGGCTTGCATCATGTGGGGAATGGGTCTGACTTTGTGTGCTACCGGCTTGGCATTAGATTTTAACTTTACGGAATGTTGGTAGTCCTTAAGTAAACCCAAATAATCAGAAAAAACTTTGGGGAATTCGTTGCATACTTCCATCCCCCCAGCTGAAGGATCCACCAATAAAACTTGATCAGGATTGTTAGGATCAAGTTTGATGCCCAGTTCCCTCTGGTGTTTCCACCCTAACAAGTTAGATCCTTTCTGGGTGACATAAATCTTGCCTACTGTGTTCCTGCCCTTAAACCCAATTACCATGGTGGTCATGCCCAACAAGGGTATGGGATCCCCATTATAACCACCTGGCTGGATGTCAGGGGGCTGTACGGTTTCTTGCTAAGAGGGAAAAAGTTGGGAGAATATTTATCATCAACAAGGGTGTAAGGGGAACATGAGTCAGCAAAGACAGTAGCGGGTTTATTGTCTAGGGTGATGTCACAAGACGGAAATTTGGCAGAACCGTTGGTATCTTTCAGTTGGAAAATTAACTTAGACTCAGTAGACGATTCTGGTTCAATAGACAACACAGATTTGGAGCGTTGATCATTATAAACCCTGGACAAATGTCCCCTTTTCCCACATTTGTGGCAGATGACAGAACGGGCTTGGCATATAGAGTTGTTGGCAAGGTGGCTTGGGCTCCCACACCTATAACACTTGAGTTTGGTACCAGGGGGGAACGTGTTAGCCGGCTTATTTCTGTTATCTTTACTAGAATCCTGTTTGCTTATGGCATTTACCTCTGTGGATTTGCCCCCTTCTCCTTTCATTGCAACCATACAATCTGCTGTGTGCTCAATCCCGACCGCTATGTCTATGGCTTCCTTGAGGTCAGGGTTGGTCATTAGAAGTCGCTCCTGTATCTTGGGATTGTTCGTGCATCTAACCAACTGATCCCTAATTAGGGACTCTTGAAGAGACTCAAATTCACATGTGTTTGCTAAGCCCTTTAATGCAGCAATAAATGGTTTAACTTTCTCACTTTTACCTTGTGTCCTTGAAAAGAACTTATGCCTCTCTAACACCACATGTATTTTCTTGCTGAAATGTTTTTCTAATTTATTAACAGCTACCAAGTACACATTTTCATCCTCATCACTATCACTTGCTTCATCTGCATTGATTAACATATCATCATAAACTTTAGGACCCTCTATGCCTAAGTTGTGCAGTAGGGTGTGTAGTTTACGTAAATGAGAAAATTTCTCCCCACCGATAGCAATTTGGTAAGACTCTAGTAAACCAAACCATTGCTTCCACGGCAGTACAGGGTCACCCCCCTCATTAAGGAAAGGTGGGGGTTGCGACATGTTGGCAGCTGCCATGCTAGCGACCAGGGACAACACATTTTTTAGGGTACAGTAGTATGGTATTCAGCATACAGGGAAATGTAACACAGGTCTAGAGTATTTGACACTTTGAATTAGTGCAAGACTGTATACAGTAAAAACCAATTTACATGACAAACCCAACCAGCACATGAACACACTGTGCACACTGCAAATGTGGATATCCAGAGCATTGAAGTCAGAGAAATTGTGAAGAGCTGAGCCTGTCAGCGTGAAGAGACAGGCAGGAACTACGGTAAAATTAACTGTGCCCCTCAGTGTGACAATACAAATGTAAGGCTGTGCCCGTCAGCGTGAAGAAACAGGCAGGACTGTAGTGAAGTACTGGGTATTTTAAGCCCAGCGGTGCAGGGGAACACACCCTATGACTTCGGGTTCTTCCTGTTTCAGACCTACAGAAACACAGAGTCTTCTGGGTGAAGTCAAAGATCAGTTTATTGGCTGCAGACCAATTACAGGTATCCTAGAAGTACAACAGCGTGTATGTTCTCAGGAGACTGCTGAAAATCATAGAAACGGGCTTCTTCTTAAATACAGAATATCCCGCTTCAGGCATACATTCCTTAGTTTACGATATGGCCATTACACGTATACATTACAAACGAAAAGGCAGAGTCATGATGACCATCCCACATTCCAGTTAAGCCAGCCCGCAATTATTTACCCAGCAAGGCTCAGATCCTACATCAGATATCGATAGGCCCCAATAAACATGAGCATCTCCTGTTTGGAAAACAAGCCATAAAGCAGGAACAGTCACGTGCGAAAGAGATTAGCTGGAGGCTTGTGTAGGATGAAAAGACTTTATGGTGTGTCAAGCCCTGATACTAATCACAGGTGGCCAGAGGACGGGGAACTCGTGGGACCAGTTTGACCTGGGGCAGCGGAGCCAAGCTGCCCAGGTCACAGAAAAGTCAAAGAAAGGCACATGTGCTCTAAAAGGCCCGTATTTGCCCCATGCTATGTAGCCTATGTGAGGGCAACCATAAGATGGCCACCGCTTCTAAAATGGAACCCACGTAGTGATGTATAATAGCGTATACACAGTGCATTCATAGCTAAAACGTTACACAAAGCACTTGTACATACCGCATTAACCATTCGCGGTTCACTAATGCCGGGATAGACAGGGGTAGGACCCTGCCTCCTACGTGGTCCCAAATTCTAAAGTACGACAGACCCTCCTTTTGCCCTTACATAGGCAATAACTATACTCATTTCAATCCGAGTCTAGGTCAATATTCATGAAGTCATGGAGATGTTGCTGTAGCATCATCCTATTACTTAGCTCGTTCCTCGATACAGGTTTCCTTACACATAATGTAGCACAGAGGCCACATATCGCAGGAGCACACTGTACGCACAGACAGACCAGGAAAAGGATGGCTAAGATCATTCCAATGACCATCAGAACTTTCCAACCCCAGGCAGATATCAGTTCCCAGAACCACCCCACCAGTGACCAATCTCCTTTATCTACGTGTATGGACTCAGATATTTTATGTAGTTTGGAGATGGCTTGATAAACTGTTGGAGCGTTGTCTGGTATGAAAATGCAACAACTAGATTGGATAACCTTACATACCCCACCGCGGTCTGCAAGTATGACGTCTAGAACCATGCGGTTCTGCAAAGTCATGAGGCGATCCGCTTGGAGCTCAGCTGTCAAATTACCAAGGGCACCAGCCGTAACATTAACAGTGGATTCAACCACACGAGTCAGTTGTCTCAAGTTCCTACTATTGACCATAGGTCCCCAAAACGGCAGGAAACCCAAAAAAAAATCTCCCGCTTCCTGACCGGCAGTATCCTCCTTACTAATCACGCCTCTCACAACTCTGGTCTTGTGATAGTCAGAGGCGGCAGTAAATGTTGGCGGTAACAGATTTGCAATATAACATGTGCCCGAGAAATCAGGGGGCAACCATGTATATGCTCGGTCATTGCAGATAAAATATGTACCCTTGGCAGCCAAAAACGCTGGGGAAAACTGTGACGGAAAAGTGTACGTTTCAGTACAGTCACATCTTCCCAGTTGAGCTCTAGGATTCTGACCATTACCTTGCAAACAGAACCGACCTATGTGGGGTACGACCCAGATTGGGGATGAGATTTTTCGCTGTCTTTCACCCAGACTAATACTATACCCCGTCGCGTTCCACCCTACATAAGCTCTCAACTCTTCTTTGGGAATAGATGAGTATGCATCGATATCTCTGCTCATATCGGCAACTCCTTTCATTAAAGCTTTATTATTTGTGCTAGGTCTGATGGAACGCGGTTGTCGCGGGGAGTATGCATCTAGAGCAAAGAGAAACATGGTCTGGAATGCCCATGACGACCCATTGTAACTATACGGCAGCACTAGATAGGGAATACCCTTATTAATGGTATGTGGCATTAAACCACACACCCAACAATTGGTTGTATTCATAACTAGTTGGTGCTGGTGCAGGAGCTGAATAAACGAGTTATTCACAAACTCTGATCGTCTAGCTTGTTCATGTTCAGGCAGAGGGTGAAAAGAGTGTGAGGAGACAGTAGGAGGAGGTATAGGCTGTACAGTGGGTGCAATGGGCTCTTGAGAGGAGAAGAATACAAATCCTACAGTAAACACTACCATACTACATAATACAAACAGGCATAAAAACACAAAACGTTTGCGCTTCATTATTTTACACATTCTTGCTTCAAAGTTCATTTCCTCAGCGAGTCTCTCCATCTTACAAAACTCCATCCTCTAATCGTGCCGCTCGCGGCGGGTGAGTTTCTTCTGCTAAGGAGTACGCCTGTCAGTCCAGGGAACGCCCTAGACCAACCAGAACCGTCGACCTAACGTCTTCGGCCTGTACCCCAAAGTCTTGGCACCGCGACCCTGCGGCTGGACCCGGATGGTGGTTCGAAAAACAAAAATCAAGAAAGTCCTTCAGATGGGAGAACTCTGGTTATCAAAAAATAAAAAGGTAAAAGAAAAAGAATATTTATTTGTCCATAGGCCTTGGTCTTAGATTATAATGAGAACGGCCAGGTACTGTTTGATCTTGAAACAAAAGTTCAGGCTCTGTAGTGTCCAATCGAATTGACGGTGGCACAGCTTCTTGCAAAATATCGTCACTTTCCTGTGCTGAAGTTGTGCCTTTTATGCGTGCATCACTGAACGGCACAAAACGAGGTACAGTGTCTGTTTCAGAGTCAGCGATACCCTCCTGGACCCACTGGTCATACGTCAGAGGCAAAGGTATCCTCTTCACGTGGGTGCCGTGGATCCAGTTCTTTTTCCCCTTTACTCGAACAGCTGATCTTGTAGACAGTAGCACGAGATGAGGGCCAATCCAGCGGGGCTCATCGTTGTTTTTCCGCTGGAAGTTTTTCACGAGGACCCACGTGCCAGGTTTGATAGGGTGTCCAGGAGCTTCAGAGGCCGGGGGGAGAGTATCGTGCACCTGTTGGTGTAAAACACGCAGTTTAATCGTCAAATCATACAAGTAATCAAGCAGTACTGGGTGTTCGATTTCACTGAATTTCGCCGGTCTTGGCACACCCCATACATTGGCCGGGCGGCCAAAAACGACCTCATAGGGACTAAGTCCCACTCGTGAATGCACAGTCATTCTGGTGGACAGGAGTGCTAGAGGCAGAGCGTCAGGCCATTTAAGCCCTGAGCTCGCTTGGATTTTGGCCAGTTTGAGTTTTAGAGCGCCATTGTAGCGATCTACTAATCCAGCTGATTGGGGGTGATTTGCAGCGTGAAATTTCTGCTTTATACCTAGTCCCTCACACACATTCTTCATCACTTGGCCCACAAACTCACTCCCATTATCACTCCACACCATTCTTGGCATTCCAAACCTAGGGAAAAATTCCTTCACAAGGACTTTGGCTGTGGACAGAGCAGTGTTATCCTTTAGGGGATAGGCCTCTATCCATTTTGAGAAAGCGCAAACAACCACTAATACATATTTCAGGTTGTTGCACCTTTCCATGTGGATAAAATCCAACTGCAAAACTTCAAATGGATATGATGGAGGCGCAAAATGACCGGCTGGAGTTGGGGTTCCCCTACCAGGGTTGTACTTCAAGCATACCATACAATTCTTGACCACATTCTCTGCACACTTAGGAATTCCAGCATTCTGCCATACTGGAGCCAACAACTTACAAATTCATTTTGTACTGATATGTGCCATTCCATGTGCCATAGTAACCACTGGAAGCACATATGCATCAGGTAACAACCATCGCCTATGTTCTGATAAATCAATCCAACAACCATTCTCATCCAACTTACCCATACTTTCTCTCCACTTGCTCAACTCTTTCTCTGTGGCTTCAGCTTGAAGGGACTTTACACTCTCTATTGTGTTTTCACACATTCCAACATCACCAACCCATCTGGCAGGGCCTGCAACATACATTCGAGTCTTTACATCTTTTGCTGTTTCTTTCGCGACTTCATCAGCAAACGCGTTACCACGACCAACATCATCCGTGATTTTCTTGTGTGCACTGCATTTCATAATCGCAACTTGTGATGGTAGGGTCAGCGACTCAAGGAGATCATTCACCAACTTGCCATTCTGAATCTTAGCTCCATGCGAAGTCAGGAACCCACGTTCCTTCCACAATCGCCCAAAACTATGAGCCACGCCAAAGGCGTACTGGCTATCCGTATATATGTTCACTTTCATCCCTTCAGACAACACGCATGCTCTCGTAAGGGCAATCAATTCTGCTGCTTGAGCCGAATTTTGTGGCACACGTGCAGTTTCAACAATCGTGTGCAAAGTCGTGATAGCATATGCAGCAGTCGTATCACCATTCGGAAGCTTGAAACACGAACCATCCACCCATAAGGTACCATCACACTCAGTCAGGGGAGTATCTTTAAGGTCTACTCTCCCTTTCGTCTCTTCTTCTGTTCTGAACAGACAATCATGTTGCTCAATTTCATCTAGGTCTGCTGGGATTGGTAATAGTGTAGCTGGATTCAACGTGTTGCATCTCTTTATGTGTATGTGATTTGCTAACAGTGTCAGCTCATAACCAGATAATCGCGCACTAGTTAAGTGCTGAGTCTTGGTCCTGTTTAACAATGTGTCCACAGCATGTGGAACCATAACAATCAATGTATTATCCATTACTAGGCCAGCAGACTGTCGAATAGACATAGCTGCGGCGGCTGTGGCTCTCAGACAGCTTGGCAATGCCCTCGCTACCGGGTCCAAGGTTGACGAAAAATACGCGCATGGACGCGGTCTGTCGCCAAAAGGCTGTGTTAACACTGACAATGCGCAACCATCTTTCTCATGAACATACAATGTAAAAGGCTTGCTGTAGTCAGGGGTACCCAACACAGAAGCTGAACACAATGCATTACGCAATTCCCCAAAACTTTTCTGACACTCTTCAGACCATGGAATAGGATTCGGTGTGTCTTTGCATGTTAATGCTAACAACAGGTTGCCAACAAGGAAAAATTAGGGATCCAATGCCTACAGTATGAAGTAATGCCCAAGAAAGCACGCACTTCTCTCTGTGTTCTTGGCGCACTCAACTGTGCAATGGCTTGAATTCTTTCTGGGGTCAGTTTCCTTCCCTCCTTCGATAAGAGATGACCTAAGTAGGTCACTTCTTGTCGACAATATTGCAGCTTTGAGAGAGACACTTTGTGATGAAAGGCAGCCAAATGACGCAACAATGACAAGGTAGCGTTTTTGCAAATCTTTTCAGTATCCGCGGCGATCAGTAAATCGTCGACGTACTGAATGAGGATAGCGCCACTGGGTAAAACCAGTGCATCAAGCTGCGCTTTTAAAGCCTGACTGTATATTGATGGACTTTCACAGTAGCCCTGGGGAGCGCGTTTAAAGCGGAAGCTGCGACCTCCTAAACTGAAGCCAAAAATGTCTCTGCTCTCCTCTGCAATTGGGATGCTAAAGAAGGCATTCTTCAGATCGATCACTGAGAACCATGCAGCGGATGCTGGAATCATGGTTAACAAGGCAGTTATATCAGGGACAACTGGAAACTGTGGCACAACAATCTTATTAACCTCTCTAAGATCAATCACAAATCTGTAAACAGGTGGCTGTGAAGGGTCCGTTCGTTTTAAGACAGGTAAAACAGGACTATTGCAAACGTTGCCTCTTGTCTCTTCAATTACACCCTTTTTAATCAAATCACTGACAATTGCTAACAATGCTTTCTGACCTTCATTGGAGATCTTGTACTGGGGAATACGTGGCAATCTGAAATTGGCTTTTAAAGTTACCACATATGGCGGTATTTCCAGGAGACCCACATCATTGGGACCAGTAGCCCAAAGGACATCCGGAAGGGATGACAATTCAGGTGGCATTGCATTTTTAGACCAATACATTGGGGAAATCACTTTCTTGCCTAATGTAAGTTGTACTCCTGAGGGAGAACAATATAACGTTGCATGCAATCTTTTTAGCAAATCTAATCCTAGTAAATTTTCACCACAACCTGTTGTTAGGATGAGGGGTGCTTTTAGCTCACAGGGTCCAACAGAAAGTGACATAGGACTAGAAATCGGGTTTCTAACTGGGGCACCAGAAAAACCTACTGAAACATTCATTTCGCCAGACAAAGGCGCGCCAGGGAGTTTTGAATGCATGATTGAACTCTTTGCAGCACCAGTATCCAGCAGAAAGGGCTCCGTTACATTTGCTGTAGTTACTTTAACATAGGGTCCACTCTGATCCACTGGCACTGAAACAACTCCCTCTCTCTGTCTATGGCGGTCCTAGTAATCATCATCTTCTACATTGTCGTCTTCTGCATAATAATCATTATTATAGTACTGAGCTGTATTGCCAGTCGCGTTGGCTAGCTGATCAAAGCTATTTATGGTATTTTGAGGCGGAAGAGGACGCGCGTTCTGGGGAACATTTCCACGCCCTCTGCCTCTAGGAGCTTGCTGACCACCTCTGCCTCTTGCGCCATACGCATTACTGTTACGCTGCATTAATTTAGGGCAACCATATTTAAAATGACCTTCCTCTTTGCAATATGAACATTGGTTAGGACCTACAGGGATACGTGGTTGATAATACCCGTTCATTTGCTGATTACTCTGAAACTGTTGGGGCTGCTGATAGATACCTTGTGTTTGCCTATAATTACTCTGTCCTCCACGTGGCGGATAAGCCTGCTGCAAAAGGACCTTTGTCTTTAGTTCTTTCGTTTTCTTATCTGTTCTATCCTTCTCATCTTTGTCTCTATTCTCATAATACTGTGCAGTAGCCAGTATTTGCGCTGAAGAGGAAACAGCCCAGGAACTTTCTGAGTCTTTTAATTTCTTACACAACTCGGGAAGTAGATTCTGCACAAATTTATCAACAAATAACCGTTGGCCACCTTCAGTACTCATGTCTTGACCACTGTGGTCGATAAACGTTTCTTCAAACCTGGTAAAGAAATCAGACACTGTCTCATCTTTCTTCTGCTTACATGCGGATAGTTTATCCCAATTTACGCGCATCGCAGGCATTATAGTTTTCATGTAAGTAATAATTCGACCAGGGAGTTCTGCTACTAAAGGATCAGGTTTCGCGCCACCAACTTGGCCAGCATCTGCAGCAATGATATTAGCCCATGTGTTACCCAATTCTAGAGCGTGATCTACATTACGAATGGATCCCCATAAAGGCTGTGGAACAACATTCCCAAACAACATATCTATGTCAGCCAAATTCATTACACATGATTCTGCAGTTTGTGATAACTCCTTATAATAACCGGTAGGGTTTTTACGGGGGTCAGGCAATGTCTGCTTAAGTGCTAACACCTCAGACCTCTTCCATGGGACATGCACCCAAACACGCTGAAAATATGGCTGAACAGGTGGGTTAGCAGCTAAATCACCAGGTCTCCAAACTGGAGGAACCTCACGCATCGGATATTGGCGCGCTTTTACCTTTTTCCCCACAGGGAGTTCCTGTTCGAACAATGATTGCTGACAATCGCCATTTCTGAGGGACTGTAAAGTCGCAACTGCTTTATCTACCTTGGGGCCCACAATTACACCTGTTTCGAAATCAAATTGCACCCAACACAATTCCTGTGGGTTTGGGTTTGCACCATTATCCTCCAATTCCTCACAGAGGAATTCACACATTTTATCAAAGACATACCTCTGTTTTGGGGCATCCCATTGGTGAAAAACGTTAACAACCGATTCCACATCATAGAGTGAAGGGAAACCAATCCACCTACGCGCCAGATGGTCTAACACCTCTTTCTCTTCGGGACCAGGTAGCTGACTGCGCAATTGCTTACGCTGTAAACCAGGAGTCGTACTAGATGACCCAAAAAGAGGTGACATTAAACTAGTAACTACATTAGCTAGTCGTTGTCGTGCTGAAGGAGAAGTGGAGGCAAAAACGGGGGGATAGACAGAGGGAAGAAAAACAGATTCAGATACAGGTACCTGGGTAGTGTAAGAAGGAGCGCCAGGGGAAACCGCTGGCGTGCTAGGCAAAGTCACAGGAAGCGCGGGGGTAACGGGCAACAAAACTGGCGACCCTTGAGAGGGCTGCACTGCAGGGATAGGAGCCAGCTGAGGAGGAGCTGGCGGCTGTGGGAAGGCTTGCGGCATATTTACTGGAGGCTGCGCATTTACAAGCTGTGGAGGTGCTGTGGCATTTTGCGCATATGGGGGTGGCGAACTTAACAAATGGGACATTAGGGAATCTTTCTCTTTCTCTTTTGTCTCATCGTGCACAAGGGGTGACAAAACAGGGTAACATTTATCAATCCCTAGTTTGCGCTGTCTGTGCAACTGTTCCTTCATTTGTTCCTCCTCATTATCTTTGAATTGCACAGCTGCTTGCATCACTGACATACCTCTTTCTCTCTTATTCCTTTTCGCTAGCTTAATTTCCTTCTGTTTGGCTTCCTTTCGCCATAGGCGGAAATAATCAAACATCGCCGGCCGGGCTTTTTTTTAAAACAATTTTACTTCCAAATTATCTAAGATATCTGTATCGAAACTACCATTTTGGGGCCATTTTAAAACACCGTCCTTTCTGGTGTATCGGATCCATATTTCATTATATGCAATGGGGCCCACGCCATGTTTTACATAAAGCTCATAAGTTGGAGTTCCAATTGGAGGAACCGGACATGAATCCTCCAACTGGAAATCCCTTCTACAACTCAAACAAAACCAATTACCAAATACACTAGCACCAGGCATCTTCGCTCACTAGTCTAGTTCCAAACTTCAAAGGATTATCGATTACGATAGTCTCGTGAATACACGAGTCCTCTGGCTTTGGGGTTTGCAAACTCCAAATAAACCAAAATTATCCCGAAGGATACCAAATTCAAACTGGGAGACGCTCCACTTATACTTAACTGAGGATCGATGATCAATGGCGTCACCAGAAGACTCTCTCGATTGTTTCGCTCTACCAAAATCGTCAAGGGTCCAAAACAGGGCGATTAATCAGGGCAGCAGTCCTTCGTAGCCGTCGGGACGCGGAGAACCTCGCAGAAAAGACTTTCGGACCACGTCGACATGCAGGGGTCGATGAAGTGGCGGCCTTCCTCCAGAATTTCCACACAAAGCTCCTCACGAACCTCTGGCTTGGACCGGTACCGCTGAAATCGCGCCGAGTTGGGCGCCAACTGAAGTACTGGGTATTTTAAGCCCAGCGGTGCAGGGGAACACACCCTATGACTTCGGGTTCTTCCTGTTTCAGACCTACAGAAACACAGAGTCTTCTGGGTGAAGTCAAAGATCAGTTTATTGGCTGCAGACCAATTACAGGTATCCTAGAAGTACAACAGCGTGTATGTTCTCAGGAGACTGCTGAAAATCATAGAAACTGGCTTCTTCTTAAATACAGAATATCCTGCTTCAGGCATACATTCCTTAGTTTACGATATGGCCATTACATGTATACATTACAAACGAAAAGGCAGAGTCATGATGACCATCCCACATTCCAGTTAAGCCAGCCCGCAATTGTTTACCCAGCAAGGCTCAGATCCTACATCAGATATCGATAGGCCCCAATAAACATGAGCATCTCCTGTTTGGAAAACAAGCCATAAAGCAGGAACAGTCAGGTGCGAAAGAGATTAGCTGGAGGCTTGTGTAGGATGAAAAGACTTTATGGTGTGTCAAGCCCTGATACTAATCACAGGTGGCCAGAGGACGGGGAACTCGTGGGACCAGTTTGACCTGGGGCAGCGGAGCCAAGCTGCCCAGGTCACAGAAGAGTCAAAGAAAGGCACATATGCTCTAAAAGGCCCGTATTTGCCCCATGCTAGGTAGCCTATGTGAGGGCAACCATAAGATGGCCACCGCTTCTAAAATGGAACCCACGTAGTGATGTATAATAGCGTATACACAGTGCATTCATAGCTAAAACGTTACACAAAGCACTTGTACATACCGCATTAACCATTCGCGGTTCACTAATGCCGGGATAGACAGGGGTAGGGCCCTGCCTCCTACGTGGTCCCAAATTCTAAAGTACGACAGTAGGGCCATCAGCTGTGCTCATCAGCGAGATAACACAGATGGAAGGAACTATTGGGACTCCCTTAGAGTGAAAAACACCAACAGCTGTGCTCATCAGCGTGAGGCGAGGAGCCTGAAGAGGGTTGAAGCAAACACAGGAGGCTAAATAGATTTGAATTAAAAGGGAATTGGCAAGCTGTGCCTGTCAGCGTCAACGAGGTGAGTAAAGCTGGCAGGCTGGGTTGACAAGCATTGAAGGAAACTGTGCAGGAAGACTCATAGGAGTGCTCATTGCACCGTGGAAAGCTGTGCCTGTCAGCGTTAATGAAGGATGGCAGGCAGGAAAGGAAACAGCTTCTTCTTTAAGATCAATTTCCCAACCGAATGTCTCACAAAGAAAGGTATTCTCGTAGTGTTGTGTTCTAAAGATCCATGTGCAAGACTTCACTGAAGACGGACGGTGCTAACAACACTTGCCATGCTATGAAATTGTACAAATAGCTCGGCACAGCTGAAAATAGGTATAACCAAATGTGGCAGCTGAACTAAGAAAAGCGGAGAGGAGAGTTAAACACCACTCTATCAGGTCTAGTATAACTGGAAGGCAGCGAAGAACCAGCAATGTAACACTGCCACCTAGTGGGGAGAGAGCATGAGCGCGCCAAAATTCTCCTCAGCTGTGCCGGTAAACAGCTAAGTGAATGCGTCAGAGCCTCCAAATCAAGCTCTAGCATTCGTCAGAAGCCCATCATAACAAAATAGGAACCGTATAAAGATGTATAAATTTGAATGGAAGCACTACCTCAATGTAAAGCTCCGGTTGAACGTGTGTGCTGACAGCAGAGTTTTAGTCACACACACGCTATGAGTCACAGTCATACACGAAAGAAACCCAAATCCAAAGTTAATAATCCGCTAGACCGGCAGATAATTAGTCAGACGCCTCACGCTTGTGAGTAATTAATCAATGCTGCCCCGCAGCTGGCGCTGCCTCAACAAATGTCAAAGAACTCACAGCCACCTAACGCTTGTGAGTAATTAATCAATGCTCCCCTGGAGCTGGCGCTGTCTTGACAATTGTCAAAGAACTCACAGCCACGGCCAACAATACCTTCTAGAGGATCCTTCCACAAGGGAGATGCAGATGTCCTCGTAAGCACACAAGGCAGAGCAAAGCTGGATGAAGAGGCAAGGCTGGAGTAACCGGTTGTAGAAGTGAGGGAGAATACTCACTTGTATATGGCAGAGACTGAACAGCTGACCTGGAGTAAGCGTTGGGGGTGGTGGTGAACCGTCCCCACCCGGTGAATCGTCGCCAGTGTTAAAATGAAGACAATGTGCCGGTAAACATGAAACTCTTCTTTATTAGTCTTCTGACCACCACAGTTCCAGTCAGCTGGAGTGCGCTGTGGAATGTTGGCACACAGAGGACAGGACCGTACCAACTGGGACAGGGAGGGGAGGGGGGTCCGGAATGCACCATGAAGAGGAGATTACAACAAATGTCATCATGGTGGACTTCTCCACTGCTTTGGCCTTCAAATCCATCATCCAGAGGTGCCGCCTGGCTGCCACCAAAGCCCACTAAGACATAGCAGTAGACTTGGCTATATCCGCCGATATATAAGCCAATAAGCGGGACGGCTGATCCATACCAGATAACAGCTCCAAACACTCGTACTCCTCTGGGATTGCTACTACCAACTGATCAAAATCCTAAATCACAGATTGTGCAGTATGCGACATATACAGGCTGGTCTTTAAAGTGAGATTCTCTGCCACAAATGCCTCCTTCAACCCCACATCGATCTTTTTATCTGAAGAGTCAGCTGGGGTGCAATCTTCGGGATTAATGGAAGTCTTGCCAATTAGAGGTGCTCATATCGAGTCCACGTTGGCATTATGAGGAGGAACCTCTTCACCCTCCATCATGTAACTGTTGTAATCTTTCCTTTTCCCTCTCTCCCTCTTTTCCCCCCCTCTCTTCCCTGCCATATGGGACTGCCCGGTTTTAGAATGTTGACGCTGAAGCTCACGATAGAATGTTGGTGAGTCTACAGCGGAGGCTGAAGGATCTGAACTAATAAACTCCTTTCCTCTTCAACCTTCTGGAGTTTCTTTTACAACACATTTTGGCGACGATTGTCTCTTACCGTGCTGGGGATGGTTCGGATCCTTCCCCCAGTGTTATTGCTGCCTCTTTGCCTGGTCTCCTGTTATCACCAGTCGTTTCGTCTGTTCAGCGGATCAGCGGTGTGTTCCTGTCTCGGACGGAGTGCGGACGGACTGCTCCTTCTGTCGTTCAATTGTGTCCGGTGAGTTCGTCTCCTCCTCCTGCCATTTGGCGCAGCTGTTGCTGACGTATTTGAGGACTTTGCCGCTGCTGTTTGGTTGGCAATCTGTTTCCCGCTGTTGTGGGGCCATTTTTGACTTTGGCTATTCACTTCCTACTAATTGCTCGTCTGCCGGTGCCACTGAGGACTCTTTTGTCCCTAGAGCTGGAAGATGCTATCGTTTCGTGGCTCCCTTCCTGAGCGGCGTTGATCCTTTCCTGAGCGGTGTTGCTCTCTCCCTCTCCGTTTCCTGTGAGGGAAGTCCGCTATCGGAGATTGTACCCGCCCCTCCCTTGTGACTGGATTTTTCGGAGGACGCTTCTCCTCGAGACATTGCTCTCCTTTCTCATTTCCCCCGTTGTTTTCCAGCACTACTCCTCCTGCTGGGGGAATTTAGACTCTACCTATAGCGTTTTTCACGTTGCTGCTGACAAGTTTCACTACTTTAATTACTAATTCAGCCTGCATGCGACAATTTTCTATTCGCTGACAGGCTCAGCTCATGTATCAGTGCTTTGTCAAAGATTGTTATTGAGCGCATTGTCTTACTTGTTATCAATTGCCTGTCAATTTCAATCCGCTGGCACGCTCATCTTGTTTAGTCATAGTTTTCTGATTTTCCCTCATCTTTTTTTCGCTAGTTTCTCCTCTCTTCTTCATTTCCTTTTCATTTTCATTCTTTTCTATTGTGTATTCCTTTATTTCTTCTTATCTCCTGTTTTTCTTCTACTTTCTTTCCTCTGCACTCTTCACGTTTTCGCCATTATGTCTGCATTTGCAATGTCTCAATCTCCTTCGTTCCTTGATGATGGTGGGGAACCCCTAATTCCATGGAAAAAATGGGTAAACCTATTTGAATCTTATCTTATTGCCATTGGTGGTGACAGGTTTTCTGCTGTGCGCAAACAACATGTACTACTGCACAATCTGGGGAAGCAGGGGAGGGAAATTTTTGATGACCTTCCAGATTCTATTGTTGAAAATGTAAATGTGGGTGTTGATGGTTAGGGTGATGTTCTACATGATGTTTATCAGTTAACCTTAATGAAACTGGAAGCGCAATTTGGGGATAAGATTAATATTGTTCTAGAACGCCAAAAGTTTTTCTTGCGTGTTCAAGGGAAAAATGAAAAAGTGATAAAATATATAGCTGTATTGAGGGGTTTAGCCTCTACTTGTGAATTTGGTATGTTAACTGAGTCTCTAATTAGGGATCAGCTTGTAAGATGTACCAGTGAGAAGAAAATACAAGAGAGACTTCTAGCTGAAGCCCCAGATTTGAAACACGCAATTGATATTGCTAAGAGTATAGAACATACAGCTTATTGTATAAATGAGATGAAGGAAGCTGTTGAGGTTAAACTGGTTTCAGAAAACAATGTACACAAGATTTCTAGTAAAGACACCAAACACAAGTCTACACTTTCAGATCCTGAATTACACTCTACATCTGGAAACAAGCCAAGATGCTACAGGTGTGGTAATCCCAATCATCTAGCCAACAATGTGAAATGTCCTGCGAGAGGCGCTATGTGTAGCAAATGTAAGAAAAGACTCCATTTTTCTAAAGTGTGTCATGATTCTAAAAAAGATGTCACCCACATGATTTTGAGTGATCCTGATCCACAGCTTCCTAGTGACGACATTGTTTTCCAAGTTTCTAATTTTACAGAATGTAGTAGCTCTTCCTACCCAAAGTGTGAAATATTGCTGGACAATGTCAAGTATGATGTTTATGCAGACTCTTGTTCCCCATATACTCTTGTAAATGAAGCTACGTTTCATGCCAATTCAGGGGCACGAAAGTATAGTCTTTTGCCTCCAGACATCAGACCTGGAGGATACAATCAAGATCCTATACCACTTGTGGGGATGTTACTCATGCACATTGACTTTAAAGACAGATCGACCGTTGGGAAGGTTTACATTACAAAAAATGGTTCTAATCTTCTCGGATGGAAACATCAAAAAGATTTAGGAATCAAATTGGACCCGAATGCACTTGAACCGGTGTACCTGGTGGATAGGTCTAACATTGGGATGGAAATTTCCGGTAAATTTCCAGAGGTATTTACAGACAATCTTGGTCTTCTAAAAGGTTTCCTTCATAAGATCAGACTTAAAGCTAATGCCAAACCGAATTGTCCACAAACCAAGGTCTATCCCGCTACTGATAAGAGAACCTCTTAAGAAAGAGCTTGACAGATTGGAAGCAAGCAGAATCATCGAAAGGATTGAAAGTTCCGAATGGTTGGCACCCATTGTCGTAGCAGCTAAGGGTGGTAGCAAGGGAATCCATCTATGTGTTGACCTTAGGGATTTGAACTCCAATATTTGGGTGGACAGACACCCTCTCCCCAACATTAACGAAATGCTGTCTGCCATCCACGGGGCTAAAGTCTTTACAGTTCGAGACCTATCCTCAGCATATCATCAGGTCGCACTTCATCCGGAATCTAAACCCCTCACTTCGTTCATTTCTCCGTTCGGGGCTTATCAGTTTTCTAGATTGCCGTTTGGTCTGGCATCTGCTGCGGCTGTATTTCAGCGTGTAATGCAACACATACTGCAAGGTCTTGACAAAGTGCTTTGTTTCCAAGACGACATCCTAATTCATGGTTCATCAGCAGTAGAGCATAACAAGACTTTAGAAGCAGTTTTGTCAAGACTCAGTAAAGCAGGTTTCACCACTCATAAAGACAAATGCAAAATTGGGGTGGAATCAGTGGTCTATCTCGGTCACACCATCTCAAGTGAGGGAATCAAACCCAAATCCAACCTGGTAGATTCTGTCAAGCTAGCACCAGCTCCCAACAATAAGGATGAGCTTAAATCCTTTTTGGGTTTAGCAGAATATATGTCCAAGTTTGTCAGGAATTTTGCTGATCAAGTTCGTCCCCTCAGAGAATTGCTGAAAAAAGGAACATCTTTTGAGTGGAGTCAACAGTGTCAGTCTGCCTTCCTACACATCAAGGAAGCTATCGTAGAGGCACCTATCCTAAGTGCTTTTGACCCCAATGCCAAAACCACTCTGACCACAGATGCAAGCATGAAGGGGTTAGGAGCTTCACTTACACAGAGGGCAAACGGCCAAGAGAAAGTGATAGCTTTTGCTTCACGAACATTAAGAGATGCCGAACTAAATTACTCTACAATAGAAAAAGAAGCCCTAGCTTGTTATTGGGCCATAAACCACTTTAAGTATTTCCTATGGGGAATTCCGTTTTCATTAAGGACAGACCACAAACCATTACTCCCATTATTCTCCAATAAACGCCTAGAAAATGCTACTCCACGTTTTTCTAAATGGGTACTGAGTCTACAAGGGTTCAACTACTCCATGATATATGTTCCAGGAACTGACAATCAGGTAGCTGATTGTCTCTCGACTACCTATGACCTGTAGTGATCCCATGCAAAACCCTCCTGAGGAAACCATCCTTGTGGTTGAGATTCCAGCCATCAATAGAGAAGAATGGGAGAAATCCTTAAAAGAAGACTGTGATCTCGTTGCATTAAGAAATATGATTTGCAAAGGATGGCCGGTAAACATAACTGGGGTGCCTGAAGCTATCCGTAAATTCTGGATTGTGAGAGACGAACTGTCTATCGTAAAAGACCTAATTTGTAGAGGAAGTAAAATCATTCCTCCGAAAAATATGTTTGAACGTATAATCCAAATCGCACATGAAGGCCACCCGGGTAGAAGCATGACAAAAAGCAAAATCAGACAGAACTATTGGTTCCCCAGTATGGACTCACTAGTGGAGGACCTAGTAAAGAGTTGTGTGGCCTGTGGCACCAGTGACAAAACCAAAGGTCTCCGTAAATCACCACTTTTCCCGGTAGCAATCCCCACCATACCTTGGGACAAATTGGGTTTGGATATAATTGGTCCTCTCAATCTTCTAAACCATTCTCACGAGTTCATGTTCGTTCTCGTTGACTACCATTCTCATTGGATTGTAACGAGAATGGTTTCTTCCATCACTACTGCTTCATTAATTAACTTCTTGAGAGATACCTTTTCGAGAGAGGGTATTCCAGGCGTTATAATAACAGACAATGGGGTTCAATTCGCCTCAGAAGAGATGAAGCAGTTTATCTCCACACTGTCTATCACACATGTCAGATCCCTGCTCTACTGCCCCAAAGCTAATGGATTGGTGGAAAGGGCTAACAGGATGTTAAAGGACACCATTCAACTTGCTTTGAGCGCACAAGTACCGGTTGATGAAGCTATTAGGAAAATGTTGTGGTCGTACCATACGACACCCAATGCTGTCTCTGGAGTTTCCCCGTTTATCTCACTCAAAGGTAGGAACCCGGGTTCTAAACTCACACCCAATTGGCTAAATGGGGGATCGCCTGTTTGGGTGGACAGAGATTCTGTGCTGGGTAAAACTGAAAAACATCAACAAGAATACAAGCACAGGTACGACAGACGATGGGGAGCATCTAACAAGGGGTGGAGAGAAGGCCAATGGGGGGTGGAGAGAAGGCCAATGGGTGGTCGTTAAGAAGATTAACGACCAAATCTGTCCAAATCCAAGATTTCCTCATTTTCCAAACCACTGAGGATAACCCGTGTTCACAACAATTCAGTAGTGCTAGAAGATGGAGGCATGTGGAGCATGGACAACATAGCTGTTTGCCCAAGTTTTGCTGGTTCCAAGTCTACCAGTGGAGACAATCAAAGCATTACTACGTCCATTAGTAATGATCACAAAGTTGCAAGAATACGTAGACCACCAAGTTGGCATGCTGACTTCAAGATGTAATCTCCGTGAAATTCTTCTTATCTTCTTGTATTTCACATATTCACTTGTTATTTGTATGGAATGGCTATGCTATGATGAATGTTTTTGGGTGTAACCCTCCTATATAACTTGCTTTTCCCTTCTAGGCATTGGGGAATGGTTACCCATCCTCCTTAATGGATGTTTTATTTCTCCTTCTAGCAGGGAGATGTGTTGTAATCTTTCCTTTTCCCTCTCTCCCTCTTTTCCCCCCCTCTCTTCCCTGCCATATGGGACTGCCCGGTTTTAGAATGTTGACGCTGAAGCTCACGATAGAATGTTGGTGAGTCTACAGCGGAGGCTGAAGGATCTGTACTAATAAACTCCTTTCCTCTTCAACCTTCTGGAGTTTCTTTTACAACAGTAACATTTCTGCAGGATCAGTGAAACTGAAACCTTATCCACCTGCTTCCATTCAGACATCACCATATCCTTGATTGGCCATGTAAAGGCATTGCCATGGCAGAAGGTTCAGTGTACTCTGGAAGTAAGGCCTCCTCCTCATTACCCATTCCCAAAGGAGAAAATCCTGGATTCTGGCACACCCGAGACAAAGTGGCCCACGTCTCCTCTCTCTCTGCATATATTTGCCTGAAGACGAAGACTCCCTAGACTCATGAGCATGAGAGGTTCTGCCGCCAAACATATCTTGAACTTCTGACTGTGACAGTAATGGGGGCAAATGATCTGTGTAGCACCACTACCAAAAGGCACTTTTGCTGGAATCTCGTCATCCTCACCCAAGGAAGTCAAAGAATAAATGCCATGCTTCCTCATCACAGTGCGTTTCCTAGACATCCTTTTGCATTGAAGTTAGAAACAAAAAAAAACAGCAATAGTACCCTTAGGGCCAGATGTACGACCATAGCGTTTTGCGAGTCGCAAATTGCGACAAATTGCCAGTCGCAATTTGCGAGTCACAAAATGCTATGTACCACAGTGTCTGAGGCACTGTTTGCAATTCCCAATGGGGTCGCAAATTGCATGCCTCATAAATAATATTGCCGCTGTCATAATTTGCGACCCCATTGGGAATGGCTAGCACTCCCAGGGATGGTGGCCTGCTGGGGTCAGCAAACCACAATGTCTGGGACTGCATTATCAATAATGCACTTTTTCTTTTTCATGCAGCCCGTTTTCCTTAAAGGAAAACGGGATGCATTTAAAAAAAAAAAAACTTTTCAGTTTAATTTTTTAAGGGCAGGCAGTGGTCCATGGGACCTCTGCCTGCTCTTAAAAAATATTTAAGCATGCATTCCCATAGGGGAAGGGGTCCCCTGGGGACTCCTTCCTGTTTGAGAGTGCCTTACCACCCTTCTGAGAAGGGTAGTGAACTACAAGTGTTTTGGGCCGCATTTGTGGTCGCAAAACATTCATACATGGGTTCTGTACTCGCTATTAGGGAGGGACGCCCTTGGCACGCCCCTTCCTAATAGCAAATCGCAAATCCTATTTGGCGAGTCGCTAATTTTATTAGCGACTCACAACATAAGGTTGGTACATTGGCCACACGTTCTTTGCTGTCACAAACTGGCCTAAAACCCCTTTGCTACTACAATAAACGGTCGTATATCTGGCCCCTAAATAGGTAGAGTGCTTAGCATTCATCAAATGACAGACACTAACTGAGCGAATGAAAGCCCCTGAACCTGGGTGTAATATTACCAACCAATCATACATTGCCAAGATTCAGGGCAAATATATAAAAATTTGTCCCAAATGGGAGCTTACCGGTTTTAGCAGAGAAACACCGCAGGTTTTTGCACATTATTTGGATTTACCACACTTGCCACATAACCCACCACTTGCTGCATCATTTTCAGATTTATTAAATAAAATATTTCTATCTCAATGGTTTTAAAGTACAAATAAAAGTTCTGCATTTGGTGTTGAACACTAAAAGACCATTGCTATCGTCAAGCATTAAACTAATACCAATCAGGTGAAACATTTGCTGTGACATTATTTTTGTGTGTTAAAAAAAAATGTAAGTGAAAAAATTGGGCACAATGTGCAGCTTTGCACCACATAATTTACCTTTTCTATCTACATAATGTAGTCAACCTGACCACATACGTTGATGCTCCATTGCCGCATTTGTTCAATAATCCTAGAAATTGGGCACAGATCAGCATTTTATGTGGTCTTTATAGCTATCTTTTTACGGATAGATTGCAAAACCAAAATCTTTCTGAAAATAACATAGATTTGTAAGAACATTTGTTTAAGCATTCTGGAAGTAATTGTAATATTGTTCTATTTTGTACACATCATTGATACACACTGCTTGTAATAACTTCCTCTCTGTGTTGCTGTACGGTTATTTTTCTGTTCGACACAAGGAACAAAACTAAAACTATCCCATTCCAAAATTGTTTTCTTAGTTTCCTGATTCATGTTTAACTCAAGTTATTTTCTCTTTTGAATTATTCACATTTCTTATATGAGTTTTTGACTAATTAATTTCGCAATTTATTTTTATGAAGTAACATACACAAAATAAATTATTTCAGTGATGTGGCTTTTGATTCTGTACTAAGATTGGTAACAAGTTAGTAGTTCTTTTTCAAACAGAATTTTACCATCAAGGAAGATGACAAGTACTGTATCCTTTGAAAGATTTCTAGTCTCTGCTCCTTGCTTGCTAGTGGGATAAAGATGTAATCAGTTCATGAGAAGTGTGGCTCACTGGTTAGAGTAGGCAGACCTGGAAGCAGAGGTCAGCCCAGGACCAGGGTTCAATTCCCGGCTCGGCTGGGTCTTGAGTCCATAAATTGTCCATGGACTCGATAATTCTCGCTCCAGTGCATACTTGATTCATGGGTTCACACTCTGCGACTCTGGGCAATAGCTTGCTTAATCTCCACAATGGCCCCTCGCGGCGGGATGCCTGGCTTTCACCTTGTGGATGCCCTGCTGGGTTATCTCACAGGGGAATACCAGGACGGGTTCCCTAAGCAAGCGCTTAGAGACCGGTTGGTGATTTGCGCTATATAAATATCTGTACATTTACATTTACATATATGATACAATGAATCGGTGTCATATGCTGATGACACTCAGCCGATCATCATGTTAGAACAGAAGGATGTAGAGGCCGCGCCTAAATTCAAAGCCAGCTTAATTGATTTGGCTAACTGGATACATTTCAGCTGCCTCCAATTAAATGCAGGCAAGACTGATATCATGGTAATTGGTAAACAGCTAACCATCTGGTCGCATAGCTGGTGGCTGGAAGAATTAGGGCCGACACCGGTTCCCAAACAGAAGATTAAAAATTTGGGAGTATGTTTTGATAATGCCCTATCTTTTACAGAACAGATATCAGTTTTGGCTGGTACTTGCTTGGCCTTTTGAGGATGCTACGGAAAACCTTAGATCTTCTACCTCTAGTCGCTAAAAAGACCATCATGCAGGCTCTGATTACATCTTGATTGGATTACTGCAACATTCTCTACCTAGGGGTCACTAAAAGCAATATGAGAATGCCGTAGAAAGTCCAGAATACTGCTGCCCGGAGGCTATTGAACATCCCAAGGCGAAACCCCGTGGGAGCAGCCTTGAGGGAACTACATTGGCTACTGGTGCAGTACAGAGCACTTCTTTTTTTTTTTTTTAAACAATTTTTATTAGAAACAAAGACAGCAGCAGAGACAATAGCATAGACAATGTAGATATGTTAGTCCCTACCATTTCTACTCTTCCTCAACGCACCCTTAACACACATGAGTCCAGGGTAACTAAATTTACATGCCGCCAGTCTCAGAGCAGTTTTTAAAGCTCTGTGTTTCTGCCATAGGATTCTGAATGAGGAAGGATCTATGACCTTTACTCACCCCTTACAGACCCACCCGGAATCTTAGGTCTGTGGGCATCGCTAAGATGACAGTGCCTAAAATCCAAAAGGCACGTTTAGGAGGCCGATTCTTTAGCTTTTTAGCAGCAAAAGCCTAGAATCACCTGCCGCTGGAGCTGAGGATGCAGCCCTCAGAAGTGCTGCTCCGAAGAAAACTTAAAACATGGTTCTTTCGGTCACCTCCAGGGGGTTGGTGGTAATTTTGAAGTTTTTGGATAGGGCCCCTTTTTCACAGACTGGGATGCCTTAGCGCGGGGACACTCCGTTGGAGAAACCAAGTGCTTTATAAGCGTTTAATCCAAGCTAATCAACATGTGGCTTACTCCTGTGTGTCCAACGCTGCTCTGTGAGGAATCAAAGTCAGAGTTTCAGGCTAAGTGTTGCGTACACAGATTATTCCCACCGAGGTTATGGTATATACTTTAGTCCCATCTGTACTTCCTGAAAATCTGGCATTGATCTAGCACGGCAATCTGGCATTGATCCAGCACGGCAATCTGGCATTGATCCAGCACGGCAATCTGGCATCGATCCAGCACGGCAATCTGGCATTGATCCAGCAAGGCAATCAGGCATTGATCCAATAGGCCAATCTGGCATTGATCCAGCAAGGCAATCTGGCATTGATCCAGCACGGCAATCTGGCATTGATCCAGCACGGCAATCTGGCATTGATCCAGCAGGGCAATCTTGCATTGATCCAGCACGGCAATCTGGCATCCATCCAGCACGGCAATCAGGCATTGATCCAGCACGGCAATCTGGCATTGATCCAGCACGGCAATCTGGCATTGATCCAGCACGGCAATCTGGCATTGATCCAGCACGGCAATCTGGCATTGATCCAGCAAGGCAATCTGGCATTGATCCAGCACGGCAATCTGGCATTGATCCAGCAGGGCAATCTGGCATTGATCCAGCAGGGCAATCTGGCATTGATCCAGCACGGCAATCTGGCATTGATCCAGCAGGGCAATCTGGCATCGATCCAGCACGGCAATCTGGCTTTGATCCAGCACGGCGTGCTGCTTCAGTGTTACATTGTATTCTATTTGTTTACAGGTTTTGGAGCGAATTATGCTAAATATATGTCATCATAGCACATTACATTTGTTCTTGTAGAACACATATCTTGGCACATAATGAGAACCAATCACCGCTCCTTTAGAAAGTTAAAGACCAGTTGGGGCGAATTGGAAATGCCATCCTGTCTTTTATGAACTCGTTGGTTATATTATTTGGCAAGATGTGAATGTTGACTAGCACCAAGCCGTTTTGTGTTCACTTTCTTAAAATCAGACTTTGGACGGAATGTCATTATTAAACTAAGTCCCAACTCCACGAAGTGACATAACATACGTGTGCCTAGAATCTTCAATGAAGGAAACATGGCTGTGACGAGAGAAGGGCAGTAGCCAATGGGCTTTGCACAAATTTGCAAGCTGGAGGGGCTCTCCCGAGCCCTTCAGGGGGTATAAGGAAGCGCTGGGGGTCCCACCGAGAGACCTGTCTGCATCAGTGATCAACGCTCTGCGGACCCTTCTTCATGCCCTGGAACCCTGTCATTCTCGTCCTCTCTGCACTCTGTGCGGGTCAGGTCTTAAACACTAACTCTTGGTATTCGATTGTTGTTTTTTTTGGGTGAATGTGTTTAGTTAATCTCTTGTTTTTCGATGTTTCAGGATCCAGCGCCCAGCCGGCCCTGACCCAGCCCTCCTCTGCTTCCGTGTCCCCGGGGCAGAACGTGCAGTTGCCCTGTACATTGTCCTCTGGATACACTTCAAGCAGCTACAGGGTACGCTGGTACCAGCAGAGGCATGGCAGTGCCCCTCGGTTTGTCTCTCATTACTACACCAGCAGCAGCCAAGAGCGAGGAGCCGGGATCCCCGATAGATTCTCTGTGACCCCTGACACCTCTCGTAACCTCTGGAATCTGATCATCGCCGGGGTCAGAGAGGAGGACGATGCTGATTACTACTGTCAGACGCATGATGGAGGCACAAACATACACAGTGAGACAAGCAGGCAGGAAACTCAGACAAGATCATTGGCAGCCTCACTTCCCTCAGCCTGCCTTCTGCGGTGCTGCAGAGTCCAACAGAAGGTTTCTAGGACAAGGTATTTTATAAAATACCATCAGGGTTGGATTGGGATTAAAAATCGGCCCGGGGACGCTAAAGAAAAAGTGGCCCGCATTTGCATATTGCTTTTCTGCAAAACACTGTTTATGCGAAACTTCATAAAAAAAAGAGGGAGTTGAAAAAAAATGCAAGGATTAGTTTACACTGGTGAAACACACCTGAAAACATGTGAGGCCACTTTTTGCTCAGGCCCAGCAAGAGAAAGAGAGTGACATCTCTGCCCCATAGAAGGGAGGTAATGGACGCCCATCTGCCTCCAGAAAGCCCACTCAGGCACCCATTGGGCAGCTGGCGGGATCGAACAACGCAGAAACCGCCCAAATCGCCCCTCAGACTGCTCAAAAAAGCAGCGCACTGCTGGAACAGGACACCGGACCCTCGGGCATTGCACGAGTGCCCGCGTTACCAATCCGATGCTGGATACCAGTGCACTTTTTAACCTACAATGGAGCTGACGTGGTTACGAGCCCCTGCGGAAAGTCTAAGACTTCCAGTCTCTGAGATTGACAGAAATGGGAATGATTCCCTGCCCCACGCTGGCCATGTTCCATAAAAGGGCACTGCTATGGTATTAACTTAACTACCGATTTTTAGGTCTCGCCTGACCCAGCGGCATAGCTAGAGCTTGTGGCGCCTGGGGCTATCCCTCAGATTGCCGCCCCGGTGGGGGGGGGGGGCTGTTGCTGGGGAAAAGGATGGCAAGCACTTGAAAGAGGACCGAGAGACACGTAGTATCGCCGCTAATAGTTACCTCAATCATGCAAGTTACATGCACATACATGACACGGTCCAAGGCTACACAGTTGACTACACCAGTGACTGGCAGTACAAAAGAGAACACACAGACTGCATGATCTATCTGGGGACTCAGAAAAACCGCATGTGACATCCATCAGACAGCTGCGTGAACAATTACCTGGTAATCCCCTCAGCACAATGCAAACATGCACATACATGACACTGTTCAGGGATCCATCATCTACAGCTGACATTAAATGACCATTCATCATGGTCCCCCCCCATTAAAGCAGTGCACTTTGTGATCTGCATGGTACATGTTCTTTGCAGCAGGCACATTAATCCTCTGTGCTACCTTTCCAGGAGTCAACTCTGCCACTAGACAAAACTCCGATCTCTCTCTAGGAAGAACATTAATCACCAAAGTTATCATGACATTTTTATTGTTTCTGAAAATTGCTGGAGGCCAGGAAGGTGGCAGCCAGTTTTTTTTAAACCATAATATACTTGCAAACACTACGCACCCACCCGAAATAGGTACCCAGTGCGGTCACACCGTTCGCACCACCCTAACCTGCTCAAGGTTCATGTGACCTAAGTGACAGAGTCACAGTGACTTGATCACTGTTGCTCTAGGGTGTGCTGCTTCGTAGGCCTGCCCGCAAGACTGGAGATGAACTTCAGTATGGATTGTGGTGGACAGGCCTTCAAGGTTAATTCACAATTGACACCACTAGGGTACACCTGCTTGTGCTAATACATCAAGCCTTCTAAGATCTAGTGGGGCCTTGTAAGGTCTAGCATGGGAATATGCTCCCTCAGTAGAGTGGTCTGGTGGACTGGTCATGAAGGCTGAACCCAGTTCCCCAGTTGCAAATTCGACAGCTCTGGCCATACTGCCACATCCTCTCCCCCACTGAACACCATACTACCCCACTGAGAGAAACTCGCACTGCCTTCAGCTACAACCTAATTGTGCCCGCTATAAACACTTGGATGTGGCTCAATTCAAATTATGCACTTGATAATAGTAATATGCTGCCTAAAAAAAAAAAAGCAAACACTCATAGGGAATGCAAGATTAAGTAAAGCATGTGAAATGTAAGCAGAAACAACATGGTTACCTTAACGATCTCTCTCACTATTCAGAAATTAGCGAGTGGTTTTACCTGAAAAGTTAAGGACATGACTACAGGGCCCTGAAGGGAACCATTTCAATGTCCATTGCTTATATCCTCAATAAACGTAAGCAGTATGGTTTAAAAAGGCCACAACCATAAACAGAGCCATGGTACACATTTTGTTTTCCAATCCATCCATCAACCAGGTATTGCAGTACCTCCAGGAATGGTGCACTTCCCCACCTGGGGACAACAATGCTGTTCAAAGAAAGACGAGAAAACAAAAGTAGCGCTTCACTGCAAAGTCTGTAAAGTGAGGCTGATGTGTTTGGATGTGAATAAAACCAATCTGGCCCCTTTGCAACCACTCTGTCTTGCTTTATTTAGTTATGTATTTATTTTTCATATTTAAAACCTTCTATTTCTCTCCATCCCGCTGCACTTTGGAATCGAAAAATGTCAGAAAAAGGGAATTTCCCGCAAGAGTGTTTTTCTTGTTTGGATCCATTTTACAGGGAAGCAACTAAATGAAAGAAGGAAAGAGGTTGTGAACCGTTTCTTCAAGTCAAGGTTTTCAGTAAGTGAGGAGCAAGACAGAAAGAGAGGGAATAATAGGAAGAGAGGGGGGGACAGCTGCCAGCACAAAAAAGAAGAGGACATTGCCCGAGTCCTATTCCTTCTCTGCCCGTCCCTGAACATTCACGAAAGCAAGCCGAGCCTTATCTGAATGCCTTTGTCCGTCCCCAAAATAGTGCCGCCTGGGGCGTACCGCCCCCACCGCTCCCCCCTAGCTACGCCACTGCCCAGCGCATGCGCTGGTCTGGCGAGGAATTTTGTCAGGGCTCCAAAAAGTGCTAGCAGGCCAGCCTAGAGCTACAGTGCATGTGCGCGGGCGCGCGCGTCGCACTTTACCGCGATTACTTTCACTTTCGTGGCCGCTTTTATGTTCTCCGTGAGGCTTCAATAGATTGCAGCAGTTAAAACAAGCATTGACATAGCCAATAGGTCTCGCTTTTGGGACCTTATAAGTGTTTAGTTATGCAACTGTTGCATGGCTAAACACTTATTAGGTCCCAAAGGCGAGACCTATTGGCTATGCCAATGCTTGTTAGTTCATTGGTTTTGGTACCTTAAACGGTTCTTACTAGAGACAAGCTGTGAAGTAATTGTGAAAATACTTCTCAGGTCCCACTTCTCACCCTTCCCAGAGGCAGCATCCGAGCATATTCAAGTAGGAGTCTCAGGACTGGAGAGAAAGACTCTGTGAAGGATTAATGACCTTTAACTTCCAGACCCTGTGGGGCCAGTGGAGGGCCAAAGTCCCCAAGACATACCTTGACATTCCTGGTTGCTTCCACGATGACACGAGAACTCCCTGAAATGACCATGGAGGTAGGGCACTGCGGTAATCTTCTTTCCTCCATCTGTTCATTCGGCTCCCATCCCTTAATTCAAGAGCCGTGCCCACCACACCAGAATGACATCCAGTTGATGATGCTAAGCAGTCCTAATCAAAGAGGTCTCTTTTCGACTGTTGACTACAAGAGTGCTTCATGGTGCCAAAATGCGAGATCCACTTTAAGGACTCCTTTAGTCATTCCTCAAGCTGATCCGAGATTTAGAATGTAGAACCTCTGGGAGAGATAGGGTGAGGGGTCATAAGCATTGGTGTGAAAAAGGGAGTAATGAAAATTACTGGTAAGTAATCTAAGCATTACCTCTTCACCCCTTTCCTCGTCCCACCCAATACTTCAAGAAGAAGTATCAAAGCAGAATTTTACCTTCTGGATCCAAATGATGAGCAACTCAACACATCACTTTTCTCGAAGCATGCTCGAAGCATGCTCCAATTTCAATGGCCATGTACATATCTTTGGAAAAAGACTTGCAAAGAAAAAAAGAGGAATCACCATAGCAGAACACACAGGAACCAGTTTTTTAGGATTACATGTATTAGGCATCAACAGGGATGTGTCTACCTGTGAAAGACCATGCAAAAGGCAAGTTAGAAGGCCCATCATTGAACGTTACATAAACCTTTTCATTGTGCAACACTAAATACAACTGCTGAGTAAGTGTAGCTTGGCCGCTGACAAAGATGGCAGTGTAATGCTGAGTCTCTTGGGCGCCGCGGGCCACCGGAGAGAAATCCAGCATGACCGGATGGCAAACACGCCCCAGCATGTCATCGCTGAAGCACTGATCCCCGGAGTAGTTCAATGACCGCATACAAGGCGGGAATGAGGAGTGTGAAGGAGTAAGTGACTCCTCCCTCCACCAGCCCACTGGCTCCCTCGAATGCCACTGGAGTCAAGGTATCCGGGACGATGAGGGCTGAAAGCCTGAAACCGGTCCTAGGATGCTTACTTCCAGTCCAGGAAGGACCTGGCCTGGCTGTTCGGGCTTGACTGTTCCCATTGGGCACAGGGTCAAGACTGATTTGCATATGACTGAGTCCAAACTGGAATGGCATGGTGAGCAAAAAAACAATGGATTTTAGGCCCAGATCTCTGTACTGGGGTGAATGTATGACATTGTTCTGCATTCTGTCCATCAATTGTTGTTTTTGTATATGTCAACCCGTGTGGGGGTGGGTATGCCTAGATGTGGGTCACGTGCTCTCCATGCCACTGGAGTCAAGCTATCCTGGCTGATGAGGGCTGAAAGCCCGAAACCGGTCCTAGGCTGTGGCTGGACACAAGCCTCTCCGGCATCATAGGGCAAGTTAGGAGGGCTCACATCGCTAAGCCCCTCACAGACCCACCAAGGCAGTCAAACACCCCCACCCCCATACTATAAGGCAGAGGAGCTGGGCCCCCCAGACTACTAGTCTGTGTGAAACCACAACCATGTCACAGACTACCCACCTTCTAGGACAATCCCAGGTACACCTGGCACCCCAGGAACAGGTCCTAAGGACTAGAGAGCCTTAGCCCTTGGGACGTGGATGATTCGAGTTCAGATGCAGCTCCTGCATCCACAACCGCTGGGGATGACCTCTGGGCAGAAACTTTGGAATCTCATTCATTAGCAGTGACCATCGCCCAGGGTGTCCTGCAATGTGACATGAGTTGCCCTTCACTGAGGTCACGACCCAACACAAATAACCCGCATCACCACAGGCAGGGTGCCTGGAAAACCAAATGGACCACATCCCACAGGACATCACTGCAGTGAGTCACAGGCTAGAATCAATGGTTTCCAAAATGATGGGCCTCGCCTCTGACACAAAGTCCATCTGAGCGAGGATTGGGGCATTACAGGGTCAGCTAGATGGTATCAATACTTGACTCACCATATTGGAGTCCCGAACGGCACAAATAGATTCCTGGAACCACAACTCTAGCACCTATGACATAAGATCAACAACTTGGAGGACAGGAGCTGAAGGGAACATACCTTTCTTGGCTGCCACAGGAAAGTTGAGCAGGACACCATTGGGGGCTTCCTACATGACCTATTAACTTGTGCTTTGACCTGACCTTTACCCCACCACTGCAGATCCAAAGAGCCCACTGCATCAGCACCTGCAGGCTTGCTACTGCAGCTAAACCTCACCCTCTTGTTGCGTGCCTATTGAGTCACGGTCCAGTCCGACAAATCCTAGCTGCTGCCCGTAATCACAGACCCGAAGGCTACAAAGGCCATTAACTCTGCATATCAGCTAAATTGTCCAGAGAGAAGAATGAAAAGAGGAGGACCTTCTTGTCTCTACAGCTCATGCTGCAGACATGGGACATCAAATATTGATTGCTCAAACCTGACTGAATGTGGATCACCTTGAATCTTGAATAGTAAATCCAGAGACTTCCTTGAGCCGGAGCATTTTTGGACAATCTACAGGACTCCACCATGGGCACAGCATCCCTTCCCTCTCCTATCGGAGACATCCCCGCCCCTAGGAAAAATGGAAGATTCCACTACATGGGCAGGATACAGGAGCAGGTATTTCAATCCCAAAGAGGGTAGTACAGAGCAATCAGGGTTGTGGGGGATCCTATGAAGGGGGCAGGATGTGACAAGTCCTGCTCACTGCTGAAAACAGCTGGGACTACTGACCAGACAGAAGCTCCCCTGTGACACTCCGCCATACAAGCTGGATGAGAACCTCCAGTCTCTATCTCAGTCCCTGCCTCCATATTTGCATTTCTATGTGTGACTGTCTCTTCTGTTCTCTGTTCTATGATTCTGTATGATGCTATGTCAATCAATCAGTCAGCAGTTTTAGAGGGTAGAAAAATTAGAAGAAAAGGCTATACAGAAGGCAGAGAAACAAGCAGAAAAAGGCAAAACAAAGGGTGGAAAAATGAGCAGAAAAGGCAAACGAGAGCAAGAAAAGGGCAGAGGAAGCACAACAAAGGGCTGCAGGTAGACAAGCAGCAGAGGATAGTGGACTGTGGGCGAGTCACACCAATAGCCTTTCTCGCTACATAATAGGAAACGTCACATATAAAGGTTATTTTTAATACATATGTCCTATATTACCTAATCTTATAAGGACATATCGACCTTCGCATAAACAGGCTTGGGAATTGTGAAGCGGCGAATTGCACCACCCCACCCTCTCAGATCTATTAACTACAGACCTGTTGCCTGACCCAGTTCTTAAAATGACTTTGCCTAATGGTTGGAATTTCAATATGAAGAACTAAGGATCAACCAAGCACTTCCACATACTGCTTTGGCAATCGAACCAAACCCTTTCTTTTTTACTGTGACAGATTACCAAATACAGAAAATAAGCCTTGATAAAGTTATGCACAGTCACAAAACACGTGTCAGCTGTCTTGGGCTGCTTCCCCAACAGGGGTGTCTTTTGGCTGCATCTCAACCGCCACCATTTGGAAGGCTCTAAGATTAGGACCTCCATTCTGGCTTATAAATTTGTTCATAGTGCTCAAAGTAAAGAATATATTAATGCAACATTCAAACTATGCATTTAATTGGAAACTACATATGATGTGCTCTGAATTGTTTGAAACCACATGTATTGTGCTTTGAATTGTACATAGCATTTTCAAAAAAGAAAGAATATTTGGTTAAACAATATTAAATTATACAATAAATATTCTTATTTGATGTTCTTTTCTCTTCTAATGATGCGTGCATTGCTCATGTTCTCCCTCTTATGAGATAAAAAAAAACAATTACTGACGTAGGATCTTTTGAATAGGCCATCTGTGCATATCTAATTATTTTACTAAAAAACTATTTTCTGCTATATATTAGAGTGCCGAGGTATATCTCTTTGTTAACAAATGAAGATTCTATGGTTGTGATGTTTACATGCCATCTCCCAGCCTGTTGGATCTTTTCCTTAACAAAAACCCTCCTGCGGCCTTTACCGCTCTTCCTAACAGCACCACTGAAAGCTCCTGAGCCTCCTCCTCCCCCGTCCAGGCATACCACGGTCTAGACCCCCCTCCCTAGGAGACTTTAATGCTTCTCAGACATCATCGCCATCCCATCTTCCTCAAAATGAGGGCATAGACCTAACCTCCGCTCCCTCTCTGGGCCTGGATGGATGCCCTGGACACAGTACTCATGAGGAGGCTTTGCTCCAGCGACTAAAGGTTTATCCCCTCTCCCATCCTCCCCTGAGTAGAGATCTATGGTTCTCTTCTCCCCTCTCTTTGCTACAAACTGGATTCCCTGACCCTTTTTTCCCCTGGGGCCCCGGAAGAGGACTGGGCCGAAGTCATGGAAAATCTATACCTATAGGATAGAGAATCCAGGATGAAATGTTGTCTTTTTAAGATGTTGCAGGATTGGTACTGGACCCCCTCGAAACTGAGGTGTGCAGGACTCCTTAACCACTTGCGATGTTGGCGATGCAACCACACAGGCTGCGACTCAGTACACATCCTATATGATCGCCCTTCTCTCGCTCGTGAGGATGTATCACATTCCTTGCTGCACCTCCACCTCGGTGGGCTCGCATACACATATCTCATCACATGCTTCGCCCTCCACAACTGTTCTAGGAACTGAAGTTCCCCCTCCCACTGGGCACGAAGGGGACTCTTCTTCTTTACATGTGTGTCCCCTCCATCCCCTTCCATGTGGCTGTTTCCCTAGATGCCAAATATCACAAAAATAGGATATTTGTGGCTTTGTCCACCCCATTGTTGTTGTATTTTGCTATAGCTCACTGCACTGCTTTGCTGTGCCTGTATTAAATAAAGATTAAAACACACCTGCCATCCATGCTGACAACGACATTGTAAATTGATACTTGTATAGCGCACTACTCACCCGCAAGGGTCTCAAGGCACTTGTATGAATACTGCTGTGGAACCCATCCTGGCTTTCCCTGTGAGGCGTCCACTCCTGGGCACCCCCAAGGTGGAGGCCAGGAATCCTTAGCATTGTGGGGGCCATTGTGGAGATTAAGCAAGCTATTGCCCAGAGTTGCAGAGTGGGACTCCATGATTGGAATAGGCACCGAGGCGAGAATTATCAGGTCTGTGGAATTTTTGAGCCCAAGACCCTTCAAGGCAGGGAATTGAACCCTGGTCCCGGGCTAGACCTCTGCATCAGGGTCTGCCGCTCTAATCATTGAGCCACACTTCTCCACTCATTAAGCCACACTTCTCCACCTAAGTATAATACATTGCCGAGAGCAGCACACAGGACCAAACCAAATGGAATGGAGAATATAGGAGAATATAATAAGCACAGAAAACAGTCTAGGATCGCCCAAAGCATGACCCCCAGCATGGGAAGGAGGTCTGGATTTTTATCAGACACCGAACAATGCAGTGTTTCCTATGAGTCAGGAAAAGTCTATACAGAATCTGTTGGAACAAACTCCCCACCCCTTGCCCCAAAAACTGGAAAGGTGTTTATGGGTAACAAAGCAGCCAGAGGCAAGTTTGCCTCAGACTAGACTCGAGCACTGGAGCCTTAAATCATTATCATCACTTGACAGTCTGTGGTTGAACCTCACATCTTAACAACACCAGGCCAACAAGTCCACTTGACTCCAAGCCTGAGGGATGTAGTCACATCTAATTCCTATCATGAGGCTGGAGAAGACGGATCTATTACAAATCAGAGGTGTGGGAAGAGTGTTATTAAGCAAACAATGTCTCACATAGACTAAGGCTATTAAGTTATCCATAGTTTGTGGGTTTCAAAGCATTTACTACGTTAAGCCCCAGCATAATTATCAGCTGAAAATGCAAACATCTTCTCACAAGGGCTAGTTGAGAATAAAAGTGGGTATGTTGTGTCTTCACAAGTTAATACTAATCATATTGTCGTCCATACTGGATGGATGTTGAGTTTCTTTTGTAGCAACAAGGAGTACTAAAGTCCCAATTGTCATGTGAACATCGACATGTGGTTTCCTCTTTCAGAAAAATAGGAGTTGACCTTTCTTGGAGTGAACATCAAGGGTAAACCCCCCTGGAAAGCCTATTTCCAGCAATGAAGGCACAAACTCTAACCTTGGAAAGACGCATGGCCTGAGGCCCAGGTCTCCTAAAAAGCAGCAAGGTGGTGCGTGCATGAATCCTCAGCTGTTCATTTCATGAAACCAGGTGAAAACCTGTTAACCCTGTAAAGGGAGCTATTCTGCCCCTGAACGGCCTTAAAGTGCTCATGGACCGCAATTACCCTTCCCTTTTCCATCTGCCCCAATCTGGACGCCCATGAAAGAGGTGATAGAAAAAGCAGGTTGCATCAGCATGTTCTGGACCTTCACTGAATGGACCGCCATTGAACATTGGATCCAAAGTCTCTCTCTCCAAGACCCCCTGTGACCAGATCCCATACAAACATGCAGCAGACTGTTTCAAGAACCAATTCTGCCTTGAAGCTCCATTCATCCATCTGACTAATGCTCCAAGCTTTGGCTCTCCCTCAATGAGGATCTTTAGCTCATCCCTGCGGACAGATTGGGGCATCAGGCAGCCCTCTCAGACATCCCATAGCCATCCTACAACCTTGACTCCACATGACTGGAGAACACCAAATGTAACTCCGAAAATTAAATATAACTCCTTCCTGTGAGGCCCTCCCTTTGATTCCTGTAGAAGATTAATCAGCTTCTCCTTCAGGATGTTGGGAGTCTCTGGGTGGCCAAAGACAGCTATTTTGAGTAATTCCATCTGGTCTTTGCAATGCCCCATCAGTCCTCTAATAATTTATAGAACATATTTTCTTCAGTACTTTGAACCACTATGTGGTGGTGTATTTAGATGACATTTTGATTTTTTCCAAAGACTTTAACACTCATCAAGAATAGGTCATCTCAGTTCTAAATCCTCAACAACAACACCACTTCCATAGCAATCTTAAACAAGCATTGGCATAGCCAATAGGTCTCGCTTTTGGGACCTTACAACTATTTAGTTATGCAACTGTTGCATGGCTAAACACTTATAAGGTCCCAAAGGCGAGACCTATTGGCTATGCCAATGCTTGTTTTCTTTCTAATCGCGGCACCGGTGCTTTACTTTTAACATTAAAAGTAAAGCGCGGGTGCCGCGATTATAACAAAAGTAAAGAAATAGATGTTTTTTTCTATTTCTTTACTTTTGCTATAATCGCGGCACCGGCGCTTTACTTTTAACATTAAAAGCAAAGCGCCGGTGCCGCGATTATACCAAAAGTAAAGAAATAGATGTTTGTTTCTATTTCTTTACTTTTGCTATAATCGCGGCACCGGCGCTTTACTTTTAATGTTAAAAGTAAAGCACCGGTGCCGCGATTAGCAAGCTAAAAATGCTACTGCCGGCCACAGCTTGCAGTGCATGTGCGCGAATGGTGCGCGCGCAGCATTAATCACGCCTTATGGCGCCTCTGCTGAAACGCGCGCCTGCGCACATGCACTGCAAGCTGTAGCCGGCGGTAGCATTTTTTAAAGCCCTTACTAAAGTCTCTCTGAGCAGCGCATGCGCGCTGACGCAGTGAGAGCTAAAATTGGGATTTTGAAAGGACTTACTTTGAATATTTGGGTCACATATTATCTGCTCAGCTTTTGCCCATGGATCCCAATAAGGGCTCCACTATTTTGGATTGGCTGTCCCTTACTTCTATCAAACAGGTTTAATTCTTCTTAGGATTTTCACATTTTTAAAGCAGTCCATTTCAGACTTTGCACATACAGCTTGTCATATTTCCCATACTCTGATAGACAAGAGTATATTTTATGGATTTTGATGTACCCCAAAAGCAGAAGACGACTTTCAAGAACTTAAGAAGGCTTTTACCCAAGCCCCCATTTTACAACACCCAGATCCCTCCAATTAATTGTCCCGGCTCTCGCTTTAGGCTGTGGGAGTAACTTCAAATGCAAACTCATGCTGTCCTGAAACACCCAATCTCTTACCTGTCTCAGGTTTTGTCATCTTGTGAACAGAGCTATTCAGTTTTAGGAAAATAACGGTTAGTCATTACAGATACCTGAATGGAAATAATTGTAAATGAGATCTGGGGAACTTTTAAAATAAGAACTACCCATAGAACTTTGCAAGTTGCCCAAACCATGCAGTGTTGCAACAATAAGCCACTTCTTTTCTCAATATGGCTTTTCAATTACCTATATTCCCAGGTAATAAACAGCCTGGCTGATGCCCTTTTCTATAGAGCACTCTTCAGGGTGGAACCTGAAGGATTCGCTCCTCTGCTACCAAAGGAAGTGTTGCCCGTGGTCCGCTCTTTCCTCCCAGGAGTTCTTGACTCACTGGCCCTCGCTGCTCTGGGATCACTCCCTTTGGCCACAGAAACCATCACCAGCACGGAGTGAGATGTGACTGCATTTGCATGGAGGGGCTGTGCCAAAGTATTGCAGGGTCTTTAAGAAAGAGCTGGAGGGCCCCACCCAGAGACCCGTCTGCACCAGAGACCAGAGCCCTGCTGACGCTGCACCATGTCCTGCACCCCCCTCCTCCTTCTGCTCAGCACACTCTGTGCAGGTCGGGCTAACGCAAACGTCGATGTTATATTATACAAGGTGTTTTTTCGTCTGGTTCCTTTGTTGACTTGTTTTCCTTTGATTCAGGAGCCCGGGCACTCCCAGCACTGACTCAGCCTTCCTCGGCCTCTGTGGTCCCTGGACAGGATGTCCATCTGTCCTGTACTCTGGCCTCAGGTTACCGGTTAAACGACTATTGGGTGCGGTGGTACCAACAGAAACCTGGCAGTCCCCCGAGCTTTGTGTACATTTACCGTTCCAGCAGCAGTCAGGACAGGGGGCCCGGTGTCCCTGACCGGTTCTCCGGCTCCGGTGACACATCTAGCAACCTCTGGACTCTGCTCATCACCGGGACCAGACAGGAGGACGAGGCTGATTACCACTGTCAGACGCACGATGGAAAGATTGGTGTATCACAGTGAGGCAAGCAGACAGGAAACTGAGGCACAAACCCTTATTATTTCACAGCTTGGAGCCTGCATGCTTCAGTGACTCCTGGTTTCCATGGAGACACTGTGGGCAGCACCCTGTAGGCCCAGAGGCAGTGCACATCTGACCCTCATTGGTGGTTTCTGATTTAGATTAGCATGCAAGAAACGATTCCCTGAAAATACAGATTTTGAAAACTTCATTTCAGAACAAATTATGGGGCATATCAGCAACAACCGGTGATAATTAGCGCTAAGCGCACTTAGCGCTAGGATAATTATCGCCGGCTAGCATAGATTTTTATCGCTGAGATAGCGTGCTATTAGCAACGCTTATCTCAAAAGCGATAACAATCCTCACGCTAACTGCCTAACGTGAGATTATCGCTGGAAACCCAGCGATAATCTCACGCAATGTGATGTTAGCTTGATGATAGGGACTCACAAACTTAGCCATGATATCCACCTTCCATAGGATATCATGGCTAAGTCAGTCCTGAAGCAGGCGTAAGGAAAGTAGCGATAACAGTGGTTATCGCTACTTTTCTTGCCGCTATGCTTCATAGCGTGGGGCTTGATGATAGGAGAAATGTCGCTTGGCGACATTTCTCCTGTCATGTCAGGTCAGGAACGCCCACTTTGCATCTCATTAGAGATGCAATGCTGGGCGTTAGGAATTCCTACGCTAACAAAAGTTTTCACGCGTTAGCGTGAGCTTGCTAATTAGGCGATAAAATTATCGCCGCTTTTCGGCCGAAACCGCCCACAAAAGCGGCGATAATTCTATTGCCTCGCCTTGCTGATATGCCCCTATCGAAGTTGCGAAGTGGAATGCAAGGTGAGCCCTGTTTATGAGCTCCTCTAAAGCTGTATTTAAATCCCCTTACATCCCAGATGTTACGTACCATCTCCCACATTCCGGCGGTAAACTGCACATTGAAGCCTCGCAGCCTCACAGCGGTGTTGGATGGGAGCGGGAGCGTTCATTTTGAGTCGCCAAAGCAATGTTCACTGTAGTGCGAGAGTCTGAGAAGACAACAAGAGCAAGTATGTGTGTTGAGAAATTTCTGTTGGCCTGTGGGAAGGCTGGGAGTATTAGCGGCGCCCATGAATCCTTGACTCTAAGGCCGAGTTACATGGCCAGAGAAACTGGCCTTTTGAATGCAGGCTGGAAGACAATGACCCAGAGCGTGTTTGCAAGAAGAACTAGCAAGACAAGCTCAAACTTTAAAAAAATGATTGTAGGTATGACTAGGAGTAGAGAAAATCATTTTTCATCTCTAGAAGACGAAGACAATGTGCTGAACATCCTGGAGGAAGATGCAAACTAGGCAGGCAGTGGGCCGTACTCGTAAAGTTAGACTTTAGGTACACACTTAGACTTCAGGTCTAAAGTTAGACTTTTGGTCCAAGTTTACCTTTGTGGTTATAAAAGACTGTATTGAATGATTAATTAAAACCTTTGCAAAATAAGAAAATGGCATCAAATCTCAGTTTGAATGTTTCATAAGTTGCCTCTTTTTAAAATACATACTTAAAACAATAGGAGTTAAAAATCATTGAGAAATATAAGGTGGCCAGTTTTACATGTTACTAACACGGTTTTGCTAAAATGTACAGTGCATACATGTGTAAAGTTAAAAACCGGGGAGTTTACACTCTTACTCCAATAGAAGAGTGGGACAGGATTATGTAAAATGTTGGTAGAAATAAATGGGCACCTGCTATGCACAACCCCATAGTGTAAGCTAGGGCGTGTCTGAGAGTCCGTAGGAAGGGGGGATTTTATTGAGGGGGTGTAGTAGAAGACGAGGGCCCGGTAGTGGCCTAATTATTTATCAGCCCTTCGCATGCATGATCTTGTGCCTCAAACTCAGGGGAGAGGAGCTGGTCTAATGGCTAGGGCGGTCGACCTTGAATCTGGGGAAATGGGTTTGAGGCTCGGCAATGACGCTGAATATCCTGTAATTCTGGACAAATCACTTAATCTCCCCGTGCCTAACAAAAATGAATGTGTCCTCATGTAATGCAACTGGTGCTATGTAAAGCGCTCTGATACCCGATTTGGGTCAAGTGTGGGCTATATAAAACTCTGTCAAATAAAAAAAATTAAAAAAATCTTCCTAGAGAAACGATGAATGAATTTGACCAAGGCAAAATTTAGCATGATATTTGATGGGTCGAAGGGAGCCAGAACTGCTTCCCTGCATGATCTTATATCTTTAGCAATCCACCCCCTTCGTAACAGGACTCTACTGTCCTCTAGAGGGGTGGGACACAGGCACATTACATGTATTATGTCCTCTTTTTGATGATTACAGAGCCGACGCGTTGCCTGATCCTTGACCCTTTTCCAAGCTGGGAGATGACAGGCAATAGGGATTACCCCCAACCTCAGCTTCATGAACTGTAGCTTTGTCCTTTCATTGTAGGGGTTATTTAAATAACACTGAGGTTTCAGTGGCTTATAAGTACCTAGTGTCATTCAGCATTTTGTGTTGATTTTTGCCAACCTTTTAAATTCATGATGACTGATAGGTAGGTCCCAGGTGCATACCAAGCCAAGCATGCTGACGGCTTGGGTCAGATAGCGGTTTCCCACCAACCTATGTTTTGTGGCCAATTTGATCCTTAAATGGTGGGCCAGGGTGCCATCCTTTGAGGCCTTGAACTTGTGGCAGATTATTGCAAAGGCCACCTTGAGAGCCAGCTCCTGTCCACAAATTCCGAATTCCAGTCTTATTTACAGTTGTGATGTGTGGGAGGGGAGCTGGAAAACTGTTCTGCAGATTTTTATGAATGTTTTGTCAAGTGTAGCACTCCCACGCCCTTTCAGAGCCTTGCTCCCATATGTAGGGTTGGACGTACCTTTGCCTGAGCTTCCTGGAGGATCGATGCAAGTGTGGGACGTTTTAGTTTTATGTATGCAGATCTGAGAGTGAGCAATAGTGCGATACATTTCTTTTTTATTTCAGTCATCTGGCTCACGTATCTGCCATTATCATTGAAAAGGACTCCTAGATTCTTGTGGCAGTTGGTTGCTTCTAGTTTCTCCTGATCAAGAGACTCCTATCAGAGAATGTGGCAGTTGCATCCAGAAGACGTTGCAAACCAATCTTTGTTTTGCTGATGAATACCAGGTCATCTGCATAAATTATATTTGAGAGGGAGGCAAAGGTCACCCAATTTGGGTGGGTGAGAATTTACTCAGTTAAGGATCGGACACAAATCACGTAAAAATAGGTTGACTTAAGTGGGCGAGAGAACGCAACCTTGCTTGAGGCCTTGCATGCTGGTTATAGGCCGTGACAGGCGCAATTCGTCCCCAATTTTGATTCTGACCAATGTGTCATGTTGCAGTAACTACAGAGCCCTGACCAAGCTATCCAGAATGTTTAAGAGTGCAAGTTTCGGCCAAAGCTTCCCCCTAATAACCTTGTTAAAGGCAGGTTTAATAATTGAGCTCACGGTTTTATGGTATTTATGTTTTTGACATTTCTGCCTGAATTTATTCATAGGTATTTTTTGCTAATTTTATCTGTATTTATCCATATCTATTTTGGATTTGTGGAAAAATTAAGCTTAAATTAGTATATTCCCACATTTATTTAACCAATAAATATGCACGCATGCTTGAATGTCTGTCAGGTTTCAATGCTGTGAACACCCACAAAACATAAATCAGTGCACTTATATGAAAATATGCAAATTTCAGTATCAACTTTATGCATATCTACTGCTGTTAAAGCATCTTTATTAAAATGCCTTTCTTTTTTAACCCCCTTTTCTATCAATCCACACATCTATAGGCCTGGTAGTCATGGCAGACAGTATTGAGAATTACTCAAAAAGCAATCCAATTTCCGTTTTTATCCACATTTAAAAATAAAGACATACAAGAAAATGAATGTATTCTGTCTATATGTATCTGTGAAGATCAGTAAAAACGGAAAACATGGAGCCATATTTATATTCTATGAAACCCATGTATACGGGACAGATGTTAAATTCAGCCTGGTCAATCAATAAGGACAGTGCAATGAGGTTCACTATTGTCCCTGTGTGGCTTATGAAATCAGTTTGATTAGCGGGCATGATTTTATTTGTCTCGGCCCCTGATTGTAAAGAGTCCAGCAGCGCGCCTGCAAAGTACTTCGCTTCATTATCGATGAGAGCTATCATGCAATAGTTCCCGAGAGACGTTTTTGTCACCTCTTTTGAAGATTAGAGCGAGTATTGAGCCACGCTATGAGGGGGGATGCAGTTCTTTTCCAGTATGAATGAATAAAGTGGGGCTAGGTTTATAGCCCAGAATGCTGAGTCACACTTACATAGAGCCGGTTGAATTCCGACTGGGCGTGTAGCCCCATGCCTGCATCCCTTGGTGACTTGTTTTTGGATTAGCGCCTCGGAGATGAGGCACACCCAGGTAGCCTGATCGTGACTCTATGTTGAGACTTCCACAACACTGCTGGCCACTGAGCTTTTCACCTGCATTTGGAATTGATCTGAAGGTGATTGGATATTTAAATGTTTGTGCTCTGAGATGTTGGAAGAAGCTACCTTAGGGAGGGAGCCCCCCAGTCCGTTTATGGTGTGCCAGACGTTTACAGAATTATTGGTCCTGGTATCGTACAGCAGTTTAGCCCAGAAGGACATTCATATTTTCCTTTGGTATTCACATTTTGCCCCTTCAGATATCTTCATGCCTCCCTTAAGTTTCTTATTATTTTTGGGTCCACTGATGACCTTTTGAAGGCTTCTCCACAGCCGATTGATCCTTGTTTTGGCAGTCCTTATTAGATGACTTGTGAGACAAGCAGCTTTGCTTTACCCGGTGCTGGTTTTGCAAACCAGTCCACCAGTTTTTTAGTGAACATTGACCAGCTCAAAACTGAGTCTCCCTCTAGTTTATGGATCTTAGTTAGTAGCAGTTTGGCTGCTGCGACTAGGGTTGGGAGTGACTTGGTGGAGCACTTTATACGATTTAGATTAATTGTGTAGCTTTCGAGTCCTTGATCAGCTGCGTTGTTATGTTTGTCTAACCTTATTATTATTATTATTAATGGCATTTGTTAAGCGCATGGTTGCACAAGGAACAGTGCGTCCCCGCGCTGACAATCCCACTAAACATCTCTTCAGCTTAGCTCACGGAGGGGGAGCACTAGGGCCAGGGGAAACTATACTGAATTATGTCTTGGGGAAAAGATGGGTTTTCAACCTTTGTCTGAACCTAGTTTCAGACGGTTCCATCCTCAATTCGGTGGGTAGGTCATTCCAGCCTTTAGTGGCAAGGTGTCTAAAGGACCGTCCTCCCATCCTTGCTCTGTGAAACCGTGGAACTACTAATAGCATGCTGCCCATCGACCTAAGAGGGCGTGAAGGACGATAGATAGGAAGCAAATCCTGGAGATATGAAGGTGCTTTTATATGAGCTATGCGGTGGGTAATGCACATCGTTTTGAATTTAATTTGTTCCTTTATTGGAAGCCAATGCAGGAAACGCAATGCATGTTTCCCAGAGGCCCTCCTAGGGAGGTTCAGGACAAGCCTGGCAGCTGCATTCTGGACGCGTTGCAACTGCATTAGACCTTTTTTACTGAGTCCACATAGGAGGGAATTCCCATAATCTAAATGGGAGGTGACCAAGGCATGTACCATTGTTTTTCTGGTGCTAGGAGGCAGTAGATCCAGGATTTTCCTCAGGACCTTCAAAATGCCATAGCATTTACCGACAACATTACCCACATGATTAGTGTAGGCTAGATTAGAATCAAGAAGTATGCCGAGGTTTTTGACTGTGTCCACCGGGACAGGGACAGAGCCCAGTTCCTGATGTTGAGGGCAAGCTCTTGAGGGGGATGGTCACAGTCCATTTTTTCGCCGAAGTTGAATGAAGTGATTTGGTTTAGTAAAGGGAGGCTGATAAATGTGTAGTCGATCAGGGAGTCCCCAAAGTGGATTAGGTATGAAAAACTAAGTGGCTTGTTGGGGTGAATTTGGCCATTAAGGGCTTTTTATCCAAGGCGTTCCAGGTTTCCTTGGAGGACCCATCTTCATGGGTCATCTTTATGCCACCCTGGATGGTCATGAGGTGGTATTGCCCAATCGCCTTCTTGTACCTGCATTATCTCGTTTGTGGGGAGATCGGTCATTAGCCACATGTTGAAGTCTCCTGTAATTATTATATCCATGCTGGGGTTTTCGGATGTGAGATTTAGAATCATGCTGGTCAATTTTTTGGTAAGGGCTGTCCTTGTGCCTGGATCGGGGAAGATATAAACGTTTACCAGAATGAAACACTTTAACTGGCCATTCGCAGTTGTAGGTGAAGTGCCTACTGCTTGCAGCCCTGAGGTGTCACTCACTTGTTCCCAAGAGTGAATTGCACTATTAGCCGACACGTAGATTGCAAGGCCTCCACTGCTGCAGACAAAATTCCAGTGTTTATATACAGGTATATGATGGTTTATGTATCCTTCTAGTCCTTCTTCATCACTTTAATACTGGTACTTATAGCGCTGCCCTTTGAATATGATAATGTGTCATGGCTGACCCTACGTTTCCTCTGAATTATAGACACCACGCCCCTGACGAAGGGCCACCGCCCGAAATGCATTAGGCTAATGGAAACTGTAATATGAACTGAGTTTCTATCATGAATATGTAATGATGAGAAAAGTGGATACACGGTTGAAAAAAACTCTCTGATGAAAAAAGAAGAGTAAATAACTTGAATGAGAATAACTTATGAGTACAAAGTTTACTTGATCACATATCGCATCGAGTGCGAGTGGGAGACGCCCCTCTACATTGGAGGATCGCGCTAACGCACAGCATCAGCCTGGGCCAGTTTTATCAGGCTGTTCAGGTTTGTGATCTTTTTGTCGATGGTTGCGACATACAAAGCCAGAGTGTTTAGAAGGCTAATCTGTATGTTCATTTTGATGGTTTGGAAGGACATTGTATCCACGACCTCCGTCGAATGCCTAGGACTGTGGTCTAGACTGACTCTTGTTGGGTTTTAACTTCCTCATTTGGGGTGGCTGAGGGGCTTGAGTTATTGGGGGCATCTTTTCCGTATGATGACAGCATGATTTCCCATTCCTTAGATCGAAGGTAGGATAAGTCCTTTGAGAGATGATAAGAATCTTCCTTGAAGGGAGTCAGATGGGTTTGTCCATTTTCCTGTGATTTTCAACTTTCTAGCTTTTTTGGAACATCCCTGAGTAGTGATTGTTGCTCTGGTTGACCAATTATCAGGGGAGCAGAGATTATCTTCTCGCCCTGGGCCACCCGTTTCCTTTCTTCTTCTTCTTCTTCTTCTTCTTCTTCTTCTTCTTCTTCTTCTTTCTGAGAAATTAGGTGGGAAAGGTCTTCCCTGCTCAGTGACGAATTGAATAACGGCATTGGTAGACCCCCTTTGGTGATACCTTGGGGGCTACGTTACTGGCCAATATGTTGTTTTTTCTTTTTCCTCTTTTGCTGGTCCTGCTTTGCACCAAAACCTGGTGCCAAAGTGGCAGTTGAATCCCCCGCCCGGCCCAAGATGGGGGGGGGGGGCAGGTGCCTCTACCTTATGGAGCAACCCCCTAGTGGGCTCGGGGGCCCAAAGGATTTTATTGTTCCAGGATAAGTTTCCAGGTGAGGGGGTACTGGATTGCAGTTAGTTCTCCCCTTACTGACAGTCACCATCAGGGGGATCGGCAAGCCCTTGATGCTTGAGTTGCTGTAAAAAATAGCAGAGTCTGTATTTTTGAGATAGTTAAATGTGGAAGTGATTTTCAGCTGAAAGAGTGTAGTGCTGGGTCCTGAAAGGCTGGTTGCAGGATTATGTAGGATTGATTTGGTCTGCAAACTGCTGGGAGGTGTGGTTAGTATTAGAACAAGTATCTGATCGGGAGCCTTTGTAGGTTCCAATCAGTCTGCTCTCCACTTCCATTTCTTATGTGCCACCACAGCACCCCTTGGTTTTCCAGAGTGCATGATTTAACTGGTGCTTTAAATGAATGTTAAGGCAGGGAGCTGAAAGCCCCTGAGCGGTCCCTTCTATGCACCTCTTGAGAAGAAACACAGATTGGCTCCTTATTTGAAAGGTGCTGGTTTTCATGTTCTTGGGTTAGTGGTAAGATTGCTACTCTGCAGAGGTGGAGAGGCCTCTTGCTGTTGCTTGCAGATTGGGGGAAAGGGGAAAGTGGGTAGCACAGTGGGCACAAGTTTACCTTTGTGAATCGGGCCCAATATTTTTCGGGTTGTACCTCTGACAGCATTTTGCTGCAAGACAAAAAAAAACTTCAGGCCCACAGTGGGACATCTCAAAGAAGTTATATATACTATTTCATGAAGGTTGGCCTAGCTAGACTCAAGACTTACCCTACAGATGGGTTCCAATCTCTAGGACAGTTCCTTAACACAAGGGTAATATGTGAGAGGATGGGGGTTGTCAAACTGCCAATAATGATGGATCAATCTCAGTGAATACAATCGCAAGATTATCCCACTCAGAGCATCTTGCAGAATTGGTTGGAGCCTTATAGAGCACATCCCAACCACAGGTCAAACAGCTATGGTTTCCACGACACTTATTGGCTGTGGAGAGTGTTAGGCGCTGGATTACAGCATCCTATAGAATAATTTTGACTTTATAGATTTGCGTTGCTTTGTATGTATGATTTTCGTATCATTTCTCAACTCTTTACCCCTAAATTCAATTTGTTGTCTCTTGATATCTTTTGAATCATAACATGTTACTGCTTTTAGCTCAATTGCATTTGACATTTTAACTTATTTCTTAACTGCAATGTTGTTCTTGGTGTTACTGTTCAAATGCCACACACATTTGTTTCTGGTAAAGTCAAAGTCATTGCTGCTTATGCAAAGCTACCAAGTGTAAACTTGGAATTCCTCATAGAAACTTACGTTTGCTTCCAGGTGCTAGATTATGTTATCTGCAAGTATAGCCCCGGGCCAGGCATAGCAGATGACAATACCCCCAAATTCAACAGTCAAGTTTCCTACAATGGGCTTTTACCCACTGTGCTAGTGCCTTGAACATTGCATAACATTGTAACATAACCGATTAGACATGCACCCAGAAAGAAGAAAAAACACCTCACTGCAAGAACAGAATGTGGGAGGTTTCTTTGGCCCAAAAGACACGTTTGATACAGACGAATAGAATGTTTCAAAACTGTGCCAGAGCTGGTTGCAGGATCAGAATTGTAATTTTTCCAAATAAAATAGTTGTCATAATCATAGAAGCAATCATGCAAATGTGTCCATATATTTCCACAGTAGCCAAAATAGTTTTTACTTCCACCTGCAAGTCTGAGTTGAGAAATTGTGGTCTTCATAGAGTCAGCCAAAGATCACCAACTCCACCATATATGCTTCACTGTGTAGTTAAATTAAGTACAATCTGCCAGGCCTGCACTGATACTTTCCAACACCAGGATGTCCCTTGGTCAGGGCCTGTCATCTCAGGCAAGAGACCATTACCAGAACCTGCAGCCCTCCTACAGTCAGTGTGATTTTAGATATAGAGGTCAATGGCTGTGATGTTGCCTTTCACCCTCTCACGGGACAGTTTTGTCATTGCATAGACAGTATCTACCTCTCTAAAATAATACGCCATGAAACAACACATTTATCACTTAGCTACTGAATGAGCAAGTCATTTCAAATTACCTGTTTATATTCCATAGTTTTGTGGCTCTTTTTGTCTATGCTTCTTTGAAATGAGAATGTTGAGTAAGAGGAATGAGTTTTGAAAATCAGGTAAATAGGAAGGTCTCTAAACTATACTGCAGAAAAACATATTTTGTTAATTAGCTACTAATTAGAAATGTAATTCAAACTAACTGTTGTCATTTTATGTGTCTCTATTTTCTCAGTAATCAGTCACAGAAAAAGTCTCTGGAATTTCCCGAGACATTCAAGCACTGGACATGAAGTGTGGGATCTCTAATGTGGTATCTAGTGGTGCTGTGGCAGTGTCGCTTGCAGAAGCCACAGTTTACGGCAAAGTCTGTGGTAGTCCTGACCATTGAATAGACTGTATCTTGTTTGCCTTGGAGCTGGAATGAATTTGTGCTATTGATGGGGTGAGTGCCAGAATAGAAATCAAGAGTACTATATGCACACTAAGGCTTAGACACACTCGTGGCGACTGTGATCGGGCCCTCATGCACTATTTTGTGCTTCACCCTTGGACTTTTGGAACAGTAAGTACATCGATGCAGTTCTTTGTGTTACTTTGTGGCAAGGAGCATCTGCCCAAAACCTTACTAAAAAAAACAGCTCTACCATTTAAAAAATTTGATTGGAAAAATATTTGCACCCAAAGGTGTTAGTTGGTGTAGGATTTATTTTTTTTAAATACTCCATTTTATGCGGTTGCTATTGAGGTACCTCAGTGGACAATGTATGTTTCTTTATTGTCAGAGTTTCCATCTCTTGGTTTGAAATGATGCTTGAAGGAGGTGATTCTTTGTTCACTTTCTCTTGAATGGCATGATTTGGAGGAAATACATCCCTCTACATAGTAATCGTGGTTAGTCTATTCACATTTTGAGATTACAGGCTAATTCTTCTGACAGTGACAATTGCCGTAGCCACAATTAACCTGTACTGGTATACACTAGTTACAGAATACCATAGATATTTTATTCAAAGAATTCTCAATTCTGCCCACTGCCCTATTCCCCCAGGCCAATACATCAAGTACCCATTTACCATGTTCTCTATTGGTATTTCATGACGGTTGCCAACTCCTCACTTGTAAGTCCTAGAAAATATGAAAACGATGTCAAAACAGCTCAGGACTGTGCTGCAGATGTTAATGCTGCTGGATGGGGACAAAAGTAGCCCATGTCACAAAGCGGGGCCAGATGTGCCATCAAGTCTGGTTTGAGTGCAAGGAAGCAGTACCCTGAGGCCCTCCATCCAGAGAGGCTTTCAGTAAAGAAAAGGCTGTCGGCCATTACAGAGTGGGAATGCTTTCTGGATTCAGGCTCACACGTTGAGCATGCACTGCACAGAAGACCAGCAGTGAGCTAATTTCCTAGTTTTCCATGGATTCTCGCATGTCTAGTGATTTAGTGGCCATCTGAGATTTCCAGGAGTAACCTTCCCTCATGATGCTCTGCATCCTTGCCAGGCAATTGTGCTGCTGCAGCTGGACCTCACTACACAGATGCTGGTTTGCAAGCAACAAGACGTCTAGTTCCTAAAAGACTGTATTATGGACATAATGTTTTACAAAGAAGTATCCTGAAGTGTGTGATTTGAAAACAAACTTTGAACTATTCCTTGTGCAATTGTTTGAACTCTAAAGATTGGAGTAATATGTTCTGCTAAGAGTTTATTTGATACAACAGGACAGATTCTTTAGAGAACATTTGTACATAAATGTCAATGAATTTAGCGTACAATGTATTAAATGTCTTGTCAATGTATAAGTACATTTTTTATAAATGTCAATGAATTTAGCGTACAATGTTTTGAATGTCTAGTCAACGTATATATTGGTACATTTAAAAAAATCACAGGATGTTAATGATATGCCTTGTTTTCTACTTCTACAGCAAGCAAGTGGGAACTATACCCATCTTCCACAAAACAGCATATAGTGGCACAGCTTGATGTAGTTGTTCTAAACATAGGGATATGTGTAAGAATGTATGTAAAATGTGTTTTAAAATGTCCACAACATAAAAATGTACTTGAAAACTTGAATCTATGTAAATTCCTAAAATGTTGTGTTAAAATGTAGTTTTTTCAATGGGTCCCTTTTTTTGTAAGTGTATGGCAGTGGGACAACCCAAGCTTGGCTAAGTTTCTGCTCCCTTCAGATCCACCATTCTTTTACAGAGAGGGGGGAGGGTGGGGGGGGGGGGGACTTACCCTCACCCATGATCCCGACGCTAAGGCTTCAGCACACTTTTATAAATGTCTGTTTCTATTCACCTCCATGATATTATGTGCTGTGCATCGAAATGGTTCATGCTTCCTCCACTAGAGGACAATGTGTGCTCATATTTGTCCTGCCTTAGCATCGGCAGCAGGGCTGTGTCAGCTTTGGGCTGTATGTGGCTGAAACATTTTTCATTTTTTATGTAGTTATGACTTTTTAATTATTTTTAAGGAATCAACTTAATCAACGTTTTGTATACAATTTATTTACTGCAAATCATGTGTATCAGTATATTTATTTCAAAAGATATTTATGTTTAGGGAATACCATTTCCCAGTCATAGCATAGAGAGTTGGTTATAAAAAAGATATTGCTAATGTAATATCACTTCACAAGTACAAGTTCTATTCATTTTTCCAATGACAAGCTACCAGTTGTCTTGTAGAGATTCACAACAACCTGTAGACCTCCCTGACCCCAGAAGTGGAAAGGCACAGAGTGGAGCCCTGTGCCTCTGTTTTTATCTCTTATCCCCTTCCCTCTTCCCCACTTCTACCACTGGCCATCAGGTCTCAGTGTGTTGTGTGTGTGTGTGTGGTCATTACTGGGTATGGTGAGTGAGAAAATCACTCTTTTTGCATGATCACCCACAGTTCACCCACACTTTTTGTGCTGACTGTTATTGCTGTTTTTTTAACTGCTGTCCAATCCTCGATGTATGTGCGCTGATACCTAAAACATGGTAAATCTGACCAATTCCAATTGGCATATTTAACTTTCCAGTGTAACCATAGTATATTTTGCAGGAAATACACCCATAGCATTGAAGGTTGATATGTCACCTCTGGACTGAAGGACATATTATGGCATCTACTAGGCTGACAAGGAAATCATGGTTTCAAGCCAACATATGTAGCCTGACAGCTACAGGCTTTAAACTTGCAGCTAAACCTGTCAAAATAAATAACCCTTTTTGGCAGGAAGGGACCCCCCATCCTGGCTCCACTCCAGTGGGAGTGGCAGCTGGTCCAGGAACAAGTTTAGTGTGGTTAAGGAGAAGGGGACTTCTCATCTCCCTAGAAACACTCCTAGGTTGACTACAAGTCTCCGCAAGGGGCAGAAATATTCTACCATCTGAATTATTTCAGAGAATGTTGCACTATGTTATGGTTTGCAGTAAGGGTAAAAATAGGGTTGCTCGTTGTTAAGGGAATGTCCAAGAGTCATTCCCACACTCTACACAGTAAATTGCACAAAAGCGGCACCTTAAAACCAGCTCCTCAGAACACATCTGGACCTATGGATAAACAGAAGATGACTGAACCTGTTGTTTGTGACCTTTACAGAGACCTGAATAGCTGGACCTGCTCCCACTCGTACCAAGTACTGTGAAGTGGACTCCAAGCGACAGTTGACTAACCTAAGGTGTGGTTACAGGATCATACCAAACTGCAATAGTATTTTTCCCGGAGCATCTGTGGCAAGTGGATCTGGACAGGACTCTGTTGGTGCCCTCTGCTGGAGTAGGTTCTAGCCACTAAGGCGCTTATTTATGGGGATTTTAGGTAAGGCAGTGCAGCAAGTCACCTTGCTGTGCTGCCCTACACCAAAGTGCAAGGGCAGGAATGCACCGTATTTATCCAATACAGTGCATTTCTCTCCTTCCCCCTGTGCTGGTGCCATTTGTGACTGCTTAGCGCCAATGCAGGCACCCTTGCACAATGATGCAAGTGTGCCTGTTTTGTGTGCAGGATTGGTTTTGAGCAGGAAAGGGCACTTTCCTGCACAAAAACAATCCCAGGAGGTGTTTTCCTCTTTCCATGTGTTTCATGGGTACTGCAGAATGCAGCACACATGGAAAGAGGGAAAAACTATGAGAAATAAAGGTATTTCTCTGTTTTTATGCCTTACCTCAGGAGGCGTAAGGTTTTGGCGCATCCTCACGTTTACATGGTTTTATAAATCTGAGGAAGCGCCAAAATCCGAAAGTATTGTGTAGGAACACCCATCACAATGCCCATGGAACACCTCCAGAGTGCAAAGTAAGGCAATGCAGTGATTTGCGCTGCCTTGCCTTACTCCATTTATATGAGGCCATTCAAAGCCTGCGCAGGGGCTTTGTTTGAGGGCATGGCTTGGTCAGCCAAGATGGCTGACGCTCTCTATTGAGGCTCTGCCAAAATATTCATTCATCCGTCCAATATCCTGCTGCCCACTGACCATCTGATATAGCCAGACCCCCCAGGCTGAGAGTCCAGCACTGCTGCACACTGGGTTGCTGTTTCTGACACCGGAACTCACCTCCATGGTCTCAGATCATCTGGAGTCAGCATTGACCTAATTTAGTGACGTGAGCCATGGCCTGGAATTTGGAGCAGGACCCCTGGTGGCTCCTTGTGCCACCTTTCACTTGGTTCTTTTTCTGGGAAACGTTCCCTCCTTGTGCAGAAGCCCAGACTTTTCCCCAACTGGTCCTCAGCGGTGTAAGGAGACCAGCTTCCCTGGTCCTGGTGAGTGCCTCACTAGTCCTGGGGTCAATTAGAAAGACCTAGGTCATAAAAAAAACCTTTGGGTCAATCCACACTTAACGTACCACACTTACACATGGAACCTCAAATCACCAATATGATGACAATGGACAAAAAGACAGTGCAATCAAAAAATAATTCTAATACAAAAATACAGATTTACTCAATAGCAAAAATGCAGGTATCTATGAATAACAGTGTAGACACATTTTATGTTTAAAAATATATAGTCCCTATCTAATCACATATGACATATAGCAATAAAAAACAATGAAGACCTTAAAGTGTCAAAAGCCTAAAACATTTTTTTAAACTAAAAAGATTTGGGAAGCCAAGTAGGAAAAATGATTCCAGATCACAGAAAAGTGCTACTAAATCAACAACAAATCAATTGTAATCATCTAGAACATTGTTTCATGGATCATATCTGATACAATTGTCCACATAGACTTTGAGTAGACTTTTCTTCTGGAGTGATTGGGTTATTATTACAGATACTGGCTGAATTTAGCATTTTTAATCGATGCCACACTATTTGGACACTTTCTCCAATCCTCAAGTGACTTGGGTCTCCCTATCCTGAAAGCAGCTCAAATTGGAATTCAGCTACTTACAGACTACTGATCTCAGCCGATACTTACAATGGATTACTATCGGATCTATTTCTTGAGCTTGGTTGCGGATTGGATTGGATACTCTTTTATCCCTAAACAGGACTATTTGTGAATACTACATACGTCTGGAGTACAGCGATCGGTGTGCTGTTGGACAGCGAGCTATTGCAAATTGGATAGACATACGCTGTGACTGGTACATTGTCTTTTGATACTGTTTTCGCCCTGAGGAAGCTCCCCATGTGGGAGCGAAGCGCGTTGGCTGATTATTTGAATTGAAGGTTTTTTTAAGAAAAATATTTTCATATAAAGAAGTAACTTTCCTATCTACTTTGGCCTGTTGGACTTTGTGAGCTGCGCACCCCCATTTGTCATATCAAAAAATATGTCAATCAGTTATGGCACATTTGAAATGAAAAACGGAATACTAAGTCACACAGAGAGACATACAAAAAGAGTAATTTTTCTGTTGCTGGGCTTTTGAAAAATGTAAGAGTTATGTCAATGAGAAATGAAATGAATTTTATCCATGGACTTCAAACCTCTAGTTTATGTTTATTATGCCTTAGGAAAATATATTGACCACATATGGAATATGTTTGAATTTCGCGTGGCCTGGCATACACCGCTAAATTGATGACTAATTCAAGGAGTGTTTCACATGTTCATCCATCTCTAGTATCTGCTAATATGAGCAAACAGCCTCTTGAGGCAACTTAACCAATAGTGCAATGTGTTGCCTGATCAGCTGAATACATTGGAAACCTATTAGAAACTACCACTTCTGGTTCACCTGTGACCGATGTCCGCCTAATATAACTAAGCTAGCAGCAGAAGTTATTGCATCTAAATTAACACCTATTTACAAAACAATGTGTGAAACAGGCATCTTCCCAAACATCTGGAAAAAAGCAGCCTTGATACCTCTTCTAAAAAAGGCCTCACTGGATGAGAATGACCTTAGTAACTATTGTACAATCTCCCGTCTTCCACTACCAGCAAAAATAGCGGAGACATTGTTAAATGAACAATTGTTGTCCTTTATTGAAACTAATAAACTCATTGATACCACCCAGTTTGGTTTTCGGATGGGGCATAGCATGGAGACAGCTCTGCTCAAGGCAACCGAAGAGATCCGTCAGGCTCTAGATCAGGGAAAGGTGGCTGCCCTTATCCTGCTGGATCTCTCGGCGGCTTTTGACACGGTAAATCATAAACTACTGCTAAGTCTATTAATAGCCTGTGGGATCACAGGTCTAGCCTGGAACCTGCTAAAATCCTATTTAATGAATCGGGAGCAAATAGTAAAGTTGGAGAATTTTACTTCCCACCCGTCCTATGCAGATGACACTCAAATTGTTGTCTCCATTGAAAATTCAAAACTGATACAGGAAGTAGATTTCATGATTGCATGATGGCTGTCCATGATTGGATGAACAGCAACTGCCTTTAATTAAATGCAGAAAAGACTGAAGTCTTACTTTTTGGACCACAATCACCCTTTTGGGGTCCGTTAGCTTGGCAGTTATGATGTTCCCCATCCCCCCTCCAGTGGAAATGGCTCGAAACTTGGGAGTGATTATTAATAATAAAATTTACTTTTCTGATCATGGAAGCAAACTTACTTCTTCCATGTTTAACACTCTCAAAATAATTTTAAAAGTTTTGCCTTTTATACCCGCTAATCTGCAAAAGGCACTAGTCACTTCTTTAATCCTGACTAAAATCGATTACTGCAACAGTTTGCTTCTGACCACCTATTAGTACAATATCACCAAACTTCAGGTCTTGCAAAATGATGCGGCTAGAATTTTACTAAAAATATCCAAATTCTGCTCAGTATCGCAAGAGGTAAAACATCTACATTGGCTCCCTGTTCTACAGAGAATGACCTTTAAGGTACTGCGTCTAGCTTACAAGTTAGTTCATGGTTTTGTTCCAGACTTCCTGAAGCAGAGCTTTAAACAGTATCTCCTTGCCAAAAATCTTCGGTAAGCAAAGGCGAAATTAGTAGTAGTTCCTAGATTTAAACAAGTACAATGAGACAAAAAGATCATGGTGCTTGAAGCATCCAAAGCATGGAACTTACTTCCTCTCTGTATAATAACAGCGTCTAGTCTACTTGCTTTGAGGAAAGCTATAAAAACCTAGTTACTCAGGACATAGCAATTTCTGCATTCTATTGTTGACACTCGCAGCTGTAACTGTATAGCGCTTAGACGCCTCAGGGCAGTGATGCGCTGTATAAATCCATATAACATAACATAGAGTGATTATAAGTAGGTGTCTGTGAGGCCATCCCTTTTACCAGTGCTCGGACCAGAGAAGTCATGGATGCAGCTAGCAGATGAAGTTAGCAGATTTCAAGGGTCATTCTCAGTTATTAGATAACAGGCAGAAACATGCCATAGTGTTGGTAGATAATTGCAATAAGTGACATGAAATCAAACTTGTGGTCAACCCTAGCCTTAATGATGGAAGACAATTCTTTGTAAAATTGTGCACAAAAGATGGGTTCCCTAAGAAATGGTCTCAGACAGTGGAATACAATTTGTTTCTAAAGAAATTATGAAGTCTCTGGAGAAGTGTAATACTGGAAATTAAAGAATTGTGCTTTCTAAACCACAAGTCAATGGTCTTGTTGCGTGTACAAATAGTGTTGGCTGAGTACATGGCAAAACTGTCCATAATAACAGCACGCTGGTGTCCTATCACATTACTCCACATTCATCTACCAGTACATAATCTGTAATTATTCCTAACTAAAGTGTTTGGACCTATGGTACAGATTTAATGTCATGAATTCCTTCAGAACACAAAATAAAGTTGATGAGAGTGAATTGAACCAAGATCTTTGTTAAAAAGCGTGATTTTTCTACATGTATGAAATACTATTTTACTTACTGATTGAGGTATGCTTTCTAACCTTAAAAATCTGTTTTAATTTGAATAAATTCCATGTTATGTGCAAACAAGTCTTCAAAATATTTATGTTCAAGAACATGTACTCACTGGTGTTCTGCCACAACATGTCAAGGCAAATCTTCACACATCAAAAATGAAAAATTAGACTATTGGCCTCTGTTCTCTGTCTCTTTTTCTTCTCTGTTTGACAAAACAACAATTAGCAATGACTGCTTGTTCTGTCTTGTAAACTCACACAATGGTTCATACTAGTTGAATACCTTTTCCCAGTGCTGAATTGGTGTGAGGCACAATATGTATCAAATCAGGTTAAAGACTGTTTCATACGCAAATTTTGTTGTAACTTAGTTCATATTTATGTTGGTATATTACATAACCCTGCCAAGGGGTATCAGAACATAATAGATTGAATTTGTGATAACTCCCTCAATATTTTCATAAAAGAGCAATTCAGATTAGAATTATTTTATATAATTTTTCAAGTGATGTTTCTATAAGTTTCAACCCAGAACAGGATTTCTACATGAGTGCAAAACGTCTGGCTCATATCATGCAGATAAACAGCACACATTGTGAGTTTGCAACTTTCAGAATGGGGAAAAATATGTCCAATTTATTCATTACCCCCATTTCGAGGTGTGAGAGTTGGAAGGGCATGTGCATTTCACAAATTGCACTAGTTGTATCCCAAAAACCATCCTTTGGAATGGGAACCTAACAGTGTAACTTGGTGAGTTTGTGAACGAGCTGCAGCATAGCTTGTAACAAAAAGTCAAATGTGGCTATTCACAAATATAAACTTACATGTGAGTAAATCATGTTGTAGTAAATTTACCGCTTTTGGCTATTCACTATTTACGAGTGTAAATTTAATATAAAGTGTAGACGTAAATGTCTCCACCCTTTTTACAAATTACATTTAATGTATATATTTTTTAGGAAGTCTAAATAAATTAATTTCATGTACAGTTCTTGACCATGGTGTTGTATTTTAAGTCACTACCTCTGTTATTTTTCTATGGGAGCGTTATAATATACCGGTGGTTTGCCATGTGTGGTGCTGGACTTACTTGAGGTCTGACCTGGAGTATTTTACATCTGTTGTGGGTGCTTTTTGGCTGTAGTAACTACAGAATTGCAGTTTGTGAATAACATTGGACTTAATCTTTTGTGGGAGGGTGCATGTCTCACCCCAAACTCCTCCTTGATCCTATCTTAATTCATCCTGTTTTGTGTATTCCCCATATTGCTGCAACTCCACCCGTCTCTTCCACATTTACCTTTGATCTCCGCACTCGGACAGAGATCTACACACATAAAAGATAGGCATGGCAGAGGCTATTTTACTAAACCTACCACAAAATACAGTTTGTGAGTAGGTTTCAGAGTGTTGTTAAGTGGTGTGCAAGTTACAGGTAAGAATTGAGCACCTGCTAATTATCACTAATGTGGGTGGGGTAATTAGGAAGTGTGCACTACACATCCGATTGTAAGTTGTAGGCCCAAGAATAGGGTGTTAATGCATGAATTAACACATTCAAGTCAGAATTAATGGCTTTGCCATGGAGAGACTAAGGGAACACTCCATACAGTACCACTAGCAAGTCACAAGTTACACTGCTTTTCGAAAAAAGAATCAAAATTCAGTTCTTGCAGCTCAGTTAACCCAAGTTCCTTTTAGATAAAGACGTGCAGTAGAAAGACTAAAACAAGAAAAGAAAGATGCAGAAATGCCCAAAGGATTGGACAGCCTACTCGACAGCCACATCTGTAAATGAGGTCTGCTCCTGGCCGAAACAAAAAACTTGCTCACAGATGAAGGACATTTGTGGCTCCATGCTCACTGTAAGGAGGCAAGGGCGCACTCTCACAACAAAATGTGGGAATCCTTCCAGGAACCTCCAAACAGAGATAACATGGAGTTTGAGAGACTCCCTGAAGAGGACACCCTGAGGTAACTTCACTCCAGATCTAACAGATTCTTCCTCCTCAACTCCCCACTCTTCCAACACAAGCATCCTCACTCTATCGAAAGGTCTGCTCTACTGAAGAGGTCATTGCTGTAATGAACTAAAGGAAGTTTCTACCTTCTTATGTAATTTTGGGGGGGATGCAACAGCATCATTTCTGATACACGCTTTGAGAATCACCTTCTGAATTCAACACTGTATATGTTTTACAACAACTATTTTACTTTAGGAGGTTAAAACAGTCAGTGCTCTTAAAATAGTGCCTGTGTTCTCCTGTGCAAGACAAAATCATGACTTGTTGGTGAATATCATTTTACACAGAAATTTTTCCTGGATTCCTTGATAATTCTAATGGTTCTAGTCACTTTTGACCTTTGGACACAGGGTTTCATGGTGTGGTCCTAAAAAATGCTCAGTCCTTTTTGTGAAGCCCAATGTGCTTCACAAACTATTGAATGTATTGATTTGCTGACCAGGCTCAGATGTGAAGTACCAAAACCTTTCAAGAATTAACACTACTCTCGGGGGCGTGGCCAACCGGGCAGCGAGATGGCCGCTCTGTGAGTGAGCTCCGCCGGCTGCACCTATTAATCCTGTCTAAATCCTGCTCTGGACGCACTCAGCGCCTCAAATCACACACCAGTTGGTAGCGGGAGCCCCAGTGCCTCATCACTCTGACTCTGGTGGCAGCCGGGGGACAGGGAGTCGAGCTGTGATCCCGGACGCCCTGCCCGAGCGAATACTACAGCGGAAGCCCGCCTCCATAGCTGCCGGAGGCGGGCGGGCGCGGTTACTGTGGTCCGGGGTTGACCAGGCCGGAAGAGCATCAAAGCGCCGCAGTCTCCAGGCTGAGCAATAAACGCGAGTCGGAAGAGGACGGTGCCGCTGGCACTGTTATGCGCTGGGGATGAAACATTGATCTCTGCCTGCCCGACTGTAAGAGCCACGAGCGCGACTGCATACTTCTGGCCGGGGTAAGGGAGACCCGGACGACGCAGACGCCATTTTGTGTGCACCGTGAGAGTTGAGATGGCGGCTGGCTGCGGTGGTGATCCGACCAAGCTGGATTAGAGGCGAACCCATGCTGGAGCGAACATACTGCGGAGAGAGTCGGTGACCACTGGAGGTGAGCTCGTGAGGGTGGCTGCTGCCGGGGGGGCCGCCGCGCGCGATCTGCAGCCCGCGGACTGATGAGGGGAGAGAGTTGCGTGGATGCGGCTCGCCCCCCTTGGCTGGCGGCTGACCCTGCGACGCGGCGCAGATGTGGGTGAGACTACGGGGCGCCCAGTGACCGCGACGCCCATATTAAGCGCTCCTGGTGGCTGTCGGAACTGTGCACTGCAAACAATAGCTGTGCTGATGGTGCTCTGCTGAGGCTCGCGCCAGCTGCGCAATTGGTGTACTACACGACCCTGGTGCCGGCTCTATGTGGACTTGGGACTGAACCTTGTGGGCGGATGGTGTGGTGACACTCCTGGCCCCATCCTGAGTGCGGAGGCTCGAGCGCGTGGATCATGGGCTGCGCTGTACGGAATCCCGGAGCTGGCAGCGACACATCTACAGGCTGCAGGCTGCCAGGACACCACTGTGAGTTGCAGCACCGGGGAGCGGCTGAGCTGGGGCGACGATACCTATGTGGAGGTTGACAGGCGGGGGTGCGGCAGCATTGTGCCTGATTCCACGAGCTTGCAGGGGTGTGGAGGACGAGAGAAGGTGGCTCCACGCGTAACCGATCCTAAGACACTAAGCGTTGGGGCGTCTGCGGCGGCCCCGCTGGCGATTGGGGCCTGCTTGCGTAAGAACTCTGCTGCTGCAATACCCTCATAGCCGGCTCCGGTGACGCCTGTGGCTCCACGCTGGGCCCCTGGTGGCCTGGTGACGACTGGGCGGTGACCGTGCGAAGCGGGAGTTGGGCCCCTGGGGTCCCAGCCGCTGCCTTTGGCACCACCGACTGGATAAGAAAATTCCTGGCGTTACTGCGTGGCTGTGCTTGAGGCGACCTCCCCATACGTGAACGAGCCTGGGCCATCGACATGGGGGGGAAAAATGATGCGAAACATTCTAGGCTCACTTTCGACCACAAGCGCCAGGCTAAACAACGAGCGGAGGACCTGGAGTCGGCGGAGTCTTCCTCGCAGGGGGCGGGGTCGGATGGCGATTACCGGGCACTGATGATGGAGGTTCGATCGAGCCTCAAGAGCATTGATGCCAAGCTTGACGCCATGTCCTCACAGCTGGAGTCTGTCAAACAGCAAGTGGACTCGCACGAAACCAGGCTGGATTGCCTAGAGACCAAGCAGACCGAATGCTGCGAGTTCCGGCAAGACACCAAGAAACAACTTACGTCTGTGGAAAAAGAACTGGAGTTCCTCCGGGCCAAAACAGATGATTTAGAAGCACCGTCTCGAACATCCAACATCCGCATTACGGGCATCCCAGAGATGACGAACACTGGCAGAATGGAAGTGTATGTGTCTGAACTGCTCCACGAAATCTTTGACCCAGCTCTCTCCCCGGTGTTCGCTGTTGAAAGGGTGCACAGATCGCTTGGGAAAAAGCCGCCGGTGGGGGCGGCACCGCGCCCCATTCTAGTTAAGATCCTGAATTTCCAAGACAGAGACCTCATCTTACGCCTGGCTCGTGAAAAGGGTAAAATCACGCACAAAGGTAATAACATCTCCTTTTACCCTGACTTCACTCCCTCGGTGCAGGCCGCCCGGAAGGAATTTCTACCTGCTAAAAAACTGCTCCTTCAGGCTAACGTCCAATATGCATTGTTATATCCAGCGAAGCTGAGGGTGACGCACGAGGGTACCACACATCACTTCATGGATGCCAAGGCGGTGTTGAAGTTTGCTAAACATCTTGGTGGTGCTGTAGCGAGACGGACGTCGCCACGTGTGGAGGTGGAAGACGGACGTCTGAGTGACAATGACTGACCCAGTTGAGAGTGTGCGGCATGTCCTATCCTCATAGGGCATCTTCCACTGTTAGTTCATTACCAGCCTCTTCCCACCCACATTCTTGCGGCCCTGTTTTTAGTTTATGGGAGGGCGCGGGGTACCTGCCCGTGGCATTTGCGCTTTGTTGCTGGGATGAACTTACATCACACTGTCCCTCCGGGGTGTGGGCTGCAGACTGGGTGAGGTGATCGACGCTGGTGTTGTGAAGGAACTGCTATAGTGCAGCCACCCTGTGTAAACAGGGGGGTACGCTTGGAGCACCACGCCCCATGGGGTGTCTCCCATTGTTTTTGGGTTTAAGTTGCCAACACGTTTTGCGTGTCTATGGTGGGGATTTGTCACAACCTGATTGGGGGGTTGGTGAGGACGGGGGGTGGTGGGGGGAGTTGAGTCGTTTAATGTTATTTATGTTTTGGTACGATGGATGTGTTCTCTCACAGATTAACAGGAAACTGCGCTATTCATTGCACAGGATGTACACTAGGGAGGCTATACATTTTGCGACACAGCGGCAGGGTGGATACGATGCGGAACGGACAGCGGGATGGTAGGCGTTAGGCTATTAACGTGGAACATTAGAGGACTCGGGGACTACAAAAAGGCTCGGCTAATGCATGGGTATCTCTCTCGCCATAAGGTGGATATATGCTTTCTGCAGGAGACGCACATGAACTCCACTCCTTCACCCAGACTGAAGCACTCGCGTTGGGCACGGGTGTATTCCGCCATTTATTCTAATTACGCTAGAGGGGTGGCGATCCTCATACACAATGGGCTGGACTGGAAGGAACACCACACTCTATTAGACAAAGAGGGGCGATACGTTATTACACATGGCGTGCTTCAGGGGAGGGAGCTGGTGTTGGCGGCCGTTTACGGACCTAACGTGGATGACCCCGACTTCTTCAGAGCGCTATGGGCACAGATCATGTTAATGGATTGTTCCACAATCATCCTGGGTGGAGATTTTAATGTTGTACTTGCTGATGCGTGGGATCGTAGAGGTGCAGGAGGGCCCACACACACTAGAGCTCATCAGGCCGTCTTGGATATTATGGAGGAGGGGTTGCTATCAGATGTATGGAGATCAAGGCACCCAACTGATACCGTGGGGACGTGCATAACGAGTCAGCATGCGGCTTGGTCCCGCCTGGATTACTGGTTGGTCTCGCCGGATGTGGCATCCTGGGTGGTGGAGGTGGACATTCAGGCCAGGTCGCTCTCCGATCATGCCCCTTGCCTGTTGGTGGCAAAAGTACCTGATGCCCCTGCTCGTGCGTTCTCCTGGCGTTTGCCCCCGCATGCGCTTACCGACTCTGATTTCACTGAGGAAATTAGAGCGGACATCGTGAAATACTTCGACAACAACACGGGGTCAGTGACTACTGAGGCCGTCCTCTGGGATGCATTTAAGGCGGTGATCCGCGGCCAGTGCATCTCTAGACAGGCAGGTGTCCTAAAAGCAATCCGTGGCATTCTCAGCAAGTTGGAGGGGGAATTAAGGGAGTTGGACGTGCGGTTCTGCAGTGACCCTTCACCCGAGCTGGTGGTACAGATGAAGGCTAAGTTGCTGGAGTTCAGCGAGGAGGTGCAGCGAGAGGTGAAATTCCTGGGCAAGCAAGCGGAGGCCCGTAGATATGGTGAGGGGGATAGACCTAGTAGAACCCTAGCGCGGCTCATATCTCCGAGCGCACAGTCCAACTTTATACCTTCCATAAAAAATAGTGAGGGGGCGCTCCTGCAGGGGCACGAAGCAGTTCTTACTACTTTTGCAAAGTTTTACTCGACACTCTATACCTCCAGACAGACTACTGCTCCGGCATCCCTGGACGCCTTCCTAGATTCGATCGCCATTGTCTGGTTCAATGACCACCACCGTCGGTATATGGATGTCCCGTTCACTGCCCGGGATATCGCGCAGGTGATAAAAAGCATGCCCGCGCACAAGGCCCCTGGCCCAGATGGGCTGTCGACAATCTTTTACAAGACCTATGTCAGAGAACTGGCCCCTAGACTCCACTCTGTCTTTGCTGAGGCCCTGGAGACTGGCTCCCTGCCCGACTCGATGCGCGAGGCACTAATAATTACGCTGCTAAAGCCGGACAAAGATTGCCAGCTGCTGGATTCGTACCGTCCACTATCCCTCATTAACGTAGATGTTAAAATCTACGCTAAACTAATCGCAGACAGGCTTCAGCCCTTGTTGCCGATGGTGGCGCTACCCGATCAATCGGGGTTTATCCCTGGCCGAGCCACATCGCACAACCTAAGAACGATCTTTTCAGTATTACACTATTTACACCCTTCCATACAGGCGGCGGTCATTTTCTTGGACGCCACAAAAGCGTTTGATTCGCTGGAATGGCCCTACCTGTTTAGGATTCTTGGCAGGATGGGATTTAGCCCCCTCTTTAAAAACTTGCTACGGCTACTATATGCCGCTCCCAGGGCGCGAGTGCGGGTGAATGGGCTGATTTCCCAGCCATTCGACATCTCCCGCGGGACCAGACAGGGGTGCCCTTTGTCCCCACTGCTATTTGCTATTGCCATGGAGCCTCTCGCAGCTCGGGTCCGGCAGCACCACACAGCAAGGGGCATTGGCTTCAGCTCTCGCAGTCTGATGATTTCCCTGTACGCGGATGATGTCACACTGTATGTAACTAACCCCGCTGAGAACTTTAACTCACTGCTGAGGGAGTTTGTCCGCTTCGAGGGCCTGGCAGGAGTATCTATCAACTGGTCCAAGTCTGTCGCGTACCCTTTGACGGATGCCACATCTGAGGTGATGTCGGACTATCCCCTACGCTAGGAAACTGACTCTGTCAAGTACCTGGGGGTCTGGATCAGCCGAAACCTGAGCGACTTGTGGACTCTGAATTATGGTAGGGCGGTGGACTGGCTGGAAGGGAGCTCCTTTCATACACATCTTGAAGTCACCATATTGGATTGTCCTAGAATGTGGTTCAGGAGAGTTGGGACAGAGGTCGAATGATGAGGTGGCACTCTAGAATTGGCCAGTAGTGCCAGCCTTCTTGAATTTTCCACCTCTAATTAGAAACCCTGCACAGGGGAGAGACAGATGAGAAATCAGTAGACCTGAGAGCAACAATGGACATAAGGAAACTCAGCTGGAAGGAGAAGCCACCTGATGTCCTGCAAGAATAGACTTTGGATTTTGATTCCAGCTGACCCTCAGGACTAGGAAGGGTCTCTCCAGGGCCACTGGAGATAGTCCCTTATGCTCCCTGATGGATACCTGGGGGGAACGATATGTTGAGGGACTCTGATTCACAAGGGACTTCAGTGGACTGGCCCTTGACTTTGTTGACACACAAGGCCCTTCAAGGATACAGGAGTTTCTGGGACCTGTAGAGTGCAATAGGGAGGGTGTTCTGCTCACCGGCAGTGAAAGACTCTTGCCAAGCAAGCGAGAGTAATAGGAGCCCCGGCAGAAGACAGGTCTGGTGCACAGAGTAGTAAAAATCCAGTTCACCATGAAAAGTCCCATTTTAGAGATCAGAATGCCTGAAGAAATATGCTCCCAGTGGATGGAGCAAAATGAGCCCTATGGGGCCAGGGAAAAGGGCCTAATAAGTCTAACTCCCTGGAGAAATGGAATGAAATGCAAGTGAGTAGCACTTCAAAGCAATATTCTCAAAATACCACCTGGCAACCGGTGCATTTTTATTTATGACCCCCCCCCAGCATAGTTTTGCCCTAGGGGCCCCATCTCCCTAAGGAATGGTACATGGATTTAAGGTTCTGGGCCCCCATACTCTGGAACTGAAGGAGGAGTTGTGGGGCCAAGTCTCTTGCCATCCCCCAAGCCTCTATCTTGGGGGGCACGGCTCACCAGCCTCTCATCGTCCTACCCATGCTTAATGCAGGCAAGGAAAATTGCACAACCCCCTTCCATGGGCAGAAACTCAAGAGCGCTTGTGTACTGCCGAGGAGGTGCACATGAGGAGCTGGTGGGGCGGAAGGGGCATGGGGGCTTCCCACCCTACAGCCCCCACCGTGTGTGAGCACTTGGGTACCTGGTGAACATCGGCACCTGGGAAAGTAAAGTAGACGAAAAAGGAAAGCAGTGCAAGGCCGCATTCACAAAGAATAAGGCCCAGAGCAAAGCGGCTATTTGGATATGCGTGAGATTGGGTAATGGAGTGCCCCATATGCTCCTGCAGTAGTTCAGTTTGCATATTTCTTCTGCTTGTGGTGTGCCAGGAAGGTGCAGGGAAACCACCAACATAGCTAATTATTTAATGGGGGGGGCTGCAATGAGTACAGCATTCCCTAGATGTTGTTTCAGAACTTGCCCCTAAGGTTCCCAGTGTGTCAGATTTATGCCCCTAGGAGAGGCTTTCACTCATTTTAAATTCTTGTTGAGCCTGTACTTGTGTCCATGGATTTGGGAGGTTAGCGTCCCCTGTAGGTTGGTCCTATGATTGCAGTTGCAATCTGATAAAAGTAAAGAAAGACTCTGAGACATGTTTTTGAATGCCAGGCTTTCTTGACAATAGTAATGTTTGACAAAGCAAGGTTTAAAACATAATGAATGCTTTTGAATGTTGGTACTGACCCAGTAGTTTAATTGGTGATTTATAACATGTGTAGCATATTGGTATTGTCTGCATTGATATCAATGGTGTTGCATTGATGATGTAGTCTGCTTTAATTGAAGCGGTGACACCCTGAAAAAACAGTAGGCCTGCTGTATTTAAAATGGCACCCCTTTATTGTGTGATGTTGCATCTCTCATAGATGAGGGGAAGTGTAGAGTGCAGGACTCAGTAAGGGTGGTAAGTGATGTGAGAGTGTCATCAGTGCTAAATTTGAGACAGTGGTAGCAGGTGGGGCTCACCGGCACTCATTTTTGGGAACCAGCACTTATTTTTCCTCAGCAGTCTTTTATCCTGAGCAACCAGAGAAAAACAGAAAAGGATGAAAAAGGAGGAAGAGATAAACAGAAAAGACAATGACAAAGCGAAAAGCAGGAATGGAAAAGTATGGTTAACTGACAAAATATTGATGTAAAAAATATAGATGAAAAAGATAGAATGCAAATATATCGACTCCCTATACTTAAACAGGTAAGTAAAAAAATATTGAAAAAAATATCGAAGTTAAAAATATAGTTGTACAAAATATAGATACATAGCCAGTAGATAGTTATAGTTAGGACTTAGTTTCAAAAGGAAAAGCGTTTTTTCTTTTCCCAGTAAATTTGGTGCCGGTTGACGAATCTTCGCGAAATTTACAAAACTTGTGGCCCGCTCCTGTCAGCTCCTATCCTTAAAGCTTCGGGCTGATTCCCCAAGTGGGGTCTGAGAAAAAAGGGGGGTCCCAAAACGTGTTTTCTCCATGTTATTTCCCATTGGAAACTTTAGACACGACTACAGTCTGAACTGCTGAATGGAATTACACCAAATTTGGCAAAAAGATAGCCCTTGGTACAGAAAGAGACCTTTTTTTAAATGGTGTAAATCTGTTCAGTAGTTCCTGAGAGATTAAAAAAATAGGTCAAATATCAATTTCCCATAGGAAATTTTAGACACGGTTACAGCTGAAACTGCTGAACGGAATTACACCAAATTTGGCAAAAAGGTAGTGCCTGGCCTATAAAGTGACCTTGTTTTTAAATGGTGTAAATCCGTTCAATAGTTTGAGGTATTAAAGGAAAAAACTCTTTATATATCTGGGTGGGACCTAACTACACAAGCACGAGCTTGGCTCTAATTGGCTCCCAACACTTCAATCCAGGAACACCACCCCCAGCAAGACCCCCTACATTGCCCGAACACCACTGCACTACCCTAAACCATGAAACAACACCCCCAGCAAGACCCCCTGCACTAAACCATGAAACACCACCCCCAGCATGAACCCCTACACTGCCGGAGCACCACTGCTCTGCCCTAAACCCTGAAACACCACCCCAGCACGACCCCCTACACTGCCCGAACACCACTGCACTGTCCTAAACTCTGAAACACAACCCCCAGCACGACCCACTACACTGCCTGAACACAACTACATTGCCCTAAACCCTGAAACACCACCCCCGTATGAACCCCTACACTGCCCAAACACCACTGCACTGCCCAAACCCTGAAACACCACCCCCGCACGACCCCGCATGACCTCCTACACTGCCCGAACAACTCTGCACAGCCCTAAACCCTGAAACATCACCCCCAGCATGACCCCCTACACTGCCCAAACACCACTGCACTGCCCTAAACCCTGAAACACCACACCGCGCACGACCCCCTACACTGCCCAAACACCACTGCAGTGCCCTAAACCCTGAAACACAACCCCCAGCACGACCCCTACACTGCCCGAACACGACTGCACTGCACTAAACCCTGAAACACCTCCCCCAGCATGACCCCCTACACTGCCTGAACACCACTGCCCTAAACCCTAAAACACAACCCCCTGCATGACCCCCTACACTGCCCGAACACCACTGCACCGCCCTAAACCCTGAAACACCACCCCCTGCATGACCCCCTACACTGCTTGAACACCACTGCACTCCCCTAAACCCTAAAACACCACCCCCAGCACAACCCCCTACACTAGCCGAACATCACTGCACTGCCCTCAACCCTAAAACACTACCCCAAGCACGACCCCCTACACTACCCGAACACCACTGCACTGCCCTAGACCCTAAAACACTACCCCCAGCACGACCCCTACACTACCCAAACACCACTCCACTGCCCTAAACCCTAAAACACTACCCCCAGCACGACCCCCTACACTACCCAAAGACCACTGCACTACCTTAAACCCTAAAACACTACCCCAGCATGACCCCCTACACTACCCAAAGACCACTGCACTACCCTAAACCCTAAAACACTACCCCCGCACAACGCCCTACATTACCCAAACACCACTGCACTAACCTAAACCCTAAAACACGACCCCCAGCACTACCCAAAGACCACTGCACTACCTTAAACACTAAAGCATGACACCCTACACTACACAAACACTGCTGCACTACCCTAAACCCTAAAAAACTACCCCCAGCATGACCCCTACACTACACAAACATCACTGCACTACACTAAACCCTAAAACACTACCCTCTACACTACACAAACACCACTGCACTACCCTAAACCCTAAATCACTACCCCCAGCACGACCCCCTACACTACCCAAACACCACTGCACTACCCAGAACCCTAAAACACTACTCCCAGCAGTACCCTCTACACTAACCAAACACCACTGCACTACCCTAAACCCTAAAACACTACGTCCAGCAGTACCCCCTACACTACCCTAACACCACTGCACTACCCTAAACCCTAAAACACAACCCCCAGCAGTACCCCCTACACTACCCAAACACCACTGCACTACTCTAACCCCTAAACAACTACCCCCAGCATGACCCCCTACACTACCCAAACACCACTGCACTACCCTAAACCCTAAATCTACCCCAGCACGACCCCCTACACTACCCAAACACCACTCCACTACCCTAAACCATAAAACACTACCCCCAACACGACCCCCTACACTACCCAAACACCACTGCACTACCCTAAACCCTAAAACACTACCCCCAGCATGACCCCCTACACTACCCAAACACCACTGCGCTACCCTAAACCCTAAAACACTACCCCCAGCACGACCCCCTACACTACACAAATACGACTGCACTACCCTAAACCCTAAATCTACCCCAAGCACGACCCGCTACACTACACAAACACCACTGCACTACAACCCTAAAACACTACCCTCAGCACGACCCCTACACTACCCAAACTTCACTTCACTACCCTAAACCCTAGAAAAGTAGCCACCACCCCATGCCCAATCCCCCTTACCTCTCACTCCTTGTGGTTCCTCTCTCCTCATGGTTCCTGCTTCATGTCGTATCTGAGGGGCGGTGCACATCGGTGTGAGGAAACGGAACAGCCTCTGTTTCCTTACAACGACGTGGATTGTCTACAGGTTTTTAGAACTCATTGTCATTTACCATACATACCTTTACAACAAAATTTGTTGTAAAGCCATGCGTGGTAAATGACCATGCTGTCTAAAAAAATGAGTAGTAATGACTTCACGATGTACAATGCATGCGTGGTAATGGATGCGTTGTAATGGTATCGCGAAGTAAAAAAGTCGTTGTAACGGCTGTTTACCAATCGAAGCCGGCCCCTGTTCTTCCGTGAGTCATTTATTTGATAAATTAGGAGAAAGGAATGTGTTTTTTTTATCTGAAAAGTGCATTCCCGACTGTTGTATTGTGAGAGTGTCCATGTGGCCTGGTTTCACTTCCGGTGAAAGAGTCTGTTTGGATCTAAAGGGGTTCTGCTGTTGGACGGGGCCGGCGCGACACGTCGACAGAAAACATAGCTTATGGAAAGCATTGTCCCTGAAGTGTGGAGCAGTGCCATGAGAGGTCAATGAGTGTGCGTCCCACCACAGTATGACGGTACCGCGTGTCCCATGTGCCGCCTCCAGTGTACGGAAGGCAGAAGCGGGATCCATCGCAGGTCCTCTTGAAGACCGTTGTAGCACTAATTTTACATTTTGGAACTAGGGCATTTTAACCTTGTTGTTCGTGCCAGATACAAAGAGAAGATACTGTGTTCTTCACTGCCCTCGTTACCTTTTCTGTGGGTAGGGGTGCTTGTCACTTCGCTGCCCCACCGGTGCACACGATTGGGCTCCCCACCTCGTGTGCCATCTGCAGTGCCTCTGCCCTCGGATCACTGGTTTTGGTTTCTGGAGTGGCAACATAAACAGTTGCTCCCAAAGGACTAGCCTGAACACTTAGGTGAATATCCCCTGCCGCAGTATTCTGCGGAAATTCTTTCCTAGCTCTCCCACATCAACGACGATGTCATAATAGCACGTCTCTGCTCGCGACATCGTATGATGTCATACGAGGCATAAGAGGACCTCGTTGGTGTGCTGATGTCAGTTCCACCCATTTTTTCCGTTCCGCCGAGGTAAACAGGTGGACCGACACATTTTCACATGTATACATAGTATACTAAATATATATATATATTCAAATGCATAACCAATAAAGGCATAAAAAATAGCAACAGATCAAGCAGTTCTCCCTATTAACACGTACGCATGATTAAGGCATATTAAAAACATTCATGCCAAACAGTAAAAGCATCTTTTTCGTAGAAACAGGAGGACAATATATAAACCCAAAAGAAAGGGGACACTGTTCCTACGGCCAGGCGCGAAATGTCACCCAGGCCCAAAGAGAAGAAAAGAGAGAGAAGAGTGAAAAGAAATCCTAGGTGAAGGACCCACTCAGCTAATGGAAGACCACTCTTTGTCCTCTAATGCCCTCACACACCCCGAAGGATGATATGTTTCATCATCGGGCAGTGCTCCTCGTAGGGCCGGCGCTGCAATTCCCTACGGGCCCCCCGAAGGGTCACTTTTTCGGAGATCTTTTGAGGACTGCCGGATGTTGCATGCAGGTGTGTGGTGAGTGGGTCCTCTGTGGAGGGTGAAAAAAGTGTGCGTGCAATTGTGTAAAAGGTTAAGAAAGGGATCATCATGCAGCCAATGTAGAATAGATGTACCCTTAGCAGAGTCTAACTGCTTAATAAAACATTCCCCTGGAGGCACACTATGCCCAGGTGTCTTAGGTCATAGGTCGACATGTTTCGCACTTCTGTTGCCATAACGGTCGTGTGCGCTTCTTCAGGACCAGAACTAAAGTGAAGGTGCACGTGAAACATTGGGAATAAAAATACCCTCCAAGTGGATCAGGGCAGAAACCTGTATACCCTCACTGTGGTTACAGCATAATGGTAATAGCCGCTCCTGATCGATACCTAGAAAAGAAAAGAAAAGAAAAATAGGATAGACAGTAGGCATGTGCATTAGTAAAACTTAATGCATAATATATGTGCCACAGTTGTGTGCACAGCAACCACATAAAAAAGTGAAATTGGGACACGAATTATATCAGTACATTGATGGTACTGAATGGATTGACAACCCTAGATAACAGAAATAGTGCTTTAAAAAAATTAACAATGTATATGACAGTGCATGATACTGTGAAGTACAGGCTAAAAGGTAGGGTGTGGGTAAAATCACCTAAGCCCAAACACAAAACAGCCCTAAAAGATGTGCCGTATATAGGGAGCAGAGAGTCCTTACTGGATGATACTGAGACGGTCGCTCCACAAACTAGAGGCATGGGCTGCCTGCGAGCTATCAGGATAAACGAAAAAATGATATGAATACTAAAACTGTAGCTTACATATCAACTAAACAGTAAGTAGCTGACAAAACAAACTCTGTATTAAAAATGACTAAAAACGGTAGTCAACTCACGGTTCTTCCCCGGTAATGGCCCCTAATGGCCTACCACATCCATGCGACTGCCGGTTAACAGCTTCGAAATGGCAGCAAACATGGTTAAGAAGGTAAAGGGGAGCGGCCTTGGGCGGTTACCCTTTCCGGGGGAAACGGAGGATAAAAACAAATAGCGCATGTGCAACAAAAGGGCAGGGGTGCGCATGCGTGTAGAAGGAAAAATGTTCCGCTACACCAAAATTTTAATATCCTCATATATCCGTCCCTATCAGCAATGTCCAGAGGGGAACAGTGTGTATTATCACACGTACTGAAATACGCATGTATCAGACGTCGAGCTGCCGTGCAGGCAGAGACTGTCATGTGCTAACCTCCGACCTATGCATCGTCGTGGGAATACTCACTTTTTTATGTGGTTGCTGTGCACACAACTGTGGCACACATATGATGCATTAAGTTTTACTAATGCACATGCCTACTGTCTATCCTATTTTTCTTTTCTTTTCTAGGTATCGATCAGGAGCGGCTATTACCATTATGCTGTAACCACAGTGAGGGTATACAGGTTTCTGCCATGATCTACTTGGAGGGTATTTTTATTCCCAATGTTTCACGTGCACCTTCACTTTAGTTCTGGTCCTGAAGAAGCGCACACGACCGTTATGGCAACAGAAGCGCGAAACATGTCGACCTATGACCTAAGACATCTGGGCATAGTGTGCCTCCAGGGGAATGTTTTATTAAGCAGTTAGACTCTGCTAAGGGTACATCTGTTCTACATTGGCTGCATGATGATCCCTTTCTTAACCTTTTACACAATGGCACGCACACTTTTTTCACCCTCCACAGAGGACGCACTCACCACACACCTGCATGCAACATCCGGCAGTCCTCAAAAGATCTCTGAAAAAGTGACCCTTCGGGGGGCCCATAGGAAATTGCAGCGCCGGCCCTACGAGGAGCACTGCCCGATGATGAAGCATGACATCCTTCGGGGTGTGTGAGGGCATTAGAGGACAAAGAGTGGTCTTCCATTAGCTGAGTGGGTCCTTCACCTAGGATTTCTTTTCACTCTTCTCTCTCTTTTCTTCTCTTTGGGCCTGGGTGACATTTTGCGCCTGGCCGTAGGAACAGTGTCCCCTTTTTTGGGTTTATATATTGTTGTAGGGAGCATGGACACTGGACCTTAATCAGCTCTCTGGTCCCCTTTTTTCTCTTGTTTCTGATACATATAAAGTACGGCGGCTCAGCCGTGGGACCTACCTTTTCCTTTTTTGCTTTTTTGCCCTTTTTTTCCCCTTCTTACTGGTTCACGAATCTTCACTACATTGTTAGTGATGGATTGTCTGTTGACGCACATGTAGCGACACCACCCGGTTAAGATAATATTGGGATGGCATAGCATAATAAGCTTTATGAGATGTGGGTTTATGGGTTTGCTAGACCTTTTATGTCCCGTGTAATCTTATGTTTATTTAAGATAGGACATGGTCTTTTTAAATATTATTGCACAGATTGATATGAATTTTTCATTACAAAACAATTTTTGTAGCAAGGGTGTGTTCAAGATCAAGGTCCCCTTCTGTTTTGCTTTTTGTTCTTCAATACGTAGCACGCACAGCGTGGGTATTCCCACGACGATGCATAGGTTGGAGGTTAGCACATGACAGTCTCTGCCTGCACGGCAGCTCGACGTCTGATACATGCATATTTCAGTACGTGTGATAATACACACTGTTCCCCTCTGGACATTGCTGATAGCGACGGATATATGAGGATATTAAAATTTTGGTGTAGCGGAACATTTTTCCTTCTACACGCATGCGCACCCCTGCCCTTTTGTTGCACATGCGCTATTTGTTTTTATCCTCCGGTTCCCCCGGAAAGGGTAACCTCCCAAGGCCGCTCCCCTTTACCTTCCTAACAATGTTTGCTGCCATTTCGAAGCTGTTAACCGGCAGTCGCATGGATGTGGTAGGCCGTTAGGGGCCATTACCGGGGAAGAACCGTGAGTTGACTACCGTTTTTAGTCATTTTTAATACAGAGTTTGTTTTGTCAGCTACTTACTGTTTAGTTGATATGTAAGCTACAGTTTTAGTATTCATATCATTTTTCCGTTTATCCTGATAGCTCGCAGGCAGCCCATGCCTCTAGTTTGTGGAGCGACCGTCTCAGTATCATCCAGTAAGGACTATCTGCTCCCTATATACGGCACATCTTTTAGGGCTGTTTTGTGTTTGGGCTTAGGTGATTTTACCCACACCCTACCTTTTAGCTTGTACTTCACAGTATCATGCACTGTCATATACATTGTTAAGTTTTTTTAAAGCACTATTTCTGTTATCTAGGGTTGTCAATCCATTCAGTACCATCAATGTACTGATATAATTCGTGTCCCAATTTCACTTTTTTATGTGGTTGCTGTGCACACAACTGTGGCACACATATGATGCATTAAGTTTTACTAATACACATGCCTACTGTCTATCCTATTTTTCTTTTCTTTTCTAGGTATCGATCAGGAGCGGCTATTACCATTATGCTGTAACCACAGTGAGGGTATACAGGTTTCTGCCCGGATCTACTTGGAAGGTATTTTTATTCCCAATGTTTCACGTGCACCTTCACTTTAGTTCTGGTCCTGAAGAAGCGCACACGACCGTTATGGCAACAGAAGTGCGAAACATGTCGACCTATGACCTAAGACACCTGGGCATAGTGTGCCTCCAGGGGAATGTTTTATTAAGCAGTTAGACTCTGCTAAGGGTACATCTGTTCTACATTGGCTGCATGATGATCCCTTTCTTAACCTTTTACACAATTGCACGCACACTTTTTTCACCCTCCACAGAGGACGCACTCACCACACACCTGCATGCAACATCCGGCAGTCCTCAAAAGATCTCTGAAAAAGTGACCCTTCGGGGGGCCCGTAGGGAATTGCAGCGCCGGCCCTACGAGGAGCACTGCCCGATGATGAAGCATGACATCCTTCGGGGTGTGTGAGGGCATTAGAGGACAAAGAGTGGTCTTCCATTAGCTGAGTGGGTCCTTCACCTAGGATTTCTTTTCACTCTTCTCTCTCTTTACTTCTCTTTGGGCCTGGGTGACATTTCGCGCCTGGCCGTAGGAACAGTGTCCCCTTTTTTGGGTTTATATATTGTTATAGGGAGCATGGACACTGGACCTTAATCAGCTCTCTGGTCCCCTTTTTTCTCTTTTTTTTCTCTTGTTTCTGATACAGAAACAGGAGGACAACAGGGAGGCGGGTGGAACTGTGAGGAATCCACAGGCAGATACTGTATCCACCAGAAAAAGCGTTACTGAAGTTAAGTAACTTGCTCTTCTGATGGATACTTCTGCCTGTTGGTTCCTCACCTTTTGTATAGAATCCTCAAGCCGTACCTCACTCGGAGGAGGGTGTCCACCTGACTAGACCAAAAAATCTTGCAAAACAGATCGAGCAAAATGGCCATCCCTTCTAACCTCCGAATCCAATAATAATCGAATCATTTTTAGTCAAAATTATATTGAAAATAATACTTTAAAAATACTTGTATTAATAAATTTAGACAAACACTTAAAGGAAAACTTTTATTTATAATTAATTTAAAGATATTTCATACTTTATAAATTACGCCAAAGTCGCGACCCCAGTGCGACATTTCAAAATGGCTACCGGAATGCGCACAGTCATTATGTAGGGTGCGCGAAGGATGCGCGACTTCGGGATAATATTAAAAAAATAAAATAATAATGAATATAGGTTTCCTAACTAAAAATTAATCACAATTTTTTTAAATATATATATACGGCCTGTCCAGGTCGGGAAGTATCACCGCCACCGAACAACAGCGTGGACTGCTGATCGCGGATACACGGCGATCACTTGGCAGAGGAACAGGTTTGTGGCACATGAACTGAGGGCGTCGCTGGGGGCCCATTGGAGGGCATAAGGAAATAAAGATTGTGTCTGGCTGGCGGAACCAATTGCTGGTAAAATTTCACGAGCACTACAAGTCCCAGGAGACTTTCGGGACTAATTCATCAGTGGGAGGTATAAAATACCATGACACCTGGTGCTCATTTCTGCCGCCACTGCACAGCCCGTGAACAAGAAGCATTGAAGCTTTGAAACGCGTAGGGCTACAAAAAGAATTCCCCGAGGACTCTGTTGGTTCAATCTGAATAAAGGTCTTGCAAGTGTGGCGAGGTCTGCCTGTTCTTGAGTGCACTTCGAATGTGGACGCTCTTTGGTATGAATTATTTACGGCCTGTCCAGGTCGGGAAGTAGCACCGCCACCGAATAACAGCGTGGACTGCTGATCGCGGATACACGGCGATCACTTGGCAGAGGAACAGGTTTGTGGCACATGAACTGAGGGCATCGCTGGGGGCCCATTGGAGGGCATAAGGAAATAAAGATTGTGTCTGGCTGGCGGAACCAATTGCTGGTAAAATTTCACGAGCACTACAAGTCCCAGGAGACGTTCGGGACTAATTCATCAGTGGGAGGTATAAAATACCATGACACCTGGTGCTCATTTCTGCTGCCACTGTACAGCCCGTGAACAAGAAGCATTAAAGCTTCGAAATGCGTAGGGCTACGAAAAGAATTTCCCGAGGACTCTGTTGGGTCAATCTGAATAAAGGTCTTGCAAGTGTGGCGAGGTCTGCCTGTTCTTGAGTGCACTTCGAATGTGGATGCTCTTTGGTATGAAATATGTGTGTATATATATATATATATTCAGTGAAAAAACCATAGGTTTCACACACGTTATAGTTAGGAATTAGCATTTAAAAAACCTTAGAAATTCAGTGAAAAAACCATAGGTTTCACACATGTTATAGTTAGCTGGACATTTTACTCGTAAAAAACCATTGAAATTCCCCCGTTATAGTTAGTTCAGCTAACTATAACTCGCGCGCCCGCAATGCACTGCTGATGACGTCACATATTACATCACTCATGACATGGTCAGTGACATCACTCATGACATCACTGATGACATCTCAAATGACATCACTGATGACATCACTGATGACATCATCCAGTGAATGTGTGTGTTTCTGAAAATTACCTATGTTTTATATATGTATATCTCAAGGTCGATGGAAGAATAAATGGGTAAATAAGTGTCTAAATGGATGATTTTTTTTTGAAAAATTGATTGTGTAACTGACTGATTAAGTGTATCATAGTGAATACATGGCTTAGTGAGTAATGTTTAAATATGTATATATCTGTATCAGTCTTTCACTTTGTGTATAAGTGGCTGTATGGGTTGGTGAGTAGCTACATGAGTGTCTCTATAGGTTTTTAGTTGTTTTTTTGAGTATCAGTCTGAGTGTCTGCATGGTTCGGTGGGGGGTATTACGTAGTGCATAGGTGCATGAATGAGTGACTCACTGTTTGTATGTGTTGAAGACAGCATGTGTGCAGGACTGCATGGGTGGATGAGTGTGTGTATGGGTGTGTTAGTGAGTGATTGACTGTCTCAACAGTGTCTTTATGAGTAACTACATATGTTTTTAACTAGTATATGTGACTATTGGTGTATATAAGTGAGTATATGTGAGAGTGAGAGATTGAAAGAGTTCCTGTATGAATAAGTATGTGTTTCTATAAGTGATTGTTTAAAAGACTAAGTATGTGTAAGTTTTTGTAGAAGTAAGTGTGGTGGTGTGTGTATAACTATATGCAAGTAAATGTATGTGTGATTCTTTATTAGCATGAGTGACTATGTGTGTGAGTAACTCTATGGATGAGTGGCATTGTGTAACAGGATGTATAGGTGTATGAGTACATATGATGAATGAGTACATGTATGAGTGACTGTATAGGACTGTTGGTGAATGAGTGGATGTGTATGTGGATCTTAGAATTACTGAATAGGTTGTTGTAACTGGTATTGGTATGTCCATTGTTTTGAAAAGTTTAGTCTCTATTTTTGAATGTGTGTATCAAAGGTTATATTAGGGTGAGAGGAGGTCTGCCACTCTATCACAAGGATGATGTCATCAGTGATGTCATCAGTGATGTCATTTGAGATGTCATCAGTGATGTCATGAGTGATGTCACTGACCATGTCATGAGTGATGTAATATGTGACGTCATCAGCAGTGCATTGCGGGCGCGCGAGTTATAGTTAGCTGAACTAACTATAACGGGGGAATTTCAATGGTTTTTTACGAGTAAAATGTCCAGCTAACTATAACATGTGTGAAACCTATGGTTTTTTCACTGAATTTCTAAGGTTTTTTAAATGCTAATTCCTAACTATAACGTGTGTGAAACCTATGGTTTTTTCACTGAATTTCTAAGGTTTTTTAAATGCTAATTCCTAACTATAACGTGTGTGAAACCCATGGTTTTTTCAGTGAATTTGCAAGGTTTTTTAAATGCTAATTCCTAACTATAACGTGTGTGAAACCCATGGTTTTTTCAGTGAATTTGCAAGGTTTTTTAAATGCTAATTTATTTTTTTTCTTCTATTTTTTTAAACATATTTTTAATTTAATGTTCTAACCTTTTATAAAGACTATGGTTAAATTTTTAAAATTCTTTAATATGTTTTTTTAAATATATTTCATAAAATAAACATGTAAAATTTATTTGCAGTACATTTTTTCCTTTTTTTTTTTTTTTTTTAGTACGCGTACTGTAAGCTTACGGTAAGCGTACGGTTAACGCAACGTCCGTAATTTATCTACGCTGTTTGCGTATATTTACGCAATTTGCGTAGCCGCGCGTACTATGCGTGGGTCGTGTACGCGTATACGCTACACGCGCACGTTACGCGGAAGTGTCGGGGAGTGACTGTTAAGCGCATGCGCGCAAGCGTGTGTCTTTTTTACGCGCATGCGTACTTTTGCCGTAAGCGTACCGTAAGCGTACCGTAAGCGTACGGTAGGTCATGTGATCATGAAACACAACTTTTGATTGGTTGAAACTACTTTCAGTTCTAGAACTCTCCTACACCACACCCATTCCCCTCATTTCTGCTTGTGATCCCTTAGGAGAAGGAGCTGGGTTGTCTTTGTGATACGATGGCAGAACAGCAGAGCTCTTCTGAGAGTGAGGCTAGCACTAGCAGCACTACCTTGAGGCAGAGAGCGAGGAAACAAAAGACCTCTTATGTATGGGATTATTTTACTTTTCCTGAAGGCCAGCAAAAGGTAAATGCACCCTTAGTGACTTGTAAGCTGTGTAAGCGTGTACTTTCAAGAGGTAATCCTGACAGGAAGTATTCCTTTGGGAATCATACCATGATGAGGCACCTCAGGGATGTACACAGAAGGACACATGCTCGACTTACTGGAGGTAACCCTTCAGTAAGTCATCCAAGCACATCCACAGCAGCTCAGCCTGGACCATCATCTGCAGGGCTGACTCCTTCTTCTGCAGGTCAGGTGAGCCCTTCATCTGTGGGGGGAGCATCTCCTTTTGCTGGCCCTCTGGAAATTAACCCTCGATTTCTGAGGGTTGATATTCGATGTGCCTCTTGTCATGATCTAATTTGTCATAGGGAGACCAGTGTTTCCCTAGTGAACCTCAAAATAGATCAGCACACTTGTCACAGAGACTAATTTTCCCATTCTTTCTTTCCTCTCTCCCTGCATGAACACAACGGCTCTTTTAAGAGCCAACCTTATCTTTCATCTTTTTTTTATATATGTTTTTTAAAACTTTTTTTTTTTTTTTTTACCGTACGCGTACGGTGCGCGTAATTTTTTTTTTTTTTTTTTAAAAACACTAAAAATCAATTATCACATTACAAGGTCTTTGAGACACTACAATTATTATTATTGACTTACCATACCCACTCAAAAAAATATTTATTCATTTGTATTTTAAAAAAAAAATTGCTTTAAAAATGGTTCTAGTTTTCGAAAATTTTCTATATCAATCTGAAAAAAAAGAAAAAAATATTAATATTTTTCAAACATTTTAAAATACAGTACACGTATTTACATATTTACCAAAAAATATTTTTGCCTTATTTTTGCTGTTTTCAGAATATATTGCATTTCACTATAAATTGTGAAAGCAATTGCATTCATCATTTAACAGCGGGCAAAAAAAAAATAACAATCTCAAAGATTGTATTAAAAAAGCCCAGAATCTCTTCTCACTTAAACTTAACATTACAGAAATGCATAATATTCTAAAAAAAATCATCAAAAAACAATACTTATTTCTTTAAAATACCGTCTGATATTTTTGTTACAGAAGTATAATCACAATATTATATCTCAAATAACTCCACAATACATCTGATTCCATTTCCTTTAGGCCAAATAGTAATTTTAAAAAAAAATTTTGATTAAATTTACAATGGTAATCCAATAAAATTCTAAAGTTTAATTTGTCCAGATCTCACCGATTCTCTGTAACATTTTGGTTCCCGAAAAATGTATTAATAATTTATTAAGTCCACAATAGAATTGGTTACTTTTCCGCATGGCCAAATAGTAATTTTAAAAATCTTTTTTGAAAAAATTTCCAATGGCACTCCAATAACATTCCAAAATTTAAATTGTGCAGATGTTACCGATTTTCTCTAAATTATTGGTTTTTGTAAGTTTCATAAAAAATTAAAAAAGTCCACATTACAATTGGTTATCTTTCCATTAGGCCAAATGATAATTTAAACAATCTTTTTTTTTGAAAATTCCAATGGTAATCCAATAAAATGGTAAAATTATTTTGTCCAGATCTTGCCAAGTCTCTCTAAAATTTAGGTTTCAGGAAGATTAGATAGGAATTTGCTAAATCAAAAGGCAAACGTTGTTTGAAAATCAATTGGGAATCATTACACAGTGTCCAGCCTTTTTCACATTTAAGATAAACTGTGTAATGTCCAGAAGTTACAGTAGGTCCTTCATGGAAAATTATTGCAACAGTTACAAAAGTTTTTCCTGAAATTGATAATTGCTGTCCTGTAAACTTCTTTATTAAAGTATCCAATTTTGAACCATCAGCTCTACATCGTTGCATCATTGAAATTACATACTGTCCGTATTCCTTTAAAATTAATGTTGAAAACATGTCAGATTGACACTCACCGCATTTCATGCTATGATTAGCATCTTTAACTAATTTTGCAAAAGTGACTGTTTTACTCTCTGGCAATGTCAAATAAATAAACCTTTCATTATCAACATTAGAGCCACATATATTATAACAGTTTTCACAACTATGTTCCCATTTATAAGAGAGACCAAATAAAATATCAATTGCAACTTCTTCTTCTTCCAGTACTTGAAGAAAATACATCAAAAATTCGTGTGCATCTTGCTGTTCATTTTGAGAAAACTGTGTTCGTCCTGAACATACATCTAAAAGTTTTCTAATTTCAGTAGCACTTTCTATTTGAGTTTTATCATTACTCAGCTTTTGAAAAAGGAGACTCAGCTCAGAACAGAATCTTTTTCCCTGATTTACTATTATCTGCTCTTGCAAACTTTCCAGATAAAATGCAACATTCAGCACTACATTTGCGTAGCAGTTGACACCAGAGCTATTTTCAAAATGACATCCTACAACCTGTTCTTCTTTTTCCTTACTCTTTTTGCTTGCAATTACATCACTCCTCTTTTTTTTCCTCCTCTCTACATCGTCATCACAGATATTCTCATTTCTCCTTTTACGAGAAACTACACATTTCTCCAACACAGGATACTGACCTAAATGAGGAGCATAGCTTCTTCTTAATCTATTATACTCCTTTACACAATTTGTATCAGCACTAACTTTTGAGTCATCAAAGTCTATCATGAATAAACCTGATAATCTGATAATGTTTTCACTCGTGACAAAGCAACATATGCCATACCTTCTTTGAACACAGTTGAACCAATGTTCACAAATGCACAATCTACAGTCAATCCTTGAGACTTGTGAATAGTTACAGCATATGCTAGCGAAAACGGAAACTGCTTCCTACGTACATATAAGTCTTTCACAAGCATGAAACGAACTGTACAACGACAAATGTCTTTAACTTCTTCTATCTGATCAAATTTTATTTTTAAACATTCAATTCCATCTTTTTTCTGATAATTAATAAAACCCACAACTCTTCCCATAGCTCCATTAACTAAACCTTTTTCAACATCCAAATTTCTCCTTAAAAATACTCTACAGTTCATGCAAACATATAGATTTTTTTCTAATCCAGCTGTTTTGGAGATGTTCTTCTCTAGTGAATCCAATTTATTTTTCAGTGTGCCTGTTACTGTGACAGTAATTCTTCCATCCTCAATTTTGTCCACTGCTTCCAATTTCCTGATCTCTTCCTTTTCCAATTTCAAAAGCTCCTCATTAAATATTGAGCATTCACGTAGAGTTGGCATTAAGCAGATGACACTTTTGTTTTCTGCAATCTTCTTGTATATCTTCTCTGCAACTATTTCTTCCTTTGGAAATAAATTATGTAGCAGCCGACTCTGTAATGCTTTTTTGCCAACTTCTGTGAGTAGTCCAATTCTGATATCTTTCAGAATACTTCCATATTCTTCATCGCTTGCTTGCCTCATATTAGTAGTAAGTTCCTTGTACTCAAAGAAGGACCAAATATTTGTATTTCCGATGCTTCCCAATGACTTCTTCGTGTCTTCATGTGTGACAGTATTAAACACTGGTTGTCCTTTAACTGGAGTAAGTTGCAAAAGATCTCCAAAAACTATGACGTGTTTTCCACCAAATAACATGTCATAGTCTGTCTTCAAAATTTGCTGCATTCTTAAATGCACAAAGGCAAGCATTAAGTTTGATACCATGCTCACCTCATCAATAATGAGAACTTGCATCTTCTTCAATACTCTTGAAACTTCCAAGGATGCTTCTCCAGTTAGCTTGTTGTATTGTATTTTGTTCTCATGCTCCACTGGTAACATTAGCAAACGATGTAAAGTGATTCCTTTTATGTTATATGCTGCTAACCCAGTTGGAGCAGTAACCACACAAGACAAAGTTGAATCCGTTTTTTGCTGTAGGTAGCTTCTGATGACTTTTATAAGGAAACTTTTTCCAGTTCCAGCTTGTCCGCTTACATACATCCTGATTGGATGAAATGATGTGCATGAGCACTCTTTTTTTTCATGTAGAAATCCGTGATCAATTTTGCTTCTGACCTCTTCATAAATTTGTTGCTGCTCTTGATTCAGTTGTCTTTCCAAATTTTGTAAGTCTATAAATTCTTCTTGAGCTTGATTCATAGCCGTTTCCACTTCATTCATGGCTATTGATGCTTCATTTTCAACGATTGGTTGTCCTAGGGGATCTTGACTGAGTGTTCCTGAACTTTGGCTGTCTTGAGAACTGTCTCTAGCTATGTCTGCTGCAATTGTAGTTTCCTGTTCAATTTCTTCATTTAACATTTGGAGATAACTTGAGAATGTACTGCATTGTATGCTGTCTTTGCAAGCATTAAAAGAATCTTCATAGCTTTGAAATTCTCCCAGTAGTTCATCCTCTGTACGCCATGGTTTAAACAACTGTAAAAGAACCAAGTAGTAAAATTCCTTCTTGTCAGTAGTGTCGCAACTCAGCTTCCTGTGATTTATCAAACTTCCTTTTGTTTGCTTCACCAAACATCCTTCCTCACCAACGACTTTATATTTTCCATTGTTGATGTCTTCTGCGGCTTTCCGTGAATAAATGTAGTTCTGCAGCACTTCATAGAGACACATATTCTCCAGATGTTGACTTCTCTTGGGATAATATGTGTCCAACATGTTTGATTTCAAAATATCTGTACTTTGTGGGTCATTCTCGGCTAAATATTCAATTTCTCCAACAGATTTCAGTACACGATTTCTCATTGCTGCAAGGCCTAAACTTGCCCAAATTATTCTTCTTGACTTCGAGTAGAGACTTGCAGAAGATAACCTATCTGAACATTCGTAGGATCCAATTTCTCGATGCGATAACATCTTCAAACTGAAACTGTACAGCTTCTTACTGACAGTCTTCTCGTGAGAAATCTCTTCCCACATTTCCTTCAATTCTGTTTTTTCTGATTTCGTAATGTAAGACGTTACATATCGAGCAACAGCAATGGAATTGTCAGCTACATACTGTATATCCATGTTAGCATTCCACATGGATAAAATGACTGGGTTGTAGTCATTTATATTTTTTGATTCTTCTTTTCTTTTTAGGTTGTAGGTATTCTTAGGTGATTTTCTTGTGATAGTATGTCTCACAGCTGACATAAAACTGTTGACTCTTCCATTTGAAAGAACAGGTCTAGGAAATCCAAATCGACATTTAGTGTAGTATTTATCTTTGCTCTTGTATTTCCGTCGACAGTATTTTCCACACCGATGACTTTGGAAACGTAAAACTTGCTCCTTTAACTTTTTCTCTTCTGTGCTTTTTGGTATAGCACATGTTGCATATTCTTCAATGAAAGATAACACTGCTTCATCAGTATCTGTTCCAAACTTTGGGGCATCCTTGATCCACAACAGCATATGAATATGAGGAGCACCTCTTGCCTGGTACTCTTTTCTCCAAAAGAAATCTACTACTTCTCCAAGAGGTGGATTTTTTTTATTGCAGATGAAGGACATCATAGCCTCAAATCTATGATTGAAATATCTGCAAACATTAAGCGGATCCAATGAGCACAGTTCTCCTGCTGTCTTGTATTCGATGTTTTTAATGTTTGAATTTGCCTCTCGTAGAAAATCCAGTAAATCATCCCAAGCGTACTCGGCACAGCTTAGGGTAAGGAACCATGTTGGTGTTCCTAAATTCCGTAACATGCATTTTAATTCACCATGACGTCGGTACCAATATTCATTTGTCCAACGCTGACAAGCCATCAGATTGATCAGTTGTGTTTCCAAATGATCATCTCGGTGCTGCACTTTCTCCATAAAATCCTTAGCAGACACATTTTGTAAATGTACTCCACTTTTTAAAATGTGATTTACTGCATAAGACAGTGCAGACAAGTCGCTTTCAAATAAAAGATGGAACAAATAAGGAATACTTTGTCGAAATCTGGGATCTTCAGCATATAGTCTTGTAGTCCGATACTCAGAAGCTGGAATCTGTTCCGGACGTTCATCGTATCGTCCTCCTTTTCCTTTAGGAAACAGCTGGGGAAAACATCGAGCTTCCAAGCTCTCCTCCCATACACTCACGGGAGTTCCTTTTGCTTTCTTCATCTGAAAGAGATCAATATTGTCTCCCATAACTTCTTTTGAATGAAGAGGATGTATGCTAAAATGTTCATAAATTTCTTCTTCCTTTGACTTGTCCACTTTTTCAATTTGGCCAGTTGGTGTTTCTGTGTCTTCTTGTAAATCTTCTTCTTCTTCTTCTTCTATATAAATTGATTCATACCATTTGTTATTCCTTTTCAAATACAAATTTGCTCTTTGTACTTTCCGCACATCTACCAGCTCCTGCCAAATCTTCTTATTCTTTGTAGGTACACCATTAACCAGAATAACTAATGGTTCAGTTTCCAAAGTATCCGCATCAATAGTTTCCATATTTTTTTTCAAATCCAAGGGCAAATACACCACTCTTCCTTTTAAACCTCTCAGTAAATCAGAAGGAGGTAATTTACCAGTTTTGGGCTCCATACGTACTATGGTCTGGAACGGATGAACACATTGAATGAGTATAGACTCATATGTATTTAATTCAGAAAGTTCAGCAGGAATAGCATCCAATTCTAAATTATTATGTACAGCTCTGGTTGGCATTCTATTTTCCTCTAACTTGTTGTAACAGTATTTACAAATACGCTGATCTTCACCCAAATCAAAACAATTTTCTAGAAATATATATGTGGCAAAATCCTTCCACTTATAATTATCTTCATTTTCACTCTTTCTGTAGAGATCAACATTCCTAGTTTGTTTTCTATAATGAGTTCTGCGGCAACAAATACAAGTAAAATTTGGTCTTTCATTAGAGACTATTGCAAATTTTGTTATGTGATCATTAAATGTGTTACTTACAGAGGGTTCTACATTCTCTTCCACTTCTTCCTCATTTACTGTGTCCTTCTCTGCACTGTTTTGTTCAGGACCAAAGTAACAAAACTGAATTTCATCAACAACCTTCTCTACATCTGATACCGTTCCTCGGAACAGAGCCCTATTCAATTCATTTAACTTTATTGCTGGACTTTTGGCAAAATACAACCGTCTCACAAACTTTCTCATTTCAGTATGATGAACAGCCAGCATCCTAAAATGATGGAAAACACTATTACACACTTTTTTAGATAGACAAGCCAGAGAATGACCCTGCAAACCAGTATTCTCTCTCACTCTGCATGGATCCAGACTTTGAAGCACCTTAATCTTCTGTTTTATACTTTTTTTACTATATTCTCTTAGAAACTCTCGAAATTTGTCAATAGATTCCTGACGCACAGTGCAAATACTACTACAATTCCAAATGTACACTGGGGCTTTAGGACGTCTCCCCATAGCCTCATCTGCCATCACTTGTACCTCATCTCTTGGAACCATTATCTCCTTCTCCATTATGCAACCATTTTTTACTTCGTAAGAACGACCTCTGGTGTCAACTGCATGCAGCAAACTATTACTTTGAAAATAGCTCTCTTCATTAAAAAAAGGTTCACTACTTGAACTATGCATCCACTTTCCTAAAAACACTTTACAAAAGTTTGTTCTGTTCACTACTCTTTTCCTTTTGCTATGTGATTTCAGTACATTAACCATTTTGTCTAATGCACGCATCCTATTCAAAATTAAAATGAATAGTTTCCTTTTTAATTCTAATGCCTTTGCTGCAATGGCTTCTATTTCTTTTTTTCTTTTATAAAACTTTGTCTTTTTCTTATATTTCTTCACATCCTTCATCAAATTGGACATAACTCTTCTCTGAAACATTTTTCTACGTATCTCTTTAAACGCTGTTTTTCTATTTATATAAATCTTTTCAGTTGCTGAAGGTATATTTGCATTAACTAAATTCTCAATTTTTTCCTCTCCTTTTCTTTTCAATACATCCTTTCCAGTACAGACATTTTGTACATTTTTCATTCTTTTGAATATATTTTTTAGAAATTGTTTTTTCTGCTTACCAGAAGATTTTTTCTTTTTCCCAACATGAGCATCTTCTACTAACTTTGGTCCTCTAGTTGTCTTCAAATATAGGTTTTTTTTGTGCGTTTTTTGAACTCTGGATTTTGTAGGCATCTTAAATTTTGTTCACTGCTCTTCAGCAATACCTGAAAAAAACAAAAAAAAAATTCCTTTATTTAATTTAAATATATTACTACATTTCTTTTCACAATAGTCACAGAACGAAATTTCTTTGCCAATTTGAATGCACACTTACTGCTCTTTTTTTTTGGCAAGTGAAAATCACTTTTACAGACTGACACATTATGAAACCACTTTTCAGATTTTTTTAAAAGCCCATGTCCAGACTGCTTTTTCAGACCACCACCATGTGTATCCTCGGTGACTGCCTACACTCCAGCAAGGGCAACCAGCCTTAGTGATGCTGAATGTATTTGCATTACAGACTGAAACCTCAAAACCCCACTCGCTTGTAAATACTGTGCATGATTATACATGGAAAGGAGCTGGGTGTGTGCTAAGAGTCTGCTTCTGCACCAAAAAAATCGCTCCCCCTTTTTCCTACTAATGCAACTGTGAAATCACCAGAGCAAAACGCAATAAATCTCTGCCTGTAAATCCTATTTGCACACAGAGTCATGTTTTCACATTAGTCACAAAACGAAATTTCTTTGCCAATTTGAATGCACAGTTACTGCTCTTTTTTTTTGGCAAGTGAAAATCACTTTTACAGACTGACACATTATGAAACCACTTTTCAGTTTTTTTTAAAAGCCCATGTCCAGACTGCTTTTTCAGACCACCACCATGTGTATCCTCGGTGACTGCCTACACTCCAGCAAGGGCAACCAGCCTTAGTGATGCTGAATGTATTTGCATTACAGACTGAAACCTCAAAACCCCACTCGCTTGTAAATACTGTGCATGATTATACATGGAAAGGAGCTGGGTGTGTGCTAAGAGTCTGCTTCTGCACCAAAAAAATCGCTCCCCCTTTTTCCTACTAATGCAACTGTGAAATCACCAGAGCAAAACGCAATAAATCTCTGCCTGTAATTCCTATTTGCACACAGAGTCATGTTTTCACATTAGTCACAAAACGAAATTTCTTTGCCAATTTGAATGCACACTTACTGCTCTTTTTTTTTGGCAAGTGAAAATCACTTTTACAGACTGACACATTATGAAACCACTTTTCAGATTTTTTTTAAAAGCCCATGTCCAGACTGCTTTTTCAGACCACCACCATGTGTATCCTCGGTGACTGCCTACACTCCAGCAAGGGCAACCAGCCTTAGTGATGCTGAATGTATTTGCATTACAGACTGAAACCTCAAAACCCCACTCGCTTGTAAATACTGTGCATGATTATACATGGAAAGGAGCTGGGTGTGTGCTAAGAGTCTGCTTCTGCACCAAAAACATCGCTCCCCCTTTTTCCTACTAATGCAACTGTGAAATCACCAGAGCAAAACGCAATAAATCTCTGCCTGTAATTCCTATTTGCACACAGAGTCATGTTTTCACATTAGTCACAAAACGAAATTTCTTTGCCAATTTGAATGCACACTTACTGCTCTTTTTTTTTGGCAAGTGAAAATCACTTTTACAGACTGACACATTATGAAACCACTTTTCAGATTTTTTTAAAAGCCCATGTCCAGACTGCTTTTTCAGACCACCACCATGTGTATCCTCGGTGACTGCCTACACTCCAGCAAGGGCAACCAGCCTTAGTGATGCTGAATGTATTTGCATTACAGACTGAAACCTCAAAACCCCACTCGCTTGTAAATACTGTGCATGATTATACATGGAAAGGAGCTGGGTGTGTGCTAAGAGTCTGCTTCTGCACCAAAAAAATCGCTCCCCCTTTTTCCTACTAATGCAACTGTGAAATCACCAGAGCAAAACGCAATAAATCTCTGCCTGTAATTCCTATTTGCACACAGAGTCATGTTTTCACATTAGTCACAAAACGAAATTTCTTTGCCAATTTGAATGCACACTTACTGCTCTTTTTTTTTGGCAAGTGAAAATCACTTTTACAGACTGACACATTATGAAACCACTTTTCAGTTTTTTTTAAAAGCCCATGTCCAGACTGCTTTTTCAGACCACCACCATGTGTATCCTCGGTGACTGCCTACACTCCAGCAAGGGCAACCAGCCTTAGTGATGCTGAATGTATTTGCATTACTGACTGCAACCTCAAACCCTTAAAGTATTCCTTATTTTTACCAGTACACCTTAATCTATCATGAAAAAATAGTCCATATTATTTTACATGTTCCTCACATTTAAATTTCTCCTAAAACAGAAAATAATAAACACAACTTCAACAAAAGGAATTCCAATTCTATTATTCATTTCTTAATTTACCATATACATCCCCTCTCAAACTCATAACTCACCTTTAAAATTAGTTAGTTGTGAAAGAAATGTGGCACTCAAACAGCAGATTATCAGAGCCAGGATCTCTGTTCTCTACACCTCTCTCCTCTCAGCAGAACCAGAAAATGGCAAAGTTTCCCTCTATTTTTCCACACATATACATGTAAGTTTCAAATCTCAGTGCTTCCCCCTTTTTTTCAAATGTAATCACACATTTCTATTGGTTGAAAACCAACCCTTTTCTTAAAGTACCCTTCCCCCAACTTGACTTCTGCCTGCTACCATAGCAACAGCTCATGGAACACTGCTGTGTGGAGTTAGGTCAGAAGTTCGCCAAACAATGTTTCAATTCCACAGAGCAAGAGTGCTTGACTTTTCAAACCTTACAGCAAATCCATAGTACTGTTCTTTGGTAACACATTTTTCTGTACCAATACAAAACATGCTTCTATAAATTTAGACATACAGCCTAGTTTTTAGTGTAGAATGGTATGAAACAGCCAATCAGTTCTTTTTTTTTATAAAAAAATATGTATGCCTCCATTTCCAAACTGTTTTTCATTTCTTTTTACCATTCTACTGAATTACACCTCCTGAGTGCACCCCGATCTCCTTGAAAGATGTTCACAGTGTGAATTGTAGGCTATGTCTTCTGGAGTGAAAAGTATGCAGAGAAAACAGATATGGTGAGAGACCTTGCTTTACCAAATGTAGACATTAAATGGATTGGTCAGAGAGGGTTAAAGTGGCACCAATTGATGCCATTGGTGAAATCCTTCATGCAAATCCAACACCCTGACCTCATAATAGTGCACTGTGGTGGCAATGACCTAGGCACTTTGACTGGGGTAGGTATGGAAATGCTTATGAAGGACACCTTTGCACAACTGTTTTCTCTTTTCCCTAAAACTGCCTTTGTGTTTTCCAACATATGCCAAAGGCAAAAATGGAACTGGTCCAATCATTTCTGTCCGCAAATTGACAAAGCAAGAAAGCACGTCAACAAATCTGTTTCTGCTTTCCTCCGTGACTATGGTATGGGTGCCATTTACCACAACAACTTGCGTTATGACATGCAAGACATTTATAGAGGAGATGGTGTGCACTTCAATGATGAAGGGAACAGAGTCTTCCTCTTGAACCTTAGACTCTGCATCGGTACTTACTTGTAGGTACCAATAAAAAATCACTTCATAAACACAACGGCTCTTTTTAGAGCCCCCTAATATCTAAACACTTAAATCTGCATTTCATTTCTTTTATTTTATTTTTTTTACCGTACGCGTACGGTGAGCTTACCGTACGCGTACCCCGTGATTTTATTAAAAATCAATAAATGTTTTCTTTGTACTTTTCTGTCCTTCTTTGACCCCCTCACAAATGTAAGGGGGTCTGTAACTCTCCTCCTTGCCCCCTTTTCTTGTTATCACTCTTTTTTTTCTGAGTGAAACACACAAAATGGCGGCCGTCGCTTCCTGGTTTCGGCCGATTAGAATGTTTACTAAGATCTAAGAGCCAATCAGAATCGCGCTCGCGCACGCCACCGTACGCATACGGTAAGCGTACCGTAAGCGTACCGTAAGCTGGCTCAGATATATATATTGATTTAAAGGCTATTTTCTCAGAATCTACTGAACAGATTTACACCAAACCTACAAAAGGCACTTCCTTGACCTAGGGACTACCTCTCTGCCAAATTTCTAGTAATTCTGTTCAGCCGTTCGGGCTGTAGCCCTGTCTAAAGGTCCTATGGAAAAATGCATGGGAAAAACGTGTTTTGGGACCCCCCTTTTATCTCAGCCCCCGCTTGACGAATCCCCCCGAGACTTTCAGGGTAGGAGCGGAGCGTAGCGCCCCACCTATTTTGAGAAATTTGCGAGGATTCGTCAACCGGCGCCAAAGTTATTCAAAATAGAATGTTGCGGATTTCCTATGGAAAAGGGGTCCTAACTATAACTACCTACTGGCGACCGCCAGTAGGTAATATATATATATATCAAAACGCAAAGGTTGCCCCCATGGAGATGCCACACAAAGAGGAGTTACCGCACTGACAGCACCGGCGGCAGCAACTTGGCTGCTCTGTTCACTTCCCTCATAGCACCAAACGCGTTTCGGGCGGTGAGCCCTTGATCACTGGTGAATACTGAGACACGGAGGCAGCAGCTGCGTAGGAAAACTCCCTTTATTTGAAATTAGAAGTCCCGCCCCAGTGGGCGTCAACATGCACAGCATTGTGGTAGATGCAGTCTTAAGGCATGAGCAAGACTCAACAAGTTTCAATTACACCCCAATCGGTGTCACTGCCTCCGTTGCAAATATGAAAGAGAGCATGGTACAGCCGCCTTGACACCAATCACATCCGATGATGAGGCCTCCCCGATTCCTACCGGTGCTCATGTTGGCAAGCACCAGGATCCGCTCACAAAAGCGGCGGGGCATCTCCGCGGCCGGGCCGGCCGCTAAACATCAAAACGCAAAGGTTGCCCCCATGGAGATGCCACACAAAGAGGAGTTACCGCACTGACAGCACCGGCGGCGGCAACTTGGCTGCTCTGTTCACTTCCCTCATAGCACCAAACGCGTTTCGGGCGGTGAGCCCTTGATCACTGGTGAATACTGAGACACGGAGGCAGCAGCTGCGTAGGAAAACTCCCTTTATTTGAAATTAGAAGTCCCGCCCCAGTGGGCGTCAACATGCACAGCATTGTGGTAGATGCAGTCTTAAGGCATGAGCAAGACTCAAGAAGTTTCAATTACACCCCAATCGGTGTCACTGCCTCCGTTGCAAATATGAAAGTGAGCATGGTACAGCCGCCTTGACACCAATCACATCCGATGATGAGGCCTCCCCAATTCCTACCGGTGCTCGTGTTGGCAAGCACCAGGATCCGCTCACAAAAGCGGCGGGGCATCTCCGCGGCCGGGCCGGCCGCTAAACATCAAAACGCAAAGGTCGCCCCCATGGAGATGCCACACAAAGAGAAGTTACCGCACTGACAGCACCGGCGGCGGCAACTTGGCTGCTCTGTTCACTTCCCTCATAGCACCAAACGCGTTTCGGGCGGTGAGCCCTTGATCACTGGTGAATACTGAGACACGGAGGCAGCAGCTGCGTAGGAAAACTCCCTTGCTCCCCATGCTCACTTTCATATTTGCAACGGAGGCAGTGACACCGATTGGGGTGTAATTGAAACTTCTTGAGTCTTGCTCATGCCTTAAGACTGCATCTACCACAATGCTGTGCATGTTGACGCCCACTGGGGCGGGACTTCTAATTTCAAATAAAGGGAGTTTTCCTAGGCAGCTGCTGCCTCCGTGTCTCAGTATTCACCAGTGATCAAGGGCTCACCGCCCGAAACGCGTTTGGTGCTATGAGGGAAGTGAACAGAGCAGCCAAGTTGCCGCCGCCGGTGCTGTCAGTGCGGTAACTCCTCTTTGTGTGGCATCTCCATGGGGGCAACCTTTGCGTTTTGATGTTTAGCGGCCGGCCCGGCCGCGGAGATGCCCCGCCGCTTTTGTGAGCGGATCCTGGTGCTTGCCAACACGAGCACCGGTAGGAATCGGGGAGGCCTCATCATCGGATGTGATTGGTGTCAAGGCGGCTGTACCATGCTCACTTTCATATTTGCAACGGAGGCAGTGACACCGATTGGGGTGTAATTGAAACTTCTTGAGTCTTGCTCATGCCTTAAGACTGCATCTACCACAATGCTGTGCATGTTGACGCCCACTGGGGCGGGACTTCTAATTTCAAATAAAGGGAGTTTTCCTACGCAGCTGCTGCCTCCGTGTCTCAGTATTCACCAGTGATCAAGGGCTCACCGCACGAAACGCGTTTGGTGCTATGAGGGAAGTGAACAGAGCAGCCAAGTTGCCGCCGCCGGTGCTGTCAGTGCGGTAACTCCTCTTTGTGTGGCATCTCCATGGGGGCAACCTTTGCGTTTTGATGTTTAGCGGCCGGCCCGGCCGCGGAGATGCCCCGCCGCTTTTGTGAGCGGATCCTGGTGCTTGCCAACACGAGCACCGGTAGGAATCGGGGAGGCCTCATCATCGGATGTGATTGGTGTCAAGGCGGCTGTACCATGCTCACTTTCATATTTGCAACGGAGGCAGTGACACCGATTGGGGTGTAATTGAAACTTCTTGAGTCTTGCTCATGCCTTAAGACTGCATCTACCACAATGCTGTGCATGTTGACGCCCACTGGGGCGGGACTTCTAATTTCAAATAAAGGGAGTTTTCCTACGCAGCTGCTGCCTCCGTGTCTCAGTATTCACCAGTGATTAAGGGCTCACCGCCCGAAACGCGTTTGGTGCTATGAGGGAAGTGAACAGAGCAGCTAAGTTGCCGCCGCCGGTGCTGTCACTGCGGTAACTCCTCTTTGTGTGGCATCTCCATGGGGGCAACCTTTGCGTTTTGATGTTTAGCGGCCGGCCCGGCCGCGGAGATGCCCCGCCGCTTTTGTGAGCGGATCCTGGTGCTTGCCAACACGAGCACCGGTAGGAATCGGGGAGGCTTCATCATCGGATGTGATTGGTGTCAAGGCGGCTGTACCATGCTCACTTTCATATTTGCAACGGAGGCAGTGACACCGATTGGGGTGTAATTGAAACTTCTTGAGTCTTGCTCATGCCTTAAGACTGCATCTACCACAATGCTGTGCATGTTGACGCCCACTGGGGCGGGACTTCTAATTTCAAATAAAGGGAGTTTTCCTACGCAGCTGCTGCCTCCGTGTCTCAGTATTCACCATTGATCAAGGGCTCACCGCCCGAAACGCGTTTGGTGCTATGAGGGAAGTGAACAGAGCAGCCAAGTTGCCGCCGCCGGTGCTGTCAGTGCGGTAACTCCTCTTTGTGTGGCATCTCCATGGGGGCAACCTTTGCGTTTTGATGTTTAGCGGCCGGCCCGGCCGCGGAGATGCCCCGCCGCTTTTGTGAGCGGATCCTGGTGCTTGCCAACACGAGCACCGGTAGGAATCGGGGAGGCCTCATCATCGGATGTGATTGGTGTCAAGGCGGCTGTACCATGCTCACTTTCATATTTGCAACGGAGGCAGTGACACCGATTGGGGTGTATTTGAAACTTCTTGAGTCTTGCTGGAGTTTCTATGGTTTTGTACGAGTGAAATGTCCAACTAACTATAACGTTCCTGAAACCTATGGTTTTTTCAGTGAATTTCTATGGTTTTTTTAAAATACTAATTACTAACTATAACGTGCCTGAAACCTATGGTTTTTTCAGTGAATTTCTATGTTTTTTTAAAAATGCTAATTTCTAACTATAACGTGCTTGAAACCTATGGTTTTTCCAGTGAATTTCAAAGGTTTTTAAATGAAAATTTGTAAGTCTAATGTACCTCAATCCTATGTTATTTTTATTTTATATATATATATATATATATATATATATTCACTGAAAAAACCATGGGTTTCACACACGTTATAGTTAGGACTTAGCATTTAAAAAACCTTAGAAATTCAGTGAAAAAACCATAGGTTTCACACACGTTATAGTTAGGAATTAGCATTTAAAAAACCTTAGAAATTCAGTGAAAAAAACCATAGGTTTCACACATGTTATAGTTAACTGGACATTTTACTCGTAAAAAACCATTGAAATTGCCCCGTTATAGTTAGTTCAGCTAACTATAACTCGCGCGCCCGCAATGCACTGCTGATGACGTCACATATTACATCACTCATGACATGGTCAGTGATATCACTCATGACATCACTGATGACATCTCAAATGACATCACTGATGACATCACTGATGACATCATCCAGTGAATGTGTGTTTTTCTGAAAATTAAATATGTTTTATATATGTATATCTCAAGGTCGATGGAAGAATAAATGGGTATATAAGTGTCTAAATGGATGAATTGTTTTTGAAAAATTGATTGTATTACTGACTGATTAAGTGTATCTTAGTGAATACATGGCTTAGTGAGTAATGTTTAAATATGTAAATATCTGTATCAGTCTCTCACTTTGTGTATAAGTGGCTGCATGGGTTGGTGTGTAGCTACATGAGTGTCTAAATAGGTTATTAGTTGGTTTTTTGAGTATCAGTATGAGTGTGAGTGTCTGGTTCGGTGAGGGGTATTACGTAGTGCATGGGTGCATGAATGAGTGACTCACTGTTTGTATGTGTTGAAGACAGCATGTGTGCAGGACTGTATGGGTGGATGAGTGTAGGTATGGGTGTGTTAGTGAGTGAATGACTGTCTCAATAGTGTCTTTATGTGTAACTACATATGTTTTAAACTAGTATATGTGACTATTGGTGTATATATGTGAGTATATGTGAGAGTGAGAGATTGAAAGAGTTCCTGTATGAATAAGTATGTGTTTCTATAAGTGATTGTTTAAAAGACTAAGTATGTGTAAGTTTCCGTAGAAGTAAGTGTGGTGGTGTGTGTATAACTGTATATGCAAGTAAATGTATGTTTGATTCTTTATTAGCATGACTAACTATGTGTGTGAGTACCTCTATGGATGAGTGGCATTGTGTAACAGGATGTATACGTGTATGAGTACATATGATGAGTGAGTACATGTATGAGTGACTGTATAGGACTGTTGGTGAATGAGTGGATGTGTATTTGGATCTTAGAATTACTGTATAGGTTGTTGTAACTGGTATTGGTATGTCCATTGTTTTTAAAATTTTAATTTCTATTTTTGATTGTGTGTATCAAAGGTTATATTAGGGGAAGAGGAGGTCTGCCACTCTATCACAAGGATGATGTCATCAGTGATGTCATCAGTGATGTCATTTGAGATGTCATCAGTGATGTCATGAGTGATGTCACTGACCATGTCATGAGTGATGTAATATGTGACGTCATCAGCAGTGCATTGCGGGCGCGCGAGTTATAGTTAGCTGAACTAACTATATAACGGGGCAATTTCAATGGTTTTTTACGAGTAAAATGTCCAGTTAACTATAACATGTGTGAAACCTATGGTTTTTTTCACTGAATTTCTAAGGTTTTTTAAATGCTAATTCCTAACTATAACGTGTGTGAAACCTATGGTTTTTTCACTGAATTTCTAATGTTTTTTAAATGCTAAGTCCTAACTATAACGTGTGTGAAACCCATGGTTTTTTCAGTGAATTTGCAAGGATTTTTAAATGCTAATTTTGTTTTTTTTCTTCTATTTTTTTAAACATATTTTTATTTTAATTTTCTATCCTTTTTTAAAGACTATGGTTAAATTTTTAAAATTCTATAATATGTTTTTTTTAATATATTTTATAAAATAAACGTAAAATTTATTAGCAATACATTTTTTCCTTTTTTTTAAATTTTTTTTTAGTACGCGTACCGTAAGCTTACGGTAAGCGTACGGTTTACGCAACGTCCGTAATTTATCTACGCTGTTTGCGTATAGTTACGCAATTTGCGTAGCCGCGCGTCCTCCGCTTGGGACGCGTACGCGTGTACGCTACACGCGCACGTTACGCGGAAGTGTCGGGTAGTGACTGTTATGCGCATGCGCGCAAGCGCGTATCTTTTTTACGCGCATGCGCACTTTTGCCGTAAGCGTACCGTAAGCGTACCGTAAGCGTACGGTAGGTCATGTGATCATGAAACACAACTTTTGATTGGTTGAAACTACTTTCAGTTCTAGAACTCTCCTACACCACACCCATTCCCCTCATTTCTGCTTGTGATCCCTTGGGAGAAGGAGCTGGTTTGTCTTTGGGATACGATGGCAGAACAGCAGAGCTCTTCTGAGAGTGAGGCTAGCACTAGCAGCACTGTCTTGAGGCAGAGATCGAGGAAACAAAAGCCCTCTTATGTATGGGATTATTTTACTTTTCCTGAAGGCCAGCAAAAGGTGAATGCACCCTTAGTAACTTGCAGGCTGTGTCAGCGTGTACTTTCTAGAGGTAATCCTGACAGGAAGTATTCCTTTGGGAATCACACCATGAAGAGACACCTCCAGGATGTACACAGAAGGACACATGGTCATCTTTTTGGAGGTAACTCTTCAGAAAGACAAGCAAGTACATCCACAGCAGCTCAGCCTGGACCATCATCTGCAGGGCTGACTCCTTCTTCTGCAGGTCAGGTGAGCCCTTCATCTGTGGGGGGAGCATCTCCTTCTGCTGGCCCTCTGGAAATTAACCCTCGTTTTCTGAGGGTTGATATTCGATGTGCCTCTTGTCATGATCTAATTTGTCATAGGGAGACCAGTGTTTCCCTAGTGAACAACAAAATAGATCAGCACACTTGTCACAGAGACTAATTTTTCCATGCTTTCTTTCCTCTGTCCCTGCATGAACACAACGGTTCTTTTAAGAGCCAACCTTGTCTTTCATCTTTTTTTTACATATGTTTTTAAAAACTTTTTTTTTTTTTTTTTACCGTACGCGTACGGTGCGCGTACTTTTTTTTTATTTTTTTAAAAAAACACTAAAAATCAATTATCACATTACAAGGTCCTTGAGAGACTACAATTATTATTATTGACTTACCATACTCACTCAAAAAAATATTTATTCATTTGTTTTTTTTAAAAATAGTTTTAAAAATGGTTCTAGTTTTCGAAAATTTTCTATATCAATCTGAAAAAAAAGAAAAAAGTATTAATATTTTTAAAACAATTTATAATACAGTACACATATTTACATTTTTTTCCAAAAAATATTTTTGCCTTATTTTTGCTGTTTTCAGAATATATTGCATTTCACTATAAATTGTGAAAGCAATTGCATTCATCATTTTACAGCGGGCAAAAAAAAATAACAATCACAAAGATTGTAATAAAAAAGCCCAGAATCTCTTTTTACTTAAACTTAACATTATAGAAATGCATAATATTCTAAAAAAATATCATCTAATACCAATAGTTATTTCTTTAAAATACCGTCTGATATGTTTGTTTCAGAAGTATAATCACAATATTATATCTCAAATAACTCCAAAATACATCTGATTCCATTTCCTTTAGGCCAAATAGTAATTTTAAATTTTTTTTTGGAATAAATTTCAAACGGTAATCCAATAAAATTCTAAAGTTTAATTTGTCCAGATCTCACCGATTCTCTGTAACATTTTGGTTCACGAAAATTTTTTGAATAATTTATTAAGTCCACAATAGAATTGGTTACTTTTCCGCATGGCCAAATAGTAATTTTTAAAATCTTTTTTGAAAAAATTTCCAATGGCAGTCCAATAACATTCCAAAATTTAAATTGTGCAGATGTTACCGATTATCTCTAAATTATTGGTTTTTCAAAGTTTCATTTAAAATTAAAAAAGTCCACATTACAATTGGTTATCTTTCCATTAGGCCAAATGATAATTTAAAAAATCTTTTTTCTATAAAATTGCAATGGTAATCCAGTAAAATGGTAAAATTATTTTGTCGAGATCTTGCCAAATCTGTCTAAAATTTAGGTTTCAGGAAGATTAGATAGGAATTTGCTAAATCAAAAGGCAAACGTTGCTTGAAAATCAATTGGGAATCATTACACAGTGTCCAGCCTTTTTCACATTTAAGATAAACTGTGTAATGTCCAGAAGTAACAGTAGGTCCATCATGGAAAATTATTGCAACAGTTACAAAAGTTTTTCCTGAAATTGATAATTGCTGTCCTGTAAACTTCTTTATTAAAGTATCCAATTTTGAACCATCAGCTCTACATCGTTCCATCATTAAAATTACATACTGTCCGTATTCCTTTAAAATTAATGTTGAAAACATGTCAGATTTACACTCACCACATTTCATGCTATGATTAGCATCTTTAACTAATTTTGCAAAAGTAACTGTTTTACTCTCTGGCAATGTCAAATAAATAAACCTTTCATTATCAACATTAGAGCCACATATATTATAACAATTTTCACAACTATGTTCCCATTTATAAGAGAGACCAAATAAAATATCAATTGCAACTTCTTCTTCTTCCAGTACTTGAAGAAAATACATCAAAAATTCATGTGCATCTTGCTGTTCATTTTGAGAAAACTGTGTTCGTCCTGAACATACATCTAAAAGTTTTCTAATTTCAGTAGCACTTTCTATTTGACTTTTATCATTACTCAGCTTATGAAAAAGGAGACTCAGCTCAGAACAGAATCTTTTTCCCTGATTTACTATTATCTGCTCTTGCAAACTTTCAAGATAAAATGCAACATTCAGCACTACATTAGCGTAGCAGTTGACACCAGAGCTATTTTCAAAATGACATCCTACAACCTGTTCTTCATTTTCCTTTTTCTTTTTGCTTGCAATTACATCACTCCTCTTTTTTTTCCTCCTCTCTACATCTTCATTACAGATATTCTCATTTCTCCTTTTACGAGAAACTACATGTTTCTCCAACACAGGATACTGACCTAAATGAGGAGCATAGGTTCTTCTTAATCTATTATACTCCTTTACACAATTTGCATCAGCACTAACTTTTGAGTCATCAAAGTCTATCATGAATAAACCAGATAATGTTTTCACTCGTGACAAAGCTACATAAGCCATACCTTCTTTGAACACAGTTGAACCAATGTTCACAAATGCACAATCTACAGTCAATCCTTGAGACTTGTGAATAGTTACAGCATATGCTAGAGAAAATGGAAACTGCTTTCTACGTACATATAAGTCTTTCACAAGCATGAAACGAACTGAACAACGACAAATATCTTTAACTTCTTCTATCTGATCAAATTTTATTTTTAAACATTCAATTCCATCTTTTTTCTGATAATTAATAAAACCCACAACTCTTCCCATAGCTCCATTAACTAAACCTTTTTCAACATCCAAATTTCTCCTTAAAAATACTCTACAGTTCATGCAAACATATAGATTTTTTTCTAATCCAGCTGTTTTGGAAATGTTCTTCTCTAGTGAATTCAATTTATTTTTCAGTGTGCCTGTTACTGTGACAGTAATTCTTCCATCCTCAATTTTGTCAACTGCTTCCAATTTCCTGATCTCCTCCTTTTCCAATTTCAAAAGCTCCTCATTGAATATTGAGCATTCACGTAGAGTTGGCATTAAGCAGATGACACTTTTGTTTTCTGCAATGTTCTTGTATATCTTCTCAGCAACTATTTCTTCCTTTGGAAATAAATTATGTAGCAGCCGACTCTGTAATGCTTTTGTGCCAGCTTCAGTGAGTAGTCCAATTCTGATATCTTTCAGAATACTTCCATATTCTTCATCGTTTGCTTGCCTCATATTAGTAGTAAGTTCCTTGTACTCAAAGAAGGACCAAATATTTGTATTTCCGATGCTTCCCAATGACTTCTTCGTGTCTTCATGTGTGACAGTATTAAACACTGGTTGTCCTTTAACTGGAGTAAGTTGCAAAAGATCTCCAAAAACTATGACGTGTTTTCCACCAAATAACATGTCATAGTCTGTCTTCAAAATTTGCTGCATTCTTAAATGCACAAAGGCAAGCATTAAGTTTGATACCATGCTCACCTCATCAATAATGAGAACTTGCATCTTCTTCAATACTCTTGAAACTTCCAAGGATGCTTCTCCAGTTAGCTTGTTGAATTGTATTTTGTTCTCATGCTCCACTGGTAACATTAGCAAACGATGTAAAGTGATTCCTTTTATGTTATATGCTGCTAACCCAGTTGGAGCAGTAACCACACAAGACAAAGTAGAATCCGTTTTTTGCTTTAGGTAGCTTCTGATGACTTTTATTAGGAAACTTTTTCCAGTTCCAGCTTGTCCGCTTACATACATCCTGATTGGATGAAATGATGTGCATGAGCACTCTTTTTTTTCATGTAGAAATCCGTGATCAATTTTGTTTTTGATCTCTTCATAAATTTGTTGCTGCTCTTGATTCAGTTGTCTTTCCAAATTTTCTAAGTCTATAAATTCTTCTTGAGCTTGATTCATAGCCGTTTCCACTTCATTCATGGCTATTGATGCTTCATTTTCAACGATTGGTTGTCCTAGGGGATCTTGACTGAGTGTTCCTGAACTTTGGCTGTCCTGAGAACTATCTCTAGCTATTTCTGCTGCAATTGTAGTTTCCTGTTCAATTTCTTCATTTAACATTTGCAGATAAGTTGAGAATGTACTGCATTGTATGCTGTCTTTGCAAGCATTAAAAGAATCTTCATAGCTCTGGAATTCTCCCAGTAGTTCATCCTCTGTACGCCATGGTTTAAACAACTGTAAAAGAGCCAAGTAGTAAAATTCCTTCTTGTCAGTAGTGTCGCAACTCAGCTTCCGGTGATTTATCAAACTTCCTTTTGTTTGCTTCACCAAACATCCTTCTTCACCAACGACTTTATATTTTCCATTGTTGATGTCTTCTGCAGCTTTCCGTGAATAAATGTAGTTCTGCAGCACTTCATAGAGACACATGTTCTCCAGATGATGACTTCTCTTGGGATAATATGTGTCCAACATGTTTGATTTCAAAATATCTGTACTTTCTGGGTCATTCTCGGCCAAATATTCAATTTCTCCTACAGATTTCAGTACCCGATTTCTCATTGCTGCAAGGCCTAAACTTGCCCAAATTATTCTTCTTGACTTCGAGTAGAGACTTGCAGAAGATAACCTATCTGAACATTCGTAGGATCCAATTTCTCGATGCGATAACATCTTCAAACTGAAACTGTACAGCTTCTTACTGACAGTCTTCTCGTGAGAAATCTCTTCCCACATTTCCTTCAATTCTGTTTTTTCTGATTTTGTAATGTAAGACGTTACATATCGAGCAACAGCAATGGAATTGTCAGCAACATACTGTATATCCATGTTAGCGTTCCACATGGATAAAATGACTGGGTTGTAGTCATTTATATTTTTTGATTCTTCTTTTCTTTTAAGGTTGTAGGTATTCTTAGGTGATTTTCTTGTGATAGTATGTCTCACAGCTGACATAAAACTGTTTACTCTTCCATTTGAAAGAACAGGTCTAGGAAATCCAAATCGACATTTAGTGTAGTATTTTTCTTTGCTCTTGTATTTCCGTCGACAGTATTTTCCACACCGATGACTTTGGAAACGTAAAACTTGCTCCTTTAACTTGTTCTCTTCTGTGCTTTTTGGTATAGCACATGTTGCATATTCTTCAATGTAAGATAACACTGCTTCATCAGTATCTGTTCCAAACTTTGGGGCATCCTTGATCCACAACAGCATATGAATATGAGGAGCACCTCTTGCCTGGTACTCTTTTCTCCAAAAGAAATCCACTACTTCTCCAAGGGGTGGATTTTTTTTATTGCAGATGAAGGACATCATAGCCTCAAATCTATGATTGAAATATCTGCAAACATTAACCGGATCCAATGAGCACAGTTCTCCTGCTGTCTTGTATTCGATGTTTTTAATGTTTGAATTGGCCTCTCGTAGAAAATCCAGTAAATCATCCCAAGCGTACTCGGCACAGCTTAGGGTAAGGAACCATGTTGGTGTTCCTAAATTCCGTAACATGCATTTTAGTTCACCATGGCGTCGGTACCAATATTCATTTGTCCCACGCTGACAAGCCATCAGATTGATCAGTTGTGTTTCCAAATGATCATCTCGGTGCTGCACTTTCTCCATAAAATCCTTAGCAGACACATTTTGTAAATGTACTCCACTTTTTAAAATGTGATTTACTGCATAAGACAGTGCAGACAAGTCGCTTTCAAATAAAAGATGGAACAAATAAGGAATACTTTGTCGAAATCTGGGATCTTCAGCATATAGTCTTGTAGTCCGATACTCAGAAGCTGGAATCTGTTCTGGACGTTCATCGTATCGTCCTCCTTTTCCTTTAGGAAACAGCTGGGGAAAACATCGAGCTTCCAAGCTCTCCTCCCATACACTCACGGGAGTTCCTTTTGCTTTCTTCATCTGAAAGAGATCAATATTGTCTCCCATAACTTCTTTCGAATGAAGAGGATGTATGCTAAAATGTTCATAAATTTCTTCTTCCTTTGACTTGTCCACTTTTTCAATTTGTCCAGTTGGTGTTTCTGTGTCTTCTTGTAAATCTTCTTCTTCTTCTTCTTCTATATAAATTGATTCATACCATTTGTTATTCTTTTTCAAATACAAATTTGCTCTTTGTACTTTCCGCACATCTACCAGCTCCTGCCAAATCTTCTTATTCTTTGTAGGTACACCATTAACTAGAATAATTAATGGTTCAGTTTCCAAAGTATCCGCATCAATAGTTTCCATATTTTTTTTCAAATCCAAGGGCAAATACACCACTCTACCTTTTAAACCTCTCAGTAAATCTGAAGGAGGTAATTTACCAGTTTTCGGCTCCATACGTACTATGGTCTGGAACGGATGAACACATTGAATGAGTATAGACTCATATGTATTTAATTCAGAAAGTTCAGCAGGAATAGCATCCAATTCTAAATTATTATGTACAGCTCTGGTCGGCATTCTATTTTCCTCTAACTTGTTGTAACAGTATTTACAAATACGCTGATCTTCACCCAATTCAAAACAATTTTCTAGAAATATATATGTGGCAAAATCCTTCCACTTATAATTATCTTCATTTTCACTCTTTCTGTAGAGATCAACATTCCTAGTTTGTTTTCTATAATGAGTTCTGCGGCAACAAATACAAGTAAAATTTGGTCTTTCATTAGAGACTATTGCAAATTTTGTTATGTGATCATTAAATGTGTTACTTACAGAGGGTTCTACATTCTCTTCCACTTCTTCCTCATTTACTGTGTCCTTCTCTGCACTGTTTTGTTCAGGACCAAAGTAACAAAACTGAATTTCATCAACAACCTTCTCTACATCTGATACCGTTCCTCGGAACAGAGCCCTATTCAATTCATTTAACTTTATTGCTGGACTTTTGGCAAAATACAACCGTCTCACAAACTTTCTCATTTCAGTATGATGAACAGCCAGCATCCTAAAATGATGGAAAACACTATTACACACTTTTTTAGATAGACAAGCCAGAGAATGACCCTGCAAACCAGTATTCTCTCTCACTCTGCATGGATCCAGACTTTGAAGCACCTTAATCTTCTGTTTTATACTTTTTTTACTATATTCTCTTAGAAACTCTCGAAATTTGTCAATAGATTCCTGACGCACAGTGCAAATACTACTACAATTCCAAATGTACACTGGGGCTTTAGGACGTCTCCCCATAGCCTCATCTGCCATCACTTGTACCTCATCTCTTGGAACCATTATCTCCTTCTCCATTATGCAACCATTTTTTACTTCGTAAGAACGACCTCTGGTGTCAACTGCATGCAGCAAACTATTACTTTGAAAATAGCTCTCTTCATTAAAAAAAGGTTCACTACTTGAACTATGCATCCACTTTCCTAAAAACACTTTACAAAAGTTTGTTCTGTTCACTACTCTTTTCCTTTTGCTATGTGATTTCAGTACATTAACCATTTTGTCTAATGCACGCATCCTATTCAAAATTAAAATGAATAGTTTCCTTTTTAATTCTAATGCCTTTGCTGCAATGGCTTCTATTTCTTTTTTTCTTTTATAAAACTTTGTCTTTTTCTTATATTTCTTCACATCCTTCATCAAATTGGACATAACTCTTCTCTGAAACATTTTTCTACGTATCTCTTTAAACGCTGTTTTTCTATTTATATAAATCTTTTCAGTTGCTGAAGGTATATTTGCATTAACTAAATTCTCAATTTTTTCCTCTCCTTTTCTTTTCAATACATCCTTTCCAGTACAGACATTTTGTACATTTTTCATTCTTTTGAATATATTTTTTAGAAATTGTTTTTTCTGCTTACCAGAAGATTTTTTCTTTTTCCCAACATGAGCATCTTCTACTAACTTTGGTCCTCTAGTTGTCTTCAAATATAGGTTTTTTTTGTGCGTTTTTTGAACTCTGGATTTTGTAGGCATCTTAAATTTTGTTCACTGCTCTTCAGCAATACCTGAAAAAAACAAAAAAAAAATTCCTTTATTTAATTTAAATATATTACTACATTTCTTTTCACAATAGTCACAGAACGAAATTTCTTTGCCAATTTGAATGCACACTTACTGCTCTTTTTTTTTGGCAAGTGAAAATCACTTTTACAGACTGACACATTATGAAACCACTTTTCAGATTTTTTTAAAAGCCCATGTCCAGACTGCTTTTTCAGACCACCACCATGTGTATCCTCGGTGACTGCCTACACTCCAGCAAGGGCAACCAGCCTTAGTGATGCTGAATGTATTTGCATTACAGACTGAAACCTCAAAACCCCACTCGCTTGTAAATACTGTGCATGATTATACATGGAAAGGAGCTGGGTGTGTGCTAAGAGTCTGCTTCTGCACCAAAAAAATCGCTCCCCCTTTTTCCTACTAATGCAACTGTGAAATCACCAGAGCAAAACGCAATAAATCTCTGCCTGTAAATCCTATTTGCACACAGAGTCATGTTTTCACATTAGTCACAAAACGAAATTTCTTTGCCAATTTGAATGCACAGTTACTGCTCTTTTTTTTTGGCAAGTGAAAATCACTTTTACAGACTGACACATTATGAAACCACTTTTCAGTTTTTTTTAAAAGCCCATGTCCAGACTGCTTTTTCAGACCACCACCATGTGTATCCTCGGTGACTGCCTACACTCCAGCAAGGGCAACCAGCCTTAGTGATGCTGAATGTATTTGCATTACAGACTGAAACCTCAAAACCCCACTCGCTTGTAAATACTGTGCATGATTATACATGGAAAGGAGCTGGGTGTGTGCTAAGAGTCTGCTTCTGCACCAAAAAAATCGCTCCCCCTTTTTCCTACTAATGCAACTGTGAAATCACCAGAGCAAAACGCAATAAATCTCTGCCTGTAATTCCTATTTGCACACAGAGTCATGTTTTCACATTAGTCACAAAACGAAATTTCTTTGCCAATTTGAATGCACACTTACTGCTCTTTTTTTTTGGCAAGTGAAAATCACTTTTACAGACTGACACATTATGAAACCACTTTTCAGATTTTTTTTAAAAGCCCATGTCCAGACTGCTTTTTCAGACCACCACCATGTGTATCCTCGGTGACTGCCTACACTCCAGCAAGGGCAACCAGCCTTAGTGATGCTGAATGTATTTGCATTACAGACTGAAACCTCAAAACCCCACTCGCTTGTAAATACTGTGCATGATTATACATGGAAAGGAGCTGGGTGTGTGCTAAGAGTCTGCTTCTGCACCAAAAACATCGCTCCCCCTTTTTCCTACTAATGCAACTGTGAAATCACCAGAGCAAAACGCAATAAATCTCTGCCTGTAATTCCTATTTGCACACAGAGTCATGTTTTCACATTAGTCACAAAACGAAATTTCTTTGCCAATTTGAATGCACACTTACTGCTCTTTTTTTTTGGCAAGTGAAAATCACTTTTACAGACTGACACATTATGAAACCACTTTTCAGATTTTTTTAAAAGCCCATGTCCAGACTGCTTTTTCAGACCACCACCATGTGTATCCTCGGTGACTGCCTACACTCCAGCAAGGGCAACCAGCCTTAGTGATGCTGAATGTATTTGCATTACAGACTGAAACCTCAAAACCCCACTCGCTTGTAAATACTGTGCATGATTATACATGGAAAGGAGCTGGGTGTGTGCTAAGAGTCTGCTTCTGCACCAAAAAAATCGCTCCCCCTTTTTCCTACTAATGCAACTGTGAAATCACCAGAGCAAAACGCAATAAATCTCTGCCTGTAATTCCTATTTGCACACAGAGTCATGTTTTCACATTAGTCACAAAACGAAATTTCTTTGCCAATTTGAATGCACACTTACTGCTCTTTTTTTTTGGCAAGTGAAAATCACTTTTACAGACTGACACATTATGAAACCACTTTTCAGTTTTTTTTAAAAGCCCATGTCCAGACTGCTTTTTCAGACCACCACCATGTGTATCCTCGGTGACTGCCTACACTCCAGCAAGGGCAACCAGCCTTAGTGATGCTGAATGTATTTGCATTACTGACTGCAACCTCAAACCCTTAAAGTATTCCTTATTTTTACCAGTACACCTTAATTTATCATGAAAAAATAGTCCATATTATTTTACATGTTCCTCACATTTAAATTTCTCCTAAAACAGAAAATAATAAACACAACTTCAACAAAAGGAATTCCAATTCTATTATTCATTTCTTAATTTACCATATACATCCCCTCTCAAACTCATAACTCACCTTTAAAATTAGTTAGTTGTGAAAGAAATGTGGCACTCAAACAGCAGATTATCAGAGCCAGGATCTCTGTTCTCTACACCTCTCTCCTCTCAGCAGAACCAGAAAATGGCAAAGTTTCCCTCTATTTTTCCACACATATACATGTAAGTTTCAAATCTCAGTGCTTCCCCCTTTTTTTCAAATGTAATCACACATTTCTATTGGTTGAAAACCAACCCTTTTCTTAAAGTACCCTTCCCCCAACTTGACTTCTGCCTGCTACCATAGCAACAGCTCATGGAACACTGCTGTGTGGAGTTAGGTCAGAAGTTCGCCAAACAATGTTTCAATTCCACAGAGCAAGAGTGCTTGACTTTTCAAACCTTACAGCAAATCCATAGTACTGTTCTTTGGTAACACATTTTTCTGTACCAATACAAAACATGCTTCTATAAATTTACACATACAGCCTAGTTTTTAGTGTAGAATGGTATGAAACAGCCAATCAGTTCTTTTTTTTTATAAAAAAATATGTATGCCTCCATTTCCAAACTGTTTTTCATTTCTTTTTACCATTCTACTGAATTACACCTCCTGAGTGCACCCCGATCTCCTTGAAAGATGTTCACAGTGTGAATTGTAGGCTATGTCTTCTGGAGTGAAAAGTATGCAGAGAAAACAGATATGGTGAGAGACCTTGCTTTACCAAATGTAGACATTAAATGGATTGGTCAGAGAGGGTTAAAGTGGCACCAATTGATGCCATTGGTGAAATCCTTCATGCAAATCCAACACCCTGACCTCATAATAGTGCACTGTGGTGGCAATGACCTAGGCACTTTGACTGGGGTAGGTATGGAAATGCTTATGAAGGACACCTTTGCACAACTGTTTTCTCTTTTCCCTAAAACTGCCTTTGTGTTTTCCAACATATGCCAAAGGCAAAAATGGAACTGGTCCAATCATTTCTGTCCGCAAATTGACAAAGCAAGAAAGCACGTCAACAAATCTGTTTCTGCTTTCCTCCGTGACTATGGTATGGGTGCCATTTACCACAACAACTTGCGTTATGACATGCAAGACATTTATAGAGGAGATGGTGTGCACTTCAATGATGAAGGGAACAGAGTCTTCCTCTTGAACCTTAGACTCTGCATCGGTACTTACTTGTAGGTACCAATAAAAAATCACTTCATAAACACAACAGCTCTTTTTAGAGCCCCCTAATATCTAAACACTTAAATCTGCATTTCATTTCTTTTATTTTATTTTTTTTACCGTACGCGTACGGTGAGCTTACCGTACGCGTACCCCGTGATTTTATTAAAAATCAATAAATGTTTTCTTTGTACTTTTCTGTCCTTCTTTGACCCCCTCACAAATGTAAGGGGGTCTGTAACTCTCCTCCTTGCCCCCTTTTCTTGTTATCACTCTTTTTTTTCTGAGTGAAACACACAAAATGGCGGCCGTCGCTTCCTGGTTTCGGCCGATTAGAATGTTTACTAAGATCTAAGAGCCAATCAGAATCGCGCTCGCGCACGCCACCGTACGCATACGGTAAGCGTACCGTAAGCGTACCGTAAGCTGGCTCAGATATATATATTGATTTAAAGGCTATTTTCTCAGAATCTACTGAACAGATTTACACCAAACCTACAAAAGGCACTTCCTTGACCTAGGGACTACCTCTCTGCCAAATTTCTAGTAATTCTGTTCAGCCGTTCGGGCTGTAGCCCTGTCTAAAGGTCCTATGGAAAAATGCATGGGAAAAACGTGTTTTGGGACCCCCCTTTTATCTCAGCCCCCGCTTGACGAATCCCCCCGAGACTTTCAGGGTAGGAGCGGAGCGTAGCGCCCCACCTATTTTGAGAAATTTGCGAGGATTCGTCAACCGGCGCCAAAGTTATTCAAAATAGAATGTTGCGGATTTCCTATGGAAAAGGGGTCCTAACTATAACTACCTACTGGCGACCGCCAGTAGGTAATATATATATATATCAAAACGCAAAGGTTGCCCCCATGGAGATGCCACACAAAGAGGAGTTACCGCACTGACAGCACCGGCGGCAGCAACTTGGCTGCTCTGTTCACTTCCCTCATAGCACCAAACGCGTTTTCGGGCGGTGAGCCCTTGATCACTGGTGAATACTGAGACACGGAGGCAGCAGCTGCGTAGGAAAACTCCCTTTATTTGAAATTAGAAGTCCCGCCCCAGTGGGCGTCAACATGCACAGCATTGTGGTAGATGCAGTCTTAAGGCATGAGCAAGACTCAACAAGTTTCAATTACACCCCAATCGGTGTCACTGCCTCCGTTGCAAATATGAAAGAGAGCATGGTACAGCCGCCTTGACACCAATCACATCCGATGATGAGGCCTCCCCGATTCCTACCGGTGCTCATGTTGGCAAGCACCAGGATCCGCTCACAAAAGCGGCGGGGCATCTCCGCGGCCGGGCCGGCCGCTAAACATCAAAACGCAAAGGTTGCCCCCATGGAGATGCCACACAAAGAGGAGTTACCGCACTGACAGCACCGGCGGCGGCAACTTGGCTGCTCTGTTCACTTCCCTCATAGCACCAAACGCGTTTCGGGCGGTGAGCCCTTGATCACTGGTGAATACTGAGACACGGAGGCAGCAGCTGCGTAGGAAAACTCCCTTTATTTGAAATTAGAAGTCCCGCCCCAGTGGGCGTCAACATGCACAGCATTGTGGTAGATGCAGTCTTAAGGCATGAGCAAGACTCAAGAAGTTTCAATTACACCCCAATCGGTGTCACTGCCTCCGTTGCAAATATGAAAGTGAGCATGGTACAGCCGCCTTGACACCAATCACATCCGATGATGAGGCCTCCCCAATTCCTACCGGTGCTCGTGTTGGCAAGCACCAGGATCCGCTCACAAAAGCGGCGGGGCATCTCCGCGGCCGGGCCGGCCGCTAAACATCAAAACGCAAAGGTCGCCCCCATGGAGATGCCACACAAAGAGAAGTTACCGCACTGACAGCACCGGCGGCGGCAACTTGGCTGCTCTGTTCACTTCCCTCATAGCACCAAACGCGTTTCGGGCGGTGAGCCCTTGATCACTGGTGAATACTGAGACACGGAGGCAGCAGCTGCGTAGGAAAACTCCCTTGCTCCCCATGCTCACTTTCATAATTGCAACGGAGGCAGTGACACCGATTGGGGTGTAATTGAAACTTCTTGAGTCTTGCTCATGCCTTAAGACTGCATCTACCACAATGCTGTGCATGTTGACGCCCACTGGGGCGGGACTTCTAATTTCAAATAAAGGGAGTTTTCCTAGGCAGCTGCTGCCTCCGTGTCTCAGTATTCACCAGTGATCAAGGGCTCACCGCCCGAAACGCGTTTGGTGCTATGAGGGAAGTGAACAGAGCAGCCAAGTTGCCGCCGCCGGTGCTGTCAGTGCGGTAACTCCTCTTTGTGTGGCATCTCCATGGGGGCAACCTTTGCGTTTTGATGTTTAGCGGCCGGCCCGGCCGCGGAGATGCCCCGCCGCTTTTGTGAGCGGATCCTGGTGCTTGCCAACACGAGCACCGGTAGGAATCGGGGAGGCCTCATCATCGGATGTGATTGGTGTCAAGGCGGCTGTACCATGCTCACTTTCATATTTGCAACGGAGGCAGTGACACCGATTGGGGTGTAATTGAAACTTCTTGAGTCTTGCTCATGCCTTAAGACTGCATCTACCACAATGCTGTGCATGTTGACGCCCACTGGGGCGGGACTTCTAATTTCAAATAAAGGGAGTTTTCCTACGCAGCTGCTGCCTCCGTGTCTCAGTATTCACCAGTGATCAAGGGCTCACCGCACGAAACGCGTTTGGTGCTATGAGGGAAGTGAACAGAGCAGCCAAGTTGCCGCCGCCGGTGCTGTCAGTGCGGTAACTCCTCTTTGTGTGGCATCTCCATGGGGGCAACCTTTGCGTTTTGATGTTTAGCGGCCGGCCCGGCCGCGGAGATGCCCCGCCGCTTTTGTGAGCGGATCCTGGTGCTTGCCAACACGAGCACCGGTAGGAATCGGGGAGGCCTCATCATCGGATGTGATTGGTGTCAAGGCGGCTGTACCATGCTCACTTTCATATTTGCAACGGAGGCAGTGACACCGATTGGGGTGTAATTGAAACTTCTTGAGTCTTGCTCATGCCTTAAGACTGCATCTACCACAATGCTGTGCATGTTGACGCCCACTGGGGCGGGACTTCTAATTTCAAATAAAGGGAGTTTTCCTACGCAGCTGCTGCCTCCGTGTCTCAGTATTCACCAGTGATTAAGGGCTCACCGCCCGAAACGCGTTTGGTGCTATGAGGGAAGTGAACAGAGCAGCTAAGTTGCCGCCGCCGGTGCTGTCACTGCGGTAACTCCTCTTTGTGTGGCATCTCCATGGGGGCAACCTTTGCGTTTTGATGTTTAGCGGCCGGCCCGGCCGCGGAGATGCCCCGCCGCTTTTGTGAGCGGATCCTGGTGCTTGCCAACACGAGCACCGGTAGGAATCGGGGAGGCTTCATCATCGGATGTGATTGGTGTCAAGGCGGCTGTACCATGCTCACTTTCATATTTGCAACGGAGGCAGTGACACCGATTGGGGTGTAATTGAAACTTCTTGAGTCTTGCTCATGCCTTAAGACTGCATCTACCACAATGCTGTGCATGTTGACGCCCACTGGGGCGGGACTTCTAATTTCAAATAAAGGGAGTTTTCCTACGCAGCTGCTGCCTCCGTGTCTCAGTATTCACCATTGATCAAGGGCTCACCGCCCGAAACGCGTTTGGTGCTATGAGGGAAGTGAACAGAGCAGCCAAGTTGCCGCCGCCGGTGCTGTCAGTGCGGTAACTCCTCTTTGTGTGGCATCTCCATGGGGGCAACCTTTGCGTTTTGATGTTTAGCGGCCGGCCCGGCCGCGGAGATGCCCCGCCGCTTTTGTGAGCGGATCCTGGTGCTTGCCAACACGAGCACCGGTAGGAATCGGTTAGGCCTCATCATCGGATGTGATTGGTGTCAAGGCGGCTGTACCATGCTCACTTTCATATTTGCAACGGAGGCAGTGACACCGATTGGGGTGTATTTGAAACTTCTTGAGTCTTGCTGGAATTTCTATGGTTTTGTACGAGTGAAATGTCCAACTAACTATAACGTTCCTGAAACCTATGGTTTTTTCAGTGAATTTCTATGGTTTTTTTAAAATACTAATTACTAACTATAACGTGCCTGAAACCTATGGTTTTTTCAGTGAATTTCTATGTTTTTTTAAAAATGCTAATTTCTAACTATAACGTGCTTGAAACCTATGGTTTTTCCAGTGAATTTCAAAGGTTTTTAAATGAAAATTTGTAAGTCTAATGTACCTCAATCCTATGTTATTTTTATTTTATATATATATATATATATATATATATATATATATATATATATATATATTCACTGAAAAAACCATGGGTTTCACACACGTTATAGTTAGGACTTAGCATTTAAAAAACCTTAGAAATTCAGTGAAAAAACCATAGGTTTCACACACGTTATAGTTAGGAATTAGCATTTAAAAAACCTTAGAAATTCAGTGAAAAAAACCATAGGTTTCACACATGTTATAGTTAACTGGACATTTTACTCGTAAAAAACCATTGAAATTGCCCCGTTATAGTTAGTTCAGCTAACTATAACTCGCGCGCCCGCAATGCACTGCTGATGACGTCACATATTACATCACTCATGACATGGTCAGTGATATCACTCATGACATCACTGATGACATCTCAAATGACATCACTGATGACATCACTGATGACATCATCCAGTGAATGTGTGTTTTTCTGAAAATTAAATATGTTTTATATATGTATATCTCAAGGTCGATGGAAGAATAAATGGGTATATAAGTGTCTAAATGGATGAATTGTTTTTGAAAAATTGATTGTATTACTGACTGATTAAGTGTATCTTAGTGAATACATGGCTTAGTGAGTAATGTTTAAATATGTAAATATCTGTATCAGTCTCTCACTTTGTGTATAAGTGGCTGCATGGGTTGGTGTGTAGCTACATGAGTGTCTAAATAGGTTATTAGTTGGTTTTTTGAGTATCAGTATGAGTGTGAGTGTCTGGTTCGGTGAGGGGTATTACGTAGTGCATGGGTGCATGAATGAGTGACTCACTGTTTGTATGTGTTGAAGACAGCATGTGTGCAGGACTGTATGGGTGGATGAGTGTATGTATGGGTGTGTTAGTGAGTGAATGACTGTCTCAATAGTGTCTTTATGTGTAACTACATATGTTTTAAACTAGTATATGTGACTATTGGTGTATATATGTGAGTATATGTGAGAGTGAGAGATTGAAAGAGTTCCTGTATGAATAAGTATGTGTTTCTATAAGTGATTGTTTAAAAGACTAAGTATGTGTAAGTTTCCGTAGAAGTAAGTGTGGTGGTGTGTGTATAACTGTATATGCAAGTAAATGTATGTTTGATTCTTTATTAGCATGACTAACTATGTGTGTGAGTACCTCTATGGATGAGTGGCATTGTGTAACAGGATGTATACGTGTATGAGTACATATGATGAGTGAGTACATGTATGAGTGACTGTATAGGACTGTTGGTGAATGAGTGGATGTGTATTTGGATCTTAGAATTACTGTATAGGTTGTTGTAACTGGTATTGGTATGTCCATTGTTTTTAAAATTTTAATTTCTATTTTTGATTGTGTGTATCAAAGGTTATATTAGGGGAAGAGGAGGTCTGCCACTCTATCACAAGGATGATGTCATCAGTGATGTCATCAGTGATGTCATTTGAGATGTCATCAGTGATGTCATGAGTGATGTCACTGACCATGTCATGAGTGATGTAATATGTGACGTCATCAGCAGTGCATTGCGGGCGCGCGAGTTATAGTTAGCTGAACTAACTATATAACGGGGCAATTTCAATGGTTTTTTACGAGTAAAATGTCCAGTTAACTATAACATGTGTGAAACCTATGGTTTTTTTCACTGAATTTCTAAGGTTTTTTAAATGCTAATTCCTAACTATAACGTGTGTGAAACCTATGGTTTTTTCACTGAATTTCTAAGGTTTTTTAAATGCTAAGTCCTAACTATAACGTGTGTGAAACCCATGGTTTTTTCAGTGAATTTGCAAGGTTTTTTAAATGCTAATTTTGTTTTTTTTCTTCTATTTTTTTAAACATATTTTTATTTTAATTTTCTATCCTTTTTTAAAGACTATGGTTAAATTTTTAAAATTCTATAATATGTTTTTTTTAATATATTTTATAAAATAAACATGTAAAATTTATTAGCAATACATTTTTTCCTTTTTTTTAAATTTTTTTTTAGTACGCGTACCGTAAGCTTACGGTAAGCGTACGGTTTATGCAACGTCCGTAATTTATCTACGCTGTTTGCGTATAGTTACGCAATTTGCGTAGCCGCGCGTCCTCCGCTTGGGACGCGTACGCGTGTACGCTACACGCGCACGTTACGCGGAAGTGTCGGGTAGTGACTGTTATGCGCATGCGCGCAAGCGCGTATCTTTTTTACGCGCATGCGCACTTTTGCCGTAAGCGTACCGTAAGCGTACCGTAAGCGTACGGTAGGTCATGTGATCATGAAACACAACTTTTGATTGGTTGAAACTACTTTCAGTTCTAGAACTCTCCTACACCACACCCATTCCCCTCATTTCTGCTTGTGATCCCTTGGGAGAAGGAGCTGGTTTGTCTTTGGGATACGATGGCAGAACAGCAGAGCTCTTCTGAGAGTGAGGCTAGCACTAGCAGCACTGTCTTGAGGCAGAGATCGAGGAAACAAAAGCCCTCTTATGTATGGGATTATTTTACTTTTCCTGAAGGCCAGCAAAAGGTGAATGCACCCTTAGTAACTTGCAGGCTGTGTCAGCGTGTACTTTCTAGAGGTAATCCTGACAGGAAGTATTCCTTTGGGAATCACACCATGAAGAGACACCTCCAGGATGTACACAGAAGGACACATGGTCATCTTTTTGGAGGTAACTCTTCAGAAAGACAAGCAAGTACATCCACAGCAGCTCAGCCTGGACCATCATCTGCAGGGCTGACTCCTTCTTCTGCAGGTCAGGTGAGCCCTTCATCTGTGGGGGGAGCATCTCTTCTGCTGGCCCTCTGGAAATTAACCCTCGTTTTCTGAGGGTTGATATTCGATGTGCCTCTTGTCATGATCTAATTTGTCATAGGGAGACCAGTGTTTCCCTAGTGAACAACAAAATAGATCAGCACACTTGTCACAGAGACTAATTTTTCCATGCTTTCTTTCCTCTGTCCCTGCATGAACACAACGGTTCTTTTAAGAGCCAACCTTATCTTTCATCTTTTTTTTACATATGTTTTTAAAAACTTTTTTTTTTTTTTTTTACCGTACGCGTACGGTGCGCGTACTTTTTTTTTATTTTTTTAAAAAAACACTAAAAATCAATTATCACATTACAAGGTCCTTGAGAGACTACAATTATTATTATTGACTTACCATACTCACTCAAAAAAATATTTATTCATTTGTTTTTTTTAAAAATAGTTTTAAAAATGGTTCTAGTTTTCGAAAATTTTCTATATCAATCTGAAAAAAAAGAAAAAAGTATTAATATTTTTAAAACAATTTATAATACAGTACACATATTTACATTTTTTTCCAAAAAATATTTTTGCCTTATTTTTGCTGTTTTCAGAATATATTGCATTTCACTATAAATTGTGAAAGCAATTGCATTCATCATTTTACAGCGGGCAAAAAAAAATAACAATCACAAAGATTGTAATAAAAAAGCCCAGAATCTCTTTTTACTTAAACTTAACATTATAGAAATGCATAATATTCTAAAAAAATATCATCTAATACCAATAGTTATTTCTTTAAAATACCGTCTGATATGTTTGTTTCAGAAGTATAATCACAATATTATATCTCAAATAACTCCAAAATACATCTGATTCCATTTCCTTTAGGCCAAATAGTAATTTTAAATTTTTTTTTGGAATAAATTTCAAACGGTAATCCAATAAAATTCTAAAGTTTAATTTGTCCAGATCTCACCGATTCTCTGTAACATTTTGGTTCACGAAAATTTTTTGAATAATTTATTAAGTCCACAATAGAATTGGTTACTTTTCCGCATGGCCAAATAGTAATTTTTAAAATCTTTTTTGAAAAAATTTCCAATGGCAGTCCAATAACATTCCAAAATTTAAATTGTGCAGATGTTACCGATTATCTCTAAATTATTGGTTTTTCAAAGTTTCATTTAAAATTAAAAAAGTCCACATTACAATTGGTTATCTTTCCATTAGGCCAAATGATAATTTAAAAAATCTTTTTTCTATAAAATTGCAATGGTAATCCAGTAAAATGGTAAAATTATTTTGTCGAGATCTTGCCAAATCTGTCTAAAATTTAGGTTTCAGGAAGATTAGATAGGAATTTGCTAAATCAAAAGGCAAACGTTGCTTGAAAATCAATTGGGAATCATTACACAGTGTCCAGCCTTTTTCACATTTAAGATAAACTGTGTAATGTCCAGAAGTAACAGTAGGTCCATCATGGAAAATTATTGCAACAGTTACAAAAGTTTTTCCTGAAATTGATAATTGCTGTCCTGTAAACTTCTTTATTAAAGTATCCAATTTTGAACCATCAGCTCTACATCGTTGCATCATTAAAATTACATACTGTCCGTATTCCTTTAAAATTAATGTTGAAAACATGTCAGATTTACACTCACCACATTTCATGCTATGATTAGCATCTTTAACTAATTTTGCAAAAGTAACTGTTTTACTCTCTGGCAATGTCAAATAAATAAACCTTTCATTATCAACATTAGAGCCACATATATTATAACAATTTTCACAACTATGTTCCCATTTATAAGAGAGACCAAAAAAAATTTCAATGGGAACTCCTTCTTCTTCCACTACCTGAAGAAAATACAACAAGAATTCCTGTGCGTCTTGCTGTACATTTTGAGAAAACTGTGTTCGTCCTGAACATACATCTAAAAGTTTTCTAATTTCAGTAACACTTTCTATTTGAGTTTTATCTTTACTTAGCTTTTGAAAAAGGAGAGTCAGCTCTGAACAGAATCTTTTTCCCTGATTTACTATTATCTGCTCTTGCAAACTTTCCAGATAAAATGCAACATTCAGCACTACATTTGCGTAGCAGTTGACACCAGAGCTATTTTCAAAATGACATCCTACAACCTGTTCTTCATTTTCCTTTTTCTTTTTGCTTACAATTACATCACTCCTCTTTTTTTTCCTCTTCTCTACATCTTCATTACAGATATTCTCATTTTTTCTTTTACGAGAAACTACACGTTTCTCTAACACAGGATACTGACCTAAATGAGGAGCATAGCTTCTTCTTAATCTGTTATACTCCTTTACACAGTTTGTATCAGCACTAACTTTTGAGTCATCAAAGTCTATCATGAATAAACCTGATAATGTTTTCACTCGTGACAAAGCAACATATGCCATACCCTCTTTGAACACAGTTGAACCAATGTTCACAAATGCACAATCTGCAGTCAATCCTTGAGACTTGTGAATAGTTACAGCATATGCTAGAGAAAACGGAAACTGCTTCCTACGTACATATAAGTCTTTCACAAGCATGAAACGAACTGTACAACGACAAATATCTTTAACTTCTTCTAACTGATCAAATTTTATTTTTAAACATTCAACTCCTTCTTTTTTCTGATAATTAATAAAACCCACAACTCTTCCCATCGCTCCATTAACTAAACCTTTTTCAACATCCAAATTTCTTCTTAAAAATACTCTACAGTTCATGCAAACATATAGATTTTTTTCTAATCCAGCTGTTTTGGAGATGTTCTTCTCTAGTGAGTCCAATTTATTTTTCATTTTGCCTGTTACTGTGACAGTAATTCTTCCATCCTCAATTTTGTCCACTGCTTCCAATTTCCTGATCTCTTCCTTTTCCAATTTCAAAAGCTCCTCATTGAATATTGAGCATTCACGTAGAGTTGGCATTAAGCAGATGACACTTTTGTTTTCTGCAATGTTCTTGTATATCTTCTCTGCAACTATTTCTTCCTTTGGAAATAAATTATGTAGCAGCCGACTCTGTAATGCTTTTTTGCCAACTTCTGTGAGTAGTCCAATCCTGATATCTTTCAGAATACTTCCATATTCTTCATCGTTTGCTTGCCTCATATTAGTAGTAAGTTCCTTGTACTCAAAGAAGGACCAAATATTTGTATTTCCGATGCTTCCCAATGACTTCTTCGTGTCTTCATGTGTGACAGTATTAAACACTGGTTGTCCTTTAACTGGAGTAAGTTGCAAAAGATCTCCAAAAACTATGACGTGTTTTCCACCAAATAACATGTCATAGTCTGTCTTCAAAATTTGCTGCATTCTTAAATGCACAAAGGCAAGCATTAAGTTTGATACCATGCTCACCTCATCAATAATGAGAACTTGCATCTTCTTCAATACTCTTGAAACTTCCAAGGATGCTTCTCCAGTTAGCTTGTTGAATTGTATTTTGTTCTCATGCTCCACTGGTAACATTAGCAAACGATGTAAAGTGATTCCTTTTATGTTATATGCTGCTAACCCAGTTGGAGCAGTAACCACACAAGACAAAGTAGAATCCGTTTTTTGCTTTAGGTAGCTTCTGATGACTTTTATTAGGAAACTTTTTCCAGTTCCAGCTTGTCCGCTTACATACATCCTGATTGGATGAAATGATGTGCATGAGCACTCTTTTTTTTCATGTAGAAATCCGTGATCAATTTTGTTTTTGATCTCTTCATAAATTTGTTGCTGCTCTTGATTCAGTTGTCTTTCCAAATTTTCTAAGTCTATAAATTCTTCTTGAGCTTGATTCATAGCCGTTTCCACTTCATTCATGGCTATTGATGCTTCATTTTCAACGATTGGTTGTCCTAGGGGATCTTGACTGAGTGTTCCTGAACTTTGGCTGTCCTGAGAACTATCTCTAGCTATTTCTGCTGCAATTGTAGTTTCCTGTTCAATTTCTTCATTTAACATTTGCAGATAAGTTGAGAATGTACTGCATTGTATGCTGTCTTTGCAAGCATTAAAAGAATCTTCATAGCTCTGGAATTCTCCCAGTAGTTCATCCTCTGTACGCCATGGTTTAAACAACTGTAAAAGAGCCAAGTAGTAAAATTCCTTCTTGTCAGTAGTGTCGCAACTCAGCTTCCGGTGATTTATCAAACTTCCTTTTGTTTGCTTCACCAAACATCCTTCTTCACCAACGACTTTATATTTTCCATTGTTGATGTCTTCTGCAGCTTTCCGTGAATAAATGTAGTTCTGCAGCACTTCATAGAGACACATGTTCTCCAGATGATGACTTCTCTTGGGATAATATGTGTCCAACATGTTTGATTTCAAAATATCTGTACTTTCTGGGTCATTCTCGGCCAAATATTCAATTTCTCCTACAGATTTCAGTACCCGATTTCTCATTGCTGCAAGGCCTAAACTTGCCCAAATTATTCTTCTTGACTTCGAGTAGAGACTTGCAGAAGATAACCTATCTGAACATTCGTAGGATCCAATTTCTCGATGCGATAACATCTTCAAACTGAAACTGTACAGCTTCTTACTGACAGTCTTCTCGTGAGAAATCTCTTCCCACATTTCCTTCAATTCTGTTTTTTCTGATTTTGTAATGTAAGACGTTACATATCGAGCAACAGCAATGGAATTGTCAGCAACATACTGTATATCCATGTTAGCGTTCCACATGGATAAAATGACTGGGTTGTAGTCATTTATATTTTTTGATTCTTCTTTTCTTTTAAGGTTGTAGGTATTCTTAGGTGATTTTCTTGTGATAGTATGTCTCACAGCTGACATAAAACTGTTTACTCTTCCATTTGAAAGAACAGGTCTAGGAAATCCAAATCGACATTTAGTGTAGTATTTTTCTTTGCTCTTGTATTTCCGTCGACAGTATTTTCCACACCGATGACTTTGGAAACGTAAAACTTGCTCCTTTAACTTGTTCTCTTCTGTGCTTTTTGGTATAGCACATGTTGCATATTCTTCAATGTAAGATAACACTGCTTCATCAGTATCTGTTCCAAACTTTGGGGCATCCTTGATCCACAACAGCATATGAATATGAGGAGCACCTCTTGCCTGGTACTCTTTTCTCCAAAAGAAATCCACTACTTCTCCAAGGGGTGGATTTTTTTTATTGCAGATGAAGGACATCATAGCCTCAAATCTATGATTGAAATATCTGCAAACATTAACCGGATCCAATGAGCACAGTTCTCCTGCTGTCTTGTATTCGATGTTTTTAATGTTTGAATTGGCCTCTCGTAGAAAATCCAGTAAATCATCCCAAGCGTACTCGGCACAGCTTAGGGTAAGGAACCATGTTGGTGTTCCTAAATTCCGTAACATGCATTTTAGTTCACCATGGCGTCGGTACCAATATTCATTTGTCCCACGCTGACAAGCCATCAGATTGATCAGTTGTGTTTCCAAATGATCATCTCGGTGCTGCACTTTCTCCATAAAATCCTTAGCAGACACATTTTGTAAATGTACTCCACTTTTTAAAATGTGATTTACTGCATAAGACAGTGCAGACAAGTCGCTTTCAAATAAAAGATGGAACAAATAAGGAATACTTTGTCGAAATCTGGGATCTTCAGCATATAGTCTTGTAGTCCGATACTCAGAAGCTGGAATCTGTTCTGGACGTTCATCGTATCGTCCTCCTTTTCCTTTAGGAAACAGCTGGGGAAAACATCGAGCTTCCAAGCTCTCCTCCCATACACTCACGGGAGTTCCTTTTGCTTTCTTCATCTGAAAGAGATCAATATTGTCTCCCATAACTTCTTTCGAATGAAGAGGATGTATGCTAAAATGTTCATAAATTTCTTCTTCCTTTGACTTGTCCACTTTTTCAATTTGTCCAGTTGGTGTTTCTGTGTCTTCTTGTAAATCTTCTTCTTCTTCTTCTTCTATATAAATTGATTCATACCATTTGTTATTCTTTTTCAAATACAAATTTGCTCTTTGTACTTTCCGCACATCTACCAGCTCCTGCCAAATCTTCTTATTCTTTGTAGGTACACCATTAACTAGAATAATTAATGGTTCAGTTTCCAAAGTATCCGCATCAATAGTTTCCATATTTTTTTTCAAATCCAAGGGCAAATACACCACTCTACCTTTTAAACCTCTCAGTAAATCTGAAGGAGGTAATTTACCAGTTTTCGGCTCCATACGTACTATGGTCTGGAACGGATGAACACATTGAATGAGTATAGACTCATATGTATTTAATTCAGAAAGTTCAGCAGGAATAGCATCCAATTCTAAATTATTATGTACAGCTCTGGTCGGCATTCTATTTTCCTCTAACTTGTTGTAACAGTATTTACAAATACGCTGATCTTCACCCAATTCAAAACAATTTTCTAGAAATATATATGTGGCAAAATCCTTCCACTTATAATTATCTTCATTTTCACTCTTTCTGTAGAGATCAACATTCCTAGTTTGTTTTCTATAATGAGTTCTGCGGCAACAAATACAAGTAAAATTTGGTCTTTCATTAGAGACTATTGCAAATTTTGTTATGTGATCATTAAATGTGTTACTTACAGAGGGTTCTACATTCTCTTCCACTTCTTCCTCATTTACTGTGTCCTTCTCTGCACTGTTTTGTTCAGGACCAAAGTAACAAAACTGAATTTCATCAACAACCTTCTCTACATCTGATACCGTTCCTCGGAACAGAGCCCTATTCAATTCATTTAACTTTATTGCTGGACTTTTGGCAAAATACAACCGTCTCACAAACTTTCTCATTTCAGTATGATGAACAGCCAGCATCCTAAAATGATGGAAAACACTATTGCACACTTTTCTAGATAGACAAGCCAGAGAATGACCCTGCAAACCAGTATTCTCTCTCACTCTGCATGGATCCAGACTTTGAAGCACCTTAATCTTCTGTTTTACACTTTTTTTACTATATTCTCTTAGAAACTCTTGAAATTTGTCAATAGATTCCTGACGCACAGTGCAAATACTACTACAATTCCAAGTGTACACTGGGGCTTTAGGACGTCTCCCCATTGCCTCATCTGCCATCACTTGTACCTCATCTCTTGGAACCATTATCTCCTTCTCCATTATGCAACCATTTTTTACTTCGTATGAACGACCTCTGGTGTCAACTGCATGCAGCAAACTATTACTTTGAAAATAGCTCTCTTCATTAAAAAAAGGTTCACTACTTGAACTATGCATCCACTTTCCTAAAAACACTTTACAAAAGTTTGTTCTGTTCACTACTCTTTTCCTTTTGCTATGTGATTTCAGTACATTAACCATTTTGTCTAAAGTACGCATCCTATTCAAAATTAAAATGAATAGTTTCCTTTTTAATTCTAATGCCTTTGCTGCAATGGCTTCAATTTCTTTTTTTCTCTTAAAAAACTTAGCCTTTTGCTTATATTTCTTCACATCCTTTATCAAATTGGACATAACTCTTCTCTGAAACATTTTTCTACGTATCTCTTTAAACGCTGTTTTTCTGTTTAAGTTTAACTTTTTAGTTGCAGAAGGTATATTTGCATTAACTAAATTCTCAATTTTTTCTTGTCCTTTTTGTTTGAAATCATTCTTTCCTGTACAGACATTTTGTACATTTTTCCTTTTTTTGAATATATTCCTTAGAAAATATTTTTTTTGCTTACCAGAAGATTTTTTCTTCCTTCCAACATCAGCATCTTCTACTAACTTTGATCCTCTAGTTGTCTTCAAATATAGTTTTTTTTTTTGCGTTTTTTGAACTCTGGATTTTGTAGGCATCTTTAATTTTGTTCACTGCTCTTCAGCAATACCTGAAAAAAACAAAAAAAAAAATCCTTTATTTTATTTAAATATATTACTACATTTCTTTTCACAATAGTCACAAAACGAAATTTCTTTGCCAATTTGAATGCACACTAACTGCTCTTTTTTTTGGGCAAGTGAAAATCACTTTTACAAACTGTCACATTATGAAACCACTTTTCAGATTTTTTAAAAAGCCCATGTCCAGACTGCTACACTCCAGCAAGGGCAACCAGCCTTAGTGATGCTGAATGTATTTGCATTACAGACTGAAACCTGAAAACCCCACTCGCTTGTAAATACTGTGCATGATTATACATGGCAAGCACATGGGTGTGTGCTAAGAGTCTGCTTCTTCCCCCAAAAAATCGCTCCCCCTTTCCATCTAATGCAACTGTGAAATCACCAGAGCAATACGCAATAAATCTCTGCCTATAATTCCTCTCTGCACACAGAGTCATGTTTTCACATTAGTCCCAAAACGAAATTTCTTTGCCAATTTGAAAGCACACTTACTGCTCCTTTTTTTTTGGGCAAGTGAAAATCACTTTTACAGACTGACACATTATGAAACCACTTTTTTCGATTTTCTTAAATGCACATGTCCAAACTTCTTTTTCAGACCACCTCCATGTGTAACCTGGGTGGCTGCCTACACTCCAGCAAGGGCAACCAGCCTTAGTGATGCTGAATGTATTTGCATTACAGACTGAAACCTGAAAACCCCACTCGCTTGTAAATACTGTGCATGATTATACATGGCAAGCACATGGGTGTGTGCTAAGAGTCTGCTTCTTCCCCCAAAAAATCGCTCCCCCTTTCCATCTAATGCAACTGTGAAATCACCAGAGCAATACGCAATAAATCTCTGCCTATAATTCCTCTCTGCACACAGAGTCATGTTTTCACATTAGTCCCAAAACGAAATTTCTTTGCCAATTTGAAAGCACACTTACTGCTCTTTTTTTTTTGGGCAAGTGAAAATCACTTTTACAGACTGACACATTATGAAACCACTTTTTTGATTTTCTTAAATGCACATGTCCAAACTTCTTTTTCAGACCACCTCCATGTGTAACCTGGGTGGCTGCCTACACTCCAGCAAGGGCAACCAGCCTTAGTGATGCTGAATGTATTTGCATTACAGACTGAAACCTGAAAACCCCACTCGCTTGTAAATACTGTGCATGATTATACATGGCAAGCACATGGGTGTGTGCTAAGAGTCTGCTTCTTCCCCCAAAAAATCGCTCCCCCTTTCCATCTAATGCAACTGTGAAATCACCAGAGCAATACGCAATAAATCTCTGCCTATAATTCCTCTCTGCACACAGAGTCATGTTTTCACATTAGTCCCAAAACGAAATTTCTTTGCCAATTTGAAAGCACACTTACTGCTCTTTTTTTTTGGGGCAAGTGAAAATCACTTTTACAGACTGTCACATTATGAAACCACTTTTTTCGATTTTCTTAAATGCACATGTCCAAACTTCTTTTTCAGACCACCTCCATGTGTAACCTGGGTGGCTGCCTACACTCCAGCAAGGGCAACCAGCCTTAGTGATGCTGAATGTATTTGCATTACAGACTGAAACCTGAAAACCCCACTCGCTTGTAAATACTGTGCATGATTATACATGGCAAGCACATGGGTGTGTGCTAAGAGTCTGCTTCTTCCCCCAAAAAATCGCTCCCCCTTTCCATATAATGCAACTGTGAAATCACCAGAGCAATACGCAATAAATCTCTGCCTATAATTCCTCTCTGCACACAGAGTCATGTTTTCACATTAGTCCCAAAACGAAATTTCTTTGCCAATTTGAAAGCACACTTACTGCTCTTTTTTTTTTGGGCAAGTGAAAATCACTTTTACAGACTGACACATTATGAAACCACTTTTTTCGATTTTCTTAAATGCACATGTCCAAACTTCTTTTTCAGACCACCTCCATGTGTAACCTGGGTGGCTGCCTACACTCCAGCAAGGGCAACCAGCCTTAGTGATGCTGAATGTATTTGCATTACAGACTGAAACCTGAAAACCCCACTCGCTTGTAAATACTGTGCATGATTATACATGGCAAGCACATGGGTGTGTGCTAAGAGTCTGCTTCTTCCCCCAAAAAATCGCTCCCCCTTTCCATCTAATGCAACTGTGAAATCACCAGAGCAAAACGCAATAAATCTCTGCCTATAATTCCTCTCTGCACACAGAGTCATGTTTTCACATTAGTCCCAAAACGAAATGTCTTTGCCAATTTGAAAGCACACTTACTGCTCTTTTTTTTTTGGGCAAGTGAAAATCACTTTTACAGACTGACACATTATGAAACCACTTTTTTCGATTTTCTTAAATGCACATGTCCAAACTTCTTTTTCAGACCACCTCCATGTGTAACCTGGGTGGCTGCCTACACTCCAGCAAGGGCAACCAGCCTTAGTGATGCTGAATGTATTTGCATTACAGACTGAAACCTGAAAACCCCACTCGCTTGTAAATACTGTGCATGATTATACATGGCAAGCACATGGGTGTGTGCTAAGAGTCTGCTTCTTCCCCCAAAAAATCGCTCCCCCTTTCCATCTAATGCAACTGTGAAATCACCAGAGCAATACGCAATAAATCTCTGCCTATAATTCCTCTCTGCACACAGAGTCATGTTTTCACATTAGTCCCAAAACGAAATTTCTTTGCCAATTTGAAAGCACACTTACTGCTCTTTTTTTTTGGGCAAGTGAAAATCACTTTTACAGACTGACACATTATGAAACCACTTTTTTCGATTTTCTTAAATGCACATGTCCAAACTTCTTTTTCAGACCACCTCCATGTGTAACCTGGGTGGCTGCCTACACTCCAGCAAGGGCAACCAGCCTTAGTGATGCTGAATGTATTTGCATTACAGACTGAAACCTGAAAACCCCACTCGCTTGTAAATACTGTGCATGATTATACATGGCAAGCACATGGGTGTGTGCTAAGAGTCTGCTTCTTCCCCCAAAAAATCGCTCCCCCTTTCCATCTAATGCAACTGTGAAATCACCAGAGCAATACGCAATAAATCTCTGCCTATAATTCCTCTCTGCACACAGAGTCATGTTTTCACATTAGTCCCAAAACGAAATTTCTTTGCCAATTTGAAAGCACACTTACTGCTCTTTTTTTTGGGGCAAGTGAAAATCACTTTTACAGACTGTCACATTATGAAACCACTTTTTTCGATTTTCTTAAATGCACATGTCCAAACTTCTTTTTCAGACCACCTCCATGTGTAACCTGGGTGGCTGCCTACACTCCAGCAAGGGCAACCAGCCTTAGTGATGCTGAATGTATTTGCATTACAGACTGAAACCTGAAAACCCCACTCGCTTGTAAATACTGTGCATGATTATACATGGCAAGCACATGGGTGTGTGCTAAGAGTCTGCTTCTTCCCCCAAAAAATCGCTCCCCCTTTCCATCTAATGCAACTGTGAAATCACCAGAGCAATACGCAATAAATCTCTGCCTATAATTCCTCTCTGCACACAGAGTCATGTTTTCACATTAGTCCCAAAACGAAATTTCTTTGCCAATTTGAAAGCACACTTACTGCTCTTTTTTTTTTGGGCAAGTGAAAATCACTTTTACAGACTGACACATTATGAAACCACTTTTTTCGATTTTCTTAAATGCACATGTCCAAACTTCTTTTTCAGACCACCTCCATGTGTAACCTGGGTGGCTGCCTACACTCCAGCAAGGGCAACCAGCCTTAGTGATGCTGAATGTATTTGCATTACTGAGTCCAACCTCAAACCCTTAAACTATTCTTTTTTTTTCCAGTACACCTTAATTTATTGTGAAAACATACTCCATATTATTTTACATGTTCCTCACATTTAAATTTCTCCCAAAACAGAAAATGATAAACGCAACTACAACAAAAAGAATTTCCATTTTTATTATTCATTTCTTAAGTTACCACATACATCCCCTCTCAAACTCTAAACTCACCTTTAAAATTAGTTAGTTGTGAAAGAAATGTGACACTCAAACAGCAGATTATCAGAGCCAGGATCTCTGTTGTGTTCACCTCTCTCCTCTCAGCAGAACCAGATAATGGCAAACTTTCCCTCTATTTTTCCACACATATACATGTAAGTTTCAAATCTCAGTGCTTCCCCCTTTTTTTCAAATGTAATCACACATTTCTATTGGTTGAAAACCAACCCTTTTCCAAAAGTACCCTGCCCCCAACTTGACTTCTGCCTAGTACCCTTCCCCCAACTTGACTTCTGCCTGCTACCATAGCAACAGCTCATGGAACACTGCTGTGTGGAGTTAGGTCAGAAGTTCGCCACACAATGTTTCAATTCCACAGAGCAAGAGTGCTTGACTTTTCAAACCTAACAGCAAATCCATAGTACTGTTCTTTGGTAACACATTTTTTTGTACCAATACAAAACATGCTTCTATTAGTTTACACATACAGCCTAGTTTTTATTCTAGAATGGTATGAAACAGCCAATCAGTTCTTTTTGTTTTGAAAAAAATATGTATGCCTCCATTTCCAAACTGTCTTTCTTTTCATATTGCCATTCTACTGAAAGACACCTCCTGAGTGCATCCAGTTCTCCTTTGAAGATGTTCACAGTGTGGATTGTAGGGCACAGCTATGTCTTCTGGAGTGAAAAGTTTGCAGAGAAAACAGATATGGTGAGAGACCTTGCTTTGCCAAATGTAGACATTAAATGGATTGGTCAGAGAGGGTTAAAGTGGCACCAATTGATGCCATTGGTGAAATCCTTCATGCAAATCCAACACCCTGACCTCATAATAGTGCACTGTGGTGGCAATGACCTAGGCACTTTGACTGGGGTAGGTCTGGAAATGCTTATGAAGGACACCTTTGCACAACTGTTTTCACTTTTCCCTAAAACTGCCTTTGTGTTTTCCAACATATGCCAAAGGCAAAAATGGAACTGGTCCAATCATTTCTGTCCGCAGATTGACAAAGCAAGAAAGCACGTCAACAAATCTGTTTCTGCTTTCCTCCGTGACTATGGTATGGGTGCCATTTACCACAACAACTTGCGTTTTGACATGCAAGACATTTATAGAGGAGATGGTGTGCACTTCAATGATAAAGGGAACAGAGTCTTCCTCTTGAACCTTAGACTCTGCATCGGTACTTACTTGTAGGTACCACTAAAAAATCATTTCATAAAACCAACGGCTCTTTTTAGAGCCCCCTAATATCTAAACACTTAAATCTGAATTTCATTTATTTTTTTATTTTTTTTTCTACCGTACGCTTACCGTAAGCTTACCGTACGCGTACCCCGTGATTTTTTTAAAAAATCAATAAATGTTTTCTTTGTACTTTACAGTCCTTCTTTGACCCCCTCACAAATGTAAGGGGGTCTGTAACTCTCCTCATTGCCCCCTTTTCTTGTTTTCACTCTTTTTTTTCTGAGTGAAACACACAAAATGGCGGCCGCCGCTTCCTGGTTTCGGCCGATTCGAATGTTTACTAAGATCTAACAGCCAATCAGAATCGCGCTCGCGCACGCCACCGTACGCGTACCGTAAGCTTACCGTAAGCGTACGGTAAGCGTACCGTAAGCGGGCTCAGATATATATATTGATTTAAAGGCTATTTTCTCAGAATCTACTGAACAGATTTACACCAAACCTACAAAAGGCACTTCCTTGACATAGGGACTACCTCTCTGCCAAATTTCTAGTAATTCTGTTCAGCAGTTCGGGCTGTAGCTCGTTCTAAAGGTCCTATGGAAAAATGCATGGGAAAAACGCGTTTTGGGACCCCCCTTTTATCTCAGCCCCCGCTTGACGTATCCCCCCGAGACTTTCAGGGTAGGAGCGGAGCGTAGCGCCCCACCTATTTTGAGAAATTCGCGAGGATTCATCGACCGGCGCCAAAGTTATTCAAAATAGAATGTTGCGGATTTCCTATGGAAAAGGGGTCCTAACTATAACTACCTACTGGTGACCGCCAGTAGGTAATATCAAAACGCAAAGGTTGCCCCCATGGAGATGCCACACAAAGAGGAGTTACCGCACTGACAGCACCAGTGGCGGCAACTTGGCTGCTCTGTTCACTTCCCTCATAGCACCAAACGCGTTTCGGGCGGTGAGCCCTTGATCACTGGTGAATACTGAGACACGGAGGCAGCAGCTGCGTAGGAAAACTCCCTTTATTTGAAATTAGAAGTCCCGCCCCAGTGGGCGTCAACATGCACAGCATTGTGGTAGATGCAGTCTTAAGGCATGAGCAAGACTCAAGAAGTTTCAATTACACCCCAATCGGTGTCACTGCCTCCGTTGCAAATATGAAAGTGAGCATGGTACAGCCGCCTTGACACCAATCACATCCGATGATGAGGCCTCCCCGATTCCTACCGGTGCTCGTGTTGGCAAGCACCAGGATCCGCTCACAAAAGCGGCCGGGCATCTCCGCGGCCGGGCCGGCCGCTAAACATCAAAACGCAAAGGTTGCCCCCATGGAGATGCCACATAAAGAAGATTTACCGCACTGACAGCACCGGCGGCGGCAACTTGGCTGCTCTGTTCACTTCCCTCATAGCACCAAACGCGTTTCGGGCGATGAGCCCTTGATCACTGGTGAATACTGAGACACGGAGGCAGCTGCTGCATAGGAAAACTCCCTTTATTTGAAATTAGAAGTCCCGCCCCAGTGGGCGTCAACATGCACAGCATTGTGGTAGATGCAGTCTTAAGGCATGAGCAAAACTCAAGAAGTTTCAATTACACCCCAATCGGTGTCACTGCCTCCATTGCAAATATGAAAGTGAGCATGGTACAGCCGCCTTGACACCAATCACATCCGATGATGAGGCCTCCCCGATTCCTACCAGTGCTCGTGTTGGCAAGCACCAGGATCCGCTCACAAAAGCGGCGGGGCATCTCCGCGGCCGGGCCGGCCGCTAAACATCAAAACGCGGATTGGCGTCTCTCGGATACTCTTGTTTTCTGGGTGGCATTTTACCTGATCTGCACCCATTATATTACACATCGCGTTGGTAACCGCTTTCCAGTACCTGATTATATCGCTTTTTGCGTTATGTGATAGGTAGCAGCATATGCTTCTGCACCTTTGTATCTCAACTAATACATATCCCAAACCTTTACTTTGGCGCTTTATCCATTCCTTGAGGAAAGTTCCGAACTTGTTACTCAAAAACCAGACTTCTGTCTATCCGTATAGCCCTATACATCGTAACGGCTATAATTTTGTTGTTTCATCGGATTCTTTCTCGTTTATATCAATGGCCTTGATAAAGTCTTTGAAAAGACGAAACACGTGTTGGCAAAAAAAGTGCTGAGATTATTTATTGAAAAACATTTTCGTGGACTCAAACGCAAGAAAGAATAAAGAATTACAGTCCTATACTTGAACTGGATGGTGTCAGACTTATGCTTTTCGGAATTCCTGTCAATTGTTTTTGTTGAATAGAGAAAAAGTAATGGGAATATTGTACCCCATTTTGCCTAGAAACTAAATCTCTATATTTACAGAGGTTCATGTAACTATTTCAGGTGTGCCACAGTAACCCTAATATTCTGTTTGCAAATTCCAGCGTTATAGTTAGTTCAGCTAATTATAACTCGCGCCCCCGCAATGTACTGCTGATGACATCACATATTAGATTATTCATGACATGGTCAGTGACATCACTGATGACATCACTGATGACATCTAAAATGATATCACTGATGACATCATCCACGTGAAAATATGTTGCACCTCCTCACACCTGAATATAACCTTTGATACACCCACTCTAAAATGCAGACTACCATTTTTGAAAAAATAGACACATCAGTACAAGTTACTAAATACGCACTGACTGATACCTAGGTCTACACACACATCCACTCATTCACCCATACAGTCACTAATACATGCAGTCATTCATCATTACAACACTATCATCTGCACTCATACACCTATACAGACACTCACACACTGCCACATATCCAGAGTTACTCACACACTTAGTCAGTCATGCAAAGAATCATTCACACTTCCATTTACTCACCTATAATACAGTTATACAGACACAACCTCATTTATTCATACAGATACTAACACATAATTACTCTCTTATAGAATCACTCATACAAATACACACTCATCCATGAAGCCACTCTCACATATAGTTATTTATATACACATATACTGCCTTTTACATATGTAGTTACTTGCACATGTACCACTGTATTCACTCACCAACACACTCATACACCCATACACACACCCATACACACACTCACCCCCCCATTCAGCTGTTTCCACATGCACTCTTGAACCCATACACCCAGTGAATCAACCTCTCACACATCTATGCACAGTGTCACACACCTCCCACCCACCCACACACACACTCAGGCAGCCACACAAATACTCAGGCAAGCAATCAATAACCCATATAGACACTCATGCAGCTACTCACCAACCCATGCAGCAGCTTACACAACAACAGCCAGACTGATACAGACTTTCATACTGTTTAGTCACTAACACATGCATTCAGTAAGACACATTTAATCACTCACTTATACAGTCAGTCACATACCTACTAAATCCTCCATACAGACACTTATACACCCACTCATTCCTCAATACAGCTTGGCATATATATGAAACAAAATTAAACTTTACAGAAACACATAGTCACTGGATGATGTCATCAGTGATGACATCAGTGATGTCATTTGAGATGTTGTCAGTGATGTCACTGACCATGTCATGAAAATGTAATATGTGACGTCATCAGCAGTGCATTGTGTGGGCACGAGTTATAGTTAGCTGAACACTGACTGATCACAACATATTCGGAGGATGCAAATTTGCTAAGAGACATCTTAAGTAGAAACTGGCATGTATTAAAAACGGACATGATTATAGGGATGGACATCCCTCCAGTTCCACAAATCAAGTATAGGAAGGCTAGATCCCTTAGAGACAGATTAGTCCATAGCCATCTAGAAATAACACCACAAAAACAAGGGACATTGAGGGACATGAAAGGGTTTTATTCCTGCGGTAAGTGCAAAGCTTGCACTAACAGCAAAAGAGTGCTAACATATGAGATTGAAGGATTGAATAAGCGTAAGACAATCACGAATTTCATGACATGCCAGACCACCCATTCTGTCTATTGCTTGATTTATCCTGTGGCCTCAAGTATATAGGCAGTATGATACACAGTGTGAAGATACTTGTATTGGAACATATGCGCGTTATCACAAACAAAGATTTGAATTACCCTGTCGCAAGACATTTTGTCATCAAACATAAGAGCAATAGGGATCTATTACAATACTTTAGTATTGATCACGTCCCGATGAACAGCAGAGGGGGGATAGAGTGTTGAGACTCAGGAGGCTGGAGTCTCGATATATTATCGACCTGCAGACAAAGACCCCCAAAGACCTAAATAGTGGAGAGGAATTGGTGGTACATTTGGGTACATAGGTCTGGTAAGGTTGTACCTGTATGATGAAATGTTTTTCTTCTGTTAATCGAGCATTAATGCACAGTAAGGGCTAGCCCATATACGGCAACATAGCAATATGGAGGACTAATGAGGTGGTCCAAAAAGCATGCGGGTGCAGATACACGACGTGATTTACATCGCATAGAAAACTGCGTCCTGCATTTTTGTAAAGAAGTCACTTTAGGAAGTCATTTTATAAAATAGCATTTAAATGGTTGCCTTGTTATTAGTATGATATGTCTAATGTAAACAAGAACTAAGGATGTGTGCAATTATACCGAGCAAATATTGAGGAATGCCAAGACACGGCAGAAATCAGGTAGAAGATCAGAGAGTATAATTCTAAGATGGCGCCGATATTCGGCATTGTAATTCTAGTCCGTCTTTAATGACAATGATCTTCCTAAAATGCATGACTTTAAGATGCCACCGATTATCGGCATTGGAAAATGTAGCCCATTTTCAATTGCAATGCTCTTTTATGATATTTAAATGTGGGGCCTTCCAGTGTGATGTATAAACACTGAAGAAGGAGTCTTCCTAAACGCGTCTGTTGTACTGCTAAATAAATTTGGTACACCGTCCCCACGAGTGCTATTACTCTCTGTGGAAGTCTATCTATCTCTATATATATATATATATTCACTGAAAAAACCATAGGTTTCACACATGTTATAGTTAGCTGGACATTTCACTCGTAAAACACCAATGAAATTCCCCCGTTATAGTTAGTTCAGCTAACTATAACTCGCGCGCCCGCAGTCCACTGCTGATAACGTCACATATTACATCACTCATGACATGGTCAGTGACATCACTCATGACATCACTGATGACATCTCAAATGACATCACTGATGACATCATCCATTGAGTATGTGTTTCTGAACAATTTTATTATGTTTAATATATATAGGGAAAGGCCTGTTGAAGAATAAGTGGGTGTATAAGTGTGTAAATGGATGATTTTCTGTGGTGCATAACTGACTCTATAAGTGAGTCATTAAATGTATCTCACTGCAGACTAGTGACTAAAACTGTGTAAATGTTTGTATGTGTCTGTATGTTGGTGTATAAGTGGCGGCATGGTTTTGTGAATACCTATCTAAGTGTCTGTATGAGTTATTGATTGCTTGTCTCAGTATCTTTATGGGTTCCTCAGTGTTTGTGTGGGTAGGGTGTGTGTGACTCTATGCATAGATGTGTGAGTGGGTGATTCTATGGGTGCATGGTTTTAAGAGTGCATTTGTGATGGACTGTATGGTTGAGTGAGTGTATGTATGGGTGTGTTAGGGATTGAATGTATATCTCAGTGGTACATTTGTGACTAACTACATATGTGAAAGGCAGTATATATGTGTGTAAGAGTATATACGTGGGTAGATGTGAGAGTGTGTGATTGTGAGAGTGACTGTATGGATGAGTGTGTGCTTGTATCAATGATTCTATAAGAGTGTAAGAATGTGATACTATTTTTATGAGTAAGTGAACTTGAGTGTGTATAACCGCATAGGTGAGTAAATGGGAGTGTGATTATTTGCATGACTGAGTAGGTGTGAGAGTACCTCTATGGATGATTGGTAGTGTGTGAGTGTCTATATAGGTGTATAAATGCATATGTTAGTTTTGTATGGAGTGACTGTAAGTATGAGTGACTGTACAGGTGAATGAGTGGAGGTGTATGTAGACCTAAGAGGTAATAAGTGGGTATGTAGTTATTGGTATTGCAGTATGTATGGTTTTGAGAATTGTAATCTTAAATTATGAGTCGGTGTATCAAAGGTTATATTAGGGTGTGAGAAGATGTGGTAATTTATCACACGGATGACGTCATCAGTGATGTCATCAGTGATGTCATTTGAGATGTCATCAGTGATGTCATGAGTGATGTCACTGACCATGTCATGAGTGATGTAATATGTGACGTCATCAGCAGTGCATTGCGGGCGCGCGAGTTATAGTTAGCTGAACTAACTATAACGGGGGAATTTCATTGGTTTTTTACGAGTGAAATGTCCAGCTAACTATAACATGTGTGAAACCTTTGGTTTTTTCATTGAATATATATATACATATTATCTACTGGCGGTCGCCAGTAGATAGTTATAGTTAGGACCGTGTTTCCATAGGAAATCTAAAAATTCTATTTTGAATAACTTTGCCGCCGGTTGACGAATCCTTGCGAAATTATCAAAACTAATGGGGCGCCCCACTCAGCTCCTACCCTGAAAGTATCGGGGTGATTCGTCAAGCGGGGGCCGAGAAAAAAGGGGGGTCCCAAAACACGTTTTCCCTATGCAATTTCCCATAGGACCTTTAGTCGAAGGTACAGCCCGAACCGCTGAACAGAATTACTTGAAATTTGGCAAAGAGGTAGTCCTCAGGTCAGGGATGTGCCTTTTGCAGTGATGTCATGAGTGATGTCACTGACCATGTCATGAGTGATGTAATATGTGACGTCATCAGCAGTGCATTGCGGGCGCGCGAGTTATAGTTAGCTGAACTAACTATAACGGGGGAATTTCATTGGTTTTTTACGAGTGAAATGTCCAGCTAACTATAACATGTGTGAAACCTTTGTTTTTTTCATTGAATTTGCAAGGTTTTTTAAATGCTAATTCCTAACTATAACGTGTGTGAAACCTATGGTTTTTTCAGTGAATTTGCAAGGTTTTTTAAATGCTAATCCCTAACTATAACGTTTTTGAAACCTTTGGTTTTTTCAGTGAATTTGTATGGTTTTTTATATGCTAAGTTATGTATTTTTAATTAAAGATATTTTTTTTTATTAAAATAAAATTACTATATATTCATTTATATATTATCTTTTTTTTTTTATAAATTATTTTTAAAAAAAATTCAATTAGGATATTTTTTTTTTTTTTAATTTTTTAAATTATTTTATGTCCACTTTTTTTTTTTTTTTATAAATTCTTGGGGTGCGCGCTCTGAGCGCGCTCCTAGTACTATTTCGTAAGTTTTTAATGAATTCCGGCGTACGTTATTTACGTGCGCAAATATACTTCATGGTGCGTGCTGGGAGCGCGCACCCAGTATGTATGCGTACGTACGTACGCATGCGTCCTACGCGCTCGACGCGGTTTACTTCCGCATACGCTAAAATTATGCGCAATAACGGTCGCGTATACGCGTGTTCAACGTATGCGCGCTAGGTACGCGCATATGACGTATGCACCTGCGCGTTTACACGTTCGTGCATACGTCATCACGGGGTGCGCGCTCGGAGCTTGCGTAGTGCGCGCACCTCGGGTTTATACATAATAAAACAATATTTCTTATTGGTTATCATTACTTTCAGTTTCTAATTGTTTCAATACCACACCCAATCCCCTCATGGCAAGTCATGTGATCAAGAATCATTACTTTTGATTGGTTTGAAGTACTTTCTGTTCCAGATTCTTCCCAAACCACACCTACTCCCCTCATTATTAGTTCTGATTCCTTTGGAGAAGGAGCTATTCTGTTGTTGAGAGACAATGGCTGAACAGCAACCTACTTCAGACAGTGACCAGGACACTCTTGAGAGGCAGAGGAACAGGAAGCAGAAAGACAGCTTTATATGGCAGTTTTTCTCTTTTCCAGATGGTGAGAAAAAGGTAAATGCACCGAAAGTTACATGTGTACTTTGTAAAAAAGTCTTATCTCGTGGGAATCCTAACAAGAAATATTCTTTTAGCATTCACACTATGTTGAGACATGTTTACAAAATGCATCCAGTAACTTATCGTCGAGCTTCTGGAGAAAACCCTCCACCTGCTCAGCCGACGACATCAGCAGCAGCTCAGCCGAGCACATCTTCGGCAGCTCAGGGGAGCACTTCAGCTGCGATGGTGCCTTCACCTGTTTCTATACCTCTTGTTGGTCCACCTTGTTTGGCGAGGTTGTCTACACGGTGCACTGATTGCGGTTCTCTTATTTCTGTGGGGGAGACCAGTCCTGATCTCCTTCAGAGAAAATTTGATGCGCATCCGTGCACTAGGTCATAGATGTTTTTTCTTTTTTTGCGTTTTTCTCTTCCTGTTTCCCTCCATTAACTCAAGGGCTCTTTTAAGAGCCACTTATAAACTTAACCAAACAAATCTTTTTTTTAGAAATTTTTTTAGAAATTTTTTTGAGGTGCGCGCACCCTGCGCGCACCCAAGGTTTTTTTTTTTTTTTTTTTTTTTTGAGACTACAATTAAAAATTGAAAATGTGATTGTAGAGAAGTAGAAAAAAAGGAACCATGATATTGGTGACTTACCATACCCACTCAAAAAAATATTTTTTCATTTATTTTTCTCAAAAATTGCTTTAAAAATGGGTCTAGTTTTCGTAAATTTTCTATATCAATCTGAAAAAAAAAAGTATTAATATTTTTTAAAACATTTTATAATACAGTACACATATTTACATATTTATCAAAAAAATGTTTTGCCTTTTTTTGCTGTTTTCAGAATATATTGCATTTCACTATAAATTGTGAAAGCAATTGCATTCATCTTTTAACAGCGGGCAAAAAAAAAATAACAATCTCAAAGATTGTATTAAAAAAGCCCAGAATCTCTTCTCACTTAAACTTAACATTATAGAAATGCATAATATTCTAAAAAAATATCATCTAAAAACAATACTTATTTCTTTAAAATACCGTCTGATATTTTTATTTCAGAAGTATAATCACAATATTATATCTCAAATAACTCCACAATACATCTGATTCCATTTCCTTTAGGCCAAATAGTAATTTTAAAATTCTTTTTTGATTAAATTCCCAATGGTAATCCAATAAAATTCTAAAGTTAAATTTGTACAGATCTCACCGATTCTCTGTAACATTTTGGTTCCCGAAAGATTTATTAATAATTTAATAGGTCCACAATAGAATTGGTTACTTTTCTGCATGGTGAAATAGTAATTTTAAAATTCTTTTTTGAAAAAAATTTCCAATGGCACTCCAATAACATTCCAAAATTTGAATTGTGCAGATGTTACCAATTTTATCTAAATTTTTGGTTTTTGAAAGTTTCATAAAAAATTATAAAAGTCCACATTACAATTGGTTATCTTTCCATTAGGCCAAATGATAATTTAAAAAATCTTTTTTTTGAAAATTCCAATGGTAATCCAATAAAATGGTAAAATTGTTTTGTCCAGATTTTGCCAAGTCTCTCTAAAATTTAGGTTTCAGGAAGATTAGATAGGAATTTGCTAAATCAAAAGGCAAACGTTGCTTAAAAACCAATTGGGAATCATTACACAGTGTCCAGCCTTTCTCACATTTAAGATAAACTGTGTAATGTCCAGAAGTAACAGTAGGTCCTTCATGGAAAATTATTGCAACAGTTACAAAAGTTTTTCCTGAAATTGATAATTGCTGTCCTGTAAACTTCTTTATTAAAGTATCCAATTTTGAACCATCAGCTTGTGGAAATGTGGATTTTCCTGATCAGTTATGTCCCCTATCTTGGACCCCAACGGTTCTATATGCATGTTACAAGTACATGTATGTTCCCTCCAGTTCCAGTTTCTAAGACGCAAACATATGTGTGTCTACCGTCAACATGTTCTCTGTCAGATCCGCCATCAATGGGCTGGATATTCGATTCCTAAGTATGAAAGGCCACCGACTTTATATGGCTAAGTTACTCCATTTTTACAGTTCAGGCAAGTAGGCCCGATTCTGTCCTCAAAGCCTTTCCCTGCTCTCTGTCTCTGACAGCTTCAGTTTGAGCTCGCATCTGTATCCATGAACTTTGTCCTACTCCCTGTGCAGCTAACGGTGCCTGCCTCGGCCAGTTTTCGCCTGTCTGCCAAGAAGTTGTATTTCACCTTCGAATTATCTATTTTGCTCTCCAGCCGATGCATTCCTGTCCAGTGATTTGGGTAAACATTTCCTTTGGCTCACAAGCAGAGGACTCAGCCTTTCCGTCCTCCTGCAAGTGATTCATAGCCCTGTTGCCATGGAAAGTTTTCTGCCCCTCGCATCTCATATAGACACTTAGACGCTTGTACACGTACACAGTCAGTATAGAATAGATTCTGTCCGAGAGTCCTTCCTTGTGGATAACATAGTTCTTTAAACATAGGATGTTAGATATGATTTGGGATTAGGTTGACTTGACCCCAGACTTCTCGTCTCCACATGTAGAGCTAAATGTCAAGTCCCCCTCACCCCCTAGTTGCACGTCAATTACACGTCATGCTGCCGCGCGCGCATCTATGCCAAGTATTATCTTATAGATCCACCTATGTCTGATAATTCTAACCAATCATGTTTCTTTTATTCCTTATTACGCCTAGTTTCGATTATGTCACTGTTTTGTCATTTTTCTTATCAAATGTTACGCCTTCTACATTCGTTTCATTGTAATGAACTTATTATAAAAATACATGTCTGTTAATAAATTATTGTACTTCACTTCCTGAACCCTCGTGGTGACGGAACCTGAGGGCCGCGACTCGAGTCGGCCATTTTGAATGGAATAAAGCCCACTTAGAAAACCTCTTATACCACGGATTCTGCCTCTTGTTATTTTGAGCTATTTTACTTTATTTTAAGATTCCGTATGAAATTCAGTCCGGTAATATTTATTTTATTTACCACATAATGGCGCCCGAACAGGGACACTTTCTCATCTCACGCGCCGGCGGTGCGTTGCAGGCCCGGTCTCCTGCCACAGCTGGACGGACCATAAACGCGTACCAGCAGGATTTCCTGTAAGCTCCCTCCGGTCAAGCGGGGGCGACTGAGGCTGCGATCAACCCAGACGAGGCGGTGAGAAGTGCGAAGTATCCCGACCAGAGCCTAGCTGAGAGAGCAAGATCCGAGGTATACAGAGGCCCACCAGGTTTTCCGAAATTCCGACGTCCAGAGGGTCCGATGTCCGCAGTTATCGAGTCCTGTCCATTCTCTGAGGCCTTCCGTTTCAAGGAGCTACTCGGTGAGTACCATCGCCGGGGAGGCGTGTTGACGCGCACATAGGTTGTGCCGGTCAAGACGGATTTGGGTACACAAATCCGGTCTGCACTGTTTAGCAGTGTATATGTACTGTTTAGCAGTATATCAAGTATTCCGAAGTATTCAGTTATTGTCAAGAATTCAGCGTGGTGATTAGTTAAGCAGACTGTCATCATTGTCGATCATTGTTATAATGTTTAATGTTTAATGTTTAAAGTATTCAGAAAATGTCTTGCATATTGTGGTATGAATGACTGTTCATTGTTCACTGTTCATTATTGTGTTTCTCGTATTAAGTAAGTTCAAGAGTAAGTATCAGATCAGTTGTCAATATGCCGCTCTTCTCGAAGTTAAGACAGATTACTACCAGAAAAGGGGTGCTTGAAGAAGCAGTTCCTATTCCTCCTAGAGACACTCCAGGACATTTCATGTACCATAAACATGGCTTAGATGCCATATTGTTTCTTGATCTATGGGTAGATTATACCAAAGGATTACCGGAAAGTCAAAGGTGGCCCATAGCGGGAACCTGGGATGCAGAGTGCATCATGAAAGTGGAGGAAGAGTTATGGAAAAGAAAGGTCAGACAGTCACAGAAAGACGCTGTTGAGTTATGGCGTAAAGAATCTCATAGACGAACAGAAAAAGCACGTAGACAAGAAGAGAGGAGTAAAGAAAGTTCAAATAAAGTTCAAGAAAATCTATTAATTGAGGAAGGTATCCGAGTGAAATCAGAACAAGTGAATAGACAAAGAAATGCTCTTATGAATGGTATGTATCCCCTTCTAGCCGAAGGACTACCTAAGGCTGTTACAGAGATGCCAAAAGACTTGCCACCCCCATTATTTCCAATTAAGGTACATCCAAAGGGGCATCCCAGAACCGCAGAAGATGTTTTTCTTTCCTCATATCTAGATGACGCAGCTCCCGAGTATGCTAACGCTGCACCACATAGACCGTCTGGCGGAGGGGTTCAACGTCAGGATCAGGTATCTGTCCCCGTGCAACAGCAAGTTCCGACACAAGCATCGGCAAGCACATCTGTTTCCGCATCTGTCTCCGCAGTCGACTCTACAGGGGTATCGACACCCATAGTTGCTGTGTCACGTTCGACGAACCCATTCACACCCGACGCCCCAGATGGGGCCACGGGAGGTGCTAGCCGTACTTTCACACCACCTAGAATAAATAAACTTGTTTTTCAAGAGTCAGCACATTCACGTACACCTAAGTTCGTAAATGAACGTACGCTTAAGGAACTCCTTGTAAATTGTAGATATGACCCAGTGGTCGGTAAAGAGGACGAAATGGTCCTGGCATCATTACGTATCAGACGAGCCGCAGAGTATTTAGCAAGGTTACCAGGAATGACTACGCATCTGGATAACATATATCATTTTGTTCAAACAGGACGAGATCCAGGATGTATTAACAGAGCTATGGAATTCCAGAAAGTAGAGATACAGGGGGAACTGTTACGTTTCCTCATAAACTGTGTGATCAGAAATCAAGATCGTCCGGGGGTAGACCCGAATGCAATGCTTATTCTTACAAGATGGAGTCAGAATATATCAGAAGGGAGACACGATAAGCAAAATTGTATAATAGCCATGTGCCGAAAAATACGTAAAGAAATAGAGCGTATTCATGAAGAGAGATTGGGAACAGACGAGTTTGAGCAAGATGAAGTGTCCGAATCAGGGAATTCCGCAAGACAGTCAGAGACCATAGCCTATGTAGGCAGAGGAAGATCTTGTGAAAATACTAGATGTTTTTCTGATCCAATACACTCTGTATGTCCAAATAATAGCAGAACGTATCCGACGCCTGTAATGAATCTGAAGTCTCCTGAACATTTGTTTCAAGCCGCAGATAAAATACTACGAGAACGAAGAGGTTACCACCTCCTCGATTCCATGGATGAGCAAGAATTAGCCAGATCAGCCGTGCACTGGGTTGTTAGTCCTGAAAAATACGGTGATGAGACCGTAGCACACACGTTTCTCAACCTCAGTACAGATGAACAACGTTTAGCTGGAATCTATATGATTCAGCAACTCCTCATATTATATAAGAGCCAACATGCTGACCCTGGTCCTTTACCTGATATATTAACAGAACTACTTACGTACAGATGGAGAGGTTCTAGTAACAAGCTAATTAAAGAGATATTAGTGTCACGTAAGCAGTATGTCCTTTTTGTAAGTCCAGATTCTCTCTCCTTGCCCCCCAGAGAAAGAGCACCGTACTACATGGATAGACAAAATCCTTTACGGGAAGTGCACCCAATAAAAGGCGAAGACAATGAGTTTCACCGTGTATTTGTTTACACACCCATATCAAAAATGGAATTATTAGAAATGAAAAAAGTAGTACCTAGTCATGACAAAGACCCAGCGGGTTTCCACCGAGAAATTAAAGACATGTTACTGATGGGAGAGTACACCTTTCCTGATATTATGACGATATTAAAGGTGCTTTTGCCTGCTGGCATATATGAAAAACTGAAAGAAAAAGAGTGGGAAGTGGGAGACCAAAAGATAGACTGGACAGCATTAGCAGAGGAAGAAAGGGGCCGAGCTGCAGGTTCGGGGCTCGGGGATAAAGTTAAACTATTACCAGGTTTACTAGTACAGGTACTGCCACGTTTATTAACTACAAAAAAGGAAGATTGGGGTGCAATCACAGCCTGTAAACAAAAGCAAGATGAAGACACAAGCGATTATTATGCTCGATTTGAAAAATGTTTTGGTATAAATAGTGGTATAAAAGCAAGTAGTGACTCATATCCACATCTATTTGTGACAAAATTAGTGGAAAATGCATTGCCCCCAGTGAAGAATAGAATATTGAAATTCGAGAGTACCTGGCAAAGTAACACTCCGTCGCAAATGCTACAAATGTTACAGTATCATCACAATAGAATTAGGGATGAACAAGAACACGAGCATAGACGCATGAAGGATACAAAAATGAAAATGCTAGTTTCTCAGACAGTACCAGCAGATGGTCACAAAAAGGGTGTGACACATTCTGGTGATTCTGCAGTTCCTGTAAAAGGAACCTGCAATTACTGTAAACAACTAGGCCATTATGTACATGATTGTCAAGTCCTGAAACGAAATATAGCTACAGGTATTGCAAAAGAGAGACCACGATTAGTTAGACAAGATCAGAATGAAAAAGGAGCTATGCAGCATGGGCAGTCCGTGCCAGTTCAGCAACAGTCTATGCCAGCCTCACAGCAACCCATACAGTTTGTGCCAGCTGCACCACCGTTGCCTGCTACTGCCACACAAACCACAACACAACAAATGTATCAGACTGCACAGTATGAATACCCTGAGTATCAGCGTTACGCATGAACCAGCCTAGAGAGGGAAGTTGACTTACCGCTTATCGAGATTCCGGTAGATCAAGAAGGACCTTATGTACATAGTGAATTATTAGGTCAAGATAGAAAATTCTTACTCGATACAGGGGCAAGTCGAACAACCATAAAACGTAGTGAAGTTCCAGGGGCACCCCTCTCAGGCTCTCAAAATGTTTCCCTTGGTTTTTCAGGAAAACCTATTGTTAATGAAGTATCACAGCCTCTACCACTTACGATAGGACCTTTGACACGAACTACAGATTTATTACTTACTAAATCATGCCCAGAAAATCTGTTAGGAATTAAAACTCTGAAAGCACTAGGAGCCATAATATGTTGTTCTCCGGAAGGAGTAAGGTTGTTTTTGCGTGATTTTAAAGGTCACTATGTGTCTAGAGACATGGATCCCCGACTACAGACTTTACCAGTACATCTATGGGCACAAGGCCCTACGGATGTTGGTTACATGAACATTACACCCTATCGAGTTACATTGAAAGCAGGAGTGGTACTACCACGAATGCGACAATACAAGTTACCGCATGATGCTGTAGTGGCTTTGTTGAAAATCATTGATGAGCTAATTGCCCAGGGAGTAGTTGTAGAAACAGACTCCAATGTATGTAATTCACCGATAATTCCGATTCTTAAACGAACTGATCCTACTGCTCCGCCAGTATACCGATTGGTTATTGATTTGCGTGAACTAAACAAGTGTATTGTACCACAATTCCCTGTGGTCCCTGATATATCATCATTGTTGACAGCAATTGATTCCGAAGCAACATTTTTTACTGTAATTGATCTCAAGAATGCCTTTTTCAGCGTCCCAATAGATCCGGAAAGCCAATACTTGTTCGGATTCAGTTTAAATGGGCGCAGCTTTAAATTCTCACGCGCTCCTCAAGGATTTACAGAAAGCCCCAGCATCTACAGCCAAGCACTGAAACGAGAACTTGACAGTATCCACATGCCAGTCAATACTGCACTGCTTCAATATGTCGATGATCTGCTGATCACCGCGAGAAGCGAGCCAGAATGTGAAAAAGCTTCTCTGACAGTTTTACATTTCCTAGCCGACAAGGGGCACAAGGTGTCCCCTTCTAAGCTGCAATTCTGTGTTCAGCGAGTTATTTATCTTGGTCACTCGCTGTCCAAGGAGGGAAGGCAGCTTACACCAGATCGCATCCAGTTAATTGCTAACATGTCAATACCCCAGACACAAAAGGAGGTGCGGGCTTTCATAGGCCTCACTTCATATTGTAGGCAGTGGATCCCTCAGTACGCATTTCTAGCAAAACCACTCATTCAGTTAACCACACAGGAGGCAGTCACATCGACTGTTCTCCCTTGGACTCAGGAACATACACAAGCTTTTGAAAGCCTAAAGGAAGCTTTATGTCAAGCACCTGTTTTAGCAACACCATGTTATAGCAAACCTTTTACACTCTTTGTTACAGAACGCGAAGGTACTGCCTTGTCAGTACTCACTCAGGATCAAGCAGGATCACGCAAGCCATGTGCTTATTTTTCCAGTACATTAGATCCCGTAGCTCAGGCTTTGCCTGCATGCCTGAAATCAGTGGCAGCGACAGCTTTAGCAATCAGACAAAGCGATGCCATAGTATTAGGACACCCATTGACAGTTCAAGTACCACATGCAGTAGAGGTTCTTGTGAACCGAACACAAACACAACACTTGACCATAGCAAGACTTACCGGTTATGAACTGACATTGTTTCAACCACACATAGAGATCCGACGGTGTAATACATTGAATCCTGCTACACTATTACCTGTAATTGGAACAGACCCACTAGCTCATGATTGTGTTGAAATCATTGAAATAAAGACGAAACCTAGACAAGACTTGACAGACGTTCCATTGTTAGATCCAGACCTGACGTTGTATGTAGACGGATCATGCATGAGAGCAAGTACAGGAGATTTAGTGGCCGCGTATGCAGTCACAACAGACACTGAAGTTATTGAGACACATTGTATAGATACTCTGTCAGCCCAAGCAGCAGAACTTATTGCTCTAACGCAAGCCTGTATTCAAGCCACAAATAAGAAAGTTAATGTATACACTGACTCACGTTATGCATTCGGAGTTGTACACGACTTCGGCGTGCTATGGCGAGAGAGAGGTTATTTAACGTCCCATGGTGCCCACATTCAGCACGGACCCCTCATTCATGCCTTGTTAGACGCAATACATCTACCCACTGCTATATCGATTATGAAATGTAAAGCACACACGAAGGTTACTGATACCATTTCTCAAGGCAATGATTTAGCTGACAGAACAGCTAAACAGACTGCTCAGAATCGCACATTAGACATGACAAAGCCAATAGTTCAGACACCAACACAGTGTATGACAATTAAGGATCCCGCACTTGACGTAATTGACATACAGACACATGCCACAGCAGAAGAAATAAAGAAGTGGACTGAACTAGGAGGGATCCAGACAGATCAAGGATGGATGACGAAGGAGAAATCTGTATGGTTTCTCCCTGATTCCATGGTTCAAGCCATTATAGCTACAGTTCACAGTCCAGCACATTTAGGAGAGAAGGCTATGCTAGACAGTATTCAGCACATTTGGTTCAACAAACATTTACGAGCAGCAGCTAAACAAAAAGTTCGTACCTGTATGATATGTTGTCAGTTTAATCCAGGAAAGAGTGTTCCCGTAGAGCAGGGTGGATTTCAGCCTCCTGACCATCCTTTTGAAGTCCTCCAGATGGATTATATTCAGATGGAACGTTGTCGAGGATTCAAATATGTCCTTGTAGTTGTCTGCGCTCTCTCCCGTTGGACAGAGGCGTATCCCGTATCAGATTACACTGCCCCGACTACTGCCAAGCAGCTAGTTCGAGAATTCTTCCCACGGTACGGTTTACCACGTGTTGTATATTCAGATAACGGTCAGCCTTTCTCATCCGAATTAATGAAACATGTCTCACTCTTGTTGGGATATCAGTGGAAATTCCACTGTGTCCGACACCCCGAGGCAGCAGGTCTCGTAGAAAGACATAACCAGACACTGAAAATCAGACTGTCCAAAATATGTAGAGAGAAAGGTGTCGACTGGATAGTAGCATTACCAGTTGCACTCTTTTACATGAGAATGGTAGCACACTCTAGAACAGGGCTATCCCCGTATGAGGTGATCTTTGGTAGACCACCGAATATGTGGGGGACGCCTATGCCACGTAAAATAACTGATGTTGACTGTAATATGCTGACAGATTACCTGGCTTCCTTGATGTCTGCACTACAATCTTCTCGTTCACAGGTAGCTGCAGCCTTTCCCGACAACACTGAGGCGAAACCCCATGACGTTGTTCCGGGTAATCTTGTCTTTGTGAGAAACTTCGACAGGAAAAGTCAATTGGAGCCCAGGTGGAAAGCACCCAAGTTGGTCCTGTTGACCACAAGAACAGCCGTGAAGATCGAGGGACGAAAAGGGTGGATTCATTCCAGTCACGTCAAAAAATTTCATGGACTTCCTCCTGACACAGACAGTACTGCCCGTGTGTCTTCCCCCATTGACTCAAAGCTACCTTTGGCTGAGGCCAGTAGCACCGAACTCTATAAACAGAAACTCAGGTCCAGATCTAAACTGTCGGACGATTTGATTGTTTAAGTCCTCTCCAAGGTGAAGCGGTTGAATCTGTCCCGACATGTACCCCTTAGGTCTGAATCACGTAGAGTCCAGAATCATAATGAAACGACATGCTTATTGTAAATTACTGCGTAACCACTGTATTGTGACTTTATTAATTTTGTCTTCCTTGAGTTTTTTAATAGTTACTGCAAGTATATTGTTGCATATGTATTATCCTGTTTCTAAACGTGTTTTCAATATAACTGATGAACATTCTTTTAGTGACCTACCGCCACATGAATTATCCTATAGACTTGCGCTGCGCAATAACACATTCATTAGTATGTTACATCATTCCCATCAGACTAGTAATGCCACCAATTGTTGGGTGTGTGGCCGACTTCCTCCCTATCAGAATAACAAAGGAGTTCTGCCTTTCTTTCCACATCCATTCACACACAATGGCTCCTGTGGAGCATGGTTTAGTTTATTAAATTCCATAGACCCAGACACAGCAGTTTATCAACAACATTGGATATGGGGAAATCTGAATCTAGTTTTATTCAAAGTCTGTCACCCTAATAAGGAGGGTCACCCCAGTAGAACAGGAACTGATTTAGAAAATGAAGTGTATAAATTAGGTAATTTTACGCCTAATCTTATGATTCTGAATGTCAAATCCGAAGTTGAACTAATTCTGCCCACTATGTCAGTATTTCCAGTTAAGGGTGAATTATGTGTAAGAAAAGTTGGTTCCATACATATGGGCCATAGCCAATGCGTTACTACAGTAGAATATAGTGATCAAGGTAAATCTTCATTTAGAGCTTCTCGCCATTCTTACTTCATATGTGGTCAGACGGCATATATGCGTCTGCCTCTAGATTGGGATGGTACCTGTTACATCGCATTCCTTTTGCCACCTGTTTTCCTAGCTCCCCCTGATTATTATCGAAATGTTCATTTAGTACACAATAGAGAGCAAAGAGATCTCCCAGTTGTCGATTATACTGAGACAGCATGGGACAAGTATGTAGATTTCAATAAAGGTATCTTTCCCTATATAGGTACGATATCAAATAGTAAGCTGATACGCAGACTCACCAAGACTCTTGAAGCTGTAGTAAACGAGACTATAGCCGCCCTAGGCAATCTGACAGAGGAACAATCAGTGATGAGAATTGTTGTTCTCCAGAATCGTCTTGTCCTTGACGTCATCCTGGCCGATAGGGGCGGAGCTTGCAGGGTCATCGGATCCAGCTGCTGCATATTCATACCAGAAAATTCGCCATCTGTATATAAAGCTATAACACGCCTTCATAAGATTGTAAGCCAGATACACGAGAATCCAGGCACTTGGACGTGGTCCGGGTGGTTTTGGAGTGTGATATCAGCCTGGGGATGGAGAGTTCTATCCTTCCTAGGTATTGGCCTTCTTATGCTCTTCAGTTGTTGTTTATGCCTACAATGTGGACCAGCGATTTGTGGTCTGTGTGCCACATCATGCATTCCATATCACAGTTCTCGTTCAAAATACCGGAAGAAGAAGGAAGAAGAAATGATGCTCCATGAGCAAATCAATGGAATGATGAAGATTGATGTCTCGTGAAGGGCAAGAAGGGGACAAGGAGGGAATGTGGAAATGTGGATTTTCCTGATCAGTTATGTCCCCTATCTTGGACCCCAACGGTTCTATATGCATGTTACAAGTACATGTATGTTCCCTCCAGTTCCAGTTTCTAAGACGCAAACATATGTGTGTCTACCGTCAACATGTTCTCTGTCAGATCCGCCATCAATGGGCTGGATATTCGATTCCTAAGTATGAAAGGCCACCGACTTTATATGGCTAAGTTACTCCATTTTTACAGTTCAGGCAAGTAGGCCCGATTCTGTCCTCAAAGCCTTTCCCTGCTCTCTGTCTCTGACAGCTTCAGTTTGAGCTCGCATCTGTATCCATGAACTTTGTCCTACTCCCTGTGCAGCTAACGGTGCCTGCCTCGGCCAGTTTTCGCCTGTCTGCCAAGAAGTTGTATTTCACCTTCGAATTATCTATTTTGCTCTCCAGCCGATGCATTCCTGTCCAGTGATTTGGGTAAACATTTCCTTTGGCTCACAAGCAGAGGACTCAGCCTTTCCGTCCTCCTGCAAGTGATTCATAGCCCTGTTGCCATGGAAAGTTTTCTGCCCCTCGCATCTCATATAGACACTTAGACGCTTGTACACGTACACAGTCAGTATAGAATAGATTCTGTCCGAGAGTCCTTCCTTGTGGATAACATAGTTCTTTAAACATAGGATGTTAGATATGATTTGGGATTAGGTTGACTTGACCCCAGACTTCTCGTCTCCACATGTAGAGCTAAATGTCAAGTCCCCCTCACCCCCTAGTTGCACGTCAATTACACGTCATGCTGCCGCGCGCGCATCTATGCCAAGTATTATCTTATAGATCCACCTATGTCTGATAATTCTAACCAATCATGTTTCTTTTATTCCTTATTACGCCTAGTTTCGATTATGTCACTGTTTTGTCATTTTTCTTATCAAATGTTACGCCTTCTACATTCGTTTCATTGTAATGAACTTATTATAAAAATACATGTCTGTTAATAAATTATTGTACTTCACTTCCTGAACCCTCGTGGTGACGGAACCTGAGGGCCGCGACTCGAGTCGGCCATTTTGAATGGAATAAAGCCCACTTAGAAAACCTCTTATACCACGGATTCTGCCTCTTGTTATTTTGAGCTATTTTACTTTATTTTAAGATTCCGTATGAAATTCAGTCCGGTAATATTTATTTTATTTACCACATAATGGCGCCCGAACAGGGACACTTTCTCATCTCACGCGCCGGCGGTGCGTTGCAGGCCCGGTCTCCTGCCACAGCTGGACGGACCATAAACGCGTACCAGCAGGATTTCCTGTAAGCTCCCTCCGGTCAAGCGGGGGCGACTGAGGCTGCGATCAACCCAGACGAGGCGGTGAGAAGTGCGAAGTATCCCGACCAGAGCCTAGCTGAGAGAGCAAGATCCGAGGTATACAGAGGCCCACCAGGTTTTCCGAAATTCCGACGTCCAGAGGGTCCGATGTCCGCAGTTATCGAGTCCTGTCCATTCTCTGAGGCCTTCCGTTTCAAGGAGCTACTCGGTGAGTACCATCGCCGGGGAGGCGTGTTGACGCGCACATAGGTTGTGCCGGTCAAGACGGATTTGGGTACACAAATCCGGTCTGCACTGTTTAGCAGTGTATATGTACTGTTTAGCAGTATATCAAGTATTCCGAAGTATTCAGTTATTGTCAAGAATTCAGCGTGGTGATTAGTTAAGCAGACTGTCATCATTGTCGATCATTGTTATAATGTTTAATGTTTAATGTTTAAAGTATTCAGAAAATGTCTTGCATATTGTGGTATGAATGACTGTTCATTGTTCACTGTTCATTATTGTGTTTCTCGTATTAAGTAAGTTCAAGAGTAAGTATCAGATCAGTTGTCAATATGCCGCTCTTCTCGAAGTTAAGACAGATTACTACCAGAAAAGGGGTGCTTGAAGAAGCAGTTCCTATTCCTCCTAGAGACACTCCAGGACATTTCATGTACCATAAACATGGCTTAGATGCCATATTGTTTCTTGATCTATGGGTAGATTATACCAAAGGATTACCGGAAAGTCAAAGGTGGCCCATAGCGGGAACCTGGGATGCAGAGTGCATCATGAAAGTGGAGGAAGAGTTATGGAAAAGAAAGGTCAGACAGTCACAGAAAGACGCTGTTGAGTTATGGCGTAAAGAATCTCATAGACGAACAGAAAAAGCACGTAGACAAGAAGAGAGGAGTAAAGAAAGTTCAAATAAAGTTCAAGAAAATCTATTAATTGAGGAAGGTATCCGAGTGAAATCAGAACAAGTGAATAGACAAAGAAATGCTCTTATGAATGGTATGTATCCCCTTCTAGCCGAAGGACTACCTAAGGCTGTTACAGAGATGCCAAAAGACTTGCCACCCCCATTATTTCCAATTAAGGTACATCCAAAGGGGCATCCCAGAACCGCAGAAGATGTTTTTCTTTCCTCATATCTAGATGACGCAGCTCCCGAGTATGCTAACGCTGCACCACATAGACCGTCTGGCGGAGGGGTTCAACGTCAGGATCAGGTATCTGTCCCCGTGCAACAGCAAGTTCCGACACAAGCATCGGCAAGCACATCTGTTTCCGCATCTGTCTCCGCAGTCGACTCTACAGGGGTATCGACACCCATAGTTGCTGTGTCACGTTCGACGAACCCATTCACACCCGACGCCCCAGATGGGGCCACGGGAGGTGCTAGCCGTACTTTCACACCACCTAGAATAAATAAACTTGTTTTTCAAGAGTCAGCACATTCACGTACACCTAAGTTCGTAAATGAACGTACGCTTAAGGAACTCCTTGTAAATTGTAGATATGACCCAGTGGTCGGTAAAGAGGACGAAATGGTCCTGGCATCATTACGTATCAGACGAGCCGCAGAGTATTTAGCAAGGTTACCAGGAATGACTACGCATCTGGATAACATATATCATTTTGTTCAAACAGGACGAGATCCAGGATGTATTAACAGAGCTATGGAATTCCAGAAAGTAGAGATACAGGGGGAACTGTTACGTTTCCTCATAAACTGTGTGATCAGAAATCAAGATCGTCCGGGGGTAGACCCGAATGCAATGCTTATTCTTACAAGATGGAGTCAGAATATATCAGAAGGGAGACACGATAAGCAAAATTGTATAATAGCCATGTGCCGAAAAATACGTAAAGAAATAGAGCGTATTCATGAAGAGAGATTGGGAACAGACGAGTTTGAGCAAGATGAAGTGTCCGAATCAGGGAATTCCGCAAGACAGTCAGAGACCATAGCCTATGTAGGCAGAGGAAGATCTTGTGAAAATACTAGATGTTTTTCTGATCCAATACACTCTGTATGTCCAAATAATAGCAGAACGTATCCGACGCCTGTAATGAATCTGAAGTCTCCTGAACATTTGTTTCAAGCCGCAGATAAAATACTACGAGAACGAAGAGGTTACCACCTCCTCGATTCCATGGATGAGCAAGAATTAGCCAGATCAGCCGTGCACTGGGTTGTTAGTCCTGAAAAATACGGTGATGAGACCGTAGCACACACGTTTCTCAACCTCAGTACAGATGAACAACGTTTAGCTGGAATCTATATGATTCAGCAACTCCTCATATTATATAAGAGCCAACATGCTGACCCTGGTCCTTTACCTGATATATTAACAGAACTACTTACGTACAGATGGAGAGGTTCTAGTAACAAGCTAATTAAAGAGATATTAGTGTCACGTAAGCAGTATGTCCTTTTTGTAAGTCCAGATTCTCTCTCCTTGCCCCCCAGAGAAAGAGCACCGTACTACATGGATAGACAAAATCCTTTACGGGAAGTGCACCCAATAAAAGGCGAAGACAATGAGTTTCACCGTGTATTTGTTTACACACCCATATCAAAAATGGAATTATTAGAAATGAAAAAAGTAGTACCTAGTCATGACAAAGACCCAGCGGGTTTCCACCGAGAAATTAAAGACATGTTACTGATGGGAGAGTACACCTTTCCTGATATTATGACGATATTAAAGGTGCTTTTGCCTGCTGGCATATATGAAAAACTGAAAGAAAAAGAGTGGGAAGTGGGAGACCAAAAGATAGACTGGACAGCATTAGCAGAGGAAGAAAGGGGCCGAGCTGCAGGTTCGGGGCTCGGGGATAAAGTTAAACTATTACCAGGTTTACTAGTACAGGTACTGCCACGTTTATTAACTACAAAAAAGGAAGATTGGGGTGCAATCACAGCCTGTAAACAAAAGCAAGATGAAGACACAAGCGATTATTATGCTCGATTTGAAAAATGTTTTGGTATAAATAGTGGTATAAAAGCAAGTAGTGACTCATATCCACATCTATTTGTGACAAAATTAGTGGAAAATGCATTGCCCCCAGTGAAGAATAGAATATTGAAATTCGAGAGTACCTGGCAAAGTAACACTCCGTCGCAAATGCTACAAATGTTACAGTATCATCACAATAGAATTAGGGATGAACAAGAACACGAGCATAGACGCATGAAGGATACAAAAATGAAAATGCTAGTTTCTCAGACAGTACCAGCAGATGGTCACAAAAAGGGTGTGACACATTCTGGTGATTCTGCAGTTCCTGTAAAAGGAACCTGCAATTACTGTAAACAACTAGGCCATTATGTACATGATTGTCAAGTCCTGAAACGAAATATAGCTACAGGTATTGCAAAAGAGAGACCACGATTAGTTAGACAAGATCAGAATGAAAAAGGAGCTATGCAGCATGGGCAGTCCGTGCCAGTTCAGCAACAGTCTATGCCAGCCTCACAGCAACCCATACAGTTTGTGCCAGCTGCACCACCGTTGCCTGCTACTGCCACACAAACCACAACACAACAAATGTATCAGACTGCACAGTATGAATACCCTGAGTATCAGCGTTACGCATGAACCAGCCTAGAGAGGGAAGTTGACTTACCGCTTATCGAGATTCCGGTAGATCAAGAAGGACCTTATGTACATAGTGAATTATTAGGTCAAGATAGAAAATTCTTACTCGATACAGGGGCAAGTCGAACAACCATAAAACGTAGTGAAGTTCCAGGGGCACCCCTCTCAGGCTCTCAAAATGTTTCCCTTGGTTTTTCAGGAAAACCTATTGTTAATGAAGTATCACAGCCTCTACCACTTACGATAGGACCTTTGACACGAACTACAGATTTATTACTTACTAAATCATGCCCAGAAAATCTGTTAGGAATTAAAACTCTGAAAGCACTAGGAGCCATAATATGTTGTTCTCCGGAAGGAGTAAGGTTGTTTTTGCGTGATTTTAAAGGTCACTATGTGTCTAGAGACATGGATCCCCGACTACAGACTTTACCAGTACATCTATGGGCACAAGGCCCTACGGATGTTGGTTACATGAACATTACACCCTATCGAGTTACATTGAAAGCAGGAGTGGTACTACCACGAATGCGACAATACAAGTTACCGCATGATGCTGTAGTGGCTTTGTTGAAAATCATTGATGAGCTAATTGCCCAGGGAGTAGTTGTAGAAACAGACTCCAATGTATGTAATTCACCGATAATTCCGATTCTTAAACGAACTGATCCTACTGCTCCGCCAGTATACCGATTGGTTATTGATTTGCGTGAACTAAACAAGTGTATTGTACCACAATTCCCTGTGGTCCCTGATATATCATCATTGTTGACAGCAATTGATTCCGAAGCAACATTTTTTACTGTAATTGATCTCAAGAATGCCTTTTTCAGCGTCCCAATAGATCCGGAAAGCCAATACTTGTTCGGATTCAGTTTAAATGGGCGCAGCTTTAAATTCTCACGCGCTCCTCAAGGATTTACAGAAAGCCCCAGCATCTACAGCCAAGCACTGAAACGAGAACTTGACAGTATCCACATGCCAGTCAATACTGCACTGCTTCAATATGTCGATGATCTGCTGATCACCGCGAGAAGCGAGCCAGAATGTGAAAAAGCTTCTCTGACAGTTTTACATTTCCTAGCCGACAAGGGGCACAAGGTGTCCCCTTCTAAGCTGCAATTCTGTGTTCAGCGAGTTATTTATCTTGGTCACTCGCTGTCCAAGGAGGGAAGGCAGCTTACACCAGATCGCATCCAGTTAATTGCTAACATGTCAATACCCCAGACACAAAAGGAGGTGCGGGCTTTCATAGGCCTCACTTCATATTGTAGGCAGTGGATCCCTCAGTACGCATTTCTAGCAAAACCACTCATTCAGTTAACCACACAGGAGGCAGTCACATCGACTGTTCTCCCTTGGACTCAGGAACATACACAAGCTTTTGAAAGCCTAAAGGAAGCTTTATGTCAAGCACCTGTTTTAGCAACACCATGTTATAGCAAACCTTTTACACTCTTTGTTACAGAACGCGAAGGTACTGCCTTGTCAGTACTCACTCAGGATCAAGCAGGATCACGCAAGCCATGTGCTTATTTTTCCAGTACATTAGATCCCGTAGCTCAGGCTTTGCCTGCATGCCTGAAATCAGTGGCAGCGACAGCTTTAGCAATCAGACAAAGCGATGCCATAGTATTAGGACACCCATTGACAGTTCAAGTACCACATGCAGTAGAGGTTCTTGTGAACCGAACACAAACACAACACTTGACCATAGCAAGACTTACCGGTTATGAACTGACATTGTTTCAACCACACATAGAGATCCGACGGTGTAATACATTGAATCCTGCTACACTATTACCTGTAATTGGAACAGACCCACTAGCTCATGATTGTGTTGAAATCATTGAAATAAAGACGAAACCTAGACAAGACTTGACAGACGTTCCATTGTTAGATCCAGACCTGACGTTGTATGTAGACGGATCATGCATGAGAGCAAGTACAGGAGATTTAGTGGCCGCGTATGCAGTCACAACAGACACTGAAGTTATTGAGACACATTGTATAGATACTCTGTCAGCCCAAGCAGCAGAACTTATTGCTCTAACGCAAGCCTGTATTCAAGCCACAAATAAGAAAGTTAATGTATACACTGACTCACGTTATGCATTCGGAGTTGTACACGACTTCGGCGTGCTATGGCGAGAGAGAGGTTATTTAACGTCCCATGGTGCCCACATTCAGCACGGACCCCTCATTCATGCCTTGTTAGACGCAATACATCTACCCACTGCTATATCGATTATGAAATGTAAAGCACACACGAAGGTTACTGATACCATTTCTCAAGGCAATGATTTAGCTGACAGAACAGCTAAACAGACTGCTCAGAATCGCACATTAGACATGACAAAGCCAATAGTTCAGACACCAACACAGTGTATGACAATTAAGGATCCCGCACTTGACGTAATTGACATACAGACACATGCCACAGCAGAAGAAATAAAGAAGTGGACTGAACTAGGAGGGATCCAGACAGATCAAGGATGGATGACGAAGGAGAAATCTGTATGGTTTCTCCCTGATTCCATGGTTCAAGCCATTATAGCTACAGTTCACAGTCCAGCACATTTAGGAGAGAAGGCTATGCTAGACAGTATTCAGCACATTTGGTTCAACAAACATTTACGAGCAGCAGCTAAACAAAAAGTTCGTACCTGTATGATATGTTGTCAGTTTAATCCAGGAAAGAGTGTTCCCGTAGAGCAGGGTGGATTTCAGCCTCCTGACCATCCTTTTGAAGTCCTCCAGATGGATTATATTCAGATGGAACGTTGTCGAGGATTCAAATATGTCCTTGTAGTTGTCTGCGCTCTCTCCCGTTGGACAGAGGCGTATCCCGTATCAGATTACACTGCCCCGACTACTGCCAAGCAGCTAGTTCGAGAATTCTTCCCACGGTACGGTTTACCACGTGTTGTATATTCAGATAACGGTCAGCCTTTCTCATCCGAATTAATGAAACATGTCTCACTCTTGTTGGGATATCAGTGGAAATTCCACTGTGTCCGACACCCCGAGGCAGCAGGTCTCGTAGAAAGACATAACCAGACACTGAAAATCAGACTGTCCAAAATATGTAGAGAGAAAGGTGTCGACTGGATAGTAGCATTACCAGTTGCACTCTTTTACATGAGAATGGTAGCACACTCTAGAACAGGGCTATCCCCGTATGAGGTGATCTTTGGTAGACCACCGAATATGTGGGGGACGCCTATGCCACGTAAAATAACTGATGTTGACTGTAATATGCTGACAGATTACCTGGCTTCCTTGATGTCTGCACTACAATCTTCTCGTTCACAGGTAGCTGCAGCCTTTCCCGACAACACTGAGGCGAAACCCCATGACGTTGTTCCGGGTAATCTTGTCTTTGTGAGAAACTTCGACAGGAAAAGTCAATTGGAGCCCAGGTGGAAAGCACCCAAGTTGGTCCTGTTGACCACAAGAACAGCCGTGAAGATCGAGGGACGAAAAGGGTGGATTCATTCCAGTCACGTCAAAAAATTTCATGGACTTCCTCCTGACACAGACAGTACTGCCCGTGTGTCTTCCCCCATTGACTCAAAGCTACCTTTGGCTGAGGCCAGTAGCACCGAACTCTATAAACAGAAACTCAGGTCCAGATCTAAACTGTCGGACGATTTGATTGTTTAAGTCCTCTCCAAGGTGAAGCGGTTGAATCTGTCCCGACATGTACCCCTTAGGTCTGAATCACGTAGAGTCCAGAATCATAATGAAACGACATGCTTATTGTAAATTACTGCGTAACCACTGTATTGTGACTTTATTAATTTTGTCTTCCTTGAGTTTTTTAATAGTTACTGCAAGTATATTGTTGCATATGTATTATCCTGTTTCTAAACGTGTTTTCAATATAACTGATGAACATTCTTTTAGTGACCTACCGCCACATGAATTATCCTATAGACTTGCGCTGCGCAATAACACATTCATTAGTATGTTACATCATTCCCATCAGACTAGTAATGCCACCAATTGTTGGGTGTGTGGCCGACTTCCTCCCTATCAGAATAACAAAGGAGTTCTGCCTTTCTTTCCACATCCATTCACACACAATGGCTCCTGTGGAGCATGGTTTAGTTTATTAAATTCCATAGACCCAGACACAGCAGTTTATCAACAACATTGGATATGGGGAAATCTGAATCTAGTTTTATTCAAAGTCTGTCACCCTAATAAGGAGGGTCACCCCAGTAGAACAGGAACTGATTTAGAAAATGAAGTGTATAAATTAGGTAATTTTACGCCTAATCTTATGATTCTGAATGTCAAATCCGAAGTTGAACTAATTCTGCCCACTATGTCAGTATTTCCAGTTAAGGGTGAATTATGTGTAAGAAAAGTTGGTTCCATACATATGGGCCATAGCCAATGCGTTACTACAGTAGAATATAGTGATCAAGGTAAATCTTCATTTAGAGCTTCTCGCCATTCTTACTTCATATGTGGTCAGACGGCATATATGCGTCTGCCTCTAGATTGGGATGGTACCTGTTACATCGCATTCCTTTTGCCACCTGTTTTCCTAGCTCCCCCTGATTATTATCGAAATGTTCATTTAGTACACAATAGAGAGCAAAGAGATCTCCCAGTTGTCGATTATACTGAGACAGCATGGGACAAGTATGTAGATTTCAATAAAGGTATCTTTCCCTATATAGGTACGATATCAAATAGTAAGCTGATACGCAGACTCACCAAGACTCTTGAAGCTGTAGTAAACGAGACTATAGCCGCCCTAGGCAATCTGACAGAGGAACAATCAGTGATGAGAATTGTTGTTCTCCAGAATCGTCTTGTCCTTGACGTCATCCTGGCCGATAGGGGCGGAGCTTGCAGGGTCATCGGATCCAGCTGCTGCATATTCATACCAGAAAATTCGCCATCTGTATATAAAGCTATAACACGCCTTCATAAGATTGTAAGCCAGATACACGAGAATCCAGGCACTTGGACGTGGTCCGGGTGGTTTTGGAGTGTGATATCAGCCTGGGGATGGAGAGTTCTATCCTTCCTAGGTATTGGCCTTCTTATGCTCTTCAGTTGTTGTTTATGCCTACAATGTGGACCAGCGATTTGTGGTCTGTGTGCCACATCATGCATTCCATATCACAGTTCTCGTTCAAAATACCGGAAGAAGAAGGAAGAAGAAATGATGCTCCATGAGCAAATCAATGGAATGATGAAGATTGATGTCTCGTGAAGGGCAAGAAGGGGACAAGGAGGGAATGTGGAAATGTGGATTTTCCTGATCAGTTATGTCCCCTATCTTGGACCCCAACGGTTCTATATGCATGTTACAAGTACATGTATGTTCCCTCCAGTTCCAGTTTCTAAGACGCAAACATATGTGTGTCTACCGTCAACATGTTCTCTGTCAGATCCGCCATCAATGGGCTGGATATTCGATTCCTAAGTATGAAAGGCCACCGACTTTATATGGCTAAGTTACTCCATTTTTACAGTTCAGGCAAGTAGGCCCGATTCTGTCCTCAAAGCCTTTCCCTGCTCTCTGTCTCTGACAGCTTCAGTTTGAGCTCGCATCTGTATCCATGAACTTTGTCCTACTCCCTGTGCAGCTAACGGTGCCTGCCTCGGCCAGTTTTCGCCTGTCTGCCAAGAAGTTGTATTTCACCTTCGAATTATCTATTTTGCTCTCCAGCCGATGCATTCCTGTCCAGTGATTTGGGTAAACATTTCCTTTGGCTCACAAGCAGAGGACTCAGCCTTTCCGTCCTCCTGCAAGTGATTCATAGCCCTGTTGCCATGGAAAGTTTTCTGCCCCTCGCATCTCATATAGACACTTAGACGCTTGTACACGTACACAGTCAGTATAGAATAGATTCTGTCCGAGAGTCCTTCCTTGTGGATAACATAGTTCTTTAAACATAGGATGTTAGATATGATTTGGGATTAGGTTGACTTGACCCCAGACTTCTCGTCTCCACATGTAGAGCTAAATGTCAAGTCCCCCTCACCCCCTAGTTGCACGTCAATTACACGTCATGCTGCCGCGCGCGCATCTATGCCAAGTATTATCTTATAGATCCACCTATGTCTGATAATTCTAACCAATCATGTTTCTTTTATTCCTTATTACGCCTAGTTTCGATTATGTCACTGTTTTGTCATTTTTCTTATCAAATGTTACGCCTTCTACATTCGTTTCATTGTAATGAACTTATTATAAAAATACATGTCTGTTAATAAATTATTGTACTTCACTTCCTGAACCCTCGTGGTGACGGAACCTGAGGGCCGCGACTCGAGTCGGCCATTTTGAATGGAATAAAGCCCACTTAGAAAACCTCTTATACCACGGATTCTGCCTCTTGTTATTTTGAGCTATTTTACTTTATTTTAAGATTCCGTATGAAATTCAGTCCGGTAATATTTATTTTATTTACCACAAGCTCTACATCGTTGCATCATTAAAATTACATACTGTCCGTATTCCTTTAAAATTAATGTTGAAAACATGTCAGATTGACACTCACCGCATTGCATGCTATGATTAGCATCTTTAACTAATTTAGCAAAAGTGACTGTTTTACTCTCTGGTAATGTCAAATAAATAAACCTTTCATGATCAACATTAGAGCCACATATATTATAACAGTTTTCACAAGTATGTTCCCATTTATAAGAGAGACCAAATAAAATATCAATTGCAACTTCTTCTTCTTCCAGTACTTGAAGAAAATACATCAAAAATTCATGTGCATCTTGCTGTTCATTTTGAGAAAACTGTGTTCGTCCTGAACATACATCTAAAAGTTTTCTAATTTCAGTAGCACTTTCTATTTGACTTTTATCATTACTCAGCTTATGAAAAAGGAGACTCAGCTCAGAACAGAATCTTTTTCCCTGATTTACTATTATCTGCTCTTGCAAACTTTCAAGATAAAATGCAACATTCAGCACTACATTAGCGTAGCAGTTGACACCAGAGCTATTTTCAAAATGACATCCTACAACCTGTTCTTCATTTTCCTTTTTCTTTTTGCTTGCAATTACATCACTCCTCTTTTTTTTCCTCCTCTCTACATCTTCATTACAGATATTCTCATTTCTCCTTTTACGAGAAACTACATGTTTCTCCAACACAGGATACTGACCTAAATGAGGAGCATAGGTTCTTCTTAATCTATTATACTCCTTTACACAATTTGCATCAGCACTAACTTTTGAGTCATCAAAGTCTATCATGAATAAACCAGATAATGTTTTCACTCGTGACAAAGCTACATAAGCCATACCTTCTTTGAACACAGTTGAACCAATGTTCACAAATGCACAATCTACAGTCAATCCTTGAGACTTGTGAATAGTTACAGCATATGCTAGAGAAAATGGAAACTGCTTTCTACGTACATATAAGTCTTTCACAAGCATGAAACGAACTGAACAACGACAAATATCTTTAACTTCTTCTATCTGATCAAATTTTATTTTTAAACATTCAATTCCATCTTTTTTCTGATAATTAATAAAACCCACAACTCTTCCCATAGCTCCATTAACTAAACCTTTTTCAACATCCAAATTTCTCCTTAAAAATACTCTACAGTTCATGCAAACATATAGATTTTTTTCTAATCCAGCTGTTTTGGAAATGTTCTTCTCTAGTGAATTCAATTTATTTTTCAGTGTGCCTGTTACTGTGACAGTAATTCTTCCATCCTCAATTTTGTCAACTGCTTCCAATTTCCTGATCTCCTCCTTTTCCAATTTCAAAAGCTCCTCATTGAATATTGAGCATTCACGTAGAGTTGGCATTAAGCAGATGACACTTTTGTTTTCTGCAATGTTCTTGTATATCTTCTCAGCAACTATTTCTTCCTTTGGAAATAAATTATGTAGCAGCCGACTCTGTAATGCTTTTGTGCCAGCTTCAGTGAGTAGTCCAATTCTGATATCTTTCAGAATACTTCCATATTCTTCATCGTTTGCTTGCCTCATATTAGTAGTAAGTTCCTTGTACTCAAAGAAGGACCAAATATTTGTATTACCGATGCTTCCCAATGACTTCTTCGTGTCTTCATGTGTGACAGTATTAAACACTGGTTGTCCTTTAACTGGAGTAAGTTGCAAAAGATCTCCAAAAACTATGACGTAATTTCCACCAAATAACATGTCATCGTCTGCCTTCAAAATTTGCTGCATTCTTAAATGCACAAAGGCAAGCATTAAGTTTGATACCATGCTCACCTCATCAATAATGAGAACTTTCATCTTCTTCAATACTCTTGAAACTTCCAAGGATGCTTCTCCAGTTAGCTTGTTGTATTGTATTTTGTTCTCATGCTCCACTGGTAACATTAGCAAACGATGTAAAGTGATTCCTTTTATGTTATATGCTGCTAACCCAGTTGGAGCAGTAACCACACAAGACAAAGTAGAATCCGTTTTTTGCTGTAGGTAGCTTCTGATGACTTTTATAAGGAAACTTTTCCCAGTTCCAGCTTGTCCGCTTACATACATCCTGATTGGATGAAATGATGTGCATGAGCACTCTTTTTTTTCATGTTGAAATCCGTGATCAATTTTGCTTCTGATCTCTTCATAAATTTGTTGCTGCTCTTCATTCAGTTGTCTTTCCAAATTTTGTAAGTCTATAAATTCTTCTTGAGCTTGATTCATAGCTGTTTCCACTTCATTCATGGCTATTGATGCTTCATTTTCAACGATTGGTTGTCCTAGAGGATCTTGACTGAGTGTTCCTGAACTTTGGCTGTCTTGAGAACTGTCTCTAGCTACTTCTGCTGCAATTGTAGTTTCCTGTTCAATTTCTTCATTTAACATTTGCAGATAAGTTGTGAATGTACTGCATTGTATGCTGTCTTTGCAAGCATTAAAAGAATCTTCATAGCTTTGAAATTCTCCCAGTAGTTCGTCCTCTGAACGCCATGGTTTAAACAGCTGTAAAAGAGCCAAGTAGTAAAATTCCTTTTTGTCAGTAGTGTCGCAACTCAGCTTCCTGTGATTTATCAAACTTCCTTTTGTTTGCTTCACCAAACATCCTTCCTCACCAATCACTTTATATTTTCCATTGTTGATGTCTTCTGCGGCTTTCCGTGAATAAATGTAGTTCTGCAGCACTTCATAGAGACACATGTTCTCCAGATGTTGACTTCTTTTTGGATAATATGTGTCCAACATGTTTGATTTCAAAATATCTGTACTTTGTGGGTCATTCTCGGCTAAATATTCAATTTCTCCAACAGATTTCAGTACCCGATTTCTCATTGCTGCAAGGCCTAAACTTGCCCAAATTATTCTTCTTGATTTCGAGTAGAGACTTGCAGAAGATAACCTATCTGAACATTCGTAGGATCCAATTTCTCGATGCGATAACATCTTCAAACTGAAACTGTACAGCTTCTTACTGACAGTCTTCTCGTGAGAAATCTCTTCCCACATTTCCTTCAATTCTGTTTTTCTGATTTGGTAATGTAAGACGTTACATATCGAGCAACAGCAATGGAATTGTCAGCTACATACTGTATATCCATGTTAGCGTTCCACATGGATAAAATGACTGGGTTGTAGTCATTTATATTTTTTGATTCTTCTTTTCTTTTTAGGTTGTAGGTATTCTTAGGTGATTTTCTTGTGATAGTATGTCTCACAGCTGACATAAAACTGTTTACTCTTCCATTTGAAAGAACAGGTCTAGGAAATCCAAATCGACATTTAGTGTAGTATTTATCTTTGCTCTTGTATTTCCGTCGACAGTACTTTCCACATCGATGACTTTGGAAACGTAAAACTTGCTCCTTTAACTTTTTCTCTTCTGTGCTTTTTGGTATAGCACATGTTGCATATTCTTCAATGTAAGATAACACTGCTTCATCAGCATCTGTTCCAAACTTTGGTGCATCCTTGATCCACAACAGCATATGAATATGAGGAGCACCTCTTGCCTGGTACTCTTTTCTCCAAAAGAAATCTACAACTTCTCCAAGAGGTGGATTTTTTTTATTGCAGATGAAGGACATCATAGCCTCAAATCTATGATTGAAATATCTGCAAACATTAACTGGATCCAATGAGCACAGTTCTCCTGCTGTCTTGTATTCGATGTTTTTAATGTTTGAATTTTCCTCTCGTAGAAAATCCAGTAAATCATCCCAAGCGTACTCGGCACAGCTTAGGGTAAGGAACCATGTTGGTGTTCCTAAATTCCGTAACATGCATTTTAATTCACCATGGCATCGGTACCAATATTCATTTGTCCCACGCTGACAAGCCATCAGATTGATCAGTTGTGTTTCCAAATGATCATCTCGGTGCTGCACTTTCTCCATAAAATCCTTAGCAGACACATTTTGTAAATGTACTCCACTTTTTAAAATGTGATTTACTGCATAAGACAGTGCAGACAAGTCGCTTTCAAATAAAAGATGGAACAAATAAGGAATACTTTGTCGAAATCTGGGATCTTCAGCATATAGTCTTGTAGTCCGATACTCAGAAGCTGGAATCTGTTCTGGACGTTCATCGTATCGTCCTCCTTTTCCTTTAGGAAACAGCTGGGGAAAACATCGAGCTTCCAAGCTCTCCTCCCATACACTCACGGGAGTTCCTTTTGCTTTCTTCATCTGAAACAGATCAATATTGTCTCCCATAACTTCTTTTGAATGGAGAGGATGTATGCTAAAATGTTCATATATTTCTTCTTCCTTTGACTTGTCCACTTTTTCAATTTGTCCAGTTGGTGTTTCTGTGTCTTCTTGTAAATCTTCTTCTTCTTCTTCTTCTATATAAATTGATTCATACCATTTGTTATTCCTTTTCAAATACAAATTTGCTCTTTGTACTTTCCGCACATCTACCAGCTCCTGCCAAATCTTCTTATTCTTTGTAGGTACACCATTAACCAGAATAATTAATGGTTCAGTTTCCAAAGTATCCGCATCAATAGTTTCCATATTTTTTTTCAAATCCAAGGGCAAATACACCACTCTACCTTTTAAACCTCTCAGTAAATCTGAAGGAGGTAATTTACCAGTTTTGGGCTCCATACGTACTATGGTCTGGAACGGATGAACACATTGAATGAGTATAGACTCATATGTATTTAATTCAGAAAGTTCAGCAGGAATAGCATCCAATTCTAAATTATTATGTACAGCTCTGGTCGGCATTCTATTTTCCTCTAACTTGTTGTAACAGTATTTACAAATACGCTGATCTTCACCCAAATCAAAACAATTTTCAAGAAATATATATGTGGCAAAATCCTTCCACTTATAATTATCTTCATTTTCACTCTTTCTGTAGAGATCAACATTCCTAGTTTGTTTTCTATAATGAGTTCTGCGGCAACAAATACAAGTAAAATTTGGTCTTTCATTAGAGATTATTGCAAATTTTGTTATGTGATCATTAAATGTGTTACTTACAGAGGGTTCTACATTCTCTTCCACTTCTTCCTCATTTACTGTGTCCTTCTCTGCACTGTTTTGTTCAGGACCAAAGTAACAAAACTGAATTTCATCAACAACCTTCTCTACATCTGATACCGTTCCTCGGAACAGAGCCCTATTCAATTCATTTAACTTTATTGCTGGACTTTTTGCAAAATACAACCGTCTCACAAACTTTCTCATTTCAGTATGATGAACAGCCAGCATCCTAAAATGATGGAAAACACTATTACACACTTTTCTAGATAGACAAGCCAGAGAATGACCCTGCAAACCAGTATTCTCTCTCACTCTGCATGGATCCAGACTTTGAAGCACCTTAATCTTCTGTTTCATACTTTTTTTACTATATTCTCTTAGAAACTCACGAAATTTGTCAATAGATTCCTGACGCACAGTGCAAATACTACTACAATTCCAAGTGTACACTGGGGCTTTAGGACGTCTCCCCATAGCCTCATCCGCCATCACTTGTACCTCATCTCTTGGAACCATTATCTCCTTCTCCATTATGCAACCATTTGTCACTTCGTAACCACGACCTCTGGTGTCAACTGCATGCAGCAAACTATTACTTTGAAAATAGCTCTCTTCATTAAAAAAAGGTTCACTACTTGAACTATGCATCCACTTTCCTAAAAACACTTTACAAAAGTTTGTTCTGTTCACTACTCTTTTCCTTTTGCTATGTGATTTCAGTACATTAACCATTTTGTCTAATGTACGCATCCTATTCAAAATTAAAATGAATAGTTTCCTTTTTAATTCTAATGCCTTTGCTGCAATGACTTCAATTTCTTTTTTTCTTTTATAAAACTTACTCTTTTGCTTATATTTCTTCACATCCTTTATCAAATTGGACATAACTCTTCTCTGAAACATTTTTCTACGTATCTCTTTAAACGCTGTTTTTCTGTTTATGTAAATCTTTTCAGTTGCAGAAGGTATATTTGCATTAACTAAATTCTCAATTTTTTCCTGTCCTTTTTGTTTCTTAACATTCTTTCCAGTACAGACATTTTTTAAATTTTTCCTTGTTTTGAATATATTTTTAAGAAATTGTTTTTTCTGCTTACCAGAAGATTTTTTCTTTTTCCCAACATGAGCATCTTCTACTAACTTTGGTCCTCCTGTTGTCTTCAAATATACGTATTTTTTCTGGGTTTTTTTAACTCTGGATTTTGTAGGCATCTTAAATTTTGTTCACTGCTCTTCAGCAATACCTGAAAAAAACTAAAAAAAAAATCCTTTATTTTATTTAAATATATTACTACATTTCTTTTCACATTAGTCACACAACGAAATTTCTTTGCCAATTTCAAAGCACACTTACTGCTCTTTTTTTTGACAAGTAATAATCACTTTTACAGACTGACACATTATGAATCCACTTTTCAGATTTTTTAAAAAGCCCATGTCCAGACTGCTTTTTCAGACCACCACCATGTGTATGCTGGGTGACTGCCTACACTCCAGCAAGGGCAACCAGCCTTAGTGATGCTGAATGTATTTGCATTACAGACTGAAACCTCAAACCCCACTCGCTTGTGAATACTGTGCATGATTATACATGGAAATTAGCTGGGTGTGTGCTAAGAGTCTGCTTCTGCACCAAAAAATCGCTCCCCCTTTTTCCTACTAATGCAACTGTGAAATCACCAGAGCAAAACGCAATAAATCTCTGCCTGTAATTCCTATTTGCACACAGAGTCATGTTTTCACATTAGTCACAAAACGAAATTTCTTTGCCAATTTCAAAGCACACTTACTGCTCTTTTTTTTTGACAAGTAATAATCACTTTTACAGACTGACACATTATGAATCCACTTTTCAGATTTTTTAAAAAGCCCATGTCCAGACTGCTTTTTCAGACCACCACCATGTGTATGCTGGGTGACTGCCTACACTCCAGCAAGGGCAACCAGCCTTAGTGATGCTGAATGTATTTGCATTACAGACTGAAACCTCAAACCCCACTCGCTTGTGAATACTGTGCATGATTATACATGGAAATTAGCTGGGTGTGTGCTAAGAGTCTGCTTCTGCACCAAAAAATCGCTCCCCCTTTTTCCTACTAATGCAACTGTGAAATCACCAGAGCAAAACGCAATAAATCTCTGCCTGTAATTCCTGTTTGCACACAGAGTCATGTTTTCACATTAGTCACAAAACGAAATTTCTTTGCCAATTTCAAAGCACACTTACTGCTCTTTTTTTTTGACAAGTAATAATCACTTTTACAGACTGACACATTATGAATCCACTTTCCAGATTTTTTAAAAAGCCCATGTCCAGACTGCTTTTTCAGACCACCACCATGTGTATGCTGGGTGACTGCCTACACTCCAGCAAGGGCAACCAGCCTTAGTGATGCTGAATGTATTTGCATTACAGACTGAAACCTCAAACCCCACTCGCTTGTGAATACTGTGCATGATTATACATGGAAATTAGCTGGGTGTGTGCTAAGAGTCTGCTTCTGCACCAAAAAATCGCTCCCCCTTTTTCCTACTAATGCAACTGTGAAATCACCAGAGCAAAACGCAATAAATCTCTGCCTGTAATTCCTATTTGCACACAGAGTCATGTTTTCACATTAGTCACAAAACGAAATTTCTTTGCCAATTTCAAAGCACACTTACTGCTCTTTTTTTTTAACAAGTAATAATCACTTTTACAGACTGACACATTATGAATCCACTTTTCAGATTTTTTAAAAAGCCCGTGTCCAGACTGCTTTTTCAGACCACCACCATGTGTATGCTGGGTGACTGCCTACACTCCAGCAAGGGCAACCAGCCTTAGTGATGCTGAATGTATTTGCATTACAGACTGAAACCTCAAACCCCACTCGCTTGTGAATACTGTGCATGATTATACATGGAAATTAGCTGGGTGTGTGCTAAGAGTCTGCTTCTGCACCAAAAAATCGCTCCCCCTTTTTCCTACTAATGCAACTGTGAAATCACCAGAGCAAAACGCAATAAATCTCTGCCTGTAATTCCTATTTGCACACAGAGTCATGTTTTCACATTAGTCACAAAACGAAATTTCTTTGCCAATTTCAAAGCACACTTACTGCTCTTTTTTTTTGACAAGTAATAATCACTTTTACAGACTGACACATTATGAATCCACTTTTCAGATTTTTTAAAAAGCCCATGTCCAGACTGCTATTTCAGACCACCACCATGTGTATGCTGGGTGACTGCCTACACTCCAGCAAGGGCAACCAGCCTTAGTGATGCTGAATGTATTTGCATTACAGACTGAAACCTCAAACCCCACTCGCTTGTGAATACTGTGCATGATTATACATGGAAATTAGCTGGGTGTGTGCTAAGAGTCTGCTTCTGCACCAAAAAATCGCTCCCCCTTTTTCCTACTGATGCAACTGTGAAATCACCAGAGCAAAACGCAATAAATCTCTGCCTGTAATTCCTATTTGCACACAGAGTCATGTTTTCACATTAGTCACAAAACGAAATTTCTTTGCCAATTTCAAAGCACACTTACTGCTCTTTTTTTTTGACAAGTAATAATCACTTTTACAGACTGACACATTATGAATCCACACTTCAGATTTTTTAAAAAGCCCATGTCCAGACTGCTTTTTCAGACCACCACCATGTGTATGCTGGGTGACTGCCTACACTCCAGCAAGGGCAACCAGCCTTAGTGATGCTGAATGTATTTGCATTACAGACTGAAACCTCAAACCCCACTCGCTTGTGAATACTGTGCATGATTATACATGGAAATTAGCTGGGTGTGTGCTAAGAGTCTGCTTCTGCACCAAAAAATCGCTCCCCCTTTTTCCTACTAATGCAACTGTGAAATCACCAGAGCAAAACGCAATAAATCTCTGCCTGTAATTCCTATTTGCACACAGAGTCATGTTTTCACATTAGTCACAAAACGAAATTTCTTTGCCAATTTCAAAGCACACTTACTGCTCTTTTTTTTTGACAAGTAATAATCACTTTTACAGACTGACACATTATGAATCCACACTTCAGATTTTTTAAAAAGCCCATGTCCAGACTGCTTTTTCAGACCACCACCATGTGTATGCTGGGTGACTGCCTACACTCCAGCAAGGGCAACCAGCCTTAGTGATGCTGAATGTATTTGCATTACAGACTGAAACCTCAAACCCCACTCGCTTGTGAATACTGTGCATGATTATACATGGAAATTAGCTGGGTGTGTGCTAAGAGTCTGCTTCTGCACCAAAAAATCGCTCCCCCTTTTTCCTACTAATGCAACTGTGAAATCACCAGAGCAAAACGCAATAAATCTCTGCCTGTAATTCCTATTTGCACACAGAGTCATGTTTTCACATTAGTCACAAAACGAAATTTCTTTGCCAATTTCAAAGCACACTTACTGCTCTTTTTTTTGACAAGTAATAATCACTTTTACAGACTGACACATTATGAATCCACACTTCAGATTTTTTAAAAAGCCCATGTCCAGACTGCTTTTTCAGACCACCACCATGTGTATGCTGGGTGACTGCCTACACTCCAGCAAGGGCAACCAGCCTTAGTGATGCTGAATGTATTTGCATTACAGACTGAAACCTCAAACCCCACTCGCTTGTGAATACTGTGCATGATTATACATGGAAATTAGCTGGGTGTGTGCTAAGAGTCTGCTTCTGCACCAAAAAATCGCTCCCCCTTTTTCCTACTAATGCAACTGTGAAATCACCAGAGCAAAACGCAATAAATCTCTGCCTGTAATTCCTATTTGCACACAGAGTCATGTTTTCACATTAGTCACAAAACGAAATTTCTTTGCCAATTTCAAAGCACACTTACTGCTCTTTTTTTTTGACAAGTAATAATCACTTTTACAGACTGACACATTAGGAATCCACTTTTCAGATTTTTTAAAAAGCCCATGTCCAGACTGCTTTTTCAGACCACCACCATGTGTATGCTGGGTGACTGCCTACACTCCAGCAAGGGCAACCAGCCTTAGTGATGCTGAATGTATTTGCATTACAGACTGAAACCTCAAACCCCACTCGCTTGTGAATACTGTGCATGATTATACATGGAAATTAGCTGGGTGTGTGCTAAGAGTCTGCTTCTGCACCAAAAAATCGCTCCCCCTTTTTCCTACTAATGCAACTGTGAAATCACCAGAGCAAAACGCAATAAATCTCTGCCTGTAATTCCTATTTGCACACAGAGTCATGTTTTCACATTAGTCACAAAACGAAATTTCTTTTCCAATTTCAAAGCACACTTACTGCTCTTTTTTTTTGACAAGTAATAATCACTTTTACAAACTGACACATTATGAATCCACTTTTCAGATTTTTTAAAAAGCCCATGTCCAGACCAATACACCTTAATTTATCGTGAAAACATAGTCCATATTATTTTACATGTTCCTCACATTTAAATTTCTCCCAAAACAGAAAATAATAAACACAACTTCAACAAAAAGAATTACATTTCTATTATTCATTTCTTAATTTACCATATACATCTCCTCTCAAACTCTAACCTCACCTTTAAAATTAGTTAGTTGTGATAGAAATGTGGCACTCAAACAGCAGATTATCAGAGCCAGGATCTCTGTTCTCTACACCTCTCTCCTCTCAGCAGAACCAGATAATGGCAAACTTTCCCTCTCTTTTTCCACACATATACATGTTAATTTCAAATCTCACTGCTTCCCCCTTTTTTTCAAATGTAATCACACATTTCTATTGGTTGAAAACCAACCCTTTTCCAAAAGTACCCTTCCCCCTACTTGACTTCTGCCTAGTACCCTTCCCCCAACTTGACTTCTGCCTGCTACCATAGCAACAGCTCATGGAACACTGCTGTGTGGAGTTAGGTCAGAAGTTCGCCACACAATGTTTCAATTCCACAGAGCAAGAGTGCTTGACTTTTCAAACCTAACAGCAAATCCAAAATACTGTTCTTTGGTAACACATTTTTCTGTACCAATACAAAACATGCTTCTATTATTTTACACATACAGCCTAGTTTTTAGTGTAGAATGGTATGAAACAGCCAATCAGTTCTTTTTTTTTATAAAAAAATATGTATGCCTCCATTTCCAAACTGTCTTTCATTTCTTTTTACCATTCTACTGAATTACACCTCCTGAGTGCATCCAGATCTCCTTTGAAGATGTTCACAGTGTGGATTGTAGGACACAGCTATGTCTTCTGGAGTGAAAAATTTGCAGAGAAGAGAGGTATGGTGAGAGACCTTGCTTTGCCAAATGTAGACATCAAATGGATTGGTCAGAGAGGGTTAAAGTGGCACCAATTAATGCCTTTGGTGAAAACCTTTCAACATCTCCCACAGCCTAACCTTATTATTGTGCACTGTGGTGGTAATGATCTAGGCACTTTAACTGGGGTAGGTCTGGAAATGCTTATTAAGGACACCTTTGTGCAATTGATGTCGCTTTTTCCACAAACTGCCTTTGTATATTCTAACATATGCCAAAGGCAAAAGTGGAACTGGTCCAACCAATTTTGTCCGCAGATTGACAAAGCAAGGAAGCACGTCAACAAATCTATTTCTGCTTTCCTCAGAGACTATGGTATGGGTTCCATTTACCACAACAACTTGCGTTACGACATGCAAGACATTTATAGAGGAGATGGTGTGCACTTCACTGATGAAGGCAACAGAGTCTTTCTCTTGAACCTCAGACTCTGCATCGGTACTTACTTGTAGGTACCAAAAAACAAACAATAAACACAAGGGCTCTTTTTAGAGCCACCTTATATCTAAACACTTAAATGCGTTTTTTTTAAAATTTGTTTTATTAAGTTTTTTTCCGGGTGCGCGCTGGGTGCGCGCACTCGGCGATATTTTTTAACAAAATATTAATCTTTTTTTTTGCCCTACAAGGTCCTACTTTGACCCCCTTACAATGCCTACTGGGTCTATTTCTACCCACTCTGCCCCCTTTTCAAGTTCTCCCCCTTTGTTTATCACCCCCTCTTTATGCGATAGACAAAATGGCGGCCGCCGCTTCCTGATTTCCACCGATTCGAATGTTTACTAAGATCTAACAACCAATCAGAATTGCGCTCGCGCACGGCGAGGTGCGCGAACCCAGCGCGCACGGAGCGCGCTTAGATATATATATATTGATTTAAAGGCTATTTTCTCAGAATCTACTGAACAGATTTACACCAAACCTACAAAAGGCACTTCCTTGACCTGGGGACTACCTCTCTGCCAAATTTCTAGTAATTCTGTTCAGCCGTTCGGGCTGTAGCCCTGTCTAAAGGTCCTATGGAAAAATGCATGGGAAAAACACGTTTTGGGACCCCCCTTTTATCTCAGCCCCCGCTTGACGAATCCCCCCGAGACTTTCAGGGTAGGAGCGGAGCGTAGCGCCCCACCTATTTTGAAAAATTCGCGAGGATTCGTCGACCGGCGCCAAAGTTATTCAAAATAGAATGTTGAGGTTTTCCTATGGAAAAGGGGTCCTAACTATAACTACCTACTGGCGACCGCCAGTAGGTAATATATATATATTCACTGAAAAAACCATGGGTTTCACACACGTTATAGTTAGGAATTAGCATTTAAAAAACCTTAGAAATTCAATGAAAAAACCAAAGGTTTCACACATGTTATAGTTAGCTGGACATTTCACTCGTACAAAACCAATGAAATTCCCCCGTTATAGTTAGTTCAGCTAACTATAACTCGCGCGCCCGCAATGCACTACTGATGACGTCACATATTACATCACTCATGACATGGTCAGTGACATCACTCATGACATCACTGATGACATCTCAAATGACATCACTGATGACATCATCCAGTGAATGTGTGTTTTTCTGAAAATTAAATATGTTTTATATATGTATATCTCAAGGTCGATGGAAGAATAAATGAGTATATAAGTGTCTAAATTGATGATTTGTTTCTGAAAAATTGATTGTATAACTGACTGATTAAGTGTATCTTTTTGAATACATGGCTTAGTGAGTAATGTTTAAATGTGTAAATACCTGTATCAGTCTCTCACTTTGTATATAAGTGGCTGCATGGGTTGGTGAGTAGCTACATGAGTGTCTATATAGGTTAATAGTTGTTTTTTTTTGTATCAGTATAAGTGTCTGAGTGTCTTCATGGTGTTGTGGGGGGTATTACGTAGTGCATAGATGCATGAATGAGTTACTCACTGTTTGTATGTGTTGAAGACAGCATGTGTGCAGGACTGTATGGGTGGATGAGTGTGTGCATGGGTGTGTTAGTGAGTGAATGACTGTCTGAATAGTGTCTTCATAAGTAACTACATATGTTTTAATCTAGTATATGTGACTATTGGTGTTTATAAGTGAGTATATGTGAGAGTGAGAGATTGGAAGAGTTCCTGTATGAATAAGTATGTGTTTCTATAATTGATTGTTAAAAAGACTAAGTATGTGTAAGTTTCTGTAAAAGTAAGTGTGCTGGTGTGTGTATAACTGTATATGCAAGTAAATGGATGTTTGATTCTTTATTAGCATGAGTGACTATGTGTGTGAGTAACTCTATGGATGAGTGGGATTGTGTTACAGGATGTTTAGGTGTATGAGTACATATGATGTGTGAGTACATGTATGAGTGACTGTATAGGATTGTTGGTGGATGAGTGGATGTGTATGTGGATCTTAGAATTACTGAATAGGTTGTTGTAACTGTTATTGGTATGTCCATTGTTTTGAAAATTTTAGTCTCTATTTTTGAATGTTTGTATCAAAGGTTATATTAGGGTGAGAGGAGGTCTACCACTCTGTCACAAGGATAATGTCATCAGTGATGTCATTTGAGATGTCATCAGTGATGTCATGAGTGATGTCACTGACCATGTCATGAGTGATGTAATATGTGACGTCATCAGTAGTGCATTGCGGGCGCGCGAGTTATAGTTAGCTGAACTAACTATAACGGGGGAATTTCATTGGTTTTTTACGAGTGAAATGTCCAGCTAACTATAACATGTGTGAAACCTTTGGTTTTTTCATTGAATTTCTAAGGTTTTTTAAATGCTAATTCCTAACTATAACGTGTGTGAAACCCATGGTTTTTTCAGTGAATTTCAAAGGTTTTTTAAATGCTAATTCCTAACTATAACGTGTGTGAAACCCATGGTTTTTTCAGTGAATTTGCAAGGTTTTTTAAATGCTAATTTTTTTTTTTTCTTATTTTTTTTTTACATATTTTTATTTTAATTTTCTATCCTTTTTTAAAGACTATGGTTACATTTTTAAAATTCTACAATATGTTTTTTTTAACATATTTTATAAAATAAACAGGTAAAATTTATTAGCAATACATTTTTTCCTTTTTTTTAAATTTTTTTTTAGTACGCGTACCGTAAGCTTACGGTAAGCGTACGGTTTACGCAATGTCCGTAATTTATCTACGCTGTTTGCGTATAGTTACGCAATTTGCGTAGCCGCGCGTACTCCGCGTGGGGCGCGTACGCGTGTACGCTACACGCGCACGTTACGCGGAAGTGTCGGGGAGTGACTGTTATGCGCATGCGCGCAAGCGCGTGTCTTTTTTACGCGCATGCGTACTTTTGCCGTAAGCGTACCGTAAGCGTACGGTAGGTCATGTGATCATGAAACACAACTTTTGATTGGTTGAAACTACTTTCAGTTCTAGAACTCTCCTACACCACACCCATTCCTCTCATTTCTGCTTGTGATCCCTTAGGAGAAGGAGCTGGGTTGTCTTTGTGATACGATGGCAGAACAGCAGAGCTCTTCTGAGAGTGAGGCTAGCAGCACTACCTTGAGGCAGAGAGCGAGGAAACAAAAGACCTCTTACGTATGGGAGTATTTTACTTTTCCAGAAGGCCAGCAAAAGGTAAATGCACCCTTAGTGACTTGCAAGCTGTGTAAGCGTGTACTTTCAAGAGGTAATCCTGACAGGAAGTATTCCTTTGGGAATCACACCATGATGAGACACCTTAAGGATGTACACAGAAGGACACATGCTCGACTTACTGAACGTAACCCTTCAGTAAGTCAACCAAGCACATCCACAGCAGCTCACCCTGGACCATCATCTGCAGAGCCGAGTCCTTCTTCTGCAGGTCAGGTGAGCCCTTCATCTGTGGGGGGAGCATCTCCTTTTTCTGGTCCTCTGGAAATTAACCCTCGGTTTGCGAGGGTTGAAGTACGGTGCGCCAATTGTCACGATCTAATTACTTATAGGCAGACCAGTATGTCCCTAGTGAACAATAAAATAGATCAGCACACTTGTCGTACCGTCTAATATTCCCATTCTTTCTTTCCTCTGTCCCTGCATGAACACAACGGCTCTTTTAAGAGCCAACCTTACCTTTCATCTATTTTTTATATATTTTTTTAAAAACGTTTTTTTTTTTTTTTTTACCGTACGCGTACGGTACGCGTATTTTTTTTTTTTTTTTTTTAAAAAACACTAAAAATCAATTATCACATTACAAGGTCCTTGAGAGACTACAATTAAAAACTGCAAATGTGATTGTAGAGAAGTGGAAAAAAGGGACCATGACATTATTGACTTACCATACCCACTCAAAAAAATATTTATTAATTTAAATTTTTTTTTAATTGCTTTAAAAATGGTTCTAGTTTTCGAAAATGTTCTATCTCAATCTGAAAAAAAAGAAAAAAGTATTAATATTTAATAAAACATTTTATAATACAGTACACATATTTACATATTTTTCAAAAAATATTTTTGCCTTTTTTTTGCTGTTTTCAGAAAATATTGCATTTCACTATAAATTGTGAAAGCAATTGCATTCATCATTTAACAGCAGGCAAAAAAAAATTAACAATCTCAAAGATTGTTTTTAAAAAAGCCCACAATCTCTTTTTGCATAAACATAACTTTATAGAAATGCATAATATTCTTAAAAAATATCATCTAATATCAATACTTATTTCTTTAAAATACCGTCTGATATTTTTGTTTCAGAAGTATAATCACAATAATATATGTCAAATAACTCCACAATACATCTGGTTCCATTTCCTTTAGGCCAAATAGTAATTTTAAAATTCTTTTTTTGTTTAATTTCCAATGGTAATCCAATAAAAAACAAAAGTTTAAATTGTACAGATGTCACCGATTCTCTGTAACATTTTGGTTTCCAAAAGATTAATTAATAATTAAATAAGTCCACAATAGAATTGTTTACTTTTCCGCATGGCCAAATAGTAATTTTAAAAATCTTTTTTGAAAAAATTTCCAATGGCAATCCAATAACATTACAAAATTTAAATTGTGCAGATGTTACCGATTTTTTCTAAATTTTTCGTTTTCCAAAGTTTCCTTAAAAAATGGAAAAATTCCACATTACAATTGGTTACCTTTCCATTAGGCCAAATGATAATTTGTTAAATCTTTTTATTTGTAAATTCCAAATGGTAATCCAATTAAATGGTAAAATTGTTTTGTCCAGATGTTGTCAAATCTCTCTAAAATTTAGGTTTCAGGAAGATTAGATAGGAATTTGCTAAATCAAAAGGCAAACGTTGCTTAAAAATCAATTGGGAATCATTACACAGTGTCCAGCCTTTTTCACATTTAAGATAAACTGTGTAATGACCAGAAGTTACAGTAGGTCCATCATGGAAAATTATTGCAACTGTTACAAAAGTTTTTCCTGAAATTGATAATTGCTGTCCTGTAAACTTCTTTATTAAAGTATCCAATTTTGAACCATCAGCTCTACATCGTTGCATCATTAAAATTACATACTGTCTGTATTCCTTTAAAATTAATGTTGAAAACATGTCAGATTTACACTCACCGCATTGCATGCTATGATTAGCATCTTTAACTAATTTAGCAAAAGTGACTGTTTTACTCTCTGGCAATGTTAAATAAATAAACCTTTCAGAATCAACATTAGAGCCACATATATTATAACAGTTTTCACAACTATGTTCCCATTTATAAGAGAGACCAAATACATTTTCAATGTTAACCCCTTCTTCTTCCAGTACCTGAAGAAAATAAATCAAGAATTCCTGTGCGTCTTGCTGTACATTTTGAGAAAACTGTGTTCGTCCTGAACATACATCTAAAACTTTTCTAATTTCAGTAGCACTTTCTATTTGAGTTTTATCATTACTCAGCTTTTCAAAAAGGAGACTCAGCACAGTACAGAATCTTTTTCCCTGATTTACTATTATCTGCTCTTGCAAACTTTCCAGATAAAATGCAACATTCAGCACTACATTAGCGTAGCAGTTGACACCAGAGCTATTTTCAAAATAACATCCTACAACCTGTTCTTCATTTTCCTTATTCTTTTTGCATGCAATTACATCACTCCTCTTTTTTTTCCTCCTCTCTACATCTTCATTACAGATATTCTCATTTCTCCTTTTACGAGAAACTACACGTTTCTCCAACACAGGATACTGACCTAAATGAGGAGCATAGCTTCTTCTTAATCTATTATACTCCTTTATACAATTTGTATCAGCACTAACTTTTGAATCATCAAAGTCTATCATGAATAAACCTGATAATGTTTTCACTCGTGACAAAGCAACATATGCCATACCTTCTTTGAACACAGTTGAACCAATGTTCACAAATGCACAATCTACAGTCAATCCTTGAGACTTGTGAATAGTTACAGCATATGCTAGCGAAAACGGAAACTGCTTCCTACGTACATATAAGTCTTTCACAAGCATGAAACGAACTGTACAACGACAAATGTCTTTAACTTCTTTTATCTGATCAAATTTTATTTTTAAACATTCAATTCCATCTTTTTTCTGATAATTAATAAAACCCACAACTCTTCCCATAGCTCCATTAACTAAACCTTTTTCAACATCCAAATTTCTCCTTAAAAATACTCTACAGTTCATGCAAACATATAGATTTTTTTCTAATCCAGCTGTTTTGGAAATCTTCTTCTCTAGTGAATCCAATTTATTTTTCAGTGTGCCTGTTAATGTGACAGTAATTCTTCCATCCTCAATTTTGTCCACTGCTTCCAATTTCCTGATATCTTCCTTTTCCAATTTCAAAAGCTCCTCATTGAATATTGAGCATTCACTTAGAGTTGGCATTAAGCAGATGACACTTTTGTTTTCTGCAATGTTCTTGTATATCTTCTCTGCAACTATTTCTTCCTTTGGAAATAAATTATGTAGCAGCCGAGTCTGTAATGCTTTTTTGCCAGCTTCTGTGAGTAGTCCAATCCTGATATCTTTCAGAATACTTCCATATTCTTCATCGTTTGCTTGCCTCATATTAGTTGTAAGTTCCTTGTACTCAAAGAAGGACCAAATATTTGTATTACCGATGCTTCCCAATGACTTCTTCGTGTCTTCATGTGTCACAGTATTAAACACTGGTTGTCCTTTAACTGGAGTAAGTTGCAAAAGATCTCCAAAAACTATGACGTGTTTTCCTCCAAATAACACGTCATAGTCTGACTTCAGAATTTGCTGCATTCTTAAATGCACAAAGGCAAGCATTAAGTTTGATACTATGCTCACCTCATCAATAATGAGAACTTGCATCTTCTTCAATACTCTTGAAACTTCCAAGCATACTTCTCCAGTTAGCTTGTTGTATTGTATTTTGTTCTCATGCTCCACTGGTAACATTAGCAAACGATGTAAAGTGATTCCTTTTATGTTATATGCTGCTAACCCAGTTGGAGCAGTAACCACACAAGACAAAGTAGAATCCGTTTTTTGCTGAAGGTAGCTTCTGATGACTTTTATTAGGAAACTTTTTCCAGTTCCAGCTTGTCCGCTTACATACATCCTGATTGGATGAAATGATGTGCATGAGCACTCTTTTTTTTCATGTAGAAATCCGTGATCAATTTTGTTTCTGATCTCTTCATAAATTTGTTGCTGCTCTTCGTTCAGTTGTCTTTCCAAATTTTGTAAGTCTATAAATTCTCCTTGAGCTTGATTCATAGCCGTTTCCACTTCATTCATGGCTATTGATGCTTCATTTTCAACGATTGGTTGTCCTAGTGGATCTTGACTGAGTGTTCCTGAACTTTGGCTGTCCTGAGAACTGTCTCTAGCTATTTCTGCTGCAATTGTAGTTTCCTGTTCAATTTCTTCATTTAACATTTGCAGATAAGTTGTGAATGTATTGCATTGTATGCTGTCTTTGCAAGCATTAAAAGAATCTTCATAGCTTTGAAATTCTCCTAGTAGTTCATCCTCTGTACGCCATGGTTTAAACAGCTGTAAAAGAGCCAAGTAGTAAAATTCCTTTTTGTCAGTAGTGTCGCAACTCAGTTTCCGGTGATTTATCAAACTTCCTTTTGTTTGCTTCACCAAACATCCTTCCTCACCAATGACTTTATATTTTCCATTGTTGATGTCTTCTGCGGCTTTCCGTGAATAAATGTAGTTCTGCAGCACTTCATAGAGACACATGTTCTCCAGATGATGACTTCTCTTTGGGTAATATGTGTCCAACATGTTTGATTTCAAAATATCTGTACTTTCTGGGTCATTCTCGGCCAAATATTCAATTTCTCCAACAGATTTCAGTACCCGATTTCTCATTGCTGCAAGGCCTAAACTTGCCCAAATTATTCTTCTTGATTTCGAGTAGAGACTTGCAGAAGATAACCTATCTGAACATTCGTAGGATCCAATTTCTCGATGCGATAACATCTTCAAACTGAAACTGTACAGCTTCTTACTGACAGTTTTCTCGTGAGAAATCTCTTCCCACATTTCCTTCAATTCTGTTTTTTCTGATTTCGTAATGTAAGACGTTACATATCGAGCAACAGCAATGGAATTGTCAGCTACATACTGTATATCCATGTTAGCGTTCCACATGGATAAAATCACTGGGTTGTAGTCATTTATATTTTTTGATTCTTCTTTTCTTTTAAGGTTGTAGGTATTCTTAGGTGATTTTCTTGTGATAGTATGTCTCACAGATGACATAAAACTGTTAACTCTTCCATTTGAAAGAACAGGTCTAGGAAATCCAAATCGACATTTAGTGTAGTATTTATCTTTGCTCTTGTATTTCCGTCGACAGTATTTTCCACACCGATGACTTTGGAAACGTAAAACTTGCTCCTTTAACTTTTTCTCTTCTGTGCTTTTTGGTATAGCACATGTTGCATATTCTTCAATGTAAGATAACACTGCTTCATCAGTATCTGTTCCAAACTTTGGGGCATCCTTGATCCACAACAGCATATGAATATGAGGAGCACCTCTTGCCTGGTACTCTTTTCTCCAAAAGAAATCCACTACTTCTCCTAGAGGTGGATTTTTTTTATTGCAGATGAAGGACATCATAGCCTCAAATCTATGATTGAAATATCTGCAAACATTAACCGGATCCAATGAGCACAGTTCTCCTGCTGTCTTGTATTCGATGTTTTTAATGTTTGAATTTGCCTCTCGTAGAAAATCCAGTAAATCATCCCAAGCGTACTCGGCACAGCTTAGGGTAAGGAACCATGTTGGAGTTCCTAAATTCCGTAACATGCATTTTAATTCACCATGGCGTCGGTACCAATATTCATTAGTCCCACGCTGACAAGCCATCAGATTGATCAGTTGTGTTTCCAAATGATCATCTCGGTGCTGCACTTTCTCCGTAAAATCCTTAGCAGACACATTTTGTAAATGTACTCCACTTTTTAAAATGTGATTTACTGCATAAGACAGTGCAGACAAGTCGCTTTCAAATAAAAGATGGAACAAATAAGGAATACTTTGTCGAAATCTGGGATCTTCAGCATATAGTCTTGTAGTCCGATACTCAGAAGCTGGAATCTGTTCCGGACGTTCATCGTATCGTCCTCCTTTTCCTTTAGGAAACAGCTGGGGAAAACATCGAGCTTCCAAGCTCTCCTCCCATACACTCACGGGAGTTCCTTTTGCTTTCTTCATCTGAAATAGATCAATATTGTCTCCCATAACTTCTTTTGAATGAAGAGGATGTATGCTAAAATGTTCATAAATTTCTTCTTCCTTTGACTTGTCCACTTTTTCAATTTGTCCAGTTGGTGTTTCTGTGTCTTCTTGTAAATCTTCTTCTTCTTCTTCTATATAAATTGATTCATACCATTTGTTATTCCTTTTCAAATACAAATTTGCTCTTTGTACTTTCCGTACATCTACCAGCTCCTGACAAATCTTCTTATTCTTTGTAGGTACACCATTAACCAGAATAATTAATGGTTCAGTTTCCAAAGTATCCGCATCAATAGTTTCCATATTTTTTTTCAAATCCAAGGGCAAATACACCACTCTACCTTTTAAACCTCTCAGTAAATCTGAAGGAGGTAATTTACCAGTTTTGGGCTCCATACGTACTATGGTCTGGAACGGATGAACACATTGAATGAGTATAGACTCATATGTATTTAATTCAGAAAGTTCAGCAGGAATAGCATCCAATTCTAAATTATTATGTACAGCTCTGGTCGGCATTCTATTTTCCTCTAACTTGTTGTAACAGTATTTACAAATACGCTGAACTTCACCCAATTCAAAACAATTTTCAAGAAATATATAGGTGGCAAAATCCTTCCACTTATAATTATCTTCATTTTCACTCTTTCTGTAGAGATCAACATACCTGGTTTGTTTTCTATAATGAGTTCTGCGGCAACAAATACAAGTAATATTTGGTCTTTTATTAGAGATTATTGCAAATTTTGTTATGTGATCATTAAATGTCTTACTTACAGAGGGTTCTACATTTTCTTCCCCTTCTTCCTCATTCACTGGGTCCTTCTCTGCACTGTTTTGTTCAGGTCCAAAGTAACAAAACTGAATTTCATCAACAACCTTCTCTACATCTGATACCGTTCCACGGAACAGAGCCCTATTCAATTCATCTAACTTTATTGCTGGACTTTTAGCAAAATACAACCGTCTCACAAACTTTCTCATTTCAGTATGATGAACAGCCAGCATCCTAAAATGATGGAAAACACTATTACACACTTTTCTAGATAGACAAGCCAGAGAATGACCCTGCAAACCAGTATTCTCTCTCACTCTGCATGGATCTAGACTTTGAAGCACCTTAATCTTCTGTTTCACACTTTTTTTGCTATATTCTCTTAGAAACTCACGAAATTTATCAATAGATTCCTGACGCACAGTGCAAATACTACTACAATTCCAAGTGTACACTGGGGCTTTAGGACGTCTCCCCATAGCCTCATCCGCCATCACTTGTACCTCATCTCTTGGAACCATTATCTCCTTCTCCATTATGCAACCATTTTTCACTTCATAAGCACGACATTTGGTGTCAACTGCATGCAGCAAACTATTACTTTGAAAATAACTCTCTTCATTAAAAAAAGGTTCACTACTTGAACTATGCATCCATTTTCCTAAAAAAACTTTACAAAAGTTTGTTCTGTTCACTACTCTTTTCCTTTTGCTATGTGATTTCAGTACATTAGCCATTTTGTCTAATGTACGCATCCTATTCAAAATTAAAATGAATAGTTTCCTTTTTAATTCTAATGCCTTTGCTGCAATGGCTTCAATTTCTTTTTTTCTCTTAAAAAACTTTGCCTTTTGCTTATATTTCTTCACATCCTTTATCAAATTGGACATAACTCTCCTCTGAAACATTTTTCTACGTATCTCTTTAAACGCTGTTTTTCTGTTTAAGTTTATCTTTTTAGTTGCTGAAGGTATATTTGCATTAACTAAATTCTCAATTTTTTCCTGTCCTTTTCGATTGAAATCATTCTTTCCAGTACAGACATTTCGTACATTTTTCCTTTTTTTGAATATGTTCCTTAGAAAATCTTTTGTTTGCTTACCAGAAGATTTTTTCTTCTTCCCAACATGAGCATCTTCAACTAACTTAGGTCCTCCAGTTGTCTTCAAATATAGGTTTTTTTTGTGCTCTTTTTTTACTCTGGATTTTGTAGGCATCTTAAATTTTGTTCACTGCTCTTCAGCAATACCTGAAAAAAACTAAAAAAAAATTCCTTTATTTTATTTAAATATATTACTACATTTGTTTTCACATTAGTCACAAAACGAAATTTCTTTGCCAATTTGAAAGCACACTTACTGCTCTTTTTTTTGGCAAGTGATAAACACTTTTACAGACTGACACATTATGAATCCACTTTTCAGATTTTTTAAAAAGCACATGTCCAAACTGCTTTTTCAGACCATCACCATTTGTAACCTGGGTGACTGCCTACACTCCAGCAAGGGCAACCAGCCTTAGTGATGCTGAATGTATTTGCATTACTGACTGAAACCTCAAACCCCACTCGCTTGTGAATACTGTGCATGATTCCACATGGTAAGTAGCTGGCTGTGTGCTAAGAGTCTGCTTCTGCACCAAAAAAAGGCTCCCCCTTTCCTTCTAATCCAACTGTGAAATCACCAGAGCAATACGCAATAAATCTATGCCTGTAATTCCTATTTACATACAGAGTCATGTTTTCACATTAGTCACAAAACGAAATTTCTTTGCCAATTTGAAAGCACACTTACTACTCTTTTTTTTGGCAAGTGATAAATACTTTTACAGACTGACACATTATGAATCCACTTTTCAGATTCTGAAAACAGCACATGTCCAAACAGCTTTTTGAGACCAGCAACATGTGTAACCTCGGTGACTGACTACACTCCAGCAAGGGCAACCAGCCTTAGTGATGCTGAATGTATTTGCATTACTGACTGAAACCTCAAACCCCACTCGCTTGTGAATACTGTGCATGATTCCACATGGTAAGTAGCTGGCTGTGTGCTAAGAGTCTGCTTCTGCACCAAAAAAAGGCTCCCCCTTTCCTTCTAATGCAACTGTGAAATCACCAGAGCAATACGCAATAAATCTCTGCCTGTAATTCCTATTTGCACACAGAGTCATGTTTTCACATTAGTCACAAAACGAAATTTCTTTGCCAATTTCAAAGCACACTTACTGCTCTTTTTTTTTGACAAGTAATAATCACTTTTACAGACTGACACATTATGAATCCACTTTTCAGATTTTTTAAAAAGCCCATGTCCAGACTGCTTTTTCAGACCAGCACCATTTGTAACCTGGGTGTCTGCCTACACTCCAGCAAGGGCAACCAGCCTTAGTGATGCTGAATGTGTTTGCATTACTGACTGAAACCTCAAACCCCACTCGCTTGTGAATACTGTGCATGATTCCACATGGTAAGTAGCTGGCTGTGTGCTAAGAGTCTGCTTCGGCACCAAAAAATGGCTCCCCCTTTCCATCTAATGCAACTGTGAAATCACCAGAGCAATACGCAATAAATCTCTGCCTGTAATTCCTATTTGCACACAGAGTCATGTTTTCACATTAGTCACAAAACGAAATTTCTTTGCCAATTTGAAAGCACACTTACTGCTCTTTTTTTTGGCAAGTGATAAACACTTTTACAGACTGACACATTATGAATCCACTTTTCAGATTTTTTAAAAAGCACATGTCCAAACTGCTTTTACAGACCAACACCATTTGTAACCTGGGTGTCTGCCTACACTCCAGCAAGGGCAACCAGCCTTAGTGATGCTGAATGTATTTGCATTACTGACTGAAACCTCAAACCCCACTCGCTTGTGAATACTGTGCATGATTCCACATGGTAAGTAGCTGGCTGTGTGCTAAGAGTCAGCTTCTGCACCAAAAAAGGCTCCCCCTTTCCTTCTAATGCAACTGTGAAATCACCAGAGCAATACGCAATAAATCTCTGCCTGTAATTCCTATTTGCACACAGAGTCATGTTTTCACATTAGTCACAAAACGAAATTTCTTTGCCAATTTGAAAGCACACTTACTGCTCTTTTTTTTGGCAAGTAATAAACACTTTTACAGACTGACACATTATGAATCCACTTTTCAGATTTTTTAAAAAGCACATGTCCAAACTGCTTTTTCAGACCAGCATCATTTGTAACCTGGGTGTCTGCCTACACTCCAGCAAGGGCAACCAGCCTTAGTGATGCTGAATGTATTTGCATTACTGACTGAAACCTCAAACCCCACTCGCTTGTGAATACTGTGCATGATTCCACATGGTAAGCAGCTACCTGTGTGCTAAGAGTCTGCTTCTGCACCAAAAAATGGCTCCCCCTTTCCATCTAATGCAACTGTGAAATCACCAGAGCAATGCGCAATAAATCTCTGCCTGTAATTCCTATTTGCACACAGAGTCATGTTTTCACATTAGTCACAAAACGAAATTTCGTTGCCAATTTGAAAGCACACTTACTGCTCTTTTTTTTGGCAAGTAATAAACACTTTTACAGACTGACACATTATGAATCCACTTTTCAGATTTTTTAAAAAGCACATGTCCAAACTGCTTTTTCAGACCATCACCATTTGTAACCTGGGTGACTGCCTACACTCCAGCAAGGGCAACCAGCCTTAGTGATGCTGAATGTATTTGCATTACTGACTGAAACCTCAAACCCCACTCGCTTGTGAATACTGTGCATGATTCCACATGGTAAGTAGCTGGCTGTGTGCTAAGAGTCTGCTTCTGCACCAAAAAAAGGCTCCCCCTTTCCTTCTAATCCAACTGTGAAATCACCAGAGCAATACGCAATAAATCTATGCCTGTAATTCCTATTTACACACAGAGTCATGTTTTCATATTAGACACAAAACGAAATTTCTTTGCCAATTTGAAAGCACACTTACTGCTCTTTTTTTTGGCAAGTGATAAACACTTTTACAGACTGACACATTATGAATCCACTTTTCAGATTTTTTAAAAAGCACATGTCCAAACTGCTTTTTCAGACCAGCATCATTTGTAACCTGGGTGTCTGCCTACACTCCAGCAAGGGCAACCAGCCTTAGTGATGCTGAATGTATTTGCATTACTGACTGAAACCTCAAACCCCACTCGCTTGTGAATACTGTGCATGATTCCACATGGTAAGCAGCTACCTGTGTGCTAAGAGTCTGCTTCTGCACCAAAAAATGGCTCCCCCTTTCCATCTAATGCAACTGTGAAATCACCAGAGCAATACACAATAAATCTCTGCCTGTAATTCCTATTTGCACACAGAGTCATGTTTTCACATTAGTCACAAAACGAAATTTCTTTGCCAATTTGAAAGCACACTTACTGCTCTTTTTTTTGGCAAGTAATAAACACTTTTACAGACTGACACATTATGAATCCACTTTTCAGATTTTTAAAAAACACATGTCCAAACTGCTTTTTCAGACCAGCATCATTTGTAACCTGGGTGTCTGCCTACACTCCAGCAAGGGCAACCAGCCTTAGTGATGCTGAATGTATTTGCATTACTGACTGAAACCTCAAACCCCACTCGCTTGTGAATACTGTGCATGATTCCACATGATAAGCAGCTACCTGTGTGCTAAGAGTCAGCTTCTGCACCAAAAAAAGGCTCCCCCATTCCTTCTAATGCAACTGTGAAATCACCAGAGCAATACGCAATAAATCTCTGCCTGTAATTCCTATTTGCACACAGAGTCATGTTTTCACATTAGTCACAAAACGAAATTTCTTTGCCAATTTGAAAGCACACTTACTGCTCTTTTTTTTGGCAAGTAATAAACACTTTTACAGACTGACACATTATGAATCCACTTTTCAGATTTTTTAAAAAGCACATGTCCAAACTGCTTTTTCAGACCAGCATCATTTGTAACCTGGGTGTCTGCCTACACTCCAGCAAGGGCAACCAGCCTTAGTGATGCTGAATGTATTTGCATTACTGACTGAAACCTCAAACCCCACTCGCTTGTGAATACTGTGCATGATTCCACATGGTAAGCAGCTACCTGTGTGCTAAGAGTCTGCTTCTGCACCAAAAAATGGCTCCCCCTTTCCATCTAATGCAACTGTGAAATCACCAGAGCAATACGCAATAAATCTCTGCCTGTAATTCCTATTTGCACACAGAGTCATGTTTTCACATTAGTCACAAAACGAAATTTCTTTGCCAATTTGAAAGCACACTTACTGCTCTTTTTTTTGGCAAGTAATAAACACTTTTACAGACTGACACATTATGAATCCACTTTTCAGATTTTTTAAAAAGCACATGTCCAAACTGCTTTTTCAGACCAGCATCATTTGTGACCTGGGTGTCTGCCTACACTCCAGCAAGGGCAACCAGCCTTAGTGATGCTGAATGTATTTGCATTACTGACTGAAACCTCAAACCCCACTCGCTTGTGAATACTGTGCATGATTCCACATGATAAGCAGCTACCTGTGTGCTAAGAGTCAGCTTCTGCACCAAAAAAAGGCTCCCCCATTCCTTCTAATGCAACTGTGAAATCACCAGAGCAATACGCAATAAATCTCTGCCTGTAATTCCTATTTGCACACAGAGTCATGTTTTCACATTAGTCACAAAACGAAATTTCTTTGCCAATTTGAAAGCACACTTACTGCTCTTTTTTTGGCAAGTAATAAACACTTTTACAGACTGACACATTATGAATCCACTTTTCAGATTTTTTAAAAAGCACATGTCCAAACTGCTTTTTCAGACCAGCATCATTTGTAACCTGGGTGTCTGCCTACACTCCAGCAAGGGCAACCAGCCTTAGTGATGCTGAATGTATTTGCATTACTGACTGAAACCTCAAACCCCACTCGCTTGTGAATACTGTGCATGATTCCACATGGTAAGCAGCTGGGTGTGTGCTAAGAGTCAGCTTCTGCACCAAAAAATGGCTCCCCCTTTCCATCTAATGCAACTGTGAAATCACCAGAGCAATACGCAATAAATCTCTGCCTGTAATTCCTATTTGCACACAGAGTCATGTTTTCACATTAGTCACAAAACGAAATTTCTTTGCCAATTTGAAAGCACACTTACTGCTCTTTTTTTTGGCAAGTAATAAACACTTTTACAGACTGACACATTATGAATCCACTTTTCAGATTTTTTAAAAAGCACATGTCCAAACTGCTTTTTCAGACCAGCATCATTTGTAACCTGGGTGTCTGCCTACACTCCAGCAAGGGCAACCAGCCTTAGTGATGCTGAATGTATTTGCATTACTGACTGAAACCTCAAACCCCACTCGCTTGTGAATACTGTGCATGATTCCACATGGTAAGCAGCTACCTGTGTGCTAAGAGTCTGCTTCTGCACCAAAAAATGGCTCCCCCTTTCCATCTAATGCAACTGTGAAATCACCAGAGCAATACGCAATAAATCTCTGCCTGTAATTCCTATTTGCACACAGAGTCATGTTTTCACATTAGTCACAAAACGACATTTCTTTGCCAATTTGAAAGCACACTTACTGCTCTTTTTTTTTTCAAGTGATAAACACTTTTACAGACTGACACATTATGAATCCACTTTTCAGATTTTTTAAAAAGCACATGTCCAAACTGCTTTTTCAGACCAGCATCATTTGTAACCTGGGTGTCTGCCTACACTCCAGCAAGGGCAACCAGCCTTAGTGGTGCTGAATGTATTTGCATTACTGAGTCCAACCTCAAACCCTTAAACTATTCTTTTATTATACCAGTACACCTTAATTTATTGAGAAAACATAGTCCATATTATTTTACTTGTTCCTCACATTTAAATTTCTCCCAAAACAGAAAATAATAAACACAACTTCAACAAAAAGAATTGCATTTCTATTATTCATTTCTTAATTTACCATATACATCCCCTCTCAAACTCTAAACTCACCTTTAAAATTAGTTAGTTGTGAAAGAAATGTGGCACTCAAACAGCAGATTATCAGAGCCAGGATCTCTGTTCTTTACACCTCTCTCCTCTCAGCAGAACCAGATAATGGCAAACGTTCCCTCTCTTTTTCCACACATATACATGTTAGTTTCAAATCTCAGTGCTTCCCCCTTTTTTTCAAATGTAATCACACATTTCTATTGGTTGAAAACCAACCCTTTTCCAAAAGTACCCTTCCCCCAACTTGACTTCTGCCTAGTACCCTTCCCCCAACTTGACTTCTGCCTGCTACCATAGCAACAGCTCATGGAACACTGCTGTGTGGAGTTAGGTCAGAAGTTCGCCAAACAATGTTTCAATTCCACAGAGCAAGAGTGCTTGACTTTTCAAACCTTTACAACAAACAATTGATGGACGGAATGCTGACAATGCAGACATTCTCCCCCAGTCAACAGATCTGGGTTAAATCCATCGTTCTTTTGCCCACTACGCCACCCCAGTTTAGACATGGCCATATGCAAATCAGTCTTGACCCTGTGCCTCATGGGAACAGTCCAGCCCGAACTGCCAAGCCATGTCTTCCCTGGACCGGAATCAAGCATCCTAGGACCGGTTTCTGGCTATCAGCCGTCATCAGCCAGGATAGCTTGACTCCAGTGGCGTAGTGAGCACGGGTCCCACGTCTGGGAATACCCATCCCACTTAGGGCGAAAAGCGTTACAACAAACAATTGATGGACGGAATGCTGACAATGCAGACATTCTCCCCCAGTCAACAGATCTGGGTTAAATCCATCGTTCTTTTGCCCACTACGCCACCCCAGTTTAGAAACCGGTCCTAGGATGCTTGTTTCCAGTCCAGGGAGGACCTGGCTTGGCAGTTCGGGCTGGACTGTTCCCATGGGGCACAGGGTCAAGACTGATTTGCATATGGCTGGGTTCAAACTGGAATGGCATGGTGAGCAAAAAAACGATGGATTTAGGCCCAGATCTCTGTACTGGGGAGAATGTATGACATTGTTCTGCATTCTGTCCATCAATTGTTGTTTTTGCATTTGACTTTTCAAACCTAACAGCAAATCCATAGTACTGTTCTTTGGTAACACATTTTTCTGTACCAATACAAAACATGCTTCTATTAATTTACACATACAGCCTAGTTTTTATTCTAGAATGGTATGAAACAGCCAATCAGTTCTTTTTTTTATGAAAAAAATATGTATGCCTCCATTTCCAAACTGTCTTTCTTTTCATATTGCCATTCTACTGAATTACACCTCCTGAGTGCATCCAGTTCTCCTTTGAAGATGTTCACAGTGTGGATTGTAGGGCACAGCTATGTCTTCTGGAGTGAAAAGTTTGCAGAGAAAACAGGTATGGTGAGAGACCTTGCTTTGCCAAATGTAGACATTAAATGGATTGGTCAGAGAGGGTTAAAGTGGCACCAATTGATGCCATTGGTGAAATCCTTCATGCACATCCAACACCCTGACCTCATAATAGTGCACTGTGGTGGCAATGACCTAGGCACTTTGACTGGGGTAGGTCTGGAAATGCTTATGAAGGACACCTTTGCACAACTGTTTTCACTTTTCCCTAAAACTGCCTTTGTGTTTTCTAACATATGCCAAAGGCAAAAATGGAACTGGTCCAATCATTTCTGTCCGCAGATTGACAAAGCAAGAAAGCACGTCAACAAATCTGTTTCTGCTTTCCTCCGTGACTATGATATGGGTTCCATTTACCACAACAACTTGCGTTATGACATGCAAGACATTTATAGAGGAGATGGTGTACACTTCAATGATGAAGGGAACAGAGTCTTCCTCTTGAACCTTAGACTCTGCATCGGTACTTACTTGTAGGTACCACTAAAAAATCACTTCATAAACACAACGGCTCTTTTTAGAGCCCCCTAATATCTAAACACTTAAATCTGATTTTCATTTCTTTTTTTATTTTTTATTTTTACCGTACGCTTACCGTACGCGTACCCGGTGATTTTTTTTAAAATCAATAAATGTTTTCTTTGTACTTTTCTGTCCTTCTTTGACCCCCTTACAAATGTTAGGGGGTCTGCAACTCTCCTCCTTGCCCCCTTTTCTTGTTATCACTCTTTTTTTTCTGAGTGAAACACACGAAATGGCGGCCGACGCTTCCTGGTTTCGACCGATTCGAATGTTTACTAAGATCTAAGAGCCAATCAGAGTCGCGCTCGCGCACGCCACCGTACGCGTACGGTAAGCGTACCGTAAGCGCACCGTAAGCTGGCTCAGATATATATATTGATTTAAAGGCTATTTTCTCAGAATCTACTGAACAGATTTACACCAAACTTACAAAAGGCACTTCCTTGACCGCCAGTAGGTAATATATATATATATATATATATATATATTACCTACTGGCGGTTGCCAGTAGGTAGTTATAGTTAGGACCCTGTTTCCATAGGAAATCCGCAACATTCTATTTGGAATAACTTTGGCGCCGGTCAACGAATCCTCGCGAAATTTTCAAAATAGGTGGGGCGCTACGCTCCGCTCCTACCCTGAAAGTCTCGGGGGGATTCGTCAAGCAGGGGCCGAGAAAAAAGGGGGGTCCCAAAACGCGTTTTCCCCATGCATTTTTCCATAGGACCTTTAGACACAGCTACAGCCCGAACGGCTGAACAGAATTACTTGAAATTTGGCAGAGAGGTAGCCATAAGGTCAAGGACGTGCCTTTTGCAGGTCTGGTGTAAATCTGTTCAGTATTTCCTGAGAAAATAGCATTTAAAAGCATATATATATGTGGGCGGAGCCTAACCACACATCTCATCCTGAGATCTGATTGGCTGTCAGCACTTCATCCAAGAAGTGTTGGCAGCCATCTTGGGACCAATATACATGATAGCACCTCATTAAAAAGCATTGCAGTTAATAGAAGGTTTTAAGACTTTAGTTACATTATAAATCATTTGTTGATGGTACCATACTCATTTTAGGAATTGTGGTATGTTCTAAGGTGATTTCACCATGTGAAAAAGCCTTCTGCTGGGATATCATGATTGAGAGAAAAATATTTTCTCATGCTTTTACCACAGAGGTTTGGAAGGTGATCTATAGGCTAAACTGAGAGCTTATTTTCTGTAAATTCACATTATCTTTCTCAGTCATGTGAGAATGAAGTCTGACATTCTCAGTAAAACATGTACATCCAACAAGGGCAGAGACTGTCAGTTGATTCCTTTGTGTTCTACTGCAGCTTCCCAGAGTGTTCCAAAGAACTACTAGAGCGCTAACAGTCCTACTTATGATAAACGTATGGCACACCTGAAGCCATCTTGCTTGGATTAAAGTGGTAACTCTTAAAACATTTAATTTAAAAAGGAACAAAATGAGGGGGTTCATTTTTCCAAAAAAAGTATGATTAGTGCTGCAGAAAGAAAAATTAGGGCACATTTTGAGTGACTTCTCAAATCCTCTTCTATTTAATTAAAAAATTCTGACATGCAGACTGAAACATGCACTTTCAATACCAGCAGCAGTTTTCCCTGGTGAGCAGTAGCTTTACTACAGTGATCTAATGAGCAAAAAGAGTGCTAACATTCTGAATTTATGGCAAATGTGTGACACATCTGAATGCCTTCTTGATGGAATCAAAGTAAAAAACTGAAAGTATTTCCTACTGAGGAGACTGCAGTAAATGAGGAAATTAGGAAACTTCATAACAAATAAGTCTCCCAAGATGGCCACCAGAGACAAAAGAGCCCAAATGTAGCCCAAATATCACCCAGATGTAGCCCAAGTATAGCCCAATGACAGAATGTCCCAGAATGTTCTTAAAAACAACTAGAGCGCTTACTGTCTTCATTATGACAAAAGTATGGCACACCTGAAGCCATCTTGATTGGAATAAACTGGTAACACTTAAAACATTTAATTTAAAAAGGAACACAATGAGGAGGTTCATTTTGCCATAGAAATTATGATTAATGCTGAAGAAAGAAAATGAGGGCACATTTTGAGTGACTTCTCAAATCCTCTTCTATTTCATTAAAAAATTCTGACATGCAGACTGAAACATGCACTTTTAATACCAGGAGCAGACTTCCATGGTGCCGTAGTTTTACTACAGTGATCTAATGAGCAACTAGAGTGCTAACATTCAGAATTAATGGCAAATGTGTGACATATCTGAATACCTTCATGATGGAATCAAAGTAAAAAACTGAAAGCATTTCCTACTGAGGAGACTGCAGTACATGAGGAAATTAGGAAACTTCATAACAAATATATCTCCCAAGATGGCCACCGGAGACAAAAGAGTCCAAATGTAGCCCAAAATCACCCAGATGTAGCCCAAATATAGCCCAATGACAGAAGTGTGCAAAACACTTATTATTTTGTGTTTTTGCAGTGTTATATAGTGCAGACTTGTCAGGTATTGGAGTGCTTTACATGAGCATTGGTTACATCACACAAGAACAAATTCATTTTGGTTGTAGACATGGGGAGACTAAGTGATTTGACCAGAATCACAGAATGTCGAGCTGAAGCAGAAACTGCAACCTGGTTCCCCAGTTGAAAAGTCTGCAGTTCTGGAAGTAACACCAAATCCTCTCCCCTAAGTGCAACATTTAATCAAGTGGTCAACTGGATAAAAAAACATAAAGATAACAAATAATTTAAAAGTGCTTTGTCGCTATTTGAAAACTCAGAAAATATGTCCTTATTTTAGTCTTTTAGAGCACTAACCATAATTTTGATGCCAATAAGACCCTCTCATATATGTAATTTCTAAAGGAAATGCTCTAGGTATTACAGTTTTGATTACATCAAGATGATGTCAGGCGTTCCACACTTTTGTAATAAATATAGAATGTTAGCAATCTAGTTGTTCATTAGGATACTGTTGAGAGGCAGAGGCCAGGGGCACGGACTCTGAAAATTGAAGGCAGGTAGGAGGGTGCAAAGGCAACAATTTAACCACACTGAGCAGGCAGGAAGGGCCGTGGAAGCACAACAGACTATGGAGGGCAGTGGAAAGGGGGGCAGGGGCAACAAACCAACAATACAGGACTTGCAAGAGAGGCTGTTGGAGGGAAGATCTATTACGGGTCAAGGAAGCTAGGGGCGGTCCCCAGATCCCCGGGAGCCACCACAGAACTGAGCAGGAGAGTGAGTCAGGGACAAAAGGGGCACCTTAATTTGTGCCGGGGTGCCTAGGAACGCTTGCTCCAAAAATGAAGAAAACAGACATATGAGACATGGAATTGGAGGCAGAATACAATGGCAGTTTAATGAGAAGATGCAACTTCAAAGAAACCGCAGAATAGAGACATAAAGTACAAAATACAGAATCCAGATAATCATACAGCTGTCATAATATTCTCTGTATCTCAATTAATGTACTGACAGAGAGAGAGAGAAAACACATCTATAAATGCATCATGAGAAACAAGTTACACCAAGGAAAATGTTACCTAGGAACACTCACGTTTACTCTTAGAGCAAGCATTCCTGCAATTACAATACAAAATCTTTTAAATGCAAAAGTAAAGAGAACAATGGTTAAACATAACATGACATTTCATATAGGTAAAATAGAATAAGATACTTCAAGCAAAGCAGAGCAAGACATTTTAAGCAAAGGAAGACAAGAGCTCCCAGCTCTTGGGGGAAACCTGCACTGCCTGTTAACCTACATACAGACGGCGAGGTAGTCCGTCGATATCTGTGGGTGCTCCTTTTTATATCATTTTGTGGGCTCCTTTGCACGCTACATCTACCTACGTATGCTACCCAAAAGCTTTGTCTGCAGATTTTACCAGACATTTCGTCATTTACCCACTTAATGCTGACAATGGACTGGGTGAAAAGGTCAGTCTCTCAGGCCAATCGCTTATCGTAAGTTCCATAGAGCAAGCAGAAAATAATGGGTATTGTACGGGAATTCAATATATTCCTGTATAAAATCTCCTCAGTTCTCCTAACTTGACGCTCTGTGGTTGCCACTTCCTTAAAAGCGGGAAACCTGCCCAGGAAGCAAGTACCAGTCCAGGATGCAGCCTACTGTATGTCGACAGCTTCAGGGGGATGTTGAACTTTGATACCGAGCACGGAGCACTCGGGTAGGGTGGGGGCTACTAGTTTCGATCAGAAGGCCTCGCAGACCTGCCTTCAGACTGCTATACACTAAAATTGCAGAGCTATGGTCAATTTAACAAAGAGGCCTACATATTGAACAGAAGGGCCTACACAGGGGTTTTATGCTGGCTGAGTGGTAAGGATGTCTCAGGATAATTATATAGCAACACAGGACCCGCTGGTCAATTTAATACGGCCTACAAATGCAGCTGGCAGGGCAAGGACAAGGGTCTCATACTTCAGGTGTGGACAGAACGGGCCAGGGGCCCCCTGTGATACAAAATCTACCCTCCTTCAAGGCTGTGGCAATGTAATAGACCATTGTGGGCAGAAGGAAGAGGCAATGGTAGTACAACCATACATGCCAACAGACCCGATTCAGCCAGGAAACGTCCAATGTTTTTAAGCTCAAATGGGCTTTATTTGATCTGTCTCCTGTCTACAATATCCTCTTTTTCAATGTAACTCAAAGGGGAAAATCAATACCCCAGTTTTTTTTCAAAATCTCCCTCTTACCAAGTTCAAAATGTTCGCAAGTATGGTACATTGGATCATGGAAGGAAATGGGATAGGGACATGGACTTGGATAACAGAGGACAGGAGGGACATGGAGAGGTGCACCAAACTGACCCTGCAGGGCAGGCATCAGGGTTTGCAGCAGCACAATACACCACACAGGGCATGCAGGACGGGAGTGCAGCACAACAATCCATAGAAAGCAAGAGGGAGGGGACAGGACCATGCACATGGACAACAGAGAACAGAGGGGCAAGAGGCAATGGTAGCTAGCTGACCATAATGGACAGACAGGAGAGAAAGCTGCAGCATAACAGACCATAAAGGGCAGGAGGGACAGATCAGGGGCATTACAATGGAACAGACAAGCCAGGAGGGAGGGAGTAGGGCTGGGGGCAAGGGGGCAGGGCAGGAGCAGCAAGATAGCCATGGAGGTCAGGCAGGATGGGCACTAGAAGCAAGACACACCATGAAGAGCAACAGTGAGACTGTGATGGCATACACACAGACCATGGAGGGAAGGTGGGAGGGGGTCAGGGGCAGCTAACTGACCACACAGGGAAGGTGGGAGGGGCCATGGCAGCACAGAAGACCATGCATGGCAAGTGGGAGGGTTAGTGGCAGCACAATGGCTATGATGGGCAAGAAGGAGGGTGGAGGGGCATGCACAAAGGATGATGGAGGATAGAAGGGAGGGTCAGGACCTGTGCACAGACAAGAAAGTTCAGGGGAAGGGACCTCACAACAGACCACACGGGGCAGGCAGGAGGAGCAGTTGCAGCACAACAGACCAGGGAGGGCAGAAGGGTGTGGCAAGGTAACTGTTCAGAGAAGGCGGGTATTAGGAACTTTATTGTTGTTAAAACCTTGTGTCTGTGCGAACTACTTAAAATATGAACAAGTATGCAGCATATTCTCACTTTTATTCAGGAAGAAGAGGACGTTTGTGACTGTGACTCCGGGCTCACTTGGCAGAAACACCCCCTGACCCTCCACCCCCTATCGCAAAATGTAATGCCCGTGAAAAGGGTAGGTGAACACAGTGTTATATAGAACATAGTCCTGAGAGCACGATTGAAAATGAAAACTAGATATAGTGTATGGTATAAACTATGCACCAAAAAGTGTGATATAAGATGAACCGGGCGTGAAATATAATATGCAATACATTGTGCGCAATGACAGATTCATTGGAGAGCGCGAGATAGCACAGGCACTAGCGCGTGCTATGCGATATGCGCCTTGGAGTGTAATATGCACAGGGCAGTGTTGTGTAACCTAACTAGTCTCTAAAGTTGTAATATAAAATATGTGCTGGGGAGTGTAACGTTGCATATGCACTGTGACAAAGATATGGATCCCAGATTGTAATATGTATGGCATAGCACTGTGCGTTATAACATAGGCATCGAGAAAGGCACGTTAGATGGGGCAATATAACCCGTGCGAAGACAAGTGTGGCATGACATATTCACGGGGTGGTGTTACAGTGCACATGGGCTAGAGAGTGTCATAGCATATGCACTAGCTAGTGGAATACAACACAGAGGTGTGTGGCACTCGGCAGGCAATGGTGGGAGTAACACAGCATTGGGCTCTGTCAGGAGCACGCTGTGACTCTCAAGTGATGTTCGTCCCCTTTCCAGAGAGTAAAATAAAAAGTATTACACATCCGGCAGTGGATGTGTGTTTTATTAACCGTGAGGGGGGTTTCTTGCATAGTTTTGGTCGAATTTTTGTCGAATCCCCTTTGAATGGCTTGGTGTGCATGTGTATTAAATGTGCCCGTCAATAGCTACCCATGTTTGTATAAATAAACGACAAGGGTGTCTACCAGGATTAGGCACGGTAGGGCATCAGACATGTCAGAGCTTCACTAGTGGTGTAAATACATTCCACATGGATTCATTGCATGCATAGTCGCCTTTTAATGAATATCACGCAAATCGTCATGGTGATAGGTACGTACGGTTTGTCCAGCATGTCCTAGGTGTGTCTATGAATATATATTTTTTAAAAATAATAAAAAACAGTGGCCGGCCCTGGGGATTGGGGTCAAAAAAATATAATTAGGAGACTGGCCCTGGGGGATGGGGTCATCAGGGCAAACCAAACCAAACAGCCCCCCTTCTTAAAAAACTAAAATAAATAAAAGACTAGCATCGTGCCGGAGGCCATGCCCCCTCCGTGCAGCACTCTGCAAATGCGCCCCCAACAGGCATCTCCAGTATGCGCCAGGGAGCTGCGCTGCAGCTAGGTGTTCTGAGGCCAAGCCCCTTTTTACACCTCTCTGCAACGCAGCTCTGTGGCGCTTACTGGAGGTACCTAGTGGTCTAGTTTGACCCTAGGGACCCTTAGGATTCAAGGGGACTTAATCTCTCAACTTAGAACAGCCACAGGGCGCGTTTACACAGTGGTGAAGGGAGGGGACGGGGCCTGAGGTGACGTGTGCAAACACGCACTATGGCACGTTTTAAATTGGGGATATAATGTCCCTTCAATACTGAGGGCCCCTGGGGGCTAACTAGCCCACCAAGTGCTTCCAGTAAGCGCCACTGAGCTGCATTGCAGAGAGGTGGTCCAGGCCGTGCCACTTTTTACACCTCTCTGCAACGCAGCTCTGTGGCACTTACTGGAGGTACCTAGTGGGCTAGTTGGACCCTAGGGACCCTCAGGATTCAAATGAACTTAATCTCCCAACTAAAAATGGACACAGGGCGTGTTTACACAGTGGTGAATGGAGGGGACGGGGCCTGAGTTAACGTGTGCAAAAACGCCCTGTGGCCTGTTTTAAGAGGTAGTTTTAATCCCCATGCCCTATTATATACTAGGGGCTTACAGAGGAGGTCATGCTAATCACAGGGGGACCCCAACGCATAATGTTCCCTAGTGTATGTAGGTGTTTTCACTGTATTCTAAGTGTCTTTTAACATAGCACTGGCTCTAGGACTGGTTAGTCAGACTCAGTTACCACCAGTATCCGTCTGAAAAAGTTGAGGGTACAGGATGATTTTGCAACAAGGCTTCTTTCTGCTCTTCTTTTTGTTCTTTCTGCACGTTATCCTTCTTCCTGCACTTATCTTCGTATTTGAGGACTTCTGTTGCTTCTTTCTGCACTTCTTTTGTTTCTTTCTGTGCATTTTTTCTTCTTTCTTCACATGTCCTATCTCTGTAGGCATAGTTAGAAATTAGCATTTAAAAAACCTTTGAAATTCACAGAAAAAACCATAGGTTTCAGGCATGTTATAGTTAGGAATTAGCATTTAAAAAACCTCAGAAATTCACTGAAAAAACCATAGGTTTCAGGGGTGTTATAGTTAGCTGGACTTTTCACTTGTACAAAACCATTGAAATTCCCCCGTTATAGTTAGTTCAGCTAACTATAACTCGCGCGCCCGCAATGCACTGCTGATGACGTCACATATTACATCACTCATGACATGGTCAGTGACATCACTCATGACATCACTGATGACATCTCAAATGACATCACTGATGACATCACTGATGACATCATCCTTGTGATAGAGTGGCAGACCTCCTCTCACCCTAATATAACCTTTGATACACACATTCAAAAATAGAGACTAAAATTTTCAAAACAATGGACATACCAATACCAGTTACAACAACCTCTTCAGTAATTCTAAGATCCACATACACATCCACTCATTCACCAACAGTCCTATACAGTCACTCATACATGTACTCACTCATCATATGTACTCATACACCTATACATCCTGTTACACAATGCCACTCCTCCATAGAGTTACTCACACACATAGTCACTCATGCTAATAAAGAATCAAACATACATTTACTTGCATATACAGTTATACACACACCACCATACTTACTTCTACGGAAACTTACACATACTTAGTCTTTTAAACAATCACTTATAGAAACACATACTTATTCATACAGGAACTCTTTCAATCTCTCACTCTCACATATACTCACATATATACACCAATAGTCACATATACTAGTTTAAAACATATGTAGTTACTCATAAAGACACTATTGAGACAGTCATTCACTCACTAACACACCCATACACACACTCATCCACCCATACAGTCCTGCACACATGCTGTGTTCAACCCATACAAACAGTGAGTCACTCATTCATGCACCTATGCACTACGTAATACCCCCCACCGAACCATGCAGACACTCAGACTGATACTCAAAAAACCAACTAATAACCTATATAGACACCCATGTAGCTACTCACCAACCCATGCAGCCACTTATACACAAAGTGAGAGACTGATACAGATATTTACATATTTAAACATTACTCACTAAGCCATGAATTCACTATGATACACTTAATCAGTCAGTTACACAATCAATTTTTCAAAAACAAATCATCCATTTAGACACTTATATACCCATTTATTCTTCCATCGACCTTGAGATATACATATATAAAACATATTTAATTTTCAGAAAAACACACATTCACTGGATGATGTCATCAGTGATGTCATTTGAGATGTCATCAGTGATGTCATGAGTGATGTCACTGACCATGTCATGAGTGATGTAATATGTGACGTCATCAGCAGTGCATTGCGGGCGCGCGAGTTATAGTTAGCTGAACTAACTATAACGGGGGAATTTCATTGGTTTTTTACGAGTGAAATGTCCAGCTAACTATAACATGTGTGAAACCTTTGGTTTTTTCATTGAATTTGCAAGGTTTTTTAAATGCTAATTCCTAATTATAACGTGTGTGAAACCTATGGTTTTTTCAGTGAATTTGCAAGGTTTTTTAAATGCTAATCCCTAACTATAACGTTTTTGAAACCTTTGGTTTTTTCAGTGAATTTGTATGGTTTTTTATATGCTAAGTTATGTATTTTTAATTAAAGATATTTTTTTTTATTAAAATAAAATTACTATATATTCATTTATATATTATCTTTTTTTTTTTATAAATTATTTTTTTTTAAAATTCAATTAGGATATATTTTTTTTTTTTTAAATTTTTTAAATTATTTTATGCCCACTTTTTTTTTTTTTTTATATAAATTCTTGGGGTGCGCGCTCTGAGCGCGCTCCTAGTACTATTTCGTAAGTTTTTAAGGAATTCCGGCGTACGTTATTTACGTGCGCAAATATACTTCATGGTGCGCGCTGGGAGCGCGCACCCAGTACGTATGCGTACGTACGTACGCATGCGTCCTACGCGCTCGACGCGGTTTACTTCCGCATACGCTAAAATTATGCGCAATAACGGTCACGTATACGCGTGTTCAACGTATGCGCGCTAGGTACGCGCATATGACGTATGCACCTGCGCGTTAACGCGTTCGTGCATACGTCATCACGGGGTGCGCGCTCGGAGCTTGCGCAGTGCGCGCACCTCGGGTTTATACATAATAAAACAATATTTCTTATTGGTTATCATTACTTTCAGTTTCTAATTGTTTCAATACCACACCCAATCCCCTCATGGCAAGTCATGTGATCAAGAATCATTACTTTTGATTGGTTTGAAGTACTTTCTGTTCCAGATTCTTCCCAAACCACACCTACTCCCCTCATTATTAGTTCTGATTCCTTTGGAGAAGGAGCTATTCTGTTGTTGAGAGACAATGGCTGAACAGCAACCTACTTCAGACAGTGACCAGGACACTCTTGAGAGGCAGAGGAACAGGAAGCAGAAAGACAGCTTTATATGGCAGTTTTTCTCTTTTCCAGATGGTGAGAAAAAGGTAAATGCACCGAAAGTTACATGTGTACTTTGTAAAAAAGTCTTATCTCGTGGGAATCCTAACAAGAAATATTCTTTTAGCATTCACACTATGTTGAGACATGTTTACAAAATGCATCCAGTAACTTATCGTCGAGCTTCTGGAGAAAACCCTCCACCTGCTCAGCCGACGACATCAGCAGCAGCTCAGCCGAGCACATCTTCGGCAGCTCAGGGGAGCACTTCAGCTGCGATGGTGCCTTCACCTGTTTCTATACCTCTTGTTGGTCCACCTTGTTTGGCGAGGTTGTCTACACGGTGCACTGATTGCGGTTCTCTTATTTCTGTGGGGGAGACCAGTCTTGATCTCCTTCAGAGAAAATTTGATGCGCATCCGTGCACTAGGCCATAGATGTTTTTTCTTTTTTTCCGTTTTTCTCTTCCTGTTTCCCTCCATTAACTCAAGGGCTCTTTTAAGAGCCACTTATAAACTTAACCAAACAAATTTTTTTTGTAGAAATTTTTTTTGAAATTTTTTTGAGGTGCGCGCACCCTGCGCGCACCCAAGGTTTTTTTTTTTTTTTTTTTTTTTTTTTGAGAGACTACAATTAAAAATTGAAAATGTGATTGTAGAGAAGTAGAAAAAAAGGAACCATGATATTGGTGACTTACCATACCCACTCAAAAAAATATTTTTTCATTTATTTTTCTGAAAAATTGCTTTAAAAATGGGTCTAGTTTTCGTAAATGTTCTATATCAATCTGAAAAAAAAAAAGTATTAATATTTTTTAAAACATTTTATAATACAGTACACATATTTACATATTTATCAAAAAAAAATTTTGCCTTTTTTTGCTGTTTTCAGAATATATTGCATTTCACTATAAATTGTGAAAGCAATTGCATTCATCATTTAACAGCGGGCAAAAAAAAAATAACAATCTCAAAGATTGTATTAAAAAAGCCCAGAATCTCTTCTCACTTAAACTTAACATTATAGAAATGCATAATATTCTAAAAAAATATCATCTAAAAACAATACTTATTTCTTTAAAATACCGTCTGATATTTTTATTTCAGAAGTATAATCACAATATTATATCTCAAATAACTCCACAATACATCTGATTCCATTTCCTTTAGGCCAAATAGTAATTTTAAAATTCTTTTTTGATTAAATTCCCAATGGTAATCCAATAAAATTCTAAAGTTAAATTTGTACAGATCTCACCGATTCTCTGTAACATTTTGGTTCCCGAAAGATTTATTAATAATTTAATAGGTCCACAATAGAATTCGTTACTTTTCCGCATGGCCAAATAGTAATTTTAAAATTCTTTTTTGAAACAAATTTCCAATGGCACTCCAATAACATTCCAAAATTTGAATTGTGCAGATGTTACCAATTTTATCTAAATTTTTGGTTTTTGAAAGTTTCATAAAAAATTATAAAAGTCCACATTACAATTGGTTATCTTTCCATTAGGCCAAATGATAATTTAAAAAATCTTTTTTTTGAAAATTCCAATGGTAATCCAATAAAATGGTAAAATTGTTTTGTCCAGATTTTGCCAAGTCTCTCTAAAATTTAGGTTTCAGGAAGATTAGATAGGAATTTGCTAAATCAAAAGGCAAACGTTGCTTAAAAACCAATTGGGAATCATTACACAGTGTCCAGCCTTTCTCACATTTAAGATAAACTGTGTAATGTCCAGAAGTAACAGTAGGTCCTTCATGGAAAATTATTGCAACAGTTACAAAAGTTTTTCCTGAAATTGATAATTGCTGTCCTGTAAACTTCTTTATTAAAGTATCCAATTTTGAACCATCAGCTCTACATCGTTGCATCATTAAAATTACATACTGTCCGTATTCCTTTAAAATTAATGTTGAAAACATGTCAGATTGACACTCACCGCATTGCATGCTATGATTAGCATCTTTAACTAATTTAGCAAAAGTGACTGTTTTACTCTCTGGTAATGTCAAATAAATAAACCTTTCATTATCAACATTAGAGCCACATATATTATAACATTTTTCACACATATGTTCCCATTTATAAGAGAGACCAAATAAAATATCAATTGCAACTTCTTCTTCTTCCAGTACTTGAAGAAAATACATCAAAAATTCATGTGCATCTTGCTGTTCATTTTGAGAAAACTGTGTTCGTCCTGAACATACATCTAAAAGTTTTCTAATTTCAGTAGCACTTTCTATTTGACTTTTATCATTACTCAGCTTATGAAAAAGGAGACTCAGCTCAGAACAGAATCTTTTTCCCTGATTTACTATTATCTGCTCTTGCAAACTTTCAAGATAAAATGCAACATTCAGCACTACATTAGCGTAGCAGTTGACACCAGAGCTATTTTCAAAATGACATCCTACAACCTGTTCTTCATTTTCCTTTTTCTTTTTGCTTGCAATTACATCACTCCTCTTTTTTTTCCTCCTCTCTACATCTTCATTACAGATATTCTCATTTCTCCTTTTACGAGAAGCTGCATGTTTCTCCAACACAGGATACTGACCTAAATGAGGAGCATAGGTTCTTCTTAATCTATTATACTCCTTTACACAATTTGCATCAGCACTAACTTTTGAGTCATCAAAGTCTATCATGAATAAACCAGATAATGTTTTCACTCGTGACAAAGCTACATAAGCCATACCTTCTTTGAACACAGTTGAACCAATGTTCACAAATGCACAATCTACAGTCAATCCTTGAGACTTGTGAATAGTTACAGCATATGCTAGAGAAAATGGAAACTGCTTTCTACGTACATATAAGTCTTTCACAAGCATGAAACGAACTGAACAACGACAAATATCTTTAACTTCTTCTATCTGATCAAATTTTATTTTTAAACATTCAATTCCATCTTTTTTCTGATAATTAATAAAACCCACAACTCTTCCCATAGCTCCATTAACTAAACCTTTTTCAACATCCAAATTTCTCCTTAAAAATACTCTACAGTTCATGCAAACATATAGATTTTTTTCTAATCCAGCTGTTTTGGAAATGTTCTTCTCTAGTGAATTCAATTTATTTTTCAGTGTGCCTGTTACTGTGACAGTAATTCTTCCATCCTCAATTTTGTCAACTGCTTCCAATTTCCTGATCTCCTCCTTTTCCAATTTCAAAAGCTCCTCATTGAATTCACGTAGAGTTGGCATTAAGCAGATGACACTTTTGTTTTCTGCAATGTTCTTGTATATCTTCTCAGCAACTATTTCTTCCTTTGGAAATAAATTATGTAGCAGCCGACTCTGTAATGCTTTTGTGCCAGCTTCAGTGAGTAGTCCAATTCTGATATCTTTCAGAATACTTCCATATTCTTCATCGTTTGCTTGCCTCATATTAGTAGTAAGTTCCTTGTACTCAAAGAAGGACCAAATATTTGTATTACCGATGCTTCCCAATGACTTCTTCGTGTCTTCATGTGTGACAGTATTAAACACTGGTTGTCCTTTAACTGGAGTAAGTTGCAAAAGATCTCCAAAAACTATGACGTGTTTTCCACCAAATAACATGTCATAGTCTGTCTTCAAAATTTGCTGCATTCTTAAATGCACAAAGGCAAGCATTAAGTTTGATACCATGCTCACCTCATCAATAATGAGAACTTTCATCTTCTTCAATACTCTTGAAACTTCCAAGGATGCTTCTCCAGTTAGCTTGTTGTATTGTATTTTGTTCTCATGCTCCACTGGTAACATTAGCAAACGATGTAAAGTGATTCCTTTTATGTTATATGCTGCTAACCCAGTTGGAGCAGTAACCACACAAGACAAAGTAGAATCCGTTTTTTGCTGTAGGTAGCTTCTGATGACTTTTATAAGGAAACTTTTCCCAGTTCCAGCTTGTCCGCTTACATACATCCTGATTGGATGAAATGATGTGCATGAGCACTCTTTTTTTTCAAGTTGAAATCCGTGATCAATTTTGCTTCTGATCTCTTCATAAATTTGTTGCTGCTCTTCATTCAGTTGTCTTTCCAAATTTTGTAAGTCTATAAATTCTTCTTGAGCTTGATTCATAGCTGTTTCCACTTCATTCATGGCTATTGATGCTTCATTTTCAACGATTGGTTGTCCTAGAGGATCTTGACTGAGTGTTCCTGAACTTTGGCTGTCTTGAGAACTGTCTCTAGCTACTTCTGCTGCAATTGTAGTTTCCTGTTCAATTTCTTCATTTAACATTTGCAGATAAGTTGTGAATGTACTGCATTGTATGCTGTCTTTGCAAGCATTAAAAGAATCTTCATAGCTTTGAAATTCTCCCAGTAGTTCGTCCTCTGAACGCCATGGTTTAAACAGCTGTAAAAGAGCCAAGTAGTAAAATTCCTTTTTGTCAGTAGTGTCGCAACTCAGCTTCCTGTGATTTATCAAACTTCCTTTTGTTTGCTTCACCAAACATCCTTCCTCACCAATCACTTTATATTTTCCATTGTTGATGTCTTCTGCGGCTTTCCGTGAATAAATGTAGTTCTGCAGCACTTCATAGAGACACATGTTCTCCAGATGTTGACTTCTTTTTGGATAATATGTGTCCAACATGTTTGATTTCAAAATATCTGTACTTTGTGGGTCATTCTCGGCTAAATATTCAATTTCTCCAACAGATTTCAGTACCCGATTTCTCATTGCTGCAAGGCCTAAACTTGCCCAAATTATTCTTCTTGATTTCGAGTAGAGACTTGCAGAAGATAACCTATCTGAACATTCGTAGGATCCAATTTCTCGATGCGATAACATCTTCAAACTGAAACTGTACAGCTTCTTACTGACAGTCTTCTCGTGAGAAATCTCTTCCCACATTTCCTTCAATTCTGTTTTTTCTGATTTGGTAATGTAAGACGTTACATATCGAGCAACAGCAATGGAATTGTCAGCTACATACTGTATATCCATGTTAGCGTTCCACATGGATAAAATGACTGGGTTGTAGTCATTTATATTTTTTGATTCTTCTTTTCTTTTTAGGTTGTAGGTATTCTTAGGTGATTTTCTTGTAATAGTATTTCTCACAGCTGACATAAAACTGTTTACTCTTCCATTTGAAAGAACAGGTCTAGGAAATCCAAATCGACATTTAGTGTAGTATTTATCTTTGCTCTTGTATTTCCGTCGACAGTACTTTCCACATCGATGACATTGGAAACGTAAAACTTGCTCCTTTAACTTTTTCTCTTCTGTGCTTTTTTGTATAGCACATGTTGCATATTCTTCAATGTAAGATAACACTGCTTCATCAGCATCTGTTCCAAACTTTGGTGCATCCTTGATCCACAACAGCATATGAATATGAGGAGCACCTCTTGCCTGGTACTCTTTTCTCCAAAAGAAATCTACAACTTCTCCAAGAGGTGGATTTTTTTTATTGCAGATGAAGGACATCATAGCCTCAAATCTATGATTGAAATATCTGCAAACATTAACTGGATCCAATGAGCACAGTTCTCCTGCTGTCTTGTATTCGATGTTTTTAATGTTTGAATTTGCCTCTCGTAGAAAATCCAGTAAATCATCCCAAGCGTACTCGGCGCAGCTTAGGGTAAGGAACCATGTTGGTGTTCCTAAATTCCGTAACATGCATTTTAATTCACCATGGCGTCGGTACCAATATTCATTTGTCCCACGCTGACAAGCCATCAGATTGATCAGTTGTGTTTCCAAATGATCATCTCGGTGCTGCACTTTCTCCATAAAATCCTTAGCAGACACATTTTGTAAATGTACTCCACTTTTTAAAATGTGATTTACTGCATAAGACAGTGCAGACAAGTCGCTTTCAAATAAAAGATGGAACAAATAAGGAATACTTTGTCGAAATCTGGGATCTTCAGCATATAGTCTTGTAGTCCGATACTCAGAAGCTGGAATCTGTTCCGGACGTTCATCGTATCGTCCTCCTTTTCCTTTAGGAAACAGCTGGGGAAAACATCGAGCTTCCAAGCTCTCCTCCCATACACTCACGGGAGTTCCTTTTGCTTTCTTCATCTGAAACAGATCAATATTGTCTCCCATAACTTCTTTTGAATGGAGAGGATGTATGCTAAAATGTTCATATATTTCTTCTTCCTTTGACTTGTCCACTTTTTCAATTTGTCCAGTTGGTGTTTCTGTGTTTTCTTGTAAATCTTCTTCTTCTTCTTCTTTTATATAAATTGATTCATACCATTTGTTATTCCTTTTCAAATACAAATTTGCTCTTTGTACTTTCCGCACATCTATCAGCTCCTGCCAAATCTTCTTATTCTTTGTAGGTACACCATTAACCAGAATAATTAATGGTTCAGTTTCCAAAGTATCCGCATCAATAGTTTCCATATTTTTTTTCAAATCCAAGGGCAAATACACCACTCTACCTTTTAAACCTCTCAGTAAATCTGAAGGAGGTAATTTACCAGTTTTGGGCTCCATACGTACTATGGTCTGGAACGGATGAACACATTGAATGAGTATAGACTCATATGTATTTAATTCAGAAAGTTCAGCAGGAATAGCATCCAATTCTAAATTATTATGTACAGCTCTGGTCGGCATTCTATTTTCCTCTAACTTGTTGTAACAGTATTTACAAATACGCTGATCTTCACCCAAATCAAAACAATTTTCAAGAAATATATATGTGGCAAAATCCTTCCACTTATAATTATCTTCATTTTCACTCTTTCTGTAGAGATCAACATTCCTAGTTTGTTTTCTATAATGAGTTCTGCGGCAACAAATACAAGTAAAATTTGGTCTTTCATTAGAGATTATTGCAAATTTTGTTATGTGATCATTAAATGTGTTACTTACAGAGGGTTCTACATTCTCTTCCACTTCTTCCTCATTTACTGTGTCCTTCTCTGCACTGTTTTGTTCAGGACCAAAGTAACAAAACTGAATTTCATCAACAACCTTCTCTACATCTGATACCGTTCCTCGGAACAGAGCCCTATTCAATTCATTTAACTTTATTGCTGGACTTTTTGCAAAATACAACCGTCTCACAAACTTTCTCATTTCAGTATGATGAACAGCCAGCATCCTAAAATGATGGAAAACACTATTACACACTTTTCTAGATAGACAAGCCAGAGAATGACCCTGCAAACCAGTATTCTCTCTCACTCTGCATGGATCCAGACTTTGAAGCACCTTAATCTTCTGTTTTATACTTTTTTTACTATATTCTCTTAGAAACTCACGAAATTTGTCAATAGATTCCTGACGCACAGTGCAAATACTACTACAATTCCAAGTGTACACTGGGGCTTTAGGACGTCTCCCCATAGCCTCATCCGCCATCACTTGTACCTCATCTCTTGGAACCATTATCTCCTTCTCCATTATGCAACCATTTGTCACTTCGTAACCACGACCTCTGGTGTCAACTGCATGCAGCAAACTATTACTTTGAAAATAGCTCTCTTCATTAAAAAAAGGTTCACTACTTGAACTATGCATCCACTTTCCTAAAAACACTTTACAAAAGTTTGTTCTGTTCACTACTCTTTTCCTTTTGCTATGTGATTTCAGTACATTAACCATTTTGTCTAATGTACGCATCCTATTCAAAATTAAAATGAATAGTTTCCTTTTTAATTCTAATGCCTTTGCTGCAATGACTTCAATTTCTTTTTTTCTTTTATAAAACTTACTCTTTTGCTTATATTTCTTAACATCCTTTATCAAATTGGACATAACTCTTCTCTGAAACATTTTTCTACGTATCTCTTTAAACGCTGTTTTTCTGTTTATGTAAATCTTTTCAGTTGCAGAAGGTATATTTGCATTAACTAAATTCTCAAGTTTTTCCTGTCCTTTTTGTTTCTTAACATTCTTTCCAGTACAGTCATTTTTTAAATTTTTCCTTGTTTTGAATATATTTTTAAGAAATTGTTTTTTCTGCTTACCAGAAGATTTTTTCTTTTTCCCAACATGAGCATCTTCTACTAACTTTGGTCCTCCTGTTGTCTTCAAATATACGTTTTTTTTCTGGGTTTTTTTAACTCTGGATTTTGTAGGCATCTTAAATTTTGTTCACTGCTCTTCAGCAATACCTGAAAAAAACTAAAAAAAAATCCTTTATTTTATTTAAATATATTACTACATTTCTTTTCACATTAGTCACACAACGAAATTTCTTTGCCAATTTCAAAGCACACTTACTGCTCTTTCTTTTTGACAAGTAATAATCACTTTTACAGACTGACACATTATGAATCCACTTTTCAGATTTTTTAAAAAGCCCATGTCCAGACTGCTTTTTCAGACCACCACCATGTGTATGCTGGGTGACTGCCTACACTCCAGCAAGGGCAACCAGCCTTAGTGATGCTGAATGTATTTGCATTACAGACTGAAACCTCAAACCCCACTCGCTTGTGAATACTGTGCATGATTATACATGGAAATTAGCTGGGTGTGTGCTAAGAGTCTGCTTCTGCACCAAAAAATCGCTCCCCCTTTTTCCTACTAATGCAACTGTGAAATCACCAGAGCAAAACACAATAAATCTCTGCCTGTAATTCCTATTTGCACACAGAGTCATGTTTTCACATTAGTCACAAAACGAAATTTCTTTGCCAATTTCAAAGCACACTTACTGCTCTTTTTTTTTGACAAGTAATAATCACTTTTACAGACTGACACATTATGAATCCACTTTTCAGATTTTTTAAAAAGCCCATGTCCAGACTGCTTTTTCAGACCACCACCATGTGTATGCTGGGTGACTGCCTACACTCCAGCAAGGGCAACCAGCCTTAGTGATGCTGAATGTATTTGCATTACAGACTGAAACCTCAAACCCCACTCGCTTGTGAATACTGTGCATGATTATACATGGAAATTAGCTGGGTGTGTGCTAAGAGTCTGCTTCTGCACCAAAAAATGGCTCCCCCTTTTTCCTACTAATGCAACTGTGAAATCACCAGAGCAAAACGCAATAAATCTCTGCCTGTAATTCCTATTTGCACACAGAGTCATGTTTTCACATTAGTCACAAAACGAAATTTCTTTGCCAATTTCAAAGCACACTTACTGCTCTTTTTTTTTGACAAGTAATAATCACTTTTACAGACTGACACATTATGAATCCACTTTCCAGATTTTTTAAAAAGCCCATGTCCAGACTGCTTTTTCAGACCACCACCATGTGTATGCTGGGTGACTGCCTACACTCCAGCAAGGGCAACCAGCCTTAGTGATGCTGAATGTATTTGCATTACAGACTGAAACCTCAAACCCCACTCGCTTGTGAATACTGTGCATGATTATACATGGAAATTAGCTGGGTGTGTGCTAAGAGTCTGCTTCTGCACCAAAAAATCGCTCCCCCTTTTTCCTACTAATGCAACTGTGAAATCACCAGAGCAAAACGCAATAAATCTCTGCCTGTAATTCCTATTTGCACACAGAGTCATGTTTTCACATTAGTCACAAAACGAAATTTCTTTGCCAATTTGAAAGCACACTTACTGCTCTTTTTTTTTACAAGTAATAATCACTTTTACAGACTGACACATTATGAATCCACTTTTCAGATTTTTTAAAAAGCCCATGTCTAGACTGCTTTTTCAGACCACCACCATGTGTATGCTGGGTGACTGCCTACACTCCAGCAAGGGCAACCAGCCTTAGTGATGCTGAATGTATTTGCATTACAGACTGAAACCTCAAACCCCACTCGCTTGTGAATACTGTGCATGATTATACATGGAAATTAGCTGGGTGTGTGCTAAGAGTCTGCTTCTGCACCAAAAAATCGCTCCCCCTTTTTCCTACTAATGCAACTGTGAAATCACCAGAGCAAAACGCAATAAATCTCTGCCTGTAATTCCTATTTGCACACAGAGTCATGTTTTCACATTAGTCACAAAACGAAATTTCTTTGCCAATTTCAAAGCACACTTACTGCTCTTTTTTTTTGACAAGTAATAATCACTTTTACAGACTGACACATTATGAATCCACTTTTCAGATTTTTTAAAAAGCCCATGTCCAGACTGCTTTTTCAGACCACCACCATGTGTATGCTGGGTGACTGCCTACACTCCAGCAAGGGCAACCAGCCTTAGTGATGCTGAATGTATTTGCATTACAGACTGAAACCTCAAACCCCACTCGCTTGTGAATACTGTGCATGATTATACATGGAAATTAGCTGGGTGTGTGCCAAGAGTCTGCTTCTGCACCAAAAAATCGCTCCCCCTTTTTCCTACTAATGCAACTGTGAAATCACCAGAGCAAAACGCAATAAATCTCTGCCTGTAATTCCTATTTGCACACAGAGTCATGTTTTCACATTAGTCACAAAACGAAATTTCTTTGCCAATTTCAAAGCACACTTACTGCTCTTTTTTGTTGACAAGTAATAATCACTTTTACAGACTGACACATTATGAATCCACAATTCAGATTTTTTAAAAAGCCCATGTCCAGACTGCTTTTTCAGACCACCACCATGTGTATGCTGGGTGACTGCCTACACTCCAGCAAGGGCAACCAGCCTTAGTGATGCTGAATGTATTTGCATTACAGACTGAAACCTCAAACCCCACTCGCTTGTGAATACTGTGCATGATTATACATGGAAATTAGCTGGGTGTGTGCTAAGAGTCTGCTTCTGCACCACAAAATCGCTCCCCCTTTTTCCTACTAATGCAACTGTGAAATCACCAGAGCAAAACGCAATAAATCTCTGCCTGTAATTCCTATTTGCACACAGAGTCATGTTTTCACATTAGTCACAAAACGAAATTTCTTTGCCAATTTCAAAGCACACTTACTGCTCTTTTTTTTTGACAAGTAATAATCACTTTTACAGACTGACACATTATGAATCCACACTTCAGATTTTTTAAAAAGCCCATGTCCAGACTGCTTTTTCAGACCACCACCATGTGTATGCTGGGTGACTGCCTACACTCCAGCAAGGGCAACCAGCCTTAGTGATGCTGAATGTATTTGCATTACAGACTGAAACCTCAAACCCCACTCGCTTGTGAATACTGTGCATGATTATACATGGAAATTAGCTGGGTGTGTGCTAAGAGTCTGCTTCTGCACCAAAAAATCGCTCCCCCTTTTTCCTACTAATGCAACTGTGAAATCACCAGAGCAAAACGCAATAAATCTCTGCCTGTAATTCCTATTTGCACACAGAGTCATGTTTTCACATTAGTCACAAAACGAAATTTCTTTGCCAATTTCAAAGCACACTTACTGCTCTTTTTTTTTGACAAGTAATAATCACTTTTACAGACTGACACATTATGAATCCACACTTCAGATTTTTTAAAAAGCCCATGTCCAGACTGCTTTTTCAGACCACCACCATGTGTATGCTGGGTGACTGCCTACACTCCAGCAAGGGCAACCAGCCTTAGTGATGCTGAATGTATTTGCATTACAGACTGAAACCTCAAACCCCACTCGCTTGTGAATACTGTGCATGATTATACATGGAAATTAGCTGGGTGTGTGCTAAGAGTCTGCTTCTGCACCAAAAAATCGCTCCCCCTTTTTCCTACTAATGCAACTGTGAAATCACCAGAGCAAAACGCAATAAATCTCTGCCTGTAATTCCTATTTGCACACAGAGTCATGTTTTCACATTAGTCACAAAACGAAATTTCTTTGCCAATTTCAAAGCACACTTACTGCTCTTTTTTTTTGACAAGTAATAATCACTTTTACAGACTGACACATTATGAATCCACTTTTCAGATTTTTTAAAAAGCCCATGTCCAGACTGCTTTTTCAGACCACCACCATGTGTATGCTGGGTGACTGCCTACACTCCAGCAAGGGCAACCAGCCTTAGTGATGCTGAATGTATTTGCATTACAGACTGAAACCTCAAACCCCACTCGCTTGTGAATACTGTGCATGATTATACATGGAAATTAGCTGGGTGTGTGCTAAGAGTCTGCTTCTGCACCAAAAAATCGCTCCCCCTTTTTCCTACTAATGCAACTGTGAAATCACCAGAGCAAAACGCAATAAATCTCTGCCTGTAATTCCTATTTGCACACAGAGTCATGTTTTCACATTAGTCACAAAACGAAATTTCTTTTCCAATTTCAAAGCACACTTACTGCTCTTTTTTTTTGACAAGTAATAATCACTTTTACAGACTGACACATTATGAATCCACTTTTCAGATTTTTTAAAAAGCCCATGTCCAGACCAATACACCTTAATTTATCGTGAAAACATAGTCCATATTATTTTACATGTTCCTCACATTTAAATTTCTCCCAAAACAGAAAATAATAAACACAACTTCAACAAAAAGAATTACATTTCTATTATTCATTTCTTAATTTACCATATACATCTCCTCTCAAACTCTAACCTCACCTTTAAAATTAGTTAGTTGTGATAGAAATGTGGCACTCAAACAGCAGATTATCAGAGCCAGGATCTCTGTTCTCTACACCTCTCTCCTCTCAGCAGAACCAGATAATGGCAAACTTTCCCTCTCTTTTTCCACACATATACATGTTAATTTCAAATCTCTCTGCTTCCCCCTTTTTTTCAAATGTAATCACACATTTCTATTGGTTGAAAACCAACCCTTTTCCAAAAGTACCCTTCCCCCTACTTGACTTCTGCCTAGTACCCTTCCCCCAACTTGACTTCTGCCTGCTACCATAGCAACAGCTCATGGAACACTGCTGTGTGGAGTTAGGTCAGAAGTTCGCCACACAATGTTTCAATTCTACAGAGCAAGAGTGCTTGACTTTTCAAACCTAACAGCAAATCCAAAATACTGTTCTTTGGTAACACATTTTTCTGTACCAATACAAAACATGCTTCTAATATTTTACACATACAGCCTAGTTTTTAGTGTAGAATGGTATGAAACAGCCAATCAGTTCTTTTTTTTAATAAAAAAATATGTATGCCTCCATTTCCAAACTGTCTTTCATTTCTTTTTACCATTCTACTGAATTACACCTCCTGAGTGCATCCAGATCTCCTTTGAAGATGTTCACAGTGTGGATTGTAGGACACAGCTATGTCTTCTGGAGTGAAAAATTTGCAGAGAAAAGAGGTATGGTGAGAGACCTTGCTTTGCCAAATGTAGACATCAAATGGATCGGTCAGAGAGGGTTAAAGTGGCACCAATTAATGCCTTTGGTGAAAACCTTTCAACATCTCCCACAGCCTAACCTTATTATTGTGCACTGTGGTGGTAATGATCTAGGCACTTTAACTGGGGTAGGTCTGGAAATGCTTATTAAGGACACCTTTGTGCAATTGATGTCGCTTTTTCCACAAACTGCCTTTGTATATTCTAACATATGCCAAAGGCAAAAGTGGAACTGGTCCAACCAATTTTGTCCGCAGATTGACAAAGCAAGGAAGCACGTCAACAAATCGATTTCTGCTTTCCTCAGAGACTATGGTATGGGTTCCATTTACCACAACAACTTGCGTTACGACATGCAAGACATTTATAGAGGAGATGGTGTGCACTTCACTGATGAAGGCAACAGAGTCTTTCTCTTGAACCTCAGACTCTGCATCGGTACTTACTTGTAGGTACCAAAAAACAAACAATAAACACAAGGGCTCTTTTTAGAGCCACCTTATATCTAAACACTTAAATGCGTTTTTTTTTTAATTTGTTTTATTAAGTTTTTTTCCGGGTGCGCGCTGGGTGCGCGCACTCGGCGATATTTTTTAACAAAATATTAATCTTTTTTTTGCCCTACAAGGTCCTACTTTGACCCCCTTACAATGCCTACTGGGTCTATTTCTACCCACTCTGCCCCCTTTTCAAGTTCTCCCCCTTTGTTTATCACCCCCTCTTTATGCGATAGACAAAATGGCGGCCGCCGCTTCCTGATTTCCATTGATTCGAATGTTTACTAAGATCTAAGAACCAATCAGAATTGCGCTCGCGCACGGCGAGGTGCGCGCACCCAGCGCGCACGGAGCGCGCTTAGATATATATATATTGATTTAAAGGCTATTTTCTCAGAATCTACTGAACAGATTTACACCAAACCTACAAAAGGCACTTCCTTGACCTGGGGACTACCTCTCTGCCAAATTTCTAGTAATTCTGTTCAGCCGTTCGGGCTGTAGCCCTGTCTAAAGGTCCTATGGAAAAATGCATGGGAAAAACGTGTTTTGGGACCCCCCTTTTATCTCAGCCCCCGCTTGACAAATCCCCCCGAGACTTTCAGGGTAGGAGCGGAGCGTAGCGCCCCACCTATTTTGAAAAATTCGCGAGGATTCGTCGACCGGTGCCAAAGTTATTCAAAATAGAATGTTGAGGTTTTCCTATGGAAAAGGGGTCCTAACTATAACTACCTACTGGCGACCGCCAGTAGGTAATATATTAATCTCAGTAGATTCTGAGAAAATAGCCTTTAAATCAATATATATATATCTAAGCGCGCTCCGTGCGCGCTGGGTGCGCGCACCTCGCCGTGCGCGAGCGCAATTCTGATTGGTTGTTAGATCTTAGTAAACATTCGAAGCGGCCGCCATTTTGTCTATCGCATAAAGAGGGTGTGATAAACAAAGGGGGAGAACTTGAAAAGGGGGCAGAGTGGGTAGAAATAGACCCAGTAGGCATTGTAAGGGGGTCAAAGTAGGACCTTGTAGGGCAAAAAAAAAGATTAATATTTTGTTAAAAAATATCGCCGAGTGCGCGCACCCAGCGCGCACCCGGAAAAAAACTTAATAAAACAAATTTTAAAAAAAACGCATTTAAGTGTTTAGATATAAGGTGGCTCTAAAAAGAGCCCTTGTGTTTATTGTTTGTTTTTTGGTACCTACAAGTAAGTACCGATGCAGAGTCTGAGGTTCAAGAGAAAGACTCTGTTGCCTTCATCAGTGAAGTGCACACCATCTCCTCTATAAATGTCTTGCATGTCGTAACGCAAGTTGTTGTGGTAAATGGAACCCATACCATAGTCTCTGAGGAAAGCAGAAATAGATTTGTTGACGTGCTTCCTTGCTTTGTCAATCTGCGGACAAAATTGGTTGGACCAGTTCCACTTTTGCCTTTGGCATATGTTAGAATATACAAAGGCAGTTTGTGGAAAAAGCGACATCAATTGCACAAAGGTGTCCTTAATAAGCATTTCCAGACCTACCCCAGTTAAAGTGTCTAGATCATTACCACCACAGTGCACAATAATAAGGTTAGGCTGTGGGAGATGTTGAAAGGTTTTCACCAAAGGCATTAATTGGTGCCACTTTAACCCTCTCTGACCAATCCATTTGATGTCTACATTTGGCAAAGCAAGGTCTCTCACCATACCTCTTTTCTCTGCAAATTTTTCACTCCAGAAGACATAGCTGTGTCCTACAATCCACACTGTGAACATCTTCAAAGGAGATCTGGATGCACTCAGGAGGTGTAATTCAGTAGAATGGTAAAAAGAAATGAAAGACAGTTTGGAAATAGAGGCATACATATTTTTTTATAAAAAAAAGAACTGATTGGCTGTTTCATACCATTCTACACTAAAAACTAGGCTGTATGTGTAAAATAATAGAAGCATGTTTTGTATTGGTACAGAAAAATGTGTTACCAAAGAACAGTATTTTGGATTTGCTGTTAGGTTTGAAAAGTCAAGCACTCTTGCTCTGTGGAATTGAAACATTGTGTGGCGAACTTCTGACCTAACTCCACACAGCAGTGTTCCATGAGTCCATGAGCTGTTGCTATGGTAGCAGGCAGAAGTCAAGTTGGGGGAAGGGTACTAGGCAGAAGTCAAGTAGGGGGAAGGGTACTTTTGGAAAAGGGTTGGTTTTCAACCAATAGAAATGTGTGATTACATTTGAAAAAAAGGGGGAAGCAGTGAGATTTGAAATTAACATGTATATGTGTGGAAAAAGAGAGGGAAAGTTTGCCATTATCTGGTTCTGCTGAGAGAAGAGAGGTGTAGAGAACAGAGATCCTGGCTCTGATAATCTGCTGTTTGAGTGCCACATTTCTATCACAACTAACTAATTTTAAAGGTGAGGTTAGAGTTTGAGAGGAGATGTATATGGTAAATTAAGAAATGAATAATAGAAATGTAATTCTTTTTGTTGAAGTTGTGTTTATTATTTTCTGTTTTGGGAGACATTTAAATGTGAGGAACATGTAAAATAATATGGACTATGTTTTCACGATAAATTAAGGTGTATTGGTCTGGACATGGGCTTTTTAAAAAATCTGAAAAGTGGATTCATAATGTGTCAGTCTGTAAAAGTGATTATTACTTGTCAAAAAAAAGAGCAGTAAGTGTGCTTTGAAATTGGAAAAGAAATTTCGTTTTGTGACTAATGTGAAAACATGACTCTGTGTGCAAATAGGAATTACAGGCAGAGATTTATTGCATTTTGCTCTGGTGATTTCACAGTTGCATTAGTAGGAAAAAGGGGGAGCGATTTTTTGGTGCAGAAGCAGACTCTTAGCACACACCCAGCTAATTTCCATGTATAATCATGCACAGTATTCACAAGCGAGTGGGGTTTGAGGTTTCAGTCTGTAATGCAAATACATTCAGCATCACTAAGGCTGGTTGCCCTTGCTGGAGTGTAGGCAGTCACCCAGCATACACATGGTGGTGGTCTGAAAAAGCAGTCTGGACATGGGCTTTTTAAAAAATCTGAAGTGTGGATTCATAATGTGTCAGTCTGTAAAAGTGATTATTACTTGTCAAAAAAAAAGAGCAGTAAGTGTGCTTTGAAATTGGCAAAGAAATTTCGTTTTGTGACTAATGTGAAAACATGACTCTGTGTGCAAATAGGAATTACAGGCAGAGATTTATTGCGTTTTGCTCTGGTGATTTCACAGTTGCATTAGTAGGAAAAAGGGGGAGCGTTTTTTTGGTGCAGAAGCAGACTCTTAGCACACACCCAGCTAATTTCCATGTATAATCATGCACAGTATTCACAAGCGAGTGGGGTTTGAGGTTTCAGTCTGTAATGCAAATACATTCAGCATCACTAAGGCTGGTTGCCCTTGCTGGAGTGTAGGCAGTCACCCAGCATACACATGGTGGTGGTCTGAAAAAGCAGTCTGGACATGGGCTTTTTAAAAAATCTGAAGTGTGGATTCATAATGTGTCAGTCTGTAAAAGTGATTATTACTTGTCAAAAAAAAAGAGCAGTAAGTGTGCTTTGAAATTGGCAAAGAAATTTCGTTTTGTGACTAATGTGAAAACATGACTCTGTGTGCAAATAGGAATTACAGGCAGAGATTTATTGTGTTTTGCTCTGGTGATTTCACAGTTGCATTAGTAGGAAAAAGGGGGAGCGATTTTTTGGTGCAGAAGCAGACTCTTAGCACACACCCAGCTAATTTCCATGTATAATCATGCACAGTATTCACAAGCGAGTGGGGTTTGAGGTTTCAGTCTGTAATGCAAATACATTCAGCATCACTAAGGCTGGTTGCCCTTGCTGGAGTGTAGGCAGTCACCCAGCATACACATGGTGGTGGTCTGAAAAAGCAGTCTGGACATGGGCTTTTTAAAAAATCTGAAAAGTGGATTCATAATGTGTCAGTCTGTAAAAGTGATTATTACTTGTCAAAAAAAAAGAGCAGTAAGTGTGCTTTGAAATTGGCAAAGAAATTTCGTTTTGTGACTAATGTGAAAACATGACTCTGTGTGCAAATAGGAATTACAGGCAGAGATTTATTGCGTTTTGCTCTGGTGATTTCACAGTTGCATTAGTAGGAAAAAGGGGGAGCGATTTTTTGGTGCAGAAGCAGACTCTTAGCACACACCCAGCTAATTTCCATGTATAATCATGCACAGTATTCACAAGCGAGTGGGGTTTGAGGTTTCAGTCTGTAATGCAAATACATTCAGCATCACTAAGGCTGGTTGCCCTTGCTGGAGTGTAGGCAGTCACCCAGCATACACATGGTGGTGGTCTGAAAAAGCAGTCTGGACATGGGCTTTTTAAAAAATCTGAAAAGTGGATTCATAATGTGTCAGTCTGTAAAAGTGATTATTACTTGTCAAAAAAAAAGAGCAGTAAGTGTGCTTTCAAATTGGCAAAGAAATTTCGTTTTGTGACTAATGTGAAAACATGACTCTGTGTGCAAATAGGAATTACAGGCAGAGATTTATTGCGTTTTGCTCTGGTGATTTCACAGTTGCATTAGTAGGAAAAAGGGGGAGCGATTTTTTGGTGCAGAAGCAGACTCTTAGCACACACCCAGCTAATTTCCATGTATAATCATGCACAGTATTCACAAGCGAGTGGGGTTTGAGGTTTCAGTCTGTAATGCAAATACATTCAGCATCACTAAGGCTGGTTGCCCTTGCTGGAGTGTAGGCAGTCCCCCAGCATACACATGGTGGTGGTCTGAAAAAGCAGTCTGGACATGGGCTTTTTAAAAAATCTGAAAAGTGGATTCATAATGTGTCAGTCTGTAAAAGTGATTATTACTTGTCAAAAAAAAAGAGCAGTAAGTGTGCTTTGAAATTGGCAAAGAAATTTCGTTGTGTGACTAATGTGAAAAGAAATGTAGTAATATATTTAAATAAAATAAAGGATTTTTTTTTTAGTTTTTTTCAGGTATTGCTGAAGAGCAGTGAACAAAATTTAAGATGCCTACAAAATCCAGAGTTAAAAAAACCCAGAAAAAAAACGTATATTTGAAGACAACAGGAGGACCAAAGTTAGTAGAAGATGCTCATGTTGGGAAAAAGAAAAAATCTTCTGGTAAGCAGAAAAAACAATTTCTTAAAAATATATTCAAAACAAGGAAAAATTTAAAAAATGTCTGTACTGGAAAGAATGTTAAGAAACAAAAAGGACAGGAAAAAATTGAGAATTTAGTTAATGCAAATATACCTTCTGCAACTGAAAAGATTTACATAAACAGAAAAACAGCGTTTAAAGAGATACGTAGAAAAATGTTTCAGAGAAGAGTTATGTCCAATTTGATAAAGGATGTGAAGAAATATAAGCAAAAGAGTAAGTTTTATAAAAGAAAAAAAGAAATTGAAGTCATTGCAGCAAAGGCATTAGAATTAAAAAGGAAACTATTCATTTTAATTTTGAATAGGATGCGTACATTAGACAAAATGGTTAATGTACTGAAATCACATAGCAAAAGGAAAAGAGTAGTGAACAGAACAAACTTTTGTAAAGTGTTTTTAGGAAAGTGGATGCATAGTTCAAGTAGTGAACCTTTTTTTAATGAAGAGAGCTATTTTCAAAGTAATAGTTTGCTGCATGCAGTTGACACCAGAGGTCGTGGTTACGAAGTGACAAATGGTTGCATAATGGAGAAGGAGATAATGGTTCCAAGAGATGAGGTACAAGTGATGGCGGATGAGGCTATGGGGAGACGTCCTAAAGCCCCAGTGTACACTTGGAATTGTAGTAGTATTTGCACTGTGCGTCAGGAATCTATTGACAAATTTCGTGAGTTTCTAAGAGAATATAGTAAAAAAAGTATAAAACAGAAGATTAAGGTGCTTCAAAGTCTGGATCTATGCAGAGTGAGAGAGAATACTGGTTTGCAGGGTCATTCTCTGGCTTGTCTATCTAGAAAAGTGTGTAATAGTGTTTTCCATCATTTTAGGATGCTGGCTGTTCATCATACTGAAATGAGAAAGTTTGTGAGACGGTTGTATTTTGCAAAAAGTCCAGCAATAAAGTTAAATGAATTGAATAGGGCTCTGTTCCGAGGAACGGTATCAGATGTAGAGAAGGTTGTTGATGAAATTCAGTTTTGTTACTTTGGTCCTGAACAAAACAGTGCAGAGAAGGACACAGTAAATGAGGAAGAAGTGGAAGAGAATGTAGAACCCTCTGTAAGTAACACATTTAATGATCACATAACAAAATTTGCAATAATCTCTAATGAAAGACCAAATTTTACTTGTATTTGTTGCCGCAGAACTCATTATAGAAAACAAACTAGGAATGTTGATCTCTACAGAAAGAGTGAAAATGAAGATAATTATAAGTGGAAGGATTTTGCCACATATATATTTCTTGAAAATTGTTTTGATTTGGGTGAAGATCAGCGTATTTGTAAATACTGTTACAACAAGTTAGAGGAAAATAGAATGCCGACCAGAGCTGTACATAATAATTTAGAATTGGATGCTATTCTTGCTGAACTTTCTGAATTAAATACATATGAGTCTATACTCATTCAATGTGTTCATCCGTTCCAGACCATAGTACGTATGGAGCCCAAAACTGGTAAATTACCTCCTTCAGATTTACTGAGAGGTTTAAAAGGTAGAGTGGTGTATTTGCCCTTGGATTTGAAAAAAAATATGGAAACTATTGATGCGGATACTTTGGAAACTGAACCATTAATTATTCTGGTTAATGGTGTACCTACAAAGAATAAGAAGATTTGGCAGGAGCTGGTAGATGTGCGGAAAGTACAAAGAGCAAATTTGTATTTGAAAAGGAATAACAAATGGTATGAATCAATTTATATAGAAGAAGAAGAAGAAGAAGATTTACAAGAAGACACAGAAACACCAACTGGACAAATTGAAAAAGTGGACAAGTCAAAGGAAGAAGAAATATATGAACATTTTAGCATACATCCTCTCCATTCAAAAGAAGTTATGGGAGACAATATAGATCTGTTTCAGATGAAGAAAGCAAAAGGAACTCCCGTGAGTGTATGGGAGGAGAGCTTGGAAGCTCGATGTTTTCCCCAGCTGTTTCCTAAAGGAAAAGGAGGACGATACGATGAACGTCCGGAACAGATTCCAGCTTCTGAGTATCGGACTACAAGACTATATGCTGAAGATCCCAGATTTCGACAAAGTATTCCTTATTTGTTCCATCTTTTATTTGAAAGCGACTTGTCTGCACTGTCTTATGCAGTAAATCACATTTTAAAAAGTGGAGTACATTTACAAAATGTGTCTGCTAAGGATTTTATGGAGAAAGTGCAGCACCGAGATGATCATTTGGAAACACAACTGATCAATCTGATGGCTTGTCAGCGTGGGACAAATGAATATTGGTACCGACGCCATGGTGAATTAAAATGCATGTTACGGAATTTAGGAACACCAACATGGTTCCTTACCCTAAGCTGTGCCGAGTACGCTTGGGATGATTTACTGGATTTTCTACGAGAGGCAAATTCAAACATTAAAAACATCGAATACAAGACAGCAGGAGAACTGTGCTCATTGGATCCAGTTAATGTTTGCAGATATTTCAATCATAGATTTGAGGCTATGATGTCCTTCATCTGCAATAAAAAAAATCCACCTCTTGGAGAAGTTGTAGATTTCTTTTGGAGAAAAGAGTACCATGCAAGAGGTGCTCCTCATATTCATATGCTGTTGTGGATCAAGGATGCACCAAAGTTTGGAACAGATGCTGATGAAGCAGTGTTATCTTGCATTGAAGAATATGCAACATGTGCTATACCAAAAAGCACAGAAGAGAAAAAGTTAAAGGAGCAAGTTTTACGTTTCCAAAGTCATCGATGTGGAAAGTACTGTCGACGGAAATACAAGAGCAAAGATAAATACTACACTTAATGTCGATTTGGATTTCCTAGACCTGTTCTTTCAAATGGAAGTGTAAACAGTTTTATGTCAGCTGTGAGACATACTATCACAAGAAAATCACCTAAGAATACCTACAACCTAAAAAGAAAAGAAGAATCAAAAAATATAAATGACTACAACCCAGTCATTTTATCCATGTGGAACGCTAACATGGATATACAGTATGTAGCTGACAATTCCATTGCTGTTGCTCGATATGTAACGTCTTACATTACCAAATCAGAAAAAACAGAATTGAAGGAAATGTGGGAAGAGATTTCTCACGAGAAGACTGTCAGTAAGAAGCTGTACAGTTTCAGTTTGAAGATGTTATCGCATCGAGAAATTGGATCCTACGAATGTTCAGATAGGTTATCTTCTGCAAGTCTCTACTCGAAATCAAGAAGAATAATTTGGGCAAGTTTAGGCCTTGCAGCAATGAGAAATCGGGTACTGAAATCTGTTGGAGAAATTGAATATTTAGCCGAGAATGACCCACAAAGTACAGATATTTTGAAATCAAACATGTTGGACACATATTATCCAAAAAGAAGTCAACATCTGGAGAACATGTGTCTCTATGAAGTGCTGCAGAACTACATTTATTCACGGAAAGCCGCAGAAGACATCAACAATGGAAAATATAAAGTGATTGGTGAGGAAGGATGTTTGGTGAAGCAAACAAAAGGAAGTTTGATAAATCACAGGAAGCTGAGTTGCGACACTACTGACAAAAAGGAATTTTACTACTTGGCTCTTTCACAGCTGTTTAAACCATGGCGTTCAGAGGACGAACTACTGGGAGAATTTCAAAGCTATGAAGATTCTTTTAATGCTTGCAAAGACAGCATACAATGCAGTACATTCACAACTTATCTGCAAATGTTAAATGAAGAAATTGAACAGGAAACTACAATTGCAGCAGAAGTAGCTAGAGACAGTTCTCAAGACAGCCAAAGTTCAGGAACTCTCAGTCAAGATCCTCTAGGACAACCAATCGTTGAAAATGAAGCATCAATAGCCATGAATGAAGTGGAAACAGCTATGAATCAAGCTCAAGAAGAATTTATAGACTTACAAAATTTGGAAAGACAACTGAATGAAGAGCAGCAACAAATTTATGAAGAGATCAGAAGCAAAATTGATCACGGATTTCAACATGAAAAAAAAGAGTGCTCATGCACATCATTTCATCCAATCAGGATGTATGTAAGCGGACAAGCTGGAACTGGGAAAAGTTTCCTTATAAAAGTCATCAGAAGCTACCTACAGCAAAAAATGGATTCTACTTTGTCTTGTGTGGTTACTGCTCCAACTGGGTTAGCAGCATATAACATAAAAGGAATCACTTTACATCGTTTGCTAATGTTACCAGTGGAGCATGAGAACAAAATACAATACAACAAGCTAACTGGAGAAGCATCCTTGGAAGTTTCAAGAGTATTGAAGAAGATGAAAGTTCTCATTATTGATGTTTTGAGCATGGTATCAAACTTAATGCTTGCCTTTGTGCATTTAAGAATGCAGCAAATTTTGAAGACAGACTATGACATGTTATTTGGTGAAAAACACGTCATAGTTTTTGGAGATCTTTTGCAACTTACTCCAGTTAAAGGACAACCAGTGTTTAATACTGTCACACATGAAGACACGAAGAAGTCATTGGGAAGCATCGGTAATACAAATATTTGGTCCTTCTTTGAGTACAAGGAACTTACTACTAATATGAGGCAAGCAAACGATGAAGAATATGGAAGTATTCTGAAAGATATCAGAATTGGACTACTCACTGAAGCTGGCACAAAAGCATTACAGAGTCGGCTGCTACATAATTTATTTCCAAAGGAAGAAATAGTTGCTGAGAAGATATACAAGAACATTGCAGAAAACAAAAGTGTCATCTGCTTAATGCCAACTCTACGTGAATGCTCAATATTCAATGAGGAGCTTTTGAAATTGGAAAAGGAGGAGATCAGGAAATTGGAAGCAGTTGACAAAATTGAGGATGGAAGAATTACTGTCACAGTAACAGGCACACTGAAAAATATATTGAATTCACTAGAGAAGAACATTTCCAAAACAGCTGGATTAGAAAAAAATCTATATGTTTGCATGAACTGTAGAGTATTTTTAAGGAGAAATTTGGATGTTGAAAAAGGTTTAGTTAATGGAGCTATGGGAAGAGTTGTGGGTTTTATTAATTATCAGAAAAAAGATGGAATTGAATGTTTAAAAATAAAATTTGATCAGATAGAAGAAGTTAAAGATATTTGTCGTTGTTCAGTTCGTTTCATGCTTGTGAAAGACTTATATGTACGTAGAAAGCAGTTTCCATTTTCTCTAGCATATGCTGTAACTATTCACAAGTCTCAAGGATTGACTGTAGATTGTGCATTTGTGAACATTGGTTCAACTGTGTTCAAAGAAGGTATGGCTTATGTAGCTTTGTCACGAGTGAAAACATTATCTGGTTTATTCATGATAGACTTTGATGACTCAAAAGTTAGTGCTGATGCAAATTGTGTAAAGGAGTATAATAGATTAAGAAGAACCTATGCTCCTCATTTAGGTCAGTATCCTGTGTTGGAGAAACATGTAGTTTCTCGTAAAAGGAGAAATGAGAATATCTGTAATGAAGATGTAGAGAGGAGGAAAAAAAAGAGGAGTGATGTAATTGCAAGCAAAAAGAAAAAGGAAAATGAAGAACAGGTTGTAGGATGTCATTTTGAAAATAGCTCTGGTGTCAACTGCTACGCTAATGTAGTGCTGAATGTTGCATTTTATCTTGAAAGTTTGCAAGAGCAGATAATAGTAAATCAGGGAAAAAGATTCTGTTCTGAGCTGAGTCTCCTTTTTCATAAGCTGAGTAATGATAAAAGTCAAATAGAAAGTGCTACTGAAATTAGAAAACTTTTAGATGTATGTTCAGGACGAACACAGTTTTCTCAAAATGAACAGCAAGATGCACATGAATTTTTGATGTATTTTCTTCAAGTACTGGAAGAAGAAGAAGTTGCAATTGATATTTTATTTGGTCTCTCTTATAAATGGGAACATACTTGTGAAAACTGTTATAATATATGTGGCTCTAATGTTGATAATGAAAGGTTTATTTATTTGACATTACCAGAGAGTAAAACAGTCACTTTTGCTAAATTAGTTAAAGATGCTAATCATAGCATGCAATGCGGTGAGTGTCAATCTGACATGTTTTCAACATTAATTTTAAAGGAATACGGACAGTATGTAATTTTAATGATGCAACGATGTAGAGCTGATGGTTCAAAATTGGATACTTTAATAAAGAAGTTTACAGGACAGCAATTATCAATTTCAGGAAAAACTTTTGTAACTGTTGCAATAATTTTCCATGAAGGACCTACTGTTACTTCTGGACATTACACAGTTTATCTTAAATGTGAGAAAGGCTGGACACTGTGTAATGATTCCCAATTGGTTTTAAAGCAACGTTTGCCTTTTGATTTAGCAAATTCCTATCTAATCTTCCTGAAACCTAAATTTTAGAGAGACTTGGCAAAATCTGGACAAAACAATTTTACCATCTTATTGGATTACCATTGGAATTTTCAAAAAAAAGATTTTTTAAATTATCATTTGGCCTAATGGAAAGATAACCAATTGTAATGTGGACTTTTATAATTTTTTATGAAACTTTCAAAAACCAAAAATTTAGATAAAATTGGTAACATCTGCACAATTCAAATTTTGGAATGTTATTGGAGTGCCATTGGAAATTTTTTTCAAAAAAGAATTTTAAAATTACTATTTGGCCATGCGGAAAAGTAACCAATTCTATTGTGGACCTATTAAATTATTAATAAATCTTTCGGGAACCAAAATGTTACAGAGAATCGGTGAGATCTGTACAAATTTAACTTTAGAATTTTATTGGATTACCATTGGGAATTTAATCAAAAAAGAATTTTAAAATTACTATTTGGCCTAAAGGAAATGGAATCAGATGTATTGTGGAGTTATTTGAGATATAATATTGTGATTATACTTCTGAAATAAAAATATCAGACGGTATTTTAAAGAAATAAGTATTGTTTTTAGATGATATTTTTTTAGAATATTATGCATTTCTATAATGTTAAGTTTAAGTGAGAAGAGATTCTGGGCTTTGTTAATACAATCTTTGAGATTGTCATTTTTTTTTTTGCCCGCTGTTAAATGATGAATGCAATTGCTTTCACAATTTATAGTGAAATGCAATATATTCTGAAAACAGCAAAAAAAGGCAAAAATTTTTTTTGATAAATATGTAAATATGTGTACTGTATTATAAAATGTTTTAAAAAATATTAATACTTTTTTTTTTTTTCAGATTGATATAGAAAATTTACGAAAACTAGACCCATTTTTAAAGCAATTTTTTAGAAAAATAAATGAAAAAATATTTTTTTGAGTGGGTATGGTAAGTCACCAATATCATGGTTCCTTTTTTTCTACTTCTCTACAATCACATTTTCAATTTTTAATTGTAGTCTCTCAAAAAAAAAAAAAAAAAAAAAACCTTGGGTGCGCGCAGGGTGCGCGCACCTCAAAAAAATTTCAAAAAAAATTTCTAAAAAAAAAATTTGTTTGGTTAAGTTTATAAGTGGCTCTTAAAAGAGCCCTTGAGTTAATGGAGGGAAACAGGAAGAGAAAAACGCAAAAAAAGAAAAAACATCTATGGCCTAGTGCACGGATGCGCATCAAATTTTCTCTGAAGGAGATCAAGACTGGTCTCCCCCACAGAAATAAGAGAACCGCAATCAGTGCACCGTGTAGACAACCTCACCAAACAAGGTGGACCAACAAGAGGTATAGAAACAGGTGAAGGCACCATCGCAGCTGAAGTGCTCCCCTGCCGAAGATGTGCTCGGCTGAGCTGCTGCTGATGTCGTCGGCTGAGCAGGTGGAGGGTTTTCTCCAGAAGCTCGACGATAAGTTACTGGATGCATTTTGTAAACATGTCTCAACATAGTGTGAATGCTAAAAGAATATTTCTTGTTAGGATTCCCACGAGATAAGACTTTTTTACAAAGTACACATGTAACTTTCGGTGCATTTACCTTTTTCTCACCATCTGGAAAAGAGAAAAACTGCCATATAAAGCTGTCTTTCTGCTTCCTGTTCCTCTGCCTCTCAAGAGTGTCCTGGTCACTGTCTGAAGTAGGTTGCTGTTCAGCCATTGTCTCTCAACAACAGAATAGCTCCTTCTCCAAAGGAATCAGAACTAATAATGAGGGGAGTAGGTGTGGTTTGGGAAGAATCTGGAACAGAAAGTACTTCAAACCAATCAAAAGTAATGATTCTTGATCACATGATTTGCCATGAGGGGATTGGGTGTGGTATTGAAACAATTAGAAACTGAAAGTAATGATAACCAATAAGAAATATTGTTTTATTATGTATAAACCCGAGGTGCGCGCACTGCGCAAGCTCCGATCGCGCACCCCGTGATGACGTATGCACGAACGCGTAAACGCGCAGGTGCATACGTCATATGCGCGTACCTAGCGCGCATACGTTGAACACGCGTATACGCGACCGTTATTGCGCATAATTTTAGCGTATGCGGAAGTAAACCGCGTCGAGCGCGTAGGACGCATGCGAACGTACGTACGCATACGTACTGGGTGCGCGCTCCCAGCGCGCACCATGAAGTATATTTGCGCACGTAAATAACGTACGCCGGAATTCATAAAAAACTTACGAAATAGTACTAGGAGCGCGCTCAGAGCGCGCACCCCAAGAATTTATAAAAAAAAAAAAAAAAAAAGTGGACATAAAATAATTTAAAAAATTAAAAAAAATATATATATCCTAATTGAATTTAAAAAAAAAAAAAAATTATAAAAAAAAAAAGATAATATATAAATGAATATATAGTAATTTTATTTTTTAATAAAAAAAAATATCTTTAATTAAAAATACATAATTTAGCATATAAAAAACCATACAAATTCACTGAAAAAACCAAAGGTTTCAAAAACGTTATAGTTAGGGATTAGCATTTAAAAAACCTTGCAAATTCACTGAAAAAACCATAGGTTTCACACACGTTATAGTTAGGAATTAGCATTTAAAAAACCTTGCAAATTCAATGAAAAAACCAAAGGTTTCACACATGTTATAGTTAGCTGGACATTTCACTCGTAAAAAACCAATGAAATTCCCCCGTTATAGTTAGTTCAGCTAACTATAACTCGCGCGCCCGCAATGCACTGCTGATGACGTCACATATTACATCACTCATGACATGGTCAGTGACATCACTCATGACATCACTGATGACATCTCAAATGACATCACTGATGACATCATCCAGTGAATGTGTGTTTTTCTGAAAATTAAATATGTTTTATATATGTATATCTCAAGGTCGATGGAAGAATAAATGGGTATATAAGTGTCTAAATGGATGATTTGTTTTTGAAAAATTGATTGTGTAACTGACTGATTAAGTGTATCATAGTGAATTCATGGCTTAGTGAGTAATGTTTAAATATGTAAATATCTATATCAGTCTCTCACTTTGTGTATAAGTGGCTGCATGGGTTGGTGAGTAGCTACATGGGTGTCTATATAGGTTATTAGTTGGTTTTTGAGTATCAGTCTGAGGTGCCGATCACGATCCGGCCAAAAATTCCCCCGTGCGACTCGTATCGGGTCTTTTTACCGTACGAATCGTACAAGTGCCGTACGAACTGGCAATCACGATTCGCATGGTAAAAAGTCCATACGAACCGCACTGGGAATCATTCCCCACACGTCCTCGGGTCGGAAAATGTGTCCGACACGTCCTCGGACGATTTACCTTACAAACGTGAAAAGCCAAGTCCGACCGAGGAATCACGATCCATCCCGTGCGTCCGAGCGTACAACCGTATGGAAAAAACACCGTCCGCACCGAACACCTATAGCAACCATGGAGACATGTGCCCGCATACGCGCCCAACACTCCCCCCAGCCCCGTACGTCCGACACGTACCCCCCGTGTATGTACACCCCCACCCGTCTAGGTACACCCCAGTACGTTCCAGTCGTACCCCCACCCCAGTACGTGTCGCACCACCGTCAATGTACACCCCCCCACCCCTGTACGTGTCGTACCACCGTCTATGTACACCCCAGTACGTTCCAGTCGCACCTCCACCCCAGTACGTGTCGTACCCCCCGTGTACCTACACCCCAGTACGTTCGAGCCCCACCCCCACCCCAGTACGTGTCATAGCCCCGTCTACCTACACCCCAGTACGTTCCAGTCGTACCCCCACCCCAGTACGTGTCGTACCCCCCGTGTACCTACACCCCAGTACGTTCGAGCCACACCCCCACCCCAGTACGTGTCATAGCCCCGTCTACCCACACCCCAGTACGTTCCAGTCGTACCCCCACCCCAGTACGTGTCATACCCCCCGTGTACCTACACCCCAGTACGTTCGAGTCCTACCCCCACCCCTGTACGTGTCGTACCACCGTCAATGTACACCCCCCCACCCCTGTACGTGTCGTACCACCGTCTATGTACACCCCAGTACGTTCCAGTCGTACCCCCACCCCAGTACGTGTCGTACCACCGTGAACCTACACCCCAGTACGTTCGAGCCCCACCCCCACCCCAGTACGTGTCATACCCCCGTGTACCTACACCCCAGTACGTTCCAGTCATACCCCCACACCTGGACGTGTCGTACCACCGTGAACCTACACCCCAGTACGTTCGAGCCACACCCCCACCCCAGTACGTGTCATAGCCCCGTCTACCCACACCCCAGTACGTTCCAGTCGTACCCCCACCCCAGTACGTGTCATACCCCCCGTGTACCTAAACGCCAGTACGTTCGAGTCCTACCCCCACCCCTGTACGTGTCGTACCACCGTCAATGTACACCCCCCCACCCCTGTACGTGTCGTACCACCGTCTATGTACACCCCAGTACGTTCCAGTCGTACCCCCACCCCAGTACGTGTCGTACCACCGTGAACCTACACCCCAGTACGTTCGAGCCCCACCCCCACCCCAGTACGTGTCATACCCCCGTGTACCTACACCCCAGTACGTTCCAGTCGTACCCCCACCCCTGGACGTGTCGTACCACCGTGAACCTACACCCCAGTACGTTCGAGCCACACCCCCACCCCAGTACGTGTCATAGCCCCGTCTACCCACACCCCAGTACGTTCCAGTCGTACCCCCACCCCAGTACGTGTCATACCCCCGTGTACCTACACCCCAGTACGTTCCAGTCGTACCCCCACCCCAGTACGTGTCGTACCACCGTCAATGTACACCCCCCCACCCCTGTACGTGTCGTACCACCGTCTATGTACACCTCAGTACGTTCGAGCCCCACCCCCACCCCAGTACGTGTCATACCACCGTGAACCTACACCCCAGTACGTTCCAGTCGTACCCCCACCCCAGTACGTGTCGTACCACCATCAATGTACACCCCCCCACCCCTGTACGTGTCGTACCACCGTCAATGTACACCCCCCACCCCTGTACGTGTCGTACCACCGTCTATGTACACCCCAGTACGTTCCAGTCGCACCCCCACCCCAGTACGTGTCGTACCCCCCGTGTACCTACACCCCAGTACGTTCGAGCCCCACCCCCACCCCAGTACGTGTCATAGCCCCGTCTACCTACACCCCAGTACATTCCAGTCGTACTCCCACCCCAGTACGTGTCGTACCCCCCGTGTACCTACACCCCAGTACGTTCGAGCCACACCCCCACCCCAGTACGTGTCATAGCCCCGTCTACCCACACCCCAGTACGTTCCAGTCGTACCCCCACCCCAGTACGTGTCATACCCCCGTGTACCTACACCCCAGTACGTTCCAGTCGTACCCCCACCCCAGTACGTGTCGTACCACCGTCAATGTACACCCCCCCACCCCTGTACGTGTCGTACCACTGTCTATGTACACCCCAGTACGTTCGAGCCCCACCCCCACCCCAGTACGTGTCATACCCCCGTGTACCTACACCCCAGTACGTTCCAGTCGTACCCCCACCCCTGGACGTGTCGTACCACCGTGAACCTACACCCCAGTATGTTCGAGTCCTACCCCCACCCCAGTACGTGTCGTACCACCGTCAATGTACACCCCCCCACCCCAGTACGTGTCGTACCACCGTCCATGTACACCCCCCCACCCCTGTACGTGTCGTACCACCGTCCATGTACACCCCAGTAGTTCCTGGCGCACCCCCAACACAACCTCCTAAGTACGGAGCGCACCCCATGCCCCAACATCACAACCGCATGTACGAGTCGTACAAAGCCACACACAAGGACATAATCGTACAACCAAATGGCCCATGTACACACCGTACACACGCTCAAAACGCACGTACACAACCAGGACAAAACAAAACAACACAAGAATACACCATTGGAAAGGCACAAAGCCACTAAACATGGCCAACAACCACTAAAATAACACAATCACTGACCTGCAACTGCCAAAAACAAACAGAGGCCCAATACACCACCACTCCTTATAACACACCCACCCAAAATTCAAACACTGCCACACCCACCCATGGACCAATAAAAAGGGCCCACACACACAAACCATGAGCCTTTGCAACAGACTCACTGCTGCCAGACACCACAGAACCAGACTACAAGCTACACCACACCTTACACTTGCACACCTTCACACGACCACCCTCACAAACACCCTCTCATCACATTCACACACACACACAACCATCCACACCCCCCCCCCAACATCCACACACCCCCCACACCCACACCATCCCCACCCACACCCCTCACCATGCCCACTACCAAGATTCCAAAGTTCAGTCACCGAGAGTTGGAGGTCCTTGTTGATCAAATCCTCAGAGTCGAGCCACAGATCTTTGGAACATTGGTCAGAAGCACCAGCCAGGCAGCCAAAACAGCCATGTGGCAGACCATCGTCGATGCTGTGAATGCCGTTGCGGACACCAGGAGGACCAAGCAGGATTGCCAGAACAGGTGGTACGATCTGCGGAGGAGGGTCAGAGCCAAGAGGCAGGAGGAACACGACCAGGCCAACGCCACCGGAGGAGGGCCCTCCCGCAGAGCCGTACAGTACCATCCCTGGGAGGAGAGGGTGATGGCCATACTGCCGGTGGAGGCAGTTGAAGGAGTAGAAGGACTCCGAGACCCGGGTGAGTACACAAACAACGCACCTCACATGGGGGGAACTGCAACCACAACCAAAATTACTAACAGGCACGCAACCACCACAAGCCATCGCATGACTCAACCACACTCCATGAGCAGGCACATGCCACTGCTGCCACCATGCCCCATGCACCCAGCTGGACAATGTCAAGTCACAGGCCACAGAAGACAACAACACATGACACGGTAACCCGGATGGCGGGAGGCTGGGCACCAAAAATCACATAGTGCGACTCCAAAGCAGACAACAATGCCCTCTGCCCATATGGCCTAGGTCACAGCCAGACAAACAGTGTGTCCCAACACAGGAATGACTTGCCAGCAAATGGCGGACGCCTTGCAGCAACACATGGGAGTGAAGGCACTGTTTTGCACATGACAGCAGCTAATGAACAGCCAACATTGTGAAAGAGTGGCAGCACACACCACCACAGCAGCAGCGCACAGACACACAGCAGACAAAATGGGTGCCTGGAGATCAGAAACAAACTCACATCAACAGGCCAAGGGCCACTCAAAGATCTGCTAACAGTGTGTGCCCAGGAAGCTGGGCCAAGGTGACAGAGGGTGACAAAGGGAGGGAGGGAGAGGGGGACACAGAGGGAGGGAGAGGGGGACTGAGAGGGAGGGAGACGGACAGAGGGAGGAGGCTGACACACGGAGGGAGGGAGTAGGCTGACACACAGAGGGAGGGAGAGGGGGACAGAGAGGGAGGGAGAGGGGGACAGAGAGGGAGGGAGACACAGGAAGACGGACAGAGGGAGGAGGCTGACACACAGAGGGAGGGAGAGGGGGACAGAGAGGGAGGGAGACACAGGAAGACGGACAGAGGGAGGAGGCTGACACACAGAGGGAGGGAGAGGGGGACAGAGAGGGAGGGAGAGGGGGACAGAGAGGGAGGGAGAGGGGGACAGAGAGGGAGGGAGACACAGGAAGACGGACAGAGGGAGGAGGCTGACACACAGAGGGAGGGAGAGGGGGACAGAGAGGGAGAGAGAGGGGGACAGAGAGGGAGGGAGAGGGGGACAGAGAGGGAGGGAGAGGGGGACAGAGAGGGAGGGAGAGGGGGACAGAGAAGGAGGGAGACACAGGGAGAGCAAATCAGTCCTTTGGTGTGTGGGAATGTCTGCTCGTCAGCAGGTGGACTGCGTGCATGTAGACAAGGGTGGCCAGTGCCAGAACCCCCCCTCTTCATCATGGCAAAACGCAGGGCCATGTCACAACCTGTACACGAGCACAAGGACAGCTACCTGCATCATATATGTGTGGATCCACTCCATGTGCACATGTACAGTGCTACAAGGAAGGCGCAAATGCATGGCTCGCCACACCTGCACACTCCACTGCTGACTGCAGTCACACTTGACGCAGCAAGTAAGACTGTGCCACACATAGTTAAAGGGGCCAAAATGGTGCCCAAGGGACACACCCATGCACAAGTGCACTGTGAGTGGAATGCAAGACAGATCCTAATTCCAAGAGGAAATGTGCCAACTTTGAAACGGATGAAACATGGATGTTGCATGGACCAAAATTAACATTTTCTCTCTCACACACAGGTCAACGTCGTGCTGCACCCCCCAACACTGGGGGGGAACACTCACAGGACCCGGATCTGCAGGAGACCGATCCCACCGGCAGCGACCACTCTCACCACTCTGCGGACGACCCCGACTGACCTGGCCCCTCTGGTGTCCAACCACCTGCAGCACCTGCGTCAGGTACAACCGTGCCAACCACCACCCCCACTCCTGCCACATCCCAGGAGACACCCAGGATCCCTGCCCCAACACCACAATGCAGCCAGGCTCGCCAGGAGGGACACGGTGTCCCGGGCACCCAGGAGGAGGCAGGCGACAACGCCAATGCCACCCCTCAGGGGTCCCGGAGACCCGATGTGCCCACAAGTGCAGGCCAGACGCAAGTGGGCAGGGGTGGTGGGAGTGGAGGACGGCGGAGGCGCGAGCCTGACCAGTTGGCTGGGGATCCGGTATTTTCCCATGTCCGTAACATCCTGGACTCATACCGGCAGGACACCACGGGCATGGCCCAGGTTGTGTCCGTCCTCGAGGGGATCAAGGTCCAGCAGGCCCAGCAACATGCGGAGCTAATAGCCTGTCTACTGGTACACCAACGGAGGATGGAGGACAGACAGGCTGAGCAAGTGACGGCGTTCCAGGGGATTCACGCTACACTCCGTCGGATGGCCGACACCATGGCCGACCCTCCCTGTGCCAGAAGGCGGAGAACATCACCACCCACAGGGAGGGATCAGGAGGAGGAGGAGGAAACATCCGACGGAGCATCCCAGACGTCGTCACGGCCTGCTGCTGAGGTTCCCCGCAGGAAGCCGGGTCGTCCACGGAAAGGACCGTGAGGGTGGCTGCTACATCACCATCTCCCAGGACAACTGGCCTGGCACCTGGCCCACTGGAGCAACAGCATCACAGCATCAAGAGACATTCTCTGCCACATGGCCCTGCTGGTCACTGGCTGACCAATGTTGACAAAGACTGTGGCATGGACTCTGAGGATTTCCAATGGCAAGGACACCAACTCCCCTACTGAACTTTGGATTCCCTAATCCCGGAAAGCCCCTCACTTTGTCCCCCCACCCCCCCAATAATAAATCACACTATTAAGAGTAGATGCCTGCTGGTAGCATTATTACCTAACATGTGTCTTGTACAGTCTAAACATGCCTGAGTCATCTGTTCACTTCAACCATCCACACCCTGGGGCCTGAGTCTGGCACAGAACACATGGGTCACAGTTTATTAGGCAAGACAGACATGGAGCACCATACACACCCGTGATGGGCAGAACCAGCTGAGGGGGTGGCCGAACAACCGTGCTGACAGACACATTGAGTACAGCAACAGTCATGCGCAGAGGTCAGGGATCCTGGCCAGTGTCCTGGGGGTCACCCAGGTATGTGTAGACAGGTGGCAGAACCATGTCCTGCAAGCTTGAGTCCGGTGGATGCAGAGAATGGGGTCATGGACAACGTTGGATGCATGGGGATGGCACATGTCACAATACCCACACAGTCATGGACATCATGCCCAATACACAGTCTCAGCACACACACACAGCTTGCATCTTGCCACTCGACACATTGACACATAGCCACAATCAGGGAATACCATGCCAGACATGCAGGATGCACCGTGCCAACACACCAGCATTGACTGAGAAGAGGCACCTTGGAGGCATAGGGACACCTTTATTAGTCATGTATTCGGGATTGCAGAGGCAACTTGAAGTACACATGAACACATCATGTGGAGTAACATGTGGGTCCAACACTGGCACCCCCCTTCTGCAGCACAAATGCGTGATAGCCATGGAACTGGCACACAAGTGTCGGCTAACAGCTAAATACCCACAGCTGCACACGGAGAGCCTGACATACACCATAGATCCGCTGATGTGGAAGTCCCACGCCATGTCAAGACAATGTTAACCGTATGTGTCCGAGGGCAGTGTCACACACATTGATGCCATCATCACAATCCACTATCCCATCACTGATGACTGACAACCAGGCAGCCCATCTATTCAGGTGTACCCAGCTGCATGTCGTGTCCCATGGGGATGCCACATGTCTGCAGAGGAACCAAACCCCGACCGGGGCAGTGTGCACACATCGTGAACAACTGCCACACCCAATACACCCCAGATGCATCCCTTACCCCATGGAGACTTCCAAACGTGTCCGTGCCCGTAACGCTGAGTCAGCCCACGATGTCATGTCCATGAGGAATAGCAGTGCCACAACAATGCAACCAGCAAACGGCATGCGCATGTACCTGGGGAAGAGAGACACACAAGAAGTCAGCCACAAAAAGCACAGCCACTTGCATGTGCATTTACTCGACACATGTATGGATGACAACATGCTAGGTCACAATTATGACTGGGGAAATACTACCATCACTGCCACCATCACTCCAGTGACACACCCACACACACCTCTGACCCACGTGCCATACATGCAGGTGGAGACACACATCACAACGCATGCCACACGGGGACCAATGCGTGCACACTCAGACACTGGTACTCACCACTAAGCAAAGAAGTCGCGTATGAGCCGAGTCCGGATGTCCTCTTGCGGCTCCACATCCTCCACATCACTAGCCCCATTGCCAATCCCTTCGTCCTCCACGGGTGGATGGTCCTCGTCATGTTGATTCAGGATGAGTGGCACAGCTCTTTCAACTGCCATGTTGTGCAGCATGCAGCAGACCATGAAGATCTTGCAGACCTTCGCCGGGGCATAAGGGAGTGCACCGCCGGTCTTGTGGAGGCACCGGAATCGGCTCTTCAGCATGCCAAACGTCCTCTCTATCACTCGCCTTGTCCGGCCATGGGCGGTGTTATAGCGGAGCTGGGCCGGCGTGATGGGGTTGCGGAGAGGTGTCAGCAGCCAAGGCATGTTGGGATAGCCAGCGTCCCCTACATGGGAAGCACATGGACATCGTTAGAACTGGTGAAGCGGTCGTGCTGGTCAGCTATACAGAATACAGGACAGACAGACTGTACCCACCAACAACACATGCCCGTTCGTTGCGCAGCTGCATCATCATATCAGGCATCCCGCTACGCCTCATGATGTAGGCATCGTGTGCTGATCCTGGGAAACGAGCACAGACATGTGAAATCACCATATTGGACAGACACACCACAAGGGCATTGATGGAGTGGTAGTGCTTCCGATTGCGGTACGCCACCTCCCGTGCGTGTGGTGGTACCAAACCTACATGTGTCCCATCTATGGACCCAATGACATGGGGCATCCCTCCCAGGGCATAGAATCCACGCTTGACCTCAGTCATCTGTTCAGGGGTTGGGAACTTGATGAAGTCATCCAGGTGAATCAACATGGCCTCCAAGAAATCATGCAGCACACCGCTGAACATGCTCTGGGACATGCCACCAACATGAGCTATGGTATTTTGGAAGGTACCCGTGGCAAGAAAATGTAGGGCAGCCATTACCTTCAGCTGGGGTGTCAGTGCCGTAGGATACCTGTGCTGCGGTTGCAGGTGTGGTGCCAGTCTCGCCGTCAGCTCCAGAATCAACGGTTGGGTGAAGCGGTAGAGCCGGATCCTGTCATTCTCCTGCATGGTAGCCAAGTCTGGAATTCTTCGGGCAAGAGGCGGCGCTCTGCAGTAATTTGGAAGTGACAAGGAGGAGTGAGTGCACTACGAGAACAACTCATGTCTACTGAGCACATGTAAATCTGGCAATACACACATGCTACATAGGGAGTCAGGTATGTGCTACATGCCCAGGACACGTATGGATGCAAGGTGACACTCCTTCCAAGACCCAGCTACACACGGTGATTGAGAACCTCCCCATGCCACGCCATGGAAATAGCTGTGTCCCAGTGCAAGTGCACAGCCCGACGCAAGACAGGAGTGACATACACCCACACATCAGCAGAAGTGGGATGCCGATTGCAGAGACTGGTAGCGGAACACTGGAGCCACAGGTCATATGACATTACACTAGTCCAGCCCACACACCTTGCCATGAAGGTGCACATGTCATGACTCACCACACATTCCTTGTGAGGATGCTGACATGGCCTTGTCACGCTACTCCGTGTCCCATGCATACATGTGCACCTCACATCCGATGACACATGTGGCATGGTGTGCGGAACAGTGTGCAATGACAATCTACACACAGCCACATGTTGGTTGCTGCAACGGCTGCAGCTTTTGAGGGTGCTACAACATCAACCTGATGTAAATTCCGGACACATATATGACATAGTCACATTGTGCACTGTGGGTAGTGACAAGTCATGTGTCATGACCCCTGTACCGGGCATCATGGGACACTTCCGTGTGTTGGTGTCTGTGCCATGCCAGTGACGCTCACCCCAAGTGCGCAGTCCCACATGCACACATGTCAAAGGAGTCAAGGGCATGCCTGGCACACATTGCACCCTCACACAGTACACCTGTACACATCTCATCATACATCTGGTGCCTTCTCCACTCAGGAGGCATGTTCCACATCACAGCCTGTGACACCTGTGCCCCACACATGTAGTAATGCACAGACGATGCCTTGATGTCCATTCCTGGACAAGTTTGTCCATCCATGGACAAGTATGTCCACCCTATTCCTACCTGTGTGTCGCCTATCACCACAGTGATGTGTACAAACCGCCGTACTGCTGCTGAGAGGGCCTGTGTATGTTCCCAAATCACTGTGGGAGTGCTGCCGTATGTGTACCCATCGTGATGGCGAGCGTACAGGCATTTGTACGGTCCGTAGCACTACGAGTACGCATACGCGTGCAGACCCATAGTGATAGTGAGCGTAGATGCGTGTGTACGGCCCTATCACTATGGGTCTGCACGCGTATGCGTACCCGTAGTGGTACGGACCGTACACTCGCATGTACGCTCACTATCACTATGGGTCTGCACGCGTATGCGTACTCGTAGTGGTACGGACCGTACACACGCATCCACGCTCACTATCACTATGGGTCTGCACGCGTATGCGTACTCGTAGTGATAGTGAGCGTACATGCGAGTGTACGGTCCGTACCACTACGGGTACGCATACGCGTGCAGACCCATAGTGATAGTGAGCGTACATGCGAGTGTACGGTCCGTACCACTACGGGTACGCATACGCGTGCAGACCCATAGTGATAGTGAGCGTACATGCGAGTGTACGGTCCGTACCACTATGGGTACGCATACGCGTGCAGACCCATAGTGATAGGGCCGTACACACGCATCTACGCTCACTATCACTATGGGTCTGCACGCGTATGCGTACCCGTAGTGGTACGGACCGTACACACGCATCTACGCTCACTATCACTATGGGTCTGCACGCGTATGCGTACTCGTAGTGATAGTGAGCGTACATGCGAGTGTACGGCCCGTACCACTACGAGTACGCATACGCGTGCAGACCCATAGTGATAGTGAACGTAGGCATGCATGTACGGGCCGTTGCCATGCATTTGGGGTGCCCTAGGGCCCCGAAACGCACCGTACCTGTGTGTGATGCTCCAAATTACATAGGGGACAAGTATTAAGGCCTACATGCATGCTGGTTGTCATGGAGACCAAGTTCAAATTTCGAAATTGTTCTGGAAGGTGCACAGCAGAAGTCAGTTGGAATTCTTCTACTTTGTTGCAATGTGTTTGTGGGGCTGACATCATGCAGGAGAATGAAACCGATAGAGAACCCACAGACTGCTAGGTTTGAAGGGATTGGTGGAAACATAGGATGCAAATGTGAGTGACCAATCACTCTGTACTCCTGTGCATGAGACTGGGCAGAAGGGCACATATAAGGCAGCCAGGTCCCATGAGGGAGCACTTGCCTGCACATCTTTGCATTCGTCGACCCAGCTGCTGCTACTGATTCCCTGGAACCATGTCAAGGGCTGTGGAGAGGACACAGCCATTCACCCTGGAGGAGAACATGGCTCTGCTGGATGTGATCCTCCCACAGTACTCCATGCTGTATGGGCGACCAGGGTATCAGGTGAGTGCATAGGCCACTGCCACAGACTGTCCCTATGTTGTGACTGTGACTTCTGCCATTGTGCCCAGGTGTAACACACATGCCATGTACTGTCGGGGGGGTCCCAGGGGGGGGGGTGCCTGATGTCTCCCAGCAGTGCCCTGAGACAGGAGGGGTGGGGGCCTATCACTCACAGCAGTGCCCTGAGACAGGAGGGGTGTGTGCAGAGTCCTCCCAGCAGTGCCCTGAGACAGGAGGGGTGGGGGCCTATCACTCACAGCAGTGCCCTGAGACAGGAGGGGTGGGGGCCTATCACTCCCAGCAGTGCCCTGAGCCAGGAGGGGTGGGGGCCTATCACTCACAGCAGTGCCCTGAGACAGGAGGGGTGGGGGCCTATCACTCACAGCAGTGCCCTGAGACAGGAGGGGTGGGGGCCTATCACTCACAGCAGTGCCCTGAGACAGGAGGGGTGTGTGCAGAGTCCTCCCAGCAGTGCCCTGAGACAGGAGGGGTGGGGGCCTATCACTCACAGCAGTGCCCTGAGACAGGAGGGGTGTGTGCAGAGTCCTCCCAGCAGTGCCCTGAGACAGGAGGTGTGGGGGCCTATCACTCACAGCAGTGCCCTGAGACAGGAGGGGTGGGGGCCTATCACTCACAGCAGTGCCCTGAGACAGGAGGGGTGTGTGCAGAGTCCTCCCAGCAGTGCCCTGAGACAGGAGGGGTGGGTGTGATGCACAGTGTGAGCCTTGATCATTGATTGTGACATTGCCATCATTCCACCTGTGTACCCACTGTGGCACGTACTGCTTTTTCCCTCACCAGGGGATGATGTCCCTATGACAAAGGTGCAATGCGTTGGCTGCATGACATGCCTTGTTGTAACCAGCTAATTTGTACCCATATGTCTCTCTGTGACATGTGGCTGGTGTATTGATGTGGTGTCACTTGTTCCTCCTCACAGGTAGGCGCCACTGCCAAGGAGCAGATCTGGCTGACCGCCGTCAGTGCCGTGAGGGGTGTGGATGGTCGGAGGCGGAGCCTGCCCCAGGTGAGGAAACGCTGGCAGGATATCCGGTGCTGGACGCGGAGGATTGCACGGCTCCTGCTGGGGGACTCACCTGAGAGCCACAAGAACCGCGGCCGCCGCCGTCTGAGCCACCTCCACAGGCGTGTGCTGCCGGTGGTCTTTCCAGACCTGGAGAGGCGCTTACAGGCGATGCAGCAGCCGGAAGGGGGTAGGTACATGTGTGTTTGTTGTGTGTCACCGGCATTTGTAAGGGCACAGTAGCATGAATTCACTGGCAGGGTTTAAAGGTGCTGTGCAGATCCTGTTTGCCCCAGTATAGCGCTGTGCCCCTGCCACCCTTCCCCTCCTTGCAATGTGTTCCCTGGTCTGTGTGTAGTCACTCCTTCACAAGGTAATGTAGGCTGGCGCTTTGTCCACGAGAACAATGACTGTAGCATCATGTGTGGGGGTGGTGTGTAACAGGTTGTGGGACCTTGCCTGTGCACTGTCAAGTTCACTGCATGTGGGTTCCATGTCAGTTGGCACTGATGCTGACTCCAGACATGGGAGTTGGTCTCTCATGTGTCATGCCTTACAGCGCGCATGTCCTATGTAGTGGCCTGTGACATGATGTGCATGAGTGTGCGATACACATATTGCAGGGATGGTGACGTGTGTTGCAGTCATTACCATTCAGTAGCATGTAGTTGCGTGCCCACTACTGTCCCCTGGGGCACCTCTTCCTCAGTGGTGTATGTGTCATCATAAACGTGGCCAATCTCAGTGTCTACAGCGTAGGTTGTGCTCTGTGCCATTGTCCCCTGTCACCATGTATATTGACGTGCTATTTTGTACAGGTGTCCACTGTGCAGCCTGACCTGATTGTCCTTCTTCATACTCACAGTTGCCAGTGCCTGTGTGTCTTGTTATACTCATCTGAGGATGGGCACTGGTACCTCATTATTTGTACAGGCGCACCTTGGCTGTTTGGCGTCCAATCTTGCTTTTTGCCTGCCCCTGTGTGTATCACCCAGACTATGAGATGTTGGTGCCACCTGTGTCTCAACAATTTGCCTCGTGTAGGGTCTTGTTGGGGCGGGCAATGCCTATGTGTCAAATCCTGATTTCCACTTGCTGGGTCTGGGCAGTGTGTGATGTGTCTGGACACACACGCAATGTGCAGTGACCGAGTCATGTTGGGCATGTTTTCAGCATTACCTATGCAGCATGTGTCTCAAGTTCATGGATATGGTCCCTGGTCATCGGTATTTTTGCCAACGCTGTGTGGTGCAGATGCAGTGCTGGATTGTCCCCAGGGCCTGGGTGCTATGTCAGACTCCGTTTCCTGTCTTTAGCTATTGTCTCATGCTCTCCATGGTATTTCAGTGGCATGGTGGCTCAACCAACTGTGTGTTTCATGCCCTACATCGGTACCCTGTTCAGTAGATGTTAGGGATCTTCCTTTTCAGGCTATGCAATGTTACCTATGTAGATTGGACTCATGTGACAGATGTGTACAGGTGTCTGATTAATTTCTGTCTCTCCACCCTGCCCACAGCATCGTCGGGGGACACAGAGGGAGACATGGACACAGACCAGGCGGAGGGACCGAGCACCAGTGCCAGCCGTGACATCGGGTCTGGCACATCGAGTGGGACAGAGGCGGAGGAGAGTGTGGCCGAGGACCTGTCGACTGGCACATCAGACTACGAAGCTGACAGGTCCGAGGAGGATGTCTCCGAGTGGGCGGAGGCTGCACCAGCAGCTGACAGCGGAACAACACCTCGCACCGCCCCCTCAGTTTCCATCAGCCGCCTCCCACTTGCTCGTGTCCCTTCCCAGCGTGCCCGGTCACAGCATGTCTCCTTCCTGCCAGGCACCGCACCCCCTGCCCCTGTCTCCACTGCTGCCGCCAATGCAGAGTCTGTGGACATCCAGCGGCAACTGCAGGTTGGTCAGGCTGCGATACTTAATGTCCTCCATGCCCACGGCAAAACCCTCACCAACATCGAGGCTTTCTTGGAGGGCATTCATTCATCGCAGGCTGACCAACGCAACTTGCTGAGGTCCATAGACTCCACACTGACTGCAGCAGTGGGTCTCCTGCAGCGCGACCTCCCCCCACCTACCCCTGCCCCATCCACAATTCCCACTCCCATGCCTGTCCCACGTACACCCAGACGTCGGCATGCACCCACATCAACGGACACGGGCACCACAACAGCAGGGAAGGTCCACCACACTCCTCCTGACACGCACACACAGGGTGAGGTAGGCACACCCACTGGGTCGGGGGGCAAACGTGTGACACGCAGCCATAGTGGGAGTCCGCATTCCACCCAGTCCACTCCCTCCAAATCCCCTCCCCTCAGCTCTCCTGGCCACATCTCCCCCAAGGACTCCTTCATGGCCGCTCTGTCCCTGAGCCCCACAGTTACACCACCACGCAAGCGGTCAAGGAGGTCCCCGGTCAGGGTGGTTGAGTCTCCCCCCCTGTCTCCACCCTCCCCCGGTGGCGCTGCGACCCATCCCTCTGACCCCCCCCCTCCTTGGGGCCTGAGGTCCCTTCGGGTGCAGGGGACTCCCTGGAGGACCTTGCAAAGGTGTGTAGTGCCATCCTGGCCTCCGCCTTTGGCACTGACCCACCCCCTGTGGTGGAGTCCTCCATCCCTGCACCCACAACGCTGCCCCTTTGCCCTGATGTCCCTGCGGTGCCTGTTGCTTCCCCCCCCCCCTGATGCCCTCACCAGTGTGGAAGACGATGCCATTTGACTGTGCAGGCAAGGTAGGGGACACGCATCCCACTGTGTCCCCCATCCAGCTGAGAATCTTTGACTGCCCTATGGGCTTTGTGAAGATTGAACTGCCTGCGATCCACGGACATTGTGCTCATGCTGAATAAAGCTTAATTTTGTTTTCATTATCACACTACTGCTATGCTGGTATTGGTGTTGGTGGGGCTGCTACATGGTTTTGGGTGGTGTGTAAGGGTTTGGGTGTGTGGGATATGTAGTAGTGTACTGCTCATTGGTGGGACCCTGGGATCTGTGTGCCATCACAAGGTGTTGGCTAACTTTCTTTGTTCATGTAAGCAGTTACTGCATGGTGCACTTGTCCCAGGGTGTATTCCTTCCTCTGTGTACCCAGCTTTCTTCCCTGCAGGGTGTTCCCAATGTTTAGCGCAGAGCTGTGTCTACATGAGCTGTGTGTGTGACGGAGCCCTTCTACTTTGGCCATGCATGCAGGGCCATGTCTCCACCTGCAACAATCGTGGCATCCTTGGTGATCACTGTACTTGTGTGTGGAGTCTGTTGACATGAGTTCATGGGGACATGTTCCCTTGTAGCCAGTATGCATGTGGATAATTCTGGCCTCACACACATGTGTTACACCCCTCCTGTCTCAGGGCACTGCTGTTAGTGATAGGCACCCACCCCTCCTGTCTCAGGGCACTGCTGGGAGGACTCCACACCCACCCCTCCTGTCTCAGGGCACTGCTGGGAGGACTCTGCACACACCCCTCCTGTCTCAGGGCACTGCTGGGAGGACTCCACACCCACCCCTCCTGTCTCAGGGCACAGCTGGGAGGACTCCACACCCACCCCTCCTGTCTCAGGGCACTGCTGGGAGGACTCTGCACCCACCCCTGCTGTCTCAGGGCACTGCTGGGAGGACTCCACACCCACCCCTCCTGTCTCAGGGCACTGCTGGGAGGACTCTGCACCCACCCCTCCTGTCTCAGGGCACTGCTGGGAGTGATAGGCACCCACCCCTCCTGTCTCAGGGCACTGCTGGGAGGACTCTGCACACACCCCTCCTGTCTCAGGGCACTGCTGGGAGGACTCCACACCCACCCCTCCTGTCTCAGGGCACTGCTGGGAGGACTCTGCACACACCCCTCCTGTCTCAGGGCACTGCTGGGAGGACTCCACACCCACCCCACCTGTCTCAGGGCACTGCTGGGAGGACTCTGCACCCACCCCTCCTGTCTCAGGGCACTGCTGGGAGGACTCCACACCCACCCCTCCTGTCTCAGGGCACAGCTGGGAGGACTCCACACCCACCCCTCCTGTCTCAGGGCACTGCTGGGAGGACTCTGCACCCACCCCTCCTGTCTCAGGGCACTGCTGGGAGGACTCTGCACACACCCCTCCTGTCTCAGGGCACTGCTGGGAGTGATAGGCACCCACCCCTCCTGTCTCAGGGCACTGCTGGGAGGACTCTGCACACACCCCTCCTGTCTCAGGGCACTGCTGGGAGGACTCCACACCCACCCCTCCTGTCTCAGGGCACTGCTGGGAGGACTCTGCACACACCCCTCCTGTCTCAGGGCACTGCTGGGAGTGATAGGCACCCACCCCTCCTGTCTCAGGGCACTGCTGGGTGGACTCTGCACACACACCTCCGATTTCAGGATATGTACGCTTGGAACATACACGGTGGGGGTACGCTCAATGCATTCGAGGTGAGGGTACGAGTCTACTTACACTGGTGTGGTGGGGGTACGCTCCATGCATACGCGGGTGGGGGTACGGGTCGTACTTACACTGTTGGGCTGGGGGGTACGCTCCTTGCATACGCGGGTGAGGGTTCGAGTCGTACTTACACTGTTGGCATGGGGGGTACGCTCCATGCATACGCGGGTGGGGGTACGGGTCGTACTTACACTGTTGGGCTGGGGGGTACGCTCCATGCATACGCGGGTGGGGGTACGGGTCGTACTTACGCTGTTGGCATGGGGGGTACGCTCCATGCATACGCGGGTGGGGGTACGGGTCGTACTTACACTGTTGGGCTGGGGGGTACGCTCCTTGCATACGCGGGTGAGGGTTCGAGTCGTACTTACACTGTTGGCATGGGGGGTACGCTCCATGCATACGTGGGTGGGGGTACGGGTCGTACTTACACTGTTGGGCTGGGGGGTACGCTCCATGCATACGCGGGTGGGGGTACGGGTCGTACTTACACTGTTGGGCTGGGGGGTACGCTCCTTGCATACGCGGGTGGGGGTACGGGTCGTACTTACACTGTTGGCATGGGGGGTACGCTCCATGCATACGCGGGTGGGGGTACGGGTCGTACTTACACTGTTGGGCTGGGGGGTACGCTCCATGCATACGCGGGTGGGGGTACGGGTCGTACTTACACTGTTGGGCTGGGGGGTACGCTCCATGCATACGCGGGTGGGGGTACGGGTCGTACTTACACTGTTGGGCTGGGGGGTACGCTCCTTGCATACGCGGGTGAGGGTTCGAGTCGTACTTACACTGTTGGCATGGGGGGTACGCTCCATGCATACGCGGGTGGGGGTACGGGTCGTACTTACACTGTTGGGCTGTGGGGTACGCTCCTTGCATACGCGGGTGGGGGTACGGGTCGTACTTACACTGTTGGCATGGGGGTACGCTCCATGCATACGCGGATGGGGGTACGGGTCGTACTTACACTGTTGGGCTGGGGGGTACGCTCCATGCATACGCGGGTGGGGGTACGGGTCGTACTTACACTATTGGGCTGGGGGGTACGCTCCTTGCATACGCGGGTGGGGGTATGGGTCGTACTTACACTGTTGGCATGGGGGGTACGCTCCATGCATACGCGGGTAGGGGTACGGGTCGTACTTACACTGTTGGGCTGGGGGGTACGCTCCATGCATATGCGGGTGGGGGTACGGGTCGTACTTACACTGTTGGGCTGGGGGGTACGCTCCATGCATACGCGGATGGGGGTACGGGTCGTACTTACACTGTTGGGCTGGGGGGTACGCTCCTTGCATACGCGGGTGAGGGTTCGAGTCGTACTTACACTGTTGGCATGGGGGTACGCTCCATGCATACGCGGGTGGGGGTACGGGTCGTACTTACACTGTTGGGCTGGGGGGTACGCTCCTTGCATACGCGGGTGGGGGTACGGGTCGTACTTACACTGTTGGCATGGGGGGTACGCTCCATGCATACGCGGGTGGGGGTACGGGTCGTACTTACACTGTTGGGCTGGGGGGTATGCTCCATGCATACGCGGGTGGGGGTACGGGTCGTACTTACACTGTTGGGCTGGGGGGTACGCTCCATGCATACGCGGGTGGGGGTACGGGTCGTACTTACACTGTTGGGCTGGGGGGTACGCTCCTTGCATACGTGGGTGAGGGTTCGAGTCGTACTTACACTGTTGGCATGGGGGGTACGCTCCATGCATACGCGGGTGGGGGTACGGGTCGTACTTTCACTGTTGGGGTGGGGGGTACGCTCCTTGCATACGGGGTGGGGGTAGGGTCCGTACATATCCGTCCCCACGCTATGTGATGTTTGTGCGGCCCGTACCCAGGCCTTTGCCACGTGGGTGCGATCCGTCCCGCCATTGTTGGGGTGACGTGTGTGGGCGTGGTCCGACTCGTACCCACGCTCTTCAGGCGTGGGTACGGGACGTACCTGTCTGGTTGTGTTGCCGGTTCGCGTGGTGACGGACTTCCGTTGTGGCGGTCGCTGGCTTATCAGGACACGCCCCCACCCCCTCGTGGTGACCGGGGCATGGGAGTCAGGTATGTCCAGGCCATGTGTGGTGTGTGACTTATGTGGTTGTTTTGTGGCCTGCCCTGGTCCTGCCACCCCCACCCCACCCCACTTTCCCCCCTCCCTTAGTTATTCTGACCTTCTGCGGCGTCTGCGTCGTAACCTGTAGAGGAGGTGGACTGCTATGAGGGCAGGGATGACTCGTAGGTTCGGGTCCATGTCTGTCCGTCGCGTACTGGTACTCCTTGCTCGCGTCGTCCTGTCGCGTACGGGTCCTCCTTGATCACGTCGTCCTGTCGCGTACGGGTCCTCCTTGGTGGCGTCGTCCTGTGTGTCCGTCACGTACTGGTCCTCCTTGTTCGCGTCGTCGTCTGTCCGTCGCGTACTGGTGGTCCTTGTTCGCGTCGTCCTGATTTCCCGGCAGTTTTTGGCTGCCGCAAAATATTCACCGTGCGGGGTGACGTCGGTGCGAATCGTGATTCCTGGGTCGTGAATGGCTGGCTGCGAGCGTCCCGACGTCAGGTCGGCGCTTTCCCGGATCGCATTGGTAGGTGTTTTTTTGTTCGGTCGGGCTTTTTTACGATTTGTACGGTAATGGTGTACCCGTGCGAATCGTAATTCCTTGTTTGTAAAAATTGACGACCGGGTACGCGTCGGGCGGAGATTGTGCTCCGTCCGACGGTTCGTACCCGGTTTTTACCGGATCGTGATCGGCACCTGAGTGTCTGCATGGTTCGTGGGGGGTATTACGTAGTGCATAGGTGCATGAATGAATGACTCAGTCTTTGTATGTGTTGAAGACAGCATGTGTGCAGGACTCTATGGGTGCATGAGTGTGTGCATGGGTGTGTTAGTGAGTGAATGACTGTCTCAATAGTGTCTCTATGAGTAACTACATATGTTTTAAACTAGTATATGTGACTATTGGTGTATATAAGTGAGTATATGTGAGAGTGAGAGATTGAAAGAGTTCCTGTATGAATAAGTATGTGTTTCTATAAGTGATTGTTTAAAAGACTAAGTATGTGTAAGTTTCCGTAGAAGTAAGTGTGGTGGTGTGTGTATAACTGTATATGCAAGTAAATGGATGTTTGATTCTTTATTTGCATGAGTGACTATGTGTGTGAGTAACTCTATGGATGAGTGGCATTGTGTAACAGGGTGTATAGGTGTATGAGTACATATGATGAGTGAGTACATGTATGAGTGACTGTATAGGGCTGTTGGTGAATGAGTGGATGTGTATGTGGATCTTAGAATTACTGTATAGGTTGTTGTAACCGGTATTGGTATGTCCATTGTTTTTAAAATTATAATTTCTCTTTTTTTAAGTGTTTGTATCAAAGGTTATATTAGGGGAAGAGGTGGTCTGTCACTCTATCACAAGGATGATGTCATCAGTGATGTCATCAGTGATGTCATTTGAGATGTCATCAGTGATGTCATGAGTGATGTCACTGACCATGTCATGATTGATGTAATATGTGACGTCATCAGCAGTGCATTGCGGGCGCGCGAGTTATAGTTAGCTGAACTAACTATAACGGGGGAATTTCATTGGTTTTTTACGAGTGAAATGTCCAGCTAACTATAACATGTGTGAAACCTTTGGTTTTTTCATTGAATTTGCAAGGTTTTTTAAATGCTAATTCCTAACTATAACGTGTGTGAAACCTATGGTTTTTTCAGTGAATATATATATATATATATATATATATGAACAAACTTCTCTCTCGCTTCACCCTCAATCCTGGGGTTCGTCGCAACAAAGGAAAGCACGGCACCACAGAGAACACTCAGTTAGTGTTTATTCAGCAAATGAACATCAGGAACACGCACAAAAGGACGGTCGATGCGTTTCGGCACTCAGCCTTCAACTGGACCATAGAGTCCTAATGTCCAGAGTGTCTTTTAAAGAAAGCATTTACAAAAAATAGTAGAAAGTGAAAACATACTGGACGTGAGTTGCATCGTCGATCAAGGTATGTTATTTCAAGGTAAATAAAAGTTTTAGATCAAAGAGAACTACAATAATTCATCCTCCATGGTGATTGCTGATAATTTAGATAATTTTTAAAGATTATTGCAATTAATATGAAACAATTTGGAATTAGAGATAAATCACAATCGCGGTAAAGTACCTTTAGACTGTGAGGGAGTTAATTAGAATTAGGCAATTGTAAATGATGAAGTCCTGCTAACAATTAAATGTTCACAAAGTAAGTGATCATATTTTTTGACCACACACTAATGATTTTCTAAAAAGAGTTTTCTCATAAAGTATGTTGTGTCAGTGGACAAAGTTAATTAGTTGTCAAGAATTCATAACGTTACCAACCTAGAGTCATCTAAAGACAAATTCCAACTGTTACAATGTCGAATTCATATGTCTATGTCAGCAGTAATCAGAGGAGGGATAAGTAAGGAGAGATACAGTGAAAACAAATAACGATTTGCAATTTTAGATCAACACTGGAAATTATATACAAGTGCAAAAGGGGGGAACAGGAAGGAGCCCATCATAAGTGGTCAGTTCAAAAATTTCAAAGGTGCACATGCAGTTCGGCATCCAAGTTATGTCCTAATGGGTTTTCTGTACCCATTAGTAAAATCATTCTCGACTCTGCTCTTCTTAGCTCAAGAATACGGTTTCCACCCCTTTCTTTCTGTTGGACAATTTTGATGCCAGAGTACTTGAGCTGATTACTGTCACTTGAGTGGAAGTCAAAAAAATGTTTAGCCATAGGATATGTGAAGTCCTTATTCTTGATTGATATATATATATATATATTACCTACTGGCGGTCGCCAGTAGGTAGTTATAGTTAGGACCGTGTTTCCATAGGAAATCTCAAAATTCTATTTTGAATAACTTTGGCGCCGGTAGACAAATCCACGTAAAATTTTCAAAACTAATGGGGCGCTCCGCTCAGCTCCTACCCTGAGAGTTTCGGGGTGATTCGTCAAGCGGGGGCCGAGAAAAAAGGGGGGTCCCAAAACGCGTTTTCCCCATGCATTTTTCCATAGGGACTTTAGTCGCAGCTACAGCCCGAACGGCTGAACAGAATTAATTGAAATTTGGCAGAGAGGTAGCCATAAGGTCCATGAAGTGCCTTTTTCAGGTTTGGTGTAAATCTGTTCAGTATTTCCTGAGAAATTAGCATTTAAATCAATATATATATCTGTAAGCGCGCAGCATGCGCGCACTGAGCAAGTACTGTGCGCGCACCTTGCCGTGCGCGAGCGCACTTCTGATTGGTTGTTAGATGTCAGTAAACATTCGAATCAGTGGAAATCAGGAAGTGGCGGCCGCCATTTTGTCTCTCGCATAAAGAGGGGGTGATAAACAAAGGGGGAGAACTTGAAAAGGGGGCAGAGTGGGGAGATATTGACCCACTAGGCATTGTAAGGGGGTCACAGTAGGACCTTGTAGGGCAAAAAAAAAGATTTATATTTTGAAAAATAATATCGCCGAGTGCGCGCACCCAGCGCGCACCCGAAAAAAAACTTTACAGAAAAAATAATAAAAAATCGCATTTAAGTGTTTAGATATAAGGTGGCTCTAAAAAGAGCCCTTGTGTTTATTGTTTGTTTTTTGGTACCTACAAGTAAGTACCGATGCAGAGTCTAAAGTTCAAGAGGAAGACTCTGTTCCCTTCATCAGTGAAGTGTACACCATCTCCTCTATAAATGTCTTGCATGTTGTAACGCAAGTTGTTGTGGTATATAGATCCCATACCATAGTCTCTGAGGAAAGCAGAAATAGATTTGTTGACGTGCTTTCTTGCTTTGTCAATCTGCGGACAAAATTGGTTGGACCAGTTCCACTTTTGCCTTTGGCATATGTTAGAATATACAAAGGCAGTTTGTGGAAAAAGTGCCATCAATTGCACAAAGGTGTCCTTAATAAGCATTTCCAGACCTACCCCAGTTAAAGTGCCTGGGTCATTTCCACCACAGTGCACAATAATAAGGTTAGGCTGTGGGAGATGTAGAAAGGTTTTCACCAAAGGCATTAATTGGTGCCACTTTAACCCTCTCTGACCAATCCATTTGATGTCTACATTTGGCAAAGCAAGGTCTCTCACCATACCTCTTTTTTCTGCAAATTTTTCACTCCAGAAGACATAGCTGTGTCCTACAATCCACACTGTGAACATCTTCAAAGGAGATCTGGATACACTCAGGAGGTGTCTTTCAGTAGAAAGGCAAAAAGAAATGAAAGACAGTTGAAAAATGGGGGCACACATACTTTTTTTTATAAAAAGAACTCATTGGCTGTTTCAAACCATTCTACACTAAAAACTAGGCTGTATGTTTAAATTTTTAAAAGCATGTATTGTATTGGTTCAGAAAAATGTGTGAACAAAGAACATTAGTTTGGATTTGCTGTTAGGTTTGAAAAGTCAAGCACTCTTGCTCTTTGGAAATGAAACATTGTCTGCTGAACTTCTGACCTCTCTGCTCACACCTGTGTTCCATGACCTGTTGCTATGGTAGCAGGCAGAAGTCAAGTTGGAGGAAGGGTACATTTGGAATGGGGTTGAAGTTTTCAACCAATAGAAATGTGTGATTTCATTTGAAAAAATGTGGGAAGCACTGAGATTTGAAATTAACATGTATATGTGTGAAAAAAGAGAGGGAAACTGTGCCATTAACTGGTTCTGCTGAGAGGAGAGAGGTGTTCAGCTCAGAGATTCTGGTCTGATAAACTGCTGTGTGACTGCCACATTTCTTTCACAACTAACTAATTTTAAAGGTGAGTTATGAGTTTGAGAGGGGGTGTTAGTGTTTAATTTTGATATAAAAAAAAGAATTATGATTATTTGTTTAAAGTTGTGATTTACATTTTCTGTTTTGCGAGATATTTAACTGTTTTGAATATGTAAAATATTATGGAGTATGTTTTCACCATAAGTTAATGTGTACTGGTAACAATGAGGAATACTGTTTTGTGCCTACCATCAAACCATGAGTCTGTGTGCAGAGAAGAATTGTTGACAGAGATTTAATTTGTGTTGCTGTTGAAAAGTAAGACTTGCAGTTGAAAGAAAAGGACAGCTTCTTTTTAATTGTGATGGTTAGCATTTAGCAGAAATCACTTTGAAAGAAAAGAGAGGAAAATGGCAGCACATTTGAAAAAAGCATTAGTTCTGTAAGAATTGATAACTCAGGAAAGGGGCAGCCTGTGTTTTGTGCCTACCAACACAGCATGAGTCTGTGTGTATATAGGAATTGTTGTCTGAGATTTAATTTGTGAAGTTGTTGTTCAGTAAGAAATGCAGTCCTAGGAAAGGGGCAGCCTGTGTTATGTGCTTAAAATGATGACATGAGTCTGTGTGCACACAGGAATTGTGGGCAGAGATTTAATTTGTGAAGATGTTGTTCAGTAAGAAATGCAGTTCCAGGAAAGGGGCAGCCTGTGTTATGTGCGTAAAAATATGGCATGAGTCTGTGTGCACACAGGAATTGTGGGCAGAGATTTAATTTGTGAAGATGTTGTTCAGTAAGAAATGCAGTCCCAGGAAAGGGGCAGCCTGTTGTGTTTACACAAATTATCCCTTAGCACACATGCACTGTTACATACATCCCTGCAGTCTTCATGCAGTTCTGGAAGTCTCTTTGCTCATCTGTCTTGCACCAGACAATACACAGTGTTCAGAAACACACTCTTGGGACACACGCAGCAGCTTCTCCAACACTATCATGTGTAGTACTCAGCTCTGTGTGCTGTTTCAGATAGCACTGTGTAATGCAAACACATTCAATGTCAGCAAGGTCTCATTTAAATTGATCTAGTCTAATCACTCACCCTGTAACACATGGTCATTGTCTTAAGGAGCTGTTAGGACATGTGCTGTTTTCTGCTTCTGTAAAATGATAAGGGAAATGTATCAGGCTGTAACAGTAATTTGGTACTATTCAGGGACACTGTTTTGTTCCAAAAAACATAGCATGAGTCTGTGTGCGCACAGGAATTGTGGGCAGAGATTTAATTTGTGAAGATGTTGTTCAGTAACAAATGCAGTCCCAGGAAAGGGGCAGCCTGTGTTATGTGTGTAAAAAGATGGCATGAGTCTGTGTGCACACAGGAATTGTGGGCAGAGATTTAATTTGTGAAGATGTTGTTCAGTAAGAAATGCAGTCTCTGGAAAGGGGCAGCCTGTTGTGTTTACACAAATTATCCCTTAGCACACATGCAGTGTTACATACATCCCTGCAGTCTTCATGCAGTTCTGGAAGTCGCTTTGCTCATCTGTCTTGCACCAGACAATACACAGTGTTCAGAAACACACTCTTGGGACACACACAGCAGCTTCTCCAACACTCTCATGTGTAGTACTCAGCTCTGTGTGCTGTTTCAGATAGCACTGTGTAATGCAAACACATTCAATGTCAGCAAGGCCTCATTTAAATTGATCTAGTCTAATCACTCACCCTGTAACACATGGTCATTGTCTTAAGGAGCTGTTAGGACATGTGCTGTTTTCTGCTTCTGTAAATGATAAGGGAAATGTATCAGGCTGTAACAGTAATTTGGTACTATTCAGGGACACTGTTTTGTTCCAAAAAACATAGCATGAGTCTGTGTGCGCACAGGAATTGTGGGCAGAGATTTAATTTGTGAAGATGTTGTTCAGTAAGAAATGCAGTCCCAGGAAAGGGGCAGCCTGTGTTATGTGCGTAAAAAGATGGCATGAGTCTGTGTGCACACAGGAATTGTGGGCAGAGATTTAATTTGTGAAGATGTTGTTCAGTAAGAAATGCAGTCCCAGGAAAGGGGCAGCCTGTTGTGTTTACACAAATTATCCCTTAGCACACATGCACTGTTACATACATCCCTGCAGTCTTCATGCAGTTCTGGAAGTCTCTTTGCTCATCTGTCTTGCACCAGACAATACACAGTGTTCAGAAACACACTCTTGGCACACACGCAGCAGCTTCTCCAACACTCTCATGTGTAGTACTCAGCTCTGTGTGCTGTTTCAGATAGCACTGTGTAATGCAAACACATTCAACGTCAGCAAGGCCTCATTTAAATTGATCTAGTCTAATTACTCACCCTGTAACACATGGACATGGTCTTAAGGAGCTGTTAGGACATGTGCTGTTTTCTGCTTCTAAAATGATAAGGGAAATGTATCAGGCTGTAACAGTAATTTGGTACTACTCAGGGACACTGTTTTGTTCCAAAAAACATAGCATGAGTCTGTGTGTGCACAGGAATTGTGGGCAGAGATTTAATTTGTGAAGATGTTGTTCAGTAAGAAATGCAGTCCCAGGAACGGGGCAGCCTGTGTTATGTGCGTAAAAAGATGGCATGAGTCTGTGTGCACACAGGAATTGCGGGCAGAGATTTAATTTGTGAAGATGTTGTTCAGTAAGAAATGCAGTCCCTGGAAAGGGGCAGCCTGTTGTGTTTACCCAAATTATCCCTTAGCACACATGCACTGTTACGTACATCCCTGTAGTCTTCATGCAGTTCTGGAAATCTCCTTGCTCATGTCTCTTGCAGCTGACAATACATAGTCTGCAGAAACACACTCTTGGGACACACGCAGCAGCTTCTCCAACACTCCCATGCGTACTACTCAGGTCTGTGTGTAATGCAAACACATTCAACGTCACCAAGGCCTCTTTTTCTTTGCTCTACTCTAAAAACTCAGCCAGGTTGCAGATACTTATGGTATGAAGTAGCTGTTAGGAAATGTGCTCTTTTCTGCCTCTGTGATTTTCCAGGTAAAATGTGTAAGGCTGTAACAGCAATTATCACTTGATCTACCAGAGTAGTAAATTTGCTTTGAATTTGCAAATCAAATTCTGTTTTCTGCTTAGAAGCACACCATGAGGCTGTGTGTGCACAGAAATTGTGGCCACAGATATAATTTGTGTTGCAGTTGTTCTGTTAAAAAATGCACTTGCAGGAAAGGGGCAGCTTGTTTTTTTTCAACTGTGGTGGTTAGTACTGTGCACAAATTAGTAAATCACAAATGAGAGACAAATGGAAAAACATTTGAAATAAATGAAAAGTAAAAAAAAAATATTTAAATGAATTATAATTACAAAAGGGATTTTTTTTTAGTTCCTTGCAGGTATTGCTGAGCAACAGTGAAAAAAAAAATGCCTTTAAGGACAAGGAAAAGGAAAGAAAAGCAACAACAAGTATATCTGGACAAAACTGGGGAAAAAAAAATAGCAGGAGAAGCTGGTGATGGCAAAAAGAAAAAATCTACTGGTAAGCAGAGCAGAGATTTCTTAAAAAAGATTTTCAAAAAACAAAAAAATGGCAAAAATAACTGTAAAACAAAGAGAGTTTTATGTACAAAGCAACAACACAGTCAACAGCAAAAAAAAAAAGCTAATGTACAATCAGAATATGTCAAACAGATTTAACACGAAAATTAGATTTTAAAAACATTAGTCGAAAAATGTTTCAGAGAAGAGTGATGTTAAATTTGCTAAAGGATGTGAAAAAATATAAGAAAAAATCTAAATTTATTAAGAAAAAAAAATGTATAGAAAATATTGTAAGTAAGGCTTTGGAAATAAAAAGAAAACTTTTTATTCTAATTTTGAATAGGATGCGTAGATTAGAAAAATTAGTGAATGCAATGAAGTCACAAAGCAAAAGGAAAAGAGAAGTGAAAAAAAGTAACTTTTGTAAAGTGTTCTTGGGAGAATGGAAACACAGTTCAAGTACTGAACCATTTTTTAATGAAGAGAGTTATCTTCAAAGTAATAGTTTGTTGCATGCAGTTGACACCAATGGTAGAGCATATGAAGTTAAGGATGGTTGTGTGATGCAAAAAGAGAAAATGGTCCCTAGAAATGAGGAAGAAGTAATGGCTGCTGAGGCTATGGGGAGACATCCAAAAGCCCCAGTGTACACTTGGAACTGTAGTAGTATTTGTACTGTGCGTCAGGAATCTATTGATAAATTACGTGACTTTCTAAGAGAATATAGTAAAAAGAGTGTAAAACAGAAGATGAAGGTGCTTCAAACACTAGATCCATGCAGAGTGAGAGAAAATACTGGTTTGCAGGGACATTCTCTGGCTTGTCTATCTAGAAAAGTGTGTAAAAGTGTTTTTCATCATTTTAGGATGCTGGCTGTTCATCATACTGAAATGAGAAAGTTTGTGAGAACATTGTATTTTGCTAAAAGTCCAGCAGTAAAGTTGAATGAGTTGAATAATGCTCTGTTCCGTGGATCTGTATCAGATGTAGTGAAGGTTACTGATGAGATTCAGTTTTGTTACTTTGGTCCAGAACAAGAAAGTGCAGAAAAGGACACAGTAAATGAGGAAAATGAGGAACAGAATGTAGAACTCATTATTACTAAAAATTTTGAGGATGAAATGACAAAATTTACTATCACCTCTAATGAAACACCAAATATTACTTGTATTTGTTGCCGCAGAAGTCATTATAAAATTCAAACAAGGAATGTTGATCTCTATAAAAAAAGTGAAAATGAAGATAATTATAAGTGGAAGGATTTTGCAACATATATATTTCTGGAAAATTGTTTTGAATTGGGTGAAGATCAGCGTATTTGTAAATACTGTTATAATAAGTTAGAAGAAAATAGAATGCCGACCAGAGCTGTACATAATAATTTAGAATTGGATGCTATTCCTGCCGAACTTTCTGAATTAAATACATATGAGTCTATACTCATTCAATGTGTTCATCCGTTCCAGACCATAGTACGTATGGAGCCCAAAACTGGTAAATTACCTCCTTCTGATTTACTGAGAGGTTTAAAAGGAAGAGTGGTGTATTTGCCCTTGGATTTGAAAAAAAATATGGAAACTATTGATGCAGATACTTTGGAAACTGAACCATTAGTAATTCTGGTTAATGGTGTACCTACAAAGAATAAGAAGATTTGGCAAGAGCTGGTGGATGTACGAAAAGTACAAAGAGCAAATTTGTATTTGAAAAAAAATAATAAATGGTTTGAATCAATTTATATAGAAGAAGAAGAAGAAGATTTACAAGAAGACACAGAAACACCAACTGGTCAAATTGAAAAAGTGGACAAGTCAAAGGAAGAAGAAATTTATGAACATTTTAGCATACATCCTCTTCATTCAAAAGAAGTTATGGGAGACACTATTGATCTGTTTCAGATGAAGAAAGCAAAAGGAACTCCCGTGAGTGTATGGGAGGAGAGCTTGGAAGCTCGATGTTTTCCCCAGCTGTTTCCTACAGGAAAAGGAGGACGATACGATGAACGTCCAGAACAGATTCCAGCTTCTGAGTATCGGACTACAAGACTATATGCAGAAGATCCAAGATTTCGTCAAAGTATTCCTTATTTGTTCCATCTTTTATTTGAAAGCAACTTGTCTGCATTATCTTATGCAGTAAATCACATTTTAAAAAGTGGAGTACATTTACAAAATGTGTCTGCTAAGGATTTTATGGAGAAAGTGCAGCACCGAGATGATCATTTGGAAACACAACTGATCAATCTGATGGCTTGTCAGCGTGGGACAAATGAATATTGGTACCGACGCCATGGTGAATTAAAATGCATGTTACGGAATTTAGGAACTCCAACATGGTTCCTTACCCTAAGCTGTGCCGAGTACGCTTGGGATGATTTACTGGATTTTCTAAGAGAGGCAAATTCAAACATTAAAAACATTGAATACAAGACAGCTGGAGAATTGTGCTCTTTGGATCCAGTTAATGTTTGCAGATATTTCAATCATAGATTTGAGGCTATGATGTCCTTTATCTGCAATAAAAAAAATCCACCTCTTGGAGAAGTAGTGGATTTCTTTTGGAGAAAAGAGTACCAGGCAAGAGGTGCTCCTCATATTCATATGCTGTTGTGGATCAAGGATGCCCCAAAGTTTGGAACAGATACTGATGAAGCAGTGTTATCTTTCATTGAAGAATATGCAACATGTGCTATACCTAAAAGCACAGAAGAGAAAAAGTTAAAAGAGCAAGTTTTACGTTTCCAAAGTCATCGGTGTGGAAAATACTGTCGACGGAAGTACAAGAAGAAAGATAAATTCTACACAAAGTGTCGATTTGGATTTCCTAGACCTGTTCTTTCAAAAGGAAGAGTCAACAGTTTTATGTCAGCTGTGCGACATACTATAACCAGAAAATCTCCCAAAAATACCTACAACCTAAAAAGAAATGAAGAGTCAAAATTTATAAATGACTTCAACCCAGTGATTTTATCCATGTGGAATGCTAACATGGATATTCAGTATGTGGCAGACAATTCTATTGTTGTTGCTCGGTATGTCACATCTTACATCACTAAATCTGAGAAAACAGAATTGAAGGAAATGTGGGAAGAGATTTCTCACGAGAAGACTGTCAGTAAGAAGCTGTACAGTTTCAGTTTAAAGATGTTATCGCATCGAGAAATTGGATCCTACGAATGCTCAGATAGGTTATCATCTGCAAGTCTTTACTCAAAATACAGAAGAAAAATTTGGGTAAGCTTAGGCCTTGCAGGAATGAGAAATCGAGTACTGAAATCTGTTGGAGAAATTGAATATTTGGCCGAGAATGACCCAGAAAGTACAGATATTTTGAAATCAAACATGTTGGACACATATTACCCAAAGAGAAGTCATCATCTTGAGAACATGTGTCTCTATGAAGTGCTGCAGAACTACATTTATTCACGGAAAGCCACAGAAGACATCAACAATGGAAAATATAAAGTCATTGGTGAGGAAGGATGTTTGGTGAAGCAAACAAAAGGAAGTTTGATAAATCACAGGAAGCTCAGTTGCGAAACTACTAACAAAAAGGAATTTTACTACTTGGCTCTTTTACAGCTATTTAAACCATGGCGTTCAGAGGACGAACTACTGGGAGAATTTCAAAACTATGAAGATTCTTTTAATGCTAGCAAAGACAGAATAGAATGCAGTACTTTCACAACTTATGTCCAAATGTTAAATGAAGAAAATGAACAGGAAGCAAAAATTGCAGCTGAAGTAGCTAGAGACAGTTCTCAAGACAGCCAAAGTTCAGTAACACTTAGTCAAGATCCCCTAAGACAACCGATCCTAGAAAATGAAGCTGCAGTAGCCATGACTGAAGTAGAAACGGCTATGAATCAAGCACAGGAAGATTCAATCGACTTACTAAATCTGGAAGAACAACTGAATGAAGAACAAAAAGAAATGTATGAAAAAGTCATCAAAAAAATTGATCATGGATTACTACATGAAAAGAAAGAGTGCTCATGCACATCATTTGAACCAATCAGGATGTATGTGAGTGGACAAGCTGGAACTGGTAAAAGTTTCTTAATAAAAGTCATCAGAAGCTACCTACAGCAAAAAACAGCTTCAAATCTGTCTTGTGTGGTAACTGCTCCAACTAAGTTAGCAGCCTATAACATAAAAGGAATTACATTACATCGCTTGCTAATGTTACCAGTGGAGCATGAGAACAAAATAGAATACCACAAGCTAACTGGAGAAGCATGCCTCGAAGTTTCAAGAGTGTTGAAGAAGATGCAAGTTCTCATTATTGGTGAGGTGAGCATGGTTTCAAATGTAATGCTTGCCTTTGTGCATTTAAGAATGCAACAAATACTTAAGAGAGACTATGACGTGTTATTTGGAGGTAAACACGTCATTGTTTTTGGGGATCTTCTGCAGCTCACTCCAGTTAAAGGACAACCAGTGTTTAATACTGTGACACATGAAGACACGAAGAAGTCATTAGGAAGCATTGGTAATGCGAATATTTGGTCGTTCTTTGAGTACAAAGAACTCACTACCAATATGAGACAAGCAAACGACGAAGATTATGCAAGTATTCTGAAAGATATCAGAATTGGACTACTCACAGAAGTTGGCAAAAAAGCATTACAGAGTCGGTTGCTACATAACTTATTTCCAAATGAAGAAATAGTTGCAGAGAAAATATACCAGAACATTGCAGAAAAAAATACTGTAATCTGCTTAATGCCAACACTACGTGAGTGCTCAATATTCAATGAGGAACTTTTGAAATTGGAAAACGAAGAGATTAAGAAAATGGAAGCAGAGGACAAAATTCAGCATGAAAGAATTACTTTTACATTAACAGGCAAACTGAAAAATAAATTGGATTCACTAGAGAAGAATATTTCACAAACAGCTGGATTAGAAACAAATCTATATGTTTGCATGAATTGTCGAGTGATTTTAAGGAGAAATTTGGATGTAGAAAAAGGTTTAGTGAATGGAGCTATGGGAAGAGTTGTGGGTTTTATTAATTACCAGAAAAAAGATGGAATTGAATGTTTAAAAATAAAATTTGATCAGATAGAAGAAGTTAAAGACATTTGTCGTTGTTCAGTTCGTTTCATGCTTGTGAAAAACTTATATGTACGTAGGAAGCAGTTTCCATTTTCTCTAGCATATGCTGTAACTATTCACAAGTCTCAAGGATTGACTGTAGATAGTGCTTTTGTAAACATTGGTTCTACTGTGTTCAAAGAAGGTATGGCATATGTTGCTTTGTCACGAGTGAAAACATTATCTGGTTTATTTATGATAGACTTTGATGACTCAAAAGTTAGTGCTGATGCAAACTGTGTAAAGGAGTATAACAGATTAAGAAGAACCTATGCTCCTCATTTAGGTCAGTATCCTGTGATTGAAAAACATATTGTTTGTCGGAAAAGGAGATTTGAGAATATCTGTAATGTGGATGAACAGAACAAAAAAAAAAGGACAGTGATGTGATAGCAAGGAAAAAGAAAAAGGACAGTGTTGAAGAGGTTGTTGGTTGCCATTTTGAAAATAGCTCTGGTGTCAACTGCTATGCAAATGTAGTGCTGAATGTTGTATTTTATCTTGATAAGTTGCTAGAACAGATAATAGTAAATCATGGAAAAAGATTGTGTTCTCTGCTGAGTCTCCTTTTTGAGAAGCTGAGTACTGATAAAACTGAAATAGAAAGTGCTACTGATGTTAGAAATCTTTTAGGTGTATGTTGTGGTTCTACACAGTTTAAAGAAAATGTCCAGCAAGATGCTCAGGAATTCTTAATATATATTTTGAGTGTACTAGAAGATGAAGGAGAAGAAGTAGAAAACTTATTTGGTATCTCTTACAAATGGGAACATTGCTGTGAAAACTGTATGAACACATGTAGTAGTAATGTTGATTCAGAAAGGTTCGTATTTTTACCATTACCACAAAGTAAATCAGTGACTTTTAGTAAATTAGTTAAAGATGCCAATCACAACATGGAATGTTCTGAATGTAAATCTGACATGTTTTCCACGTTATTTTTACAGAAATATGGTCAGTATGTAATTTTAATGATGCAACGTTGTAGAGCTGATGGTTCAAAATTGGATACTTTAATAAAGAAGTTTACAGGACAGCAATTATCAATTTCTGGAAAAACTTTTGTTACAGTTGCAATAATTTTTCATGAAGGACCTACTGTAACTTCTGGACATTACACAGTTTATCTTAAATGTGAAAAAGGCTGGACACTGTGTAATGATTCCCAATTGATTTTCAAGCAACGTTTGCCTTATGATTTACCCAATTCTTACTTAATTTTTCTGAAACCTAAATTTTGAAAATTAAAAACTGCATCTGAAGGAAGCATTTTTTGTAATTTTGAAGGATTATAATTGAAGATATCACTTAAAAAGGATTTTGAAATTACTATTTGGCCTAAAGAAAAAGTAATAAAAACAATTGTGGACTCCTTTGACAGAAATTATTTTGGCATGTGTGCTTTTGCGACAAGGTTTAAAGACGGTTTGTCTAGAAAAATTTTATTCATCTAGAAAAGTACTTGTAATATATATGTAATATTTCTAACAAGGTATATTTTAGTGAGGAAAGTTTTAGGGCTTTTTTTAAACAATCATTCAGATTGTTTTTTTTTTGCCCGCTGTTAAATGATGAATACAATTGTTTTCACTATTTTAAGTGAAAAATAAAAAATTCTGAAAACAGCAAAAAAAGGGCAAAAAATTGCTTTGTAAAATATGTAAAAACATGTAATGCTTTTTGTAATGTATGATTGAATATTAATACTTTTTTTCTTTTTTTGCAGAACTGGAAGAAAAAAATTTTTAAAAAAATTCTGTTCCCTTGCAAAATACTTTTAAAAAAATGTTTATGGATTTTTTTTTTTTTTTTTTTAAATAAGTGAAAGATATTAGTATTACTCAATCCTCCCTTTTCATGCTTCCATTTCTTCACCTCTTTTTGTACATTAAATTTAAAAAAAAAACATTTTTTAAAAAAACCTTGGGTGCGCGCACCTCAAAAAAAAAATAAAAAAAAATCCCTCCCAAAAAATTTTGGGGGTTAAGTTTATAAGTGGCTCTTAAAAGAGCCCTTGAGTTAATGGAGGGAAACAGGAAGAGAAAAACGAAAAAAAAGAAAAAACATCTATGGCCTACTGCACTCATGGGCATCAAATTTTCTCTGAATGAGATCAAGACTGGTCTCACACACAGAAATAAGTTTACCGCAATCAGTGCAGCGTGTGGACAACCTAGCAAAACAAGGTGGTCCAAAACGAGGTGTGAAAGAAGGCAAAGGCACCACTACAGAAGAAGTGCTCGGCTGAGCTGCCGAAGATGTGCTCGGCTGAGCTGCTGCAGATGTCGTCGGTAGAGCAGGTGGAGGGTTTGCTCCAGAAGCTCGACGAAAAGTTAGTGGATGCATTTTGTTAACATGTCTCAACATAGTGTGAATGCTAAAAGAATATTTCTTGTTAGGATTCCCACATGATAAGACTTTATCACAAAATACACATGTAACTTTAGGTGCATTTACCTTTTTTTGTCCCTCTGGAAAAGTGAAAAACTGCCATATAAAGCTGTCTTTCTGCTTCCTGTTCCTCTGCCTCTCAAGAGTGTCCTGGTCACTGTCTGAAGATGGTTGCTGTTCAGCCATTGTCTCTCAACAACAGAATAGCTCCTTCTCCAAAGGAATCAGAACTAATAATGAGGGGAGTAGGTGTGGTTTGGGAAGAATCTGGAACTGAAAGTACTTCAAACCAATCAAAAGTGATGATTCTTGATCACATGACTTGCCATGAGGGGATTGGGTGTGGTGTTGAAACAATTAGAGACTGAAAGTAATGATAACCAATAAGAAGTGCTGTTTTATTATGCATAAACCCGAGGTGCGCGCACTGCGCAAGCTCCGAGCGCGCACCTCGTGATTACGTATGCGCGAACACGTAGGAGCGCATGTGCATACGTCATATGCACGTACCTAGCGCGCATACGTTGAACACGCGTATACGCGATGGTTATTGCGTGTAATTTTAGCGTATGCGGAAGTAAACCGCGTGGAGCGCATAGGACGCACACACGCATATGTACGTACGTACGCATACGTACTGGGTGCGCGCTCCCAGCGCGCACTATGACGTATGTATGCGTACGTAAATAACGTACGACGGTATTCATAAAAAACGTACGAAATTGTACTAGGAGCGCGCTCAGAGCGCGCACCCCAAGAATTTATATAAAAAAAAAAAGTGGAGAAAAAATAATTGCAAAAATAAAAAAAACTGTTCAACTTTATCCTAATTGAAATTTAAAAAAAAAACAAAAACAAATAAAAAGATACAGATAATATATAAATGAATACATAGGAATTTTATTTTTAATAAAAAAAAATTTTTTATAATTAAATAATACAAAAATTAGCATTTAAAAAACCGTACAAATTCACTGAAAAAACCAAAGGTTTCACACACGTTATAGTTAGGAATTAGCATTTAAAAAACCTTGCAAATTCACTGAAAAAACCATAGGTTTCACACATGTTATAGTTATTTGGACATTTCAATCGTGAAAAACCAATGAAATTCCCCCGTTATAGTTAGTTCAGCTAACTATAACTCGCGCCCCCGCAATGCACTGCTGATGACGTCACATATTACATCACTCATGACATGGTCAGTGACATCACTCATGACATCACTGATGACATCTCAAATGACATCACTGATTACATCACTGATGACATCATCCTTGTGATTGAGTGGCAGACCTCCTCTCACCCTAATATAACCTTTGATGCACACATTCAAAAATAGAGACTAACATTTTCAAAACAATGGACATACCAATACCAGTTACAACAACCTCTTAAGTAATTGTAAGATCCACATACACATCCACTCATTCACCAACAGTCCTATACAGTCACACATACATGTACTCACTCATCATATGTACTCATACACCTATACATCCTGTTACACAATGCCACTCATCCATAGAGTTACTCACACACATAGTCACTCATGCTAATAAAGAATCAAACATACATTTACTTGCATATACAGTTAAACACACACCACCACACTTACTTCTACGGAAACTTACACATACTTAGTCTTTTAAACAATCACTTATAGAAACACATACTTATTCATACATGAACTCTTTCAATCTCTCACTCTCACATATACTCACTTATATACACCAATAGTCACATATACTAGTTTAAAACATATGAAGTTACTCATAGAGACACTATTGAGACAGTCATTCACTCACTAACACACCCATGCACACACTCATCCACCCATACAGTCCTGCACACATGCTGTGTTCAACACATACAAACAGTGAGTCACTCATTCATGCACCTATGCACTACGTAATACCCCCCACCGAACCATGCAGACACTCAGACTGATACTCAAAAAAACAACTAATAACCTATATAGACACCCATGTAGCTACTCACCAACCCATGCAGCCACTTATACACAAAGTGAGAGACTGATACAGATATTTACACATGTAAACATTACTCACTAAGCCATGTATTCACTATGATACACTTAATGAGTCACAAAATCAATTTTTCAAAAACAAATCATCCATTTAGACACTTATATACCCATTTATTCTTCCATCGACCTTCAGATATACATATATAAAACATATTTAATTTTCAGAAAAACAGACATTCACTGGATGATGTCATCAGTGATGTCATTTGAGATGTCATCAGTGATGTCATGAGTGATGTCACTGACCATGTCATGAGTGATGTAATATGTGACGTCATCAGCAGTGCATTGCGGGGGCGTGAGTTATAGTTAGCTGAACTAACTATAACGGGGGAATTTCATTGGTTTTTCACGAGTGAAATGTCCAGCTAACTATAACATGTGTGAAACCTATGGTTTTTTCAGTGAATATATATATATATATATATATAGATAGATAGATAGATATATACACCAATAACATAAAATCGATTTGAAAAAACATTTGAAATATTTAAAAATCTTTCAACTTAAATTTACCACTCAATGTAACAGTAGGGAAAGTGTTGGATAGCGGAGGGTAAAAATTTCTATTCCCACTCCAGTGAGCGCAAAAATAGGGAAAGTGTTGGATAGAGGAGGGGTAAAAATTACTATTCCTAATCCAGTGAGTGCAACAATAGGGAAAGTGTTGGATAGCGGACGGGTAAAAATTACTTTTCCCACTTCAATGAGTGCAACAATAGGGAAAGTGTTAGATAGCGGAGAGGTAAAAATTACTATTCCCACTCCAGTGAGTGCAACACTAGGGAAAGTGTTGGATAGCAGAGGGATAAAATGTACTATTCCCTCTTCAGTCAGTGCAACAGTCGGAAAAAGTGTTAGATAGCGGAGGGGTAAAAATTACTATTCCCACTCCATTGACTGCAACAGTAGGGAAAGTATTGGATAGTGGAGGGGTAAAACTTACTATTCCCACTTCATTGAGTGCAACCGTAGGGAAAGTGTTGGATAGCGGAGGAATACAATTTACTATTCCCACTCCAGTCAGTGCAACAGTAGGGAAAGTGTTAGATAGTGGAGGGGTAAAAATTACTATTCCCACTGCATTGAGTGCAACAATAGGGAAAGTGTGTGATAGCGTAGAGGTAAACATTACTATTCCCACTCCAGTGAGTGCAACAGTAGGGAAAGTGTTAGAATTACTTTTTTATTTCCTACCATATAACACCACACAAGTCACAACCCACATCTAAATAAAAAAATAATTAATTACCAATTAAAGAAATATTATTAATTACAAAAACAAATTAAAACTCATAAAAATTAATAAACTTCCTACACTTTACCCCTAAAACCCCCACAAACCACAGCTAAAATTAAACTTTTAAAAGAAAGTAAACTTATTTTCAATTTAAAAAACTAATAGTTTTTAACAACTAATTATAAAGGAAGTAAAATGTATTTACTCCTCACACTTTAACACCTATAAAATTAAAAACCGAACAGCCCAAAAAATATACACAATTACCCTAATTAAATATCTATTAAATAATTAATAACAATGGTCAATTAATTATTAAAAAATTAAACATAAATTACTTCCCACCTTTTACCCCTATAAACCCCCCAACCCACACCTAAAATTTATTACACAATTTCCATATTTAATTTTCAATGAATTGGACGTTCTGAAACAAAGCAGGAGGGAAACACTGAGACCACGCCCGCAAGGAGTAAAGGCAAAACAAGATGCCAGAGGAGAAGAGGGAGACGCCAGGCCCATAAACGAAGTAGAGCAAAAGAAGCGGGGTCGGGGCAGAGGTCGCAGGTACTAGAAGTTAAGGAAAAAGTAGTATTAAGCACCTGCGGTGTATTAGAAGATGGGAAAACCAAATCCATCATGAATCTTAGTACAATTGAACTGTCGGAAGCGGAAAGACAACTACTATGTTTGGGACTAAGTTTTTGCCCGGAATCAAACTTCCAATATACCAAAACAAGAGCTGATGTGTATCAATTTATCCGCAACCTCATGCTTAAAAAATTTCATTTACAAAGAACATCCTTAGAGCACGCAACAAATCCGACAAATGAAATTGAGGCTCCGGGATTGAAGATCTCTGATTTGGGCCTTTTGCAGGATATGTGCCAATTAGCTTCGGGAGGTAACAGCAATATGCAGGAAGCAGCAGCATTTATGGGTCAAAAGAAAGCAGAAACCCATTTCAAACCGAAATCTAAATTTATCCCTATTTCATCAAGTGATGGCTTGGATGCGTTCAACGAACATGTTGTGGCACAAATCAAAAAACTGACCCTCACGAACAACAGACAAAAGAAAAAATATTCAAACGAGGAAAGAAAATATCAACAGTTGATGGAGAAACTGCAGAAAGGAGACTTGATAATAAGAAATTCGGACAAAGGTGGTAATATTGTGTTATGGCCTGTATCAGATTATCTTAAGGAAGCATATAGTCAACTAAATAACGTCGAATGTTACAGAAAAAGTACTTCATTGAAATACAAAGCAATGCAAGATTTGTTATTCCAAAGTTTGTTAGCGTGGAAAGGATTGGGACTCCTGAGTTGGGATGAATACAGGTTTATAAAAAAAGAACATCCACTGGTACCGTATATATATATTTTATACCTAAGGTCCACAAAAGTCTAATTCACAAATGGTTTACTCCAACTAGCCAGCTAGTGGTCGGTATTTTAGCACGTAGATGGAATGATGTGAAGTGTCTGGTGAGGGAAATTTTAACTTCACCAATAGGTGAGCAAGGAAGCAATTCCTTTTGGTTTAGGTACCCTCACACACCCTAGTGGTGTCATGCTTCATCATCGGGTCACCCCGACGCCTAAAAGTCGGGGTGGGCTCAACCACAATGTTGGGAGCTCTTTGAAGATAATGTAGACCAGGGGGGACTAAATACTAAACGTGGAGGCATTATATACGAATATACCCCAGACCGAAAGTATCAGAGTGGTGGAAGAGATTCTGAATGACCAGGAATGGCTATGGGCAGCACCGACTACGTGGGTGATTACTCTCATACATATGGCCCACACAGAAAACTTCTTCACCTATGAAGACCAACTGTATCTACAAATACACGGAACTTCAATGGGCAGTACATTCGCCCCCAGTCTAGCATGTATGTATGTGGGTTACTTTGAAGACCAACATATATGGACACCGAATCCGTTTAGTGAGAACATCTGTAAATGGTACAGATATATTGATGATGTCCTGATGATTTGGAAGGGAGATATGATGAGTCTTAACAACTTTAAGATATGGATCAACTCTCTAAACCCCCACCTTCACTTCACAATGAATGTACATAAAGAGAGTATTTCTTTTCTGGATGTCACACTTACAGCTAAAGAAGGTACACTGGAAAGCTCCTTGTATACAAAACCTACAGATAGGAACAGCCTACTTAGGTTTGATAGTGCTCACCCACGTTCCTTAAGAGAGAATCTCCCAGTAGGTCAGTTCCTTAGGATACGCAGAAACTGTTCCAAACTTCAGACATACAAAAAAGAGGCAGTCATTCTGACAAACAAACTGAAACAAAAAAGTACCCCATTAAAATCATTGAGAGAGCAAATAAAAGAGCACGTAACACTCCACGTGAGGCCCTCTTAGAGACACATATGAAAGAACAGCCGGACCAACTAATATGTGTCACTACATACAACTCTTCGTCTAATGACCTAAAGAAGATAATAAATAAGAAGTGGCCTATACTTACGTCTAACAAACTATCATTTGAGAAACCAATGTTTTCATTTAAGAAAAATTCAAGTCTAAGAGATGCTCTGGTACATACTAATACCTTTACACCTAGATCTACCAATCAGATGACCCTATGGGAAACGCCACCTGTTGTGGGACACTATCCTTGTGGTTCATGTGTGGCTTGCCAGTTCACTGAACATACAAAAACATTAGAACTAGGTTTGCAGTCACCATGGGAACAAAGATCACATACCAATTGCAACTCCGAGTCAGTCATTTATATGATCAAGTGCCCGTGTAACATGATGTACATCGGGATGACTAGCCGGAAAGTGAAGATTCGCATTAGCGAACACAGGAGTACTATAAGGAGAGCAGTGACAGCCACTAGACTCACGAAAAGAACCACAAGGACACGGAGATCAGATGGACTGTATTGGAAAAAATCAAAAGTACGGGGAATCAACAGAGAAAACTGCTAGAGCGAGAACAACGATGAGTGTATCGTTTAAAAACCCATGAAAAGGGCCTTAATAATTCTATACCATGGAACCAACTGAATAAGTAAAAACTATTCACCCGTCATAACTCTGCCTCTAATACCCGCATTGTGATTATATTCTCAGTATATCTAAAATGAAAATCCTAAATAATAATTTGATTACCATCTGTGGGCATGAGCTCCCCTCTTTTACAACAGTTTTGGTGTGACCTGAAGGCCGCAAGTCTTAGGAAGGATGCTAAGGGATTCTGGGACCTTCTTAGAAATAGAGAGAGACCTGTGGATACTCTGATCACATGTAATGTATCCGAGAGTGCGTGGGTCTCCCATTTCTCACAGCTTTATTCTATGACCCTGGCCCAGGTTGAGAGTTCGAGTTTTTACCATCCCCATGCTCACTCTCAACCTATCGATGAGATTTTGTTTACACCCAAGGAAGTGTTTAAGGCAATCACTTCCCTCATGCCCAATAAAGCTGCTGGCCCGGACGGGATCCCAGGTGATTTGCTACGCATTAATCCTGTGGAATGGGGAATACTCATTTCCGCCCTATTGAATTCCAGTCTTGAAGGGGCATCCCTGCCGACCTCTTGGAAGGGCGCTGAGGTCGTTCCTATTTTCAAAAAAGGATGTCGTAACGACCCAGCTAATTATCGCCCAATCAGCCTGCTAGACACCTCACAAAAAGTGGCAGGAAAAGTGGTTCTGGCAAGGTTATTACAATGGGTAGAGGAAAATGACATTCTCTCGGATTTCCAGGCGGGTTTCAGAACAGGCACAGGGACAATAGAGCAATCTTTTCGCCTTCTGATGTTATACTGGAAGGTGGTTCTATTGGGCAAAGGCAGTCTGTATCTTGCCTTCATCGACCTGCGGACTGCCTTTGACCTAGTTCCCCGCAGCCAATTATGGAGTGTACTCAGCGAACAGGGTATTCCACCCTATTTGCTGAGCTTGCTGATAAATCTCCAATCGGATAATTTTGCCCAGATCAGGTGGGGAGACCAGGGTCAGAAAACAGCTCGTATTCCTGTTAATAGAGGGGTACGCCAGGGTTGTGTTCTTGCCCCCACTCTGTTCTCATTGTATGTCAACGGAGTGGTGGAGCACCTGCTTCAACATCCTGCAGATGCACCAACCCTGGCTGGTAGGAAAATACCAACCCTTCTATTCGCGGACGACACCCTCCTGATCTCGAAAACCCCGGTAGGTTTGCAGAGCCTATTAACCAACTTCAAGTCCTTCTGTGACATGAGAGGGTTAGTTATTAATACAGCGAAGACCAAGTATTTGGTCCTTAACCCCCCGAAAAGGCTGGCCAAACCACCATCCTTGGACTCTGTTACCCTCGAAAGAGTGTCAGAATTTGATTATCTTGGTATCCGCCTCTGCGACTCCATGAGCTGGAAGTGCCATCATCAAAAGATGTTGCTGACCCACAAGAGGGTGGTGGGTGCCTTGCTTAAGGAACATCGTGCTTCACCAGTGAAACCCATTGCCCCCGTTCTTGATATATATAGAGCAAGGGGGGTTAGCGCAGCTCTGTATGGGGCGGAACTCTGGGGCGTCCACAAGGTTGACCAACTGTCCCGCTCTGAAAACAAATTCCATAAAGACCTCATGGGGCTACCTTATGGCACCCCTACTCTTCCATTGCTCTTGGACATGGGTACCCGGCCAATCAGTGATCAGGCTAGGCTCCGCCCTCTCCTCCTATGGGCGCGTATATGGAGAACACCTGAACTGTCTAGTTATGCGGATGGCCTTAACGAGGTGTTGGGGTTATCAGGCTGGCCCAAGATCTTTTGGCTGAGGGAGGTTAAGCGTCTCCTCGTTTGCCTAGGTCTTGGCGAGGCCTGGTCTGATAGAACTGCTCCCCCTAAGTCCGAGTTAAAAAAGATTTACTGGAATTGGGTGGCGGGTAATAGAAGCAGTAATGCTAATTTGTGCAGGTCCACTCTGGATTTTCTTCTGGTTAAAGAAATTTACTTTTGCGAACCCTACTTGGATGTTATTTCTAATCGTAAAGACAGGGCCCTATACTTTCAATTTAGAATAGGCTTACTCCCTGTAGGTGAGCTAACCTCAAGATGGAAAGTCCCATTTCAAACAACTTCCATTTGCCCATTTTGTGACAAGAGGTCTGAGTCTGTCCCCCATTTTTTGTTTGAATGTCCTGCTTATGCAGCCCCTCGGAGTAGGTGGTTAAAACCGCTTTGTAGAGAACTTGGTACCAGACATTGCTTAGAAGCCCTACGCATATTAAAAAGTGACTCAAGGCCCCTCTTTGCGTGTGGTTTAGCCAAGTTCTTAGGTTGGGCCTGGCGCATTAGGTCATCTAGGCTTTTGTATGTTGTTTAATTTGCTTCTTAAAAATGCTTGTTTTTAGTTAATTTATTGGTATCAGTAGTAGTATGAATTGTATGTATATTTTTCTATGTACTGACTCCTTTTATCTTTTTAATTGTATAATGCTGTTGTGCTGCTTTTTAAGATATATTTATATCGAAATAAAGCCTTCTTGACTGACTGACTTTTACAAAATGTATACAAGCTTCTGCTAGTGGGGCTCCATGGCACTTGTGACTCAACAAATCCATCTAATCCTATATAACAGGTACATTAGATGCAATAATACCCACTGTGGGGGCATCTTTACAAACATACACTAGAAACAGTTCATAACTGGACTCACGCACAATGCGCCCCAGCAACCCGCAATTTGACATTAATATCTATTTGTCATTCCAAGACATTGTGCCGTCCCATTCGGGACAAAATTAAGTAGTCAGCAGTAAGATCAAGAATTTTTTGATTTTAGATGATAAGAACACACATTTGGTGTATTCTCTTCTATTGCGGTTCTCCTGTAATAACAGACCACATTTCCCAGGTTTCTCTGAACTATTGGGACTACTTGTGGGGTTTACCCTCTTCGGGTCTTGTATAATCAATCCCTTGATAAGCTACATCAACAGACATACTTTTTTCCCCCAATGTGTTTCATGTCAGTAACTCGCTTTGAAAAAAATATTCTTGTGTAATAATCATATTAAAACAGCCTCTAAATTGGTTTGATCTAAACACAAGTTTTCTTGTTCACAAACACGGTAACCCGGATGTGAAAACTACAATTCCCTTGGTCTCCATCCAGGGGGACTACAATCTGACGGCATTGACCACGGGTTCAGGCAGAACCAATCCCACGAGAAACTCGCAGATACGGAAGTATAAGGTAACCGATCCACGACACAACGGCGCAAAAAGCCGGAGATCGGGACCGAGTAGGTTGAGTGGCGGGGCAGGACTCTTGACAAAGTAAGTGGGGAGAGCACTGTGAACTATCTCAGATATGGGCACATTTGACCTTTCTACCGAGACGAAATCCGATACTCCTATTTTTTAGTTTTCTTGCCACGCTGCACTCCCAATACTCCTCCTCTCCTTTTCTTCTCTTTTCCATTCCTCTATACTTGGGGAACCCCGCTGACAGGGTTTGACTATAGAGCTACCCGGTTTAGCCCACTGATCTCCTGAGGAATGGATTACATCTGAAGTTCGGGTAAGAGACGGGTGCATTTAGAACAAATAACGATGCACCAATGTATCAAGGATGTTTTTAATAATCACGCATGGTACATGCTACTATGTTATTGCACAAAAACGGGATGAGTGTTGTTTAAGAGCGGGATATGTGAGAATTTTTTTACATTGATAGTACTCACTAACTGGCATGAAGAAGCAGTTAGGATGCGAGAAAAATCGCCACCGCACAATATATCTGTCACTTTGATTAATTGTGTACAGATACAGTTGCGAGTGGCACATGTGTCGACACACGCGAGCACCATTTTGTCATAGAATGACCTGGCACTTTTTGGTGTCGTTGTGTTGTCAACTTTGGAAAATTCCCAAAAAAACCTACAAATATTAGATGTATGTTTGTTTGTCCATGTTTTTCTCTTACAGATGGAATACTACGAGTGACGGATTAATCTATCAGTCATCTACGCAAGGAGCAGCTACTCGGCACTTGCCTTAATAAACAGAATAGGGAATTTCCTTTCTGCTTCCCAGGGAGGCCACTCTAGCCCTGAAGAAATTCCTGGACCTTTACGGCCACAAAAACGGACTGAAACATGTTGGCACTAGGGTCTTAGGACCATAACCCTCCTAAAAAGACCCCATTTTAACAATTTTACTAACCCAGCCAGACCCAAAAATAAAGGGAAACTGGGGATCTGCCTGAGGTTTTTTAGTATTTAGTCCCCCCTGGTCTACATTATCTTCAAAGAGCTCCCAACATTGTGGTTGAGCCCACCCTGACTTTTAGGCGTCGGGGTGACCCGATGATGAAGCATGACACCACTAGGGTGTGTGAGGGTACCTAAACCAAAAGGAATTGCTTCCTTGCTCACCTATTGGTGAAGTTAAAATTTCCCTCACCAGACACTTCACATCATTCCATCTACGTGCTAAAATACCGACCACTAGCTGGCTAGTTGGAGTAAAACCATTTGTGAATTTGATTATATAGGGAGGAATTACACTGATCCACAAAAGTCTAACCATTCCACCGGGAAGACCAATTATTGCAGCATGCAATGGACCGCTAGAAAATCACTCCAAATACATAGATTACTTTTTAAAGACTCACATGAAGAAGCTAGATTCTTATATACAAGACACCAGTGACTTTCTCAACAAAATTAAGGATCTCATTTGGAATACTGATCTATTATTAGTAACACTAGACGTAACCTCTTTGTATACATGCATTAGGCATATGGATGGTTTAAGAGCAGTTGAATATTTCTTGAGCAGGAGATCAATGGAACATACAGAACATACACAAATGTTGATAAACATGTTATCTTTCTGTTTAGAAAATAATTACTTCCTTTTCAATGGCCAATTTTATCAGCAGGTGCAAGGCGTAGCTATGGGGGCCAGCTTTTCCCCCAGTTATGCCTGTTTGTTTATGGGCTGGTGGGAGGAGCTGGTCCTCAGGCGTAAATATGAACAAACCTGTAAATGCAATATAGTCTCCTGGATGCACTTTATCGATGATTTATTTATTGTTTGGCGAGGAACTGAGGAGAGTGTTTTACAATTTGTAGAGGATATTAACCACAATGATCTTAATCTTAACTTTACTTTTAACATCAGTAAATGCTCAGTGACATTTTTAGATGTACAGGTTTTAGTACATAACAATATATTAACAACTACCCTTTTTAGCAAACCCACTGCGGGCAATACACTACTACATGCCAAGAGTGCACACCCCAAACACTTGATAAACAGCATACCTTATGGGGAGATGCTCCGCATCAGACGCATCTGTAGTGAATCATTGGACATGATAATAAAACAAAAGGAAAGCCAGGCAAGGTTTTTAGATAGAGGGTACAGTCCCAGAGTAGTCAAAGCAGCTATGACTAAGTCACAGGTCAAGCCAAGGGAAGAACTCCTTCAATACAAAGTAGAGACAGGAAATGAAAAGATGGAGCCAGTTCGTCTAATTCTAACCTACTCAAAACAAGAACAGGAGTTGAGAAATATTGTCAGGCGTAACTGGCATTTCGTTCGAGATGACCCAGTGATAGGTGACCTAATGCCCCCAAACCCTGCCATAGCTTTTCGTAAATCTACTAGTATGGGCAATGTGTTGGCGAAAAACAGTCAGGAGAACTTTCAAAAGGAGAGTTGGCTACCTACCAGAAAGGGATTTTATAAATGCTCCAGCTGTAGGGCATGCCAATTTGGAACCAATACTAAAACCTACAGGACATTTTTCTCTGATTATATCAGAGAAATTAAACAACACTTGACATGCAAAACTGAATACTGTGTGTATGTCCTGGAATGTGACTGTCACCTAAAATATGTAGGGAGTACCACATTGGCAGTACATAAGCGAATCCTACAGCATTTAAGGGCAATAACTAATAAGGATCAGAATTATCCCGTTGCAAGACACTTCGAAGCCAAACACAACAGTGACCCCCGATTCCTCCACTACTTTGCTGTTGAATCAATCCCCATAACAAAGAGAGGAGGGGACAGGGAAGCTTCTCTACGACGGTTAGAGACCAACTATATATTGGAGTTCAATTGTAAATGGCCGGGAGGTTTGAACACAACGGAAGATCTACATACCCTCTTATGAGTAAATAGAGAGTGAAAGGGGTTGTTTGCGCAGATAAGAATGTATACATGGCATTCAAGTGCAAAATATCTGATCCTATGCAATGTGGCCAAACCCTATATTAGAATAGAATATCCTGTCTTTGGAATCCTGCTGAGATAAGTAAATTAAGAAGAATGAGGAGATGGAAATATAGTACATTTATTTATCATAGGGGCTGTAATCCCTTGACATTGTTATTTACGATTAGTTTTAAGAATTTCATGGGTAGTTTTTATCTATGTGTTCTTTTATTGATTGTTTTAGACATGTCACTGGGCTATTGTCCATGATCTAATATATTTATTTTTTATCCCCATCAATTCTACACACTCTCTTTTATAATCTCCTGTTTTACAGAAGGAACAGCATCTCTTTTTTCTGAATCTGTAGTTTTTTATACACGTGTTTAATGGATCTATGTCACTTTGAAATGCACTTGTCAGTTTTCTGAATTTAGCGTTTAGGTCTTAGTTACCCTAAACGTTTGGTATCATAGCACTATAGCACTTTTGAGAAAAAAACTTTCTATTTTTAATCGTTTTGGTGAGCACTTAGTATAATGTGATGTATATTGTGCAACAAATTGATTCATGAGAAAAGTTTGGATAAAATGCAATTTATTTTTCCATCATAGACTGATTAACTTACATAAGAATACTTGTATGAGGAAATTAGGGCATTCAGGCTTTTATTTCGTTGATTTGCAATATATATTGGCAAATGTATTCTTAAAATGTTCAAACTATGTTGAAATGTATTTGTACAAACAATAGTATGTTTTCCATGACCATTAATGAATATGCTGCACTGGCACTTTAAAAATGGGTAAACTCTTGACGTATGATCAGGTGATCAAGGCTGCTTGGACGGCCGAAACGCGTCTTGATATAGAGAAAATGAAATAATGCTTAACACAGTTGGTCTACGCTGGAGATTTCCACGCGTAAGCGGGTGAACGTCGCGAGTTGCTGAGATATATATATATATATATATAGATAGATATATACACCAATAACATAAAATCGATTTGAAAAAACATTTGAAATATTTAAAAATCTTTCAACTTAAATTTACCACTCAATGTAACTGTAGGGAAAGTGTTGGATAGCGGAGGGTAAAAATTTCTATTCCCACTCCAGTGAGTGCAATAATAGGGAAAGTGTTGGATAGCGGAGGGGTAAAAATTACTATTCCTAATCCAGTGAGTGCAACAATAGGGAAAGTGTTGGATAGCGGACGGGTAAAAATTACTTTTCCCACTTCAATGAGTGCAACAATAGGGAAAGTGTTAGATAGCGGAGAGGTAAAAATTACTATTCCCACTCCAGTGAGTGCAACACTAGGGAAAGTGTTGGATAGCAGAAGGATAAAATGTACTATTCCCTCTTCAGTCAGTGCAACAGTCGGAAAAAGTGTTAGATAGCGGAGGGGTAAAAATTACTATTCCCACTCCATTGACTGCAACAGTAGGGAAAGTATTGGATAGCGGAGGGGTAAAAATTACTATTCCCACTTCATTGAGTGCAACCGTAGGGAAAGTGTTGGATAGCGGAGGAATACAATTTACTATTCCCACTCCAGTCAGTGCAACAGTAGGGAAAGTGTTAGATAGTGGAGGGGTAAAAATTCCCACTGCATTGAGTGCAACAATAGGGAAAGTGTTGGATAGCATAGAGGTAAACATTACTATTCCCACTCCAGTGAGTGCAACAGTAGGGAAAGTGTTAGAATTACTTTTTTATTTCCTACCTTATAACACCACACAAGTCACAACCCACATCTAAATAAAAAAATTTACTTACATAAATAAAAATAATTAATTACCAATTAAAGAAATATAATTAATTACAAAACAAATTAAATCTCATAAAAATTAATAAACTTCCTACACTGTAACTGTAGGGAAAGTGTTGGATAGCGGAGGGTAAAAATTTCTATTCCCACTCCAGTGAGTGCAATAATAGGGAAAGTGTTGGATAGCGGAGGGGTAAAAATTACTATTCCTAATCCAGTGAGTGCAACAATAGGGAAAGTGTTGGATAGCGGACGGGTAAAAATTACTTTTCCCACTTCAATGAGTGCAACAATAGGGAAAGTGTTAGATAGCGGAGAGGTAAAAATTACTATTCCCACTCCAGTGAGTGCAACACTAGGGAAAGTGTTGGATAGCAGAAGGATAAAATGTACTATTCCCTCTTCAGTCAGTGCAACAGTCGGAAAAAGTGTTAGATAGCGGAGGGGTAAAAATTACTATTCCCACTCCATTGACTGCAACAGTAGGGAAAGTATTGGATAGCGGAGGGGTAAAAATTACTATTCCCACTTCATTGAGTGCAACCGTAGGGAAAGTGTTGGATAGCGGAGGAATACAATTTACTATTCCCACTCCAGTCAGTGCAACAGTAGGGAAAGTGTTAGATAGTGGAGGGGTAAAAATTCCCACTGCATTGAGTGCAACAATAGGGAAAGTGTTGGATAGCGTAGAGGTAAACATTACTATTCCCACTCCAGTGAGTGCAACAGTAGGGAAAGTGTTAGAATTACTTTTTTATTTCCTACCTTATAACACCACACAAGTCACAACCCACATCTAAATAAAAAAATTTACTTACATAAATAAAAATAATTAATTACCAATTAAAGAAATATAATTAATTACAAAACAAATTAAATCTCATAAAAATTAATAAACTTCCTACACTTTACCCCTATAACCCCCACAAACCACAGCTAAAATTAAACTTTAAAAGAAAGTAAACTTATTTTCAATTTAAAAAACTAATTATAAAGGAAGTAAAATGTATTTACTGCCCACACTTTAACACCTATAAAATTAAAAACCGAACAGCCCAAAAAATATAAACAATCACCCTAATTAAATATCTATTAAATAAATAATAACAATGGTCAATTAATTATTAAAAAATTAAACATAAATTACTTCCCACCTTTTACCCCTATAAACCCCCAACCCACACCTAAAATTTATTACACAATTTCCATATTTAATTTTCAATGAATTAATTAATGCTAATTAGCAACTTATTATAAATTAATTAAAATAAATTACTTCCCACGCTTTACCCCCTACAAAGCCGACAACCCACACCTAAAAATTACACAATTACCATAATTAATTAATATGGTCTAACAAACCAATAAATAATTAATAATATATTACTTCCCACTAACAACACTATAAAATCCCAATTAAATAAATATTAATAAATACAACATAATCATTAATTTTTTACAAATAAATTACTTTCCACCCTATTCCCCTATGAACCCACAACCCGCTACGGAACTAAAAAACACAAAATGTAATTAAAATAAAATTGATAACTATTAAAAATGTAACACATATATTAAAAACATACATAATTCTTATACAAAACAATACAGCATATGCATTTAAAATATATACTAAAATACATAACACTAATTAAAAAATCAATATTTTAAACATCTATATTTTTGCAAACGATATTAATGATTTCTATATTTTACAAAGCGATATTTCTTACCTTAAAATCGATATTCTTGCTGTCGATATTTCTGACTCATGATATTTAGGACTCTATATTTCTTTAGTTCGACATTTCCAACTCAATATCCTGTCTGCACACCCAAAAGTACCTGCAAGAGCCAGAAAATGGGGCTTGAAGTGTCTGGTCATGGATTAAAGAGGCATGGGGTGAAATTAAGATTAGGGCTCCCGGTTTTATGGTATTTATTTTTTTAACATTTCCATCTGTATTTACCATAATTATTTTTGGGCCATTTTATTGGTATTTATCCATACTTATTCTGTGTTTTGAGAATAAAGGGAGCCATAAAATGGTATATTTCCACGTTTATTTAACTGTTGAACGTGCACTCATACATGGATGCTTGTCACGATTTACCAAATTAAGCAGACATGTTTAACAAAACATTACAACCTATTTTTTAATTTTCCATGATGTCTATCTGCTCAGCTGTTGCTTGGAACTAATGAAGGAGAACATGGCGAGTCTCTCACAACAAGCACCACTTTCAGTATTTTTCTGCTTTTAAAAATAAATACAGACAGGAAACACATTGTTTTCTGTCTGAATTTATCTGTAAAAATCGGTAAAAATGGAAAACCTGAAGCCTTAATTAAGATATACAGCCTTGTTCTTGTGGCAATCCGAACTTCAATAACACCGTCCGCAGGCCTCCGAAAAAAAAAAGCTTTGGGCCTCAGCACTTATTGTTTTACAAATAAAGCATTGGGTCAACAAAAGTATTGTCATCTACCTGATGTACATATTTGTAATTTAATGGATTTTTGATCATTGGAATATGAGAGCTCCATTGAAGACAATGGAGTAGCTCTGGGCTTATAATGGCTGGTGTGAGCCCGGAGCTCCAACATTCTAATATTTGCCTGCATGATTTTCCCTTTTTAATTTAGAACATTCTATCCTTATTGTGTGAAATGTTCTAATATCCTTATAGCCCTTCTGCCTCAGGCTATACCGGCTGTTAAAGGCCATCTCCCTCATTATAGGTCTTTCCATGCAGCTCGGACCTATAACTCGAGTTCAGGGCCTTTAAAAAACAGTATAGTCCTCTGCATTGGGCTATAAGGCTATAGTATTTAGTAGTGTTTCTGTATTAAAAGTACTTTTTATTTTCAACGAAAAAACATTGACTGAACAATAGTTTTTTGAGTGTGGCTATTGCGAACTAGCAAGCTGGAGCTACCAGCCCACACTACATCCCCAGAGTAGGCATTGGACTGCTCTGCTTCGCTACCATGAGCGAATCCGGTACTACAATGGGGGCTTGGTTCCCAGTAAAATGCAATTGCAGTGTTATTACTTGTGAAGGACTCACATGTTTCAGAACTAATGTCCTAATTTCTTACAGAGTTAGAGGGTCATTAGGATGGCGGGCGGACTTTGTCCGCCGGCCATCCTGTTGGGGAATGGGACCGCCCGCCATCGGTGTGGGGGTCCCATTGCAGACATTAGGATGCACCCGCCACACTGGCAGGCGCATCCTGCATTCCTAACATTGCGGCGGGTGGTGCTCTCAGCACAGCCCGCCGCAATGCCAGGAAGGCATGTCATGCACTTCCATGCACAACGTGGCAGGCACCCCACGGTGCCTGCCATATTGTGCATGGAACTGCAGGGGGGTACCATAGATAACCCCCATGTGCACCCCCCACCCCCCAGAATCCCTGGGAGCCCGCTACAGTTCCCCAATGGCAAAGACCGCCTGCCAACGCCGCCACGGAAAGGCACATCCCCGCATGTATGCTAATATGGATGGCGGTATTTCCCTGACACTGCCACCATGTTAGCTGCTTTTCCGCCCGGTCGACTCTGCGACCGGGCGGAAAACCGGGGGACGGTCTTTTTGTCTGCCGGGGTCCCCCCCGCCATGGTAATGTGGCGGGGGGAATTTTGAAGCGGGCGATGTTTTTTAGCGGGCGGATCGCCACCGTCATGCGGGTGGTGCCCATCCGCTCACTATACCAATGGGCCTCTTAATGTTGATGCTGGTAACAGTAATGAAAGTGTGGTTGAGGTGCTAACAGTGGTGATGATAATACTATTAATGGTGAAGTTGGGGGGGTGTGGTTATTATGACAGTACTAACATTGTTGGTGGTAATGGGAGTAATGGTGGTGCGGTAATGGTGGTGCAATTGGATTGGTGGTGTCAGTAATGATTATGATAGTGATAATAGGCTCCTGTGGCGTAGTGTGCTACCATTCTGAAAGGATGTCAGTGCCTTGCAACATGTATTATAACGTTGGAATGTTGAGAGCTCTATAGACGACAAAGGAGTTGCTCTGGGCTTATAAGAGCTGGTGTAACCCTGCAGTTCCAAAACTCCAATACTTGTCTGCATGCTTCTCCCTTTTTAAATTTAGAACATTCTGCCCTTAGCAGGTGAAATGTTTGAATAGCCTTATAGCCCTTCTGCCTCGGGCTATACTTGTTGTTAAAGGTGCTCAGGCCAAAACTTGGGTTCAGGGCTTTCAACAACCATTATAGCTTGAGGCAGCGGATTATAAGGCTATAGTAAACACTTTATAAATATGAATAGATTTCCCAGTACCAGCTTCTTGGCATCTTCCATCTGGGGTAAACTCTCTACTAGCTCCACTGAGTAGGTTCAGACTTCAAGGATTACCGCTTCTAGGTAGTACTACCAGCTTCATTTCGATTGCCATTCCTGGGATTTATTCAACACCGGATTCTCTGGTTGAACACAGCTACCACTGGAAATTAAACCAGATTGGCCGCACACTGCTACACCTACCAGTCGTGTTCCCCCAATGAAAATGGTCCCTGAAGGTCAGCGTCGGCGGATACACCTATGCTCGAGTGTGAATGCAAGTATGCGTGGCGTGTGCCATCCCTGGACACGTGTTTCGAGGTAGTTGCCTCTCATCAGCAGGGAGTAGGAAAATGTGTGGGGTTGCTGTGTAAGCTGCTAAAATCGTTATCAGGTCTAGTACCTCTCGTAGCGCACAGGTGCGTAACCATGAGTCCGTCGACTCCACCGGCTCAAGGGAGCCTGAATATAAAGTTAAACCAGATTGGTCGCACACTGCTACACCTACCAGTCGTGTTCCCCCAATACAAATGGTCCCTGAAGGTCAGCGTCGGCGGATACACCTATGCTCGAGTGTGAATGCAAGTATGCGTGGCGTGTGCCATCCCTGGACACGTGTTTCGAGGTAGTTGCCTCTCGTCAGCAGGGAGTAGGTAAATGTGTGGGGTTGCTGTGTAAGCTGCTAAAATCGTTATCAGGTCTAGTACCTCTCGTAGCGCGCAGGTTCGTAACCATGAGTCCGTCGACTCCACCGGCTCAAGGGAGCCTGAATATAAAGTTAAACCAGATTGGTCGCACACTGCTACACCTACCAGTCATGTTCCCCCAATGAAAATGGTCCCTGAAGGTCAGCGTCGGCGGATACACCTATGCTCGAGTGTGAATGCAAGTATGCGTGGCGTGTGCCATCCCTGGACACGTGTTTCGAGGTAGTTGCCTCTCGTCAGCAGGGAGTAGGAAAATGTGTGGGGTTGCTGTGTAAGCTGCTAAAATCGTTATCAGGTCTAGTACCTCTCGTAGCGCGCAGGTGCGTAACCATGAGTCCGTCGACTCCACCGGCTCAAGGGAGCCTGAATATAAAGTTAAACCAGATTGGTCGCACACTGCTACACCTACCAGTCGTGTTCCCCCAATGAAAATGGTCCCTGAAGGTCAGCGTCGGCGGATACACCTATGCTCGAGTGTGAATGCAAGTATGCGTGGCGTGTGCCATCCCTGGACACGTGTTTCGAGGTAGTTGCCTCTCGTCAGCAGGGAGTAGGAAAATGTGTGGGGTTGCTGTGTGAGCTGCTAAAATCGTTATCAGGTCTAGTACCTCTCGTAGCGCGCAGGTGCGTAACCATGAGTCCGTCGACTCCACCGGCTCAAGGGAGCCTGAATATAAAGTTAAACCAGATTGGTCGCACACTGCTACACCTACCAGTCGTGTTCCCCCAATGAAAATGGTCCCTGAAGGTCAGCGTCGGCGGATACACCTATGCTCGAGTGTGAATGCAAGTATGCGTGGCGTGTGCCATCCCTGGACACGTGTTTCGAGGTAGTTGCCTCTCGTCAGCAGGGAGTAGGAAAATGTGTGGGGTTGCTGTGTAAGCTGCTAAAATCGTTATCAGGTCTAGTACCTCTCGTAGCGCGCAGGTGCGTAACCATGAGTCCGTCGACTCCACCGGCTCAAGGGAGCCTGAATATAAAGTTAAACCAGATTGGTCGCACACTGCTACACCTACCAGTCGTGTTCCCCCAATGAAAATGGTCCCTGAAGGTCAGCGTCGGCGGATACACCTATGCTCGAGTGTGAATGCAAGTATGCGTGGCGTGTGCCATCCCTGGACACGTGTTTCGAGGTAGTTGCCTCTCGTCAGCAGGGAGTAGGAAAATGTGTGGGGTTGCTGTGTAAGCTGCTAAAATCGTTATCAGGTCTAGTACCTCTCGTAGCGCGCAGGTGCGTAACCATGAGTCCGTCGACTCCACCGGCTCAAGGGAGCCTGAATATAAAGTTAAACCAGATTGGTCGCACACTGCTACACCTACCAGTCGTGTTCCCCCAATGAAAATGGTCCCTGAAGGTCAGCGTCGGCGGATACACCTATGCTCGAGTGTGAATGCAAGTATGCGTGGCGTGTGCCATCCCTGGACACGTGTTTCGAGGTAGTTGCCTCTCGTCAGCAGGGAGTAGGAAAATGTGTGGGGTTGCTGTGTAAGCTGCTAAAATCGTTATCAGGTCTAGTACCTCTCGTAGCGCGCAGGTGCGTAACCATGAGTCCGTCGACTCCACCGGCTCAAGGGAGCCTGAATATAAAGTTAAACCAGATTGGTCGCACACTGCTACACCTACCAGTCGTGTTCCCCCAATGAAAATGGTCCCTGAAGGTCAGCGTCGGCGGATACACCTATGCTCGAGTGTGAATGCAAGTATGCGTGGCGTGTGCCATCCCTGGACACGTGTTTCGAGGTAGTTGCCTCTCGTCAGCAGGGAGTAGGAAAATGTGTGGGGTTGCTGTGTAAGCTGCTAAAATCGTTATCAGGTCTAGTACCTCTCGTAGCGCGCAGGTGCGTAACCATGAGTCTGTCGGCTCCACCGGCTCAAGGGAGCCTGAATATAAAGTTAAACCAGATTGGTCGCACACTGCTACACCTACCAGTCGTGTTCCCCCAATGAAAATGGTCCCTGAAGGTCAGCGTCGGCGGATACACCTATGCTCGAGTGTGAATGCAAGTATGCGTGGCGTGTGCCATCCCTGGACACGTGTTTCGAGGTAGTTGCCTCTCGTCAGCAGGGAGTAGGAAAATGTGTGGGGTTGCTGTGTAAGCTGCTAAAATCGTTATCAGGTCTAGTACCTCTCGTAGCGCGCAGGTGCGTAACCATGAGTCCGTCGACTCCACCGGCTCAAGGGAGCCTGAATATAAAGTTAAACCAGATTGGTCGCACACTGCTACACCTACCAGTCGTGTTCCCCCAATGAAAATGGTCCCTGAAGGTCAGCGTCGGCGGATACACCTATGCTCGAGTGTGAATGCAAGTATGCGTGGCGTGTGCCATCCCTGGACACGTGTTTCGAGGTAGTTGCCTCTCGTCAGCAGGGAGTAGGAAAATGTGTGGGGTTGCTGTGTAAGCTGCTAAAATCGTTATCAGGTCTAGTACCTCTCGTAGCGCGCAGGTGCGTAACCATGAGTCCGTCGACTCCACCGGCTCAAGGGAGCCTGAATATAAAGTTAAACCAGATTGGTCGCACACTGCTACACCTACCAGTCGTGTTCCCCCAATGAAAATGGTCCCTGAAGGTCAGCGTCGGCGGATACACCTATGCTCGAGTGTGAATGCAAGTATGCGTGGCGTGTGCCATCCCTGGACACGTGTTTCGAGGTAGTTGCCTCTCGTCAGCAGGGAGTAGGAAAATGTGTGGGGTTGCTGTGTAAGCTGCTAAAATCGTTATCAGGTCTAGTACCTCTCGTAGCGCGCAGGTGCGTAACCATGAGTCCGTCGACTCCACCGGCTCAAGGGAGCCTGAATATAAAGTTAAACCAGATTGGTCGCACACTGCTACACCTACCAGTCGTGTTCCCCCAATGAAAATGGTCCCTGAAGGTCAGCGTCGGCGGATACACCTATGCTCGAGTGTGAATGCAAGTATGCGTGGCGTGTGCCATCCCTGGACACGTGTTTCGAGGTAGTTGCCTCTCGTCAGCAGGGAGTAGGAAAATGTGTGGGGTTGCTGTGTAAGCTGCTAAAATCGTTATCAGGTCTAGTACCTCTCGTAGCGCGCAGGTGCGTAACCATGAGTCCGTCGACTCCACCGGCTCAAGGGAGCCTGAATATAAAGTTAAACCAGATTGGTCGCACACTGCTACACCTACCAGTCGTGTTCCCCCAATGAAAATGGTCCCTGAAGGTCAGCGTCGGCGGATACACCTATGCTCGAGTGTGAATGCAAGTATGCGTGGCGTGTGCCATCCCTGGACACGTGTTTCGAGGTAGTTGCCTCTCGTCAGCAGGGAGTAGGAAAATGTGTGGGGTTGCTGTGTAAGCTGCTAAAATCGTTATCAGGTCTAGTACCTCTCGTAGCGCGCAGGTGCGTAACCATGAGTCCGTCGACTCCACCGGCTCAAGGGAGCCTGAATATAAAGTTAAACCAGATTGGTCGCACACTGCTACACCTACCAGTCGTGTTCCCCCAATGAAAATGGTCCCTGAAGGTCAGCGTCGGCGGATACACCTATGCTCGAGTGTGAATGCAAGTATGCGTGGCGTGTGCCATCCCTGGACACGTGTTTCGAGGTAGTTGCCTCTCGTCAGCAGGGAGTAGGAAAATGTGTGGGGTTGCTGTGTAAGCTGCTAAAATCGTTATCAGGTCTAGTACCTCTCGTAGCGCGCAGGTGCGTAACCATGAGTCCGTCGACTCCACCGGCTCAAGGGAGCCTGAATATAAAGTTAAACCAGATTGGTCGCACACTGCTACACCTACCAGTCGTGTTCCCCCAATGAAAATGGTCCCTGAAGGTCAGCGTCGGCGGATACACCTATGCTCGAGTGTGAATGCAAGTATGCGTGGCGTGTGCCATCCCTGGACACGTGTTTCGAGGTAGTTGCCTCTCGTCAGCAGGGAGTAGGAAAATGTGTGGGGTTGCTGTGTAAGCTGCTAAAATCGTTTTCAGGTCTAGTACCTCTCGTAGCGCGCAGGTGCGTAACCATGAGTCCGTCGACTCCACCGGCTCAAGGGAGCCTGAATATAAAGTTAAACCAGATTGGTCGCACACTGCTACACCTACCAGTCGTGTTCCCCCAATGAAAATGGTCCCTGAAGGTCAGCGTCGGCGGATACACCTATGCTCGAGTGTGAATGCAAGTATGCGTAGCGTGTGCCATCCCTGGACACGTGTTTCGAGGTAGTTGCCTCTCGTCAGCAGGGAGTAGGAAAATGTGTGGGGTTGCTGTGTAAGCTGCTAAAATCGTTATCAGGTCTAGTACCTCTCGTAGCGCGCAGGTGCGTAACCATGAGTCCGTCGACTCCACCGGCTCAAGGGAGCCTGAATATAAAGTTAAACCAGATTGGTCGCACACTGCTACACCTACCAGTCGTGTTCCCCCAATGAAAATGGTCCCTGAAGGTCAGCGTCGGCGGATACACCTATGCTCGAGTGTGAATGCAAGTATGCGTGGCGTGTGCCATCCCTGGACACGTGTTTCGAGGTAGTTGCCTCTCGTCAGCAGGGAGTAGGAAAATGTGTGGGGTTGCTGTGTAAGCTGCTAAAATCGTTATCAGGTCTAGTACCTCTCGTAGCACGCAGGTGCGTAACCATGAGTCCGTCGACTCCACCGGCTCAAGGGAGCCTGAATATAAAGTTAAACCAGATTGGTCGCACACTGCTACACCTACCAGTCGTGTTCCCCCAATGAAAATGGTCCCTGAAGGTCAGCGTCGGCGGATACACCTATGCTTGAGTGTGAATGCAAGTATGCGTGGCGTGAGGGATTATCATTCCAAGGTATTACAGTGCTCCAGCTTCTCTAGGTATACAACTTCTCAACCAACTTTCACTAAAGTCCACATTATTTACCACTCAAGAGGTAGATGGGTGGCTACACGTAGTGTCTGAGAAATGCACATCTGTAATCTTAGCCCATCCCTGGAGATCTACACCCAATCCGACTCCTGTCTCGACCCTAACCATATTTAAAATGACAGCAACTTGAGTCATCCAGGTGCATCTCCAGCCTATCTCCCTCCTATAATTGACTCTCCCTCCTGCACGACCATCATTTAAGTGCATAACCTTCTGCTGCAACCAGTGGAGAAAGGGACAACTTTTAAGGATCTGCAGAGCTCATTGTACCAGTAGCTGACACATTTTAACCTGCGCTTCTGTCGATTACACCCATCATCCACCAAACCCTCAAGTGCTGCCTCCTAGGACAAGATGAGGCCACATCTCTGATGCTTTGATTCTGATGGGCCTGGTGGTTCTAATAGGTAACCAGTGAGCCTACAATGTTCACAAATAGTTCTACGAAACCTTTACAGATTTAAAACCATGAACATCAAATGCCATGCAACAACATACTGATGTAGGGCCTGAGTCACAAAGGTAAACTTACCGGTTTGTGTACGTTTATGCATTTTTAGTGTTCACAAAACTGCATTTTTATAGTAAGTTTGCGAGTGCAGAGGGCAGGCCATTCTTTTTATGTGAAGAGCTCCCCGCCCCGACTGAGAAGTCTCTGCACTTGTAAACTTACTATTAAAATGCAGTTTTGTGGATACTGAAAAAGTGTGAACTTACACATACCTGTAAGTTTACTGTTGTGGATCAGGCCCTGAGGTACAGATCCCACACGTCTCATTTAATGCAGGGCATTTTCATGGTATTCACAGCAAACCCCCCCATAAGAAAAGGCTGCTTTCACAACATACATTGGGAAAAAGCAATGAAAAATATGAATCGTATTTCCTACGTATACTGATTTTACAGCTGTGTGTTGATGGTATTTTGCCCCTTTTTTCTGTTCAGAAGTGTTGATATGTCTGGTTTGGGATTAATACAATTGTCAAATGTATAATGCACAAACATGTGCCATAAATCCATAAATTGGTGCACAAATCTTGTAATTTTTTCTTACTTACTATAGTACACACAGACCATCTTTGACATAGGGTCGCCTTGTTTTGTATATACATTAACACTATTTACAGCTGAGAGATCCTTCTCTGATCAATTAGCTCCACCTTAACGACATGCATACACTTGATGTCCACCAGGTCAATGGCTACTCTTTCGAGCTCTGAGCCTTGAGTGCAGCTCCCACAAAACTCACGCACCCATTGCACCCTCTTCTCTAAGCGATACCTTCATTATGGTCACCATAAATGTGAGATGCTAGCAGTGTTCAGCCGGAAACATCTGCAATGTCCCCAGCCCTTCCAGGTCCAAAGAGTGAATGTAGGGACCACCCATCGAACTGCAGCCTCACATGTCCACGATCATCACCTTAGTGACTTTTAGTGGGATGGGTCACTCTGTTGTCACTTACCTGAAGACCTTTAACCAAGAGTTAAAGCTATGAAGTGTGGTTTCCTTATACATCTGGAATGGTAATGGCAATGAACATAAACACGCTCTATGTAGGCCTGGGCAGTTAACTGTGCTCCATTTGCAGAATTTCCACAGTTTTCCACACTCCGCGCTCTGCGGAGAACGCAGAGCTCCAAAAAACAGCCAATTTTTTTCCTCGCTCACCAACATTAAGTTAGCGAGCACAAGAGAGGAAAATCCAACGCTAGACCAGCTCCCAGCGAGATTTCTCAATGCGAGTGGTTGCAGATGATCACGACCGCTCGCATTGAGAAATCTCCCTTTCACATGCGGAAGCTGCCGCTCGAGTAGAACACCTACTTGAGCGCAAAAGAAGCAGCACCCTCTTGCGCAGCGCATGGTGCCGCTCACACTGATTTTCCCCTCTCAGAACAAACACCCGGCGCTAAATTCAGCATGAACTGCATGACCTAATGCACTCCTCCGCTTGCGGAACAGTGTGTAGCGTGCTGGAGTTTTTGGGATGCCGAACACCACAAACTCTGCACAGTCCTAGCTGTTTCGCCGATTTCTGTCAGCGAGTTTCCAGACCGGTGGAATGTGAAAAGTTAACTCACTAACATAAAATATAATCTACAGAATATTGAAACTTTTCCCTCAGACCTTTGCCAAGCCACTGGAGTTTGTCAATACAGCGTTTCTAAAAATACCAAAGAAAACAATTGCAATTGAAAATTTAAAACAGGGTTATAACTTATGATTAACAAAATCAGTGTCACCTGCTTCGCTACTGTAGAAAATACATTAATGACTAGTATATTCAGAGATAACAGACAAGTTATAGAGATTTCCATATAAAGCAATTTGAAATCCTGGTCTTAGAGAGAAAGGCACACATATCTGATATATTACGGATGTATGACGTTACAACGCATACATTTCCATCGCGGTACATTACATCGCGGTTTTTACAACGCAAGTCGCTACAACGACTTGCGTTGGAGGGCGCTGGACTTAGGAGTAGTATCATTTACTATTCCAACTCCAGTCTACGTACAGTAGGGAAGGTGTTAGATAGTAAATTATACTATTCCTTGTCCTAGATCGCAATCTAGCGCAAGTCGTTGTAACGACTTGCGTTGTAAAAACCGCGATGTAATGGCATCGCGATGTAATCCCCGCGTTGTAAACGATGTTTCCCATATATTACATGATTCTTACTATTACAAAGATTATTTATCAGTTTATTTGGATACATGTGTATTGTAACTGAGCTCTCGCACACGATATACCTTTTGATGCAACTACGAGGAGACATAACATGTTAGTCTTTGGAAACAAAACTCCAACTAATTTCGACCTTAATTTAATCTGGCTGTTTTGTGTAAACTTTTTTACCTTGCTCTCTTCCCATAGACCTTAAGCATTTCAACTAGAGAAAAAGCCATAACTCTTTAACTGGATGCAAACATTAGCATCAACTACATAAATCAAACAAAGGCAAAGCCAATTGGTCTGGCTATCACATCCAAAGAGCATTTGTGCATGGCTGTGCTTGTAAATACATTAAAGGCAGACCTAGTGGCGTTGCCAGTGCTTGTTGTGATTAGCCGCTACAGAAGTACTAGGTGGTTTTTGTACTTTAAGTCTCAGCAAAAAAAAACACATTTTAAAGGATGCTCTTGTTATGGTTAAAAAAAAAAATCTGCTGCAGCTTTCCAGTCACGAGCCTCTTAAGTACTTATCTTATTCAACAAACAACCATTGACAAAGACAATAGTACTTGTTGTATCATATATCTGGATGCAATGACAGAAACATTTTTTCTTTATTTCGGTAAAAATAACCATAAAAGATTTTCACAAAGACAATATAGATATTTCCATAATACATCATATGAATATAAAATACAATACCACTAATACATCTGGAGTCCACATGGATTTGACTGACCAGTTTAGTGATATTCTAGGGTATATCGAATTTCTTTGATGTAGCATAACAAGTAAAAAAAGCAGATTTGAGGAATAACCTTTCAGGACATTTAAAAATTACCTATACAATCAAATAAATATCTCTAAAATATTTTTTTTTAAACTTATTCTATATAAAATGAAGATTTTATATATAATATGTAAATGAATATATATTTCATTTTATTTTCATAAAGTGCACGTGCCAAGCTCATAGTAATTTCCTATTCATTATCTCTGCCTAGAGTTTCAAGCCTTCCCCTTTCCTTATCAAGCTTTACGCCAAACAAATAGCGACTAACACTAAAAACCATAGTCTGCCTGGTATCAGAACGTAACAATCTTTCTGGTTCTAGATAAGATCTAGTACCAAGCAAGCGGCAGATAGGTTTTATCCATGTATTTCTACATCGCGCATAGGCCGGACAGAAGAACAACAGGTGTGTCTCATTCTCTATTACACCTAGATTACATGTAACACATCTGTCCCCCATGCCCTGCGCCCATTTCATAGTATTTGACTTTAGTTGTAGAGTACCATAACGATATTTAAGGTATAAGGATTTGGCTAATTGTGTCAGTATTTCATCTATAAAGGGTTCAAAGTTCCAAACCGTTTTCATTTGAAGGAACCGTAATGGTAATGACCCCGCCCCTGATGAATAGTACATATAATCGTGTATAAAAGACCAATAGGTTTCCTTTAGAAGCTTTTTTGAGGCCAGTATCAAGCCAGACGGCTCATCCCAATAATGCCTTAATCCCAATTTAAAAAACCAATCGCAAATGTGCTTTAACCAAGTCAAACCCACACCTTTATCTAATCCCAACATTTCTTTAAGACCCTCCCTGTAGGGGAAGAGCTCGTCTGTGCTCCACAGGCGATCCCAAAACAACAATGGTCTAAGGTTAGCCAGGTCATCCACACATTGAAAATTTAAATCCACCAAAACAGGAGTCAATGGTGTTCATGTGGGTAGACTTAGTATTTTCCTGAGAAACTCATTTTCACCCACCGTGAATATTCCATTCACCACAGGGCCCCACAGCTCTGCCCCGTACAGTGCAGCCGATTGAGCTTTATATTTATAAACTTCAAGAGCGGGTGAAACTGCTTTGAATGTACTACTTTCGATTTTCCTTATTAATGGGAATGTATTCTGGAGAAGAATGGTTTTACTTTTTTCTAACTGGGGCCTCCAGGTCATTTTTGAATCCAAGGTAATAACTAAATAATTAAATCATGCACAAACTCGATCTTCTGATTATTCGCAGTTAAATTTTTCTTAAAAGTTTTGTGTGGGTTAACTGCCATATATTTGGTTTTACTGGGGTTTATTTCTAGCCCCTTAGCTTTGCAATATTTCCCAAATTAATTTATTAAATTTTGTAGGCCTTTCGATGTTTGGGAAATTAAAATAGTATCATCGGCAAAGAGGAGTGCCGGTACCGGCAACACCCCTAGCCTAGGGGAGTCATCAACACAACCCAAAAGGTGATCCAGGATGTCAGTAACATATAATGAAAATAAAGTCGGAGCTAAAATGCACCCCTGTCTTACACCCCTATTAACCTTAATTGGTTCAGTTAACTCACCTCATGGACCCCATCTGACCTTTGCCCAGTTGTCTTCATGTAGTCTTATTATTTTTAGGAGGATTTCCCCCGTGACCCCTTGATCCTTTAAAGACTTCCACAGAAGATTTCTGGGAACAAGATCAAACGCTGTTTTCAGGTCCACAAAGGCGATATACAAATGTCCCTTCCTAAATGTTATATATTTCCAGGCTATACAAAGGAATCTAAAAACCTGGTCAATCGTGCCAGTCTTCACTCTAAAACCAGCCTGATATTGCGATAAAATGTTGTATTCCTCAATCCATTCAATCAATCTATTTAAAATTTGCCTAGCATATACCTTCTGTAGAACATCAATAAGACTAATTGGTCGATAATGTGATGGATTATGATGAACATCCTTCTTAAAGATAGTCGTGATCTCTGTACCCCTTTCAAAGTTTCAGGTAGTGGTGCACCTGAAGCAACAGAATTACACAATAGATTAATATAGGGGCCCCACACATCTTTATCATGCTTCCATAGGTCTCCAGGTATTTTGTCCGGGCCGGGAGCCTTTCCTGGCTTTAATGCATCTATGGCTATTAGAGTTTCCTTTAAGCTGAACGATAACGGTGCGGCGTTTAATGTAATTTCATAGCTCATCGGGCAGTAAGCTATATCATTTGGGGAAGAAGAATAAAGGCTAGAAAAATGTGTTAGCCAAGTATCCGCGTCTAAAAAGAGGTCCTTGCTAGATCTCCCGTTTTTATTGCCATTTGAGATTAACCGCCAGAAACCAATTTGGTCTTTTGCGTTCGCAGCTACAAGTAGTTCATCCCAAATGTTCGCCTCCCATTCTTTCTTTGCGGAGGATAACAATTGCTTGTATTCTGCCCTTTTTTCCCTTAAGGACACTATATTTTTTGATTTTGAAGCCAAAATGAGCCCATTTTTTACAGTGCGACATGCTTTATTGTACCATGGGTTTTTCAACTCAGCCGACACTGTAATCCCATTATTAACTTTCTTCAGGATTTTACTCAATATGGGTACAAGATCCTTAACTAATTTGCAATGGATTTTCATTATTGGAATGTCCGATACAGGGAAGTCTACATTCGGAGAAACCCTATCTACGAAGGTGTCATAGATCTGTTTAATTGCCACTGAATTTTTCCCTATCGAATACCATTTTAAAACTCTCCTATTATTACTTAAAAATGGATCTATATTACCACTATCAAGTTCTCTTGGTCTCAAGGCGACAAGATGGAAAAGGTGAGCTGACAATGTCAGGCATAATGGGTAGTGGTCACTCTCTGTTCTATTATCAACTTTTAAATCAAGGGCCATCGGCCAAAGCTCAATTGAGATTATTATGTAATCTATATGGCTCTTTGTATTATTTCTAGTAAATGTGGGGGCTTTTGGGCTATAAGATGGCAGACGGTCATTACAGGCTCTCAAACTGTGCCCCGAAACAATTCTTAATAGCTGCACAACTGCTATTGTACAAGGCACTACTGGCTGACTTTCCAGAAGCGGAATATTATTGGCTAAGTCTTCTTCTTCGAATATATTTTCTAGCCCTAGCGCAGGTTCATATGTGCGATTAAAGTCACCTCCCACTATTTTCATTGCCCTTAACTCAATTGAGCTTGAAAAATTGTCTAAATGCTCAAAAGCCATCGATTGTTTGCTTGTTAGATATGGTCTAGAGTATATGTTTATTATATAAACTTCCTTTTTATCGGGTGTATAAAATTTTACTCCCAAGATTTCCTGCGAGCATACCTCAACTAATTTAACATCTACACCAAGAGTCACCTTAAACCAAATACAGAGGCCTCCTGAAGGTCTCCATCTAACGGAGGGGATAGCACCTTTGCTAAAAGTTTTATAACCTACTTTATGCAAAGGTTCAACTGCCCAAGTTTCTTGTAGCATAATTATATCTTTCTGCCCAATATATTCTTGCCATACAACATCTTCTAAATTTCTTCTGAGACTTGCAACATTCCAAGAGATCAATGCTATTTCTCCTAGACTTCCCACCTCACTTTGTTCCATACACCCAATTGTTGTGCTAGGAATATAATCGATTCTAGTGTGCATTTTGTAATAGCTAGCTGTGTCTATTAAATCAATATCTAAGTTAGTGGCAGTAGCCATAGCAAACCCTTCCTCTTGAGGTTGCAACTCAACTGCAAATGATTCCAGTGCCCGTAATTTAGATGAGTGTCAGTCTTGGGCATTGTATGTTGTCTATCTATTAGATTCCATGGCTGCGGTCTATAGAAAAAACCCAATGGAAGTGCACAAATGTTAGTGTTCATCATGCCTATTTCCTCGTTTTTATTCAAAATATGGGGCACCAACTGAGGCCGTCGAAAATTGACCACTATGCAATCACCTTCTATGTTTTTAATGGAGTGACCTATCCAACCTACCCTGCCGACCATTAATATTTCTTTTGTGTCAGCTACTTGAAAATTCTTATGTTTGGCTAGCCAATCTGTAGTTTTATTCCGAAGATCTTTCCAGTTTTCTCTTTCAGTCTTTCTAAAGGCAGGAACGCCAGCTAATATTAGCGTATACGGACACGAAGCAGGCGGTAGATTTCAAATGTCTGTGTTGGCAGTTCTACTGGAATTGTGAGTCCTCGATGGACTCCGTACATCAAGTTTCCTGTCTATTTTAGGGGTTCAAATACAATTTCTCTGTGTGTCTAATAATCCAGGGCCAGTTAATGACACCTGGGGCCTGTCACCTGTGCTGGTCTGTATAATCTGAGTAGTTTTACCACCGTTTCCTTCCATTAATTGTTGTGTAGTTCTATGTATGGTTCTGTCTGCTCTTTCATTATTTCCCCCATTATACTCTTCAACCAGTCTTGCCTCTTTATTATTCCCTAAGTTGTTTATTTCTGTTTCTAGTTTATTCAGTTTATCCCATAACTGTGAGAATCCCCTGTTGAAAAAGCCCTGTACTTCATCAACCATTACATCTACCGTTCTGGCGTAGCCGGTGACATCAGTACCTGTTGCAACTTCCTTAGTATTACCCCTTCCAAAATCGTAAAACACAGGGCCAATATCTGTCTGTGTACCGACAGAAATGGTTTTAGTATGACATTTATTTGGGTCATATTCCATATCAAAGCTATCCATTACCTCAGAGCCCATCACAGATTAAGGTTTTCTTGTAAGAGCCTCCCGCTTCCTTTTTGCAGGCACTGCAACATTTTTCTTTACAACCAAATTTTTTTGTGTCTTGGTCCTAGTAACTCTACTCACTGCCACTTCTGGCATGAGAGTTCCTGGGTAGAAACAATAGAAGGGAAACATAGCGAAGATGAGGGAACAATGGGGGAGTTAGTAAGTGGACCATCATTTACACTCCTACCCCTGCCAGCTACATGAATGTCTCTTTGTGTTAAAGGGTCCAAAGATAATCATCGTTCTGTTAATTCAATCTCATGAATCAATAAAGACTCTGCCCTGAATAAAAAGGCATACAGTGTCCCTGCTGCACCCTTACGCTTCTCCATTTCCATAGCAAACTCAAGTTTTTATCTATACACCAAGAACAGGAACAGGAACTACCAGGGTGCAAAACGATACTATTTAAAAAAAAACTAAAAAAAACCAATTCCCCGGGCACAGTACCTTCCTATGTCAGCAAATGACCGGTCTGTTGAAGAGATTGCCCAGCCTCTTCCGGGCTTTGGCGGGCGCAGACGGGCCCGCCCTTGGCCCGGACACGCCCGTGCGCGTCCCGCGCTGCGTGAGGTGGGCAGGGCTTATATCACCCCTCCAGGCGAGCGTGCAGTGTCACAGCAGTTCCAAGGCTGCTGGGAGATGAAGTTCCACCAGCATGGGCCGTTCCCCTCATGGCGCGTATCACCCAACATGGGCCGTTCCCCTCACGGCATATGTCAGTGGACAAAGCAGCAGGTAAGAGCCGTTCTCCTCATGGCAGCGTTTCTGGCAAGCCCGGTCACAGCGCGTCCCGCGCTGTGTGAGGTGGGTGGGGCTTATATCACACCTCCAGGCGTACGTGCAGTGTCACAGCAGTTCCAAGGCTGCTGGGAGATGAAGTTCCACCAGCATGGGCCGTTCCCCTCACGGCGTGTATCACCCAACGTGGGCCGTTCCCCTCACGGCGTATATCAGTGGACAAAGCAGCAGGTAAGAGCCGTTCCCCTCACGGCAGCGTTTCTGGCAAGCCCGGTCACAGCGTGTCTCGCGCTGCGTGAGGTGGGCGGGGCTTATATCACGCCTCCAGGCAGCGTGCAGCATCACAGCAGTTCCAAGGCTGCTGGGAGATGAAGTTCCACCAGCATGGGCCGTTCCCCTCACGGTGCGTATCACCCAACGTGAGCCGTTCCCCTCACGGCATGTGTCAGTGGACAAAGCAGCAGGTTATGTTATGTTATGTTATGTTACTGCAATTTATATAGCACAACAGCTGCCCCAGCAAAGGGGCGTCCCGGCGCTGACAGCAGAACAACTAACACAGAGGTAGAGGCAGGCTACACGGTGGGGAACAGGTACGTTTTAATCGCATTCCTGAAAGCCATGTAGCTAGTGTGGCTCCGGATGTGGATGGGCAGCGAATTCTAGAGGTGGGCTGCCCTGCTGCGGAAGGAGCGGCCTCCCACCCGCACTCTCCGAAATCTAGGAACCCTCACCCAGTGCTGGCCTAGTGAGTGGAGCTGGTGAGTGGGGACGTAGGGGGTAACTAAGTTGGCCAGGATACTGGGGCTGTTAAGTTTTAGGGATTTAAAAGTGATGCAGAGGGCCTTAAATTCAATTCTCCTAGCCACCGGCAACCACTGTAGCCGGTAGATAGTGGCTGACACTGGGCAGGACCTCCGCAGGCCAATCAGACATCTGGCTGCTGCATTCTGGGCCCGTTGGAGCCGCGCAATCTCGGCCTTATTTGCCCCTATATATAGAGAGCAGGCATCATCCAATCCGGACATTATAGATGCCTGAATGATGGTCTGGCGCGTGGGTGGGTCAAAAAAGCCCAATAGGGGTCTGAGCCCTCGTAGAAGCCCAAAACAAGTCCCTGCTACCTTTTTGGTTTGGACTTGGTAGCTAAGGGATGAGTCCAGCCATACCCCCAAATTTTTGATGGCCTGCTTAGGAGGGGGGGCGCTACCTAGGCTTTCTGGCCACCAGAGTTCGCTCCACAGACCATGGTCCTTCCCCACCAACAACACCTCAGATTTACTGGCATTCAGCTGAAGGCAGTTGGCGGACATCCACTCTGCGACCACCACCAGGTCGCCCTGGAATTTCAGGGCATCCTTCTTGGTGTCACTAGAGAGTGCCACCACCAGCTGAGTGTCGTCGGCGTAGGAGACCATGGTCAGTCCCCAATTTCTAGCCACCATGGCCAGTGGTTGGACATAGAGATTGAATAATAGGGGACAGAGGGAGGAGCCCTGTGGGACACCTTGTTTGATAGGGTGTGTGCCTGAGGCAAAAGGGGGAACCGTGACCACAAATGACCTCTCACTGAGAAACGATGTGAGCCATTCAAGGCCAGGCCGACAATACCCGCTTCCTCGAGGCGTTGTAACAGGATGGCATGGGACACTGTGTCAAACGCGGCACTGAGATCTAAAAGGATCAGTGCCGACGTTTTCCCAGCATCTAGAGCAGACCAAAGATGTTCTGTCACAGCCAGGAGGGCAGACTCCGTGCTGTGGCCAGGTCGAAAACCATTCTGGGAGGGGTCCAGCGTGTTGTTCTTGGTCATGAAGTCTGAGAGGAGCGAGTTGACATGCGCCTCCATGATCTTGGCTACCCAGGGAAGTAAGGAGATTGGGCGATAGTTTTCAGGCTTGGCCGGGTCCAGCAGAGGTTTTTTAAGTAAAAGTAGCACCTTGGCCTGCTTCCACGTCTTGGGCACAATTGCTGTGGAAAGCGATATATTGATTACCTGCCTCAGGGAGCGCATAATCGTGGGAAGCACTTTCCTAATTTGCTCAGGTTTAAGAGGTTCAGCGGATGAGCCATATTTAATTTTCCTGTAAAGAGCTTGCAGCTGGTCTACGGAGATTGGTGGAAAAGACTCCAAGGTATTGGCAATTTGCTCACACCCTACAGCTAGAGGGGTGATAGCAGTAGTGGGAAAGGACTTATAGATATTATCTACTTTCCTAATAAAGAAGGAGGCGAGGTCCTCACACTGCTTGTTGGACTGGATCTTCTGTCCTGCGTTGGTCTGCTGTGACTTAAGGCTGGAGAGTATCGAGAATACGCTCTTTGCCGGGTTGTCGCTGTTACGGATTTGGTCGGCATAGAACGTTGCTCGAGCCGATTGAATGGCCTTATGGTAAATTTTGACTGCCGCTCGATAGATGTCTTTCGCAGTGGTTTTAAAGTCCCTTCTCCAAATACGTTCCAGCTTTTTGCAGTCTTTGCGCAAATTGGCCTGCTCGCTATTGTACCACGGTCTTGTTCTGGATTTACGGTTTAGTGACCATTTCTCAGGGATGAGGCCATCAATTGGCTGACTGATCCAGTCTGTTAAAACCCTGTATGCCTTGTTAGGATCATTTGTAAGAGCCGTTCCCCTCACGGCAGCGTTTCTGGCAAGCCCGGTCACAGCAAAATACAAGTCAGGCGGCACACTAAGCTGAGCACAGATTTCTAGCTTATGTGTTTTAAGCCACGCCCTTAATTACATTGGACATGCCCCTTTGAGAGACCCCCCCTCGTTTATTCATCCCACTTAAAGCCCTGGGCACAGTCAACCGTGTATAACCGTGTATCGGAAAAGGAGTAGAGCGGGTGCTACCGCATGATGTGCACTATGTTTGTCTTTCAAAGTCCATAGCCACCCTTCCATGGACCTCTGGGTTGCACGGCAGACTTGGGTGTCTCCTTACTTTGCTGCAGAGTCGACAGTTAAGTAAGCAGCAACTATGGCTTGTAAATAATATTGAAAACTCTTCCACTTAAAGCCCTGGTGACACCACGACAATGTTGCTGCTCCTGAGTTTCAAAAAGAGAAGGAAAATCCAAAGAGAAAACGACTCTCTTTCAAGGTTTCCCCTCCCTAAAACGCTCATCTGGCATGACGTCATGCCGTAACTTCTCCACTAGAGAGAAGTGAGCAGTGTGAGCACCGGCACATGATGTGTCTTCTGTCACTGCAGTCCGGAAAAAATGGACCGTCTGTGCCATGGGACAAAACAGAGCCCAATAGGGACCTGCTTCGAAGGCCCTCTTTAAAAAACTGCCGGTGCTCAGCACCGGTGAGACCCGGCCCACTTAAAGCCCTGACTCTGCCCAAGCCCTGGGAGATATTTGGAGCTAGATCTGTCCACGTCTGGTGTCAGACTAAGAACTGTGCTCGAGCTCCATAAACCTATCAACCTGCACCTTCGGTTTGTGTGTTTCTTACTGGAGCCGCGGCGAGGCTCAGAGTTTAGGGCGCTGCGGCATCACTCACCTGGAAGAGGATCTCATCTGGTTTCAGAAAGAACTTTCTGCTGCCGGAAGCTGACCATTAACCGGGTCACACCTCAGAGCCCCGCTGTAAAGAAAGGAGGCGCTTGGGCGAGACACCTGCTGCAATAACCAGTGAGGCGCGAGATAACCGAACAAAAGATAGGGGAGGAGTCCCTGAGGATTTATAAGCAACCACTGAATACATCAAGAGGCTGAGCCCTGCTGGATACCTGCACGATGTGCTGGATTCCTCTCTTCTTGGCGCTGTGCGCACTTTGTACATGTACGGCACAGCATTATTACAAAAAAATTCATTTAACGCAAATGAAGATGTATCATTTTTTTAATAGTTTGATGTGAGAATTAAATATTTTTTTAAATCTGACACGTTTCTATCTAATGCATAATGATGTTGCGCCCTTTCTGTTCCCAGGTTGCTGCTCAGAGTTTGTGGTGACTCAGCCACCCTCAGTGTCGGTGGCCCCGGGAGGCACTTGTACCCTCTCCTGCAGCGTCACTGGGGGTAAAGAATTCAGTGGTTACCACATGCGCTGGTTCCAGCAGAGACCTGGCAACCCTCCCAGGTACTTACTGAGGTTCACATCGGATTCTAGCAAGCGCAAGGGTTCTGGGGTCTCCACCCGGTTCTCAGGTTCCAAGGACATCTCCAAGAGCATTGGCTACCTGACCATCACCGAGGTGAAAGCAGAGGATGAGGGCGACTATCATTGCAACATGGAGTATGATGCCTCTTTCATGTTCCACAGTCGTACAGCTCAATGAGGAAGTGAGACAAAAACCTCCCTTCTTATGACTACTATCCTATGGACTAGCATTGTGTGCATGATGAGCTAAATGTAGGTTTTTTTTGCAGCTTTATATAGCGCCACGTCAGCCCAAGGGCACCGAAGCGCTTCATGTGAGCACCAGTTACATTACACAAGGTCAGAATATTTTTTTTATATTAGGCAGAGGAAGATTAGGTGATTTACCCCAAATCACAGGATGTTGAGTCAACAAGCCTCAAATCTGTTTCTCCAGTTCCAGTGTCAGCAGGTCTGTCTGTGAGGTCACATCCTCTCCCCTAAGAATCCATACTTATTTATTATGGTTGAGGTTAATTCCTCTAGCACTCCTGCCATCTCTGGATTACAGGCATTACTAGTTGACGGTGTCAACATCAACTTCACCATGGCCAGCACAAGAAGGGGGTATCATAGTCTCAAATGAATATTAACTTTTATTCCTTTAATTTATTTATCCGGGACTGGACGTGTATACCGTGCTACATGCAAATCAAAGAACTAATCATGGAACAAAACTCATGATTTTTGGCCAGAAAACATTGGTAAAATCTAGGATTGATCCCTCCAAGGAGGCTCCATTGAGATCTACTCTGAGATCTGTGTGTTGTGTGGTGCTTGATAATGCATTAATGCCTACTTGCTAATCCTATAGATTTAGGCTGTACACAACTGCTTTTGGGGCAGTCATACTGCCCACTGATTTGCGCTACAATTTTTTCGCTTTTTTTGTAAGCCCAGGCTGGATGCGGCCATTTCTGTCTAGGTCTGGCTTTTGGGACCAATTGGCTTTGCCAATGGTTTTTAGAGATGCTGTACCGCATCCCACTAAGCTGTGCTTCAGGATTAAGGAGGAAAAACAAGATGCATGATGCAGCCACATCACTTTTTGTGAACGCTCGTAGTGCATGTACGTACCTAGAAAAGGATGCAGGTTCCTGTTTTTTACTGACCTGAATAGGATTGGTAAATAGGCACAAAAGCATTTATTTATTTAAAGCCAGGTGGGGGCAGAAAGCATCATGAAGTGGGAGGGCCGAGGCAACACAAGGGGTGAAGAGCAGGGGACAGGAGCCTCACAGACGGTGTGGGACAGCCTAAACAGAATGGGAGCCTAGGGGGCAGCCGAGCACAGCGAGGTCTGCCCCCCAGGCAGATTGGGAGGGGGGAGGGGGGGTGGCCGGAGCGGCCATTTTGTAAATATTGGACTATTTTTGGGGATAGCCCAAATGTAGCCCAAAATCCTGAAAAGTAGCCCAAGGGGTATTTAGGGCGTTTACGCGCTTTCCCAGCCACCATTTTAGGCTTGGTGACCTGGTGGCTGGGAGCGCTAGTCTAAAAGTTTTACTGTGTAGACCTTAGCTTTGTGTGGCGATCGCAATCGTACCTGAGGTGATGGCAGGCGGAGATTATAAGGTGGTGGAGGCGATACGGCTCTTGAGCGAGGCAGGGAGGTTGGATCTCCTCGTTCAGGACGCGATGTGGACGGGGCGCCCCGTGAGGCGCGCATCCGCGGGGGTGGCGGCCGCCGTCGCGGCATGTTCGCTCCCCGGGAGGACGAGGGGCGGATCGGTGAGTGGCAGCGGCTGCGCGTATATGAGGAGCGCGGCCCCTGGGAGTGCGGCGTCCGTGGATGTGGGCGCGGGCGGGCAGAGGCTGGGCGTGGCAGAGCGCCTCGGCGGGGGAGAGCGTCAGGTGCCCCCCTGCCGAGGCCTAAATCTTGTGATGGCCGCTCCTCAGGCAGGGGAGCGGCCGGGGTGAGGACGACGGCGGGAGCGCGAGGACGCTCGTGTGAGGCTCGCGCCTCCGACCGGGGAGCGGCTCAGGGAGCGCTGGGGTTGGCGGAGCGGCAGGAGTGGGGCGGGGGGCAAGGGGGAGAGCACGGGGCAGGAGTATTATCGGCGGAGATATCTCGGGTTAGCGCGGGGCGGAGAAGCGCTGCCCCGCTGTCTGGGGCACGAGGGGAGGGTGCAGAGGGCAGCGGCCAGGGGCCCCATGATTTGGGGACAAGCATACTCGAGAGGGGCTCCCAGCGGGAGTATCAGAGGGGGCGTACGGCGGGCAGGGGCCACGCGCATGGAAGTGGTGTGGGCCCCAGTGGGGAGCGGAGCACGAGCGGTCAGGGGGCGCCCGTGGGAACGAGGGGGATGGTTGGGGGGACGCTCGGTTCGGGTGGACTTGAACAGGAGGATGGGGGCAAGGGGTGGCCTGCACACGGCGGGGGGGGAGGGGACAGGCGGACGAAGGCAATGAAGGGGGGGGATCCCCGGTGCTGTTTGACTCGGAGGGCAGCGAGAGGGACAGTGAAGGCCTGGACATCTTTGAGTCCTGGGCGGAGGGGTTGGGGGGGGCGTCCGGGGCAGGGGAAGAAGGCGAAGGGCCGGGAGGCGCGGCACCGGGGTGGGGCGGGGCGGGGAGTGGTGGGGCGACGGAGGGACGGGGGTCTGGGGGTTGGGAGGGAAACGTGGAGGGGGTTGGGCCGAGCGGACAGGGGGCGGGGGGGTCCGGAGCGACGGAGAAGGCGGAGACGGTGCGGAGGGGGAAGGCGTGGATATGAGCGCGGTGGGAAAGGCGTGGGTCACGGAGGCGTTGGGGGCAGGTAAGCGGGGATGGGATGGTAGTAGGAAAGGAGGTAGGCCCAGCACACCAGACCATTCCTTTTCTTTTCAGGAGGTGGACCGACAGCTTGAACGTCGCGGGGTGCCGGACTTGGTAGGGCTGGGAGCGGCTCGACGGCACCAAGGAGAAGGGAGGGTGGAGCCTTGGGCGGCGTATCCTGTACCGGCGAGGGATCCCGGCACGGCTGGCATAAGTAGGCCCGTTACAGGCTCACCAGCCCCAACACCCACGGGGTCACAGCGCCCTGGGGGGCACCGGCAGAGGAGCACCGCAGGGGAGAATGTTGGTTTACCACTCAAGCAGTTGGCACCACCAGCGGGGAGCGCTGGGGGTGCAGGGCAGGAGGAATTGGATTATGATGAAGATAGTATGGAAGAAGGGGAGTTGCGTGATGTGGGGGACGGTAGGGACGGGGGGCCGAGTAATGTTGTGGCTAGTTTCTTGCAAGTGTCACGACGCCAGGCGCGGCCCACGGGTCGGACATCAAGGTGGGAAAGCAGCTCTGCCCCCAGGACAGGACGCCGGGAGGAGCGGCAGACGGAGACACTGGCGCCAGGTAAAACACATTTGCTCGGGCGCCCAGTGATGGTTTCAAGAGGGGTGGGGGGGCTGGGGAGGAGGGGGGGGTCGGGGGGAGGTTGCGCAAGGGAGCGTACGTGGTGGATGTGGCAGTGGGCACGGAAGGCACAGGCAAGAGAGACGATGGTAAGACCACTAAGGGTGTGACGGACGAGAAAGAGACAGTTGACGCAAAGACAGGGGAGGTGGAGACGAAATTGGAAAGTAAGGAATTGAAGATCAAACGTTTACCGTATATGGGGGTAACGAAGCCCTTGGGGTCACATTTGATGTTGGCAACGAAGGAGAGGATTTGGAAAGGGGAATATGTGGAAATGCTCAAACTCCTTCACAGGGAGGTTAGGGCAAAGGAGGGTTCTAAGGAGGAGGAATTTGAGTTGGCTAAGAGGCCTAAGGTACCTCTGACGATAGAGAACTGGACAGCGGCTTTTCTCATATACGCCAGTGAGTACTGTGAGAAGTTTCCGGAGAGGTCAGTGGCCATGTTTAAATACATGGACGTCATTCGGAAAGCGCAAATTACAGGGGGTGGATATGCCTGGGCTCAGTACGATGAGGAATTCCAGGCGCGCATGGCGTGGGATACAGAAGCAAAGTGGGGAGAGCTGGACACAGATCTGTGGCAGCATACGATGGGGCTCGTGGGGTCGGAGAAGACTATTTTTACGGCCAGCGGGCTACCGCTTGTGTATCAGCCCTTTCGAGGGGGTCCCACCCGAGGGGGGGTGGGTGGAGCCGGCAGGGGGACGTCAGGAGAGAAGGGTGCGTGCTGGGACTATAATAAAGGAGTATGCACGCGGGAGTATTGCCGTTTTCGGCACGAATGCTCGGGATGCGGCAAGCGGCAAGCGACATTCGTTGGTCAAGTGTTGGGGGGCTCAGGGTCAGTCGCACGGCAGTCAGCAGTGGCAGTCCGGAGCCGAGATTGGATAAGGAGGTACAGGAGGGCCGCATGGCGGGACCCTTTCAGGATTGGCCGTTGCCTAATTTGATTGTGTCACCCATTGGAGTGGTGCCCAAGAAAGAGTTGGGTCAGTTCCGCCTGATACAGCATTTGTCATGGCCAGAAGGTGGGTCGGTCAATGACTTTATTGCAGAAAGTGCGGCCACTGTGTCTTACTCATCTGTTGACGTGGCTATGTCACTAGTGGTGACCGCGGGCGCAACAGCGCAGATGGAAAAGTGCGATATAAAGTCAGCTTTCCGGCTGCTGCCAGTCCATCCAGATGACTGGGATCTGTTGGGCATACAATTCGGCGTCACTGGTATGTGGACAAAGCATTGCCGATGGGCTGCTCCATGTCTTGCGCACTCTTTGAATGTTTCAGCACGTTCCTACAATGGTTGTTTACGGAACGGACGGGTCACCAAGGCGTGACACATTACTTGGATGACTTCTTTTTTGTCGGCACCTCAGACTCCCCGGACTGCCAGAGGGCTCTGGACATTTTCCATGAGATCATGGGGGACATAGGCGTGCCGCTGGCCCCGGAGAAAACGCAGGGTCCCAGTACGGCATTGGCTTTTCTAGGCATTTAACTGGATTCCGCTCTGATGGAGGCGCGCCTCCCGGCGGATAAAAAGCAAAACATGTTGGAGCTGCTGACCAGTGTGTTGGCACGACAGAAGGTGACGGTCAGGGATATCCAAGTGTTGCTGGGACATCTCAATTTTGCCTGTAGGGTGGTCAGAGTAGGGCGGACTTTTTGTAGGCGACTGGGGAGAGCGTTGGAGGGGCAGAAGCCTCCACACTATCATGTGCGGCTGTCAGCCGGGGTGAGGGAGGACTTGAGGATGTGGCAGTTTTTCCTGCAGCAGTTTAACGGGGTGCCTTTGCTGAGAGAGGTGGACATGGTGTGGGACGTGCAGATTTTCTCGGATGCAGCAGGGAGCAAGGGGTTTGGGCTGTATTGGCAGGGGAGGTGGTGTGCAGAGCCCTGGCCCGTGGAATGGCTGGAGGGAGGCAGGAGCATTGCTTTCTTGGAATTCTTCCCCTTAGTGGTGGCGGTCACGCTGTGGGGGGTTTTGTTAGCCCACAAGAAGGTCACGTTCAGGATTGACAACATGGCGGTGGTGCAGGTTGTCAACAGGCAGTCGGCGCGGGACGCGCAGGTGCTCAAGTTGTTGAGGGTTTTAGTGCTGGGCTGTTTGAGACATGATATGGCGTTTCGCGCGGTGCATGTGCCTGGAGTGGACAATGACATTGCGGATGCCTTGTCTCGTTCACAGTGGGGGAGATTCCGTGGGCTCGCCAAGGACGCGGATGTGAACCCGACCAGAATGCCGAGCCAACTATGGGAAGTAGGAAATACAGGATGCTACAATTGGTTCTAGGTTCTTTAGCGCAGTCTACGAGGCTGGCATACCGGGCGGCGTGGGAAGAGTTTGTTCGTTCAGGGGCGAAGTGGCGGGCGTCCGGGGTGGAGAGACGGGAGGAAGTCGTGCAATTCATACTGAACCTGGTTGGGAAAGGGCTGACGAAGGTGACGATACATGGCAAGTTGGCGGGGGTTGCTTTTGTCGGGAAGTTGCTGTGGGGCTACGCGCCATCTGCAGGGGAGCTGGGGGCTCGGATTTTGGAAGGCTGGGCGTGGGAATGTGGGAGCATTGCTCGGGTGAGGAAACCACTGTCGTGGGAGCTGTTAGACGGGGTGATGGGGGTCCTGCCCGAGGTGTGTTGGGATGAAGGGGAGGCTATACTGTTTTCCACACTCATGTCCTGGATGTTTTTCGGGGCCTTTCGGGTGTCGGAATTATTGGGGTCACGAGGGGAGCGGGGCCTGGCTTGGGTTGAGGTCTCTTTCGGGGAGCAGGTAGTGAGTATTTGGCTCAGGAAGGCGAAAACAGACCAAAAGTGTCGGGGAAAATGGTTTGCTCTGAAGAGAGGGCGCTCGTCGTTGGTTTGTCCTTTTCGGTGGGGTATGCGGTGGAAAGCATGCTCTGGAGGGCTGGGGGACCTGGTTTTTTCCCATCGGCAGGGGCGGGGTGTTAAAGCTTCGCAGTTACTGGCAGTGCTGCGTAAAGCACTTAGGAGACTGGGGGTCGAGGAGAAGGGTTTTGGCACGCATTCTTTCCGAATTGGGGCGGCGTCGGAGGCACATGCGAGGGGATGGGACAGCGGGGACATTATGAAGTTGGGGAGGTGGTCATCGAATTGCTATCAGCGTTATGTGCGCAGCAAAACAGGGGGCGGGTTACTAAAAAAAAAAAAAAAAAAGGGGAAACTGAACAAAATAGGTTTCAGTTGGGGTTTGGCTTGGTTTTCATTCTTGTTTTTCTTTTCAGGTTTGGTCATGGGACCCCGCGCCAGGGAAATGTCCATTTGGATTGTGGGGCATTCGTTTTTGAGGCAGGCACAGGAGAGCTATTTTGGGGAGCATTTGGGGTTCAATACAGATTTGTTCTCTGTGGGGTGGAGGGGTAGGGGCGGCATGCGCTGGAAGGAATTGGTGCCGGTGTTGAACGGGATTTTAAGGGCGGGTCGGTGCCCGGATGTGTTAGTGCTCCTTTTGGGAGAGAATGACATGGTCAGGGAGACGGGTTTGGCGCTGATGCGGGCAATGAAAAAAGACTTGGGGTTGATTAAGGAGAGATGGGCTGGTTGTTCCATTGTTTGGACTGAATTTGTCCCCCGGAGGAGTTGGAGGGGGGCGGTGAACCCGGGTGCAATGGATAAGGCGAGGAGAAAGCTTAATATGGAGATGGTGAGGTTCTGTCGGCATTTGGGGATAGGCCGCATGGCACATAAGGACATCCGTTATGATGCGCAGGAGATGTTCAGGGATGATGGGGTGCACTTGTCGCGGATGGGGATGGACCTGTATCTTTTGGAGTTGAGGGAGGTGTTGGCGCGGTTGCTAGGGGTTTACAGGCGCTAAGTTTTTACCAGGTTCCGCGGGGCTTGGGGGGGGGGGGGGGGCAGAAAAAAGTGAGGAAGAGGCGTAGCCGCCGACACTTCCCCCTTTCTTCTGGGTGGCGGGGTGGTTGACAGTTGGCCGGGATTGGATAGAGTTTGTTGTTATAGGTTTGGAAATTTGGGTCCAGGGACAGGTAAAGGGTATCCAGGTTGGATAAGTTTAGATTAGAGGTTGGATAGTTACAGTTGCACAGAAGGCAGGTAGGGGTTACGGTCAGGGGAGTTTTGGAGTTGGAAAGGCTACATGGTGTAAGATTGGGTTATATGTTGGTTATGGAATGGTATGTTGTATTTTGGGGGATGGGGGAACTGATGTGGGGATCGTAGGGGTGGGCGAAGAAACAAGGGGCCAGGAAGTTATTGCATAGCGAGGTTTTAGTTTTGTAAGGCAGTGGCCAAGGAGTCTAAATTGTGATATGCACCTGTTTCAATAAAGCGGCCTTTTTCGCACACAATAAAAGTGGTCTGGTGTCGGCTTGCCCCCCTCTCCCCCCTTAATCTCCCAATGGGAGCCTGGGGGGCAGCCGAGCACAGCGAGGTCTGCCCCCCGGGCAGATTGGGAGGGGGGGGGAGTGGCCGGAGCGGCCATTTAGTAAATATTGGGCTATATTTGGGGATAGCCCAAATGTAGCCCAAAATCCTGAAAAGTAGCCCAAGGGGTATTTAGGGCATTTACACGCTTTCCCAGCCACCATTTTAGACTTGGTGACCTGGTGGCTGGGAGCACTAGTCTAAAAGTTTTCCCTCCCACCCACCCTAATATTTAGGGGCTGAGGGGGCGTTAGTTGAGGGGCGTTGGATTGCGAATAGGAATTAGGGTGGGCAGCATTTGTTGGACCAGGTACATAGGGGCAGTTTGATGTATTGTCGCTTGGAACAGGTGCAAGCGGGGTGGTTGACAGTTGGCCGGGATTGGATAGAGTTTGTTGTTATAGGTTTGGTAATTTGGGTCCAGGGACAGGTAAAGGGTATCCAGGTTGGATAAGTTTAGATTAGAGGTTGGATAGTTACAGTTGCACAGAAGGCAGGTAGGGGTTACGGTCAGGGGAGTTTGGGAGTTGGAAAGGCTACATGGTGTAGGATTGGGTTATATGTTGGTTATGGAATGTTATGTTGTATTTTGGGGGATGGGGGAACTGATGTGGGGATCATATGGGTGGGGGAAGAAACAAGGGGCCAGGAAGTTATTGTATAGCGAGGTTTTAGTTTTGTAAGGCAGTGGCCAAGGAGTCTAAATTGTGATATGCACCTGTTTCAATAAAGCGGCCTTTTTCACACACAATAAAAGTGGTCTGGTGTTGGCTTGCCCCCCCCTTAATCTTCCAAGCAGCACAGATGGTGTGGAGCAGGGAGACTGAAGCAACACAGAAGGCAAAGAGCAGGAGGAAAGAAGCAACACTGACGGTGCGGAGCACGGAGACAGACGCAACACAGACGGTGGAGAGCAGGAGGACAGAAGCAAAACAGAAGGTTTGGAGCATGGAGACAGACACAGACGGTGTGGGGCAGGGAGACAGTCACAACACAGAGGGTGAAAAGCAGGGAGACAGATGCAACACAGAGGGTGAAAAGCAGGGAGACAGATGCAACACAGAGGGTGAAAAGCAGGGAGACAGATGCAACACAGAGGGTGAAAAGCAGGGAGACAGACACAACACAGACGGTGGGTTGCAGGGAGACAGTCACAACACAGAGGGTGAAAAGCAGGGAGACAGATGCAACACAGAGGGTGAAAAGCAGGGAGACAGATGCAACATAGACGGTGTGAAGCAGGGAGACAGACGCAAATCAGAGGATGTGGATAGGAAGAAGTAACACATAGGATGAAGGCAGAAGCAATATGGAGGGTGGGGAAATACTGAGGACTGGAGTAAGAAGAAGATGGGCAAGAGACAGCAACGTGGAAGGGGGAAAGAAGGACACTAACGAGAGAGAGCAGCATGAGGTCGACAGCTGGAAAACACATGTACTCTTGTGGAGTGCTTATGCAAAAAATAAAAAAGTTGTTTCCTTAAAGAGAATAGAGGAAGGACGAAAGTAATGGATGGGGAGATTATGTGATTTGGTCAGAATCACAAGATGCGGAGCCAAGAACCCGTTTCCCCTATTCCGATGTCAGCAGTTCTGGCTGTAAGGTCACATCCTCTCCCCTACGAATCCATACTTCTTTTTTATGGCTGAGGTTCATTCCTGTAGCACCCCTACCATCTCTGGATTACAGGTATCATTAGTTGACGGTGCCAAAATCAACACCACCATGGCCACCACAAGAAGGGGCTTCCATATTTGCAACTGAACTTTGAATTATTTATCATGCACTGGATATTTATAATGTGCTGCTTGCAGGTCAAGTACATACTTTTAATATTTTTTTGTTTATTTGCATTTTTCACGTACATAACAAATTGCAGGATTACACATTTCTGCTTAATACTCATAATGTCATTATGCTTACACCAAACTAACGATTACAAAAACTTTGGACAGTCGTACTGCATAGTTGATAGGAAGCAATATCATACTTTTTTATCACCAGTATCTGTGAGCCTAGTTGTAGTGGAGGCAGATATTATCCATCTAATCCACCAGCTCATACCTGATTTTACCTCATCTCGCATCGATTCCTTATTTACAAGGTTGGGGGTCATTCACAAATGACCGCTGGGTCAGGGGATGCTGCCCCAGCGGTTTCAGATTGTTTTGTAGTTATCCATTCTAATATAGGGCTCCCAATGTCTTTAGGTCTAGACGCTGTGGGCATGAGTTCCCAAAATGTCAAGAGCTGAGTCTGGCAATAGTTGATATCCTGCAACCAAGCCTTGACAGATGGGGCACACTTGGTTTCCCCCAATGTTTGGCAACCCTGCGTTTGGTCAATAATATTAGTATAGCGTGTAGTTTCTGTGTGTCGGCTGGGGTCTCCTTCACGTACCCCAATAGCTCTATTAACGGAGTGGGTACCGTCCATTCATCCCGGACCTCCCCTACACTATTAAATATGTCTACCCAGTATTTCGCTGTGGGGGGCATTCCCAAGCTACATGCAAAAAAGTTGCTGACTTCACCCTACATCTCCACCAGTCAGCATCTGGTCTCAGGCCCATACAGGCAAGCTGGGAAGGGGTTCTGTAAAATCTATGCAAGTATTTAAAATGTATCAAGCGTAATTTATAATTAGGGGACAACATCCTTAGTTGGCCACAACAGAATTTCTATTGCTCATCTGAGAGTGGTGGGTTTATTCAGTATTCCAGACCTGTAGTGCTTCTATGCTTTGTCACTGGAAATGTAATTTGCATAGCACTGTATAGCCACGTGATGAGCCTGCGCTGTGACGGGACAGCCAGTATTTGCTCAAGGGCATGCAGTGTGGGCGGCGGGTTGGGAAATATGGTGTGTAGCTGGTGACATGATGCTCTTACACTGTGTAATATAAAAACAGTTCAGAGAAATTCGATGCTGCACCCTGTTCCACAGTGGGAGGGGATCAAAAGGTGTCATTGGATATAGCTCTGCAAATGTGTTCATTCCTAGTCTATTAGCCAGAGTTACGGTCCCTTTGTCCTCCAACCTTGGCAGCTGGGGGTTATGCGCCAATGGCATCGAAGGGGAATTACAAAATTTCCAGCTTTTCCGCATGCCTTCCCAGCCCCATCTCATCGTCTCAACCATATCTATTTCATCCTGGGGGCGCTTGTAGGGTTGGTATAATGCCACTGGGAGTGGAGTCGGCGCAACTCTATCAGCCTTCAACCGCCACATGTGGCTGGAATGGAGTGGGATGAGCCCAGTGATGTAAGTATTGTACTTGTGTGCAGTAGGCGTACAGCGGGATATCTGCGCACCTAAGCCTCCTTGCGCCAAGGGGAGAGTCATAAGTTCCCCTGATACTCTAGCTTGTTGTCCAGCCCACACCAGGGATACCATCAGAGATCGCATTGTTCTGAAGAAGGCCTGTTTAAGTGGGAGGGGGAGATTTATGAACATATATAAGCATTTTGGCAGGTCTATCATTTTGGCAATCGCTATATGCCCTACCAGTGAGAGCGGTAGTCTGGACCAGGTCTTGATTATGTTCTCCAACCGTGTCACTGCTTTGCCATAATTTGCCATCATTTTCATCCCAGAGCTCTTGTATATTTTGGCTGAGCCATATTCCCAAAGAACGCACAGGGCCGTCGGCCCATTGAAGGGGGTAATCTAGTTGATGAGGCAGGGTAAAAGTCGTTAATGGGAACAGGACCGATTTTGCCCAGTTAATCTGTATGCCAGACAGTCTCCCAAATCTTAGGATCTCACGCAAAACTGGGTTCAGATTGTCCACAGGGTTGTTAATATATAGAGTAATGTCATCCGAGTATAGCAAGACAATGATACCGCGGGTAGTGAATCCGAGACCCCTGGCCGCATGGTGTTGTCTAAGTATCGCGGCCAGTGATTCCATGGCAATAGCGAAAAGTAAGGGGGATGTGAGCACCCCTGTCTCGTGCCTCGAGTGATGGATTGTTGGGGGGAGAGCAAGCCATTTAATCTAAGCCTGGCAGTGGATGATGAATAGAGTAATTTTATCTGATTTATGTTGGTCGGACTAAATCCCATTCTTGCTAGCATTATGAATAGGCATTTCCATTTGAGTGAATCAAAAGCCTTGGTGGCATCAAGGAGCTCCGCCAAAGCTGGGAATTTAGGGTTTAAGTAGTGAAGCACTGCAGAGTTGTGTGCCGTGGACCTGCCAGGAATAAAGCCAGATTGATCAGGACTGGCGATCAAAGGTAGCAGGGGCTGCAATCTGTTAGCAGGGAGTTTAGCATCGATTTTCGTATCAATGTTTAGCAGTGAGAGGGGGGCGATACAACTCTCTTTCATTCGTAGGTTTCCCAGGTTTAAGCAGTGATAATATTATTGCTTCTCTTATTGTGGGAGGCACCATCCCAGACTCCTGAGCTTCCTCATATAATGCCAGGAGTGGGGCACTAGTAAATAGGCATAGGTTTTGTAGAATGCAGCTGTCAACTCATCTGAGCCAGGAGCCTTGCCAGAGGAGAGGCCGTTTATCACTTGTGTGACTTTCTCCACTGTGAAGGGCTTGTCTAAGTAGGCCCTATGGACTCTGCTAAGCCACAGCAGTTCTATTGAGTCCAGATAGGACTGAAGTTCCCCAGGAACCGTGCAGGAGGAGGAAGTGTACAATGTGGAGTAGTATTTTGTAAATTGGTCCAGTATTTCCAGAGAACCTCTAACCAAGTCCCGGTTATCATCTATGATTTCTGAGATGAACAATTCAGTATTGGGTGTGCGTAGGGTGTTGGTTAGGGTTCTACTAGGCCTGTTGCCCTCCCAATATCTACAGGCTTGGGCATATTTACCCAGGGACTTCACCTCCCTGACAGCTTTTTCTTCATATTCTGAGATATTATCCCTAATCTCTCCCAATATATTTGCGTCTTCGTTGCTGTAGTGTTGCAACTCAAGATCTCTGATCTTGGTTTCCAGTTTATTAAGAGTTTTTCTAATGGATTTTAATACCCCAGCTTGTCTTTATATGCATTTCCCACTGATTACAGCTTTGAAAGCTTCCTACAATGTAGCCTGAGTTCGCACTGAGCCAGAGTTAATTGAAAAATATACTACGATATCTCCTCTCTGATTTCTTCCCTGAATAATGTGTCTGTGAAGGGATATGGTGGGAGTCTACAGCAAGCCGCCTTCGGTGGACCGTTTGGTATTGACAGTTGCAGAAGGACCAGAGCGTGGTCCAACAGTATCCTAGGCAGGTTCTGTTTAGATGTGGTCCAGGCTGCTACATTTGGGGACACCAACCAGAAATCTAATCATGACCATGCATTTTACTGAGCAGTAATGCAAGTACCCTCAGTCACCGAGGGGTGTCTCTGCCTCCATATGTCCATTAAACCTCCCTCGGTAATGATATCATTGATACCAGCGTTTGATCTCGGGTGTAGCCTACAGTACCCTCCCTTCCTGTCCATGGCATCATCTACCAGTGCATTAAAGTCTCCCCCCCATATTATGGTGTCGTACCCCACGTGTTTATTTTGGCCCAAATTGCATGGAAGAATTCCGGCTTGTCCACATTTAGACCCTATATCGCCGCCAGGGTTACATGCTCTGTCCCTAGTTTACCTCCCAATATCACATATCTTCCTTCCTGGTAAACATGCAATACAGTCAGCGCCCAGGCCAATCTGTGCCTAATCTGTATGGACACCCCTCTGGCATAATTGGAGTAGATAGAAGAGTAGGTAGCCCCCCAGCGTCTATTGTGTAGCTTGGCGTGCAAGGTGCTGTTTAGCTGTGTTTCTTGGATGAAGCATATGTCGATATTATGCCTGGTTAGATACGATTGGATAAATCTGGATTTGCGGAAGCTACTTATCCCCCTAATGTTCCATGTAAGGAGATTATAAACTGTCATAGCCAGGTGGTTTTGGTACTCATGCATTTTTATGACTGGCTTCGTCTAGTAGTTTTCTTAAGATATTGCAGGGAGCTGTTACATGATGCCCTCAGATGTGAATGTGAGCATGGTATACAGGTAAGGCTTTGTATGGGACATGACTCATTGCTCCTAGTGCTTGGCTGATGCAGTTTTGTGCTGTCCTGGCTAACCCACGTAACAACCCTGAACTCCAATTCCCCAATTAGGTTGAGTATAAAATCCCTCCCCAACAAAAATACTGTGTGCAGTGTCCTGGACTTGTGCCAGGGGACTGTAATGGAAGTTCTCCCTGGGGGCATGACTATACTGGCTTACAGCCCGGCCTCGTGGTGGGGTGGCCGCACGTATGTGCGAGAACCCAGCAATTGCCCTACTAATGTGGTGCTGTAGAGGCAGTTGTGGCCTGCGGCTACATTGCTACGATGAGAAAATCAACTTGGCACAGACCATTACAGTACAGATAGCTTATGTCTATACCTGGCAGTGCATAGCACCACGAGTCATTCATTGTCACTAAGTCCAGTATCGTGGGGATCATTTGAGGACCACTTTGTTGCTCTATTCGGGCTCCCAATGTGCTTAGAAAACTTCATGGCGGATTTCGCGTCCATGAAGTGATGAACTGCCCCTTTCGTGGTTGATCTTCAGCTTAGCCGGGTACAACAATGCAGATGGTATGTCTGCTTGACGTAGAATCCGTTTGGCTGGCACAAATTCACGCCTAGCTGCCTGCAGAGCTGGAGTAAAGTCCAGGTATATGGAGATCTTGTTACCTTTATAGGTGATAGTTCCTCTTTCCCTGGCCAGTCGGAGGATGGTGTCCTGATCACGATAATTCAATATATTCATGCTAGGATTGGTCTCGGCGTGGCCCCCACCGTAGGTCTGGGTCCCAGAGTTCAATGCCCCCTTTCTACTATGAACAGTGCAGATAGGCCAGGGTCAAACAGTTCGCACATCAGTTCCTCCACAAATGTTTCCATCTTCGCAATTGCTGTTTCCGGGATACCCGTAATTTGTAGATTGTTTCCACATGAGCGGGCGTCTAAGATTCGTTCTTGCCCTTGATAATGTTGCACTCTTTGTACATATTGAGCAATTGTTCTTTAGTTTCAAGTTGGAACTTATGTATCTTGGTAGAGAGGTTGTCTAGTTGGTCCAGGCGCACTTCATGGGTGTCCACCTGTTGCTTTACCTGGTCGAGCCTTGAGGTAAGTATGTCCAACTTATTTTCAATGGTTTTTAAACTGGTTTTCAGGCTGAGTAGCCGGGCACGGAGATGACTGCCCCCCTCAGCACCCTCTTTTCCACTTGACTCCATATCAGTGTCTACCTCGTCATCCATGTGTCGGGTGAGTCTTTTGTGTTCAAAAGTGAGTTTGGTTTGCTTAAGGTCATGTTTCCCCATGGTTGAACAATCTGCCAATGCAGGATCAGAAGTCTGGCACAAGGTTCACTAAGCGCCACCAGATCTTTCTCCGAAGAGGTTCGTGACCCTGTACAGGAATGATATCCAAGGTTCTCTCTGCCTCTCGGCAGTTTCCCAGGGCGGCACGGATGAGTCTTATGAGATTTCTCCTTTTTGGGCCAGGGGTGTGATCAGTCCCTTAAAAAAAAATGTCAGTAGTCACTGTTCTCCCCGCACTGTAGGCGCGTGTAGGCTCCCAAGGAGTCAAGTCAGGCACCAGTGGGTGGTGCCATCTCTCCTGCAAGATATTTAGGATAGTTTGGGCCTCAAACACAAGCCGAGCACCCCACACCCCCTCAGTGTATCTGCTATGTAAGGCTGCCCGGGGGGGGGGGTTGCGCAGCGGCCCGCCCCTTGGAGGGCAGCCGCCTTAGTGCCACAGGAAGGCACAGGGGTGGGAGGTCGAGTCCCTGGGCTAGTCCGGGGGAGACCCCAACAGATAGCTGTTTCCGGCGAGGGCGGGAAGGAGACAGGGGTACATATACTGTCTCCGCCCCCTCCTCGTCCTCTTGTCCGCTCGTTCGCCTTGACGCCGTTCGCTCCTCGGGGTCTTGCGGCGGGTTGTTTCCGGGTTGTTCGTCATCTCTGTTATCCCGGTGAGTGTTGTTGGGATGAGAGCGAGAGCCTTGGTGGAGCGTAGAGCTCTTGGATTGTGTGTGGGAGGCCCCGGCTGGGCCGGATTTAGGGCGATGCGACCGGGGCCATCGCACCATGTGCTGGCTTCTTGGGGGCGCCGGGTTTGAAGCTTATTATGCTATTTGAAGCACCGGATGCTGCGTCTCTGTATAGTTGTGGTTTTGACTTCGGTGAAGTTCGTGCAGAGGGTTAATATGCCTGCTGCGAAGAACGAGTGCCAAATAGATTACAGAGTGCGTATGATGTAAATAGGTCAGCTGGTTATTTTTTTTTTTTCAAAAGAGGCATCCTTTGTTACTAGCAACTCATAACTTACAGTACCACGCCAGGAGATGTTCTCCGGTGACTGTGATTTGACCGCCCCCCCTTACCCCTAGGAAAGGCGGCCAAGAGCGGCCATTGCCGTGGCTGCGGGCTGCCTTGGAGGGGGGGGGGGGTTGAAAAGCTCCTGGGGTGCAGAGGGCAGCGGCACCTCTCCCCTGGCAAGGGCAGCGGTCGGCGATCTGGGGGCGAGAGGTAGCTCACATCGGGCCGGAGTATCTTGGTTCAGCAACCCTCCCCCTCCTCTGGGGTTTCGGCCCCTCCCCTTGTTGTCGAGCTGGCTCGGGGCCTCGGCCCGTGGGGGCCAGATGTTGAGTGCGTGGGTGGAGGGGGCAGTGAGCGTCGCGAGGTGCCGCACTCTGCTGCTTTTCCTACGGCGGGCCGTATCAAGCCCCCGGCCAGATGGGTCATGTTGTGGATAGGGGGGGGGCAACGACTACCATGAGGGTACCCAACAACTCTTTAGGTGGGGCGGGAGCATGGTCGGGACGCTCCTCCCTACGCTTATCGGCACTATGGAGTGTCGGTTTCAGGGCCCCTGCCCGCGGGGACTTGATGATGCGTGTTGCGGGGGAGGGGGCGCCCCGTTGCTCCCCTTTCGTTTCTGGTTAATCCAGCGGAGCCGGTAACAGGGTTCCGGCCAGCATGGGCCGGATGTTGTGTGCTGGGGGGGGGGCTGCGAGTGCCGCGAGGCCCTCCGCCACGGCTCCCTCCCTTTCTACTGGCTGTGGCCTAGGGGGCGCAGTTTTAGGGAGTGATGGCATGCACTCTAGAGCCTGCACTCACTCCACTATGAGTATGAAACTCACGCATGTCCTGCGTGCCCCGTGGCCTCTCTCAATAGGTGTATGATGGAATATCTCTGTCGGAAATGTTGTTTGACATCATAGCGTGCCCGAATTATCGTTTACTAAGGTATTGTTCTCTTCAGTGTAGATTTTCTCATATTATTCCCAATGGTGTGATATGTGGGTAAGCTATAGGGAGTACACGCTATTTTGGTGGCTATAGTTGGGACGTGATATTTATGTCGGATTATATCCCGACAAGGGTATTCGGGCTTCATACCCTCCCACCTTTATTGACCAGATGCCCCTGCTCCTTACTGGGGTAGCCTCCGCACTTTTTAGCAGCATGGCGCTGGTGTGCACTACTGGGTCGTTCCCATCCCCAGCCCCCGGGCATTACAAGACGGACGTGAACGCCTGGCAGATCTTGATATGATGCTCACCCACGCTGCTATGCAGCGGCGCTTAGCAACCCCAGGCTTTACTAGTTGCATTACTGATAACGCTGTCTATCGACGCTCACATCTTCCACTCGGATTGCATTACAGGAAGTCACTCCACCGCATGCCAGGCTTTCTTTACTTAAAATAAACCTTTTAGAGTTAGACTGTTTATCCAATTTTATAGGCACCGTTGGCAAGACAGCCAGGCTACTCAACATGTAATATGAAGCAAGAGAGTGACATTCCTGTGCCTAAGGTACATGGCAAAGCGCTCTCCTCACCCGATGGAGCATTATAGAACACAAAACCTCAGACTGGGATCTCGGTAAGGCCAACATATTTGTGCGCACATGATTGATTCCGCTTTTAAAGAGGCATCCTTTTGTTACTTGCAATTGATAACTTGAGGTCCTAATATTCAACAGTGTGCTACAAACGTTCATCTAGAACTGCATACACACCGCAATGCATTCATTATTAGAACAGTGATTAATGTTGCACAATTACACAAAGTGTCTGTACGCTGTGAATTAATTAGTGTTGTAATTTTCGGCTTTTAAAGTGATTGCAATTTGTGTTCTATCAAAAGGGCCGCATCTGAATTTCTTGGCACAGGCATGTTTACAAGCAGTTATTTGCTACAGCACCATATGCTTGTCTGGTTTGTGTTCCCACAATCGCTTTTACCTTGCGAAGTTGGGGCAGAGGGTTAATGTGCCTGCTGCAAAGAACGTGTGCCAATTAGATTACAGAGTGCGTGTGACGTAAGTGGATCAGCAGGTGGCTGTTTTCAGGAGAGGCATCCCTCTGTTGCTTGCAATTTGTAACAATGAAGTCCTGGTATTCGACAGTGAGCTCAGACGTTCATCCCAGAACTGCATACACACCGCAAGGCATACATTGTTAGAACATTGATTGATATTGCAAAAAGGGTTGATATAGCTAGAAATCGCCTCTGAGCTTGTGTTTCTCCACACCAAGCAATCTTGGGCCAGGCTGCCTACTAGTAGGGATGTCATGGGGTTCCTACATTTTGAATTTGTTTGCTTTGTAACATTCCCTGCACGCTGATTCGCACGCGTACTTTTGACTCTGCGTGGCTAGGCTGCCTACCAGTAGGGATGTCGGGGGGTTCCTACACTTTGAGTTCGTTGGCTTGGGTAAAATTTTCGGTACACCGACTCGCACGCGTACGCTTGATTGTCTCTGTGTGGTTGTGCGAGATGTCCCACCGCGGCGGCGGCGGGCCTGAGCGGGACTGCTGGGCCTCGAGGACGGCTCCACTGGGGGTCCAGCAGGCAGGTAGAGGCACTTGGTGGGGCCCAGTCTGCCCTGTCCCCACCTGGTTGGGGCGGCCGTGCACGCATCCGGTGAGCTGCCCACCATTCCCCACCCCACACGCTACGTTGTGTTCCTTCGTGGTGCAGGGCGTGGCCCTGAGGGAGGCATGCTGGTGGCGGCCGCGGCCCGCTGTCCACCACCTGGGCGGGGGCCTCTCGCGACCAGGAGCGGCGGCCCGGGGGTCAGAGTCAGGCCAGCACCTGGAACTTCACCCGGGCCTGCATTATATTTAAAAAAAAAAAATATGATAGCGTGTTGCCAAGCAGTGGAAAGCCCTGCAAAGCTGCACTGGTCACCTTTCTATAGATTATTGCGGTATTTAAGTATTATGCTGGTACTAATGAAGTGCAACCTATGCCCAGAAAGTAAACCAAGTTTTTAATAATATGTGGAAATAATGAAGTATACCATTACTAGATGGCCGTATTGTGCCACATTGTTTGCCTTTTCTTGGTGCGGTTTTACTCGACCCAGCTACATTATTGTCCCTCACAGCCACATCCTCCAGGGGTAGCAGAGGGCCTGAAGCAAACAGATAATTATGTAAGCAAATGCTGGCACCGGGCGACTAGGACTGGGGGTTGAACGTGCGGAGATGTGGGGCGGGCAGCAAGGTTGCGCCGCTCTCCTCTCGTGCAAAAGTGAGGAGGTATGTTCGATAGATGTTACATCTTCAGTTTCTGAATACATTGGTCCGAGTCACTCTGTTGTCACTTAGTTTCAGCTAGGAATACTTTTGCAGCTGCTCATGTTTAAACGAGACTCTACGCACTTGGGGTAACACAATCGTGCAGTGGCAAGCGTTGTTCCCAAACCCCTCTGGGTGATGGCAGTGGGGGGTCGGCGCGCCACTGTAATTACAGAATGGTTACTGCTTGAAAAGTGCTGCGAGGGGAATACCAGGCGTGTAGCGAAGGGCTGGTGATTTGGTTCTTAGGCCCCTCTGTTATGTTTTCGTAAGCAGGGAGGTAGCATCGGTTCTAATATCGGTTGTAATTTTCAGGCACAGCACTGGTTCAGGTGCAGTGCTTTCAGGCTCCTCCTGTTTCTTGGTAGTTAATTGGTCTTCTGACGGCCCGCCCGGCAACTCTGGGTAGCTGTATTGCTGTGGCCGCACATCCAGTTAGGGCCGGGGCCCATTTAAGAGAGAGAGACTCAGAGGAGTCCACTAACACTCCGAGCATCAGTAAGTAATGTAAGTTTGCCTATGTAAGCGCGGCGCTCGGACGTGGTAAGTCCGCTAGAGCTATTATGGTTTATTTACATGGCGTGTCGAGCTCTAGCTCGCGGAGTCGCCCTCCCTCGCCATGATCCTTCAGCACAAGAACAGCACCATTTCTGTCTCCTTTCCCGTGGGTCGAGCATAGGACTGGTGCCATAGGTTGTAGGTCACCGAGAGGTAGCGCTGCACTATCTGGCTGTTATTAACTGCAGGTTGTGGAGCACTGGCAACAATTTTATGAATGGCCGTCGAGTGCTCCTCTGGGTAGTGTCCTTTGGTAGTACGTAGCTTGAGGCAGTGAGGCCGCATTTTGCCGCACATAGGCATTATTTTACGAGTAGGATGTACATCCTTCATCGGGATGGGCTCTGGGCCCGTAGGTATCCCTGTGCCTTCTGATTCTAATAATATTGACCTAGTGGCAAGGAACCGCTAGGGTGGTTTACGTGTGCTTCAGCAAGTATATCTCCCTGTTTGTCCACGCGTTGTAAGACGGGGGGGGGGCACCTAGCCCTGTGCTGATTTAGTTGTCACTACTGTTAATAGTATTAAACACATCGGGTACTCGTGGTACTGTTATTTGCACCAAACAGGTACTCTAGGGCGCATGTCCTCCATTACACACATCTCCAGATAGGACTGCCCCTCCCCCTTCAATTCTTGGAGCATTAGGGGTCCAAATACTTTGGGGCTGCTAGGCTGGGACAGAGGTGGTGGCGAGCTCCCACACCATTCGTTAGGAGGATTTCATAGAGTCTTGGGGCAGGTCACAGGCCGCTTCCTCTCGCTGTGTTTGTTCATCAAGGTGTGGTCGGGTCAAGTGACCAAGTGACTGAGGAGAGAAATAATCGCATGGTATATCTGGGCATGAAGGAACGCCAGGCAAGAGGGTAGCATAGGCAGATAGTAGTACTTATCGGGGACTGGAGGTGGGGCTCAATGGCATGCCGCCACGCAAGGGGACCATGTACCTCGGTCACGTACATCAGGCAGTGACATGTGAACTGGGACCAATTGTCCTAGAATATACGGTTGGTCGGTTGGGAAGCTGGCTTGGAGGGAGCACTAATCGGTGCGCCACAAGGGCACGTTTTTGTTTCATAGAAGGCTTAATTGTTACTTTTATGGCATGTTGCCAGTTGCTTTAGTTATGCGCATGTTTTTTGGCAGTGTCAGAAACATTCAGTACGCTATGCTGGTGGTTAGCCTGTTGTCATGCTGTTCAGAGGTATTTTAGCTCAGGCATGGCCAAGCATGGGTTATAGGCCGGTGGTCTGCCCTGGGATTCGTGTTAACAGGCAGGTGAAGCAGCAGAACTTGGAGGGGCTTGGGTTTGACCTCTGAATACTAGGGCGGACCCTGGTTGCTCACTTAGTAGCCCGCCCCTGAGTTCGACGAAACAGGTACCTTGATGCAAGAATCGGTACCGGGTAACTTCCCCCGCCCTCCAGCACTGGCTGGCAGCTATGCAGGTTGTGGAAGTGGCCTTCCAACAGGGGCCTATGGTCCATATGATCAAGAGAAACTCCGGGGTAACACTTTTGGGCTACAAATCTGCAGGAGAACAATTGATGGGCGTTGTTCTCCTCCGTGGTCACCCTGATCTGTCTCTCCCTGGTATACAAGCAGAATTTAGGAGGGCAAGGCTTTACATTTGGTGGTGACTGATGGAATACGATGGGCGTACTCCAACGGAGTGAAGGAGGAAGTAAGGCAGGCTTGTCAACTCTTACCTCCTCCCGCATGGGCACTGCCAGGCAGGAGTGCCTTGGCAAAGAGATTGTTATTTAGCCATGCAAAGGCAACCTTGGACCATCGCCTAGTTTAGGTTTAAGGTCATTTCAGTCAAATCCACGGGGGAATTAGAAAGGATGGGGGAACCTGTCCTGATTGTGCCCGCTGGCCGCCGGCCCGATTGGGCGTAGACTTGTTTTGGCTGGACCTGGAAGAAGCCCGGTATCAGTATGCTGTAGGTATAAAGGCCTACCAGAAGCCATGCGCAGTTGCGCAGAGCAAAGAGGTCTTGGCTTCATCAGGCATGGTCTTATACACGCCAAGTCCACAGGGTGCTTGGAGGGAGAGGGGGTGCACCTCTCTAGTTTAGGCATGGACCTTTCCTACTGGACCTAGGGGAAGCTTGGGCTGCAGCAGGTTGTAAGTAAACGGGTCTACCTTGGGGGGGGGGCCCTGGTAGTGACGGTGGCCACTCCCAAGGCTGTGGAGGAGTTACAGGGCGATCCAGGGTCTGCACATACCAAGGGGTACATCATGCAGCAGCACCGCGGGGTGCTAAGCCAGGATACCCAGGGATGTTTTAGCGTGTCCCCTGGAAGAACGACGGCGCCCCGTTAACCGAAAGGCGGTTGTGGGTCTGAGCAACCGGGGGTTGCCATGTATGCTCCGCCCACCCATCACGGGGGGGCGTGTGAAGCAAGTGGACTGGTGGTCCACGGATGGGAGGGGTGGACCCTCCCAATATTTGGTATACACCAGTTGGCGTTGCCATGGTGACTCTAGGCTTATCAGATGGGCAGGCGGCATAGGGCTGGCCTGCCCTGGGATCACCCGTAAGATAATCCACCTTGTTTGCACATTGGTTATGCTAATAAACCTGCAGCAATATTTCGCCACTTACATGACAGTGTCGTGTGTTTTATTTATGTACTTATGTACTTATGTGCTTTGTGATAACTGTTGCCGATATTGGCACTAGGCCCACAACAATGTGCCGCTACTCTGTTCTGTTGCGGCTGTTCAATTCCAACTTGGGTTAGATAGCCATGTACGGGCCCACGCACCGGTGCTGTCTCACACATCGCGCCCCAGTATTCTTCTGTGCGGCTTCAGGACTTAGGGCTGTTGCTACTGTTTTACAGGGTGTGCGCACGGCCCCGGCTTGTGGGTTTACGTACTCAGGCCAGGTATGAAGGGCTGCGGATACACTGAACACCAGTAACCCGCCTGGGGCGTCACAGCACACACAAGGTCACAGCGCACTCGGCAAGGGCCGCTCACAACATGCTTCCTCGGCTCGGGCTGGCTGGGTTTGAAACTGCATTAGGCTACACACTGTGATTTATTTCTGCCCAGGTCGACGTTGGCGGCTTCTTGTTTCTTGATCGCTCCACCAGTCGTCCTGCCTGCGTTTCGTCTTGACCATGCGCCAAGCCCAGCCGGGCATGGCCTCTCGCACAGGGAGTTGTGGGGAGTCCGCTCGCAGCGTCCAGCCTCAGCCCCGTTCTGACAGGGTAAACCCAGTCGCCAACGGCCGGGGGGCCACGTCCCTTAGTCCTCAACCGCAGATGGGAACAGCAGCTGCACCCACCTCAGCGTATGACCAGGAAGCCCCTGCAGGCCTCACAGCCAGGCCGTCTGCATCACAGCGGATATCTTCCAGGTCACCGGCGTTTGAAGAGCCACAGCAGCCTCGCGGTCCGCCGCCAGCCCCTGGCGCCTCTACACTCTGCCTGCGTGCTTTTTCGGACGATTGCAAGCATTCTTAGAAGCAGGATTGTTTGGGATTTTGTTGCGAACGGCAGAGCCCTCTCAACAAGCGGCCATCTTGCTGCTCGGCTAGCCACGGCCCGATCAAGTACATAATTAATTAATGACAAAAGCACAAAACTATGATATTTGGCCAGAAATCATTGGTAAAATCTAGGATTGATCACTCAATGGAGGTTCCATTCAGATCTTTATTGAACTCTACACATTGTGTGGAGCTGGGTATTGGATTAATCTTGGTTTAATTCTTAAGTGTTGTCAGTCTGAGCTAGTGACTTCATTGCGTGCTTCGGTATGCTTGTCAGTTTTTAAGATTTAGGCTCTTGACTACTGCTTTTGTGGCAGTCATACTGCCTTCAGATTTTAATTCCGATTAGTTTGGCTTTTTGAAAAGTCCATGCTGGATACATCGCTTCCTGCTCAGGTGCAGTGAGAAATCACAAGCTTTTGGAAAATCCACTAAGTCTCACCTTTGAGACATTTTGAATTTAGAGATGGTCTTTAGCAATGCTGTGCAGTATCCCAGTTGATGTGCACATGGCTAATGAAGAAAATGGTGTTATAATGCAGCAGATGCAGCTGGGTCAGTTTATATCCTGGTGCATCACACATGCCCATGCCTGCAAAATAACACGTGTTTTTTTCTTTCTTTTTATTTACCCATCCGAGTTGGGTCCGCACGGGTGAGAGGGTGTAGGTGGGGAAGCAAGAAGGAGGACAGGGCAGGAGCAACATAGAGGGTGTGGGGAGGCCACTGTGGGCAGTTAGAGAAGCACAAGAGTGAGAAAGGTAAACGTGGAGCTGGGAGTGGAGAAGCAAATGGGAAGGACAGAGCAGCATGCAGGATGGCAGAGGAGATAGTAAGAGAGAGCAGCCAGCGGCGGACAGCTGGAAAACATGTGCACCCTTCTGGAGGGATTAAGCAAAAATAAAAAAAATAGTTCCCTAAAAATGTGCAGTGGAAGAATACAAGTTAAGATGCTATGCTCCGTGGGAGGAACAGAAACAAGCTGGCCAAGGCAAACCATTGAATAAGAACCAACCAAGGAAATGAGGGTGACAGTAAAGCCAACCAATGGTAAGCGATGGGTGGTTTCTAAGCCCATTGTAAGCTGACAATAAGTCTATTGGAAACAGACTGCTTGCGCTGTGTGGTGAGCGAGACCTACCAAGCCAAGAGCAGCCAAGAAGGCTGTCTGAGATCTGGACCAGCTCCTAGCAGCCAAACAGCTGCTGTAACACTCTTCCCTAGTCAATGAGAGGTCACGAGGATGGGGTCTCTCTATATCTGACACTGCCTTAAGTTCAAGCTTCCACAGTGGCATATGATGGAATGTTCAGCCGGTGATGGGTTGAAGTAAGACATTTCACAAGCCCTTTGCCCTGCTGTACTGCCCGATGGAGCAATAGACTACTGGGCAGGAGCCTAGTCACAGCGGTGCTGACAACTGCAGGAGAGCTGCAGATGAAAATGAATAAGAAATGAAAGTCTGTGTGGAGGAAGGCCTCTGAGAACTGTGTGTCAGCAGCCAGGTCGGAGTTCTTTTTATTTTCCTTTTTAATTCCATGTATAGCATGCTTTTATGGTTTTTATTAACCGAATAAAGTATTTAGACTGACTGACTGGATATATATGGTGGGTAGTGTAATTGGTATGTTAATTTTATTTATCTTCTTTGTAGTTGAATTATGTGGTGTGGATATGAAATGTGTGCATTTGAATTGTGCTGTGTGGAACTGTGTGGAGAGGTTTGCATTTGTGGCGACAAAAAAAACCAAATGGGTAGCAGCTTTGCTTTAGATCTGTTTCTTTCAGTGTTAAAAAGAATGAAAAACTGATGTTTGGATACATAAATAGAGACCTTGTGGATCTCCTTGTTATTATGTTTATGGGCAGGATGGAGTAGCGATAGAGGCAATAAGTGCAACCTATCAGAGGAGATGGTGCTCCCCGTTCTCCCGGTTTTCCCTTTATTTTGCACCTGTGAGGCGCAAACAGCTAGGAGCAAAGCATTTATATTTTTCCCATTCATATGCATCGCTAATCCAAAACCATTTGCCTAAGGTTACCATATGTTTCTGTTTCAACAGGAAACGAATTTTCTATCCTTGTGCTTTAGAAACTGTTGCATTTCGGCTGTTGGAGTTATGGTTGCTTTAACTGAACAATGTACCGAAGGAATTAAACATATGAAAATAAGTTGTATTTGTGCACAGAATTTCACAACATAACTTTCTTGAAAATCGACACAAAATTGGTGGTGGTCAAGTTGTATATCAACACCAGAAAGATGAAAGGCTGGGTTGGCTTTGGTAGAATTACATCAGCGGTTAACAAAAGTCACATACCCTGATGAAAAGCATTGGCCATTAAAGGATTTTAAAGGGAACATTTGGAGAATATACTTCATGCTCCTCTAACATGGATATTACATTGTTTGATTCTGGTGAATTCGTAATACTATCTGTTTTATGATTCAGTTGAGGCAGCAGGGTAAACATCACTATCTCCTCTGCTTAGCATGTTCCTAGTATGACTTCTGAAACCCTACACGTGTGGCTGACAATAGTGTGTTCTGATTGCTGCACAACACCAGTTATGACAATGGATTTAACGCAAAAAATATTCACTGAACGTTTGTGCTTTTCATTCTGTGACTGTCCCCATTAAATCCAGCTGAAGGCTGAGAAGTGTTCTTTGCATACTGCCTTTTCCATATCGAGTTGAAGACTATTAAAGGAATAGAGCAAAGGTGGGAAGCAGCCATTGCAGGCACCAATCACAATGTGTATTTAAATTTGTGTAAAGTGCTAAATTATGGCGGGAGACATTTCAATGAACTAGAGTAAATGGGTGGACGGCAGACATTGCGACTAATTGCATTTAGCTTAACTGAACTCTCAGAGTAAATAAATGAATAACACCTTTTAATGTGAAGGCATAGTCATGAGAATGGATTTAATGCAAAAAAATAGAACTTGTGTAATTGTGTTCATCCCAATGGAGCCTCTTGGCACAATACAACAGCTGTTAGTTATCAAAATGAATGGCTCCTATGTTACTAAAAGGTGAGAGGAGAGGCCAGGATTTAAACTCGTGCTCTAGGATTAAACACAGATGACGGATACATTTATTTGATTTAGCATCCAGACCCAGTGCAATTTCCTGAATAAAATAAACAAGCATTTGCAATGCAATCGGTCTCGCCTTTGGGACCTTATAACTATTTAGCTATGCAGCACATTAGCCTGGGTGCTGAAACATCTACTGTTCTTTGACATGTAGGGAAAGTAAGCACCAAACTGCATGGGAAGAAAGTAGTGCTTACAATACTACTGTGCAACACTCGAAGTAAAGGGGCCAGTAGCCATGGAAGGATACAAATGACGACATGGGCGTCATAAGGGGGGACCAACAAGCCTAAACCTAATCGGAAGGCAGCATTTAAGACAAAAACCAATTAAAAAGATGGGCAGAGAGTGGGCAGAGCTTCCACGGAGCTTCCACTCCATACTGAATACTACATGCCTCACAAAGAGAGCAGCGCACTGACATGAGCTGCACATTTTCCTCTTTGTACCCCTTAAGATACATTCTGCTGAAAAGACTGACAACAAAATAGTGGTTGAGAAACTAGCCATCAAATTCAGTCCAGTTGTTAACCTGGGAAGATGCACTCTTGGCATAATGGGCAGATAGGGTGAGAAACAGGCCCACATTAGATGTCTGGTTTTCTTCCTTATGTTGCCAGCTTTGATTGCTCTTCCAATTGTTATCTGGGTTATTTAGCTAAAATAGCTATAACTCTGGGTACTTTGTAGATCTCATGAGTGCTCGTTAATATGTGTTATGTAATCTAGGCTTTAGTACTGTCACTATATTTAATATGGAGAGCTACCAGTGAAGAACAGATCCAGAGACAAAGTAGTGCCAGGCCGGATTACGCACACCCATGCCCCCACACAAGTAAATGCACACCCCTCACTTGCTTACATACACAAATACATTACCCAATAGGCAAGAGCAGTGAAGGTGAGGCTGACCAAAGAGGGTGAGGTGGAGAGTCCAAGGTGAGGTAGAGAGAGAGAAGGATGAGGTGAAGAGAGGGGAAGGTGAAGCAGAGAGACGGCTTGTTAATAAGAAGAAGAGTGAGGCAGGATGGTGAGAAAAAAAGGAGGCTGCTGAGGGGAAAAAAGAGGGTGAATCGGACAGATAGGCAGGTGAGCAAGGGGGAGAGGAGGACAAGAAACAGGGGAGGATAAGCAAAAGACAGAACGGCAAGGAAGAGAGAGAAGGGTGGGGTGGAAAGAGAATAGTGAAGTGGAGAGAGAAGGGTAAAGTAGAGTGGGAGTAAAATGGCACAGTGAGAGAGGATGGTGAGGTAAGGAGAGAGTGAACATAGAATAAAGTGGAAAGAGAGGAGGGTGAGGTGAGAGAAATCTAAGGGGTGAAGTGGAGTATGAAGGGGCACAGGTCAGAAATAAAGCTGGTTAAGGATGAGAGTAGTAGGATTAGGTGAAGAGAGAATACAGTGAGATGGGAGGAGGTAGAGGGTGAGATAAGCGGGACAGCAGGGTGAGGTGCAGAGAAAGGAGGGTGAAGCCAGACAAGAGGAGGGAGACACTGAGGGAAAGGAGGATTGGATGGAGAGAGCAGAAGAGATGAAGCCCCTCTAGAAATACACAGTTAAAACTAGTAGACAAAACCTGAAAGAAGGTATTGTGTGCAGCTCACATTCGCACAAGACCATCCAGCATTCCTAGACCCAGGACTCACACCACTAAGACAATCCCATTCATCTTTATGGCACACCAATGCTTCTTCATGACCCTCCCATATCTTAAATCCTGTAATAATAAGTGTAGTTTACATGATACATCATCGATAACATGGTGTGTTCCAAATATAATGTCTATCAGCAGTGCCAGCCTTCCCAACAAAACTTCACATTCCTTTGCGTTTTACTGCGGTAGATAGACATTATTGAATAATTAGATGTATTCATTATTTTTTTTAAATACATGCTTAAGTATTGCTCAAACATTTCTCACTTTGCAATGACAAGTTGTTATATCACCAACATGAACATACATTGTAAATCGTGCATTTTGATTAATTCCAAGGCTATGTGATCCGCTACGACTGCCAAGGAGGGTATGAAGTGGTTACAACAGACCTCACCATGAAGAAATAATGTAATTGTCAATGTTAATTAGATCAGTTACAACAGACCTCACCATGATGAAATAATGTAATTGTCAATGTTAATTAGAGCAGTTACAACATCCTTCACCATGATGAAATGAAATAATTGTCAATGTTAATTATATTTCCAACTATTTTTCTAGGACTTGTTTTCTCCTTTCTAGTGTCAGGTGTGCAGCGTAGTTGGCGCTATACCAAATAAATAAACGAGTACATTTATGACTGAGTATTCTTGAAGTCAAATCCTTACGGTCATTTGCATGTTTATTTTGTGGACAATGCGTGTGGGCATCCTATGGGACTTGTGATGCGCGCGGAATATGGCCTCAACGGACCAGCCACCAATAACTTTAGTGGGAAACGCCGAAAAGAGATGGGTTTAATTTATGATTTATGAATATTCCAGTGCATACTGTTATAATGTAAATTCCTATACCAATACGCGTCTTGCTGTTATTTTCCTACGTGAAGACAAGTATGAGATCATCATCATTTTACGCATCACTGAGCCACCTCGACGTGGCAGTGGGTGGGATAACACAAATTCAGAATCGTGGCTTGCTTCACTTTAGAAGCTAACCCAACAGCCATTTTGAAACAGAGCTTGATCTTACATTTTTAGATAGAGCAGTGATACCCTTCAAATAAAATGCTTCGTTACCTTAACAAAGAGTATTACCAATCTGATTTTGAAACTGACCCACTCTGTTTTATACAAAAATAAATAAATGTGCACATATTTAAAAATCATTGAATCACATGTTTGTCGTCAGTACGCATTCCATTAAAATAGCTTTTCTATCAGGCAAATAAATAAATTAGTTTTCCTTTCAGTATGTGAACGACAGTTCATGCACAACAAAACAAAGGTTGTGAAAATAATGTATGACTTTCGTATCTTCTTCTGCATTCTTTTCCTTTTTTTCTGTCTTTGTCGTTTAGGTCTGGCTGTTTAGTCCTTACATTTTTGCTGCTGCATAGGTTTGGTGTTTGAGGGCACATAATAAGAACGTCTGAGGGCAATCAAAGATCAGAAGGAAGCATTTAAGACAAAAGCCAATGAAAAAGATGGGCGGAGCTTCCACAGAGCTTCCACGCCAAACTGAATACTGCGCTGCAACGCAAGGCTTGACCTAAAAACAAGTAAAGGAAAACACATGCAGATATGCACAGACGCTGGCATGTATCTAAAAACAGGATGTTAAAGCACCAAAGCTCTATTTTCTTTGTCTTTGAAAAGTATTTTGTGAACAAAATGAGGGAGGAGGGTGGTAAAGCCATCGGAGGGCGGTGGGGGTGTTGAGTTAAATTACGGGAAATGGGAGGAGAGCGCGGGGGTGCTAAGCAGAGGTTGTTTTAAAACTTCCAAAAGACTAAGGGGCATATTATCAAGCACGGCGTTAAAACTATCGCCGCTTTAGCGGCTGGAAACTGCTGCTAAAGCGGCGATAATGGGCTTGATAATATGCCAAAGAGAATTCCAATAGAAGCCCATGTTGACACCAGAACATGGGCTTCTATGGGAATTCTCAAGGCAATATTATCAAGCCCATTATCGCCGCTTTAGCAGCAGTTTTCTGCCGCTAAAGCGGCGATCATTTTAACGCTGTTTCTTGATAATATGCCCCTGAGTGGTCCCGGCTATAACTTCATTGCTGCCGAAGGTAATTTTAGTGTTTACATGTATTAAAAAAAAGAAAGAAACAGATACACATTTCGAAATCATGTGAAAACCAAAAAGCTACTACTAATATGACAACAAAAAGGGCGGCACTCCCCCACTTGCCAAACTAACCTTCACCTATAGTCAACAACAAACTCCCCCCTTAAATCCTAGTCTCCGTGATCACCCTCTTTGTGTTGCAGTTTTATGAGAGAATGAAGAGTTTTATCCAGAATCATAGGATATTTCGCTGAGGTCGAGACCAACGTGTGCTGCTGTGGTATTTCACGTTTAAATAGCCACGTTGATCTGTTCAATTGTCAACCTAACCCTGGTCGATGAATGTATTCTACCTTATTACCCGCTCACCTTATGCTGCAAGCCCCACGAGCAATGAATAAAGGGAGTGCTAGGATCTGCTGGGGCAGTGAATTAAACAGATGCTCTCCTGCTCGTGACTCTGCTGTCGGAAGTTCTTCGGCCAGGACAGCATGCAATGGGCATAAAGCGTTACTGTGGAGAGCTATTTAAAAAAAAAACATTTGTAGGGAGGTGTGTTTATAGGTGGGGCTGTTGAAAATGGTTTGTTGCCGGAGGATGGCTGACACATTAGTGTGATAGAGTCAACTTCAGCTCAGAGTGTGGCTCGAAACATTACAAGACACACACACACAGCAGAGCACACGCTCAGTGCTTCCCTGTTGCAGGGGTTCGAGTGCATGGGTCAAAGGTATGCAAAATCATGGGCTAAAATGTTCAGAGGCAGCAGCGTTTAAGAATACTGCACTGTGCGCATTCAAAACCCCCCCTCAGGTGTACGGTATAGGGAGATCGCAAAGGGTTTTGTCAAAGCTGCTTTGCTTGTATCAGGCATATCAATATATGTCCCTCTGTAACAGGAGGGATACTTCTGTGATCTCACTTATTGCCACGGAATTTATTTGTTCAATGTCGTCATGTGCCGTATTCACCCATTCTTTGCTTTTTAGCCAAAGGGAAAAACAATAAAAAATGTGGCAGCCCACAATATAAACAAAGCTTCCGGGGAATAGTGGGTTAAATCCACAGTGGATGGGTTCACACTCTGCAACTCTGGTGGGGATGCCCAGTACGGGTTATCTCACAGGGAAAAGCCAGGACGGGTTCCCAATGCAAGTGCCGAGATGCCCAAGGGTAAGTCGAGCGCTATATAAGATGTGCTCCGGCAGATGGCTAGTGCCATTGGCAGCCCAAGGAGGGGTAACATAATCTGACTCCGCTGCCCGGCTTGAGCCCTTGGGAGGGAGGAGCGGAGAAAGGGCACAATGAAAGTAAAACCAATGCTGTGCTGATGAAAGGGGCTCCAAAGAGTTCCACATAAAATAGAAAATATACATCCAAAAACAGCACAACCCTCCCATAAAAGAAGAAAGTTCTTAATTTTTACAGTACAGAATTCATCATGTCATATAAAAACAGAGAAGAAGCATATGCACAAGAAACCGTTCCAGGGACCTTTCAAGTGCCAAGTAAACACATCCATAACAAATCAGATTAGCACTGTGGGGTACTTAGATAACTTTGGTTACACTTTTACGGTAATTACAGAAAGATATATATATACAATACTACAAAAAGAGCTTTAACGATTAAAAACATATAGTAAAAGCGGGGCTTTTTCACAATTCAAGGTACAGTTCACAATAACCAGCAGCATAATAAAATTGCATGGATATGAAAAACTTCATAATAAAAAACAAGGTTTTATGATTTGATGTACAATACACAATAGCTAGCTACATAATGAAAGTGTGTAAATATTAAAAACTTCATACTAAAAAACAGGGATTTACAATTCAAGGTACAGTACACAATAGCTTGCAGCGAAATTAAAAAGTGTGGGGATTAAATACATAATAAAACAAGGTTTTCCAATTTCAGAATACAGTACTCGATAATTAGCAGCATAGTGCGTAGAAAAAGTGCAGGTACTCTTGAACATTTATAATAAACCAATACTGTTCTAAAATATATTTAAGAATTGTTTAAAAAAGCTAAACATTTTTAAAACAAACTGGTTCAGAAGGGAGGGCCAGCAGACAGTTACGGGCCTCTTCTGCTGTGGTGATGTTGTACTTTAGATACAAATTTGAGCATGGGTCTGTGTAGCTATAGTGCTTAAATTGTCCTCCTAACCTTTCCCTACAAGTGATTTGGCACCCCAGAACATAACACTCCCAATCGTGGTAACAGGACACACAGTTTCACTCTCTCTCTCTCGTATTTATCCACAATAGGATAGAAAAGAGACTCGAAGGAAGTTTACAATGTTTATTTAAGCTATTGTGCTCAAAGAAGCAACAATTGTGCCACAATTCTTAAACAGATACACGTCAATAATGTAATCAACGTGGCTAATAAACCATATACAATAAAGTGCTCTGTCATGGAATCTGACAGCTCTGTCTATACCATCCCCCAGTACTAAAGCTAAGCGGTTATAGATTATAGATCTCTGGGCGTATTTATCTATTATGTCTAGGTACTAGTGTCTTACCAGAGAGAATAACATGGGGCGATATTATTTGACCTTGCTTGGGCTGCTCTGACTAAATGCCAGGAAATGAATAAAATGAGAAAATGTGCACGTTCTGTGTTAAAATATAATGTGGCACAAAGCAGGCATGATATTTAGTAATGTGTACAAAACCAAAGCGGTCTACAATGTGCATGATCAGGCTAACATAGCTAAAACCACAGTGGGTCATTTAAGAAACACACAACAACTTTAATTGTAAAGTCATATTTGCATATAATTAACTTTTAAGGATAGACTGCTAAGCAGGGCTGCCTTTAAAAATCACAGCAGGCAACACAGTAGAGAACACTCCAGTGCAGTAAATCTACTGGGCCTCTAAGCCCCCCCTCCCAAATATATACTAGGGATTTATAGGCAGTTTGGATCCCCTTGCCTTATTATAATTAGGGGCTTACCGGGGTCTGTCATGGCCAGTTGTAATTATACCTCCACCTCAAGGACTAAGGGGTTGCCATAGGAAGATCCACCACATCAGTTCAGCATCCCCAACATCTTTAGCATCCTTCAGCATCTTGTATGCCTTGGATCAGGACCACTTTAATTGCCTCCTAAGGGTTCGTAGCTGGACTGGAGATTGTTAAAAGTGGCAAGTAACTGTCCCTCTTCACCCTTTTGGTTCTTCTGACTGTGCTGCTTTCGGAGTTGGCCCGCCCATCCAAGAGGGCCCAGATAGCCGATTGAAACTTGCTAACCCTAAATGACAATTGTGGTCAATAACGATTTATTGCATGAAAAGTAATGATTTATTGTTGCTTTTAAAATGTATATCTCCGGATCCCACCTGTGGATTTTTGCCGTTCTACTGCCTGTTTAAAGATAAAAATAAACCTTTTCTATAAATTGATGTTGAATTGTTATTCCATCGTATTTTCTTTTTATTCATTGTTTTGGTACTTCTTAATGCTTTAAAGTTCTTCCTTTGATAAAGCCTGACTTCTCCGTCCCACGTGCCAAGTCGGAACTACGGTTTTACAAACTAACCTGACTGGATCTGATGAAGAATTGTGTCATTTTTAGGTCTCGTGACCTGCGTTGCACTGCGCAGCAGTGCTCGCGCAGGCGAGAGTCCTTTTGTCCGGGGTTCAGAAATGGACCCTGGAATCGCACACGCTCGTGTGTGTGCTTTTCTTTATGTGCAACGCGATTGGCCTTTGCGTGTGTCTTTTTCTAAAAGACTGAACGCAATAGGCCAAAGGCAGGTGCATTGCTCTGCCCATGGCCTATTGGTGTCTATTACGAACTTGGTGTGCGTAATAGACACCAATAGGCCATGTGGTTTCAATTATCGTGCCCAGACATGGGCGCGATAATTGAAACCATGTGTGTCGCTGTGGTGCACACGCACCACTCGCGGGCGTGTTTTGTACAATAGCGATCGCTTCTGTGATCACTTTCACTGCCGCTTGTTTTCTTCCTACCGAAGCAAATGAAAAGGTGACTGCAGGTGAAGGGGGGGTGAAAATGAAGCCGTTGTTTTCTTCCTCTTGACGGGGCCCGGAAATCTGCCAAAACGCCGCGTGCAGTGCTTCGAGTGAAAAATGGCACGACTAAACAGGCTAAGCCACCGGTGGAGCTGGGGAGCGCTCCCGGGCTCTACATGGAGCGGCCTCAGAGCCGCATCAGCCTGTTGGCTTCCTTTGAGGCCCTGGCCATCTACTTCCCCTGCATGAACTCATTTGATGAGGAAGATGGGGGTAAGTCTTTGCAATGCAATGTCTCACTCATCATCACCGTGGCTCCAAAGCCTGCTTCATGATGGTCAGTCTGTGGCTTGTGACGTCTCACACATCACCTCTCACAGGCAGGGCCCTTTGAAGACAAGACCAAGTCCTGCAATGTCTCACTCACACCCCCCTTTCAAAACACCTAGATTTTGGAGACCAGTCGATGTCTTGCAATATGTCACTCGTGACCCTCACACACCTGCCTGAGTTTAGAAGCTATGCAACATGTCTTGTTGTTTTACTAAAGTTATTTGACTCACATTTTTCTTCTGCCATCAACATGGGTACGCTCACTTCAGCCATTGGCTAAATACAGTGTAAGTGGCAGCATTCTACCCTTTGATAAGGAGCTCGTGCATACACACAGTAGTTCCCTTAACCCCTTCGATGCTTGTGACGGAGCGGTTCCGTCATGCACCACGGTTGCGCTGTGCGCATGACGGAACCGCTCCGTCACGGCCCCGCCCGCGCACGGAACCTTCAGCACGGCGCGGAAATCCGCGCCGTGCTGAAGGGGTTAAGTGGCACGAACTGTTTTGGCAAGGTAAAATAAGCAATGAAAGCAGAAGTTCAACACCAGGTCGAGTGGCCTTGCCAATGCTTGTGGTTTTCTGCGTTGACATTTTAGCACCACTAAATAGAAACCATTGCAGTGGTAATACAATAATGCAACCAAGGTCACAGGGAGAGAGGATGCATTACATTTTCCACAGCTATGGAAAAAAACACCTTTGCACTGTACCGTTGTACCAGTGAGCCTGCAAACATTGAATGTTGATGCTTTTGAACGCAGACTAAGGTTGAGTTCCTGTAATTGTTATTAAAAACACGTAATGTTTGCTTTACAAATGCCTTTCTGAAAATTGAGTTATTGAGTTATCAGTTAATATGGCAATTGTCAGCATTAGTTTCTATGCTTTAAGATATAAATGCTTTCTTTCAAGCATTTTCACACTGCGCACAGGTTGTGTTATTCACACTTCCTGCAACCAAACTGAAAGCTGGGCTAAAGGGTGGTAGAGAAAGGGAGAGTGAAACAACCCTGGAGTTTGTGTAATCCTCGCTGAATACCCGGCTTGCATGGTGTGTAGTTTATCCCCATTTTCAGTCACTTTAGTCCGGTAAAGAGAGCAGAGACTGATGAATGGGGCTGATTGTTTGTGTTTCCGAATTGTCCCTGTTTCTTGTTGCAAAATACACGGCATGAATGTGGCAACTGTGTTTGCTCATATGCTTGTTTGGTTGTACCAGAACTGTAGATGTGAGGGACAACATTCACGATATCCTTGTCAAGCTCTGTTTGTGTATACATAGTATTGCTGCTTCCAGGGGTGAGTTAGTGTCTCCACGTATCGTATTATCCAATGCACAGCTCTACCATTCGTGTAAATAAATCTGTGCTGAATGATCGAGATCTTCTCTTTAACATTATTCTGTTTTAGGTCAGTCGATCCTGTAGAAGAAATGCAGACAGTGAACACTTTAATGTAATGGAACTGGATCACATCTATCCTTAGTTCACATCTTATGGTCGATCACAAGAGAGCAAGTCAGTAAATGTAGTATATATAGGGCCGCAACATACACCTGTGATCTCCTTGTTAGGTCCAGTGTTAGCAAGCACCTTTTGATTTAAATAAAAAAATATATGTATATTGTACTTCTAAGGAACTTTAAAACAGCTCTTGCCGTCCATTGGTCTGTCACTGTCATTCACTTTTTTGTTTCACCCACCCCAGCATGCGTTTTGGGACACAAGATCAGCCCATTTCAGTCAATAGCGTACCTCTTTGTTATTACAGCAACCATTCAAAAACACAGGCAAAGCCAAAAGTTGTCATTCGATGACAGGCCTATTGGTTTTCAATGGCAGGGCCAAAGAAAAAGCCAGTTATGTGAATTGGGGGTGGGTGGGAAGGGTGATGGGCATACGAGCATTGTTGGTACGTACAAGCAGGGCTTTAAGTGGGATGAAAAAACTGTGGGGTTTCTCAAAGGGATGTGGCCAATGTAATTAAGGGCGTGGCTTAAAAACATATAAGCTAAAAAGCTGTGCTTAGCATAGCGTGCCGCCCCACTTGTGTTTTTCTCTTCCTGTCATTGCATCCAAATATGATACAACAAGTAACATTATACCTACAAGAAGTCAGGACTATTGGCTTTGTCAATGGTTGTTAGTTGCATAAGATAAATAAGCAGCAACTATGGCTTGTATATATTATTGAAAAAGCTCCCACTCAAAGCCCTGGTGACACCATGACTATGTTGCTGCTCCTGAGTTTCAAAAAGAGAAGGAAATCCAAAAAGAAAACGACTCTCTTTAAAGGATTTCCCCTCCCCAACAACGCTCACCTGGCATAACGTCATGCCGTAACTTCTCCACTAGTGAGAAGTGAGCAGTGTGAGCAGGCGCGCGTGAAGTGCCTGCTGTCACTGCAGTCCGGAAAAAAACAGAACCACCTGTGCCAGGGGACAAAACAGAGCCCGATAGAGACCCGTTTCCAGGCCCCTTTTAAACAAGCATTTGCAATGCAATAGGTCTCGCATTAATGAATGTTTGCATTATTGTTAGCAACACCAATAGCTCAAACATACATTCATGCGAGACCTATTGCATTGCAAATGCTTGTTTCAGGATGGGGTTGCACAACCACACCAGATATTAGTCCATTTTCTCACACAAACTTCAAAAGGAACTCCATCGAACTGCACATTATATTGTGGTTTAAATTAGCAAATCAAATGTAAGTGCAAAGAAATCTAGTCCTGAAGACTACTGAAAAATTGACAAGTTTTATGGAGTAGTGGGTATAAGGTTTGACAAAAGCACATATTCTCTATTTAAGAGAAGAAAAACCCTTCTGATATAGCCCAGAATTTTTCAGCCAGCACCATAATGCATTCTGGGAGCCGCAGTTTCATTGTAACATCACAAAGTGTTAAAATATCTCAAACTCACAATAAACAACGTGAGTGGTGTCTAAAAGTGCCAAGCAGCAAAGAACCATTTAGTAACTATCATGTGCTGCCTTGAAAATGTTTGCCCAAAGTTTTTTGCTCGTAGTTCAGAGAATGCAACTGGCCTTTCGAAAATACTAGTTTCTCCTTCGTACTTGAATAATCATTCAGAAAATGAAACATATCAGCTTAGAGCATGAGTGCGTTTCTGCAGGTTTGCAGCTCAAGAAATTCTGCAGATTGTTGAAAACGCTTTCTGTGAGTAAACGGCATTGTACAGACTGCTGGTCCACACTGCCTCCTTGCTGTGACTCTATTGACTCAGAGAGAGTCAGGAAAATAGTTTGCTCAGGCTTGAGACTATGGGATATATTTGGCTAAACACACACACAAACACACACACGGCCGGCTTTAGAACTGGTGGCGCCCAGTGCGATAATGTTTTTTGGCGCCCAACCCCCAATGACCACCTGTGCAACGGTTTCCCGCACTACCACCACCCCATAACTGTCTCCATAACAACTCTCACTCAGATGCATTTAATTAGTTTTATAGTGTCACTCATAAAAGAAAAGGGTGTCAGAGCACTTTACATTGCACACAAATTACTCAATCATATGTGTGTCAAAAAATGTATAGGAAACGTTTCATAAGAGAGAGTGGAAGGATTTATATGTCATCCACACTGGTAGGCAGTATAGTTTAGGGGGGCTTAGTCTGGAGAAGCACAAACTCAGAAATTAAAATGTAACTATGGTTGGGGATTATCTTTAATAATTGGAATTGATTTCTACCCAAACCAGCACTTTGTACAACATTAGGATATTGAAAGTCTGGGGGAAAAATCAATATGCTCTAATCTATACTTAAAGTCCGCATTTCAGTTCTTTGATGATAATAGCTCACTGTTTTTTTTTAGCATTTTAACTTATAAATTGCAAGTAACAAAAGGAAGTCTCTGATGAAAGCAGTAACCCCCTGAACGGTTTGTTATGTTCACTTAGTGATTTGCATGGTACACATTCTCTCCAGCAGGCATAATAACCCTCTGCACTACCTTAAGATGAACCAAAATATACCCCAGTGAAAACTTCCACTAGACAAAATTTCGTTCTCTGTCCAGGAAGAGCATCAATCACCGGAGAAGGTTTGACAGTTTTATTGTTGGCTTAAAGTTGCTGGAGGTCAGGAACACTGCAGTGGGTGCTTTTAAGAACAATATAAACTAGCAAATAGGCGCCCCCATGCAGAGTCAGCACCCGGCACGGTGACACCAGTCGCACCGCCCTAGAGCCGGCCCTGAACACACACGCACACAGTCATGCTTGCAAACTGTCAGGATCACCAACAAACCGCCAAAAACAAGATTCTCCGTGAGCATAATAGCTTTAAAACATAAGTCAAGGCAAGGAACGATTCGAGAGACCGCAGAAAGAAACTTTGTGGCGCGCTCTAGTCTTTTGGAGCAATCATTGTGGTTCAGGAGCCCAGTGCGTTCTGTGGCGCACTTCACCTGAACCGTGAGGAAGATAGCACGCACTAGTTATCCTCCGTGAATTAATGTCGCAGTTACTGAGAAGGGCTTCGCTTTTCAAGTGACAGGTCCTAGTTTCAAGAGGAAAACTCAAGCCTACAGTAAGACTGTTCCGTTATTTTTGTTTGGAGCGCATAGCGGTCAGACGAGTGTTTTATCATCGAGCATGCGCGCATATCTATCTTTGAAAAGATACCAGAGCAATAAGAAGAGTCAGCACAAGCAATACATTGAAGAAAGTAATCAGTACTGTGGCAAATATAGAGAGACTAACGAGTAATTGGGTTAAGGAAAGTTTGACACAAAATTATGACGCCTGTTGTAAAAAGTTAATTATTAGAAGCGTTATAATTCACCTTATAAACTAAAACAAGTAAAACACGAGCAGGAAGTTCTTTCTTCGATATAACTAAGGATTAGTTTTCAGTTAGGACAAGAAGACTTTAAATGACTATCCAAATTAAATTCTAAGAAGTAATCAGCAACTCTATACACATCTTGACCTGAGGAGGTGAGGAATCAGAGAGCACCCTGTAGATATATATATTTAGGAAAAAAACAGTAAATAGGTTAATTGACAGCCAATCTTTATTGTTACAGAATACAAGGTCAAGGTTCACCTTTTTTAAAAGATAAGAAATGGAGCTAAGTTCACACCACTTCAGGGTAGGTAGAGTTACTGAGGGGTAGTTGGGGTAGAAGGAAGGTGTCAAGAAGTATTAGTTAATCTAAACATTCTTTTGCAGCTAACACCAATTGTCAGAAGAGAACCAACAGCAGACGTCTGACGCTGAAGCAAGAATCAGATGGTGTGAGCAGTCTCTTCTCTGTCCCATCCCCTTTCCCTCCCTGGGGGTTCTGGGCATTGTGTGAATCAGAAATTGCACATTGTCGGAACACCTTGGAGGGGCGTTGGGAACTAGCAACATTCTGCTCCCGTGCGAGTGGTAACACAGACTCTGACAGAGTGAAGTGCCCACGTTATTAATCAGCACCTGAGCAGAATGGCTGAGGGTCTAGACCTCAAAAAGTTAGGAGAAGTTTTAGAAAGTATTCAAAGGGAATTAATATTGGTAAGAGAGGAAAATAGAGAGCTTAGGAAAGAAACTGCTGACCTGACGTTTAAAATGAGTAATTTCCTGTCAGCTCCTAGTTTAAAATTTTCAGCCTCTCAGGAAGGAAATCCAACTGATGCTTCAATCTCTCCGCCTAAAATCACAACTCAAGTAATTCATTCTTTATCACCCGTGATTCCCTTAGCCCCACCAGAACGTTTTAATGGGGATCCACAGAAGGCTCAAGTCTTTCTGACTCAGTGTACCCTTCATTTTATGTGTCGCCCAGCTTTTTTCCTAGATGCACAGTCTCGAGTGGCATTTATACTTTCGTATCTAAGCGGTGACGCTGCATCATGGTCGATGCCAATGGTGTCCAGAAATGACCCAATTTTGTACAATCTTGATGAATTCAAAAAGGAGTTCCTGCAAATTTTTGACAGACGAAAGGCTACGCAGGCAACTGACAACGAGCTGCTGGAAATGAAGCAAGGGACTCGTGATTTGATTTCTTATTTGGCTCAGTTCAATAAACTGGTGGTGGAGACAGAGTGGCCAGAAAACAAGAGGGCTGCGGTGTTCTATCGAGGTTTAAAGGATAAGTTAAAAGACGCATTGGTCACGTACCAAATAGACCCTCGGAAATCTCGGCATTAATAGATTTGGTACTGGAAATAGACTTTCGTCAAAATGAGAGAAAAGGTGAGAAAAAGAAGGAATTTCGTTCCAGTGTTCCAAGATTTGACCGAGTCAAAATGGAAGGTGGGAAGGAAACTGATACGGTCCGGGGAGGAGAACCAATGCAAATTGGAACCATTTGAGGTCCCCTCTCTAAGGAGGAAAAGGAACGAAGACGAATTAATAAATAGTGTCTATATTGTGGTGGCAGCGGACATTTTGTTTGAAGCTGTCCAAAGAAACCTAAGCAATCACCGGCGGAAAACGCCTTGCACCACCAGTAAACAGAGTTGGACTGGTGGCTGCAAAGGTGGAAACAACTCCAGATTCGCATACTTTGGCCAACACCTTACAGTCTGCGTCCCCACATTTAATTATAATGATGTCTTTGCGATTTCAAGAGAAAATTTTAACTCATGTAACCGTGATGGTCGACTCAGGAGCTACAGGCAATTTTTGCAATTTAAAGTTTGCAGAGAAGATTGGGTTGAGAGCCATCAAGAAGGAGCGAAGTGAAGCAGTTTGTGTGGTTGACGGCACCAACCTTTCATCTGGGCCCATTGTGAGCCATACAGAACCAGTAGAGTTGGAGTCGGACAAAGGACACATGGAAACCTTGCAGTTCAATTTAATTGATGCTCCACAGTTTCAATTAATATTGGGCCTGCCATGGCTCACCGAGCATAATCTGGCAATAGATTGGGGGGCCCGAACAATAGCACTCAGGTCGAAATATTGTACGGAGAATTGTTATAAGAAATGTTCAGGAGATCCTACGAAATCACCTGCGTTTCATTTAAGTGAAAGAGAGGCACCAATCTGTGTAATAACAACTACCGAATTGCCAGAGGAATATACAGAATTCCAAGATGTCTTCAGTAAGGTAGAAGCCGAAAGACTCCCTCCACATAGGGACTTTGATTGTAAGATTGAATTGGAGCCAGGCACTAATCTTCCGTGTAGCAGAATGTATGCTTTAACAGAGCGTGAAGACGCTCACTTGAAGGATTACTTGCAAAAATATCTTGAAAAAGGTTTAATTCGACCATCTCAATCTCCTGTCTCTTCGCCGCTTTTCTTCATTCCCAAAAAGAACGGAGAATTGAGAACTTTTATTGACTATAGAGCCATCAATCGGATCACCGTGAAGAACAGGTACCCCTTGCCTTTAATCTCTGTCCTATTGGATCAGGTAAAAGGAGCACAAGTATATACCAAATTGGATCTGAGGGGGGCATATCACCTAGTGCGAATACGAAAAGGTGATGAATGAAAAACCGCCTTCCGAACTAAACATGGGCTCTTTGAATACCAAGTGATACCTTACGGGCTATGTAATGCTCCTGCAGCATTCCAGCACTTTATAAATGATGTGTTAAAGGAGTTCATAGATCAAACTGTCATAGTGTATATAGACGATATACTGGTTTATTCAAACACGGTGGAGGAGCATGAAGAACATGTGAAGAAGGTGCTACAAAAGTTACGAGAGAACAGTCTATATATAAAACTGGAAAAATGTGCTTTTAACGTTTCCACTGTGGAATTCTTAGGTTTTGTGCTCTCCCCTGAAGGAATCACCATGGATAAGGACAAGATAAGAGCAGTGATGGATAGGGAATCCCCAAAATCGGTGAAAGAAATTCAACGTTTCATTGGTTTCGCAAACTTCTATCGAAGGTTCATCCAAGACTTCTACAAGAAATTAATTCCAATAACCAAAATGCTGAAGAAGGCGGTGAGTTTTGAATGGTCGAGAGATGCAGAAGAGGCCTTCACACTGTTGAAAAGAGACTTCACATCGGCACCGATTTTACTTCACCCAGATCCTTCAGAACCATTTTATGTGGAAACAGATGCCTCAAACTTTGCCTTAGGAGGCGTACTATCTGAAAGACATAAAACCACTGGGCAATTGCATCCCGTGGCCTTCCATTCACGAAAGTTGACCCCGGCTGAGGTCAATTATACCATAACCGAAAAGGAACTATTGGTGATTAAAGATGCCTTTAAGGATTGGAGACACTAGTTAATGGGCGCTAGACATGTGGTCACCGTTTATACAGACCATCGAAATTTGAAGTTTTTCAAATCTGCTAAAACTTTAACACCCAGGCAATCACGATGGTCTTTGTATTTCGCAGACTATGATTTCATCATCACTTATCGGCCAGGATCACAAAATGGCAAGGCTGATGCCTTATCCAGATTGGGTACAGAAGGAAATCCAGAAGAAGTCAAGAGTCAAGAAATTCTACCTGCAGAACGAGTCATTGGCGCAGTTCTAAAAGAATCTTTTGCAGAAGAAGATCAGAATTTAATGACCCCAGAAGAAATTGAAAATTGGTTAAAAGAAGATCCAAAACGAGAAGTTAAAAAGGGTTTGGTGTATCACGAAGGAGCCCTCTACCTGCCTACCCCAGAGATGCAACAAAAGGCCTTAAAGGAATGTCACAATAATGTTTTAGCGGGTCATAAAGGAATATTGAAGACTGAAGATCTGATCCGAAGACGTTTCTGGTGGCCAAATATGATCAAAGATATACGTCAGTACGTAGCCACATGTGAGACTTGCGCAAGGAGAAAAACTGAGAGACGAGCTCCACAGGGGTTTTTGCAGCCCTTGCCCACCCCACCTTATCCATGGCACACCGTCACACTAGACTTAATTGTAGAATTACCATCCAGTCAAGGGTATGATACAATACTAGTTTGACTAGACTCTTTTTCGAAAATGGCGCATTTTATACCTTTGAAGGGAATACCCACAGCCAAGACATTAGCTCAAGTATTCAGCCAAAATATAGTTCGAGCTCATGGAATACCAAAGGTATTAATCTCTGACAGGGGCTCCGAATTTCTCTCTCATTTCTGGAGATTTTTTACTGAGAGGTTGAATATAGAATCTAGGTACACTACTAGTTATCATCCAGAGACAGACGGCCAAACTGAGAGAACAAATCAAGAATTGGAACAGTACCTTAGATTATGTTTGTTAGATCAGGAGGGGGAATGGCCAGAATACTTGTGGGCGGCAGAGTTTGCACATAATAACGCAAAAAATGTGTCCACGGGATATTCTCCTTTTTATTTGAACACAGGGAGACATCCCAACCAATCTTTAAATTTTCAGGGAGCAGATGTCCCAGCTGTTATAGATCTAGTGGAGCACATGACTAGGGTACATAGTTCAGCCATTAAAAACTTAACCACAGCAAAGGAAAATTGCAAACACTATGCTGACAAGAAGACCAGAGTTAAGAGTAGGTGATAAAGTTTGGTTGAACAAAAAAAATCTACGCCTTAAAGGAAATAGGAAATTTCAACCTAGGTTTATTGGCCCATACTTAATTGAGAAAAAGTTGAGTGCCTTGACTTATCGATTGAATTTACCTACAGGATTATCTGTCCATCCCGTGTTTCATATTTCTCTATTAAAGAAAGCATCAAATGAGGTGCGCATAAATCAACCTCCTAGACCAATTCTAACAGAACAAGGAGAGGAATTTGAAGTGAAGCAAGTGTTAGATGCCAAGATTCGCAAAGGACACTTGTATTACCTTCTGGAATGGAGGGTTTTGGACCCAAAGAGAGATCATGGGAGTTGTCAACGGATGTTCACACTCCAAGATTGATACAAGAGTTCCATAAGAAGTTTCCAAACAAACCCAAGCTGAGAGGAACTACTTTGAGGGAGGGTACTGTCAGGATCACCAACAAACCGCCAAAAACAAGATTCTCCGTGAGCATAATAGCTTTAAAACATAAGTCAAGGCAAGGAACGATTAAACGAGCCACTCGTTATTTTCAAGATGGCGGTTCGAGAGACCGCAGAAGGAAACTTCGTGGCGCGCTCTAGTGTTTTGGAGCAATCATTGTCGCTCAGGAGCCGAGTGCGTTCTGTGGCGCACTTCACCTGAACCGTGAGGAAGATAGCACGCACTAGTTATCCTCCGTGAATTAATGTCGCAGTTACTGAGAAGGGCTACGCTTTTCAAGTGACAGGTCCTAGTTTCAAGAGGAAAACTCAAGCCTACAGTAAGACTGTTCCGTTATTTTTGTTTGGAGCGCATAGCGGTCAGACGAGTGTTTTATCATCGAGCATGCGCGCATACCTATCTTTGAAAAGATACCAGAGCAATAAGAAGAGTCAGCACAAGCAATACATTGAAGAAAGTAATCAGTACTGTGGCAAATATAGAGAGACTAACGAGTAATTAGGTTAAGGAAAGTTTGACACAAAATTATGAAGCCTGTTGTAAAAAGTTAATTATTAGAAGCGTTATAATTCACCTTATAAACTAAAACAAGTAAAACACGAGCAGGAAGTTCTTTCTTCAATATAACTAAGGATTAGTTTTCAGTTAGGACAAGAAGACTTTAAATGACTATCCAAATTAAATTCTAAGAAGTAATCAGCAACTCTATACACATCTTGACCTGAGGAGGTGAGGAATCAGAGAGCACCCTGTAGATATATATATTTAGGAAAAACAAACTAAATAGGTTAAGTGACGGCCAATCTTTATTGTTACAGAATACAAGATCAAGGTTCACCTTTTTTAAAAGATAAGAAGAGGAGCTAAGTTCACACCACTTCAGGGTAGGTAGAGTTACTGAGGGGTAGTTGGGGTAGAAGGAAGGTGTCAAGAAGTATTAGTTAATCTAAACATTCTTTTGCAGCTAACACCAATTGTCGGAAGAGAACCAACAGCAGACGTCTGACGCTGAAGCAAGAATCAGATGGTGTGAGCAGTCTCTTCTCTGTCCCATCCCCTTTCCCTCCCTGGGGGTTCTGGGCATTGTGTGAATCAGAAATTGCACATTGTCGGAACACCTTGGAGGGGCGTTGGGAACTAGCAACATTCTGCTCCCGTGCGAGTGGTAACACAGACTCTGACAGAGTGAAGTGCCCACGTTATTAATCAGCACCTGAGCAGAATGGCTGAGGGTCTAGACCTCAAAAAGTTAGGAGAAGTTTTAGAAAGTATTCAAAGGGAATTAATATTGGTAAGAGAGGAAAATAGAGAGCTTAGGAAAGAAACTGCTGACCTGACGTTTAAAATGAGTAATTTCCTGTCAGCTCCTAGTTTAAAATTTTCAGCCTCTCAGGAAGGAAATCCAAGTGATGCTTCAATCTCTCCGCCTAAAATCACAACTTAAGTAATTCATTCTTTATCACCCGTGATTCCCTTAGCCCCACCAGAACGTTTTAATGGGGATCCACAGAAGGCTCAAGTCTTTCTGACTCAGTGTACCCTTCATTTTATGTGTCGCCCAGCTTTTTTCCTAGATGCACAGTCTCGAGTGGCATTTATACTTTCGTATCTAAGCGGTGACGCTGCATCATGGTCGATGCCAATGGTGTCCAGAAATGACCCAATTTTGTACAATCTTGATGAATTCAAAAAGGAGTTCCTGCAAATTTTTGACAGACGAAAGGCTACGCAGGCAACTGACAACGAGCTGCTGGAAATGAAGCAAGGGACTCGTGATTTGATTTCTTATTTGGCTCAGTTCAATAAACTGGTGGTGGAGACAGAGTGGCCAGAAAACAAGAGGGCTGCGGTGTTCTATCGAGGTTTAAAGGATAAGTTAAAAGACGCATTGGTCACGTACCAAATAGACCCTCGGAAATCTCGGCATTAATAGATTTGGTACTGGAAATAGACTTTCGTCAAAATGAGAGAAAAGGTGAGAAAAAGAAGGAATTTCGTTCCAGTGTTCCAAGATTTGACCGAGTCAAAATGGAAGGTGGGAAGGAAACTGATACGGTCCGGGGAGGAGAACCAATGCAAATTGGAACCATTTGAGGTCCCCTCTCTAAGGAGGAAAAGGAACGAAGACGAATTAATAAATAGTGTCTATATTGTGGTGGCAGCGGACATTTTGTTTGAAGCTGTCCAAAGAAACCTAAGCAATCACCGGCGGAAAACGCCTTGCACCACCAGTAAACAGAGTTGGACTGGTGGCTGCAAAGGTGGAAACAACTCCAGATTCGCATACTTTGGCCAACACCTTACAGTCTGCGTCCCCACATTTAATTATAATGATGTCTTTGCGATTTCAAGAGAAAATTTTAACTCATGTAACCGTGATGGTCGACTCAGGAGCTACAGGCAATTTTTGCAATTTAAAGTTTGCAGAGAAGATTGGGTTGAGAGCCATCAAGAAGGAGCGAAGTGAAGCAGTTTGTGTGGTTGACGGCACCAACCTTTCATCTGGGCCCATTGTGAGCCATACAGAACCAGTAGAGTTGGAGTCGGACAAAGGACACATGGAAACCTTGCAGTTCAATTTAATTGATGCTCCACAGTTTCAATTAATATTGGGCCTGCCATGGCTCACCGAGCATAATCTGGCAATAGATTGGGGGGCCCGAACAATAGCACTCAGGTCGAAATATTGTACGGAGAATTGTTATAAGAAATGTTCGGGAGATCCTACGAAATCACCTGCGTTTCATTTAAGTGAAAGAGAGGCACCAATCTGTGTAATAACAACTACCGAATTGCCAGAGGAATATACAGAATTCCAAGATGTCTTCAGTAAGGTAGAAGCCGAAAGACTCCCTCCACATAGGGACTTTGATTGTAAGATTGAATTGGAGCCAGGCACTAATCTTCCGTGTAGCAGAATGTATGCTTTAACAGAGCGTGAAGACGCTCACTTGAAGGATTACTTGCAAAAATATCTTGAAAAAGGTTTAATTCGACCATCTCAATCTCCTGTCTCTTCGCCGCTTTTCTTCATTCCCAAAAAGAACGGAGAATTGAGAACTTTTATTGACTATAGAGCCATCAATCGGATCACCGTGAAGAACAGGTACCCCTTGCCTTTAATCTCTGTCCTATTGGATCAGGTAAAAGGAGCACAAGTATATACCAAATTGGATCTGAGGGGGGCATATCACCTAGTGCGAATACGAAAAGGTGATGAATGAAAAACCGCCTTCCGAACTAAACATGGGCTCTTTGAATACCAAGTGATACCTTACGGGCTATGTAATGCTCCTGCAGCATTCCAGCACTTTATAAATGATGTGTTAAAGGAGTTCATAGATCAAACTGTCATAGTGTATATAGACGATATACTGGTTTATTCAAACACGGTGGAGGAGCATGAAGAACATGTGAAGAAGGTGCTACAAAAGTTACGAGAGAACAGTCTATATATAAAACTGGAAAAATGTGCTTTTAACGTTTCCACTGTGGAATTCTTAGGTTTTGTGCTCTCCCCTGAAGGAATCACCATGGATAAGGACAAGATAAGAGCAGTGATGGATAGGGAATCCCCAAAATCGGTGAAAGAAATTCAACGTTTCATTGGTTTCGCAAACTTCTATCGAAGGTTCATCCAAGACTTCTACAAGAAATTAATTCCAATAACCAAAATTCTGAAGAAGGCGGTGAGTTTTGAATGGTCGAGAGATGCAGAAGAGGCCTTCACACTGTTGAAAAGAGACTTCACATCGGCACCGATTTTACTTCACCCAGATCCTTCAGAACCATTTTATGTGGAAACAGATGCCTCAAACTTTGCCTTAGGAGGCGTACTATCTGAAAGACATAAAACCACTGGGCAATTGCATCCCGTGGCCTTCCATTCACGAAAGTTGACCCCGGCTGAGGTCAATTATACCATAACCGAAAAGGAACTATTGGTGATTAAAGATGCCTTTAAGGATTGGAGACACTACTTAATGGGCGCTAGACATGTGGTCACCGTTTATACAGACCATCGAAATTTGAAGTTTTTCAAATCTGCTAAAACTTTAACACCCAGGCAATCACGATGGTCTTTGTATTTCGCAGACTATGATTTCATCATCACTTATCGGCCAGGATCACAAAATGGCAAGGCTGATGCCTTATCCAGATTGGGTACAGAAGGAAATCCAGAAGAAGTCAAGAGTCAAGAAATTCTACCTGCAGAACGAGTCATTGGCGCAGTTCTAAAAGAATCTTTTGCAGAAGAAGATCAGAATTTAATGACCCCAGAAGAAATTGAAAATTGGTTAAAAGAAGATCCAAAACGAGAAGTTAAAAAGGGTTTGGTGTATCACGAAGGAGCCCTCTACCTGCCTACCCCAGAGATGCAACAAAAGGCCTTAAAGGAATGTCACAATAATGTTTTAGCGGGTCATAAAGGAATATTGAAGACTGAAGATCTGATCCGAAGACGTTTCTGGTGGCCAAATATGATCAAAGATATACGTCAGTACGTAGCCACATGTGAGACTTGCGCAAGGGGAAAAACTGAGAGACGAGCTCCACAGGGGTTTTTGCAGCCCTTGCCCACCCCACCTTATCCATGGCACACCGTCACACTAGACTTAATTGTAGAATTACCATCCAGTCAAGGGTATGATACAATACTAGTTTGACTAGACTCTTTTTCGAAAATGGCGCATTTTATACCTTTGAAGGGAATACCCACAGCCAAGACATTAGCTCAAGTATTCAGCCAAAATATAGTTCGAGCTCATGGAATACCAAAGGTATTAATCTCTGACAGGGGCTCCGAATTTCTCTCTCATTTCTGGAGATTTTTTACTGAGAGGTTGAATATAGAATCTAGGTACACTACTAGTTATCATCCAGAGACAGACGGCCAAACTGAGAGAACAAATCAAGAATTGGAACAGTACCTTAGATTATGTTTGTTAGATCAGGAGGGGGAATGGCCAGAATACTTGTGGGCGGCAGAGTTTGCACATAATAACGCAAAAAATGTGTCCACGGGATATTCTCCTTTTTATTTGAACACAGGGAGACATCCCAACCAATCTTTAAATTTTCAGGGAGCAGATGTCCCAGCTGTTATAGATCTAGTGGAGCACATGACTAGGGTACATAGTTCAGCCATTAAAAACTTAACCACAGCAAAGGAAAATTGCAAACACTATGCTGACAAGAAGACCAGAGTTAAGAGTAGGTGATAAAGTTTGGTTGAACAAAAAAAATCTACGCCTTAAAGGAAATAGGAAATTTCAACCTAGGTTTATTGGCCCATACTTAATTGAGAAAAAGTTGAGTGCCTTGACTTATCGATTGAATTTACCTACAGGATTATCTGTCCATCCCGTGTTTCATATTTCTCTATTAAAGAAAGCATCAAATGAGGTGCGCATAAATCAACCTCCTAGACCAATTCTAACAGAACAAGGAGAGGAATTTGAAGTGAAGCAAGTGTTAGATGCCAAGATTCGCAAAGGACACTTGTATTACCTTCTGGAATGGAGGGTTTTGGACCCAAAGAGAGATCATGGGAGTTGTCAACGGATGTTCACACTCCAAGATTGATACAAGAGTTCCATAAGAAGTTTCCAAACAAACCCAAGCTGAGAGGAACTACTTTGAGGGAGGGTACTGTCAGGATCACCAACAAACCGCCAAAAACAAGATTCTCCGTGAGCATAATAGCTTTAAAACATAAGTCAAGGCAAGGAACGATTAAACGAGCCACTCGTTATTTTCAAGATGGCGGTTCGAGAGACCGCAGAAGGAAACTTCGTGGCGCGCTCTAGTGTTTTGGAGCAATCATTGTCGCTCAGGAGCCGAGTGCGTTCTGTGGCGCACTTCACCTGAACCGTGAGGAAGATAGCACGCACTAGTTATCCTCCGTGAATTAATGTCGCAGTTACTGAGAAGGGCTACGCTTTTCAAGTGACAGGTCCTAGTTTCAAGAGGAAAACTCAAGCCTACAGTAAGACTGTTCCGTTATTTTTGTTTGGAGCGCATAGCGGTCAGACGAGTGTTTTATCATCGAGCATGCGCGCATACCTATCTTTGAAAAGATACCAGAGCAATAAGAAGAGTCAGCACAAGCAATACATTGAAGAAAGTAATCAGTACTGTGGCAAATATAGAGAGACTAACGAGTAATTAGGTTAAGGAAAGTTTGACACAAAATTATGAAGCCCGTTGTAAAAAGTTAATTATTAGAAGCGTTATAATTCACCTTATAAACTAAAACAAGTAAAACACGAGCAGGAAGTTCTTTCTTCAATATAACTAAGGATTAGTTTTCAGTTAGGACAAGAAGACTTTAAATGACTATCCAAATTAAATTCTAAGAAGTAATCAGCAACTCTATACACATCTTGACCTGAGGAGGTGAGGAATCAGAGAGCACCCTGTAGATATATATATTTAGGAAAAACAAACTAAATAGGTTAAGTGACGGCCAATCTTTATTGTTACAGAATGCAAGATCAAGGTTCACCTTTTTTAAAAGATAAGAAGAGGAGCTAAGTTCACACCACTTCAGGGTAGGTAGAGTTACTGAGGGGTAGTTGGGGTAGAAGGAAGGTGTCAAGAAGTATTAGTTAATCTAAACATTCTTATGAAGCTAACACCAATTGTCGGAAGAGAACCAACAGCAGACGTCTGACGCTGAAGCAAGAATCAGACGGTGTGTGCAGTCTCTTCTCTATGCCATCCCCTTTCCCCCCCTGGGGGTTCTGGGCATTGTGTGAATCAGAAATTGCACATTGTCGGAACACCTTGGAGGGGCGTTGGGAACTAGCAACATTCTGCTCCTGTGCGAGTGGTAACACAGACTCTGACACAAACACACACACGTACTTATGCTCACACATACAAATACCACACTGTTATGATGGCCTGATTCTTCAGATCAGATTAGTGCAGAGTAAAAAGCGTTCTGGGAGTTGTCATCTTCATTATATCACTGGCGACGATCTGTGCAAGGGGACAGATGTAGCCTGCTCCTCCCCTTTTGGTTATCGCTCCACCAGCTGTCGTCCTGAGGATCTTTATTCTTGTCAGCTGGACCTCCTTCATGTTCAATTGCATCTTCATCGGTCATACAACGCCAGCGATGGTGGGGTACATTTCCACAATTAAAATCCATCGGTGAGACGTACTTATCCAGCAATTTGGCAAAATCTGTATTTCATGGCCTCTGGAGACTGTGATCTGCTGGTGTCCTTGCTCGTCATTTGAACTTCTTCACAGCAGTCTGGGCCTTGGTTTCATCGGACGCTGAGACACTTCGAGGACAGACCTGCGCGTTGCCGGGGGTTTCGCCTCAGCTGTTCCATCGCGCCATCCTCACCGAGCGACGTCGGCTCTGGAACGCCTCTGAGGAGTTCACTTCGCGCGTCTGTTGCCAGGCTACCACGCAGTGGTTCCGGAGTACTAGGACGCCTCTCACGCCCGAGGAAACGATTCCTGCACACCAGTTCTGGTCCGGACATCGAGAGAGATGCTGTCGGAGACACGCACTCCATAGCGTGTCCATGTACCTCGTCATTGAACTTCCCCTGAGGTGTCGAGACGACATAACATTGAGAGGTATTTCCTTATTTAATCGGCGACGCGCACTCTTGTGTGTACCCTTTTGTTCTTCAGTCTGAAGTAATTACTTCTCAAGGGGTAACTTGAAGGAGTCTATACTCTCGTAAGGGGACTGGGGCAGTGCGCTTACCTCTTTGTGGAACTCCTGTGCTTCCTGCGTGTCAGCATTTCGGTGACACGCACACCACTGATTATCTGCACAACTCTTAAGCAGTCGCTCCTCAGAGCTATATAACGTAGACTTTTCATCCTTGAGGGGAACTTTGGAATTCGGCAAATTTTGCTTCTTGTGGCGTGCCAGTGATCGGTGGCACGCACACCTCTAGCTGTGATACACTATCATATCTATCGAGCCATCTGTTAAGTGTAGTTCACATTTTGGTGTTTCCGTTATATAGTGAGGCTTCATTAATTCCGCCATTTTTATGCTAAGTGTTCCCATTGTTGTTCTATTGTGCTTAGATTGTGTGCCATTTTTGCCCAACATACATATGCACTTAGGGTCGTGTCTGCTTAGTAATCTGGTGGGGGTAGCCTTTAGGCATTCTTCATTAAGTGTCTTTAGATTTCTATTTATTCCTAGTCTTGTTCTGCTGTGTCCACTTAAACAGTGTACTGTATATCCTGCATTACTACATTGTTCAGGTGCACACCTCAATCTTGACACAGTGTCTTGTTTCTCTCATGATGGCAGCCGCAAGCATGCTACAACCGACGCCATTTTTGAATGAGATGGCGGAACCAACTATTCCATGGGAAGATTAGGAGAAAGTGTTTGAATCTTATCTAGTGGCAATAGGAGGGGAAAATTCAGTGCCTTCAGGAAACAGCACATTTTACTACATAATTTGGGTTAAAACGGTAGGAAAATTTTTGAATCACTACCGGAGCCTGAAGGAGAGGAAGAAGATGACGATGCCGATGACACAACGTTGTCTAAATTGCGGAATCATTTTGGGGACAAAATAAATGTAGTCTTGGAAAGACACAAATTTTTCAGTCGTACACAGGGCAAGCAAGAAAATATTTCCACGTACGTTGCAGTTCTCAGAGGTTTGAGCAGACTGTGTGCTTTCAATGATCTCAATGATTCGCTAATCAGGGATCAATTGGTACGCTGTACTAACAGCAAAGAAATACAAAGGAAGCTGTTGGAGAAGCAACCGAATCTCATAGAAGCTGTTAAAATTGCTAAGTCGATTGAGCATACAGCAATCTGTATGAAAGAAAGAAATTCGACGGAGTCCAGTGAGAAGGTTTCAGAGATAATTAATACGGAGGAAGAAGCTGATGTGTACAAAATCAAACATGATTCGGCAAAGAAGAATGACAGTTGGCGTGGCCAGACAGCGAGCTCTGAGAATGTCAAATTCAAATGCTACCGTTGTGGAAGCAACAACCATTTGGCAAATGATCTCAATTGCCAGGCCAGGCATGCTTGGTGTAGGAAGTGCAACAAGAAAGGGCATCTTGCGAGAGTTTGTGGGTGCTTCCCGAAGACATCGGGGGGAAGCCAAGTCACCACGACGCCTACACAAGTGAAGAAAATTGTACTACAGGTGAATGAGAATGCGGTTCAAGAGCACCACAGCTACCCTATATGTGAGGTGTCTCTCGATGGGAAAAGAGTGAAGATGTTCGCTGATTCGTGCTCGCCTTTCACACTAGTGAATTTGCAGATTTTGAAGCTGTCCTACAGAAAGGACAGGATAACCTGGATAAAGCCGATATAACTCCTAGCGGCTATAATAGAGATCCCATACCCATGAAGGGGATGTTTAAGTCGCTCATTTCCTTCAAAGGCAGACGAACGGTAGGAAAGGTTTACGTTGTAGAGAACGGGTCGAACCTACTGGGTTGGCAGCATCAAAGAGAGCTAGGGATCAAATTGGACCCGAATAACCCAGATTAGGTAATGGTAATAGATCCCTCAGGTCAGAGCGGGAAAATTGCTAGTGAGTTTCCAGAGGTGTTTTCTGAGGACTTAGGATTGCTTAGAGACTTCCAGCACAAAATTCAACTGAAAAAGAATGCCAAACCAGTGATCCACAAAACAAGGCCCATTCCACATCTTATGTGGGAACCGTTGAGGAAAGAACTAGAAAGGTTGGAAAAACTTAACATCATTCAGCCGGTGGATTGTTCTGAATGGGTTGCCCCGATTCTGATCGCGAAAAAGGGTCATAGTCAGGACATTTGGGTGTGCATTGATCTTCGAGATCTAAACAATAGCATATTAGTGGAAAAACATCCTTTACCCCGCATCCAAGAGATGTTAAGCACCATGGGGAAGGCAAGTTACTTCAGTGTCCTGGATATCTCCATGGCATACCACCAAGTGGAGCTACATCCAGACTCCAAAAAGCTCACTGCATTCACCACACCCATGGGCACCTTCATGTTCTGTCGCATGCCGTTTGGATTGGCCTCTGCGGCAGGAGTCTTTCAAAGAATTATGCAACATATTTTGAAAGGGGTACCGAAAACGCTTTGTTTCCAAGATGATGTCCTGATATATGGTGCAAGTGTGGAAGAACATGAAGACGTGTCAAGACAAGTTCTGTCTAGATTCAGAAATGCAGGGCTTACACTAAAAAGAGAGAAATGTCAGTTTGGGGTGGAATCTGTGGAGTACTTAGGACATTGCATTTCAAAGGAAGGTTTCAAACCCAAACACTGCCTAGTGGAAGCTGTAAGAGACGCACCTGCACCTACAAATAAAGACGAGCTAAGGTCATTTTTGGGGTTGGCCGAGTATATGGCAAAGTATGTAGACCACTTCTCTGATCTAACGGCCAACCTGAGGGACCTCACAAAAAATAACACGCAATTTAGGTGGGCAGAGGAACATGAAACATCATTTTCAAGAGTGAAAGAAGGCATCCTGTCTGCTCCATTTTTGTGCAACTTCGAGCACAACCGCAAGACTTTCCTCACAACGGATGCTAGTGGGAAAGGGTTAGGTGCAACGCTTTCGCAAATTATTGAGGGCAAAGAGAGAATTGTCGCGTTTGCGTCAAGGTCACTTACCAAAGTGGAAAAGAACTATTCTGTGGTGGAGAGAGAAGCATTGGCTTGTTTTTGGGGTGTGAAACATTTCAGATTCTTTCTGTGGGGCATCCAATTTTGCTTGCGTACTGATCATAAACCCTTCATTTTCATGTTTAATCCTAAGAATAATTCATGTAACACTCCCCGCATAGCAAAGTGGTTGCTAGGCTTGGAAGGTTTCTGCTTCACACTCAAATATGTACCGGGGGTTCAAAATGTGGCAGCTGACTTCTTGTCTAGAAGTCCCATTGACAAAGAGGAACAATTTGAAACTCCTGAATACCCAGTTTTCCAGCTCAATATAGACACCATCACCACGCAAGAATGGCTAGAATGCATGAACTCTGATAGCAACATGACACAGATCATTAATTACACAGTACAGGGTTGGCCTGATTCTTCAGATCAGATTAGTGCAGAGTTAAACGCGTTCTGGGAGATACGATTGGAGCTTAGTGTGGATCAAGGCATCCTGTTCAGAAATGACAAAATAGTTCCACCAGAGCCTATGAGGGGTAAGATAATCGATCTGGTACATGAGGGACACTTGGGCAGAAGCTTGACGAAGGCAAGGTTACGAGAGAGGTATTGGTTCCCCAGGATGGACTCGTTAGTAGAGGCAAAGGTGAGGAGTTGTATCACATGCTCCAACAGTGACAAATCTAGGGTAACCAGGAACCACCATTGTCACCCATAGCTGTACCAAACAAACCGTGGGAGAAAGTCGCGTTAGACATCATTGGTCCTCTCAACTCCAAGGGGGTCGGGAAACAGTTTGCGCTGGTTCTAATTGACTTTCACTCCCACTGGACTGTGGTCAGAATGGTCCACCAGATAACGACAGTGTCAGTAACTCAATTTCTAAAAGACACATTTGCACAAGAGGGCATACCATCCTCCATGGTGACTGATAATGGGGTTCAGTTTACATCCCATGCCATGACGGAGTTCTTAAGTAATCTTAACATAGCGCACTTGAGAACAGCACTATACTGTCCTAGGGCAAATGGATTAGTGGAGAGGATGAACCGCATGGTTAAGGGGTGCATTCAGTTGGCGGTGGTGAATAGAATGCCAGTTGAGCAAGCTATACAGGAAATGCTGTGGGCGTATCATACCACTCCTAATTCGGTCACGGGGGTTTCACCTTTTTCAGCTCTCAGAGGCAGGAAACCGGGTACCAAATTCTTCCCGTATTGGTTAGGAGGGGGATCCCATATCACAGTAGACAAACATGCTTTCAGGGACAAAGTTGATGCACATCAAAGCAAGTACAAAGCTCAGTATGACACAAAACATGGAACCAAAGTTCCGAAATGGAGAGTGGGGGACTGGGTATGCATAAGGGTACCAGAGAGGCGCGAAGGTGAATCCAAGTTTTCAAGACCTATGCGCATCAAAGTGGTGAGGAACAACACAGCCATATTAGACAATGACCAAGTGTGGAGCATGGACAGGTTAGTGAAACTGCACGGCTCACATAGCCGGTCTGACGATCAAGTTGCAATGCCACAAAACCCGGACACCATTGGGTTACCTGTCACTCGCAGAACACGCAGAGCTCCTGGGTGGCATGAAGACTTTATTAAGTATAAGTAGAGGTTGTAACTTGTCATGGTATGTTACTTTGTTTATTTACATAAAGGGGGAAGATGTGTTACGATGTGTTTTACATAAATCGTGCCATGTTATTGACCTATATGTTGCCAATGGTATGTCCCTAAACCACCCCTACTGTAATTGGTTTGTCCCAGGTCCCTGGAGGCGACATTACAATGTTGGTGAGGGATGCTCACTGGTGGAGAGAGGAGTCAGGAATAAAGTACAGTACTCTTACCTTCTGGGAGTTGTCATCTTCATTATATCACACACCCCGCGCTCTCTCTCTCTCTCTCTCTCTCTCTCTCTCTCTCTCTCTCTCTCTCTCTCTCTCTCTCTATCACACTCACTCGCTCACTCACCACAGAACCAAAGCATGTTTTTAAGCGGACAAAACGTCACTCACAGACCATTGCAAGTTGAATCGGAAGGAGCGTTTACCTGCAAGTGCTCCACACCCACACACCAACATTAGCAATCAGCCCTTGACTGTTATTAACAATGCTGGGGAGAACTAGGAAGGAAGAGGCTGTCCTAGATTTCTATTCCAGTTTGAGTGGTGACCATCAATGGATTACATAGAAGCGAGGACCACAAAACAAAGGCAAGGGGATCACAATATTCACACTAAGATACAAGACCACTGCACCAACCCACATAGAAATCCCTTCCCAGCATCTTCCCTTCCTGGGTTCACACAGTGCAATGACCAATGTGCACAGGGACCGTCTGTGGCACAGTGATCTTCCCAGAAGCAATTTGATTCACTTCCTGGCTGGATCACTGTGGTGATTGTGATCTACTGAATAATCATTAAATACAAAAATATAGGAAGGTCTCTGAAATAACGAAGAAAGCCATGCAGTTCCAGTTAATTTATTGCATAAATAATGTGACATCCATCACCAACGAGCGGGACTGATAATCGGTTGGGACCGGAGTGCAGGGAAGAATCTTCACAACGTTCTAAGAACTAACCATGGGAACAGGGGTTCGGGAGAAACCAAGGAAAGTACAAGGATACAACACATCTCCTTTCTCACAGAAAAATAAAATAACTATACAAGAGTTAATATAAAACATAGTCTCTATGCCAACTTGGTTTGGAGTGAACATTTCTCAAATTTCCTTTGGTGTTGGAAGTAACGGTTTTGTTGTTTACATTTTCACTTGGAATACATCCCTTGTTTGGAACATCCTCAGAGTTGTCTTGGACAATTCTGTCAACACTCCAATACTGACCTTTAATTGTACAACATTCTTAAAGACTTTACTTATTACTTTCCTGTCTGAGAATTTCGAACAACCAGACTCTACAAATCTTGGTAGTTTTATTCTCACCACATCTCCTACTTCCAAGGCTTTAAATGGTTTTTTCAGTTTACAATTGTAATTTTCCACATATTTCTTTTGATGTGCATGTATTTTCTCCATGATCTTGTTCCTATTAACCACTTCCGTGCTGTCACCTGCCAGCCACATAGGACATAGTTTTGTGCCTGGTTCCCTTCCCTTGAGGGATTTAAATGGTGAAACCCCAGTGACAGAATGAGGAGTGATAAGATAGGACCAAATCATCTCATGCAGTGCTTTCTCAACATTAATTTCGCTTGAAACATTAAGTTGGATACAATCTTTAATCATTCGATTGATGCGTTCCACCAATCCATTTGCCCTTGGACAATATAAAGCTGTCTGTTGATGTTCTACAGAGAACTGTCATGAAAATTCTTTCATTAGTGTAGATGTAAATTGGACACCATTGTCCGTTACTAGAATTTGTGATACACCTTCATTATGGAAAACCTCTTGAAGAAAAATGATTACAGTGTTAGTGGTGATATTGTCCACTATTTTCGGATGTATCCACTTAGAATCGTAGTCTACCAGTGTAAGTATAAACCTGCCTTTAAGTCCCTTTACATTAAGAGGACCAATGATATCCATGGCTAATTTACTCCAAGGGACAGATGATACTTCTACTGCAGAAATTTGGCCCTTACTCACAACCTTACTTTTATCACTTACTGCACACGGTATACACTGTTTTATTTTCCTTTCAACCATAGTGTCCATGGATGGCCACCAGTAATGTAGACACATTTTATTCTTAGTTATACTGCAACCCAAATGGCCTTCATGAGCTAAACTCACAATTTTATCTCTCAAACTCTCAGGAGGTACAAACATACTCCCTCTATAAAGGTTTTGCTCACAGAAGTATAACTCGTTCCTGACTTCCCAAAATACATCCTCACCATTCTTTAATTCAGATGACCTTGCAGGCCAACCATTCAACATAAGTTGCCTTACTTTGGAAAATAAAACATCACTGGACAAAGCTTCCCTCCATTCCTGCTTACTTATCCCTTCTGAAATGCTTGCCACCACTATTCCATCACTTGGGAAACTTCCTAGTTCATTATTTTCAATGGGTAATCTAGATAAACAATCTGCTGCCTGATTAGATTCTCCTGGTATATATTAACACTTTAAAATTGTACCCTTCCAATCCTAGGAACCATTTCACAATTCTATGTGTAAATCTTTCAATGTTCTTTGAGGTGAAAATGCTAACTAAAGGCTTGTGGTCTGTTCTTATTGTGAAAGAGGTATGCCACATACAAATGTTCGGAAATGCAAAACCGCCCAATAACACGCGAGTGTCTCTCTCTCTATTACCGAATAATGGGACTCAGCTTCCGTCAAAGCTCTAGAAGCAAACACCAAAATCCTCTCTTCTCCTTCTAATACTTGACTAAGAGTGGCTCCAATACCTTTGGTACTAGCATCGGTTGTGATTAATGTACGCTTACCAGTATCAAAACATCCCAAATATGGTGCATTTACAATGTTATGCTTTAATTTCTCAAAAGCATCAGAACACTGTTCATCCCATTCAAACTCAATTCCCTTTTTAAGTAACTTCCTTAGAGTATACGTAATGTCTCCAAAATTCTTGATAAACTTAGAGTAGTACTCTGACAAATGATTTTACTTCCTCTTTGGTGTTCGGTTTTGGGAGCTAATTTAATGGTATCCACTAAATTGACTTTTGGTTTAATTCCTTCTTTCGAAATGACTTGTCCTAAATAAGTTACAGAAAGGACCCCTATTTGACATTTTTCTTTCCTCAATGTAAGTCCAGCCTCTCTCAATCGTGTTAATACCATACGTTGCTTAGAATTATGTTCACTCTCATTCTTTCCATAGATTAACAAATCATCTTGGAAACACAGAACTTGTTCCATCCCTTCCAAAATATTTTGCATAGCCCTTTGAAAAACCGCAGCCGCAGAGGCTAACCCAAAAGGCATCCTGCAAAATCTAAAAACTCCAAAAGGCGTGATAAAAGTAGTTTGAGCTTTGCTTGAAGGATGAAGTTCCACCTGGTGATATGCAGAAGACAAATCTATCACTGTGAAAAACTCTGCCCCACAAATTTGATTAAGCATATCATTTATGTTAGGCAAAGGATGCCTATCAATCCATATATTACTGTTTAATTCTCTAAAATCTATACACATCCTGATGTTATTAGTATTGGCCTTAGATGTAATCACGATGGGTGCAACCCATTCTGCACACTCTACAGGTTCGATAACTCCCTGCTCTAATAACTTGTCAAGTTATTTTTTTAAAGGTTCTATCATCATTAAAGGAATGTTCCTGCACTCATGTGCCACAGGTTTAGCACCATCTTTCAACTTAATCTTGTGTTGATATTCTTTAAGACAACCAAGTTTGTCTGTGAATACTTCTGGAAACTCTTCACAAATTTCCATGCCACAAACAGTTCTCTCTGCAAGCATTACAGGAATTTCCGCTGTAGAGTCAAGTTTCATCCCTAAATCTGTTTGATGAGCCCATCCTAGTAAAATTGCCCCATCTTTTGGTATGTAAACTTTGCCTACTGTGCACCTGTCTTTAAATGTGATCTTCATAGTAGCAACACCCTCTAAGGGAATGGGATCCTTATTGTAACCAACAGGAACCACATCTGGACTTTCAAGAGACACTTCCTCATCCTTGAATTTTGTGTGATAAGTCTCACTGTTAATAAATGTAAATGGCGAACATGTGTCCGCATAAACTTCTATTTTGTGTCCATCCAAATTAATTTCACATTTTGGTAAGTCAACCTTAAACACATTTGCATTTTCTTTAACATCTACTTGCAACACATATTTACTTGTGCAATCCTCATAAGTGTCTATAGCATTTACAGTTTTATTAGGAATATCCTTGCAAACCCATGCAAAATGACCTTTCCGATTGCAATTTCTGCACATGGCTGTTCTTGCAAGACAATTTACATTGTTTGCCAAATGCCCACTACTACCACATCTAAAACACTTTAATCTGTTCTCTACATACATTTTCTCCCTGTTAAATTCCTTTATTATTTCCTTCTTCTTTGTACCTTTAATAGCACACACATTCTTCAACTCCTCACATACTTCATTTACACTATTCTCTCCGCTGGTACTCATTTCTTTCATACACTCAGCTGTATGCTCTACACTCTTCGCGATATCCATCACAGTTCTCAAATCTTGATTACCTACCAACAGTTTTGCTTGAATTTTTTTGTTATTAGTACAACGTACTAATTGATCTTGAATTAATGACTCAGTAAGTTCGTTAAATTCACATGTATTTGAAAGTCCCCTTAAACTAGCAATATAATTTCCTACCTTCTCATTTTTCCCTTGAATTCTTCCAAAAAATGTATGTCATTCTAATACAACGTTTATTGTATCTGCAAATTGTAGTTCTAATTTCCTTATACTGTAGTCATACACATCTCTTCCCTCTTCTCCAATATCTTCTTCTTCAACATCCGGAAGACTATCAAAATTTTTCCTTCCCTCAGCACCCAAATTATGTAATAAAATGTGCTGTCTCCTAATAGCTGAGAACCCACTTGCCCCGATAGCAATGAGGTAAGATTCAAAAGCTTTCCTCCAATCTTTCCACGGCACTGTTGGTTCCCCTGCTTCAGATAAAAACGGTGTGGGCTGAATCATTCTAGCCGCTGCCATGCTTAACTTAAATGTACTACAAATCACTGTAATAATGTAGGAATATAAACTTGCTGGCACTTAACCCATGCAACGCTACTCACTGCGGAAGACTATTCTTTCGATTAACAACACACGATGACTTCCTTAAGAATTTCCTTACAATCTGATGCGTCACGTTAGTTAATTTCCGCCTTCACGATCGTAAGTACTCTTCCTCAGTACCTGCTTGTGTTGTATACGTTTAAGTCTTGCCAGATTATTTATCTTCGGATCATTTTCATTATATCCGCATCACTGGCTGCCTTCCTTCACAGCTTCAAACGTTCTCTTCCTCACACTTTACTTTTCTCCTGGTAACACACGGAGGGAATGTCACACGTCAACCTCCGCCTCGACACTCGTCGTCGCCAATGAAATAACGAAGAAAGCCGTGCAGTTCCAGTTAATTTATTGCATAAATAACGTGACATCCATCACCAAGGAGCGGGACCGTTAATATGACGGTTAGTACCGGAGTGCAGGGAATAATCTTCACAACGTTCTAAGAACTAACCATGGGAACAGGGGTGCGGGAGAAACCAAGGAAAGTACAAGGATACAACAGTCTCTCAGTTGCTTTTGTCAGCTGGGAGCTGTAAGGGGCGGTGAGTGGCAGGTGATAGTCCCACATCCGTTTCTATTTTTCATAGTCAAACTTGATTGGCCCACCTGCCCTGGCAATAAGGGAACTTTTTAGACAGATGTGCTCATGTGATCAAGCAAATACCGCCCTTAGCAATGCAAGGGAGCCAATAGCGTCAATTGACCCACCCATGCCCCATGTTGCGTTCTATAACAGGCAGAAGCTAAAGGTATATGGCCATCGACCGGACGAAGGCTGACCCAAAGTTACTCTATGCATGAATGAATGTATGTGTTTTTATTTAATAATCTTGTTCATTACATGAGGCTGGCAAAACAGATACTGATTACTGATTACAACTGCAATGTAGTTCAAGATAGTTGGAAGGGTTATAGTAGGCAGTAAACAGAGATAAAATGTTGTTTTTTTAGATAGAGAAAAAGTATCCATTGGCAAGGCTTGCCACCTGGCGTGATTTTGCTTTATACTCATTCAAACCCTTGGTTACTGAATCCAGCAGTTTAGCAGTGCGTCAGTCCCATCAAGGACACCTTTCACATCAAGGAATTTAGCTACAGCAAAAAAGTCTTCGGTTACAGCTCAACTGGTCTGTTTCATTTTTCTCAGTTGAGTGAACGTGTAGTTACTAACAGGTAGACCAGGTGTAAGACACTTTGTGATACACCTCCCACCACAGTGGATTGGACACTGACATGGGACGTGAATTGTAGAGTCTGCGGTTCACCTCAGCAGGTAATCCATGTGCTGGATTAAGTCATATGTGACCTACCTCCTCAACTTGATGATGTACTTTTGGGGACTTACCACACTAGCTGCCAGGGATGCTTGATTACCCACTATCACTACATCATTGTCTTTTTCCTTAGAAATCCTGAAACCAGTCCCAGGATGCTTGTCTCCGGTCCGGGGGGGACCTGGCCTTGCGGTTCGAGCTGGACTGTTCCCATAGGGAGCAGAGTCAAGACAGATTTGCATACAGCTGGGTCCGAACTGGGGTGGCCTGCAGGGCCGGACTAGCTACCAGGCATTTTGGTGTGCTGCCAAGCAGGGGGCTGATTTCGTTGATGGGGACCTGCGTGTGCTTAAAACCATTTGTTTTGCTTTGTTTATTCTGGAGCACACGCAGGTCCCCATCAACGAAATCAGCCCCCACCACAGTGAAATCAGCCCCCAGCTCTGCTGCACACCAAAATGCCTGGTAGCCAGTCCGGCCCTGGTGGTGTGGTGGCCTGGTGAGCAAAAAAACAATGGATTAAACCCAGATCTGTGACTGGGGATGAATGTTTGATTTCATCAGCATTCGGTCCATTATTTGTTCCTTTTACTTTTGTTGTCCAAGTGACAGCAGGTGGTCTGCAGGTGAACCTCTGTAAAATAAACTCCCCTTAGAGGGTGGGACATACGATGGCAGCAAATCAATGTGTACAGGAGTCAGGAAACTCTAGTTTAGCAAATGCTACTCATACCCCTTCGTTGCAGTGGGCGGGACAACAAAACCTGCAACCGCAGAAAAGTGCTTTTTTATAATTTGTACATTATTAGAATAGTTAGAGTAAACAGTAAAATAGAGGTATTTAATGCACATTTCACAACAAATTGCAAATAGGATTTTTTTTGCAATTTAGGGATTCCATTTCGCTATTTGTAATTTAGACTCTTCGAACTGCGACAATGTCACTTTTTCAATATGCAATAGAAACGTTTTGATCCCTGGTTAAACACCTTTTAGGATGTTGCGAATGCTGTTTGCGAGCGCAATCACAATGTCTTTTCAAATCACAGAGAATTCACAGGCCCTTTGTTTGTCCAGTCCAGTCTTTATTCCTACAAATTGAACCAATTTATTGTTCTCAATCGTTTTGCTGCCCTTCCAATTCTACATATTTTGGACTAGATTTACTAATGCTTCACTCAACACAGAGTCCTCTCCTTTCTGCTCTTTCTGCACAAAAAAACCTTAGATGCTTGTTCTTCTTTCTATGTGTGCTGTTCGAACAGAAAGAGGAAGTAACGGGATGAAATAAAGATATTTCTCCTCATTACGCCTTTTGGTGCAATCCCAGGTTTATTGCCCTCGGTTGTTCTGGGAATGTGTCACATTCCATGGGTAGATGCGGAGTAACGCCCTTGATACACATGTGGAACATCTACTACAAGGAACGCAGCAAATTCCTTTACAAAGCCATGAAAGCCCATGCAAATCAGCCCTTGTGTAGATTTGTAAATGTGCACTAACATTTTGTGCCTGGCTGCGCCAAAAAAGAGGCACTACAGCGATACCAAATATTAGTAATTTGGGTTGACTTATCAAGGTATAGTAGAGTACAGTAGTCTGCTTCTACAGAAAAAAAAGAGTTCCCAAATTCAAATGCAAGCCATATAACCATCTCATCATCTCAGGGTTGACACGATGTGAAGAGCACCATGATTGTGATTCAGGAAGAGGCCATCCAGAGAATGATGTCACAATACATCTCAAATCCTCAGCTGAGATCATCAAACAAAGCACTTACAAATTCCGTAGGATGCCTTTTGGACTTGTGTCTGCAGCTGCAGTTTTTCAACGCATCATGTCTAGGATATTAAAAGGTATTGGTGGGGTCAGATGCTATCAAGATGATCTATTGATTTTTGGAAGTTCGAAGTCTGAGCATTACTCTAGGGTATGTGCTGTGCAAGGACGTTTGAAGGAATCAGGTCTGACGTTAAAGAGAGAGAAATGCAAGTTTGGTGTTGAGGAGGTAAACTATCTTGGACATTGCATTACCGGACATGGTGTTTTCCCAAAGAAGGAATTAGTGGATACTATTGTAAACATGAATGAGCCTACTAATAAAGACGAACTCTTATCTTTTCTTGGAATGGTAGAGTTCTATAGTAAGTTTATTCCTGGTTATGCTGACAAAACTCAGAACCTTAGGAAACTTACAGCCAAGAGTGTTGCTTTTCAGTGGTCTGAAGAGTGTGGGAATGAGTTTTGTTCCATAAAACAAGAGTTGATGAAAGCTCCTTCGCTACAAGCGTTTGTTCCTGGGCAAGCCACTTACATTTTCACTGATGTTAGTATAAATGGTCTAGGAGCAGAGTTACTTCAAAAGTATGAAAGTATGAGGGTGCAGAAAAATTAATTGCCTGTGCTTCTAGGTGTTTGAGAGGTCCAGAGTCCAATTATTCTGTAATTGAAAAAGAATCATTAGCTATTTTTTGGGCTCTGAGGAAATTTAAGAATCTGATCTGGGGTACCAAAGTAAAAGTTTTGTCGGATCACAAACCACTCAAAGAGGTTTTCTCAAAAAAAGGTTTGGATTCTATTTCCTCAAGGATTAGGAAGTGGATTGTTTCCCTCCAGGTATTCGATTTTGAGGTAGATTATATTCCAGAGGTTATCAACAATTCTGCAGACTGTCTTTCTAGGTTAGTTGATCCCAAGGTAAGTGTTTTGGATGATGATATTAGCAAAGAGGAGGATAGTGTCAATGTCTGTGAAGTGACATCAGGTGCTATTAGTGAATCTGAATGGAAAGAGGAAGTTAAGAAAGACAAAGAGATGAAAAAAGTAATGGAAATGTTGATATGCAACAGTCGGTTGGAAAAACCGTGGGCTCTGGTTGGAGACGAACTCTCAGTTAATGATGGTCTTCTTACTTTTCATACTTAAGCTATGTAGTTAATGTTCATTTAATTTATATGTATATGTTTTATTTTTATTATTGTAAAGAGGGGAAGATGTGTGAAATTGTATTGTCACTTTAAGTGGTGATCATTATTCCAAGTGGAACGTTTGTTTAGGGAGAGTCATACGAATTCTTGAATAGGCAGTTGGAGCTGCATGGTAGATGGCTGAGGTGAATAAACCCTGTCTACTTCAATCTACAAGTGTGATCTACTTCTTTCTCTGAAGACACACAAATTTTCAGCAGCATTTGCAAATGTCTACTCTTCCTGATTGTTAGTATGCAGCCCTGCCTACAGTGTTAGAGTTTTTTTGTGTTTTGTCTCTGGGTCATAGTATTAAGGTTGTTTTTTCCTGTCATATTCTTAAAAAAGTACTTAACACAGATCACTCTTTTTCATGTTCAGGATAAACTGGTATTTTCATGTTCAAGGATACTCTCTGATCTAAAAAAAAATTCTTACATTTCTTACAAAAATGCAGAAATTTAATCTAACGCAAAAACCTTTTGTAAGGGCACTATCCCTTTGAAATGTTTTTTTTTTTTGCTGAGAAGCTTTTCTACAAAAACATATTCCTCACATGTTTTATCTAAATCCCGGTAAAATGTGGTTTATGGCGGCAAAATCTCATGTAATTTTTGACAATTTGTGTTATACTCTGTTGGACTTGGCCCTTTCTGTAGGGTCATCCTCAAACATTTTGCCTTACCCTTCCTGTTTTCTGAGTCTGTTTCTGTAGGCTTTTAGGACTCTCGACACTTTATTACCACTAATCAGTGCAGTGCTTGTGTTCTCTCCTTAAAACATGGTAGAATTGGCTTACACCCACGTGACCTGTTTAATTTACTTGTAAGTTCCTAGTAAAGTGGTACTAAATGTGGCCAGAGCCTGTAAATTAAATGCTACTAGTGGGTCTGCAGCACTCATTGCGCCATCCACTTAAGCAGCCCTTTTAAACATGTCTCAGACTTGCCATTGCAATCTGTGTTTGCAGTTTTAAACTGCCAATTCGATCTGGTATAATAAATCTTTGTCTAGGCCTAGACCTTCCTTTTTTATACTTATAAGTCACCTCTAGGGTGATCCCTGAACAACCCAAAGGGCAGGGTGCAGTGTATCAAAAAAGTTGTACATGTACTTTTAAGTTGTACATGTCCTAGAAGGGAACAACTCCTACATTTATTTTTCTGCTACTGCAAGGTCTACCTCTCACATAGAAAAACATTGAGTTACCTTATTACATTTATTAAGTGATACATTTCATTTGGGAGCAGTTAGGCAGGGCGAGTTTGGTGTCACAGAATTATAATTAAAATCCATCTTTAATGATAAAACAGATTTTTTATCACAATTCTCAAAGTGCCACTTTGTTAAGTTGCCATTTTCTTGTCCTAATCATCTGGTGTCTTCAGCCTGACCGTGGGTCACATGATTCGGTGTTGCTGGCAGTTGGTCTTTGCGTATTTCTCCCAGAGAGTCAGGCAAACAGAAGGTCGGTGTTGGAAAGATGGGCCAATCTAAGTTGATGAGGGCGAGGAGCTGTCACCTACCACACTTGCACATCATAACAGAGTTTGACACTGGTCTTTTTTGACCTGCAGACAAGCTGGGTCCAGGACAGGGAAGAAGGGCATGCCTGACACCTCAGGCAGGTGGAAATCTCTAGAAACTTTCTCTGCTTCAAAGTAGCCACCAGCTATAAATATTGAAAGCTTGGGCCAAACTATTCAGTACACATCTGGACCTGTGGACTCTGATAGAAAGAAAAACTGCTGTGCTGCTGAAAGGAATGCCACTCTTCTGGACTGCTGCTCTGAAGAACTGCTGCCCTGCAATGTTGACCTGCTGCCCTGCTGCTCTCTTGCTTAGGTGAGAAGGACTGGACCTGCGTCTCTAAACCCAGAACCCCAGAGTGTCTCCAAGAGCTAGTTGGCTGGACTCCTGATCAGAAGCCTCAGTGATAGAACAGGCTACTAACAATCTTTAACCCAGCACCTGGACTCTGTCATCTGTGAGTCCTCCCCTCTCAATTAATGACAACCCAGTCCTGGACCCTAAGAAGTGGGCCTGGAGGTGCTTGCCTAACCATCTGTGCATTCAGTAGAACTGACACATCTTCTCTGTGGCACAGAGCATCTCCTGCAGAACTGACGCATCACCTTCAGGACCGATGCATCATCTCTGCTGAGCAGACTTCTGTGATCCAAGACTTCGCATTGACCATCACATGGCACATCTCCACAGAAGGACATCCCATCGCCCAACGCAGCTCTTGGGCTGTGCAACACATCTCAATGCGTGGGCATCACACTTCACAGCTCCCCGGAACTGCCGTTGCAGGACGCATCTCCTCTCCTGGACCTCACATCGCCTCTGCTACACAACTCCTTCTCGACAAAGGACCCTGAATCTCTTTGCAAACAGGATTGAATGGACACTTTTTCAATGGCCCAAAGTGGGTCCTGTAGCCAGCCCGAACTTTATCAAAGTCTGCCTGATCTTGATACTTTGTCCCAATCTTGCACGACCAGATAGTCACATTTGCTACTTTGTACTTTTTGGTGATATTTTCACTTTCATTTTTAAACTTGCATATCTCTGGTTCTACTGATTGCATATTTATTGTATTGGGTTTTCACTTTATTACTGTTTGAAGTGCTTCATAAATACCTTAGACATTGCCTTTAAGTTAACCCTGACTGCTATGTGCCAAGCTACCAGAGGGTTGAGAAAAAGTACATTTTGGCTTTTCTGTTGATTTCTCACTGACAAGAATTGTGGTTGCTTCTTGACTAGGGTTTGACCCCCCCAAGGCCAGTAGCCGAGTTTCTTACATGCTCGTTAATCAAAATGTCAGATTAAGCCATTATTTCACATTGTGTAACTGAAATTTCAGATTGGTAACAGACTTATTGTGGGAGCACGCGAACAGTGCTAATGAACAGAATGCGAGCGACTGTTCACATCTAATACAATTTGAGTTTTTTTTTAGTATTATATACGTCCTCGTATTCATTTAGGAGATGAGGGTGCATTTTGATAAAATAAATTGTTCAAAATGGATGCAAGGACTCATTTCATGTTAAATATAGTGTTAAATGTCAGATCAGCATTTCACATAATATAGTGTAACTTACTGAGAACTTTGCAACATTTCTGCAAAGGACTTTACAGTAATTTGATTCAGAGAAGATATTTTCAAAATTTTGCAAAGATTTGGAAGCTTGTAAAGTTTTAAGAAAACTTCACAAAATTTACACAGGAAAACTGTAGAGCCTTACTTCAGAGATATCACCCCTCATGTTTTACTGAAGAAAGTTCTGGAGTCCGAATAAAACTCTGTCGATGGTACAGTTGACTTCTACAATAAGGACCGGTGATTTGGGTGTTGAAGTCTCACAGACCCTGATCAGGGTTTAGAAAAAAATAATCCTAACCTTGAATCGCGATAAACTCTGATAACCGCAACTATTAAGAAAACAGGCACAATGTGGAGACATCTGCTGCAATAACCAGTGGGGTGTGGGCTGATGTGCATAGAAGAGGTCCCCAGAGATTCATAAGCAGCTACTTCCTAAAACAATCCTGAAGTCTGTCTTCATCTGAAAGCTGAGGTCATCCTGACTCTGCACTATGTCCTGGTCCTCTCTGCTGTTTGTTCTTGGAGCTATTTGCACATGTATGACTAAATGCTAGTATATTCTCAGAAGTAACAAAAATAAAGATATTTCATTCACTAACATTTAATCATGAAGGTCACATTCATACATATTCATATTGCACCTTATCTCTTCTCAGGTTGCTGCTCAGGGCTTGTGGTGACTCAGCCACCCTCAGTGTTTGTGGCCCCGGGAGGCACTTGTACCCTCTCCTGCAGCATCACTGGGGGTAAAGAAATCAGTGGTTACCACATGCATTGGTTCCAGCAGAGACCTGGGAATTCTCCAAGATACTTACTGAGGTTGAACTCGGATTCTGACAAATACCAGGGTCTGGGAGTCCCAGCAAGGTTTTCTGGCTCCAAAGACACTTCCACGAACATCGGATACCTAACCATCACTGGAGTGGAGGATGAGGGTGACTATCATTGCAACATGGAGTACGGAGGCGCATACATTTTCCACAGTGACACAACCCCAAGAGGACCTGAGACAAAAACCTCTCTCTCTGAACACTACTGCAGTCTAGCATTGTATGAATGGTGAGCTATGCGTATTCAAAAGCCATGTCTCACTGCCATGTCTGGGATTAATTCCTTCCAAGGTGTCCTCACCCCATATTCTTTGGATGACAGGTGTCATTAAAACAATCAACATCAACACCACTCTTGCCGTCCTTTGTTATGTAGTGGTCATTTATAATGTGTGTCTTGCAGATCAAGAAGCCACTGCACTGACCAAAGATGGCGATCTGTGGCCTGAGAAATTAGAAAAAATGTGGTCAGTTCTTACAAGACAAGGTTCATTCAGAGTTAACTTGAAGTGTGTATGTTGGAATTAGCGTAAAACAGGTTTACAATTTAGGACCAAATCAGTTCAGGTATACTCTCTGTATGACTTGGATTGGGGGAGTCCGACTGAACGAGTAAGATGCATCCATATGCATCCGGATACGATTCAGTCACGCTCCCATTGACTTCAATGGTAGCCTATGTTCCGAACCTGAAGACAGGCTCCCATTGAAGAAAGGGTGGGTGTGGAAAACCTTGCACTCTGTGGCAGGCACGTTTCGTTTCGGGCTGACCGATTCGGAAAGGCTGTCCGAATCGGTCATCGTACTCACTCGTTCGGAAACCAAGTCCAGAGAGCTGTATGAATCAGCTACAGTAAGGCTCGACCTGTTGAATGCCTATCGGAACCGATTCAGTCAGCCTGAACAGTTTCCAGGCATCGTATTTGCTTGTTCGGACCTGGAAACGAGTCAATCGGAAACAAGGGCTTCGGATCGGATTTGGCAAACCCGAATCCAATTGGGAGCCCTTCCGACCGACATTGGAATCAACCCCTAAGGAGTTTCTTATGCTGAGATATTGACTTGACTCTGTGTTATCCTACCAGTATGTTCAATCTTAGCAAGGATTACTTCTTTACTCCACAATTAATACATTTAGTGTAATACAAACCGCATAAGAAAGGCACATTTAATGATACAAAAAAGGATATGAAGCTGTGTCATGGAACAGATATTAAGACTACAGAATGACATTTCTTTTCTTCATGTGGAAAATAATGAGAATGATCAAGATGACTGCACACTCCTTACAGTAACAGTTGTGAAACAAGGATTTGCACAGGAAATAGGTCTTGCCTATAAAAGAATATTGGCATTGCCAGTGTGTTTTAGTAACAGATGAGGACTGCTCCACTCTAGTAATTTTCACACATTTTTTATCCTCAGATAATATGTGTTCTCTGTTACTCTTGACATTTTCCAGTGCCATTGCTACCCTGTGTCTTGGTTCATCCAGTGTGTCTCTTTCGTGCCTTCTTTTCTTGCCTTCTCTTAAATCTCTCCCGTCCGGTAGCAGCCGCTACTGTCTCTGACCCCACTTGGTGTTGACACTAACCCTTCCTCACTCAAGTTCAGCACTCCCGGGCAGTGGCACTATCCTTATTTGCCTGTGCCTTTAAAGAGTAGGGAGGAGGGGGAAAAGGAGATAAAAGTATAGCAAGCATTGACAAAGCCAGTAGTTATTGCCTTTGCAAGAGCTATTGGCTTTGCCAATATGTTTCAGCCATGTTGTACCCTAGCGTGACTGCTGTTCAGCATGGCTAAAAGTTAGTGGTGTAGAGGAGAGTGGCATGGAGTGGAGTGGATAGGCACACAGTGAGAAGATTGATGCAGAGTGGAGTGGTGTAGAGTGGAGTGGAGTGTTGTGGTGTGTCGTAGACTGGCATAGGGTGTTGTGGAATCTCATAGAGTGGAGTACCATGCAGTGTCATGGAGTGTCGTAGAGTGTTGTGGAGTGTCATGGAGTGTATTGGAGTAGAGTGGAGTAGAATAGAGTAAGTACAGTGGAGTGGAGTGGTGTATAGTGATTTAGAGTGGAATAGAGTGGTGCTGTGTGTAGGGACATAAAGTTGAGAGGCATAGAGAACAGGGACACAGAGTGGAGTAGATTAGAGAAGAGTGGCATGGCATAGAGTGAAGTACAGTGTTGCAGAATGGAGTAGAGTGTCGTAGAGTGGAGAGTTGTAGAATGGAAGCGTGGAGAGTGGAGAGATTAGAGTGGAGTGGTGTAGAGTGGAGTTGAGTGTTTTTAGAGAGGAGTGGCATAGAGTGAAGTAGAGTGGAGTAGCATAGGGTGAAGTACAGTGTTGCAGAGTGAAGTAGAGTGTTGTAGAGTGTTGTAGAGTGGAGTGGCATAGAGTGGAGTAGAGCAGAGAGATTAGAGTGGAGGGGCGTGGAGTGGAGTAGAGCATTGTAGAGTGAAGTGGCATAGAGTGAAGTAAAGTGAAGTGGCATAGAGTGAAGTAGAGTGGAGTGGCATAGAGTGGAGTAGAGTGTTATAGAGTGGAGTAGAGTGTTGTAAAGTGGAGTGGCATAGAGTGGAGTAGAGTTGAGTAGATTTGAGTGCCGTAGAGTGGTGTAGAGTAGCATGGGGTAGAGTGGAGTGTCATAGAGTAAAGTGTTGTAGAGTGGAGTGGAGTGTCGCAGAGTGTCATAGGGTATAACAGAGTGGAAGGTCGTAGAGTGGAGTGCTCTGGAGTGGAGTGTTTTATAGTGGATGGTTGAAGATTGTTTTGGAGTGGCTAAGAGTAGAGTAGTGCAGAGTGGAGTAGAGTGGCATAGAGAGGTTTGGCGTAGAGTGGAGTAGAGTGCCACAGAGTGGAGTGGGGTAGAGTGGCATGGAGTGGATTGGAGTGGAGTGTTGTGGAGAAAAGTGTCATAGAGTGTTGTGGAGGTACGTATAGTGAAGGGTCATAGAGTGGATTGTTGTAGAGTGGTGTGTTGTGGCGTGGCATATAGTGGAGCAGAGTAGAGTAGTATAAGTGGCATAGAAAGGAGTGTCATAGAGTGGAGTGGACTGTCGTAAAGTGGATTGGAGTAGAGTATCATAGAGTGAAGTAGAGTGGCATACAGTGAGTAGCGTGGCATAGAGTGATGTAGAGCGATGAAGAATAACAGGGTGTAGAGTAGAGGGACATAGTGGGGAGGTGCGTGGTGTGGAATAGAGTGTTGTGGCATAGAGTGCCGGTTCTGGTAGCTCAGTGGACTAATGCGTCCACTGCAGGGGACTGTGTTCGACCTCATTGTCACAGGTTCAAATCCCAGCACGTCCACTCAGCCTTTCATCCATCTGAGGTCGATAAAATTGAGATGGGTAACAATAAACATCTGTTATTCAGCGCCAAGATACCTACGGGTGGACGTGCGCTTTACAAAATACATGGTATGTTAGTGGAGTGGAGAGGAGTGTCGTGGAGGGAGTTGCATAGAATGGTATAGAGTGGAGTGGCATAAAGTGCAGGGATGTAGTGTGGAGTGGTGTAGAGTGGCATAGCATAAAGTGGAGGAAATTGTAATAGTGTGGAGTAGGGTGGAGTGCTGTGGCATATGGCCATGTCTGAACTGTGGTGGTGGAGTGAGCTAAAGAATGATGATGGATTAAACCCAGATCAGTTGACTGGGGGTGAGTGTTTGATTTGCTCAAACGCTCCGTCCATCATCCCCTTTGGTATCGCTTTGTTCGCCCTAAGTTGGCAGTCGTGGGTCCCTTGCTCACATTTTCAAGATAGCCTGGCTGATCAGGGTTATGAACCCGAAACCGGTCCCAGGATGCTTGTTTCCGGTCCAGGGAAGACATGGCTTGGCAGTTCGGGCCGGACTGTTCCCATGAGGCACAGGGTCAGACTGATTTGCATATGTCTGAACTGGGGTGGTGGAGTGAGCTAAATAATGATGATGGATTAAACCCAGATCAGTTGACTGGGGGTGAGTGTTTGAGTGGAGTGGGGTGGAACAGAGTGGAGTAGAGTGGCAGAGAGTGGAGTAGAGAGGGATAGAGTGGAGTGGGGTGGTATGTAGCAGAGTTGCACGGCGTAGAGGGGAGTAGAGTGTCTTGGAGTAGAGGGTTGGTAGCGTACTGCCATTGCAGACAACATATTTTCAATTGAAATGACTATTACATTTGTACAGACACACAGTATCACTGATAAAACTACATCGCGCAAAAATAATAAAGTGTGAAAATGGCATCACCTGTGCATTGATTTGTTTTGGTTGTATTAAAATGTTTGTTTTCAACACACTTCAGAATTTCAAAAAATTAAATGTGCTTCAGTAGGGCTTTCCTAATTCGGATATAACATTGTGCAGTCTTCCTACAACACACCCCTATTACCCAGCATGAGTTTCACATAATTCCTCTCAGAGAAAGAAAAGTAAACATCACGATCTCTCAGAGGACAGAGACTGACATTTGAACTCTGTATTTGAATGGACAGCAAATGTGACAAGATAAGAACATAATTTAAAGCAACATTGTGGAAGAATACATTATACAGGCCATGCCCAAATTAAAGGAGCAAAGGCATATACTGGCCTAAAACAAATAAAGCCAGAAAATAGAAAGCAAGCATCTGTGATTTACAAAACATAAAGTCAATAGTAAGAAATGGGCAGAATACATTTCCAGGGAGAATGTCCCAAATGTTGCCAGGAAGTCTTTGAAAACCAAACAGCTGAGATGTATCGGGGGCTTCGACCTAAAAAGACAGAGCATTGTTTTAGCTTCATTTTTAGGTGGAGCGTAAGCGTACTACCACTTGTATACTTTGGGGGGACTATTTTATTATTTATTTTACTTCCTGTTACTCTGTGGGGGCACAGGCCTGTAGCTGCTCACATTTTATTGCAGCATTCGACCCTCCTAGTTCCTGCCATGAGGTTGACATTCTTTCATTTTCTCTCCAAAGGCAGCTCCCAGGCTGGTTTGTTTACAGTTTGCTGGGAAACTGTGGAGTTAGTGGAGCAGTTTAATTTTCTCCTGTAGATGCTCAGCGATCCTTTTTCATGTAGGAGCACGTTTATTTTTGTCATGTGCAGCTTACAGAAGCAGTTCTGCTTTCGGCATGTGCACTTGGTTCTGCTCTTTTAGAAAAGGATACACACTGTGTTGCACACGCTTCTTTAGAAGCATAAACATATCTGAAGCTGCCGCTTTAATACTGATAAATGGCTCTGAAATGACTTGTATTATTGTGTTTCCTTCTCCAGCCCCTCTTTCCCTCCCTTCACACAGCCCCAACTCACAAGGCAGCCTGCAGCCGCCTCCCATGTGGTCTATGCAGACTCATTCACTCAGGTTTCTTTCATGTCCCTTTTCAGCTTTATTTCACATAAATATTTCGCAGACATTGATGATTGTCTGGTGGGCAATGCAGGAGACTCTGACCAACAAAAGCGCTCGCCCCCGATGTAATGATGCACAAGATGTAATGATGCACACTGACCAAACAGGTCAGGCACTAGGACCGGCCTGAGTGGGGACCAGGGCGGGCGGAAAGGGAGGAGCAGAGGGCTAGGGAAGGCAGTTAGCCGTTAGCCCTGTATGAGGAAGGACGTAAATAAAGAAGCTGAGGAAAGATAACCCCGTGTCCGTGTCTCCTCTGTCCACGACGATCCTACAACTGGCGACGAAGGTTTAAGAACCCTAACGTGTGCGAGAAGCCACCCGAGGAAGAGGAAAACGAAAAAAAAACAAGGGACTGGAGCTCGCCCTGCGGGTGGGGCTGGAGCGCGACGACAGAAGTGCCCACCGGGAGCCCAACCCTGCGGCAAGATATCCGGAGCTCGCCCCGCGAGTGGAGGCTTGAGCGTGAAGCCCAAAGAGCCTACCGGGAGCCCACCCCGGCGGTGTCTGGCCCGGAGCTGCTCGCCCTGCGTGTGGGGCTGGAGCACGATCTAAGAAGAGCCTACCGGGAGCCCACCCCGGCGGCAATGGTGAAAGATGCCCACGAAATAAGAGAATCATCTCAACTGGCGGTGCCCAACAGCAAAGCCCCGGGTGAGTGAGTTCAAGCGCTGTTGATCGCGGTGCCTCCGGTGATTTGAAAGACAAAATCTCGTTGCACACGAGATTCTCGCGGCGGCCATTTTGAGGTCAGGCGCGAGATTTGCCCAATCCCCTGTCAGGGACCATCGGCGGCCATCTTTAAGTCAGGCGGATGAGCCAAACAGCAAACAAACATTGGTAAATGAAACGGAAGTAACAAACAAGCATTAGGAAATGCAACAGAATCAACAAACAAGCATTGGTAAATGCAACATAAGTAACAAATAAGCGTTGGCAAAGGAAACAGGAATAGCAAACAAACACTGGTAAATGCAACAGAAGCAACAAACAAGCATTGGTAAAGGGAACAGAAGTAACAAACAAGCATTGGTAAGTGCAACAGGAGTAACAAACAAGCACTGGTGAGTGCAACAAAACCGACAAACAAGCACTGGTAAGTGCAACAGGCGCAACAAACAAGCACTGGCGATTGTAACAAATAGTGGAAACAAGCACTGGTGAGTGTAACAGAGAGCAAACAAAGTTTGTAAAAGCAATCGACAATAACAGCTGAACAATGCCCGACCCAGCTCCCGCAAGTATGTTTGGAACCTCATTCCTGCGCTGCCCTGAGCCCCTCATTCTTGAATCGGGTGGGGGCATGGGCAAGAATGGATAGAAGATTGAGGACTTCATGAAAGCGTCCAAGGTGACGGACCTTGAAGAACAACTGTTTGCCCTCAAGAACCTGATTGGCAAGGAAGTTGGACGAATCATAAAAGAACTGCCTGCTGAGTCCTCTGGTGCTTATGACAAAGTTCGCGAAGCACTAAATCGCAAGTTCCTACACAAAAGGAACGTTGACTATGAGTGGTACACATTCAATCTGGCCGCGCAAGAGAAAGGTGAGCAAATGGGGGTGTTCGTCACACGTCTGAGACGACTGGCGAGATACTGTGACTTTGACAAGTTTTCAACTGAAGACGCCCTTCGGCTGAGAGTCATAGAAGGTTGCCTCTCTGAACCACTGAGACGCAAATTGCTCAAGAAAAGCTACTCGCTGGAAGAGATAGAAGAGATGACGAGAGTAGATGAACAAGCCGATGAACATGCAAAGAAAATAGAAGCAGGGAAAGGTGAGAGATGGGAAAAAGCATTCAGGATGCAGTCTCGGCAAATACATGGATAATCACCACCACAGGTGCATTCCTCCAGATCCAAGAGGCACCACCATCAGTCACGCAAAGGACACCAAGGCAGAACCCACACCAAGGAACGATCAGACAGACAACTCAAATGTTACAGATGCGGCTACGACTTCCCACATACCGACGCATGCCCAGCACTAGGACAACAATGCCGGAAGTGTGGTAGAGACAACCATTTTGAAAGCATGTGCGGGGCGGTACCCAAAGTTGATCAAAAGGGAAGGCACCGGCAACATCAGCCTTCAAGTAGTCGTCACCATGTCAGAGAAGTCCAGGATAGACGAGACTCATCCACTGGGTTGTCACAATCCAGCTGTCACTCTTGCAGGACATATCACTCTCGACGGTCGTCATCAGGAGAATCCCGATCCACATCACCGATTTCTCAAGACCGAAAGGAATATATTTATTGTGTAGCCGACCCTGATCGGCTGAAAGAGTACCCACGATTGGACATCAGAATTGGGGCTCACCCCACCAAATTCGTGCTAGACAGTGGGGCATCACTAAACTACCTGCCCGTCACGGAATACCAAAGAATGAAATCACCTCCCAAGCTGGATAATGCACATGTACGAGTATACACGTGGATGTCCAAAAAGCTACTAACGTGTCTTGGGAAATTTGCAACCGAACTGTCGTACCAAGATCGCACAATATCAGCCTACATCCATGTCATCGAGGGGCCTGAGGCCGACTGCCTCCTGAGCCTGGCCACCGCAGAACGACTGAAACTGGTGGATATCTTATACCGAGTGGCTGACAAACCAGCGATCATCCAAAAGTTCCCCAAACTCTTTCAAGGCCTGGGAAAAATGAAGGACTGCCAAATAAGACTGCACATAAACGAACAAATCACACCGGTAGCGCAGCATCACCGGAAAATCCCGTTTCACCTGCAGGAAGCCGTGGAAAAGGAGCTCCAAGATCTACTGGAAGCAGGCATCATAGAAAGAACAGATGGACCGACCCCATGGGTCTCCCCGGTGGTGGTAGTCCCAAAGAAAGGGGAATCCAGCAGAGTCCGCCTATGTGTGGATATGAGGGCGCCCAACATGGCGATAGAGAGAGAAAGACATCCAGGCACTCACATTAGTGACATGATCACTTCACTCAACGGAGCGAAGATATTTTCAAAACTAGATCTCAACAAAGGATACCACCAGCTAGAATTGCATGAAAGGTCAAGATACATCACGACATTCTCGACACACCTCGGGCTATTCAGATACAAAAGACTAAGTTTCGGAGTGTCATCAGCAGCGGAAATATTCCAAGAGGCAATCAGGAAAACAATACATCACATCCAACATGTTCTAAACTACAGCGACGACATCCTCGTATATGGAGCAACGACTGAAGAACATGACAAAGCACTAAATCAGGTCTGTCATGCACTCATGGAAGCCAACCTCACACTCAACAAAGACAAGTGTGAATTTCACAAACCACCGTTGAAATTTTTCGGACACATATTGTCTGGAAGTGGCATGAAACCAGACCCAGAAAAGGTAGCAGCGCTAAACGACACACCAAGCCCAGATGACGTGGGCGATGTACGATCGTTCCTAGGAATGGCCAGCTACTGTTCCAGATACATACCTGACTACGCCACGTTAAGTTACCCTCTGAGGATGCTCACCAAGCAAGGACAACCTTTTCAGTGGTCCACCCAATGTGAAGGGGCGTTCAGAGAAATCAAGAGAACTGTAGAGTCGGCCAAAAATCTAGCCTACTTTAATCCAAAAAAGAAAACAGAGATAACAGTGGACGCCAGCCCTGTAGGACTAGGAGCTATCCTAGCACAATATGAGAGAGAAGAAGATCAGCGACACATAGTAGCATACGCCAGCAGAAGTCTAACAGACACAAAGAGAGCATATTCACAGCCAGAAAAAGAAAGCCTGGCCGTTGTCTGGGCGTGTGAACACTTCCACATCTTCATCTTTGGGAAACACTTTACACTAGTGACTGACCATCAGGCCTTGACCACAATTTTTGGAAACCCGCGGGCAAAAATGCCACCAAGAATAGAGCGATGGGGCCTCCGGCTCCAGGAATACACCTACACCATCATCCAGAAGCCAGGAAAAGCTGCAAACCCTGCAGATTACATGTCCCGGCAGCCCATCAGATCCAGCAAATCAGAACAATCAATCGCGGATGAATACATTCACTTCGTAGTAGACCAAGCGAGACCTCCGGCTGTTCCACTGGAAGCCATTTGTGAAGCGACGCAAACAGATGCCACCCTTCAAGAGGTGAAACGTCGGATTCAAACAAACAGCTGGAGACACACGCAAAGCAGTGAACAAAACGACCAAGAAATGGCGGCGTTCAAACATGTCCACGACGAACTGTCAATAGCGGCAAACGGTCTCATCCTACGAGACACCAGAATAGTGATCCCACGACAACTAAGACAAGGGGTCATTAATTTAGCTCATGAAGGACACCGGGGCATAGTAGCCACATAAAGAGCACTCCGTGAAAGAGTCTGGTTTCCGACACTAGACATGATGGTAGAGACAACCCTGAAAGACTGCCCGCAATGTCAACTGGTGAGCCGTCCGGATCCTCCTGCACCACTAAAAATGTCTCCACTACCGGAGGGTGTCTGGCAACACATTGCCATTGACTTCTTTGGGCCAATAAAATCGAGCCAATATGTCCTAGTCATCATGGACGAGTACTCCAGATTCCCCATAGCACAACTGTGTTCATCAACGAAAGCATCGAGTACCATACCGATATTAGAGGAGGTCTTTGCCGCATGGGGCATTCCCCTAGTGGTGAAGTCAGATAACGGGCCTCCATTCAACAGCCATGACTTTGCTGAATTTTGCTCAACACCTCAATTTCAAGCACCGCAGGATCACACCATTATGGTCTCAGGCCAACGGAATGGTCGAACGCTTCATGTCCACAATCAAGAAAGCCATTCAGCAAGCAGAATTCACCAGAAAGAGAATTCCAATGGCACTCAACGAGGTATTACGAGCGTACCCAAACACACCTCATTCCACCACAGGCAAATGTCCTGCCACTCTTAGCTGGGACGCCCAGTGAGCACCAGACTAACAATGATGACTATGGCAGCGAACGAACAGTATCCCGACTCTGACCATGAGGAGCTGGCAGCCAGAGACAAGATAAAGAAAGAAAAGATGAAGGACTATGCTGATGAATGGCGACGTGCTACGCCCCCTCAAATACAAGAAGGAGACTGGGTGTTTGCTCGACAAGAGCAGCCCCGGAAAACTGATAGCAAGTACCATGAGGTTCCGCTGAAGGTGATACAACAAAAAGGAACTATGATCACTGCAGAGACTGACGGACGAAGACTCACCAGGAATGTGACGTACTTTAAAAAGTGCGGACCCAACACTAAGGAACTACTGACTGAACTGAAAATGGAGAAGAGAGAACCAGAGACACTGCCCCACCACAGTCAGGCATTGATGGAAATGGCTGACGAGAACGAGCGTGACAATGCTGAACTACAGTCATGCCCCAGACGGGTCATCACAAAACCGTCTCGCCTTATTGAGGAACTTTAAAAAGAGACAGTTGCGGTGTTGTTCATATTTGGTTTTATTTACAGAGGGGGGAGATGTAATGATGCACAAGATGTAATGATGCACACTGACCAAACAGGTCAGGCACTAGGACCGGCCTGAGTGGGGACCAGGGCGGGCAGAAAGGGAGGAGCAGAGGGCTAGGGAAGGCAGTTAGCCGTTAGCCCTGTATGAGGAAGGACATAACTAAAGAAGCTGAGGAAAGATAACCCCGTGTCCGTGTCTCCTCTGTCCACGGCGATCCTACACCCGGAATGGTGAGCAGCAAGTTTAGAAGCTATAATAAAGATGAGTATTTGCACAAGTGTTCCCTAGGTCTTTGCGGGGTGTAGGGTTCAGAGGAATGAGGCACTCTCTTCCCACGCTGTAGTTTATTCTTTGGACTCAGGCCCTAGACTCATAAAAAGAAAGGCAACACCTATTGTTAGATTAAAATTGTCATTAAATAAATTATAAAACAAACACAATCAAATCCTTCTCTGTTTTGGAGTTCCTCTCACGGAGAGGGGGTGAACTGGTTTAAAATATGCCTGTTAGAACTGGGGGTCTCTAGTTGGCAGAGGTAGGTACCTTTGACCAAATAGGGACACTTGCTTCTAATTCAGGGAAAGGGGATTACGCTACTGGATAACCCCTGCTCACCCCCTTGGTAGCTTGGCACCATCGGACAGGCTTATCTCAGAGGCAGTATGTTAAGCATTTGTGAACACATACAGTAATGCAGTGAAAACACTACAAATGAACACCACACCAGTTTTATAAAAATAAGTATTCTTTATATAGACTTAACACAAGACCACAAACGACAAAAATCCAAAATACTGTACTCAACATTGACTTAAAGATGGTAGAATTAGCTTAGTTCAAGTTGATGGTAAATGCGACACAGTTCTCACAAAAGTGCCTGGATGCGTAATGCAAAATAAACAAAAGGCTCGCAGCGTTGGAGATGCGTCGGTTCCTTGCTACGGGGGAGACAATGTGCCGTGCTTCAATGCTTGCGCAGAGTAGGGGATGCATCTGGATCCTTACCGGAAAGGAGGTGATGCGTAGATTCTCGTGCTGCAGCCCGGTTGCCATGCAGCAAGATGGCGCCTCGATGCAATGCGACAATCCGGTGCGATGCGATAAGATGGTGACCTTGATGCAACGATGTTGAGACGATGCGACATGCCCTGGCAGCCTTGCGGCGACTCTGTACTTTGGAGCCGCAACAGGCCCTGCGACACGCTTCTCCGATGATGCGACGGCAACCGTCAAGGTTGCGACGTGCTTCTCCGGTGATGCGACAGCAGACAGCTGCGACAAAGGCACGCTTCTGGAAGATGCGGCGGAGGCACGCTTCCCCGGTGATGCGATGACTACAGCTGCGGCGGCGACATCTTCTCGTTGCGTCGCGCTTCCAGCTCCCAGCGACACGCAGGCTTCTGCAGATAGAATTCCCAGCAAGGACATTCAGAGGGGAGCTGGTGGTGAAGTCTGTTGTCCCTGAGACTTCAGCAGGAGGCAAGCACAAGTTCAAGCCCTTGGAGAAATATTCTGCAAGATGATGAAAGTTCTGTAAAAGTTCCTTCTCCTCTCCTTGGCAATGAAGACACCACTGCAGGCCAACCCAACAACACAGCACACGGGCAGGGCAGGCAATCCAATTCCTACAGCTTCCTTTGGATCTTCTCCTTGGCAGAGCTTTCTTCTTGTTGTTCCAGAAGTGATCTAAAGTCTCGGGATTTGGGTCCCTGTTACAGTCTCCTTATTTATACTACTTTTCTCTTTGTTCTCTGAAGGCAGAGAGGCCTTTGCCTAGTCCAAACCAGTTCTGGTCAGTCCTGGAGCACTTTGTTTACCTGACTCCTTCTTTCCTTTCAGAGTGCAGGGCAGAGACATCAGACACACCACAGGAGGTGGAGCCAGCATTGTGGAGGGAAGGCACAGCCCTATTCAGGTCCCAGGTGCAGCTCCTCCCACCCATCTACATGCAGTTCTTCCTATTCAGCCCTGTGCTGACTCACCCTCTCTCCTGGAATCCCCAGCCCGTGTCCCTCACAGAACCAGACACACAATACACAACTTAGCAGAGGCAGGCTTGGACAGTTAAGCAAGAAAATACCTACTTTCTAAAAGTGGTATTTTCAAACACAGAATGCTAAAACCAACTTTACTAAAAGATGTATTTTATCATTCTGAGTTTAGGCATACTAAATTCGAATTTCTACAATGTTCCCTGAGTGAGTTAGGATTATAAGATGTAATAATCAAACTGTCCATTCTAGCCTATGGGGAACAGGTAGCCTTGCAATAGTAAAAAACGAAAATGGCTGTAATTCACTATCAGGACATGCTACACACACCAGGGCATGTCCTACCCTATACTTACAATGCACCCTGCCCTTGGGCCTACCATAGGGGTGTCTGATATGAAGATAAAGAAAGGTTTAGGGACTGGCAAGTGGGTGCACTTGGTCAGTCAGCATGGCGGTACCAGACTGCACATAGGCTCTGCAATGGCAGGCCTGAGACACACTTTACAAGCTGCTTCTGTGGGTGGCACAACCAGTGCTGCAAGCCCACCAGCATCATTTGATTTACAAGCTCTGGGCACACATAGCGCACTGTACTAGGGTCTGACAAGTAAATCAAATAACCCAATCATGGAGTCACTAATCAATACATCAATTTAACATAGGGAACACTTGCACTGTGGCAGTGAATGGCAAGAGAGAGGGCTCGGTGTTCGCATGCCATTGCAGGACCTGCATTCTACCAGCTTCCTAAAGGAGGTTAACAAGAGGTCAAAGTAAAGTCCAGGAGGACAATGATGGCACACGCTGCAGTGAGTAACACTAGGACTCTTAATTTTATGCCATCTCTTGGGTGGAGTTAGGACTCTGGTTTCAGCTGCCACTAGCCTAATGAGTTTACGTGATGCATGAAAAATTCTGTAAAAAGATTGACGATGTGTTTTAAAAAACAATTCCTTTGCTTCTTATTGTAATTCCTTTTCGCGAGACCCTGTGATTGCTGGGGTTTGCTACACAGTGTCTATGATGGTGGCCTAGTGTTCTAGGTTTGCGTACATGTTTTGCATCCCTGCATTTTTCCTTTTGCCTTCTCTCCCTTCTGTACCAGCCATCTCCTGCTCCACGTCCCTTTCCCCATCTGTATCCCCCACCTTGTCCAAACCTGATCGCCTATGTCACCTCATCTCCCTTCCTTTCTAACCTCCTCTCTTCCCTGACCATGTAGGAATGCTTGGAATGCAGAGCAGACCTCGGAAGTGCATTCTCTGCCCACAACAAGGTTGGAATCACCTGTATAGAGCACCCTTGCAAAGCGGCATGCAGCCTTTTTAGGTCTCGCCTTCGCTGCGCATGCCCTGCATGCGATGTCTCAGCGAGACCTAAAGTAATCTGTATGTTGGCTTAAACTTCATGTATTCTGTTTTCCTGCTTGCTATTGGCTTACTTGTGGTATTGCTGTTGTTATCTCCCTTTCTGTTTGCTGTTGGTCATTTGCTAACTTCCGTGTAGTCCCGATTCAGCTGCGCCTAAATACGGTTTTAGTCCGCTCTGCTTGCACGTCTTTTAATTGCCTGCAGTGTGCTTTCAGTCCCTCAAACCCACGCCCTCCTCCTCTCCTTCGGGTGTCTTCTGCGTACACTCTTTATTCGTCTATGGCCCGCTGTCCACTTCTTTCTCTCTTTCTAAAACACTCTTTCTACTCCTCTGTCAGGAGTTCATTAACCACTTAAAACACAAACTACCTATTCCTCTCTATCTCCTTTTCTATCTATTCTCTCCCCCTACCTATTCACCATGCCACAAATTCCCCAAATTCCACTACACAAATACACAAATACACTATACACCACACAATACCACCCCACAACTAAGAATTTAAATCCAAGCCACATAATTCCATTCCACTCCATGCCACATACATCCACAACGCTCCAAACAAAAACACATAGGTTACCATTTACAACGCCAATAGCTCTAACTCTCGCAAACGTGACACCTATGGAATTGAAAATTCCTGTTTGCTACATGTCACTTGCATGCCAGAAACACAAGAACACTCATGCCTTTGTTAAAGCGACACACTACCATGCCACTCTGTGACTTTTTTGGCCTGTAAAACCTTTTAACCACTCACGCCGCCTCCTCATCCTCATGTGAAAAATATCTGAAGGAGTGTGTGCTTGGTTTTTTCATGGTAGCTATACAGTGCCAGCTCTTAGAGAGGAGCCGGATGCAGGAAACGATAAAACTATAGTAATCCTACATTACATCAGTGATAACTTCAAAAGCACAGTTCACGTCCTAAAGGTCACCCTGAGAAGAGGAATGTGTTGAATCAAAATAGTATTGCATGTCAGGGATCATTTAAACCGTTGTACTATGGCAACTGTACATGTGCCAAAAGTACTCTTTAGGCCTAGTTCACCAAATAATTATCGAAAAGTTATAGTTTGCTCAAATAGTAAAAGCAAGCAAGGGTTGGCGTGATGTGAGGGAACTTACACTGTCTCTCTCCCCCTTGATCCAAGACGGCAGAGGATTCTCGTGGAGAGCCCAGCATCTCTCTCTTGTACTGGCTCTGCCTCTGATACATAATTCACATTCCCACCTGGACACTGAGATGGAACCACCCACAGTACTGAGAGTTGACAACACCCTTCATGTCCTGCCAGTTAGGAGAAGCTGGTCTGGACGTTCCTGTCCTTTACCACTCCCCCGTCGATGGAGAACTATTGTGGCCAAGGAAGCAGACACCACTCCCAAAAAGGTGACACAAACGCACATATGGTGGCAACGCCTAATTGAGAATGCACATCTATTTACAGGGTCATCCGGATAGTCATATGAACAGTTGTACAGTGTGGTGTGGTGCTCTCCAGGCAATAATTCTCCTGCTAACCAAGAGAAGACACACTCTAGAGAGAAACGTCTCTATAGAGATACAAATAAATACACATATGCCAAGGAACACAGAAATTAGTCCATCTTGTTTAAAAGGTAGTGACCATATCAGTAATCACAGGAAGTCCATTCCACGTTTTCTTTTCTCTTCTCAATGTAATACAAAAAACACTGGCAGTCGACACATGTTTCGTCCTATGGACTTTTTCAAGGCTGAAGAGATATGGAAGAAAGACTGGCAGATCTGGACATAGTAAGCTGGCGAGTATAACAAATAGGTAGCTCCATAGGGGAGAATCTTACAATGCATCTGGATGTCCTCCACTGGATGTAGGACCTCTTCACCGTATACCCTGCCAGTGAGTTACCCCAATATAAAAGTACTACAGCAGTGTGTGCTCGTAAAAGTAGTAAGACCGCAAGGAAAATCCAAGATATAGACAGATTTCTGTGTGCATCAGCATGTTTATATACTCCCAAAAAGGCAATTTGCCTCCACTAGGATTTTCCAGTTTGATTACTGTAATTTGGATTTCTTTTCTGGCCGTTTGCGTGAACGACTGCTTTTTAAAAAAATTACAATTTGATTTTTGCTCTCTGGACTGAATCAGCTGACCAGTCCATCTCACCCATATTGGATGGTCAGGTAAGGCCTTTAAAAAAGGTGGCCCAATGCAATTTTCTCTGAGCAGGAATGACTAATTGCTCATAAAAGCTACCACGTGTGCATGCATAATGTTGTGATGTGCTTATTATCTTTACACTCTCCCTACTCTGGCTCTCTGCCTGCCTGCTCAGCCTTTGATGAGGTATGATAGAATGTTGAGGGTGGTTGGGATTTTAGTGTGATCAGTTGGTGAGAAGGGGCTGAGCAGGGAGGACGCTGCTCCTGGTGGGGCATTAAGAAGGAACAGAACATCTTCCTGTAACATGTAACTAATGATTTGGACTGAAGAATAAATCATCATATCAATCTTTAATACAAGACCATGCCTGCGCGCTTTCATTCATTTTAACACTGGCGACGATTCAAAGAACCTGCGTGTATTTTTGGACTTGTTAAACTCATGAGCCTATGTGAGCCACCTTGGATGAACTTGGTATTGAAAAGCGCATTTAAGAAGAAGTAATCTTGCACTCCCCAAGCCCCACCAGTGACCTAAAGACCGGTCAGCCCTATCGTGGACGTGCCAGTTGATGGATCTGGGTGAGTGTTTCCCCAGGGGACTAATTGGACTAGTTGCTGATTCTTTGCTATCAGTTCCTGCTTCTACTGCTGTGCTGTGAAGCCTGCTGTTTCCCTGCTGTTTTGGTCGATGTGGTCTCGTTGGGAGAGAGCCCGTAAATGAAGTTTTCCAGTGCTGTAACGAGTTGGCAAGAGTAAATGGTGTTTGGAATTGGCTGCGACTAACTGTTCCTGCAAAGACGGACAGACACCTCTACTGACCCGGTTAAAGTATGCTGGGAAAATCGACACCTTTGCTGAGCTGTTTTGCAAATTTAATGATCCAGAGGCTGGTGATGCCTCTGAACTTGCGACCCGTGTGAAGCCTATGTGATGGTTGAAGTGTCCAAAGATTAAGGTGTTAGGTATTGTGGAACAGACTTTATAACATTTTTTTTTCTTTTATGCCACTATTGGACACATCGGCCGAAGTACGGTGAGGTTGTTTAATTTTTCAAGGTAAATTTTCCCATTGGCGAGTTTAACTGTCACGTTATCTTTTAAAAAAAAAACAGTGAGCCAGCCTAGTAACGCGCTTGTTGCTTACCTGCTTCGATCGTCGCGTGGAGCGGCTCCGTGGCCATTCTGACGTGTTTGACTGCTTCTACGGTGCTCACAGCACCAATGTGTCGTGAGCCATCCGGTGCAGCGTGCGCTGCGTGCCGCCATTTTAGGGTTGGCGTTTAGTCCGGCGTTACTGTCATCTCAGCGCACGTTGCCATCCACGTTTGTATATGTTTGCCGAAATGGATATGTTGCCACCAACATATGTTCCACAGTTCGCTGCACGCCTGTTTTTTACAGCGTTGCTACATTCTTCGGAGAGCCTGTGAGATTTGTAGAGTTTGGGCAGACATTATTTTGATTCGGAGCTGCATATAACTTTGGCAAGTTTTGGAAGTATTTCGGGACGTTATCCTGCATGATGTCACTGCATTGGAAGTTATCAGCTGGGGGAGTCCTTGGTGAGAATCTCGAGTGAGAGATCGCTCACCGGAGTCAGAGACTTTCCTTTTCTTTATTTTCAGCATTGTCACACTGTTTTTGTTTTATATTAGAATGGTGGGTTTTGGTTCCTTAGAACGTGGGGGTTGGTCTTGGGTTACTGTTTATTATTGGGGGATTTGTGCATTTGTTGTTTAATTCCTTCTTGTGGCCAGTATATTTTGGGGTTCAAGGACATACTGGTTTTGCTATGTTGCCCTGAATAGTAGGGGGTTGAAGGTTACCCTGTGTTTGTTTAGGGTTAAAGGATACCCTAAATGGTCTAGAGTCACCCACGTGAGGGTGTGTTTTGGGTTAAAGGTTACCCTAAATTTGTCTTGGGTTATAAATACCCATACTGTTTTGTGAGTGTGCTTTAGGGTTAAGGGATACCCTAGATTTGACATGAGTTATGGTTACTCATAGTTATCGCAAGAGTGTTTTAGGGTTAAGGGATACCCTGATTTGTCAGTTATAGTTACCCATAAAGTATTTTGGGTTTAAAGGTACCCTATGTTGGTTAGGGTTAAGGGATTTAGTCTTAGATCTGTCTTATTGGTAGATCTGTTTTTGTCTTAGTTGTGCAGTTTAGGGTTGTAGATCCCTGTTCTGCCTGTCTTGTGTCTTTTTATGAGGCACAATGGGTACGTTGTGGGGTGTAGTGTAGTGTCTTGTACCCATAGTTGTAGTCTGAGTTTTCATGCTAGTTTTGCAATTTTGTTTTTGATCATTATCAGGGGAAGGATGGTGTTTAATGTTTTGGTTATTCATTTTCCTTTTCTACTAAATGTGTGTTATTTATTTTCATGCATTTTACTGTTTATGATCATTATCGCTGGGGGGGTGATGTTTAATTAGTTGTTATTAATGCATCCTCCTATGCTCAGTGAGTGTTGTATCATCTTAACACATGTTGATTGTTTTCAAATATTATAAGGGGGGAGATGTGTTGTGATGTGCTTATTATCTATACACTCTCCCTACTCTGGCTCTCTGCCTGCCTGCTCAGCCTTTGATGAGGTATGATAGAATGTTGAGGGTGGTTGGGATTCTAGTGTGATCAGTTGGTGAGAAGGGGCTGAGCAGGGAGGACGCTGCTCCTGGTGGGGCATTAAGAAGGAACAGAACATCTTCCTGTAACATGTAACTAATGATTTGGACTGAAGAACAAATCATCATATCAATCTTTAATACAAGACCATGCCTGCGCGCTTTCATTCATTTTAACACATAACTTACATTTTATTTTGTTGTTGTTGTTTTTGCTGTGCTATGAATAATTGTTAGGCATTCTAACTCCTGGGAGAGGCTTGCTTGTTATTCACTCCACCTTAAGGTGCTTGTATATTGTCTACTTGTTATTGATATGTTCTGGCTTTATTATGAAGCACTCTGTTGCCTCCGTACCATGTCTGCCCTATACAAAATCACAAAATGAATACATGTACCTCTGGTCATGTTTTACAAGGCATGTTAAAACTTAAAAGGCATTTGATTTGAAAATAGGCTTCTGTGCAGCCTGCCTAGGTTACGTAAAAAAACAAAGAATCCAAAAAGCAAATAAAATTGAGCTCACCACGATCTCATTGTCTGCCTTGTATTGCTACACACATGCTAAACCTACTGGGCCAGATTAATAATCAAAGGAATAATAAATGAAGATGTCCTTTTGAAGCTCCTGGCATGCACTGGAATCAAGGCTTTGGGACTCTCGCTTTGATCTACCTAAAACATTGCTTCTCGTTTGTATGTTGTTACAAGAGTCATATTTTCTGCTTTAAAGGATGTCTTGCCTGGAGAAAATATCTCAGAGATTAGAAAAAAACTGCTTTGCCTCCAACACATATATATGCAATAAGACAACTTAATCTTAGCTACCAGATAGCTGAATGAAAAAGACGTAGGCCATTTTACATGCCTGTTCTGAGAAGTTGGCCTGGTATATGCTGTCCACTAGTTATAGTGGGCACCTTGCACCAGTTCAAACAACCCCTTATTGATGATAGGTTAAAGACAACCTTTATTGAAAGGTATCCTAGTGGGAACTATGGAGATCAGCCTTCAGGCTAAGTCGTGAAGAAATGTAAAGCAGCTTGTTTTACCAGTCTATAATCTCTTGAGTGGCTAAATGAAAGGAGACCACACCAGGTATATATATAAAATATATGTATTTACTCCTAAACACACCCAACTAGTCTCTTTATGATGCTAGATGTAAAAGCACATATGTTACAATTCAAATATCACAGTAAATTAGCACAATATACGTTAGGCCCTAGGGGCGAACCAAACCATATATTAAGAAAGTGGTATAAGAACCACAACTTGACTAGACGCAAGACCTAGAGCCTGTAGAATCGCTGGGACCCCAATGAACCACCCAAGGTAGTGACACTGGCAGCTTGCTGAAAAGTGCTGCTGCCGGAAAGATGAGAAGTGTCCGAAGAGATCCAAGCCTTGATCAAAGATGTGAAGAACCTGAAAGCAGAGGGTACAGAGTCTGGGTCACTTGCCGGGTGCACGATAGACGAATGCCCACCGATGTCGGGTGCTTCAGGTGCAAAGAGGGAAAGCTTGACTCTTCAGCCACGAGGACCAGGAGGCGTCGAGGATGACCAGGAGCTGGGTTCAAGCTGTCCTACGAAGGATGTTGAGTGCTGCAGTGTCGGTGCCCGGATTGGACACAACAAGCCTTGGCAACAGCAATACACGCAGGAAGAGATAAGATGCTTCGGTGTGGACCAGCAAGGTCTTGGGGACTCCCCAAGTGATGGAGAGTCAGGGCACGTCTGGAGCAACCAGGAAAGACCAATTAAAGTAAGAGTTGCCTTCACAGGAACCCACCAGTTGGCGGACCATGGACCGCGAAGGAGCCTTGAGCGAACACACAAAGGGCGGGCTCACGGAACACTCGTGGAGTGTAGGCCAGCAATCTTCAGTGGAAAAGGTGCTTGGGATCTGGGCTACAAGTAACCCAATGCAGAGTCTCAAAGGACGTCGAGAAGCTGATGCACTTGCAAATGTGCACAGTGACCAGGGGTTCCGGTTCCACGGCACCCACGAGGCCTACAGGTCTCTTGTGTTGCAAGGTCTTCGGTGTCTGGCGGGAGCTTCGGAGATGCAGACCGGACAGATGCGTCTTTGGTGCCTGCCAAGCAGGGGAGTAACTCCTTTGCTCCAAGGGAGATTCTTCAGTCATCTAGTTGTGTAGATCGTCGAAGTTCCGGGATTTCTGCAGCAGAGTTTCGTCCAGGTGTAATCTAAAGTTCTGTAGCCAGAGGCTCCTTTCTTATATCCAAGGAAGGGGTTGGACAGACTCTGGGGACCCACCTATGGGAGGGTCAGGAAAGAGGGGTGAGCGGTTTGAGCTGGACTATGCACAGGGACCAAATGTGCCCCCAGTGCAGACTTCAAAGCACTCCTGGAGTTCTCCCACTCAGCCCTAATCCACTAGGGCCTGTCTGGGAGGTGGTAACACCTCCCTGTGACAGGAAACCTATTGTCCAGGCCTGCCTGCCGGAGTTTCGGCCAGCAGCAGGAGGCCAGACCCGTGTCTGTGGCTGGCAGCATCCATTTTGTGATGCCAGGGCTCTGTTAGCTGGTACCGGGTATACCGGTGCTGTCATGTCTCTCCCTCTAGAAGGGTGGGATCATACTCCCACACCAGTTACTGGTGTGGGAGCATGATTCCAAGGTGTTTGACACCAAACACAACATGTTTCCGTGCAGCCAGTCCAAAGTTAGCATTTACAGTTTGGTTATAATGCACTTAAGAGTATATGGTCAGGCTGCATCGCAGACAACCCCGGAGAAGAGATTCCAAAGGCTGCAGAGGGACTCTGCTCATGCATGGGCACCCTCTCACATAAAACCAAGCACCCTGCCTTCAGGACTGATAAGGCCTGCCATAGGGGTGACTGATAGGTTTATGTGTGCAGTGATAGGGTGAGATCTAGTGAACCTATATCTCAGTAAGGGGTGCATGCACCACCTTACCCAGGCTGCAGTAGCAGACCTGTGGTGTCATTTTGGAGGGCTTCCCAGGGGTGGCATAATATATGCTGCAGTCCCTGGTAGGCCTCTGGGGTACCTATGCCATGGGTACATAGTGTACCTTATACTAGGGACTTATAAGGGTACCCCAGAATCCAATCTGGAGTGTACCTAAGGTACATGGAATCAATTTATAAGAGAAAGCAGATAGGCTGGGGACCTGAATAGCAGGTTCCCAGCCAAACTGTCAAAAACCATCAAAACACCAGAAAAAAGTGGGGTCAACCATGTAGTCAGATTCCACCTTCCTACGCCTATATGTAGTGTTTCCTACACCACTGCATACATTTTTCATATGATGAATTTTGTTTAGACATGTGGGGTGTGAGAGGGAACAGTAACACCATGTGAATTGAGTTACGTCAATCCAGATTATGGAGCCGATTTTCCAACAAATGAATTTCACAATCAAGCTGCTTCCTGTGAGGCAAGGTCTAGATTATGTAGATTTTACTAACAGTGGTGAAATTTTGCACCAACTTTTATTTTTATTAAAGACTGCACTGCCTGACAAGTACAATATTTTCACTCACTGGCAAGTGCAGTAATACAATCTGTTTGCAATCAGATTGTCAAAAGGCAGTGCAAAATTGCACAAGCAATAGTCCAATCAATAATTAATGATGTCAGACTCTCCTCATCAGGCAGCTACACCTTTCTTGATTCTTGCCATAAGGAACCAATAAATCTGCATATCTGGTTTTCCTCAATGACTCCCTTTGTGTTCCCTAATACTGAGGAGGCCCAACAGTGGTGTCCTCACCCTGAGTCTCAAGGAGGCTACCCCCACATCTGCACCAGATGCAAGAAGGACCCTTCATTTTGTATCAGTAGACCAATCAAATTTAAGACTATGTGCTTGACTCATTAGTTCATTTACAAGGATGAAACGGATGAGGTCTTTAAGTTCGGCCAGCCAGGCCCTACTTCATATCCCTGAAGTGAACAAATAGTGCAGTAGTTTCTGTTGATTTTAGGATCAAACTGCTATGTTGTGGCACTAGGCGCCCCTCACTAAGCCAAACTTCTCATCACCTAACTTTCAGAAAAGACATTTAACAGTGGAATCCCCCTATTTTAAAAAATAGGGAAAAGTAAAAAAGTTTATTTGGCAAAATTAAAAATAGAAAAAATATGTTTACATTGCATATTAAAGTAGATTAATTGTATTTATTCTAAATGTAGAACTATGTAAAAACATTACAGCATTATTAACTTAATTTTGAATTAATTCAATATTTAATTTAAATATATCAAATGAAATAAAAATATATTTATTCTGAATTTTAAATTAATATATATATTCAGACTTTAAGTAATAACATAACTTTGTTTGCAGATTAACTAATATTAAAGTGATTTATAGAATTAAATAAATGGATGTAATTATATTTTAATAAAAATGTAAGCTCAATTACATTTTAAATTTTAAAAAAGTTGTAAAATATTTTATAATTAAAAATGAATGTTTTATTGTTAGATATTTATCACCATTAAAAGTATTTATTTATATTTTTACTACTTTAAATAATGTAAGTTTATTTATCATTACTTTCTATTGGGTTATATTTTAAGTTCCTACCACCATTATTTTCTATGGAAGGGTGCTGCATTGTGTTAGAAATTAGGTTTCTTGATGGCTATAGTATGCACCTAAGCCTGTCAGAACCCACCACTAAAGTGACGTTAAATAAGTTACTCACCAAACATAAACTGTGCTCACCCTCTGGTAGCTTGGCGTAGAGCAGTCAGACTTATCATCAGAGGCAATGTGTAAAGCATTTGCGCATCACACTCACACCAGTACCACAATGAATACACTAAAAAAGAGATTCCACATAGCATTATATACAAATATATTGTACATAAATCATAGACCAAATGACATAAATCATAACAATTGTGCATATATTGCAAATCCTTGTGTTGGACTTGGCCCTTTTTGCACGGTCACCCTAGAACTTTTTCCTTCCTTCTAGTAATTTTTTCTAACCTGGTGTTGGTAGTTTTAGGACTCTGGGCACTTTATCACTGCTATTCAGTGTTAAAGTACATGTGCTCTCTATGATAAACATGGTAAGATTGGTCTACACCTGTTTGGCGTATTTAATTTACCTATCAGTCCCTTGTAAAGTGGTATCTCATATACCCGGGGCCAGTAAATTAAATGCTACTGGTGGCCTTGCAGCGCTGCTTGCGTCACCCACCAAAGTAGCCTTTCAAACCTTTCTTAGGCCTATGCCATTGCAGGGCCTGCGCGCGCAGTTTACTGTGCCTGTGACGTGGCACATAAATTGTGTGCTACGTCTGTGACTCCCCTTTTACTACATATCAGTCATCCCTAAAATAGTCCCTAGCTAGCCCTATGGGCAGGGTGCGCTGTAGGTAAAAGGTACAACATGTGCCTTAACTGTGTGGGATGTCTTGGTAGTGACAAACAGCAATTTTGGTTTCTCACTACTGTGAGGCTGCCCTCTCATAGGAATGCATTGGGGATTCCCTGATATGTGTTTCAGTGGTAATTCCTGACATGTGAGGAGTAGCATGATCAAGTTTGGAACGTTTGGAATAGTGGGGATAAATAGTGTGTAATGGTGTTCGCTGATTTATTATCACTATTTTAGAAATGCCACTTTTAGCTGACAATCGCGCACTCCTGAGGCGGAAGCCGGGAGCTTTTAAAACTGCATATTTTCCATTCTATGTCACAAAATAACCTGTTGTTTTAACTCACATCACCCTAGCAAAGCGCTAGGTGCACCCACTTCTCTCGAAACACAGCGAGCAGCGGATCTAGCGCTGACTCGTATCCGAGCCTGTGTCGGAAAAAAGCGCCAATCTCGCCGAGGACTGAGGCCATGCCCCCTGAAGGCCACGCCCCCCTGTCGCAGTACTTAAAGCGCTGATCACTAGCGCTTAGGTCTGACAATCGCGCACTCCTGAGGCGGAAGCCGGGAGCTTTTAAAACTGCATATTTTCCGTTCTATGTCACAAAATAACCTGTTGTTTTAACTCACCTCACGCTAGCAAAGCGCTAGGTGCACCCACTTCTCTCGAAACACAGCGAGCAGCGGATCTAGCGCTGACTCGTATCCGAGCCTGTGTCGGAAAAAAGCGCCAATCTCGCCGAGGACTGAGGCCACGCCCCCTGAAGGCCACGCCCCCCTGTCGCAGTACTTAAAGCGCTGATCACTAGCGCTTAGGTCTGACAATCGCGCACTCCTGAGGCGGAAGCCGGGAGCTTTTAAAACTGCATATTTTCCATTCTATGTCACAAAATAACCTGTTGTTTTAACTCACCTCACGCTAGCAAAGCGCTAGGTGCACCCACTTCTCTCGAAACACAGCGAGCAGCGGATCTAGCGCTGACTCGTATCCGAGCCTGTGTCGGAAAAAAGCGCCAATCTCGCCGAGGACTGAGGCCACGCCCCCTGAAGGCCACGCCCCCCTGTCGCAGTACTTAAAGCGCTGATCACTAGCGCTTAGGTCTGACAATCGCGCACTCCTGAGGCGGAAGCCGGGAGCTTTTAAAACTGCATATTTTCCATTCTATGTCACAAAATAACCTGTTGTTTTAACTCACCTCACGCTAGCAAAGCGCTAGGTGCACCCACTTCTCTCGAAACACAGCGAGCAGCAGATCTAGCGCTGACTCGTATCCGAGCCTGTGTCGGAAAAAAGCGCCAATCTCGCCGAGGACTGAGGCCACGCCCCCTGAAGGCCACGCCCCCCTATCCCCCTACATCATGTGCTGTCACCGGAAGCGCAGCGGACGAGCGCAGCGGGAGCGCCGTTTGCGCGCCGAAGGCACGCCAAAGGCAAGCCCGTCTGCGCCCGTCCTCGCCACGACATCACCAGTCGCCAGTCCCCCTGGTTTAACCAGACCCCACTTGCTCATACGATACGACCGTGAAGAACTCCTTGGCATGAACCCTAGCCAAAGATGCTCTGCTGCTATTGGCATCCTAGGCCACTCGCAACTCTACTGCAGTGGATGCCATTTTTCCACCTGCATGCCTACTCGCGTGTGGGGAGGCCGTGCCAAAACCACAACCCCGCCTCTGTCGATACTACAGCTCAATGTCAGATCCCTCTCTAAACACTATCAAGAGGTAAATTCACTCTTACTGGAGGAAAATCCTGACATCCTCTTTCTCTGCGAAACATGGCTACGAGACGGCGTAACTACTATCCCTAACCTGACGCTCCCAGATGAGTTTCATCTGGCCACTATAAACCGTGAAACTCGAGGCGGCGGCATTGCAGTCATCTATAAAAAGCACTTCACCTACTCTTTTACCAAAGAATTTCTCCCAGATTGTGAATGCGCCCAATTTAAAATCAGCACTAGCCCTCAGTTTACGATATCTGGTCTTTACATATATCGTCCACCAGGCCCGCCCTCAAGGTTCATTGACGCCCTCCTCGAAACGTCCACGACGCTCATCACTAAATCCGCCAATTTCGTGATTCTAGGCGATCTTAACCTACATATGGATTTAACCAATGACCATACTATCGCTAACCTTCTAGCAGATCTCTCGGCACTGCAACTCAACTCTCTCATCCATGCTCCTACCCATACAGCCGGCCATACTCTAGACCCAATCTTCACCAACATCCAAGAGGCAGTTACAGACACTCCCACCCCTATGGGATGGACGGACCACTACCTCATCAAACTAATGGTCCCAGCACCAAAACGTCAGTATAAAACTGAATCGAACCGTCGCTTAAAAAGATCTTGGCACAAACTCTCTATCCCCGCTCTTCATGAAACCCTAGGAGACTTCCACTGCGAAACCAACCAGGAGATAGATACGACCTATACCTCATTCACTACCTGGATTACTAAGGGGCTTGATAATCTCATCCCAGCCAAGATGACTAAAGGACGTAACACACCCTCCAATCCATGGTACGATGATACCCTTAAAGCGATGCGTAAAGACTGTAAAAAAGCAGAGCGTCAATGGAGGAAAAACTTTGACAATCAGGATAAGGCTAACTACCTGTCCAAGCTTAAAACCTATCACAAAGCCATCAGCATTACCCGCGCTACCTTCTATGCTGACAAAATCAGCTCCAACCCGAACCCTACTAAAGTGATCTTTAAATTAGTCAAAGAGCTCCAAAACCCTAGGTCGCCCTCTCCCAAAATCTCATCCAACGAACAATGCGAGCAGTTGGCTACATACTTTGTTGAAAAGGTCCAAAAAATCTATGCGACCTTTCTGCAGAACTCTCCTCACTCTGAAGAACTTAAGACACGTGCTTCCACCATCACCCATCTTACCCAAATCCCTGCACTCACGGCTGCTGGCCTGACCAAACTCTGCAAGAAAGTGAAGTCTGGCTCCCCAGCTGACCCTATGAGCCCCTCTCACTTCCTGGACTCGCTTGACTTTTTTCTACCCTCCATGCTGGATATCCTCAACTCTTCCTTCACCTCCGCTTCTGTACCCATAGCTTGGAAACAAGCGTGGGTATCGCCGATTATCAAAAAACCCACCCTGGACCCTTCCAAACCAGAAAACTTCCGACCAATATCCCTCCTCCCTTGGATATCTAAAATAGCAGAAGCCCATGTCAATGGCATCCTCTCGAAACATGTGGACCACCACGGTATCCTGGATCCATCCCAAAATGGTTTTCGCGTGGGCCATAGTACAGAATCTGCCCTATTGGCCACCACCGAAAATCTCCGGACGATTTTAGACTCAGGTCAAAGTGCTGCGCTGATCCTTCTGGATCTCAGCGCAGCCTTTGACATGGTTTCCCACGACATTCTTCTGAAACGACTGGAGAGGGCCGGCGTGACTGACCTCGCCCTTGCATGGTTCAAATCCTTTCTTAAGGACAGATCCTTCAAGGTGTCAGCCCCCCCATTTCTCTCTAAATCCCATCCCATAACTCAGGGAGTCCCCCAGGGCTCAGCTCTGAGCCCCTCCCTCTTTAACTTATATGTCCAGCCGCTTGCGGTAGTAGCCAAAGAGTGGGGGCTTACACTGGTTTCATACGCCGACGACACCCAGCTGGTCGTCACCCTCTCGGAGAGCCCGTCCATCGCGGCATCCAAGTTCAGAGAGGGCATAGCAGCGGTAGCACAATGGATGACAGATAACTACCTCCAACTTAATGCCGGAAAAACTGAGGTGCTCCTCCTTGGCCGAAACACCAGCCTATGGAACGAGCACTGGTGGCCGTCATCCCTTGGTACCACCCCACTCCCAATAAAGTGCGTAAAAAACCTGGGGGTCTGGATGGATCCCAACCTTAGCTTCCAGTCACACACTAAAAAGGTGGCAGCCACCTGCATAGGTCTCTTAAGGAACCTCAGGCCTATACTCGGACTCTTTGACTCAAAGGCTCGCCAGTTAATTATCCAGGCAACCATCTTGTCACGCCTGGACTACGCTAACGTTCTCCTCCTGGGAGCAAACAAAGCTGAAACGGCTAGGTTCCAACGAATCCAGAACGCGGCGGCTAGAACGCTGGTCGGTCTCCCACGCAGATGCTCAGCCAGAGCCACCATCCGCAAACTCCACTGGCTGCCCGTGGAACACAGAGTTAAATTTAAAGCTCTCATCACGATCTTTAAAATTGTCAAACAGGGAAATCCCCCTCTGCTGCGAAACTTGGCCCGACCCTATGTTCCTGGCCGTGAACTTCGCTCCTCTAACCAACTTCTTCTGGAAGTACCCAGAACTAAGCTCTGCCGCACTGGAGGTCGCTCCTTTAGCGTCCTCGGTCCCAAACTTTGGAACGATCTCCCGCTAAGTATTCGCTCGTTAGACTGCCTTCCAACCTTTCGCAAAGCAATCAAGACCCTCCTCTTTCCTGCTCTCTAGGGTACTTAGCCACCCCCCCTTCTAGCAGGTGTGAGCTTGTCTCTTAGCGCCGGGACGCCCCATTGCTGAGGTAGCTGTCGCGCTTCACCAAACCTAGAAATTAGAAATTAGAAATTAGAAGTGCACATTTCTGTGTGCTATGTGTCTTTGTGCCTGCCTGTTGTGTATTGCATGTCTGGCTCTGAATGACAGGGGCAGGGGAGGTGCAGTGGCTCTAGAGAGGCTGGGTGAGTTAGCACTAGGTTGAATAAGCTGATTTGCATTTGGAGTAGTGGGAGGAGTAGCACCTGGACCTGAATAGGTCTGTGCCTGCCTTACACAGTGCTGGCTGCCCCCCTGTGGTGTGTCTGGGGCCAGAGCCTACACTGACAAAGGAACTTGTTGTGCACTGTAAAGATGTTCTAAGTACCCCTGAGAACTGGTTTGGACTGGGCTTAGGCCTGTGCCAGGGGGAAGACCAGAGACACTGACTGATATAAATATTGGGGCTGTGACCCCATGTAAATGTTGTTCTGGGGGGCATGGCCAAGATGGTGGCTGAGAAAGACGTGCTTGTTCGTCTCTCCAGTCTGCCACCGGCCTTAATGCACAGCACCTGGCATGGATGCGGAGCCACTGTAAGGCCCCGAAATCGGGGCGAGAGAGGCCCAGTCCCGTTGTAGCACCCGAGGTGACAGATTGTGGAGGGGTAGCTGGCCCCCGGCCAGAAGAGCGGAGATAAGGCATGCTCCCAGAGGCGAACCAGCGTGAGTGGAAGGGGCCCCGGAGTGAGGCTTCCGGACCTACAAGATTGACAACACAACAGCCCCTGCACCGGCTGGCACAGCGGTGGGAGCCCGGGCTTAACGGTGTGGTGCGCCCAAGTCAGGAGGCCCGGTCTAGGGCGGAGGACAGAGAGGAATCGTCATCCTTGGGAGTTCTGCCGATGAAGCGAAGGCACTAGCGGAGAGAGATGGCCGGGACGGCCTGGCTGATGGCGCTTTTGAGGGCGTGCAGGCCCCTGCGTGTGGCCTTGCCCCCGACCCATGCGGCAATTGAGCTGGAGCTTTTCTAGCAGGGCTAGACTGTCTCGCCACACACAGGCCAATTTTCCTGAGGACTCGACGGCCAGGAAGAGCGGCGACAGGTTAGGGTCTGGCAGAGCAGAGGGAGAGGAGCTCCCCTGGGTGGCAGCCCTGACTAAAGCAGTTCACGTCCCTGAGGGCGGGGAGAGAGAGAGACAGGCCCTGAGTCAGAGCTTGCTGTGTGGTCTGCGGCCAAACAGAAGGCAAGGAGAGAAGTTTGAGCCTGCACCGCGGTTGCTTCAATGGCAAAGCCCAGAGCCAAAAAAGGGGGGTCGATCAGGGACTTGCTTCAGAAAACCAGAGGCTCCCAAGAGGGAGATAAAAAGAGCGTGTCAAGCAGGGCAGCCTCCCCAACGCACGAGGACCCAGAGGTGCCGGTGACGCACCTATTCATTGAAGCTCTTTTCCTGAGCATGAGGGAAGACCTACTGGCAGTAAAGCGTGATCTCACAGGAGAAATGTAGGCCATCTGTAAGGAGGTAACAGACATTTGGGGCAGGGTGGATGCCCTAGAGGGAAGGGACACGTTGCGCAAGGAAGAATTAGAACAGATGCAACAGGAGATAATCCGGCTTAATGAGCAATAGTTTGACCTCCAGGCACATGTGGAGGATCTGGAGAATCACTCCAGGAGGAATAACATCCGAATACGGGGAGCAGGAAGAGACATGGAGGGAGAGGACATCATGCAATATGTCACCAGTCTGTTCAAGGCTATCCTGATTGAGGCTGCAACTGACGAGATCCGCCTGATCGAACCCATAGGGTAGGCAGTTGGGGGTCTGGGAGAGCCCAACAGCTGGAAGTTTTAACGTGCATGCATAGCTTCCCCTTGAAAGAACAGATTCTAAAGAAGGCTCGAGAAGCACGATCAATAGTCTTTCAGGGCCAGGCCTTTCACCTTTTCCAGGGTATAGTGGCCTCAACACTCCAGAAACGCAGTGAATTCAGGAAAGTCACAGCATTCCTCAGGGTGAAGAAGGCCGCTTACTCATGCGGTCAATCATTTGGTTTGGTGTTCCGTTGGGAGGGCCAACTGAGACAGCTGAGGGTACTGTTGGAGGCTTGTGACCTGCTTCAAATTGAATGCTCAGAGGATGCCAGGGGGCCAACTTGCTCAAACAGACCTGACCAAGAGGCAGGAGGCAGATGGAGGAGAGACCACGGTGGTTACAGAGGCACGGGCCCAACCTTGAGACCATGGCAGCCGAGAGAAAAGCTGTACTGGACACGGTCTCCAAAGGCACCACGGTTGGTATTAAACCATGAGGTCACTGTCTACATGAGATGAGCCGGCGGCGGGCGGAGAGGAAGAACGCGAGATAAAGATCTGGAGACCGCGGTCTTCCACAACACTCCTTCAGGCACAACACCACTGGTAATGGGATGTCGGACTACTCAACTTCCCCATGCCAGGAAAACCTTCCCATCATGAAAGACTCTATGACTTGTTGGTTTGTTATGACATTTTATGGTTGGTTCAGGGTTTGGGGTAACGTTCTGGGGCTCTCCTTCCGAGGAAATAGGTACAGGAATAGAGCGCTACATGTGTTTACCGAAGCTTCCCCCTCAACCTTTGGGCCCAACTCGACGATCGGCATCCCTACTACAGCTCGGCTCACCGGAGATCCTACACTCTGAGAGTAAAACTTCTTAGCATAAACGTAAAATGCCTTAATAACCCCACCAAACGAGCAGCGATACTCTGCCTCCTGGATCACTTGCTTGCGAAAGATACTCATAGAATGCATTCTAAGAAATTTCCTAGGCAGTTCTGGTCGTCCGGGATGGCAAAGAAGGGCCGGGTGGCAGTTCTCCTATCTCACCAATTCCGGGGGTTGGCCCTAGCACTTGCTTTGAAAGAAAAGGCCGGGTTCTGGCTTGGCAGGTGTAGTTGGGGACGCTTCAGTTTACCGTGGCCTCGCTCTATGCCCCCAACAAACACTAAGAAAACTTCATAACAGAGGCACTAGCGGGGGTTCTCCAGTCCCCAAGCCGGGCTCTTTTTGTGGGGGGTGACTTTAATTTAGTCGTGGATGGGGGGCTTGACTGCTCGGCACAGCGGGTGGGACAGACGGGGGCATTCACACTTGAGGGATGGGCTTGGTTGTCGGATTGTGGTTTACATGACATATACGTTCTTCTCCGCAGCGCATAGGTCTTATGCATGACTAGATCATTTCCTAGACTTTCTAGCGGCTTGGGAAGTCAATCTTAGACTCTTCCATTGAACCCCGCTCCCTCTCCGATCATGCTGCCATCACGCTCACTTTCAAGTCTCCACAGACACTCCCCAGTGACCTACCTGGTGCCTCCGTGAAACCCTGCTGCACTTTTCTGACACAGTAGCCTCAATTAGACAAGTGATAACTAACTACCTGGCAGTAAATGACACAGGGAGGTACCACTGTCCTCAGTCTGGGAAGCTCTTAAGTTAGTCACCAGAGGGGTTCCTATAGCGCAATCAGCACACGAAAACAAAATCAGTAAGGACAAACGGGAGAAACTGGGGAAAATTGTGCGAGAAGTTGAATCCATACACAAGCGTACAGGTGCCCCCCGTGTTTGGCGTGAACTAGAGCAGGCACGGCTCCAACTTAAACGCCTCGACAAGGCTGAATATGCCAAACTTCACCTCAAACACACCTTCCACTTGGGGTCGGATGCTAGCTCATTGCCTTCGTGGCACGCAACATGCCAACACAGTCAGAGCTATTCAGACACTATTGGGTCAGATGGTGCACAATGCCACAAGTATAGCGGCTGAATTTTGGGCATTCTATACAAATCTAGGAGTTCCACCACTCTGCTGCTGAAAACTTTGCATCTCATTAGAGATGCAAAACTGGGCGTTAGAAATCCCCATGCTAAAGCAAGATTTCACGCGTTAGCGTGACCTTGCTAATATAGCGATAAAATTATCGCCGCTTTTCGGCCGAAAACGGCCGCTAAAGCGGCGATAATTTTTCATCGCCTAGTTGTAAATATGCCCCTTGATCTGCTTGACTCATGTGAAGGAGTTTTCAAATATTTTAGCAATAACTAAAGCATCTTCTTGTTTAGAGTCATCTGTCTGTCTGAACTCTTCCCTAACTTTCTCAATATATTGCAGCCCAAAATAAATTGATCCCTCATACGCTCCTCCAGATTACCTCCAATCTTTCAAGTAGAAGCCAATTTGCACAAATCAGTAACATTATTTTCTACCACCTCCTGAAATCGCTGTATCCATTTAACAAAATGAAATCTGTCAAGAACTGTGCTGACCATAGGTAAGTTATGTATGTGAAGCTTTTTAATACAGATCACAACAAACTCCTTGAGTTCCTCTACATCTTAACTGTTTTGCTTTAGGAGATGATCAAGCACTTCTTCAGGACCTAATCAATAGAACAATAATGAAAACTTCCTCTCATCACCAGAAGTAATACCAAAAACCCGTACTTAGTCCAAAAACCCTTCTGCCCATTTGAGAGTTGGTTCACCAGGTGAGGATAAAAACAGAGAGGAGCTGTAACATTCTGCATGATGTAATGTTGTTTACAATACATCCTTGCTATGAAGTACCATAACGTTGTTTGCACTAAAGCCTGATATAAAGTTCCACAAAGAAATAGTGCTTGTACTTATAATAATAACAAAACAATTAAATGAGGAATTCACTACATACTCACGCTGGTACACAGTACAGACCCCGAAAATAGTCTCTTCATCTCTCTGGTACAGGGTTCTGAACTCAAAGACGATGTAGTGGACACCTCACCACATGGCAGATTTATGTTTCCTGGCGCATCCCTGCAAATCAGCAGGGATGCACCAGGAAAGATGCGTCATGCAAGTTTACCCTTGTGCCACACCCAGATGCGCCGCATTTACAATGTAGCGCATTGTGGCGCAAGGATAAACAGATGCGTGACGCATCTGATGGCATAAGGGCGGCGCATTGCTGGAGTCGTGTCGCAAGCACGACGCAACTCCAGCAATGCTCAGGGGCTGCCCATACCTAACATGCTGCGTCATGCCTTACGCCTGCTTCAAGCAGGCGCAGGGTTTTGACGCAGCAGCGTCGGAAAAGTGACTCCGTGAAATCTTGTAGATTTCACTGCGTCACTTTTCCGAGGCTTTTTCCGACGGAATGCCCACACTGCGATGGAACACCCACATGAAACCTGACGCAGTTTTCATGTGGCGCAGTGCTTTACAACGTGACGCATCTCCCTAGATGCGTCACGTTGTAAATAAGGCGCAACATGGCGCATGATTTACGCAGTCGCTGCGTCACAGAAGTGACGCAACGGAGGCGTAAATGTCTCGCAAGGGGCTTGTAAATCTGCCCCACATGTTTTCTCATCGTGAATATTTCACCGACAGAGATCCTGAGATTTAAAGAAGATGTCACACTGAAATGAGATGATCAACTTCCACAGAGTGAGATGCACTTTCAAATAATTGAGATTGTCTGCTTTTAGAGTCAAGCTTGAGCTCACACCCCCCATCTCCCCGTGACTATCACAGGAAGCGCGAGTTCTAGCTCCCAGATATCCCCACTGATACACTTAAGAATCCTCACACTTAAAAGCTGAAGCGCCATGTTTACTCTCAAAGATGAGCCTTGCACCCAACAAACAAGCCCTGTCATCCTCCTAAGGTCACAATCGGTCAAGACACTCCACTGCCGATGGATCTCAAGAGGATTAGTCACATTATTTTAAGCAGTGATCATCTTTCCAAACACTTTTATCATTCAGAGTTGAATGAAGTCAATTACTTTGTCTGTTTTAGTAAACATCCGCTGTTGTCAAAATGGAAGCAGACGAGTCCCACCTTCGTTGCCAGTAAAAGTAAGTAGTCAGCTGCAGGAATTGGGGTGGTCATTTCCCAATACTTTATTTAAGTTGTGGAAAATGTTTTGTCCCTTCCACCATACAGCATCAGGTTTCTTGAACCTCAAAATCACATCTGACCATTAACATTCTAAAGCATGACTCATGATTGTTAACATTCTGTGAGGAAATGGGGTGGATTATATGGCATGGTGCTGCAATCTCACCATGTAATACATTTACCAAACCCTTTAGGACCCTTGTCTTTCATCTGTCAAATCCCTGCTCACCCCTGGGTAGCCTTTGCACTGACCAGAAATGCTTACACAGAAGAACGAGTGTTAAACATTTAAGCAGCACCAAAACAACTGAAGAAGAAATTGATACAACACTCAATAAATCGGACAAAAATTTATAAAGAAGGATGCATTTTTATAGGTACTTAGGGGCATATTCTCAAGGACTTATAGCCGATTTATCGGCACTTTAGAGCCGCAAAAGTGGCGATAGATATGTCGCCCTATTGTCAAGCTGGTGCAAACTGCCAATATCGCCAGTTTTCCAGCGATAGCTGGCGCAAAAAACATCGCCACGGATGAGAGCGACAACTAACGCTAATGATATGCAGAGTAGGCGTTTCCATGCAAAAACACCTCTTTTGCGATATTCTCAATGATCAGCCATATCAGTGATGCGATCCGAAAACAGGCAAAAAGGAGCGTTAGCAGCCGGGATTTAACACCTGCCGTCTACTGGTGTTAAGCAGGACGACAATCTGCAGTATACAAGGGAGCCCAGCCCAGAGCCGCATCTGAAGACCCACACATGTCATGGAGCTACTGATCATGCAGCTCGGAGACCCAAGTGGGCCACAACCCCCCCCCCCCCCCCAGCCCCCCCCCCCCCGGACCAACCCCCAGAATAACACCGAGGCAGGACAGAACAAGACAACAGACCTTCTGAAAAAGCAACCGCCTCACAGACTTAATGCCAGAGAATGTCATTGCCCACTACAGGCTCAAAAGGATAACCATCCTCCACATCCTGACCCACATTGCCCACAGGCTGACGGTATCAAGACAGTGGAGAACCAACATCCCTCCGCAGACAAAGCTGCTGGCTGTGCTGAACTTGTTGGCCTCCGGTACCTTCCAAACAACAACTGCCACAGTCGGAAGAGTCTCGCAGCCAGCCCTATCAAAGTTCCTCACACCTGTCCTGGATGCCATCATCAGCTTCATACCCCAGCACCTTCCCCCACACTGCGCAGGAACAGCTGGAGACCAAGCAAGGCTTCTACGCCATAGCTGGCTTCCTGCACGTGATGGGGGCAATTGACTGCACACATGTCCTACTTGTGCCCCCTGCCGACTCTGCACACAATTACCGCAACAGAAAGCACACGCATTCTATCAATGTGCAGGCAATAGTGGACCACCGAGGACTCTTCACCAACGTCGTCGCCAACTACCCAAGCAGTGTGCATAATTCCTACATCTTCCAGCAGTCCATCATCAACCAGCACTTCCAGGATGGCATGATGGAAATACACTGCTCGTTGGCAAGTACCAAATGAATACGCCACACACCTCAACTCTACAATCATGCAACCCACAACTGCGGGAATGCACATGTTACAAAACCACATACAACATGCCAAACAACATGCCCACCTACCAGACACGATAACACAAGTAACTGTGGTAACCGTGGCCAGCCATGTAGACAAACCATACACGTCATGGTGCCTCTGCCGCACATTTGCTGAATGTGGGAAGAGGTGAGAACCAAGTCTGTGCGAAGGAGGCAAGTGACCCATGAATAAGATTGTACACAATGTCAAGTGTGGCGGTGATGTGCTGGACAGACTTCAGTATGCAGAGCACAGACATGTCCATGTGGACATATACTGCTGGTGTGTGTAGTGTTGTGGACAGTGGATGCAAATATGTTACCTCAGACAGTGGGGAAGACCTTAGACATGTAGCTATGTCGTACCCCATGTAAGCGTAAGCAGTGTGGGCTGGGCCGGCATACGCCAGTCCTGCATATGAGTGGGAATCAATAGCCCTGGGCTCTGGGCGTGGGTCACATCAGGGATGGCCAACAATGTAAATAAGGCGTGTATCTCTGTGTCCGCTATATCCTGACTATAGGCCTACATACACGTGGCCGAACACCTTCAACGGCCAATATCACAGCGTCATTGTCAGGCTTGTGGACATGCACAGACAGTCATGACAATGGTGTGTCTTAGGAGCGCAAGTGATGCAACGCGCAGCGCACACAAGTAAATAGGCTCAGGGGGGATTAGGAGCAGCTGTGTGGCAACGTAATACACATGGATGCCGCTCATTTGCCACAAGCAATACATGTCAAACATGAATCCCAAAGTTGCACGCATCACACACCACTAAAATAATGAGCCTGCCAACACAAAATGCAGAACCACCGATTGACACATATCTCTCTCCCCTGTCTCAGGTGATCAAGGATGTGCACTCTGCCCGTGGATGATGACACCCTCCGAGACACGAACACCCAGCCCCAGAGGTAGTACAATGCGGCCCACAAACGCACTAGGGACATTGCGGAGCACTTATTTGGCGTGTTAAAGTCACATTTCAGGTGCCTGGACATCACAGGTGGAAGACTCCTAAAAGGCCCGAACATAGTGTGCAAGATGATCATTGCATGTTGTGTGTTGCACAACATATGTGTACGCACCAATGCTCCATGGATCCAAGTGCCGGATGCACCAGACGATGATGATGAAGATGAGGCAGGTGGACCACACCCCAGTGTAGCTACAGCAGGAATAGCCCAAAGGAACACAATCATCAAAAATGTCTTCACATGAGCATGTCACATTGTGACTGACCTCAGCAATCATGGGACAGATCAAAATGACCACAGGCACAGCATGTGCAAATAAATTCATTCCAACACACATTCCCTGTGTGCATGTCACTCCTCTGTATGAGCACATCACTCTGACAAGTGTAAGTGCAACATTTAGTGCTAACGATCTCACAAATGGCAATTAGATGGTGGGTGTGTCACCTCTGTACAGAGAGACTGTTCAGGGTGTCACGTATTCCAAATGACATTTCAGGGTGTCAAAGATAGTACGTAATCCCACTAAGCAGCGTATCACATGTGTTCAAATTCCTGACATAAAGTCATATGTGACCAAAAAAGACAACAGGGCGTCATTTGGGCTCAAATATGTACCACCATGATGCAAAGAGTTGCACCCTTTGACTCAAATCCCACAACATTAGCAAAATGGACGTGAGGGGGAATCACTGATCCTACATTCATCCATACTTTCATACTTGATTGATCATAGACATGACACATCTGTGTGAATTAGAATGCTTTATTCATATTCGGGGAAGTGTTGAGGCTGGAGCTGGACAGGGCCATGCAAACCCCACTTTACATTGTTGCCCCATGGAGGGCCAGCCAGAGTCCTTTAGGGATTGACAAGTTTATCGGTAGAGGAAGAGTTCAGTCCGCAGTCTGATTGCTGTGTCCACGGTAACCAAGAAGAATATGGCAGTCCAAGGTGAGTGTCGCAGAGTGTATCGGGGGACAGTGGAAAGTGATGATGCAGAGGGCAGAACCAAGCAGAAACAGGCCATATTGCGGAGATGAATGCTACCGCCTCCTTCTTACCACTAAGGCAGAATCATCTGCTTCTCAGTCCTCTGATGTTTCGTGTGCCTCACATGTGGGTGGTGGTGTTTTTTCTGCATCACTGTGTGGCAGTAACACAGCAGGGGCCGGAGGTGGAATGTCTGCTGCACTGTGTGGCACAGACACTTCAGGGGGCGGAGATGTGGATGAAGTAGTACCAGCAGCATTCATCCGCGCAAGGCCTTGTGGCTGCAAAGCCATGAAGAGAGTCTGCAGGGCATGGAAGAACCCAGCTACCTCTCTCTGGTATACAGCCGTGGCAGCCATTCTTTATGCCTGTGTCTGCTCCATGTTCTCCATGATCCTCCGCATGTGTCCCAACTCCCGGCTGACATCGCTGGAGCCACTCTGACTGGACAGTTGTTCTTGTCTCAGAGTCAGGACTCCACGATGTCAGCCATGGATCATTGGAGAGCATGGAGTGGACTGTGGGTGTCCGTTAGGGACTGTGAGTGGTCCCTGATGGGACTTAGACACCCACATATGGCATCTAGTTTGGATGCCATGAGGTCAAACACCACCCGTACCTGATTAGCCAACTTCTCCTGGCACCCCGGCGTTGGAAGGCCATGTGTTGTTCGGGGGGGTCCTGGGAGACAGCTGTGGTGGTGAATGCTTTCTGCTGTGTTGTCTGTGCAGGGGGCGGGGTCTCCTCGATGCTGGGCTGCCCTGCTCCTGGAGGTGGGGTGCTGAGGGTGTCCATGAGCTGTTGGAGGGCATCGGTGTCAATGTTGGCGAGGTCCTTTTCGTCATCAGTGAAGAAATGTTTAGTCTGCTCTGCAGGAGGTGTTGATATTCCCTCTGCAATGTGAAGGGGAGATGCAGTGTGTTCACATGTATGTTGACGTATTGTACAAGTTTACATACAGACTGCATGACAACGTATGTTGTAACTGTTTGGGAGGAGCTGTCTATTTGATGCGGGACAGTGGACATTTTGACAACATCATGGATGTGTGTTTGTACTTGTAAATTATCAACTCACATTTCCCTGCTTTGCCATATGTGATTTGACAGTTTCTACAGACAAGCGGCACCAGTTGTGTCCTCTGTTCTGTTGTGAATGTGTTGCAGTTTGTACCACATTGTTGTCAATGTTGATGTGCTCTGAATGTTATGTGTGTGTGCTGTATTTTGGGAGAGTCACCTCTGCAGCTCTGATTTTGTTGCCCCCTATCCCTTTCAGGCGGTGTGCCTTTGACTTCTGTGCTTTTACAGTGCTGAGATGTTGCATACTTGTGTAAATTGGGCTCTTTGTGGGAGTTGGGAGTCTGGTGCATGGTTTGTCCCCAGATGTGTTGTTGACATCAGGGTTTTTTTGTGCACGTGGATGTGTCAGAGTGTGACCTGCTCCTTTACGGATGTGGTCCACAATCAGCCACCTCAGTGTGGGGGCATGCAACATGTCATGATATATTGACTGCAGGCATGCTATTTGTCATGCAGCATCACTTGCATTGTCAGTGTGGCTCACAGACACGCCGCTTTGCTAGGTTTTTCCCATGTGCATGGGTTGGTTGTGAGACGTAGTCGACGGGGCCTACTTGCTGTTTCTAGGTGTGCTGCAGTGTGCCAAGGGGATCAGGGACATGATCCAGAGTCATTGCGGGTGTGCACTGTGCTATACTTAATTGTACATGTGGGGCATTGTGCCCATATCCTCCCATCCCCCCAGTCCCTCGTCATTACTCACCCCGTTGCTGTTGTGTCAGGTCATGTTGAGCACTGTCCAGTCCCCCAACTCCTACCACCGTCTCCACACTGATGACTGTGGACACAATTTCCTCCATCTCATCCAGCTCCTCCTGTGGCACTGGACTCCCACCTCCAGTCTGCATTGATGCCTTCTGGTTGTTGCCGAGTTTCTGCTTGGTTTTGCGCTTCACATCATTCCAGCGCCTCTTGACCTTTTCCATTGTCCTCCTCAGCACTCCAACTGCATTCACCTTGTCCACAATTGACTGCCATATTCCATTTTTTGTTGCCAATGATACAGTGGAGGTGACGAACAGTAGTTGATGGTGTTCTACCACCTCCGTTATCAGGATCCTGTTTTCCTGTGGACTGAACCGCGTCTTCCTCTTCTTCTTCTCCTTGCCCTTCCCTGACTGCGAGGTCCCAGGCTAGTCCTCCGTGGGGCTTGTGGGGTTCTGGTTGTCCTCTGTACTTGCTCCGGCTACCTCCAATGTGCTTCGCAGTTGTTTTGGTTTTGTTTGGGTTTTCTGTTCTGCCTTGAAAGTGATTTTTCACGCCTGACGTGTGTGAATTGCAGGCCTGCCGCAGATTATCGCTGATTTTTTTATCGCGGTTCGGCCCATCGCCACTTTTTTCATGTTCGGCTTTGGATTTTTATCGCCGTCACGGTAATTTTATCACGGACATTTGACACGTTATCGGGAAACTCTCGCATGTTAACCTCGAGTTGTGAATACGACGTTAACACGGCGGTATTTTCCCGCGATATGAAAAATTGCGTTAGCCTATTTCGGCGATGATTATCGCACGTTCTTGAGAATATGCTCTTATGTTTATTTAGACACTAGGGCAAAAAAGACCCACCCAAGGGTTCCGAAGATACAGATTTTACAAGTAATAATAAATCACTGCAATTTCACTCAACCCCAAACAAGCCGTGGCAAAGTCAACAAATTGGACACTGAAAAACGTTTTCAAGGAAAAAATAGGTAAGTGGTGCTAAGGTCAGTTAGAAGTACTTGGGGTGACCAACTCCAGCAGGAAACTAGTAAGAGGGGCCAGCGAGGACCTTACGAACAGTTACCTTCACAGAGGAAGCAGTGCTTCAGCAGTTCCAGGCACTTTATCAGCAGTTGCAATGGATTTCCATATAGAGTCATCCTGATGCAAGGGATAAAGGATGGTGAAGATGCTCAAGGATGCTGTGGATGCCAACACAGTCAGTCATCGGGGGTTTTCCTGCAAGGATTGCTCAGTCCACAGAGATGGTGAAGGTGGTCCTGTTTGCAGGGTCGAAGTCCCATGAAGGTGTCTCTGGTCTGGCCGAAGTCCAGTCACACTGGACTGCCAGTTGCCCATTGTCGCCGTCACAATCAATCAGTCAATCAATCAATCAGGAATTTGTGAAGTGTGCTACTTACCCATGAGGGTCTCAAGGCTCTGGGGAGGGGGGAGGAGTGCAGCTCCAAATCAGCCAAATAGCCAGGTCTTGAGGCTCTTCCTAAAGATGTGCAGAGTGGGGGAACATCTGATGTTGAGCGGGAGCTCTTTCCAGGTCTTTTCCACGATGTAGGAGTAGGCTCTTCCGCCCGCTCTGTCACAGACTAATCCTGCCTGAGTCTATAACTCGCATTCTGAGGGTCCCAGCAACGCTCTGACAGCACTTCTGGGCACAGTGGTGATGAACTGGGGTGCAACTCTGTGCATCAGGTCTTTGTCCTCAATGCTGCACAGAGACTGTTGTATCGCCTTCAAGACTTTGGACTACCAACTTGACCCAGCAGACTTCGCTTTAGCTTTTAAGTACTTGTGTTGTGAACAAGTGGCCAGTCATCTGGCCCTTGTAGTTCTCTTGGCTTGAATGGGCTTCGAAGACAACTTCCCCTTGAGAAGGACACAGCAGGCACAGTCCTTCTCTTCATTAGCTACCAGGTACAGCAGGTGCAATCCTCGTTGGTGCAGCCTCTCTTTGCTGGTCCCTCAGTGTAGTCGAGCAGTCCTTCTTTGGTCCTTCTTCAGAGTCGATCAAGATCTGTGTTACAAGATTTTGCTCAGAGAGTGAACAGGAAGGGGATTGAGGGGTAGACACTTTGACTCTAACTTGGCTGGATCAGGGTGGCAGATCTTGCATGGCCGTAAGATGGCCACACACTGAAGTAGCTCCATGAGCCGTAAATTCTATCCTACTCATTCCTGCTCTTCAAATAAAGATATAATGCTTCACCACTGCTGTCACAGCCCAGAGAACGAGCCTGCTGCTGAGATTACCTGACTTTCTGGTGTGGCGTGACCTGGAGGGGGGCGTACCCGGACCGGTAGCTGCGGCCTACATCCATCCTTGTGTGCGGAGTGCACAGCCCTTCTGGCCACACGGAGCAGACTGCTGCTGAGCTTGCTTTTCTATCTGTGGCTCCCCTGGTGCTCTGGGGCGCGCTCCTTGCCTACGGTGCAGCTCTGGGGCCTCGACGCTGCTGAGGCTGGAGAGCTGGAGGTTTTCTGGTGCCGTTGACACCTGGGCCTGGCCGCTGGGCTGGTGACGCCGTGTCGGCGCTGTCGTGGGGTGTGCCCAACGTGATGCTGGACCTTCACCCACTGCAGTGAGTACGCATGGTGGCCCGCGCTTCCCCCGATGGCCCTGCGGGGTGCTCATTGGATTTATTACATGGCCTAATATCCTGGTGCCCCCCCTTGCAGCCATTACTGTTCCTGCACTGTGGCAAGGCCTCAATACCCCAGTGGATTCCTGGCCCCACGAACTGCTGGAACTTGGTCTACATCCCCTGTTGGGAATGCTACTGAGACTTCTTCGCCCCCCTCCCTTTTGCCTCCCACATCACTTGCATTGTGTGTATGGGTGGGGCAACTGCAGAGGCGCTGGCAGACTCTGGCACCATTGACCCCTGAGACTGATCAAGGGTGCAGGGACGCCATATTGTCATTCCTGCGAGGTGCACCCTCTTCAACTCCGATCTTCCCTGCGTGATTGCGGGGCCCTGCTCATGGCACACCTCTCCTGGGGTTGTGGTATGCGCTCATCAGCCCCCCAACATGCCTAACATACTGCAGCTCCCCCCCTCCGTGGCCACCATTGGACCCGCACGGAGGCCCCCTACGACGCTGGTCGGGCACGTTCCTATGGTGCACTGGTTTCACGGATCACTGGTTGCCATGGTTTATTCTTGACTGGGGAGACCTGCTATTAATCCTAGCCTCCCTCCCCCATGCCTCTCCTGCCGCTGGCACTGAATACATAGGAGGTGCTTGATTTCCTAATCGTGAGGGGATTAGAAAGCTTGCTGAGGCACTCATTCTCTGCTCCTGTGGTGGACTTTGAATGTGCTCGCTATTCACAGATACATAAGGGCTAGCAAGGCAACAACTGAAGACGGGGATTGTTCACCATAGTTGCCCATAGACCTAGTGTGGTCCACTGTCTCAGCTTGAGAGTTGACACATACCACGTGCAGGGTCACAGGCCCCTGCTAAGGTGACCCCTCTGAGTGGGCACTCTTTCAGTCCAATCTCCCGGCACAGGCAAAGGCGCAACACAGTGTGGTAACGATGGGTCCGATGGAAAAATCTCAATCAAAGTTGCATTTTGAGCCACGCAAGACCCCCAGGCAGCAAGATATCGAGACAAGCGTCTCAGAGGCTGGGTCACAAATGTGGAACACTGCTGCAGACTCCGACCTAAAGCAGACACTCATGGCCATGAAACTCAGCTTAACGAAAAATAATGGGAAGATTGATGCCCTCTCCTTCAGGATGGACAGAATGTCTGAGCGACTGGATAACTATGCAGCAAGATTAGACATGGTCGAACAGAGGGCGTTGGGCGTGGAGGAGACGCTGAATTCCACTGTGAGCTCCAGCACAAAGCGAGAAAAACTCCTCCACACTGTCCAGATCAAAGCTGAAGACTAGGAAGCGCGATCAAGGAGGAACAATCTACGTATAGTGGGAATTGCCAAATCTTCCAACATCTCCAATATGGAGCATTTTGTAGAACAATTACTGGAGACTCTCTTGGGCAAGAATACCTTTTCCAATATGTTCATTATCGAGAGTGCCCACTGCTCTCTCGCGCCCAGGCCTGTCCCGGGGGCCTCTCCGCACCCCATCATCACGCAGGTGGTCAACTATAGGGACAGGGATGCAGTACTTAAAAAGGCCAGGGAAATGCAATCCTTGAGATATGAGGGCTTGGAGATATTCATTTATCCGGCCTTCGTGCAGGGTGTTCAGGAGGCGCGGTGCCAATTCATTCCAGTAAAACGGAAATTGAAGGACTTAAACCTAGAATACAACATGATTTCTCCAGCAAAATTGAGGGTCTACGCTGATGGTAAATCTCATATCTTTAATGATCCTAAGCGGGCCTTGCACGTTTTGAAGAAAAGAGAGAATGGCAAGCGTAGTGGTGGTTCCCCAAAAATTCACACTATGTCAGATCATGATTCTCCAGAACCTGAGGAACAGTGATCTAAGTGCTATGCCACCAAAAGTGTTTTTTTTGTTTCTAGCTCCTAACAGTGGGGTGTCACTATGTGCATCGGGAGGGTGGGAGGCCCAGTTCTGCAGTTTTGGACTGGTGTGGTTTCCCTATGCACACCACTGCAGATCAGATTTGAGGAGCACATAGTTGTGTAGGCTCTAGTACCAACCTAAGATGTCAGGCTGAGGCATTTAGCGCTCGCCTAGTGAAGATATACGGCCTCAATTATGATGATCCTCAGTTTTTTCAGGCTATGGCAGCACGCTTGTTTGGGGGGCTGATTTTATTGCATACTTGACCCCAACAGAGATAGGTCACGTGGCTCACAGAGGAGGCCTGCCGCTGCTGTGAGTGCTATCGCAGTGTTGATGGACTAGCTTGGATTGGAGGATTTGTGGTTGCAGCGGCCTAGTGCTACCCCTGGGTTCACTCACTATTCTGCTCCACACGACACCCACACTAGAATCGATTACTGGCTGGTCTCTAGAAGTTTACTCCCTTTGATCTCAAGCTGTGAGCCACTCGCCAGATCCTACTTGAACCGCTATCCGGTACAGCTACTGCTGACAGTCCGCACTATGAGACATCCTTAATTTACATGGAGGTTCCCCCCTTATTCCTTGCTCGACCAGGTATTTTGCTTGGAAATGGCTACAGCTATTGAAACTTTCTTCGGGGAGAATATAGGCTCAGTCCCTAATTTTTCTACCATCAGAGAGACTTTTAAAGTGTACATAAGGAGGGAGATTATAGCTAAGCATGCGGGAGTTCTTAAATCAATCCCTAACAGACTCACTAGGCTATAGGCAGACATAGCAGTCCTGGAACGGGAGCATTAGCTTACTGGTAATGTTGAGAAGCTACACAGCATTAAAGAGTTACTGGTGGATTATCAAGATATGGATGAGAGCGAAGTCAAACACTTAGGCAATTACGCCACAGCATATGTGTATGGGTAAGGCGACCGTCCTGGTGCCCTGTTAGCTAAGTTGCAACGCCCCCCTAGAGAAAATAACTCTATAGTTGAGATAATGGCAGAGGATGGTAGCATGATCTACGATTCCAAAGGCATTGTGGATAGATTCAGTAGATATTATGGAGAGCTCTACAGATCACGGCTTCCTCCGGCTGGTCCTGCTATAGAGGACTACTTGTCAAATATTCACCTTGCTTGGCTCACTCACTCCCATCGGGAGCATCTTATGGCTCCCCTTGACCCCAGAGAAAATAGGGTTGCCTTATCATCGATGAAAAGGGGTACTGCTCCTGGCTCAGATGGGCTGACAGTCGCTTTCTATAAAGCTTTCCAAGACCTGCTAATACCATATCTCGTTACGCTGTTTGAAGAGATGGCGGAGAGCAAGGTGATGCCCCCCTCAATGCGTGAGGCAATGATAACTTCTCAAACCACGTAAATCCCCTAGTGGGTGCTCATCATATAGGCCCCGGTCCCTGCTAAATATAGACATGAAACTATTTGCCGAAATTTTGGCCAATCGCATCTCTCCCCTACTTTTGGGACTAGTGGAATTCGAGCAAACAGGCTTTGTCCCTGGGCGCAAATATAACGTCCAATCTGAGAACTATTTTTGCAGCAATTCAACATATTAACCCCAGAGTCAGCGCCGTGGCGGTTTTCCTAGATGCTGAAAAGGCCTTCGACCCTGTCGAATGGCCGTTCATAGAGATGGTACTAAGGCATGTGGGTGTTATTTAGATCTTTCTCCAACTTGTTAAGGTCCTATATGAAGCTGAGAGGGCTAGAGTTAGGCTAGGAATTACAGTGGCGTCTCTGATACCAATATCCAGGGGCACTCGCCAGGGGAGCCTCTTGGCACTACTACTGTATGCTTTGGTTTCTGAACCACCACTATGTGCACTTAGGGAATACCACAGTCACAGAGGGGTGCATTTCCCGGGATACCAGTTACTAGTCTCTGCTTATGCAGATGATCTGCTCTTATATGTCAGAGACCCAGCTACCTACCTCACTTCGGTCTTGAATGAAGTAGTGCGTTTTGGACAGCTGTCTGGATTAAACATTAATTAGATCAAGTCCCTGATCTTTCCATTAACTACATCTACCCTCCCACCACCCATGCAGTACCCATTGGATTGGACAACGGAGTCCGTTCACTATTTGGGGATCCAGATACATACTGAGTCAGACGTAGTACTCACAGACAACTAGGGGAAAGACAGGCTGGAGGAGGACGTTACTAGATGGATGCGACTACCACTCTCTTTGTTAGGGCGTGTTTCATTGAAGATGATCGTTCTTCCTAGGCTGTTATTCCTGCTTCAGAATATACCCATGGTGCTCCCACAACACCTATTCACTAAACTAAGGTCCCGCATGATAAAATTAGCCTGGGCACGCAATCAACCTCGAGCGAAATGGGAGATACTCATTTTGCCATACGCTTTGGGTGGCCTTAACGACCCAGACTTAGACTTATATTATAGAGCAGTACAGTGTTCACACGCCTCTACCTGGCTACACTGCCTTGAGCCTCCCCCTCACATGTATAGAGAGAAAATAGCTGCCGTCGCAGATTCGCTTCCGCAGGCCCTTTTTAGAAAACCAACAAGAAGACATAGTATTCTAGATTCTATTTATGCTACTAGTCATGCTTGTGTTTGGTTCCAGTCCAGGGAGGACCTGGCTTGGCAGTTCAGGCTGGACTGTTCCCATGGGGCACAGGGTCAAGACTGATTTGCATACGGCTGGGTTCAAACTGGAATGGCATGGTGAGCAAAAAAATGATGGATTTAGGCCCAGATCTCTGTACTGGGGTGAATGTATGACATTGTTCTGCATTCTGTCCATCGACTGATGTTTTTGCACTAGTCATGCTTGGCATAACCTATTAGACAGACCAGCAGGTGCTATTTTTTATTCTCCATTGGCCCATTTAGAGTGGTGCATTTGGCCTCCTTTCAGTAGAAACAGGGGGGTAACCAATGCCATGAGCACAGTCAATGTGACTGTTATTTGAGGTCTCTTTGAGGGCGTAGAATTTCAGGGCTGGGAGCAATTGACAGCTCATGGCTCTACCCCTACGTTACTGGTTTGTTTCCAGTACTTTAGATTACGGCATGCTCTGAAGACTCTTCTGGGGGATTCCCTCCAGGAGCCGCCCGAAGTCCTGGCCCTCTCCCATGTCCTTAAAACCCCATTGCCTTTCAAATGAATCTCTACAATTTATAACATCACGCAAGCAAAAAGGTACTGCTATTTTCAAAATCTAGGTAGGACTGGCAAAGAGACCTGGGTTGGGCTATTGGGAACAAAGAATGGCAGTATTGCTGTGAAATGATGTAAAAGGTATTTATGAATGGCAGGCACCACCTCATACACTTCAAACTCATTAACAGAACATACTACACTCCAGTGCGTCTGCATAGGTATGGATTGCGAGAGACTGACGCATGCTCCCGCTGCGCGGAGCCTGAGGCCGATTCATACGCCGAGCCTGGAACTGCCCTAATGGGTTAGAGTACCGCGGGAAAATATTTCAGAAGATAAATGATATTGTAAATGTAAATGTAGATGTACTTGTATAGCGCACGACTACCCGAAGGCATCTCGCCGCTTGTACGAATACCGCTGAGGAACCCTTCCTGGCCTTTCCCAGTGAAGTGTCCACTCCTGGGCACCCCCAAGGTGGAGGCCAGGCATCCTAGCGTTGTTTGGGCCGTTGTGGAGATTAAGCAAGCTATTGCCCAGAGTTGCAGAGTGGGACCCATGATTAGAATAGGCACCGAGGCAAGAATTATCAGGTCTGAGGAAATTGAACCCAAGACCCGCCAAGGCGGGAATTGAACCCTGGTCCTGGGCCAGACTTCTGCATCAGGGTCTGCCGCTCTAACCATTGAGCCACACTTCTCCACTATATTAATAGCCTTGCACTGGTCCCGCACCCATATTTAGCCCTTCTTGGTTACACTAAAGCTATAGATAAAGATTCCAGGCGGCTGGTGGTGATGGCTCTGCTGCTGGCCAAGAGACATGTGTCAATGAGGTGGGGCAGGGGTCCAGTCCCCACAATTGAGGAATGGAAAAAAGACATGATTAATTGCAACATGCAGTCGAATGCATATGGTGAACTTCTTCCACCGCAATCTAGGCCACGGATTTACTGGGGGTTAACCCATCAGTATCTGATTGGTAAAGAAAGTGGCGAACCTGAGGGTGTGGTAGATAGTGATGAACACCAACGTCATAATGTGAACACGAATGGCTAATAACCACTACTTGGCCCAGAATTAACAGGATTGTTACCCTGATGTGCAGGGTGGAGCTTACCAATGAGGTATGCATTACAGTGTCTTGTCTTCTATCCCTTAAAGTGCTCCTATGTAAGTGTGCGAGGCCTCTCTCGAAATCTATTTGCCCTACATCCATTGTTTGATGATGTGTCATGTAAATGTATTCTGTTATTAAAATCAATAAAGAAAATTTTTTAAAAATACAAAAATGGCTGTATCAGCTACTATATGCTTTTCCATCTGTTCCTCTGATTCCCAAGTTGTTGCTCAGAATCTTGGTGGAACCCAGGGTGATGGTGGTCCCATTTTGACCCAAACACTCACCGTTTCCCAGCCTCAAGACCTTAGCAACCCAGGGCCTGTGGATGAGTGCCTGTTCTCCCTTCGCTCTCAGAACCCCTCCCTTCCTGTCTCTACAGAGGCTGTCCCTCTTGGTTTGGAAATTGAGAGGAGAGGGTTGCAGTGGAAGGGTCTGCCATGACATTTAGCTAAAGCAATTCAGTAGTCTCAGAAACCGTTCACTTTGAAATCTTAAGTGAGTCATTGGGGTAGTTTGAGGATGTACATCACCTCTGAAAACTACCCCAATGCCTCTCGTAAGATTGCAAAGTGGAGGGGTTCTCAAAGTAGACGGGCCTCTACAGCTTTCCCCTCTTGCTTGTGATCTGAATAATGCTATGCAGGTCGTCTTGGAAGGATTTGAAAAACGTCTGTCAGTCTCCACCTTGAATGCCCAGCGGGTGGCTATTCCAGCTTTCAGGTCTCCTTGGGGTAATTTGGCTGATGCAGAAGACTTAGTGGCTTGTTTGTTGCACAGTTTTTCTCTGCCCAGGCCTTTGGTAAAACTAATATTTCTTTTGTGGGGTTTGCCTCTGGTTCTGAGACTTTGGCTTCTCATTCTTTTGAGCCTTTGGAGATGATGAATATTATGGGGCATATTATCAAGAAACGGCATAAAATATATCGCCGCTTTAGCGGCAGAAAACTGCCGCTAAAGCGGCGATAATGGGCTTGATAACATACCCTTCAGAATTCCCATAGAAGCCCATGTTCTGGTGTCAACATGGGCTTCTCTTGGAATTCTCTGCGGCATATTATCAAGCCCATTATCCCCGCTTTAGCGGCAGTTTTCTGCCGCTAAAGCGGTGATAATTTTAACGCTGTGCTTGATAATATGCCCCTAAGTTCTTGACCTTTGAAGTAGGTGGCTATTGCATCCGCGAAGCAGATTGGAAAGTTGGAGGCTCCTATGGCAAAGGAGACATTTTTGTCTTTTTCTAACGATGGTGCGTTTCTCTGTCTGGATTCTTTATTTGTTCCCAAGGTAGCTTCCCAGTTTCAGAGCAATCAGGAGATTCTTCCGACCTTGAGGACTGAGGGCTGCTAAGACTTGGAAGTGCAGTGGTGCTTCCTGGATATCAAAATGACCTTTTGGTCTATCTGTATAAGACAAATTATTTGTGCATTTTTTTTTCTCTTTTGGAGCTTCTACTAGAGGTTATAAGGCCCTATCGATCAGTCATGCATCAAGCAATTGGGGGAGGGTTGTTGCTACCTGGGCATAATTGAAGGGGATTTCCATTTCAGAAATGTGTCAGGTGGCTACATGGACTACCCAAAATAATTTTGTTAAACATTGTCATTTGCAGAATCTTTTCTGTGATGATAATAACTTGGTCTGTAGATTTTCCATTTGATTGTTTCTTGAACTGCCCACTCTAATGTTCTAAATAAATCACTATGGGGTGTCGCATTCTTAGGGTGGTCTCCCTGTTTTGATTTTTCATTACCATATGAAATCTGGTTGGTACGGCTTGGGTATTTTCTCATTAGTAATGAAGAGGACGAGGACAAAGGTGACCTAGGGGTAAAGTCCCACTACTTACCGGTAATCTTCATTACTCCTTGTCCTTTTGTCCTTGTCCCATTCATCACTCCCCTCCCTCCCCTCCCCTCCCTCCCCTCCCTCTCTCCTCCCTCTCCCCTCCCTCCCTCCTCCTAATCACCGGCATACACTTGGAGGGCTTGGTAGTTAAGGCGAAATGCTCGGTAGGTACTGCTGATATATGCTCCAACATGAGGGGGAGGGGTAGTATCTACGATCATTACTCTGTTTTTTTTCTGTATGAAAGGAGACATCTCATTAGTGGTGAATGGGGTGTGGACAACAGGATCAGGAGTATCGTATATTACGGCTAAGTAATGAAACATCACTGCTACTGAGTGTTAACACCCCTTAGATGTGAGGCCCGTTATCCATTGCTTTCTCCATGGCATCCGCCGGGTTCTGAGAGTCCTCCACCACAGCATAACTCCAGTGTCTATAAGTATATCTTTGGAAGAATATTAAGGTCAGAAGATAATGGTGCATTGATGATACTCATGAACCAAATAAGGACACTATGGAGAATAATGTTACACAAGAAACGGGTAGTTTACAGAACAACCCCTAAGACACATTATGACTAGTGGTGGGGGATAAAATCCGTGCCTCTGACAGAGTTTGCAGAGTTTTACCCACTCCCTACTCCCCTGGGAGAGTGGCGTTCTGGAAAAACTTTGAAAACAAGTGCAGGCGGAGTTTTTTCTCATGTGTGTCTCACCAATATCAAGTTGATGAGTGAGAGTAAAACAATTGAGTGCTAGACTGCCTCCAGGTAAGATTTCTGAAAGCTGTTGGATGCAGCAGGCCGCTACCGTTTGCGTTGAGAAAGCTGAAAATCAAGTGGAAAATGTTCCTGAGTGGCAGAAAGAAGCATCTTCCCAGTTCGCGCTTTTATAGTGCAGAACATGCTCCAGGCGCTAAACTCAGTGTGAACAGTGCAAAATGCCGAATTCCACAACTCGCGGAACTCTGCAACATCTCGCAAAGTTTTTATGTGACTCTGTGGAATTCCAGAGTGAAACTCCATGAGTTTCACCCGTCCGAAGTTTTAACTATACAGAATGGTGTCTGTTTTCAGAGGAGGCTAAATACCTAGTTCATTGTTGGAAGGTGGGATGTTGAGAGGGGTATGTAGGCACCTAACACCAGCAGCAAGGCCACCAACACGATACTGGGTCCTTAATAGGGTCTTTATAAATTAGTCTCTTGCTCAACCCTTGGTAGCTGATACTGAGGAATAAGGCATAACTTTGGAAACAGGCAAATACATCCTTCAAAAACACCAGCACGGTAAATAAGTAAGACACAACACTCAATAAAAATCCCACACCAATTTATAAAAATAGAAATATTGTTGTATTTAAAATTACACTGAAACCATGAACATGTAGAGAACCAGTGATATGTAATTTTAAAGAATAAACACTTTCTAGTGCCTAATAACCAATAAAGTCACTTCTGGACATCTCGTGTTTCTTGATAGGTACAAAGTCAAAGTTTGAGGCCGACTGCAATGGAGCCCTGCTCGGGTAGCCCTTGCAGTAGGCCTTGGTCACATTTGACCTTTGGACTTTCCTGGAGTTTTTACCGCCCAGGGCCCTTGCTTCTCTCCACCAGCAAAGAGTTGATGAGGGTTCACCCGCGTGACTTTCAGGGAGGTTCCGATCATACTTTGGAAGTCAGACCGCTAATGCTCTTCAGCGGGATGAAACTGTTATTCCAGGCCAGGCCGCAGATGAAGGTGGCCTTCTTCACTCTTGCGGTCGGCTCGGCCACCTTCTGGAGCTTTTTCCAAAAAGTTTCCCAAACTTCCAGAAGGTCTCCCAATAGGTTACAAGTGTCCAGAACACACATTCAAGGGTCTATAATCTCCTAGATGGTCCTTTGCACGCTTGGACTTCACTTATTACAATGCACTTGGTTAACCCCTTAAAATTCTACTGGACGCACTCCAGGAGGGGTAGTTAAGGTAGTAAGAGGGACAGTTAAGTTCTGTTAACCTGTAGCTGAAAGGTGTCCACTCCTTACTCCTCTTTGGATCATGGCAAAGTCCTCAGAGCTGTCGTCCCAGATAGCGCTCTAGAGTCGTCTTCACCAGTCAGGCACTTGGGTGCAGATAATGATTCCAGCAAGAAACTCTTCCTTCTACTTGTAATTTCAGGCAGCAGACCTGAGAGGCTCTGTAAATCTCACATATGTATCCAGTGTTCTCTGTTGACAAGCAGGCAAGCACACCCGTCTAATGAGGTGCAGGACAACGCCCCAAAGATTGACAACTTCCTCTAAAGTGTGGCATAGTCTTGTCCCAGAAAGCACTATTCTCTCAAAATCCATCACGGCTGAATTTTCAGCAGAGCAGCAAGAGCTAACTACACCAAACTCTTATGGCTTATTTCCATAGACTCACATGTGTGAATCCTTCCTTAAGCCTCCCATCTGGCAAGAAGAGGGGGTGGCCCTGGCTGACAGGCTTGCTTCACCCGTTCTTCTTTTGAAGCTGATGCTTTATGGCTCACTTGCTCTGGAATTCCTGTACCCCACAAAGCTCTCTCCATCAGATAGCCTCTGACCAGCCCGGCCACTTATCACCTAATCAAGGCAGCCTGGCTAATCGCCTCAAGGCTGAACAATCAGGTAAGAGTACTAGAGGCTGGATTTTTGCTTACAAATAAGAAAGTCTTATAACCTATTTTCTGTCCAAGATATGATAACTTCAACAATGACAATTTGCTGGATTTACAATACCATTCTGTTCAGTCTTCGAAGGATATCTTCACACTCTCCTAACAACAGTTATGCATCCATAACATATTGCCATGGTAGCCTATGAAGCCAAACATCTTCAAGGGGGAAAAATTAATTGTGCAATTCATTCCTCACCAGGGTTTATAAAACCTGTTATAAAGCCCCTGCTCAGTCGCAAGCCACCCCACCCCTGGTACACCTAGGGGAGATCTGGGGGTTCCTAATATGCAAAAACATTGTTGGTTATTATTTCACAGTGCACACAGCACCCAAGTCGAATTTGTACTGGATTTCCTCCACTGAGGGAAAATTAAATGTGCAACTTTCACTCACCAGGGTTTGTAAACCTCTTTTATAGGGACCCTGTGTATAATTGCATGATCCCCACCACTGGAAGATCGAGGGGAGATTTTGGGGGTACCCACAATGTGAAAATAGGGTAGATTATCACTTTTATAGTGCCCATACCACCAAAGTCGAGTTTGCAGTGAATTTTACTTTTAAAAGCAGTACTGTAACACAGGGCTGCTTTTAAAATGACCCCAGGCTCTCAGCAGTGCACACATGGCAAGTGCAACAAAGGCTGCTGGCCTCTAAACTGCCATGACCTATTATATGCAAGAAACTTATAGGTAGTTTTCATTCTTGGACCCTATTGTTCCTTCTGCTGACACTGAAGGTCCTTACTTGCTAAAAACTCAGCACACACCAGTCTGACATTCCATTAGGGTTATCCAACTCAAGACCAAGACGGGGACCTTCACTCTCTCCTATCAGGTAATGTGGTTGTATTATCTCTTGGGGAGATTCTTGGCTCCACATTTATACACACTCTAGGTACACTCAGAGTAGGGTCCGCATCGTAGGAGTACGCTAGATTACCATATTGCATATATGCCTGCATATACTCATTGCTTTACCACAATAGTAGAAATGTATCTACTATTCATTCTTTTGGTGCTTGTAATCTCCTTTATTTGCTTCCGTCTCCTAATCAATTCAATTCAATTATTCCTTATTCGGATATAAACATATCCATAAAAGAGCATGACACAAATAGCAAAATAAAACATTTCATGATTAAGACAGTTTACACGTGATTAAAAGCAATAAGAAACTTTACATCATCTAAAGTTAGCCAAAACAACATCTCTAAAACACCAGAGACATGAAAATTATAGGGCCACTAGGTGAAAGGGACTCGAAAAATAGCAACATAGTGTGATAAAGTGCAAGGATTTGACAAGTTAAAATGGGATACTATAACGTGGGCCGGACCATTGTAGACAACATGATATACCCTGATAACGTTAAGCCAGCCAATACACAATATTAAGCGGGTCCTTGGTTGGTACAATATTAAAAGAGAGGCAGAGGATCTGCATTAAAGCTACTACCAAGACGGATTTAAAAATAACTACATACATCCAGAAATTAGCTAATAAAAACAAGGAACCCTGACTATATTGGTGCAACGTACCCATCCATACCCACTGAAACCAAGGTAGCTACACCTCGCCTCTAGTATTCCTCAGTTTTACGGCTATTCTTAAAAAGTTCACAGTACAAAACAACGCAAATGGGTCTGAGGAAAGTTTTAAGAACAAAAGTGTCACCTTAACCTGGGTAAATTTATTACGTCTTAAAATAGTTTTTAAAAACAATGATCTTGGGTACGCATAAAAGGGGCAGAGTAATACAAAATGAAGAGTATCTTGCGGAGATCTCTGATCGCAGCCGCAAGGACCCTTTATGTCAATGTCTGCTGTGTACCCTGCAGGAACAGATAAAATATGGTGCAAAAGATTCAATCTGAATCTAGTCATTAAAAATCTATCATTTTTGTTGCGTATATACGCCAAGTAGGGTTGCAGTCCCGGTGATGATTTTGTTAACAGGTGGCCTCTTACTGAGACTTTCAAAAGTTCTCTGTCCTCCCTTTCCCAAGCTGAGCACCGTAGAAATTCGGACTTAATGGCACCCTTAACTCGGGGCGTGAGTGTAGCGGGCTCATCAAAATAGTTGGCATAACCCAGCCATTTCAGGGTGTCCTTTACATATTAGATCCAGGGTATCTGATGGCCTTTATCCCGATCAATACAGTCCTCAAGTATTTGTCTACTTAGGCTAGCCTCTGGATTAGTCCATATTTTTATCCAGCAAGTAATGGGTTTAAAACTTAACCTATCACTAATATAGGTGAGGCCTAGCTCCTCATGAGCAATGTGGGAAGGCGTACTTTGGGGCACTTGCAGGACCCTTCTGAGGAACTTATTTTCCTCAGTTTGGATCAATGACGTGTTTCTGAAGCCCCATACCTCACTCCCATACAGGGTTTTGGCACAACATATCGAACTATACAAGTGCAAAATTTCATTTGGTGACCAACAACCTAATCTTGTAGCACGGTTCATAATTGAACCCATCGAACTAATTTGTTGGCTACATTTATCAGAGATCAAAGTTTTGAAGTTAAGATGCTTGTCAAATGTAATCCCTAGATAGTTAAAAACCTTTACTTTTTCTAGTTTGTGAGCCCCAATTTTAAAGTTAAAATTCTTTGACAGTCTTTTCCCTGTTTCCATTATATATGATTTGGTGAGATTGGGAGATAAATCTAAATCCGCCATAAAACTGCCGAAACCATCAATAAGAGACTGTAGTCCACTTCCTGTGCGGGACAAAAGAACCACATCGTCCGCGTATAGGAGGACAGGTATACTTCTCCTCCCTATGCGTGGACAGTCAACCCCCAGATCTATAAGCGCCTTATCTAAACCATTAATGTATAGCATAAATAGAAAGGGCGCCAGGATGCATCCTTGCCTTACCCCCCTGGTGCATGAGAAATGTTCTGTTAGATTCCCCTCATCACTATATCTAACCTGTGCTGTTGTATTCAGATGTAACATTCTTAGGATGTATATCAAACCTGGGTCAACGCCCAGAAGCCCTAAAATTTCACACAGTTTCCTTCGATTTTCCCGGTCAAATGCCGCAGTTAAGTCCATGAAAGCCAGGTACACCGTCCCCTCACCTGCCAAGGTATACTTGGCCACCAGTTGGTAAAGATTGAGGCACTGGTCCGTTGTAGAGCGGCCATTTCTGAAACCATACTGGGTGGCTGTAATAATATCGTTTTCATCGGCCCAGACCATCAAACGGTTAAGAATGACCTTCCCAAAAACTTTCGCTGTCACGTCAATTAGTGAAATCGGGCTGTAGCATTGCGGGTCACTCCTTTTTCCCTTTTTAAACAATGGTACAATACTAGCCGTGGACCATGACCTGGGCATTCATGCTTCTACTGCTGTATTGAAGACTCTAGTGAGTATAGAAGCCCATAGATCAGCCTGGCTTTTAACTAGGTCTGGGGGAATCCCATCCGGACCTGGAGCCTTATTTCTTGTCAGGGCATCTATTCCTTCCTTGATCTCGCCCACCAAGAAACCCGTCCAGGTACTAGGTAAAATACCTATATCTGGAGTTGATGGGTCAACCGAACCGCCAAGATTATACAGGTTTTTAAAATGAGACACCCACGCTTCAGGCAGGATATGACAAGCAACCTTCGGGTTATTCGGTGCCTGGAAACAAGGGTCATTGATCACCCTTCAGAAACTATTCATGTCCCTGCACTCCGCTGCCTCTTTCAAAGTCTCCCATGCCTGGATCTGAAGGGAATATTTTCTCTGTTTTGTGGCCAGTTTATATTGGGCCGTGCACTCCGCAACCCTGTTCCTATCCTTAGGAACCATTTTAAGTGCTAGCTTCAGATCACCTTGTGCCCTGATACAAACTTTGTCAAACCATTTGGGAAATAGGTGGGCCTTGGACTTCTTTTTGCCCCTCAATAGCCTATCAATGTCCAACGCAGTGCCCTCAAATGCACTAATCAATTCTCTGCCCTCCACTGTAGGATCTAGACACCTCCATATCCGACTTTCAGAGTTAGCGAGAAGCGTTCTATAAAACGCTTCCCTGTCTACATTGCTCCATCTTATTCTCCTACCCTGGTCAGTCGCTTTAAATAGGTCGCTAGTCATCCTGTTACCTGGCTGGGTGGATTGGTTAACGTCCCTCAAGGACAATACCAATGGGTTGTGGTCACTAAAGGCACTAACATTTATGCTAAAGTTTATAACCCTGCGTTTAAGCGCATGTGAGACAAAAATAAAGTCAATAGTTGTGTCCTTGCCCCTGCCCTTAAAGGAAGGATTGATTGTGTTGAACATCCCACCTCGGATTAGATCCATCGTGTGTGTTAAATCATAAGTACCCAGAATCTTACTTAATTCCCTACCTTCTCTGGTATGCTCTAAATGCCAGTCCTTAGTGGATGGACAAGAAACACATTTCCCCCCACCCCATTTCAGGTAAGGGCATTGATGGCAATTGAAATCACCCAATAGTATGAGCTGGGAACGTATGTCCTCTGCCTCTTGTATGCCTGCCAATCTATCGTCTAGCTCGCGCAGCCTTTGCATAGATTGTCCCGCATTATAAACATTTATCAAAATGAATTTTAGGCCCTTCTTGCGGTACCTAATACCCTGAATGCAGTCCGAACCCCATCCCAAATCCTCCCAGGAACCTTGGGAAGTCAACGACACGTAGGTTATTAGGCCACCCTTCGCGCGACCCATAATTGTTTTGCAAGCAGGGACAAAAAAATGTTTGTAACCCTCCAAGTATTTATTTATTTATTTATTTATTTATTTAAACTTCTAGAGCGCACAGCTACCCGCAATGGGTTTCCCGGCGCTGAGGGACAAACAGGAGAAGGAAAAACAAAAAAGTGTCAAGCTGATTTTACTGAACCACAAATTACTGCTGGAAGAGCCAAGTTTTAAGTCCCTTGCGGAAACGAAGAAGATTGGTTTCTGTTTTTAGGGTCACAGGAAGAACATTCCATAATCTAGGACCTAATTAGGCAAAGGAGCGGCCCCCCATCTTTACTAGTCTAAATCTGGGAACAGAAAAGTCCCCATGCAATGATGATCTCAAAGTACGATTGGGTTTATAAACATGAATAAGGTCATGAAGATATTTTGGGGCTGAGGCATGTTTAATTTTAAAGATGTAACACAGGGCTTTACATTTAATTCTGTTAGAGATCTTAAGCCACTGGGACACTAATGTCAGTTTCCCACGTTTCCTGAAGACAGATAATGTGGTGTTGAATAAAATCTAGCCATTCCTTATTTTGTATTTTGGCTAGGATCCCTGCAATATTCCAAGAGACCGCTCTAATCTCTTTGGTTGCTGGATCATCCACACTTCTATCTAAACTAACCTTCCCTATGGGTGACGTTATTTCTAACCTACTTGCAACTATTGCCCTACCTTTCCCCCCCTTCTCTCGCTTGGTAACCTTGTGGTATACAATGCCTGAATCTAAATCTCCTGACGGGCCTTCAGCGTCAGTCTTAGAGAGACTTTCATATGTTATAGCACTCACCCGGCTCCCTCCTGTGCCCAGTCAGTCCAGTTCGTCCAATATGGCTGCGCCAGAGAGCGGGGCAAATCTATTTGTTACTGGTCCGGGCCTATCCACCCAGCCTTGAATATTTGCCCAACGCCTGTGAGCCACAAGGCCTACCTCTTTCGCTTTATCCCTGTAGAAGAAATTCAAGGGCAACATTTTTATACTAGTCCCTCTATCAAAGTCCCCGTGGCGGAAATCGAGCAAATCTCTTACCAGCTCTGTGTACCTGAGGTTAACAATTACACAATCTCCTGCAAACTTCTTCTGACTGTCCCCGATCCATGCCACCCTCCTAGCCATAAGAATGTGTCTGTGCTGGAATCTACTCACATTCGTGTTGTTATGCATCCAGTGTGAAGCCTTATTAATCAGGGTTCTTGTTGTCTCTTCTCTGTCCTGAGTAAGTGCTGGAACCCCTACTACCGTGTAAGGACAAGATGCAGGAGGTAAATCCAGCATCTGGAGGCCCGGGGTGCTCTGTACCTGGTCAGCAATATTTCTGGTAGGAGCATTGACAGGCTCTTTTCTTCCTTCGCTGTATGACTTGAGAGTGGCAGGGGCGGAGGTAGCGCTTAAACCCTTACTACTTGGGCTCCTAGTAATGTCCGTTGGACCATCTTTAGCTATCGTCTTCATGTCAATGGGCTTAGTGCCCCTAAAATTTTCTTCCTCCATCCCCTTATTGGCACATAATGATTCTGGGCATCGGACGGGTCCTGTCATCACCTTTCTCGCCTGTAGTGAGGGCGCGGATACCCGCCCCCTATCCTGTTCTAACAACCTACTTATTTTCCATTCCAGTCTATTTATTTCTTCCATTACCGGCCCCAAGTGTTTAGTTAGGAGCAATTCCAGTTTTACCTCTAACGCCTTAACAATTTCCTGGGACCAATCCGCCCGCTAAAATTTAGGCAGTTTTGGCATACTGTACTCTCGGCTCCCTCCCCTACTACTTTATTCGCTTTAATGGCCCCTCTACGTTTAGGTTTAGTAGCGGGTCTTGTTATATGCACCCCACTGTTATGTGGGATCCCAGTGACCCTGTTCGCTTCTAATGGGCCGGCTGTAGGGGGGGTGGCTACGGCCAGTAAGGACTTTTTCGAGCGTGTAACCACTTCCCTACCCATCCTCCGTGAGGAGTCTGACTCACTCTCTACTGTTAAAGGGACGCACCCCTGGTCCAGACCGCCCGTCTCCCTAGTGCCGGGCGAGCTAACCGCCAGCCCTTCCTCTCTACTTAAAGAATGTTGGTCGAGGTGTGGCTCAGTATTGACCAACCCAGTAATGTTAACTAACTCCATGTCCCCATGTACAAGAGTATTAACTTGGACTTGTGCTTTACTGAGGCGGGGGAGTATTGTGTGAGCTGAATGACCCTGATCTAATAGAGTGTCAACTCGAGGCGTGGAACACTAAGATATTTTGCCCAGCGATGATCGTTTCTGCGCTATAAGGGAATCTAATGACAATCTCTCTTCGGTCAGCTGAATCTCATGAGATAACAAGGACTCTGCTCTTGTAATGAAGGCGTCTAGGGTTCCCTTGACTCCTCCCCCCACCCTAGTTGGGGTGTTTTTGGACTTAGCCATATTATGTGTATAATACTGAGGGCAGCACTATAATGTGCACCCCCTCCTTAAACCCAACTGTGTAGCAAAAAATAGGTGATTAAAGAAACAGACAGGCTGGGATTAAGTATAATAAGGGTCACAACAGACCCAACAATAGGGCGATGAGCAGTACCTCCTATCTTATTCTTATTGCTTTTGATATATCACTGCAGGAGAGTCTACAATCAACCCGGACTCCATCCTCTACAGATTACACTCAGCCTGTCCTAATGCGAGGCAGCCCATAGATGAATCCGGTACACTAACCAAGAGGGGCGGCCCAGCCCGGCCTCCCTCGGCCCCTGACGGCCACAGACGGTCCCGCCCTTGTCCCGGGCTTCTCCCGGGGCGTCCCGCGCGCGTCCCGCGGGACTAGGTTCCGTCCACCCCTTTATGCGCCTCCTGGCGCCTGTTAGCAGCGTCGGCGGCGTCCTCTGTGATAGCGGGGCTGCTGGGGAATGAAGTCCTGATCTCGCCGTGCAGGCGGAGCAAAGCCCGGCCAAAAGGAGGGTCACACAGGGAGGGACAGCGGAGCAAAGCCTGGCCAGAAAGAAAGTCAAAGAGGGGGGGCAGCGGAGCGAAGCCCAGCCAAAGAAAGTAATTTCGAAAGGTTCCACAAGGTCCTCGGCCCCGCCCACAGCTTTATGCGCCTCCTGGCGCACATTAGCAGCGTTTGCGGCAGCCTCGGTGATAGTGGGGCTGCTGGGGGATGAAGTCCTGATCTCGCCGTGCAGGCGGAGCAAAGCCCGGCCAAAAGGAGGTTCACACAGGGAGGGACAGCGGAGCAAAGCCCGGCCAGAAAGAAAGTCACAGAGGGGGGGCAGCGGAGCGAAGCCCAGCCAAAGAAAGTAATTTCGAAAGGTTCCACAAGGTCCTCGGCCCCACCCACACCTTTATGCGCCTCCTGGCGCCTGTTAGACGTGTCTGCGGCATCCTCGGTGATAGCGGGGCTGCTGGGGGATGAAGTCCTGATCTCGCCGTGCAGGCGGAGCAAAGCCCGGCCAAAAGGAGGGTCACGCAGGGAGGGACAGCAGAGCAAAGCCCGGCCAGAAAGAAAATCACAGAGTGGGGGCAGCGGAGCGAAGCCCAGCCAAAGAAAGTAATTTCGAAAGGTCTCCTAATCATTTCAGCACATGTATTTTACACAAAAATAAGGATTTTGGTTCAATAAATATATTGAAAATGTCCCACTGTGTATTCTGTATACTTCTCTGAGAGAAAGTATGCATGAGTGACTGAGTGAAAGATTTGGTACTGTTTCCATGATCCATGGGTGCTCAGTGTTGTGATGTTCAGTGGTTGCCAGAGTCCATTTGCTCCCTGGGAAGGTTAGGGGGGCTTATGGTGGCACTGTGAGCTAGCTGGTCTATAGGCCAACGTATCCTTCAGGGGTGTCCGGAACCAGTCATCATATCAAGTTTATGTTGTCCGAACAATGCGCAGGTCCTAAGGATAGGTAGAAACTATACAACAGAATAATGTTCAATAAATGTTATTTTATTAATTAACACGTACAACATATACAACAATGAATATGAATAAATATGAAGACCTTTAAAAATCCACTTTTTTGTGAAAAAAAATCTTGTTTTTCAAACAAATTAATTTTGCATCTGTTTTGAAAGCCAGGCCGAAGACTGCCAGTTGAGATCAATGCTGCTTTTGCACAATTTTCACAAGCGCTAACACAGATTCTTCGTATTAATAAATCTCTGCTAATTTTATATTTGTTTCAGAAATTCCGAAATTTCACATTACAAGAAATTTGCTAACGATTGAATTATGCAGTTTTGTGTCTTTTTTGGTCACGTGAGAAAGATTTGAGGTGAAAATGCCTTGCAAACCTGTCCTCTAAGTCTATGTTGTGTAACGCTTTTAGTCGAATTATGCCATCTCACGAAACTTTCATGAAAGATACAGTAAAACCATATTTTGTGCCTTTCAAGTAATGAGCTCTAACACAGATTGTTCGTATTAATAAATCTCTGCTAATTGGTAATTTTGTTTTAGAAATTCAGAAATTTCACACTCCAAGAAATTTGCAAACGACTGAATTATGCAATCTTGTCTCTTTTTTGGGCACGTGAGAAATTATTTGAAGGAGAAATGTCTTTCAAACTAGTCCGGTAAGTCTATTTTGTGTAACGTTTTCATTTGAGTTATTCGATCTTACGAAACTTTTTATGCAAGATGTAGGAAAACAATATTTTGCGCCATTCACAGAATTCCATTTAATTTTCTCCTCAGTTTGTATAATTTCAGAAATATTTCATAATTGTCACTCAATTTAAACACCTCCCCTATTCAAAAGGCTCAGTAGAATATGTTACACGCATTAAAGCTGATGGTTAAAAAGCCACTGGAGGGCACTCTAGTCACATTTTCCAGGAAAAAAGATATTCTATACCCGAGTAGATATATCGTAAAACAATGTCCTGATTCACTAAGCTTCAACTAACTTCCATACATGCAAAAATTGCTTGAGGTGACAGTGCCTGTTCAAGTTCGAAATTATTACAATTTAAATCTATACGTGTAAATCTATTTACACTTAAAATAGCATTACAGAAATTGAAAAAATGGTGAACACCTAAAAACACGAAACATTACCGTATTAAAAACTATCAAAATTATATAATTATCAAGGGCAGCCGTAAACAGTATCAAGAGTCAGAGATGGTGAGGAATGACCGCAACATTCGTGAGGTGTAGGGGAAGGGTTCCCTAAAGGAAAAAATATGTTCCCAGTAAAGAAACAAAATTTAGCTTGTTCAAGCAAATTTGCGTTAATTAATGATTTATGCAAGCACAAATTTGCATTCTCTCTCAGGGCTTACGTACGTGAGTGCCAATGCTTAATTTGAGCCAGTGCTCGACACCGGCACTTAATTTTCAACACTGGAGCTTGTGACAGTCTGCCACAAGGTGGCGCTGTCTGGCTAATTTAGAGATGGACACAACAACAATTAATTATTGCTGCCCAAGTCATTCTTACAGCTTTAGGAGCGAATGATGATACTTGTAAGAGTGTGACAGTTAGTACTTGTGTTGTTGCTGTCATTGGCAGCGCTGGCAGGGGCAATGTGTGGTGCAGGCTGCAGTGGCCTCCTGACTAGAGCCCTGGCACACGTCTTTTTTTTTTTACAAATTAAGAACTGGTGAGTGCTCTTGGGCAACTCTTTGCAATCACTAGAGGGGCACATGTTACGGTGACCCTGGGTACAGGTAGCTGCTGGAAATACCGAAGATGGCAGCAGTGGCAGCTCCTCCGCAAGGGTGAAGGAGCGTCGCCCCACTGCTTTTAAGCAGTGTAACTGAAGGAAAAATAAAATGAAAATAACTCAATGTTATCATCATTTTATTTGTTCCTGCAGCTTTGCGGGTGGGCCGGGAGGGGCTGCGCTGCTTACACAGGAGCAGGTGGTGGAGTGGTTTGCGCACTCCAAGTGTGCATGAATGCGCCATTAGCATGTCTCCACCCACGCTGCATTACAGCTTGGGTGGAGAACATGCCCAGGCCCCCATTCCCTGGATGGAGCGCCAAACCACCACGCTAAGACCAATCACAACGCTGCATTGCAGCATTGTGATTGGCTCAGGGGAGCCTGGGTGCTTCCGGCTTCCTGTTTCGGCCTGAGTCTGAAGCGGAGGAGAGACGGAGAGATGTGGTGATAAGGTAACACCCCCAGCCCGCCCACCTTTTCGCCACCCCGGATCCGTGTCAGCATCCACTGGATAGCAGTGAAGGTGATGGGTTGGGTGGCTGGTGGCCACAGAGGAGAAGACGGGTTATGTGTAGCTTCTCGTTACTCCACTGCCCCTGCGCAGAATTTGAAAGCAGGGTTACGTGATTTTAGGGGCCACACATAACATAAAATTATGAATGGATTAAAAAGTGAAAAAGGGGCAGATTTTCATGTCAGGATCTGGGGGATATCATAGACAACCCCAGCTTCTCTTTCATTGTCTATTTGATGTCACTCAGAACCCCTCAGTGAAAAACATTGTCATTGCACACTGCTACCCATCCATACTTTATTAGGTGCCTCGTGGTAAAGCATCTACGCAAAGAGTAGAGGAAACTCATCTGGAAGTCAAGAGCCTGTCTCAATCCATTGCCCCTGTTCGGCCACGCATGAATAAAAATCATGGGTCCAGTGGAAGGGGTCTCTGTGATCTAGCGTGGAGCATGCACGCGGATTCTTAAAGGAGCCTTTGTTAATGTTTTATTGCTGCTTCTTGGAGAGGGAAGAATGATGCCATCCCTATGAGATCAGTAGCTGTTATCTTCTTACCCTCTACTGCCCTTTCTCCAGATTTTGTTTCAGATATCCTACTTTGACTTGTGTGCATTGGCTTGAATGCTCCACTACATACAAGGGTCTCACTTCACCATCTGTGCCGTGCACCTAGGACCAGTGCTTAATTTGAGCTGGGGGCTGCAGGTGGTGGGCTTCAGCACTCATTTGGTTGGGTACATGGACTTATTTTTCATCCTATGGCGATTTTTCCAACAGTCTTCTCTGTTACATGTGTTACTCTTTCTGATTGCGTTCACCAGCTATGGCTGATTTTCACACTGTATTTGACATGTTTTATTGTATTTGTTATGATTATATTTAATTTATGGTGGTTTCTTGGAAAGCACACTAAAACCCTTGGACTACATTCGCTTTATAGAAATCCGAAAACATAAAAAAATACATAAATAAATAAATGACATAAAGACTTTGGCAAATAACAGAGAGGCAGAACACGGAGACAGAAGGAGGTTTAGCTGGTACTGTTGGAAGACAGTGCCCCTGCGTCTCTGAGGCAGGAAGAACACAGGGATGAAAAAGAACTTTCAGGAGCGAGATAAAGAGACTGAAGTGTAGGGTGGCGGGAAAGAGGCATGAGGTGGAATCACGGCTGGGCAGCCGTGGTATTCGATAGTGCCAGCTGTGGGCATCTAAGCACAATTGTGAGTCCCTACACTTGTTGATTATTGACTGATTTCCGATTTTACTAGTTGGGCTCTGCATAGGACTCTGCCCAGAGGAATGTAGGAAGTAAATACACGAGAATGGAGTCTAGATCTCCAAACTGTGATTAGATTTGCATGGAGGGCGCTGCCCCAGCCCCGCCGGCACTTTATGAAAGCGGTGCACAGGTCCGTCTGCATCAGAGACCAGAGCTCTGCTGACGCTGCACCATGTCCCGGGCTCCCCTCCTCTTGGTACTCAGCGTCCTCTGTGCAGGTAAGTGCTGACCTGCCAGCCGAGCCGCCATGCACAGATGCTGAATGGTTTATTATACATTGTAACACGGAGTTTAGGCGAAGACGATGATCAAACTTTACATTTTGCTTCTAGGTTCCGTGGGGCAGTTTGTGGTCACTCAGGCGCCCTCAATGTCGGTGTCCCCGGGGCAGAGTGTGACACTGACGTGCACTAAAAGCAGCGCTGGCTCTTACTTTCACTGGCACCAACAGAAGCCCGGCGGGGCCCCGCGGTTTGTGTGGTACAGCTCCGGCTCACGGGGCCCCGGGATCCCGGACCGGTTCAGCGGCTCCGCCTCGGGCAACACCTGCACGTTACGGATCAACAGTGCCCAGCCCGAGGATGACGCCGTTTATTACTGCTGTGTGTGGGACGACACTGGTGCAGCGTATCACAGTGACGCAACCCTAAGAGGAACTGAGACATAAAGCACCGCCCTTCCTCTCTTCTCCCTTCTTTATGTGTAGTTGAAGAAATGCAATCGATGCAATTTTTTAAAAGGAAAAAAATCAAGGGAACCCACAATTAACAGACATAAATTCTTCTTGGAAAAATATAAATATGAAAGGGAATGTCTTAATAAATCATAATTTTAAAACGCTTGTGTTGTAAATAAAAGTCTCCAAGCAATGTGAGGTGGAGAACAAGTTTATTACAGGTGAATCCTCCAGCCTTCGCTAGCCACTGACCCAACATTCTAATCTAAGCTTCACGCCAACATTCCATGCATGGGCGAACCCAAGGGGGGAAAAAGGCGGGGGGGGGAAAATGGGAGAGGAACAGGGACAGGTTATAACACATCTCCCTGCGGAACACAGCAATGAACAGACACATCTATTGCAGGTTACATAGAAACCAATACAATTTGAAACTGTGCAAGGAAAATGACTAAGGTTACTCTTGACTAAAAGAAACCTAAGTCCAGTCACGGTCCCATTTTGTAGTCTGCTTGCCAACTTGGGGGTCTACGTGCTCTGGTAATTTTGTGTTCCTCTCTGCCCAGCCTACCCGTGTTATGATTACTCTCACATGTAGGTTGGGTACCAACTGTGCTGGGGCACCCCGCAATGTTGTCCATGCTCCATGTGCCCCCATCTTCTAGCACTACAGCATTGTTGTAGACCTTCGTTATCCTCAGTGGTTTAGAAAATGAAGAAACCTTGGATTTGGATAGGGAGGGCTTCTTAACCACCACCCATTGGCCTTCTTTCCACTTTTTTGTAGACGCACCCCATCGGTTATCGTACCATAGTTTGTACTCTTCTTGATGTTTCCGTGTCTTCTCAGCCACATGATCTCTGTCCACCCATACGGGGATTCCTCCATTTAGCCAGTTGGGCGTGAGTTTAGAGCCTGGGTTCCTCCCTTTAAGTGAAACAAACGGTGACACACCTGAGACCGCATTGGGAGTTGTATGGTATGACCACAGCATCTTCCTGATGGCCTCCTCCACTGATACTCGAGAACCCAATGCAAGCTGAATGGTGTTCTTAATCATCCTGTTTGTTCTTTCTACTAGCCCATTGGCCTTGGGACAGTAGAGTGGTGCCTTGATGTGTGTGATAGCCAGTGTGGTCAAAAACAGCTTCATTTCCTCCGAAACGAATTGAACTCCGTTGTCCGTTATTAAGACTTCTGGTATGCCCTCTTTGGCGAAGGTATCTCTAAGGAAACTCAACAACACTGCCGTTGTGATGGAGGGGACCAGTCTTGTCTCAATCCAATGAGAGTGATAGTCAATTAAAACGAACATGAACTTCTGAGATTGGTTAAGTAGGTTGAGAGGACCGATTATGTCCAACCCCAATTTAGCCCATGGTGTAGTGGGGACTTCAACTGGAACAAGGGGAAACTTGCGAATCACTTTGGTTTTGTCGCTGGTACCACATGCCATGCAATTCTTCACCTTCTCCTCCACACTGGAATCCATCCCTGGGAACCAGTAGTGTTGTCTGATTTTACTTTTGGTCATACTTCTACCAGGGTGACCTTCATGTGCAATCTGGATTATCCTTTCGTACATGTTCTTAGGAGGAACAATTTTACTTCCTCTGCAGACGTGTTCACTCACAATGGATAGTTCATCACGTACCGGCCAGAATTGATGGATAGTCTCCGGTACCTCGGACTTGTTATCCGGCCATCCTGTGCGAATCATGTTCTTCAGTATGATCATCATGCTATCCTCCTTTAAGGATTCTTCCCACTCTTTGCGGTTGATGGCAGGAATCTCCACCCATAAGACCGTCTCTTCCGGTGGGTTTTGCATGGGATCACCCCCGTTCACAGGAAGCCGTGAAAGACAGTCTGCTATCCTGTTATCACTTCCAGGGACGTATACCATGGAATAGTTGAACCCTTGAAGACACAGCACCCACTTTGCTATTCTAGGAGTTGTACCTTCCAACCTTTTGGTGGAGAATAACGGTAATAACGGTTTATGATCCGTCCTTAACACAAATGGGATACCCCACAGAAAATACTTAAAGTGGATGATGGCCCAGTAACAGGCTAAAGCCTCTTTTTCCACCGTTGAGTAGTTGAATTCAGCGTCTCTCAACGTTCTGGATGCGAACGCTACCACAACTTCCTGTCCGTTTCTTTTTTGAGTTAGTGCTGCTCCTAGCCCCTTTGTGCTAGCGTCCGTGGTGAGTGTGGTCTTGGCATTGGGATCAAACGCCCCTAGAATAGGAGCATCCGCAATAGCCTTCTTGATGAGACTGAAAGCTGATTGATGCTGTTGATTCCATTCAAATTTGGAACACTTCTTAAGCAACTCTCTGAGAGGCTGCACCTGGTCTGCAAAGTTTTTCACGAACTTGGCCATATACTCTGCAAGACCCAGAAATGACTTGAGCTCTTCTTTGTTGGTGGGCTCTGGAGCTTGTTTGACGGCATCAACCAAACTTGATTTGGGTTTGATTCCTTCGCTAGATATGTTGTGACCCAAATAGACCACCGAATCCACTCCTATTTTGCACTTGTCCCTTTGGGTGGTAAAACCTGCTTGGCTGAGTCGGGTCAGTACTGCTTCCAAATTTTTATTATGCTCTTCAACGGATGAACCATGGATCAAGATATCATCTTGGAAGCAAAGAACTTTTTCCAAGCCTTGCAGGATATGTTGCATGATACGTTGGAATACAGCTGCCGCCGACGCCAATCCAAAGGGTAACCTGGCGAATTGATACGCTCCCAGTGGGGTTATGAATGAGGTGAGAGGTTTGGACTCCGGATGGAGGGCGACCTGGTGGTATGCTGAAGATAGGTCTAACACCGAAAAAACTTTTGCCTAGTGGATTGCAGATAACATTTCATTTATGTTGGGAAGAGGGTGTCTGTCCACCCAAATATTAGAGTTTAGATCCCTAAGGTCCACACATAGACGAATCCCTTTGTTTCCCCCTTTAGCTGCTACTACGATGGGCGCCAACCATTCCGAACTTTCAATTCTCTCTATAATCTTGCACTTTTCCAATCTATCCAGTTCTTTCTTTAGTGGCTCTCTTGTTAGAAGTGGGATGGATCTTGGTTTGTGAACTATAGGTTTCGCATTAGGCTTTAGTTTTATTTTGTGAAGGAAACCCTTTAGAAGTCCTACTCCGTCCGTAAACACCTCAGGAAACTTGTTGCATATTTCCCTCCCCACCTTAGATCTGTCGATCAAATACACAGGTTCAGGTGCATTGGGGTCTAACTTGATCCCCAAATCTTTTTGGTGTTTCCATCCTAGTAGGTTTGAACCGGTTTTTGTAATGTAGACTTTTCCCACAGTGGATCTGTCCTTGAAATCAATGTTCATAAGTAGCATCCCCACCAATGGTATAGGATCTTGATTGTACCCCCCGGGTTTGATGTCAGGGGGTAGGAGTTTGTATGCACGTGTACCTGAATTAGCTTGGAAAGTAGCTTCATTTACAAGAGTGTACGGGGAACAAGAATCAGCGTAAACTTCGTACTTTATACTGTCTAACAAATTTACACATTTAGGGTATTCAGTGCTATTACCTTCTGAGGAGTTGGCTATTTGAAAAATTATCTCTTCACTAAATTGTTGTGGTTCTAACGGTGGTTCTAAATCACTACCAATCATATGGGTGACACTAGTTTTTTCACTGTGGCAGACTTTGGAAAAGTGACCCCTCTTCTTGCACTTGCTACATACAACACCCCTTGCAGGACAATTCATGCTGTTGGCCATATGATTGGGATTCCCACACCTGTAACATTTGGGTTTATTTCCCGTTGCAGCATGTACTTCTGGACTAGGAGGTGGGAGTTTATGCTTGACATCTTTGCTAACTATTCTATGAACACTTCCCTCTGTACTTTGTTTAGCATCAACAGCTTCCTTCATTTCATTCATGCAATACGCAGTATGTTCAATGCTTTTAGCGATATCAATGGCACGTTTCAAATCTGGGGCTTCTGCTAGAAGTCTTTCCTGAATTTTCTTATTACTAGTGCATCTCACTAACTGATCTCTGACTAAAGACTCAGTTAACAATCCAAAATCACATGTAGAGGCTAACCCTCTCAATGCAGCTACGTAATTTATTACTTTTTCACTTTTCCCTTGAATGCGCAAGAAAAATTTGTGACGTTCTAAAACAATATTGATTTTGTCCCCAAATTGTGCCTCCAATTTCAATAACGTCAGCTGATACACATCATGCTGTACATCACCCTCACCCCCAATGTCTACATTCACATTTTCAACAATGTCATCAGGTAAGTCTTCAAAAGTATCTCTCCCTTGTTTGCCCAAATTATGTAGTAAGACATGTTGTTTGCGTACTGCTGAAAACCTGTCCCCACCAATAGCAATAAGGTATGATTCGAATAATTTTACCCATTTCTTCCATGGAACCGGTGGATCATCCCCTTCCTCAAGAAATGGTGGAGGTTGCGACATTGCGAATGCCGACATAATTAAAAGCAAAGGAAGAAGGAAGGTGAAAACCAGAAAAGAGTGAAAGAGAGAAACCAGAGAGGAGAACGAAGAGAAAAAAAAGTGTGAGAGTTAGTAAATTAAAGTAGTGGACAAGAAAAGGCAAAGGTGGAAATATGAATGAAATGTAAGCCAAAAGACAATGTGCCGCATTAACCAGAAGCAAAGCACAAAATACTACAAATTATTCACAATAGATAATGGAGCTGGAGTAAAAAGGCTCTGAAGGAAAATAACTGCCAAATCACGAATGGCCAGCAGGTGGAACTGATGAGGTAAAAGTTGGTGAGGAAAGGAGTCACGTGAGCGTCTTCTGTGAGGAAAGTTAGTCACCGTCTGACGAACTGGATTGCAGGCAGAGTAATCACACGAAGCGCTCACACGGAACAGCAGGCAGACACTCGAAGCGCGCTAGAAGCAGGGTTAAAACGCAGACAAGCTCACCCCAGCGGTCCAGCTCAACAGAAACACTGAAGGTGAAGAGCGTCGACGGTGACAGAAAGAACGCTCCTTGAAGTGCGCGGACCACCAGGCTGACTGGAACTCCGGAGCTGCACCCTGGAACAGCTGCGAGGACAGGAATACTGGTCCCTAAATTCGCTGGTGCGTCGACGGTGTCAGAAGGAACGCTCCTTGAAGAGCGCGGACCGCAAGGCTTACTGGAACTCCTGAGCTGCACCATGGAACAGCTACAAGGACAGGAACAATCGTCGCTTAAGTCGCTGACATGACGCTGTGGCATAAGTGAAACGATGTACTTCAGGAGAAAAGATCGGTGGTCAGGTTTCACTGAAGGCAGAACAGAACTGGGGGAAGGATCCAGACTGTCCCCAGCACAGTGAGTAGATCGTCGCCAAATTTCTGTTGTAAATAAAAGTCTCCAAGCAATGTGAGGTGGAGAACAAGTTTATTACAGGTGAATCCTCCAGCCTTCGCTAGCCACTGACCCAACATTCTAATCTAAGCTTCACGCCAACATTCCATGCATGGGCGAACCCAAGGGGGGAAAAAGGCGGGGGGGGAAAATGGGAGAGGAACAGGGACAGGTTATAACAGCTTGACTTATGTTTTGATATATATTCCTTGCCAGGAGTGTTTACAGGGCACAAGTCCTATAAAAAGAAGTGGGGGGACTGACCAAGTAAGACGTGTATGCAAATGGCATCATGACCTCACGACGTAGCGCTAGTAAAGAAATAAAAATAGTGCTATTTAAATTATTTGTGTAAATACTGGGACAGACCAACCCATCTGACAGTCTTACAGTGTCTGCACTTATATACAGGGACAGAACAAAGACAAAAGCTGCCTCTCTTAAGTACCTGTGAAGAGAAGGCAAGCTGTGTGCCTTTGTTTCGCTCTGTGGCATTTACATTTAAGTGTGAGGTTCCAGGCGGCCTCCATTCAGCATATACAAACCAAAGGAGGCCTGATGGTCCCTTAACTTCGGTCCAGCTGGAGGTAAAAACAAGCATTGGCATAGCCAATAGGTCTCGCTTTTGGGACCTTATAAATGTTTAGCCATGCAACACTTGCATAACTAAATACTTATAAGGTCCCAAAAGCGAGACCTATTGGCTATGCCAATGCTTGTTTCTGTTTATTACTGCTTTGTAGTAATGGCGGCGCATGGGTGCCACCATTGCTACATAGAAGTAATAAACAGGAGGAAAAAAAATGGCTCACGGAGAACATCAAAGCGGCTCTGCGGCCGCAAAAGTGAAAGTGATCGCAATCGCGATCAAACATCAAAGCGGCTGTGCGGCCGCGAAAGTGAGGCGCGCGCGCGCCCACGCACATGCACTGTAGCTCTAGGCTACAGTGGTAGCACTTTTTTGAGTCCTCACAAAAAGTCTTGCCAGACCAGCGCATGCGCTGGGTCAGGCGAGACCTAAAAAACATCGCTCGCTGCCTGCACGTTGCTGCTGGTAATGGAAAGCAGACAACATGAAGGCGCTGCTGAACGTGTCCCAGTGTCTTACACTGGGACAAGTTCTGCATACTTCTGTGGGGCCCAACTTCCAGGCAGGGGAGACGGCGTCCACCCTGTGAAAACAGTGGCTGGACGCTGTGTACCTGCATGCACCCCTGACTCGTGCCCTGAGTGTTTACCTTGTATAAGAAAGAGTGCCTATGCCCAGAGGTCTGATACGAAGGCCGCGGCCAGTCAGTGCTTAATTTGTGAAATAATAAGTGCCAGGGCCCTGGCCAGGAGGCAACAGCTTGCACCACCCATCGCCCCTGTCATGGCTGCCAAAACAACTACTAACCATCTCTCCCGCCTGCAAGTGCGACAGTTCAGATTATTCCAGGCCCCCAAAGCTAAAGGAATGGCTGGGGAGGCAGGTATTACTCATTTTTAATGTATATTATGTATATATAATGTGACTCGCTCCTGTCCCTCAGGCTGAGTGGTCGCTCCCCAGTGTCCCCTCGTGACACTCGGTATCGTTGTGCTGCTTTTGCCCTTGATTTCTGCCTAATTGCATTTACCTGCTGTGTGCCTGCCTGCCGAGTTGCTCTTTTTGTTAATTAATTAATTATACGTGCCGCTTTCACTGAACTCGGTATCGTTGTACCGCTTTTGCCCCTGATTTCCGCCTAATTGCATCTGCCTGCTGTATGCCTGCCTGCCGAGTTGCTCTTTTTGGTATTTAATTAATTATACGTGCCGCTTTCACTTTCACTATATTTGCGCGTTCTGACTAGCGCGACGCTGTGCTCCCCCCTCTGCCTCCATTTTGTTGTTGTTGTGATACCTGGAGCCCGCCCCGCCTCCCAGCTGAGCCGCCCTCCCACTGACCTGATCAGCGCTGCAGAACCTTAGAGCGCCGTGACTCGCTCCTGTCCCTCAGGCTGAGTGGTCGCTCCCCAGTGTCCCCTCGTGACACTCGGTATCGTTGTGCTGCTTTTGCCCTTGATTTCTGCCTAATTGCATTTACCTGCTGTGTGCCTGCCTGCCGAGTTGCTCTTTTTGTTAATTAATTAATTATACGTGCCGCTTTCACTGTACTCGGTATCGTTGTACCGCTTTTGCCCCTGATTTCCGCCTAATTGCATCTGCCTGCTGTATGCCTGCCTGCCGAGTTGCTCTTTTTGGTATTTAATTAATTATACGTGCCGCTTTCACTTTCACTATATTTGCACGTTCTGACTAGCGCGACGCTGTGCTCCCCCCTCCGCCTCCATTTTGTTGTTGTTGTGATCCCTGGAGCCCGCCCCGCCTCCCAGCTGAGCCGCCCTCCCACTGACCTGATCAGCGCTGCAGAACCTTAGAGCGCCGTGACTCGCTCCTGTCCCTCAGGCTGAGTGGTCGCTCCCCAGTGTCCCCTCGTGACACTCGGTATCGTTGTGCTGCTTTTGCCCTTGATTTCTGCCTAATTGCATTTACCTGCTGTGTGCCTGCCTGCCGAGTTGCTCTTTTTGTTAATTAATTAATTATACGTGCCGCTTTCACTGTACTCGGTATCGTTGTACCGCTTTTGCCCCTGATTTCCGCCTAATTGCATCTGCCTGCTGTATGCCTGCCTGCCGAGTTGCTCTTTTTGGTATTTAATTAATTATACGTGCCGCTTTCACTTTCACTATATTTGCGCGTTCTGACTAGCGCGACGCTGTGCTCCCCCCTCCGCCTCCATTTTGTTGTTGTTGTGATCCCTGGAGCCCGCCCCGCCTCCCAGCTGAGCCGCCCTCCCACTGACCTGATCAGCGCTGCAGAACCTTAGAGCGCCGTGACTCGCTCCTGTCCCTCAGGCTGAGTGGTCGCTCCCCAGTGTCCCCTCGTGACACTCGGTATCGTTGTGCTGCTTTTGCCCTTGATTTCTGCCTAATTGCATTTACCTGCTGTGTGCCTGCCTGCCGAGTTGCTCTTTTTGTTAATTAATTAATTATACGTGCCGCTTTCACTGTACTCGGTATCGTTGTACCGCTTTTGCCCCTGATTTCCGCCTAATTGCATCTGCCTGCTGTATGCCTGCCTGCCGAGTTGCTCTTTTAGGTATTTAATTAATTATACGTGCCGCTTTCACTTTCACTATATTTGCGCGTTCTGACTAGCGCGACGCTGTGCTCCCCCCTCCGCCTCCATTTTGTTGTTGTTGTGATCCCTGGAGCCCGCCCCGCCTCCCAGCTGAGCCGCCCTCGCCCCTCCCCCACCACTATCCATATATGACAGTAGTTACCGCGCGCAGCGGTCACGCGCAGCGACCGCGCCCAACCCGCGCCGAAGGTGCGCCAAAGGTAAGCCCGTCTACGCCCGTCCGCGCCTGGACCGCGCCTAGCGCCAGACCCCCTGTCCCTCGCGCTGCCCAGCACTCCCGCATTACTTACGATGCCGCCACCCTCCAAGCCCTTAACCCCGGTCGCGCCCCCAACTGCGTCCAAGCCGCTCCTGGACACACCCATGGTCCTTTCTCCTGCTACTCCTGCAAATTCAGCGGCACTTACAACATCTCCGCTACGACTACACCACAGATTCCCGACCCTAACCACCTACAATGCATCCTTCTCAACACCCGATCTGTGCACAGGCACGCCATTGACCTATGGAACCTACTAGACACCTTCTCTCCAGACGTCGCCTTCCTTACGGAAACATGGATGAATGTTTCCTCCGCACCAGACATCACCATTGCCATCCCTGAAGACTATAAGATCACTCGCAAAGACCGTACCAGCCACACAGGAGGAGGAATCGCTATCGTCCATAAGAAATCAATCCGCATCTCAACCAGCTCTGACACCAACCTCGCCAACTCCGAACACCTTCACTTCCAGATCCACATCGACCCCAAAACCACACTCAGAGGCACTCTCCTCTACAGACCACCAGGACCCCGCGCAAAATTCAGTGAAGACCTCACGGACTTCATCTCTCCACACGCGCTCCCCTCCAAAGACTATATTCTTCTGGGAGACCTCAACTTTCACCTCGAAAAGATAAACGACCACAACACCGCCACCCTCGTGGACAACCTCGCCAACCTCGGACTTAAACAACTAGTCACTTCCCCCACCCATATCGCAGGTCACACACTCGACCCCATCTTCACTTCCAGCAATCATGTCTCCTTCAGCCACACTACGGATCTCCTCTGGACTGACCACAGCTGCGTTCACTTCACCTACAACAAGCCAAAACCCATCAACCACTCCCAACCTACCCTGCAAAGAAACTGGAACAAAATCACCACGGACCAAATCTCCGCATCGCTCCTTCGAAGCTCCCCAGCCCTCTCTTCTAACGCCAACGAAGCCGCCGCCAACCTCACCCTATGGTTATCCAACACCGCCGACACCTTAGCACCACTGAAAAAACGTCAAAGCAAACCTGGCAGCAAGAAGGCCTCATGGTTCAACGATGATCTCAAGAAGTCCAAGAAACTCTGCCGCTCCCTTGAAAAGGCCTGGAAAAAAGACCCCACCACCAGCACCAAGGACACCTTCAAAAGCGCCACCCGCACTCACCACCAACTGATCCGAAAAGCCAAGAAAACAGCATTCAAGGATCGACTTGACAACAACGCCCACAACAGCAAGGAACTTTTCAACATCGTCAAGGAATTTTCCAACCCCTCGGCCAACTCCAATGACATCACCCCCTCTCAAACCCTCTGCGACTCCCTAGCCTCTTTTTTCCACAACAAGATTGCAGACATCCACAACAGCTTTGACAACCAACCCGGAAACCAACCCACCCTACCATCTGCTGACCATCTTCCCCCCGTAAACACCCTTAACGCCTGGAACCCAATCTCCACTGAGGACACCATCCGCCTGATGAATTCCATCCACTCCGGATCCCCCACAGACCCATGCCCTCACCACATCTTCAACAAAGCAGACTCCGTCATTGCACCGCACCTCCGAGACATCATCAACTGCTCCTTCAACTCCGCTACCTTCCCAGAAGACTGGAAACACGCTGAACTCACCGCCCTCCTGAAAAAACCAACAGCGGACCCCACTGAACTCAAAAATTACCGCCCCATCTCGCTTCTTCCATTCCCGGCCAAAGTCATCGAGAAAGCCGTCAACAACCAGCTCGCCGCCTTCCTCGAAGCCAACAAATCCCTCGACCCCTCACAATCTGGCTTCCGAGCAAAACACAGCACTGAGACCGCCCTCATCGCAGCAACAGACGACATTCGAACTCTACTGGACAATGGAGACACAGTCGCCCTCATCCTCCTCGACCTCTCTGCTGCATTCGACACAGTCTGCCACAGCACCCTTCTACAACGCCTCAATAACATCGGAATCCAAGGAAAAGCTCTTGAATGGATCACCTCGTTCCTCACCGGAAGAACCCAGAGAGTCCGCCTTCCTCCATTCAAGTCCGAGGCCTCTGAAGTCATCTGCGGCGTACCTCAAGGATCCTCACTCAGTCCCACCCTCTTCAACGTATACATGAGCCCCCTCGCGGCCATCGCCCGCCAACACAACCTCAACATCATCTCTTACGCGGATGACACTCAAATGATCCTTTCTCTCACCAAGGACCCCAGCACCGCCAAAACTAACCTACACGAAGGAATGAAAGAAGTCGCCGAATGGATGAAACAAAGCCGTCTGAAACTGAACTCAGACAAAACAGAAGTCCTCATCTTAGGTACATCCCCCTCTGCTTGGGACGACTCCTGGTGGCCGGAAGCCCTCGGAAAAGCACCCATCCCGACAGACCACGCACGGAACCTTGGCGTCATCCTGGACTCTTCACTCTCAATGAACAGACAAGTCAGCGCCGTATCCTCTTCCTGCTTCAACATTCTTCGCATGCTCAGAAAAACATTTCGCTGGATCCCCTCCGAAACAAGGAAAACAGTCACCCACGCTCTGGTCACGAGCCAACTGGACTACGGAAACACCCTCTACGCAGGTACCACCGCTAAACTCCAGAAGAAACTCCAACGAATCCAAAACACCTCAGCCAGGCTCATACTAGACATCCCACGCAACGAACACATCTCTGGTCACCTTAAAGACCTCCACTGGCTACCCGTCAATAAGAGGATCACTTTCCGACTGCTTACCCATGCACACAAATCACTCTACGACATCGGACCAGATTGCCTCAACTCTCGACTGTCCTTCTACACCCCCTCCCGCCAACTACGTTCTTCCAGCCAAGCCTTCGCCACTGTACCTCGCATCAAGAAGACCACCATGGGAGGCAGATCCTTTTCATACCTGGCTGCTAAAACATGGAACTCACTCCCCGCTTACCTTCTCCTCACCCAGAACCACCTAGCGTTCAGAAAGCAGCTTAAAACGTGGATATTTGACAAATAACCCTCCTCCCCTTCCTAAGCGCCTTGAAACCCTCTGGGTATGTAGTGCGCTATACAAATTTTATGACTTGACTTGACTTGACTATATTTGTAAACAATGTTGTTCTCCTCATCTCTAAATTAGATGAACAGTGCCACCCTGTGGCACACTGTCATAAGTGCAGTGTTGAAATAGCCTTGGGCGGAGCTCGCGGAGATTCTGCAGAGCTGCTGAAAAACTCAGTGGAATTCCGTGGAGTTCCGTGAGCGGGCGGACTAATTATTAGATTGTTGTCTGAACTGCACAAACATGGAAAACATGGCAGGTTTGAGTGTAGGGGGATAACCTTTTGTTAATTAGTCCATAGACCAGGACACAACAGCATTCCATTTTACCAAGACCTGTAGCCTCTCCTAGAAGGGGTACAGAGTCACGTCATTAGGTCTCGCGAGCCAAAGGCTCGAAGAGACATTTTATATCTGGGCTTTACAAAGTGCTGCCGTGGCCTAAAGCTACAGTGCATGTGCGCGGGCGCGCGCGCCGCGCTTACTTTCACTTTCGCGGCCGCACGGCCGCTTTGATCACGATCACTTTCAATTTCGCGGCCGCAGACCCAGCCTCCTCTGCCAGCACACCCACAACTGGCAACATTACTAGCGCTTGTTTTTCTTTAGGTCTGACCCGAACTGGTGTGGGCGGGAGAAAAACAACAGGGTACTTGGTCAGCAAACTTCGAAGAGCACAGTCGAATACCTTGAGGCGCACCCCGATCTCACCTGCAGTCTGCCAAGGTTTATTGATGCTATGATTTGTCTGCAGCAACTGCAAAAATGGTCTTTTTTAATTTTATTTTCATCATGGATTTTCCCTCCTTTAGAGTCGCACCTCTGCAGGCTGCAAGCACCGCATTCACGCTGCTTCCTTCTTCCAGCCACGGCAGGGGGAGCATATTAGCCCGCTACACCCGCGATCCTTCTCGCACTGCGCCGCCTCAGCTCGCGGAGACCGGGCTCCCCGGGCGGTTCCATCCCTGCAGCCGCGCGCGTTCCTCGCAGGTCGCTCGGGCCTTGCTGCTGGCACTTTACTGGCACTTTGCTGGCACTTTGATCATTTTGAAATCCGCCGCAGTCCAGCTCGGGCGCCCTCACCGCACAGCCAGTCTTCATTTCTTGTTTGATTTCTTCGTTTTGTTATGTTTTTTGGGGGAAAAATATCAGCAACCGCTGACTTCCACACTAGACCCCGGCCGGCAGACCAAGGCTGTGCCGCGCTGGCGTCTCTGGTTTGGCCCCTTCACTGCAGCCTCATGTGCAGCGCCCGCCCAACTCACCGGCCCCGGCCCGCCGATGCAGAGCCCAGCGAGTGCCAGCGCCTCAGTGTCACAGCTCAGGAGGATCAGGCTGCGAAGTACCAGCTCACCGCTCCGCCCGATCAGAGTCTCCTGGGCTGTGTGCCTCCCGGGCCTCACGGTCTCCTAGGCCCGGCGCCGCTCTGTCCAGCTGCACGCCGCACGCTGCTGCACGCCTCACACTGCTGCACGCCACACACTGCTGCACGCCGCACACTGCTGCACGCCGCACACTGCTGCACGCCACACACTGCTCCACGCCTCACACTGCTGCACTCCACACACTGCTGCATGCCTCACACTGCTGCTCGCCACACACTGCTGCACGCCGCACACTGCTGCACGCCGCACACTGCTACACGAAAAACTGCTGCACGCCTCACACTGCTGCATGCATCACACTGCTGCACGCCACACACTGCTGCACACTGCTGCACGCCGCACACTGCTGCACGCTGCACACTGCTGCACGCCGCACACTGCTGCACGCCGCACACTGCTGCACTCCGCACACTGCTGCACGCCGCACGCTGCTGCACGCCTCACACTGCTGCACACTGCTGCACGCCGCACACTGCTGCACGCTGCACACTGCTGCACGCCGCACACTGCTGCACGCCGCACACTGCTGCACTCCGCACACTGCTGCACGCCTCACACTGCTGCACGCCTCACACTGCTGCTCGCCGCACGCTGCTGCACGCCGCACGCTACTGCACGCCGCACGCTTCTGCACACTGCTGCACGCCGCACACTGCTGCACGCCGCACACTGCTGCACGCCGCACACTGCTGCACGCCGCACACTGCTGCACGCCTCACACTGCTGCACGCCTCACACTGCTGCTCGCCGCACGCTGCTGCACGCCGCACGCTGCTGCACGCCGCACGCTGCTGCACGCCTCACACTGCTGCACGCCACACACTGCTGCACGCCGCACACTGCTGCACGCCGCACACTGCTGCACGCCGCACACTGCTGCACGCCACACACTGCTCCACGCCTCACACTGCTGCACTCCACACACTGCTGCACGCCTCACACTGCTGCTCGCCACACACTGCTGCACGCCACACACTGCTGCACGCCACACACTGCTGCACGCCACACACTGCTGCACGCCACACACTGCTACACGCCACACACTGCTGCACGCCACACACTGCTGCACGCCACACACTGCTGCACGCCACACACTGCTGCATGCCGCTGCACGCCACACACTGCTGCACGCCACACGCTGCTCCACGCCTCACACTGCTGCACTCCACACACTGCTGCACGCCTCACACTGCTGCTCGCCACACACTGCTGCACGCCACACACTGCTGCACGCCACACACTGCTGCACGCCGCACACTGCTGTACGCCACACACTGCTGCACTCCACACACTGCTTTTATGCAAGTTTATGATACTGACGTTGTAAATGACAATGCCTTTTATTTGTTTTAAAACCAAAACATAAATAAAAGGCATTGTAATTTTACAATGCCAATAGCTCAAACTCTTATAAATGCGAGACCTATTGCATTGCAAATGCTTGTTTTATATTTCTAACTGGCTCGCACACAGGGACTTGGCGCAGTTCAAAAACAATCTAAAACGTAGCCTATAACGAAAATTACAAATTGCAACCTGCTTGCCGGCAACTTTGTCTTCCCAGATAAACATATGTTAATTGAGCAGGGTGTGCCTCGCCTGGCAACAGCAGCATGTCTCTGTAATCCACAGTTTTTAATCTTTCCGAGTTACAGAGGGTGTATATTAGTTTCAGCGCAGTGCACTGCTTGTTAGTGTCACCTTTACACAAATACCAAACATCAAGTTAGTGCGTGGAGGAGCAGCTGGTAGACTATCAGGTCTTAGCACTGATGAGTGGCCACTTTAACATTCAATGAGTACTTCAAACCTTGCCAACGCCATGATTACTGCATGATGCAAGCTGCTGTGATACGACAATACGACTATGAGACAAAGGAGGGTGAGCTATGTAATAGCTTGCAAAGATGGCGGGCGGTTGTTGAGGGGAATTGTCTCCCGCTGAGCGTGTGTTTTATAGAGGAGAACCCCAACACTGCACGTATCACGATACCATGCGGGCCCAAGGAGAGATTTCCCACACCCCCTCTTGGGTCAGAAATGGCATCTTTACCAGGGCAGAGGAGGGGTTCGTAAATGTGTGAAAGTTCATGTTTAGACACAAATTAAATGGCACTGAGTGCAGTATCTAACGTACTAACACAAAACAAGTCCAAATGTTAAAGTGATGCTTTTTTAAAGGTAGAAGAGAATTAAGAGGATTTAGCGTTACGGTCTGAGCTGCGGACTTCATGTTCGAGTTTCAACATTGGTTCAACATTCTATGATTCTAGGCAAATCACTTAATTCATTGTTATTTGAAAATGAACGTGACCTTGTGTAGTGAAACTGGCACTCATATACAGTTCTCCAGTACCTTTGGGTCAAGTTTGTGCTTTATTATAACTGAAAGACATACATTGTGACCCAAGAGCGGTGCAGTAAATCTCTCCTTTGATACGATGCCCCTGAAGAAAATAAAAACAGTGGTGGTTAGGAGGTATGGGAGATCAGAGGTGGTCTAGGGGGATGCTGTAGTGTTTAATCTGTCTCCTTCAGTTCCTACCTCCTTCGGAGACTCCAGCATGCAGCACTCTGTGATATCCCAGGCTCCACATGGGAGCATTCTTGGCTCCAGTCGTTAGCTCAAAACCCTCGGCGCACACTTCTGGCTCCAGTTCGTCCAGTCCATGCACTCTCCCATCCATCGGCTGCTTCCACTGCAGGCGCTCATTCCTCCGGTTGTCTTTCCTCTCCCGGACCTAAATGGAAATCAATAAGTCCCGTCTGACTCCTGCGCCTGCTTTATGGCATAAGGCTCAGATGGGCACAAAGAGCTGCCCGAATTAAAGACACAGGCAGCCTTTATTTTTTCCTGGGAATGCTTCGACACAGTGAGTGGCGAGTGAGCTGGAAAACTCCGATCTGCATGTGGCTGGTGTAGTTTTGCCAAACTCCACGCTCCAAGCGGAGCGCAGAGTAGAAAAGCTCTGCAAACACCACCGCTGGAGCGGAGTTTTCCACCGAGACCTAGTTAACAATTAAGTGCCAATGCCAAGCACTGGAATCCACTGGCTGAAAGTGAGCACTGCGGCCTATGCAATTAAACATCGGTGCACCTAATATCAAGGCTGGTAGCCTTAAATCCACCTATGACCTTTTTAATCCACTACTGGACATTCCCTGCCTTTTTATCTAACTCTTGCAGGTTCCTCCTTCCTCCCTTTATGAGAGTTTTGCAGTCTTTCTTTTACTAGGTTTTACCCATCTGCATGTTTTTCCATCTCTTGTGATCGGAAAATGTCTGATGCAGAAAATAAGTCCTGGGCATCAAAAATACGTGCTGGTTAAAATAAGTGTTGGTGCCCTCAATCGGCTCAAATTCAGCACTGTGTGCCACTGAGTAAACTATAAGGTTTCCACCTACTTCTGCTCAGTCTGAAAGCTATCTTCTATGTCTATTATGTGTATTGTGTTTATTTCAAATTTTGATGAGCAGAACCGTGGCAAATTAAGCCATTGAGTCACTGTGCAAAAAATCCACACATCATCATTTACAGTCCTGCTTAGTCGCAACAGATGGTACCCCCTTGTACAGTTTCACACTAATGAATGACAAAGTGAGGTCCCCACATCCAGTTCCTTCCCAAAAAGTAGAAAAGCCTCTACCCCTCCCTCATCGCCTCCTGTTTTCAGGTTTGACTTGCAGACACACAGGAGGTCGCAACTCAGTCATGGCTGCAGTGTTTATGGATTTTATTCCATGATGGTGGGCGTGTTTTACTACTATTGAGAGCAAGAATTGTGCACAAATGTGGTAGCTGATTTCCTCTTTATCTGACTCTGAGGGGAGTATGCCTGGGGCTCAGAGACCTAAAAAGCCCAGAGAACAGTCCTCGACCAGTCCTGCTTATTTGACTGAAGCCCGGGTCCAGCCCTTGATGGAGGGTCCTAATACTTTGACTTATGGAAAGTGCATTTTCAGGGAAGATCTGGTTGAGACTTTGGATCATGTTAAAAGGAACCAGGGCTTTGAGGAGCCATCGGATCAGTCAGACGAAGAAGGTCTCTTCCGTCAGTGTGCCAAGCCATTGCTTTTGTCTCTGCCTCTTCATAAGAGAAGTAAGGAATTCATCTTCAGACACTGGAAGGAGGTGGATGAATCCAGTATTCTGAGGTTCTCCAAAAGATGTATACTCTCATGAAGGGGGAAGAGGTATTTATGCCCAACATTCAGGTGGTTTCAATCCTGGCGCCTTTGAGTGGCAGGACAGTGATTAATCCAGAGGATTGCTTGTCTGCCAATGCTGTGGATCATAAATTGATAGTGCTACTACAAAATCTTTTGCTGCCAGTTCTGTTTCCATGAAGGCGGCTACTTTATGCTGCATACACAAAAAAGTCTTTAGTATAGGACTTTGAGTCTCTTGCTACTGCCATCCAGGAGAATGCTGACTTCTGATTTGCTGCCGCACATGGTACAAAAGGTGAAACTGTTAGCCAATATTTCTGCAGATATTATTTGATCATCAGCAGTGGCTTTGGGTGCTACCATCCTGGCATGCCAGCTTTTAATGACTGGAAAACCGATTATGCAGAGAAAGATTCTCTCCTGAAAATTCCTTTTGAGGGGAAGAAGCTCTTTGGAAACCTGTTGGATGCTACCATTAAAAAGTCTTTCATAGACAGGAAGGACATGTTTCCCTATAAGGGGGCAGCCTCCAAAGCCAAAAGGTCCTGGAACAGGGACTATAAGGATTTTTCTAGGAAGGATTTGAAAGGTTATTCTTCCAGAAGAAAGCACTTTCAGCCAAGAAAATCCCCCAAAACTCAGGACTCTGCTAAAAGGCAGGAACAAGAAAGAATCATTCTTGACTAGTCTACTAGTCTCCCCTTCTGGAGAAGGATTACCCAATTGGAGGGATGTTGTTAGACTTTAACGGAGCTTCGAGGAGTCCATCAGCGATCAATGGGTGCTCAGTCTGCTCAGAAGAGTCTGTTGTCTAGTTTATTAAAAAAACTCCGGATTCTGTATGCTCCCTACATCTATTCCCTGGAATTCAGTAAGAAAGAAGATTTCTGGTCCTGTGTTCTAGCCCTTTTGATAGAAAGAGCAATTGTGGAAGTTCCTGCACTGGGAAGGGGCAAGGGAGTTTGCTCAATCAGCTTCTGCCACAGAAGCCAGATGGAGAATACAGGCCAGTTCTAGACCTAAGAGGAGATAACCAAAGTGTAAGGATCACATTTCTTCCATAACTAGAGGTAACTGTCTGGTGTTTTCTTCTTCCCTGGAAATCATAGTGGGTCATGTCACATGAGTGCTGGACAGGGCTTTCTGGTGAATCAGAAGAAGTCTCATCTAATGTCTGCTGAGGACCATACTTTCATTGGTGCAAGGTTTCTAACCAGCGTAGGATTGGTTTAGCTGATATAGAAGGGGATCGACAAGATTCACTCGCATTTGTGGGAATTTCTGGTGCCATGAGCCAGGTTCTATCTGAACAGGGCCGTGAGGCACATTCTGAGTCATTGGTCCCTCCCTGGTATCTCAGGATTTGCCATAAGGATTCTGATGACAACTGTCATGAGAGAGGAGCCTTCTTGGTGGATGGAGTCTTCACACATCAGAAAAGGGATCAACCTAACGCTCCAGGCACCAATCATCTTGACACCCATTGCCATCCCGGTGGGATGGGGAGTTTTGATTGGTGCACAGCAGGTGCCGGACCTTTGGTCAAGTGTGAAGCATTTGAGGTCCTCCAACTGGAGGGAGCTAAAGCAATTCATCAGGCTCGGCTCCCATTTGCTACTCTGTTGAGGGGCAAGATCGTCCTGGACCTCCTAACTTTCAGGAAATGCCTCAAAACATTAATTGTTATTTAATTATTTATTGGTAATTCATGTTTATTAATTGGTAATTTATTGTAATTAATTTTAAATTGATATTGATAATTAAGTTCTTTTTATTTACATATTAAATCATTACTTTCTCTACTGTTGCACTCTCTGGAGTGGGAATAGTAATTTTTACCCCTACGCTATTCAACGCTTTCTCTACTGTTGCACTCACTGCAGTGGGAATAGTAATTTTTACCTCTATGCTATCCAACGCTTTCCCTACTGTTGCACTCTCTGGAGTGGGAATAGTGATTTTTACCCTCCCGCTATCCAACGCTTTCCCTACTGTTGCACTCTCTGGAGTGGGAATAGTAATTTTTACCCCTACGCTATCCAACGCTTTCCCTACTGTTGCACTCATTATTAATTAACATAAACATTATTACTTTAATTATTTTAATTATTATATATTATTTATTTTTATATTTAGATAATATGTTTATATATATATATGTCAAAATATTTTTAATAATGTTCTAAATTTTTTTATAATTAAGATTAATAATTATTTTGTAATAATATTAAGTAAATATATATTTTAAAAAATACATTACATTTATTATTTTTACATTTTAAGCTTTTTTACCTTATTTTAACTATGTTTATTTAATTGTGTTTATTAATTAATTACTTTTGTAGTGTTTTTATTACATTTTAAAAATTCGATATTTTAGATAACTATATTTTAACATTCTATATTTTGTACTCGATATTTTAGTACTTACCTGTTTGTAGATAGGCATTCTATATTCTGTCCCTCGATATTTTGGAGTCAATATTTTGAGCAGTCTATATTCTGTCCCTCGATATTTAGTCACTGATCCATGGGGTTCTTTATCAGTAAGGCATCCTATCCTTTCTTTAGGGTATTTGAGGACAGGTTCATTTTACGGCTTGGGCCTTCTTTCATTCTCAAGGCTAGTTCAGTGTTTCACCCAAAACAGGAATCACTCTTCAACTGTAGAGCTGGAATTACATTATTTAGATTATATATGGACTTTTCTTATTTATTAGGATAGGGTTTCTATTTTAGGGTTACTTCTTCATTGTTTGTTAATTTTGCGCCTGCTAGGATGGCATGTAAACCGTCCAATCAGACTCTGAGTAGGTGGATCAGGTCTCTGATAACATTAGCACATAGGGAGGCAGGAACAATGTGTCCAGCAGAGGCAGAAGGTATATGCACTAAAGCCATGTCTACTTCTCTTGTGAATGCTCAGGGAGCATCTTTTGTTGAAATTTGTAGGGCTGCAACATGGGTTACCCCCTCTACTTTTGTGCAGCATTACAGAGTAATGCAGGAAATTAACTTGGAGGAGGTTTTTGGAGTCAAAGGTGCGGTCTTCTATGAATTAAGTGAAACTTTGATTCCATAATAAAGTAAACTGAGTGGCGCATGTGCAGCCAGTTGTCCTGGTCAATGTTATTGCTTGCCTTGTCTCACTTTGTTATTAACTTGAGGTGAAACCTTACGAGGAGATAATGCTTCACTTACTTACCAGTAATTCGATTACTCCAAGTACATTTTCAGCCTAATTCATTAACCCTTCCCTCCCAACCTTTTATGACCAGGCCAACTGTATGAGGTGGGGGTTTGGGCCAACTGAAACAGGAGGTTGTGGGGGGGAGAGGCTTTCCTACATTTTAAGAAGGAACTGGGTGTGTCTGTGAGGCACAGTGACATAACTTAGTCATTAATTAGGGTGAAAATGTACTCAGAGTAATGCAATTACCAGTAGGTTTCTGAAGCAAGAGTCCTGCACACAAATGTATGTATGTCTAATTTTACTGTTATGGTGCACACATTGACAGGGGCAGCTGGACACTGTTTAGGGTGGAGACTTGGAAAAGTGTTTGAAACAGTCAGCAATGATTAACAGTGACAAAGATTAGTCAATGATTTGGCTGCAAGTATTGCTTCTAGATCTTGATTACTAGGAATTATTTATACATGTTTTGCCAAGAATGGTAAATAATCACACAGACCCACATATATGGAGTCCTTTTCCAAATACTTTTACGCTATCCCTGGGAGAAAATGTTGTGTGCGTGCCTCTGGGTGTAAGTGTGTTTCTGAGAGAAGAGAGTGTATTTGAGAGCTTGCATGCATGTGCATGTGTGTAAGTGAAAGTGAACATGTGAGAGTCAGTAGCAGGTGGTGAGTGAGAATGAGTGAGATTGATTGACATTAAGTACAGGTAAATCAGAGTGAGTGAGATTGAGCATGTGAGAGAAGATTGACTGCAATTGAGAGATGGGGGACTGAGAATAAATGAGTTTGAGGAGTATTAGGGAGCGTGAGTCAGAAGGACCATTGGTGAGGATGTGTGAAAGTGAGTGATTGTGATCGTATCTGAAACAGAGAATGAGTGAATATGAGTGTGTGAGAATAAGTGAACATCATTAAGAATGAGCACAACTGAGTGTGACAGAGAGAGAACATATGAGTGAGTGAGAGAAAGCGTGAATGTGAGTGAAAATTAATACGTGAGAATGAGAGAGTAAGAGTGAGTGAACAAGAGAGATTGAGAATATGAATGAGTGCAAGTAAGTGTGAGTGGGTGAGAAAATATGAGTGAGTTAGAATATGAATGAGTGAGAGTACTAAGTGCAAATCAGTGCAAATTAGTGAGTGGAAGTTAGAGTGAATGCAAGAGTGAGTGGAAATACATTATTACAAATGAGTTAAATGAATGAGAGAGTAAGTGTGTCAGTGAGACTGCATTTGAGAAAATGCTGGCAGTAAAATACTGGAGGCAGTTCTTAGCATGACAAGCACCTGTGACAAAATACTGAAACTGGCATAATAGAGGTAATTCTTGGCATAATGGGAACCCATCGTAAAATACTGGCACTGGTACACTAGATTTAATTCTTAGCATATCTAGCAGCCTTGAAACATACTGGAGCTTACATAGTTGATGTAATCCTGGGGCCATACATAGCAAAATGTTAGTGCTAGCACATTGGAGGTAAGTTTTTGCATGTGAAAGGACAACCATGGCGTATTAGAAGGAGGCAACCATGATAAAAGGGTGGCGTTGACATACTAGAGGTAATTTTTGACAGATCGCTCTCCCTTGATAAATGGATGGATGGCATTAATGTTAAAATTCCAGTCTGGCATATTATGTGAAATTTGTGGCATGGGGGAACTCATAACACTATTCTGTCCCTGGCCATAGAACATTTTAAAAAAAATGGGGTCAGCTCTTGGGGAGCATTAGGTGTCATTGGCTTGGCACATCATAAAAAATATAGGAGCTTATTTACAAGCCCCTTGCACCGCCCGTATGTCACTTTTCTCATCTTAAAAATGACGCAAAAGTGGCGCAAGGGTCTTGTAAATAAGCCCCAGAAAATCTTATGAGTGCCCCGTGAGAGTCTAGGACTTTTGAGCAAATTTATGTGACAATTCTGCTTTAACCCCATTTAAAAAAAAAATTTATCATCCAAAAATATGTGCTCACTTGCTTTGCTTGCTACAGTTAGGGTGAAAGTATTACGCCCCACTACTTTCGAAGATCGAGTCAACACCCTAATATTGGTAATATCTAAAACAGACATCTATCTGTGTTGTGTTGTGATATTAAGGTATTACAGATCTTAAGCAATGCCAATTACTGTGAATTCATTTAAAGTCATGAGACCACTTCAAGGAAAGATTAGGTGTCAAAGGTCGTATAATGTCACTTTCTGTGATGTCATTAAGGTCGAAGAGTGTGTGATTTCAGTTCTGCTGTCAGTAATATTTTGATGAATCAACGTTAATGGACCAAGGAGGTCAGGAGGCGATCACTGGGTGTGGGGGCGCCAAAAAGGAATGTCGCACCAGGCGCCACCAGCGCTAAAGCCGGCCCTGGCTGCAGGGATGGACTGTGCTTTTGCCCTCAGCCTCAGCCTCTGTAGCATGAAAGAGAGTTCCACAGTCTCCAGCTCTGAATTATTTGATCTGGAGTTTGCACTCCATATAATCCCAGCCATGGAGACAGTCAGAATTGGAGCTTGTAGAATTCCACCCAGAGTTATTGCTTCGGGTGAATTTCGACTCTCATTATCAGGACTTAGCATCAGAGCTCTTCAGTGAACTCCTCTCCAATGATAGCATCTGTTGATTTTTATGGGACACTAAGGGCAAGACTGGTACTTTGCCAGTCAAAATCAGAGGTAAGGGAACTTTCCTGCTGGCGTTAAGCCTGTTCTGGTACTACACTTGCATGTTTCTGCCACAGGATGCTTCTTCAGATTTGATCTGGCAATAGCTCCACATTAGATGCCATTTATTTTTCCCACAGGTGAGTTCAGTTCTTCCCAAAGGTAGGTTCTGAATTTTCCTGGGTCTAAACTGTTAACTGTAAAACTGTACATTTCCATGGAGCACCTGAGAGACTGAGAAATCAATCTAGTTGGAAGCATTACTCTGCCTTGAAGACTAACAGCCATAAAATCAGGTTTGTGCTGGACAAAGGGGGTTTTGCAGCATTGGTGCTATTAGATCTGTCTGCAGCATTAGACACGGTTGATCATGTTACGCTGATCAATCGTGTCTCAGCCTTGGGCATGGAGCACAAGGCCAAAGCCCTTCTGTCTTCACTTCTTTCCAATTGCACCCAGTCAGTTAGTTTGGGCGACTTCACATCTCCAGTTTTCTCACTCCCATGTGGAGTTCTGCAAGGATCGTCCCTAAGTCCTACACTGTTTAACATCTACGTCACGGACTTGGCTCGAGTCATTAAATCATTTGGAATGAGTCTCACGTCCTACGCTGATGATACGCAACTGGTGCTTGCTGTGCATAAAAATTGAGATACAGTTTCGGCCGGCTTGCAGGGGGGCATGTTGGCCATTAGTACCTGGATGTCTCTACACTGTCTCAAATTGAATTCAACTAAGACAGAAGTATTGGTCTTTGGAAATCTTTGCCCGGGATGGTCTCCAGCCTGGTGCCCAGACCATATGGGATTACCCCCAATCACTGTCAAAAAGGGCAGGAATTTGGGTGTCATTTTTGACGACAGATTATCTTTTATACATCACACGAACATGGTGGTCTTCTCATCCTTTTATCTGTTAAGAATGATAAAGAAACTGTTACCTTTTGTACTGGCTAATACCAGAAGAAAGTTAATCGGTGCGCTGGTCATGTCATGCAACAGCCTGTTTATTAATGCTCAGGAAAGGGTGCTGGGTAGGCTGCCGTTGGTACAGAATGCAGCAGCTAGGATGCTGTCAGGGACTCCCAAGTTCAAGTCAATTTCTAATGTGGTGCGACAGCTCCATTTGGTGCCTATAAGAAACAGATCAAAATGTAAAGCAATTCACATCACAACACAGGCCCAGAATACTTGAAGGAAGCCTTTTTGGCCTGCACGCCGATCAGACCTCTTCGTTCAGCAGATGCTAAACTTCTGGTCATCCCTAGAACCAAAAAAGCCAACTGGGGAAACAGAAGTTTTATAGTTAACACATCCAAATGATGCAATTCTCTTCCCATGCAGATTAAGTCTTGCCCCACGCTGCTATCAGTCAGAAAACAAATAAAAACTTGGGGGCAGATTTACAAGGACTGGCGCATCCCTGCATATCAGTAGGGATACGCCAGGTAAGATGCGTTGCGCATGTTTACCCTTACGCCACCACAGATGCTCCGCATTTACAATGCGGCGCATCGTGAGGCAAGTATAAACAGATGCGTGACGCAACTGATGGCGTAACGGCAGCGCATTGCTGGAGTCATATCGCAAGCATGACACAACTCCAGCAATGCTCAGGGGCTGCCCATACCTAACATGCTGCGTCATGCCTTACACCTGCTTCAAGCAGGCGCAGGGTTTTGACGCAGCGGCGTCGGAAAAGTGGCTCAGTGAAATCTTGTAGATTTCACTGCGTCACTTTTCCGAGGCTTCTTCCGACAGAACGCCCACCCTCCATACATTAAACCTGTTGCAGGTTTAATGTGGCGCAGGGCTTTACAACGTGACGCATCTCCCTAGATGCGTCACGTTGTAAATAAGGCGCAACATGGCGCATGGTTTACGCCGCCACTGTGTCACGGAAGTGACGCAACATAGGTGTAAATGTGTCGCAAGGGGCTTGTAAATCTGCCCCTTGGCTTTTTAAGCAATAGGCTTTGCCCCCAGGTGACCCTTCCAGCAAATAGCGCCGAGACACTTCCGGGTATTTGTGCGCTTCATAAGTTGTTAAAATAAATAAATAAAATAACGCAGTTTCTTAAGTAGACCTCGACAGTTGTGTGCTTCTAAGAAGTAGTAGTGAAGCCTTAATTGTTTATACTGCGATAAAGACAGAAAGCTTCTGCTCTCAATAAATGTGGTACGTCTGGTTCAAGCAATGCCAAATTCATAACTTTTACGGGAATGTCTTTGATTCATCTTCCTGGCATGGCCCTGGTGCATAAGCGCCGCCCAACTACACATGCTCCAGCTGTAACCGTTTGAATATCTCTTAAGTGACTGCAGCATCTGGCAATGGTACCCACGAAAAAAAAACAATAACCCTCATTCATTGATTCTTGCTACAGGGCGCTTTGTCAATAGCTCAGTTCAGGTCTTGAGTTGGGGGATGAGGAATTATCACTCAAAAGCAAATGGAGACAGAGAGGAGGAAGCAGATGGGAATGAAGGTCTACTCCGCTCCTCCATGAAAGCTAATTAGGTTGTATGATGGCCTGAGGTATTCCCTTTTGCAAAAGTATAATTATGTGGGTGAAATGACCTACAATTAAAAAAATGTGTTATGTTAAATTCTTAAAATGTTATGTATTTTTCACAAAGAGATGTCACGTAATATTCGGCCTTAGAAGACTGGTTCAAGAAGAAAACGATTCTTGGAAAGGCAAAACCGCAGCCTAGAGACTTTCTCTGTTCAATCCATTCTGTTGTCTGAATCTAACGTGACATGTCTGTGAGAGATAAGCTCTGATATTCAATTTTAAGCAAGATGCCAACCAAAAGCAGTCAGAGAAATTTTGCTAAAAAACAGAACACACTTTGGCGCACTGTTGGTCAAATGTGCACGTTTCCTACATGTAGTTTATCAATTAGTTTAAATTGTTTGGAGTCCCAAGAGGAGTGTCCTGCAAGTTGTCATGGAAACCAATTCATTTAGAGTTGTGCAAAATTCAAGTAATTTGCATCTGCCTAATTGAGTGAAATTACAGCAAAAATACACAGAATGTAAATCAGTCATTTTGTGCTATTTTTTTGTGCAAAATGAGGACCCATTTAAACAAACGCACCACGAACAACAGCCACTCACATTTTGGTGTTCAGGTGCATTTATGCATGCTGTAAATCGTTTACTGTACGAAATGAAATGAAAATAAAATGTGTAAAGTGTGACAATCACCCGGGGGTATCTAGCCGCTAAGCAGAAACTGACAGGCTGATAAATCCAGAAGATGACAGAATTATTTGGAAAAGCTCTTTCCTAAACTCTAGTAAGTTTCTTTTGAATTTTAGTTCTGCAGGTAAAGAATTCCACAATCTTGATGTGCATAAAAAGAAGCCTCTCCCACCCCAGTTGGCTTTCGTAAATCTGGGAATTACCAGATCCCCACTTGTGGATGATCGCAGTGAGCGTGTTGGGATATATCGATGAAAATGCTGTATAAAGTAATCTGGGCCAACAGCATGTTGGGCCCGGAAGGCAATGCCGAGTCCTTTAAACTGTATACGTTTGTCAATGGGGAGCCAGTGTAATTGAATGAGTGCTTGAGAAACAGAGGTATGTTTTGGAATGCCCAGCAGTCGCCTGGCTGCGGCGTTCTGTAATCTTTGTAATTTAAGTAGAAAACATTTTTGAATGTTGATGAATAGTGCATTGCCATAATCTACCTTGGATGAAATTAGAGTTGTGACTACTCACTTTTGCAGGTTAGATGGAATAAATGGTAAGACTTTCCTTAAGATTTTCAGAATGAGAAAACTCGAGTGAGATGATTAATTTGTCCTTCAAAGGATAGCTTAGTATCAATGATCACCCACAGATTGTTTGCTTTTTCCCTGGGGATAGGCAGATTCTAAGTTCCTGGGGCCACCACTTGTTTGACCAAAAAGAAGGATTGTTGCCAAACAGTAGGACCTCCAGTTTTTGAGGAATTCAATTTCAAACAATTGCTGCTCATCCAGTTACCATAATGGAGCATGCAGTTGTGGAATTGGGAAGCCGTGGATCCCGGATTGTTGGTGAAGGAGACAACAATCTGCGTGTCATCCGCATATGAAACCAGGGAAAAACCAAATGATTTAATTAAGGCTGCAAGTGGAGTAACGTAAAGATTGAACAGGATTGAACTCAAATATGAGCCTGAGGGACTCCACATGGTAAAGAAAAAAACGGTGAGGTGAAATCACCTAGGGCGACTGTTTGAATGCGATCGGTCAGAAAAGAAGTAAGAAACTGGAGTGCATTATCTTTCATCCAATTCATTCAAAGCGATCAATGAGAAGAGCATGGTTGACCGTATCAAATGCGGCAGATAGATCCAAAAGGATCCGAGCCGCATTTCCCCCGCTGTCAATCGTTTACCTAATTTCTTCCATGGCTGTAATCAGCGCCAGTTCGGTGCTGTGATGACTACGAAAACTGAACTGTGTAGAATCCAGACTCTTGGTCTTATCTACGAAGATGGTCAGTATATTATTGATGATTTTTTCTACAAGTTTGGCAGGGAATGGTAGTCGAGTTATTGGTCTATAATTGTAGGGGTCATCAGTGTCTGGGTTAGCCTTTTTTAATAATGGCAGAATAGACCCTAGCTTCCAGTCTTTTGGAAACGATCCTACTTCAGCGAGATTGTTAAAAATGGCTGTGAGGTGTGAAGATATCACCTCGGGGCTGAGTAAATTGCTCTGGCCGGACAAGGGTCCTGGGGAGAGCCTGATTTGATCTGCATCAGTGTTCTTTGAGTTTGATCGACCGTCAGAGGTCCAAACTGAGAAAGAGCACTGATGTTGTGAGGGCCTTTCGGAGATCTAGAATCCATGTCAGTTGTTTTGCTCAAGTTTAGCAAGGAATTGTAGACAGACTTAGCTTTCTCCTGAAAGTGAAGTGCAAATTTATTACAAAACTGTTGATTGATATTTTGATATTTTGGGTCAGAAAGTTTTGAGTTTTTCAACTGTTGCGAAAAGTTCCTTGGAGGAGTTCATTTCTCCTTCTATTTTTGACGCAAAATAGTTCTTTTTCACAATTAGAATCATCTTTTTGTAAAACTGCAGATTAGTTGGATATATTTCTTTGTCTGCTGGTTTATACTGAGATCACCATTTGCGCTCTGATCTCCTACATTCCTGCTTTTTTTTCCTGAGATCGCCGTTGAACCAGGGTTCGGAAAGATTAGTCTTATGACTAAGAGATTGCTTTGCTTGAGCTAACTGAGTTAGCGACAGGTACAGCCAATGATGTTAATTGCGAACGGCTGTGCCCAAATCGGGGGAGACCATGGGAATTGATTGGACAAGGGAGGCATTGAACTGCGAAAGGAGTGTAGTTATGCAAAGGTGCATAATGTCGATTTTTGGGGAATTTCACTAGCTATGTCTTTATTTTGTGGGAATTCACAGTCATTTTTTCAATGCAGTGCCCAAACCTGTCTCTGCATCCAACATATGTCTGTTAAAATTTGCAGGCATATATACTGCTTAAAGTTTTTGGAGACTGCACCAAAAGGGTGTGCAGATGTCAGCGTGAGTTTAGATATCTTACCATCTGCCTAGATGCTTCATTATGTATTCACATTTATGGTTTGGAAGACAAGATTAAGACAACATTCTTAAAGATTTCCATGGAATGCAAGTGAAATTCACAACAAGAGTAATCTACAACCATGTGGATGTGCTAACTCTGCATCTCATATTTTGAAAGAGAATTTGTAACTCATATTTACTAACATATCATGCACTGCAGATAAGCAATAGAAGTTGCTGCGCAGAGTTGCATGAAAGTTACAGAGAGGAACAGCACCATGTTCATAAAGATATGGTGCATTCAGCTCTCTCCTTGCACTGGTGCACTTTGGACTGCGTAGCATCAACACAGGCACCATCAAATAATGTCAGTATAGTTTATGTGCAGGAAAAAGCACCATCCTGCACAACAACTATCCTTTTAAGCTTAGTCCTCTTGGTATGTGTGCTGCAGAATGCAACAAACATACAAACAGGAAGTAAGAAGGAGAAATAGAGATAGTTCTCCATGTTACACCAGCCTTGAGAAGGTGCACCATTTTGGCAAAAACCCATGTTTACAAATCTTTGTAAATATGGGTTTGCATCAAAATACATGGGTGGATGCACAGGAACACCTGCTTCACCCAGGTAACGATACCCCAGCAAGGTAACACAATGAAGCGATATGTGCTTGTGTTGCTTTACTTTTTATTTTTGTACAAAGTCATGCAAAGTCACACAAATTGTGCTTTGTGTGGCTTTGTAAAACCCAAAACAGATTTTGCATCTGTGCTGTGCCAAAAAAGTGATGCAACCCTGACACAATCTCTTACTAAATCTGGATCCCAGTTCACAGTGCTAATGTGATTTGGCACTGAGCACATGCCTTTTGGCCTGATGAGAGCAACTCTGACACAGATCATCTCCCCAGAAGTCACAATGATGGGCACGGGTGGTGGCAATGCTGCCAAATGCAGTGATGTGCAAAGGCATCCCCAAGCACAAGAAGCTGGCTCATTTTTAGAAACTTTTGCCTAGTATTACCAATATTAGTCTCCTAGTATTATCCTAGTATTTGGGGAAATTGCATGTTCCTCAGTAGACGTTTGGCCTGATCACAGGTTGGGGGAATATTCCTCCGGTCACGCATAAGATGCCCTGAGAATGAGGACAAAACGGAAGGAAAATGTTATAAACTGGTTAGGGGACGAGGTACACTTTGGGCTGGTGGCTGCAGGCGAAGGACACTGACTCAATCGACTTTGAATCAGAATAAGAGTGTCAAAAGAATAAAAGGAAGAAAGTTAAAGCTAGAAAGAGGTAGGAAAAAAGTGACCAAGCAGGGAAGAAAAAGGAACTGCAAGAGAGGGATAAAGAGACCAGGAGTGCAGAGTGCTGGAAGACAGCAGCAAGAGATGGAATCAAGACTAGGTAGCCTTGGTGTTCAGCAGCTCCGAAATACGGCAGACGGGCACCTAAGGTAAACATTTGCCCCCCACTTATTAATATTTGTTGTTTTACAAATTAGTTAATAGAACTTCATCGGTCGGTCAAGTGCCCCGCCCTGCTTGGGGCCTCACTAAAACTGTATGGGCCATATTATCAAGAACGGCGTTAAAATTAAAGCGGCGATAATGGGCTTGATAATATGCCCTTGAGAATTCCAATAGAAGCCCAGGTTCACACCAGAACATGGGCTTCTATTGTAATTCTCAAGAGCATATTATCAAGCACATTACCGCTGCTTTAGCGGCAGTTTCCTGCCGCTAAAGTGGCGATTATGGGCTTTGATAATGTGCCCTTATAGGACTTGTCCATGCCCTGGTGAAATTTCTGTTCCGCCAGAATAATCTGATGTATTTTCGCAAATTCTGTCATGCTTATTGAGTGACATTCCGGACGCTATGTCATTATGCCACCTGGCATCATTAAGCCACATCTGTGACAAAATTGTAGAATAGGATTATGGAAACACAGTGAACCATCACGATGTGAGTGGCTGTTGTTCACAGCAGTTGTGTTTTTGTTCTACACTTTTTAGCAAACAATGCGTCCTATCATCCAAAACGGACACAAGGACACATTTCACACTAATCTACAGCACTAACTACCATCTTTGCACTTAACATAATTTCCACAAATGTTTGTGGGAATTTCACATAATTTCACACATTGCTCATTCCCCTAGCAATGTTCCTTGAAGAGGTGACTTTTCAATGTATTCTTGAATTGTAGGATGGTAGGATGCAGCGCGCACTACGAAATTTGTTTTATTTATTTAATTGTTTACTTACCTGCAATTATCCATATTCCGGTTTTTAGAACCCCCCACCCTGCCCCTCCCCCGTCCCGCCTTACCGCCCCACAGAACTCCCTCCACGGGCCGCGGCTGCCTCTTACTCAATCTCTCAAGTCAAGTCAAGTTGTCTTTATGCAATCTTCCGAGGACAGATCATAAAAGGTACACACAATAAAAAACGAACTTTATTATGAACACACATGTTAAAAAACGACAACCACATATCAATCTCTCACTTTCTCAGTAGCCCACTATTGTATGCACTCACTCCACCTCCAACCCTCTCACACCCTTCTTCACTTTTGCTAATTTTTTTCACTCACCCTCTCTCTCATTCACATGCACAAACATTCTGTTTCTCTCAATCCCTAGTTTTAACTCACTCACTTTAACACTCACGATTTTCTAGGTTACTAATTTTATCTCACTTACTCTCAGACATTTATTACCCACCTTGTCACTCAGTCGCTCACTTACTTTCTCAGTTGCTCACTCTCTCACTCTCTGTCTCTCTCACTTTCACCTCTTTACTCCTCATTCAATGACCAATTTTCACTCAATCACTTTTCACTCATGGACTACCTTAGTTTTACTCACTGTCTTTCACTCACTCAGATCACTGTTTATGCACCCTTTAACTCAGTTTCTCACGTACTCGCTCACCCATTCTCTCATGCAGTCCCTGTCCCTCACACCCTCTCTCAACCACTCCTTCACTTTCATTCACTCACTCTCACTCACTGGTTCATCCACCTCCCCTGTTCCAGTCTCCTGCAATTTCACACACTCTTTCTCTCACTCTGTCTCACATACAAGGTATTGACATATATTTGTATCTTTTTTCATCTCATTAAAGTTTTTGTGTGTTTATAAAATCTTACTTTTTTGTGTTTTTTCTATTATGGGGACTCAATACTTAAAATGCTGGTAGTTTTATAGCAGTATGATGACAGATCATGAAAAATGGGAATACACTTGTTAAGAAAAACAAAAATATATGTTTACGTGTATTCTGATGCACTAATATTTTCTGTGAACACTGTGACTCTGCTCTCCACAAGAGATGCCCTTGCCAAACATCAAGCCATGCAATCCAACAGATTTAAAGCAGGAATCAGTCAATTTATTCGTGCACCTCCTGCAAGATATGCTTAGCCAAACGTTCTTCACCAGAGAGAATCCCCCACGGGTGCACTGCCACCCGTTGCTGGCCAATCCCCTTGGTTGCGCAACACCCCAAGGGCCCCACTTTTTTTGTGGTGCCATGATACTGGGGTACTTCTATTTATTTTCAATGGGGGCCACTCTGAGCACCCTGGCAACCCCCTCCCCTAACAAGACCCTAACAAGCCCCAGGTGGTCAGGGTATGTAACCTGTCCCCTTATTCCTTTTATTTTTTTATTTTCTACAACACTGGGACTGAGTCCCCAAGTCTCAAAAAGACAGCTGCAACATTTTCTTCAGGTTGTTTTGAACTCGCAGTACCCCGATACTCCATGGTAGCACCGCAAGGGTACTGCATCACTATATGTACATACATTTCCAACCTCAATTTCTCAAAAACTGCTGAAGGGATTCTCACCAAATCACGTCTTTGGATAAGCATTTAGCTTTCTGTCAAATTTGATGTGATTCTGTTCAGTCGTTTTGGCATTAGTCCTGTTCAAAAAGCCCAAGGGAAATTTCATGGAGAAAACACATTTTGGGACCCCCCCCCCCTTTTTTCTAAGCCCCTGCTTGATGGTCATCCCAAAACATTCTAGGAAGGAGAAGAGTTGGCCTAGCCTTTTTTCTAACTGAAACATTGTCATACCTGCAGCTGGAGGAGACAGTCACATGACGAGACAAATTTATTTCATTCATAGATGTCAGTTTTTTAGATTTTTATGTGGGAAACACAGTACTTTACAGTGTGGTAAGATTTCCTTAATGTCCGCATGCCTAGACCAGTGTATTATGCATAGTGGCAGGAAATAGCACCAGTGTGGTCACTACATTTGGAAAAAGAACCATTGATGGACAGAGTGAAGAACAATGTCATAAATTCACCCCAGTACAAAGATCTGGGCCTAAATCCATCGTTTGTTTGCTCACCATGCCATTCCAGTTTGGACCCAGCCATACGCAAATCAGTCTTGACCCTGTGCCTCATGGGAACAGTCCAGCCCGAAACTGCCAAGCCAGGTCTTCCCTGGACTGGAAACAAGCATTCTAGGACCGGTTTCTGGGTTTCACCCATCTTCAGCCAGGATAGCTTGATTCCAGTGGCATGGAGAGCACGGGACCCACGTCTGGGCATACCGGTCCACTCGGGGTGACAAATGCAAAAACAACAGTTGATGGACAGAAGGCAGAACAATGTCATACATTCACCCCAGTACAAAGATCTGGCCTAAATCCATCGTTTGTTTGCTCACCATGCCATTCCAGTTTGGACCCAGCCATACGCAAATCAGTCTTGACCCTATGCCTCATGGGAACAGTCCAGCCCGAACTGCCAAGCCATGTTCTCCCTGGACTGGAAACAAGCATCCTAGGACCGGTTTCAAGGTTTCACCCCTCTTTCGCCAGGATAGCTTGAGTCCAGTAGCATGGAGAGCACGGGACCCACGTCTGGGCATACCCTTCCCACTCGGGGTGACAAATGCAAAAACAACAGTTGATGGACAGAATGCAGAACAATGTCATACATTCACCCCAGTACAGAGGTATGGGTCACAGCCTGGGGGAGTACGGGGTGGGAAGGTACGGGAATAACAAGGTGCCCGGGGTGTGCAGGTGGAGTAGTGGGCGAGTAAAAGGCAGCGCATGTGAGTCATGACAGACAGAGGCTGTGTAAAGGGGTGCTTTTAGGCGAAATGGGGAAAAAAACGAGGTACAATGGAATGCTGAGAGACTACTAGGTTCTGGGGTGAGTTTCATGGAAGGAAGTCTACGGAGGGGTGACTGGGAAAGTAAAAAAAGGGGGGGGCGAAACAGTATAGATTGGATATAAATGGAATGAGGAACATGCGGAGTAACCGGGGGCCATGGGGGTGAGCGGGGTGAGAAAATACTGGTGGAGAGAGATAAAAGGGCGGCACCAGTGGAGGAACCCGTTACCTGGCCACCAGCCAAGAATATTGTCCAATTAGCTATACGACGTCAGCGTCCGGACATCGACGACGTTCGAAACGTCACGCACGTGGCTCCCGGACCCGCCGTTTTCATCAGTCCACTGCCCACGCCCACTAGACGTGCTTAAAAACACGCTTTGCACTGGCAGACTCGGAGGAGGTCCATCATGGGGTAAGTCGTAAGGGAGTGACACCATGAGTTACTGCACTGGGTGACACCAACCCTAGTGACGCCGCTGAGCCCAGTGCCCACTCTCATGTTTCTTTGCACCGCGTAAAAGGTACACTGGCGCCACACTTTGGGGCAGATTTACAAGCCCCTTGCGCCACTTTTGCGTCACTTTTCCTATGTTAAAAGTGACGCAAAAGTGGCGAACGGGCTTGTAAATCTGCCCCTTTATATTTAGCACGACTCCTGCTTTAGTTTTTTTTTATTACCATCGCACCCACTTCATGGCCCGCCACGTGCATACGTTTTATGCACACAGGCGCCGCACTTTGCTTCAGCACCCGCTTGTTGTATTTTACATTTACTGATTCCATTGCCAGAAACTTGCGCTCGGCTAAACACCGCCCCTGAACTGGGGAGCGCAAGACCACATGTCCGCCTCTGTGCTGTTTGGCGATCCCGGTAACGCGGAGCGCAACAGCTTCAGGTGCAGCCGCTTTTCTTTAGACACGTGCAAGGGACAGGGCTCCTTCGACTGAACAGTCACTTAACATCATCGCTGCTCGCGCTTCTACGGTGCCCGCAAGCCAAGCAGGCTTTAGTAAAGAAAGTTCAAACCCTTGCCTCTCTTTCTCATTTCTGGGACCCAGATTGCCTTTTCACCATTGGCAAAACTCGACAATAACAAGGAGGTCTCGGAAACAATTAATTACTGGGAAACTTATTAGCGGCAAACTGAAGGCGGCTCAGCTACATGCCCCCCTTGGTAACATTCAACAGCACGCCTGGGAAGCCAAATCACATCTTTGTTGTGCTTTAGAACCGTTTATCACTTAACTGAGCTGAGTGTGGGACATATGCATGCACTGGTATCAGTATTAAAATATTTCAATCACGAGTTTCCTTTTTAAAGTGGAAAGTAAATGTGACTGAAGAGACAATGCCGCTGCCCGCGTCCCACGCAGTGGGACATCAGCAGGGCAGCTCTCTAGTGGCCGCCCGTCGCAGCCTTCCCCCTTCTTCTGCCTCGCGCGTGAGGCCGCGCCCAGGTAGGAGTTCTCCCAATGAGTGTGCAGGTGGAGGTGGGCTGTTAGGGGGGCGAGGCTAGCCCCCCCCTACATAGGCGTCCCTCTCGCCCAGTTCCTCCTCTGCTTCCTGCGCGCCGCTCCTGCCCGGACACGCGTGATGCGAGTCCATTGTCTGGCGTCGGTTCTTCCGCTGTCGGGTCTTCCGCTGTCGGGTCCTGGCGTCGGCATTTTCCGGTGAGTGCAGGGGTGTTGTTGCCCCCTCCCACGTAGTCTTTTCCCGGCGGTGTGGGCTATGCGGGGGACAGTCGGGCGCCGTTGCAGTTGTCCCGGGCCCCATTTGGAGTGGGGGTCGGATTTGTCCAGTGAGTGGTTCCCTGGTTGCCCGTGTGGGGTCCTTTTACCGAATCCATCCAGGGTCAGCGGGGTTAGGCGCGGCAGCAATGGCCAAGTGAAACTTGGTGGGGCGAGAGAGCGAGAGCGGGGCAGCTGTCGGCGCCTGTGGCTTCTGATCGCTAGCACCGTGCGGAGGGTTGATGTGCCTGCTGCAAAGCGCGTGTGCCGATTGTGGTGCAGTTTGGTTTCGTGGGTCATACCCGTTTGAACACTGCCTCCGGTTGGGTCGGTCCACGTGTGTCGGTCGGCTATTAGGGGAAGCCCCTTTAGAGCGCGAGCGATAGTGGCGGGCCTACTACCCCCCCTGGTATTGCACGCCCGCGCTTCGGGTGGTTTGCAACGCGCTGTTTGGGTTTACTTACAATTCGATGTCGGGCGGTGTTCGCGTACAAAGGGTTGGGATTTCTGTTGACTTGGTTGTTTGTGTGGAGTATTCTGCCTGCTGCGAGGCGCGGGGGCCGATTGTGATGCGATTTGGCCTCGTGGATCGTCCCTGTTGGGACAAGGTGGCGTCGCTGCGCTGATCTCCGGGCGGCAAAGAAGCACGTGGTTCAGCCCAGCATGTGGGATGTTGACGAGGCAGAGTTCGATTTTTGGCAGTTATGCCAGTGTTCGATGCCGATCTTCTTGTTATTTGTCGACGTATATCGACAGTTAGAAACGTCCTTGGCACAGCATGTTGAAGGCCATCAACTCAATCGTAGGTCATGACAATAACATGTACTCACGGTTTCTTACGTCTTGACGCAGTTTGTGTATTCCCGCTGTACTATTGCTACTCTGTCCGCCTAAACATGAAGCAACCTTTATTGTGACTATAGCATTTATGGGTGAACAGTCAGTACCGTCACCATGTCAGGCTTTCGATTTTGACAGGGAAGTCCAAAAAATCGAAGACAATTTAGAACTGGGGCTTTACGTGCATTGGCTGTATAGATCCCTGTCTATGCGCAGTTTCTGTTATGCAAATAATTGAGTGCAAGTTAGCGATGTGGGTCGAGTGCCTGCGGCAACGATCCCTGCCCGGATGGCAGGTCATGTATTCAATCCTAACATGTATTCAAGCCTCACGCGTGTTGTTGCTATGCAACGGCAATCGGAGTGCTCCGGTTTCACGTTTAAGCGGCACGGCCCAGCAACGTTATGGCGCGTCTTGATAGACCTCGGGGGGTGGTGTGTGGGTTCCACGTTGTGTCCACACCCTGTATCGCGGGACGGTGCGCACCCCTTCCGGTAACGGAATGCGTTGAGGGGGTGCGGTGATCGTTAGCAGCGCGCCAATGCCGGCGAGTGGGCCGCGTGATATATCAACTATGTGGCGCGTTTAAATAGACCTCGGGGGTTGTGAGTTGGTTTTACGGCGCGTCCACACCCTGTGTTGCGGGACATTACGTGGTCCCTCAGAGTTCCGGTGTATCCTCTTGTGGCGTAATGACCAGAGCTGTCGACTTAAGAGCTGAGGAAGCAGGTTCGAATCTTGGTACCGGCTTACATCCTGTTATTTTTTCCTGAACGTGTAATGTAAATACGGTGATCGTGTAAAGCGCGCCAAGACCGGTGGGTTGGTTTCACGCGTTATATAACACGCAACAATAATAAGAAGGCGCCTTTCTTATGTTACATCTACACGGGCCATCAATGCCAGAAAGGAAACACCGAGCCTGCACATTCTTTTGGTATTTGAAGCTGTCCAATCACATTCTCCGAGACGGTCTTATTATTCTGTATAGCGCCTTGAAGAGGTTCGAAGCTCCTCTGGTCCGGTCTGGGTAGTATATTGTATGGTCTTTGGGATTCAGGGGCGGAGTTTGCTCCTCCCTCTCTCGTGGTGCTGGGCTCCTAGCTTAAGTCTGAGTAGCTCCGCAGTGGAGCAGACACCTCTGAGCGGGTAAAGATCAGAGCATCCGTGGCACCTCTTTAATTAACCAAGAGTGGGAGGAATCGGACCACAACTAGTGCCAGGAAGTGCGTGCTGTTTTGTATGCTTTAGACACACATAGAGACACCGCGCTAGGCTTTCATCACCCAGCGCATGTATTTATTCTTTCCACTGCTCTCCCGCACCTCTGAGCGGGTAAATATCAGAGCATCAGTGGCATCTCTTTAATTAATTCGTTTATTTATCCATCCGGCACTCTTATTAACGTTTTCTGGTAATTTCGTCTTATTTATGGTGTGCTGCTCCCTCTTTTAGTGTTTTGTCTAGGAACACTATTTATGAAACATGAAATCAGGGGAAAGTGACGTCTCTCACTTCCAAGTAGCAGGTGCGCACAATTATCCTTAGACCCGTTAAGGTCTAGTCATATTTAATCTGTTTTATAAAGAAATCCATTTAATCCATTGTGTTTATGTTCATTTCATTTATTATTCTTATTCTTCAAATTGTCACGTTTACTCATTTCTTTAGTAAAGCAACTAAATCTTTTTACATATTCACATGTTCACACTACCCAATGCATTTCGGGTCAATGAAAAAGACCCTTCTTCAGGGGTCTGTAACAGAAAAATAAAGGAAATATAATGAGCAATTCAGTCGTCTAATCATACTCTTTCAGTATTTGACTCTATCTAATATACAAAAATTGTCAATGTATCTCGTTTATAATAAGGTTTTCATTATTCTGTCAGTTGGCGAAGTCTAAAAATCTTTACAACTCTATACCTTGAAAATCCAGTGCCTGTATTACCCCTGTCAATGTTTAAATAAAACACCTGAAAAGATAATCCTAATGAAATAAAGTTCGTGCTAACTACAATTCATTAACATTCAAATTGCAAAAAATATATCTGAAAAATGAAGACTAAAAGCTAACATATCTAAAAGATGAAGGCTGAAAGCTAGCGTAACTATTCTTTGCAAGTCTGCCGGTTACTTACTTCCATGTGCAACACGAAGTTCCCAACTCTCCTTCAATGCGAGTTCAGTTTACAAAACAGCCCTAGTGTGTGATATTTATACATGACTTAATTGGTTGAAAGCATGATGACACATCGTGCCTACAGCCAATCATATGTAGTGGTTACCAGAACCTATCAGATTCTCTTATTCGTGTAGGTGAAGCTCCCGCCTAATTTCAACCTATCAAGAATCACTTGTCAATTACACAAATGTTGTTGTAACTCGGTAGAGGCGCGCTCATTGGTCGCTCCTTTACGAAGTCAAAAACAAATTATACCTATAGTAATGGTGATTCTACATAAAGAATAAATAAATAAATGTTGTGGAAAACGAACCATTATTATAAAAATTAGAATTTAAACATTCTTCAACAGATAATAATAAATTCGAACTACTGATATCTATAGTAAATGACCAGTTTTGTCAAACATCTTCAAAGGTGTTCTCTATGCAGGATGGCAAACAATATATCCTCACAGGTTTTACAAAAAACACGATAGTTCAATTCTGTCATTAATTCCTTCCGGTTGCATGCTCGCCATTTTTCTGATCCAAAAATATTCTGCTCTTAATCTCTGTTTGTGAGTGTCCATCGATGAGTTTGGTTTGATCACTTCTAATATGGTGAATTGTAATTGCGCAATGTTGTGTCCAGCCTCTATCCAATGCATAGCCAATGTGGACTTGCGGTTTTTATTTCTTATATTGCTTTTATGTTCTGTGATCCTGATTTTTGTTTTTCGTTCCGTCTGCCCCACGTATAATTTACCACAGGGGCATTTTATTCCATAAATCACTCCTTTTGTGTCACACGTGCTTGAATGTAAGAGTGGAATCATTTGTCCAGTCATCGGATGTCTGAATTGTTGACCAGTTATCACATTATTGCAATGTGTACAGTTCTCGCATCTTTTCATGCCTTTGTGAATCGTCTTAACATCTTGATTTAATTGTTTCTTGATTAATTCTTTTAGATTTTTTGATCTCTTATATGCAAAAGTGATTTGATTGGCTACTATGGGTTGTAAGTCAGGTTCTTCAGTGATGAGTGACCAGTGTTTTCTCATGATGGTGGTGATCTGTTTTGATTGAGCTGAATATTTAAGTACACATACTGTAAGTTTTTTCTCCAATCTTTCTTTTTGATGAAGTAGCAATTCTCTGTCCATGGACTGAACTTTGTTTTTGGTGTGTTGTAATATACTTTCAGGATATCCTCGTTTTAAGTATTTCATGATCTGATTGTCGATGGTGGAGGATAAGTCATTCGGATCTGATGTTATTCTTTTAAATCGAATGAATTGGGATAGTGGTAGGTGTGTCTTTAATGAGTAGTGATGAAAGCTGTTGAAATGTAAACTACTGTTCCTGTCAGTTTCCTTTATGTGAACATTGGTTGTTATTTTGCCGTCTCTAATTGTTATCTTCACATCCAAAAATGCCAATTCATTGGAGTCAATTTGATAAGTGAACTTGATTCTGTCATGTACCTGGTTTAGTGTGTGAATGTTTTCAATAAGTTGATCTTTGGTGCCTTTCCAGATTACAAAGATGTCATCTATGTAACGTTTGAATATCATGATGCCATCCTTCCATTGTGAATTATTCAGTATGTGATCATGTTCAAATTTTGCCATGAAGGTATTAGCGTAGGACGGTGCCCCCGCAAAACCCATGGAAGTTCCGCTACATTGCTCATAGAAACCATTCTCCCATTCTAGATAGCTGTGGAATAACGCAAAATGTAATAGTTCCATCAAAAAGATTTTATCTGTTCCTATGATGTCATTTTCCAGTAATCTCCATTCCATTGCTTCTAAACCCTCATGATGGGGGATAGAGGTGTAAAGTGATGTCACATCAATAGAACATAACCATATTTGCTCATCTTTTGGGATTGTTATTTCATTTAGAAGGTTTAAGAAAGCAGTGGTGTCTTTGATATAGGTGCTCCAATTTTGAACCAATGGTTGTATGAACCAGTCTAAGTATTGACCTAGTGGTTCTGAGATTGATCCACAGGCTGACACAATGGGTCTAAAAGGTGGTATGGTGGCATGTTTATGGATTTTCGGGAGCATATAAAATTGAGGCCTCCGTGGATATTTGATGTTTAAAAAATGAAAAGTCTTTTCGGTTATCCACTTCAACTCTAGTGCTTTTTCCAAAATTGATTTTAATGTTTCTGCGAAGATATCAGTGGGATCCTGTTCAATTTTTCGGTACGTGTTGATGTCTTGTAGATGTGTACGTACACTTTCCATGTAAAAATCAGTGTTCATCACTACTATAGCTCCACCTTTGTCTGCTTTCTGTATTGTGATGTTTGTCATCTCTTTTAAAGATCTCAGAGTGTTCCAATCTTTTTTGGAGAAGTTGCTTTTGTTTCCACTCGAATAGTTAATTTTTTTCATTTCAGTGGTAATTACTCTTTCAAACGCATCAATGGTCTTATGTGATGTAGGTGCACAAAATGTACTCTTGACTTTAAATTCTTTCATCTCGCTTTCAGGCTTATCAATCGATTGAAAATTTGAAAAGAAATTCTTTAATCGCAGATTGCGTAAGAATTTAAAGATTGCAATTTCTGTTTCTTGGGCGTTTGATCTGTAGTGAGGTACGTAAGTGAAACCTTTATTTAGCAGTTTGGTTTGAGCATCTGTTAATTGAATTCCTGAGATATTTATGACAAGGTTGTCTTCTTTTTGGTCGACCGGAGTGCTCTTTCTGTCTCTGTTTCTTTTGTTTTTTCTTTTTCCCCTCCTTGTTTTTGGGGTTCTCCCGTTGTTGTTGAGCCTGAAGGAGCATTGTTGGCGGCCGGGCTGGTCTCTAAAAAAGTCACCTTATTTTGTTGATCTCTACGAGTTGTTTGTAAATTGCTTCCTAAAGGTTTCCTGCTTTGTGCAATTTCGGATTCTGAAATAACACTCTCTTGTGATGAGCTCATTTCTGTTTGTGGTCTCTTCCAATTTCTCTGATGATAAACCTCTGCCCAACTATAGACTTCTTCCAACTTATAATCTATAGTGTCTCTTTTATATTTTTTGATTTTCCTTTCTTCTATTTCTTTAGCATATTTCTCAAGTTTTGTATTGATGTCTTCCAGTGTTTTTGTCAAATCTTCATGAGTGTTTAATTCGCGTTTGATTGTTTCCAATTCTTCTTCCAAAGTCTTTAACTCTTTTGACAATTCCTCCACGATCAGTAAAATCAGATCTAGACTGCATTTGTTAAGTATTTGATACCATTTATTGAGGAAAGTTTTGTTGCTCCTGCATAGCATAGGTTTTAGAGCGATTCTTAGACCTCTAGGGATACGTTGATTTTTATGGTAATGAATTAGGGTTGTAGCATGTAAACGCTGGTTGATCTCTCGTTTACTGACATATTCCAATTGTTTCAGTAATTGACTGATGGTGTTCAACTGTGGGCTGAATGCTCTTGTTTCCTTTATTAATCCATAAATCTGTTCAGCTTCCTCTGTGCTATAAGCCAATGTCTCTGCCTTGTTTTTTGTGATTTGCGCTATTTCTTCAAGATTCATTTTTGATGGTGCTCCGATGGGGGGTAGACAAAAAATAGAATAATTCGTTTATTTATCCATCCGGCACTCTTATTAACGTTTTCTGGTAATTTCGTCTTATTTATGGTGTGCTGCTCCCTCTTTTAGTGTTTTGTCTAGGAACACTATTTATGAAACATGAAATCAGGGGAAAGTGACGTCTCTCACTTCCAAGTAGCAGGTGCGCACAATTATCCTTAGACCCGTTAAGGTCTAGTCATATTTAATCTGTTTTATAAAGAAATCCATTTAATCCATTGTGTTTATGTTCATTTCATTTATTATTCTTATTCTTCAAATTGTCACGTTTACTCATTTCTTTAGTAAAGCAACTAAATCTTTTTACATATTCACATGTTCACACTACCCAATGCATTTCGGGTCAATGAAAAAGACCCTTCTTCAGGGGTCTGTAACAGAAAAATAAAGGAAATATAATGAGCAATTCAGTCGTCTAATCATACTCTTTCAGTATTTGACTCTATCTAATATACAAAAATTGTCAATGTATCTCGTTTATAATAAGGTTTTCATTATTCTGTCAGTTGGCGAAGTCTAAAAATCTTTACAACTCTATACCTTGAAAATCCAGTGCCTGTATTACCCCTGTCAATGTTTAAATAAAACACCTGAAAAGATAATCCTAATGAAATAAAGTTCGTGCTAACTACAATTCATTAACATTCAAATTGCAAAAAATATATCTGAAAAATGAAGACTAAAAGCTAACATATCTAAAAGATGAAGGCTGAAAGCTAGCGTAACTATTCTTTGCAAGTCTGCCGGTTACTTACTTCCATGTGCAACACGAAGTTCCCAACTCTCCTTCAATGCGAGTTCAGTTTACAAAACAGCCCTAGTGTGTGATATTTATACATGACTTAATTGGTTGAAAGCATGATGACACATCGTGCCTACAGCCAATCATATGTAGTGGTTACCAGAACCTATCAGATTCTCTTATTCGTGTAGGTGAAGCTCCCGCCTAATTTCAACCTATCAAGAATCACTTGTCAATTACACAAATGTTGTTGTAACTCGGTAGAGGCGCGCTCATTGGTCGCTCCTTTACGAAGTCAAAAACAAATTATACCTATAGTAATGGTGATTCTACATAAAGAATAAATAAATAAATGTTGTGGAAAACGAACCATTATTATAAAAATTAGAATTTAAACATTCTTCAACAGATAATAATAAATTCGAACTACTGATATCTATAGTAAATGACCAGTTTTGTCAAACATCTTCAAAGGTGTTCTCTATGCAGGATGGCAAACAATATATCCTCACAGGTTTTACAAAAAACACGATAGTTCAATTCTGTCTTTTTGATGGAACTATTACATTTTGCGTTATTCCACAGCTATCTAGAATGGGAGAATGGTTTCTATGAGCAATGTAGCGGAACTTCCATGGGTTTTGCGGGGGCACCGTCCTACGCTAATACCTTCATGGCAAAATTTGAACATGATCACATACTGAATAATTCACAATGGAAGGATGGCATCATGATATTCAAACGTTACATAGATGACATCTTTGTAATCTGGAAAGGCACCAAAGATCAACTTATTGAAAACATTCACACACTAAACCAGGTACATGACAGAATCAAGTTCACTTATCAAATTGACTCCAATGAATTGGCATTTTTGGATGTGAAGATAACAATTAGAGACGGCAAAATAACAACCAATGTTCACATAAAGGAAACTGACAGGAACAGTAGTTTACATTTCAACAGCTTTCATCACTACTCATTAAAGACACACCTACCACTATCCCAATTCATTCGATTTAAAAGAATAACATCAGATCCGAATGACTTATCCTCCACCATCGACAATCAGATCATGAAATACTTAAAACGAGGATATCCTGAAAGTATATTACAACACACCAAAAACAAAGTTCAGTCCATGGACAGAGAATTGCTACTTCATCAAAAAGAAAGATTGGAGAAAAAACTTACAGTATGTGTACTTAAATATTCAGCTCAATCAAAACAGATCACCACCATCATGAGAAAACACTGGTCACTCATCACTGAAGAACCTGACTTACAACCCATAGTAGCCAATCAAATCACTTTTGCATATAAGAGATCAAAAAATCTAAAAGAATTAATCAAGAAACAATTAAATCAAGATGTTAAGACGATTCACAAAGGCATGAAAAGATGCGAGAACTGTACACATTGCAATAATGTGATAACTGGTCAACAATTCAGACATCCGATGACTGGACAAATGATTCCACTCTTACATTCAAGCACGTGTGACACAAAAGGAGTGATTTATGGAATAAAATGCCCCTGTGGTAAATTATACGTGGGGCAGACGGAACGAAAAATAAAAATCAGGATCACAGAACATAAAAGCAATATAAGAAATAAAAACCGCAAGTCCACATTGGCTATGCATTGGATAGAGGCTGGACACAACATTGCGCAATTACAATTCACCATATTAGAAGTGATCAAACCAAACTCATCGATGGACACTCACAAACAGAGATTAAGAGCAGAATATTTTTGGATCAGAAAAATGGCGAGCATGCAACCGGAAGGAATTAATGACAGAATTGAACTATCGTGTTTTTTGTAAAACCTGTGAGGATATATTGTTTGCCATCCTGCATAGAGAACACCTTTGAAGATGTTTGACAAAACTGGTCATTTACTATAGATATCAGTAGTTCGAATTTATTATTATCTGTTGAAGAATGTTTAAATTCTAATTTTTATAATAATGGTTCGTTTTCCACAACATTTATTTATTTATTCTTTATGTAGAATCACCATTACTATAGGTATAATTTGTTTTTGACTTCGTAAAGGAGCGACCAATGAGCGCGCCTCTACCGAGTTACAACAACATTTGTGTAATTGACAAGTGATTCTTGATAGGTTGAAATTAGGCGGGAGCTTCACCTACACGAATAAGAGAATCTGATAGGTTCTGGTAACCACTACATATGATTGGCTGTAGGCACGATGTGTCATCATGCTTTCAACCAATTAAGTCATGTATAAATATCACACACTAGGGCTGTTTTGTAAACTGAACTCGCATTGAAGGAGAGTTGGGAACTTCGTGTTGCACATGGAAGTAAGTAACCGGCAGACTTGCAAAGAATAGTTACGCTAGCTTTCAGCCTTCATCTTTTAGATATGTTAGCTTTTAGTCTTCATTTTTCAGATATATTTTTTGCAATTTGAATGTTAATGAATTGTAGTTAGCACGAACTTTATTTCATTAGGATTATCTTTTCAGGTGTTTTATTTAAACATTGACAGGGGTAATACAGGCACTGGATTTTCAAGGTATAGAGTTGTAAAGATTTTTAGACTTCGCCAACTGACAGAATAATGAAAACCTTATTATAAACGAGATACATTGACAATTTTTGTATATTAGATAGAGTCAAATACTGAAAGAGTATGATTAGACGACTGAATTGCTCATTATATTTCCTTTATTTTTCTGTTACAGACCCCTGAAGAAGGGTCTTTTTCATTGACCCGAAATGCATTGGGTAGTGTGAACATGTGAATATGTAAAAAGATTTAGTTGCTTTACTAAAGAAATGAGTAAACGTGACAATTTGAAGAATAAGAATAATAAATGAAATGAACATAAACACAATGGATTAAATGGATTTCTTTATAAAACAGATTAAATATGACTAGACCTTAACGGGTCTAAGGATAATTGTGCGCACCTGCTACTTGGAAGTGAGAGACGTCACTTTCCCCTGATTTCATGTTTCATAAATAGTGTTCCTAGACAAAACACTAAAAGAGGGAGCAGCACACCATAAATAAGACGAAATTACCAGAAAACGTTAATAAGAGTGCCGGATGGATAAATAAACGAATTATTCTATTTTTTGTCTACCCCCCATCGGAGCACCATCAAAAATGAATCTTGAAGAAATAGCGCAAATCACAAAAAACAAGGCAGAGACATTGGCTTATAGCACAGAGGAAGCTGAACAGATTTATGGATTAATAAAGGAAACAAGAGCATTCAGCCCACAGTTGAACACCATCAGTCAATTACTGAAACAATTGGAATATGTCAGTAAACGAGAGATCAACCAGCGTTTACATGCTACAACCCTAATTCATTACCATAAAAATCAACGTATCCCTAGAGGTCTAAGAATCGCTCTAAAACCTATGCTATGCAGGAGCAACAAAACTTTCCTCAATAAATGGTATCAAATACTTAACAAATGCAGTCTAGATCTGATTTTACTGATCGTGGAGGAATTGTCAAAAGAGTTAAAGACTTTGGAAGAAGAATTGGAAACAATCAAACGCGAATTAAACACTCATGAAGATTTGACAAAAACACTGGAAGACATCAATACAAAACTTGAGAAATATGCTAAAGAAATAGAAGAAAGGAAAATCAAAAAATATAAAAGAGACACTATAGATTATAAGTTGGAAGAAGTCTATAGTTGGGCAGAGGTTTATCATCAGAGAAATTGGAAGAGACCACAAACAGAAATGAGCTCATCACAAGAGAGTGTTATTTCAGAATCCGAAATTGCACAAAGCAGGAAACCTTTAGGAAGCAATTTACAAACAACTCGTAGAGATCAACAAAATAAGGTGACTTTTTTAGAGACCAGCCCGGCCGCCAACAATGCTCCTTCAGGCTCAACAACAACGGGAGAACCCCAAAAACAAGGAGGGGAAAAAGAAAAAACAAAAGAAACAGAGACAGAAAGAGCACTCCGGTCGACCAAAAAGAAGACAACCTTGTCATAAATATCTCAGGAATTCAATTAACAGATGCTCAAACCAAACTGCTAAATAAAGGTTTCACTTACGTACCTCACTACAGATCAAACGCCCAAGAAACAGAAATTGCAATCTTTAAATTCTTACGCAATCTGCGATTAAAGAATTTCTTTTCAAATTTTCAATCGATTGATAAGCCTGAAAGCGAGATGAAAGAATTTAAAGTCAAGAGTACATTTTGTGCACCTACATCACATAAGACCATTGATGCGTTTGAAAGAGTAATTACCACTGAAATGAAAAAAATTAACTATTCGAGTGGAAACAAAAGCAACTTCTCCAAAAAAGATTGGAACACTCTGAGATCTTTAAAAGAGATGACAAACATCACAATACAGAAAGCAGACAAAGGTGGAGCTATAGTAGTGATGAACACTGATTTTTACATGGAAAGTGTACGTACACATCTACAAGACATCAACACGTACCGAAAAATTGAACAGGATCCCACTGATATCTTCGCAGAAACATTAAAATCAATTTTGGAAAAAGCACTAGAGTTGAAGTGGATAACCGAAAAGACTTTTCATTTTTTAAACATCAAATATCCACGGAGGCCTCAATTTTATATGCTCCCGAAAATCCATAAACATGCCACCATACCACCTTTTAGACCCATTGTGTCAGCCTGTGGATCAATCTCAGAACCACTAGGTCAATACTTAGACTGGTTCATACAACCATTGGTTCAAAATTGGAGCACCTATATCAAAGACACCACTGCTTTCTTAAACCTTCTAAATGAAATAACAATCCCAAAAGATGAGCAAATATGGTTATGTTCTATTGATGTGACATCACTTTACACCTCTATCCCCCATCATGAGGGTTTAGAAGCAATGGAATGGAGATTACTGGAAAATGACATCATAGGAACAGATAAAATCTTTTTGATGGAACTATTACATTTTGCGTTATTCCACAGCTATCTAGAATGGGAGAATGGTTTCTATGAGCAATGTAGCGGAACTTCCATGGGTTTTGCGGGGGCACCGTCCTACGCTAATACCTTCATGGCAAAATTTGAACATGATCACATACTGAATAATTCACAATGGAAGGATGGCATCATGATATTCAAACGTTACATAGATGACATCTTTGTAATCTGGAAAGGCACCAAAGATCAACTTATTGAAAACATTCACACACTAAACCAGGTACATGACAGAATCAAGTTCACTTATCAAATTGACTCCAATGAATTGGCATTTTTGGATGTGAAGATAACAATTAGAGACGGCAAAATAACAACCAATGTTCACATAAAGGAAACTGACAGGAACAGTAGTTTACATTTCAACAGCTTTCATCACTACTCATTAAAGACACACCTACCACTATCCCAATTCATTCGATTTAAAAGAATAACATCAGATCCGAATGACTTATCCTCCACCATCGACAATCAGATCATGAAATACTTAAAACGAGGATATCCTGAAAGTATATTACAACACACCAAAAACAAAGTTCAGTCCATGGACAGAGAATTGCTACTTCATCAAAAAGAAAGATTGGAGAAAAAACTTACAGTATGTGTACTTAAATATTCAGCTCAATCAAAACAGATCACCACCATCATGAGAAAACACTGGTCACTCATCACTGAAGAACCTGACTTACAACCCATAGTAGCCAATCAAATCACTTTTGCATATAAGAGATCAAAAAATCTAAAAGAATTAATCAAGAAACAATTAAATCAAGATGTTAAGACGATTCACAAAGGCATGAAAAGATGCGAGAACTGTACACATTGCAATAATGTGATAACTGGTCAACAATTCAGACATCCGATGACTGGACAAATGATTCCACTCTTACATTCAAGCACGTGTGACACAAAAGGAGTGATTTATGGAATAAAATGCCCCTGTGGTAAATTATACGTGGGGCAGACGGAACGAAAAATAAAAATCAGGATCACAGAACATAAAAGCAATATAAGAAATAAAAACCGCAAGTCCACATTGGCTATGCATTGGATAGAGGCTGGACACAACATTGCGCAATTACAATTCACCATATTAGAAGTGATCAAACCAAACTCATCGATGGACACTCACAAACAGAGATTAAGAGCAGAATATTTTTGGATCAGAAAAATGGCGAGCATGCAACCGGAAGGAATTAATGACAGAATTGAACTATCGTGTTTTTTGTAAAACCTGTGAGGATATATTGTTTGCCATCCTGCATAGAGAACACCTTTGAAGATGTTTGACAAAACTGGTCATTTACTATAGATATCAGTAGTTCGAATTTATTATTATCTGTTGAAGAATGTTTAAATTCTAATTTTTATAATAATGGTTCGTTTTCCACAACATTTATTTATTTATTCTTTATGTAGAATCACCATTACTATAGGTATAATTTGTTTTTGACTTCGTAAAGGAGCGACCAATGAGCGCGCCTCTACCGAGTTACAACAACATTTGTGTAATTGACAAGTGATTCTTGATAGGTTGAAATTAGGCGGGAGCTTCACCTACACGAATAAGAGAATCTGATAGGTTCTGGTAACCACTACATATGATTGGCTGTAGGCACGATGTGTCATCATGCTTTCAACCAATTAAGTCATGTATAAATATCACACACTAGGGCTGTTTTGTAAACTGAACTCGCATTGAAGGAGAGTTGGGAACTTCGTGTTGCACATGGAAGTAAGTAACCGGCAGACTTGCAAAGAATAGTTACGCTAGCTTTCAGCCTTCATCTTTTAGATATGTTAGCTTTTAGTCTTCATTTTTCAGATATATTTTTTGCAATTTGAATGTTAATGAATTGTAGTTAGCACGAACTTTATTTCATTAGGATTATCTTTTCAGGTGTTTTATTTAAACATTGACAGGGGTAATACAGGCACTGGATTTTCAAGGTATAGAGTTGTAAAGATTTTTAGACTTCGCCAACTGACAGAATAATGAAAACCTTATTATAAACGAGATACATTGACAATTTTTGTATATTAGATAGAGTCAAATACTGAAAGAGTATGATTAGACGACTGAATTGCTCATTATATTTCCTTTATTTTTCTGTTACAGACCCCTGAAGAAGGGTCTTTTTCATTGACCCGAAATGCATTGGGTAGTGTGAACATGTGAATATGTAAAAAGATTTAGTTGCTTTACTAAAGAAATGAGTAAACGTGACAATTTGAAGAATAAGAATAATAAATGAAATGAACATAAACACAATGGATTAAATGGATTTCTTTATAAAACAGATTAAATATGACTAGACCTTAACGGGTCTAAGGATAATTGTGCGCACCTGCTACTTGGAAGTGAGAGACGTCACTTTCCCCTGATTTCATCTCTTTAATTAACCAAGAGTGGGAGGAATCGGACCACAATTAGTGCCAGGAAGTGCGTGCTGTTTGTATGCTTTAGACACACATAGAGGCACAGCGCTAGGCATTCATCACCCAGCGCATGTATTTATTTTACTTTGCTTTTGTCTTAACATGTTGGGGTTACTACTCTTTTAGGCTTAGAAAGTAAAGCCGTGCGCACAAACAGGGCCTTTTAAAGATACAATGAAGGTATTGCGCAGATGAAGGCTCCGACGTTAAATATGATTCATTTCTCCTAAAAGAAAACTACCAGCAGGGCCACTGGCAGTCTTGGAATTAGAAAGCATTTACTCGGGGAATTCATAAAATGGGCACAATGGGTGGCAGAGGAAAGAGGGTGGAGTCACTAGGGGTTCAGTCATGTTTCAGTCATGGCTCAGGGTTGGTCCCCCACCCCCTTCCTTGATGATAGTGGTACATACATATACAGTACCCATCACCACTACACAACCACGTGTTGTCTGGAAGGCACCCACTGAGGACTTTACATAACGATAAGGACTGTTTTCTTTTGCCATGACATGTTTTATAGAGACAATTTAATTAGATATGACTAATCATGAAAGATATATTAGGTGCGTTTTGGCGTATCAGAGGGCCTGTGAGTAGAACCAAACCCCGCATACGTCACTGCCCCGGTGCCGCTGAGTGTACTTCGTAGCATGGGTCCACCTTTCCATAATGTGACTTCTAACCCCCCTACACTGTTCAGCCAGGATCCATTCGAGAGTAGGCTGTACACTTCCCTTCACACCTAGCAGGTGCTGCTCTCAGAAGACAGTTATTCCTTTCAGGGGCTCACCACCGATCCCTGTTTTTTCTTGACATGCCACCATGTTCCGCTATCTTGTCCCCTGTCGCGGTTCCCCGCCGTCTCCTCCTGCCGGTTTGGAAGTTTATTATGCTTTGAAGCACCGGATGCTGCGTTTCTTTCCGCGGCAATTCCAGGCCTCACTTACATGTCAAGATAACTCGGGAATTCGTTATCTTCCGGGAGAAAGATCAGGAATTTGTATAGTGGCGGATTTGACTTCGGTGTAGTTAGTGCAGAGGGTTAATCGCCCGCTGCATAAAACATGTGCCAAGTAGATTTCAGAGTGCGTATGATGTGAATAGGTCAGCGGGTTACTGTGTTCAAAAGAGGCATCCTTTGGTTACTTGCAATGTATATCTTAAAGCCCTGATAGTCAACAGCGAGCCACAAACGCTCATCCTAGAGCTGCATACACACCGCTAAGCATACAGTATTAGAACATTGATTAATGTTGCAAGAGGGTTAATTTGGCTAAGAAACTGACTGAGCTTTTGCTTCACCACACCAAGCAGCCCTGAACTAAACTGCCTGCCAGTAGTGATGACATGAGTCTCCTACACCTTGCGTCCTTTGGCTCAGGTTACATTTCCTATACACTGATTCACATGCATATGATTGATTGGCTCAGCGGATTCTGTGTGAGATGCAAAGTTCGGGGACACCCTACACTGGTAGGAGTGGCGCTATATAACTAATTCAATGCATCTGAGAGTGTGGTCTTGGAAACGTGGTCAGCAGTAACTTCTGGTATTTCTTGCCCTGCGCAATTGAGTTCATTTCTCTCCAGTTCCCTGGGAAAGGTTTGGGGGGGCAGGGTGATCTATGACGAGTCTGTACTCATTACGGTTTATGGTATGCGTTTTGAGAAACACATGGTATAGTTTAGCTTTTGGCCAATGGTAGTTTTCGTCAGCCAGATTCGGAATAGCTGGTATTGCAGGACACTAGAGGCGGTTGTGTGTATGTCCAAGTTGGGGAATGGCATGCTTTGCCGAGTAATTGATTAAATGAATAAAGTCGCATGTTCTAGCTCGAACAGAGCTACTGTTACTAATCGCAATGACATGGGTTCACACGCACTCGAGAGCCCCCCTTTGCATTTATTCCCTGGTATCTTTGTCCCAAAATGCAGCATTTATTAGGATTATCCGTTACTAGGGGGGGGAATCTCGTTGGCATTAGTTCCATGCCGGTGGGTACGAAGGGACGAAGTTGTGTCCCAAGTGGTGCAACAGGATAAGGGAAGGGATATATGTAGATATATGTTCCCTGGCAGCAGATGTACAAATATGTCAAGGTTCAGCCTAAACCCAGTCTCAACCATGATGCAATGGTCAGCTTGTGGAAAGGTGTAACACAGAATTGAGCGACCAATGTTATTATTGTAAGTTCAACGCTTGAGTCAAGAGATGCTGCTGTCTCTCATCTTTGCCTTGCTATTAGAAAACAGCTGGGGTAAGGTTTCTCTCAAACTAGTCATAGTGGCAGCTTAGTGTATATAGAAAAGTCAGCAGCCTGTGCTGTGTTGAGGCAAGTTGTAGGCCTGGGTTTGTGTGTCATACAAAACATCTTGAAGGTATATTGTGAGTTCCACGGTTAAGTCAAGAGATGCGGCTGCCTTTCATCTTTAGCCTTGCTATTCGGAAACAGCTGGTGTGATATTTCTGCAACTCAGTCATAGTGGCAGCTCAGTCTGTACAGGAAAGGCAGCAGCATGAGCTGTTTTGAGACGGGCGGAAGGCCTGGGTTTGTCTATCATACTTAACATCTTTGCGGTTATTCTCCCTGTCCCACAGGGAGGCCAGGGACAGCACAGAGTGACATGGTTGACTGAGACTTAGCCTGGCTTGCCGCTTCTGTGACCTGTGAGGTTTGTTTATGTATTGTATGAAGGTGACAGAGGCTGTCACTGTTGTTTGATAGGCACCAGGGCCAGATGACATTTGAGTGCATTGTGTGCCGGAAACTAAGGAGCGGGTCCATTTAGTAAGCACAAGGAGCACGGGGGGCATTCCTATCTCTAAAAGGAAAGTTGAGACAACCAAGTTAAGTTCCTGTGCACGGCTACGTTTGGTGGGGCAATTCCATGCGTAAAGCATTAAGCCAGACAGCCCTGGGAATTAGGCAGGCATACGATTAGCTAAGATTTTGTTCAAACTGAGGGAGAGCATATCGACCACAAACAAATGTGGAACCAGAAAAAGCTTTACAAAGCAATGCTGTAGATTTCCGGTAGAATGCTGTATGGATAGGCTTCAGGGATAAGGCCAGGACCTTTCTGGAAGGGGCATTCTTCTTCGACCTGTGTCGAACTGGGAAAGGAAGTAAGGCGGGCTGGATAACTCTTTATTCTACCTGCGTTGGCACATCTTGCCAGGAGTGATTGTCAAAGGTTTTGCCTTCAGCCAGCCTAGGTTAACGCCCATCCACTCCAAGCTAATTGTTCATGGTAGTATTGGGCCGCATTTACACAGCCCAGTATTTGGCCCCTGGGGTTGTCAGTGTCGTGAATTACTAAATTTCACTGAACTGGAGGTGTGGCCCGGTTTTACACTAGCAGAAGTTTGGGAGTGCAAGCCTCCACCTAGGGGGTGGCGGGCTGAATCTGATGAACTACTTCAAACGGTTCACAGCACTGCACGTGGGAGAGTGTCAATGACCTGTGCATACTTCAACCAGACAGCCCAGAATGAGTGTCAATTACCTGTGCATACTTCAACCAGACACCCGTGTATGGCATGCCCTCATCTACATGGTAATAATTGAGAGAGCAGAGAGCGACCATACCTCTTGAATTTTGCACTTAAACTTTCTAGTAAGGGAAAGGGCTTAACACCTTCTGAAATGAGCATGACCAGAGATGGGCTGCTCTCCACAGACATTTGACAGGTAATGGGCATTGCTAGCGTAAAGCCAGATGTAATGTCGTCATTTAAGGCGGACGTGACCCAGGTATTGGCAAGATAGAGACACTGTCAACTATGAAGATATGAACGAAATCATAACTGGGGCTCACAACAAATCATTTGATAAAATAAGCGTTTCATTTTCAAGCCACTATGGCGGTGCAACGAATTACCTATAGCACAGCAACACCGGTATAACAAGGACTGTAGGCAAACCTATTGACCTTTCCAGCAGCAATAAAGTCCGAAAGCTAGCTTCTATTCAACAAGCGAGGCAATTGGATACGCTGTCCCAAGTGGAGAGCAGGAAAAGATTGGGATGGACAGCGGGACTAGTATAAGACTCTATCGTCCAATTTAATGTAGCTTAATTTGCAAGTAGAAAGGCAAAAACGAGGAGATGTTGCTAAGATATGGGTCAGTTTGCAGTAAACAATAGGATAATACACTGTGACAGGAAGCAAATTTATATACCCGTGATGTCAGCTTGTGTTTATATACGTAGGTAAAGTGGCTGACTCACACGCTACCTTCACCCTGCTTGTTGTGCTGTAGCTGTTGGGAACACAATTACAAGCCAGGAAGGCACTTAATTTGGCCAATTGAAAAATCCTAATAAGATTGCAGGTCCATAAGTGCTTAATTCACCGATGCCTTGTTACCAATGCCATATTTCCCAGTGTGAGAAACAGATTTAGGTGTTGCTCTTCTCGCTCAGCCTTTCTTGGAGCCAGGGAGTTGGGAAACATTCACAAATGTGGGTCCCCGAGCTGAGAGATGTATTCTTCGGCAGCTCAGTCAGTCATATTGGGAGTCATGATAAGGGCGTCCGATTAGCAGTTGCGTTAAAAAGGTCTTGCCCAGCCGAGAAATCATGCAATCCTCGCAGTAGCCGCAGCAACTCAGGAACCATGACGCTATCTATACATCACATTTGTAGATAGAGTAGAAATTAAAACATTCGTGCTAGGATATGAAGGGAATGGATGGATTGAAGAATTCAGCTATGGTTCATTTCTGGCTCCATATGCAGGTGCTAGATCTTCCCATAATTACGATAGGATGATCTGCTGTGGCATCGCTTAGAAGGTTAGGAACACCAGTCACGTCTAAGCTTACGGCAGTGGGGCCAACAGACATCCTTTGTTCGTCGGCCCTGGGCTTCTGAGTAATGTTACAAATTAATGCCGTCTTTTACGGGTTACAGAACAGGACCCCTAATTTAGCCCATTATAAGCTGGCTCGCAGGGGCAGGGCACATATAACAGCAAAGGAAGGAAGGGGGGGCTCTGGCAGCGACGGTAGCCTCCCCAGAGCTGTGGCGGAGTTACAGGGCGATCTGGAGGCAGACGGGTACAGTAAGGGTACCTCTGCGACAGGCGGTACAGTAAGGGTACCCCTGTCCGGCACAGTAAGGGTGCCCGAGCCAAGGTCCACGAGCCGAAGGGGGTTCTGGGAAGACCGCGACGGCGCCCCGTTAGTCCTTCGGGCGGTTGGGGGGCCTGACCAACCGGGGGTGTGCCACAACACGCTCCGCCCCTGTCAGAAGGGGCGGGAGTAGGAAACAGATCACGTGACCCAGTTGATGATCTGAAAATAAATATGTGCCGCACTGCCCGGCATCGACCCACCGTGCGTGCCGGCTCACCAGGCGGGCGGAGCAGCGAGGGGCTGCTTGCCCTGGATCGCCCGTAAGATAACCCATTTATCGTCATACTTATGTTGTATGGAATAAACCTGCAGCAGTTCTTCACCCACAATAAAATTGTCAGTGTAATTCTTGGGTGACGTCTGTGCATGCGTGTTGAATGAAGCGGATGACGGTGTGGTCACTATGTAGTTAATGTTTTACATTAACTACATGTTTGTGCAAGGTTGATAACCCAAATCCGTGAATAATCCATTTATTTTCAGACACTGGCCATACATGATTTGTAGTTGTTTTATGTGGTTGGTACATATCTCTTCTTTTTGTCTGCAAAATATCTACTGGCATAGCACTCTCTGGGTTAATGCAAATCTATAGTTCCCCGTTGACAAGATTGCACGCTCCATCACCCCACGAAACCTCACATGCTACAAAGTTGATATTTCCACGTTCAAAGCACCTTGCGGTGATGTGCAGGGCCTGCACTCTTTAAAACATGGAGTAAACCCATTGAAGTTATTTGGATCTGATATTGTGAAAGTGTTTTGGAGATAATTTTGATATTGTTAAGCCGGTCCTTACAGCAAAAAGAAATGTCATGTTTTAAAAGTATACCATTAGGTGTATCTAAACCTACAGAACTGAAGATTCAGTAGTTTATTACTGTGACTAGATTGCCCAAATAGTAGCATTTGTGGTACCAGACGCATTGACATGTTAAGTATGCCTCCACTATTTACATGATGTGGTTATTGAGATTATGGGCAGTAATTAAAGAAACATATGGGAACACTAGCAGATAGCAGGAGTCTCCTATAAAACAAAGTATTGTTGCATATTTGCTGTGATTTCTTATACCAGAAGCAGGTACCATGCAACTGATTTAATGGCCATCTGCAGGAAAAACCCTCACACTTATATCTCATTCACAAAATGCCATCCTGCAAATGTAGGCTCCCTTCCACATTTTCTTCAATGTAATTTTGGATTCTATCTATCTGATCCCTACTTGGCACAAAACACCTACATCATTTTCTCTGTTTTTAATGAATGAGCTGGATTTTTTTTTTTACCATGGCAAATGGAAGGGCTTGCCTGCCCTGATTAATGCTGGCTTTCTTTTGTTACTGCGGATTTTTATTTCTCTTGTTTTTAGAAGCCATCAAACCTCCATAAATACCCAGACCATGGGTACTTGGTTTAGGTGGTTTAGCACTTCCTCAATATTCTTATCCAAGTGTAAAATAGTCGTTATCCAGTTGCTAACGTTTAAAAGGCTGATCTTGGTAAACCTTCTCATCAGAATGTTAGCTTGCACAACCTAGTCCAATGTGTCGCAGTTTCTTGGGACTCTGCTCTGGCTATATTTACAAGAATTGGAAAACAAATGTCTGAAATAATGTGGCAAAACCAACTGCAAGAGTAGTGGTGAATAAATGGATTCTTTTGAGCATGAACGTTCATAACTCCTTATTTCAGTCTTGTCTCCTCGACAGGCCCGATGGGCAACTGAGCCTGAAATAATATATTTCTTTGTGTGCCATTTAGATGAGTGTATTTTTTTTTTTTATTTTGCGTGCTGCATTTGTTCAACTCATGCTAGCACTTGACTTATCTTAAAGTTCTGTTTTTAAAGGGAAATTGTCACTCACATATCAACTCTATGCTTTTTAGGTCTCGGGACCATCCGGTCGGCAGACCGGAAGTCCGGAGATTTAATGTCTTTGAGAAGAGGGGCTTGCACCCGCCCCTCTTCTCTCCTGTTCTCCATTGGCTGGCCTCTTAAATGCTGGCCAGCCACTGGAGAAGAGGTCCAGTCACTCCGATTATGCCCCGTCCTTTTCGGATCGGGGGGCGTGTTTTTTGCGAGAAGTCTCAGGGAGGAGACAACAGCAAAACACGCCCCCAAATCCAAAAAGGACGCTCCCTTTCTCCGAGGCATTTTTGCTGTGCCTCGGAGAAAGGCGGTGGTGTCTTCCGGTGCTGTTGCTGGGGTTTTCTACCAGGTTCCAGAGCAATTGTTCGCGCTTAGTTTATCTACTTCAATCGGCTCTTTAGGGTTGGATAAATTCTCTCGACGCCATGTTAAAGTCAGGACACGGCCATAGCGCATAACGTACAAGCGGTGATAAGTCATACGGCCTTGAGATTGTGCATGATTCGACAATGACTAGCATGCAACGCACATTTATAATGTTTTCCCGAGCCAAACACTGACGTACAGGGGTGCTGTATTTGTTATTTATATTGTATAGCCTCCCAATGTTAGGATACAACACTACAAACTGTATCCGAAAGGCAAAATGTGCCTGCAAGATAACACATCCGTATGTTCAAGAACCGATTCTTAGCTGCGAACACTATCTCTTGCGCAGTTAACGTTCATAAACCGCTACCACTGGGATTGCGCCACCTCTGCCTTGAGTGGGATCGCGTCACCTCTGCCTTGAGGGCTCCTTTCCCAATCCATGATGGCGACCGGAAGTTAGTGGCGAGAAGTTGTTTGCACCAGGGTGCCCGGCGCGTTCCAGGAGAGTGGAAGGTGTGGGAGGGGCAGGCGCGAGACGGCGCGTGCCGTGCCTGGAGAGGAGCGGGGCGCGCGAGACGGGGGACATGCACTTCTCCATCCCAGAGACCAAGACCCGCAGCGGGGAGGGCGGGTCCTCCGACGTGGTGAGTGATTGGGTCCCTGAGGGTGCCCTGTGCCTCTCACCCCTCTTCTTTACTCTGTTCCCGTCCTCACTGTGCCCTTCTCACCCGACCCATCTCTGGCTGTCCCGCTGTCTGTGCCTGTCAGGCCTCTTCTTACTCCGTCCCCCATCATGCCGGTACATTAGCATCCTCCTGTCTGTACCCTCATCAGAGACAGTCTCCCTCTCTTCCCCGCTGAGTGTACCCTTATCCTCCACCCCCTGATACACACTCAATGCCTCTCCTTTACCCGGTTGCATTTATTTGCAAGGACCCCCATTTGCCCTGGTTGCACTTCTTCTACTGCCTGTGCCACCCCTTCCCTTTAAATACTGTAAATATCTCTATAGCCCCGTTGCTGGGGGGAGGGCTGTGCTGTTAATGCCGCCCTGGCCTTTGAAACATCCCCTTACACCTCTGTTACAAGTATAGCACTCTCCTACCTGCCTTTAGGACCTTCCTACCCACCACCTCGCACTACCCTGCTTTGTCCCTTACTCACTATTTGGACTGTCCCACTTTTCTGCTTCCTAACTCTCTGATTTGCACCACCTTACCCATCGTTTTTCTGCTGTCCCCTCCTGCCTGTCCGATCCACACAACCCGCATTGCTTCGTGTCCTCCTGTCTAACACCCCTACGGTGCTGCTCCTTGTACCACCCTCACTCTTGTCTATACAGCCCTCCTTTCCATATCACCCTGCTTCTGTGTCCCTCTGCATCCATCATCTCTGTACTGTTCACCTTCCTGCCTATACTACCACCCTCAGCTTCCTGTAGTACCCTCCTGACGGTCTATACCACCTTCCGTGCCCATTGCACTCTGCTCGCACTGCCAGCCACACTCCAGCACCACCACCCTCCTTCCAGCACCACCACCCTCCTTCCAGTCTGTGCCATTTATATTCTCTTTCTTTACCACCCTCCTCGCTGTACCTCCACCTCATAGTGCTTATGCCAGCCTTCATTCCTACTGGAAACCCCTGTCTCTTACTTGTGCCACCCTTCATTCGCACTATATGCCTGTCTGTTTCGTGTGCCAGAATTCTTGGCCATATAACCTTGCTCTTCCTTGTCTGCTCCACCCTGCAACCTTTCATTCTACCCAACCAGCTGTCATTCCCTTTGTGACCTTACACCCACCCCAATATACCAATTTTCATCACTCGACCGCCCTATTCGCTACACCACTGCCACCCTCTGACATGACCCCCTTTAGCCCCTCCTCCCTTTTCCGGATGTTCACAATGTTTGCATTTGCTTGCATCCTCACGGTGTGACACCTGCGCCCACCTGCCAGTTCACCCTCTGCAGGGAGACCCATCTCTTCCAAAGTGCAGCACTGATGACGATAATTAACCTTCATTTCAAAGGACGGAGTTGTGTGACGTCGCCTTGTTCAAAACATATCTAGCTATAAGTGCGAGTGACGAAATCGCAGTTTCTCTTTGGAATATATGCATACTTCGTGAGCCCCTGGCTCCTTTAGGTGGAGTTTTGCCTTTAGATGCAGTTTTGCGGTGGCCCCAGCCGCTGAAAAATGTGGGACTTGTGGGTTAGGGAAGTTGCAGAGTGATTCATATGGCCTGCTCGTGTGTTCTTGAATGAATCTTTGTCACAGTCCCTTGCTCTCCCCCGTTTTATTTTTTATTTATGTGTGTTGTGCAAAGGTTCCATAAAATTGCTACATAAACTGTTTGCATGTATTCCAATCTTGACTAAGGAAAAAAACCTCCCAATTACTGGGTTTTGCAACAGTGAATGTGTGTAAACTCTGTTGGTGCTTCCATTAGTCACACAGAAAGTTATTTTTGTCTTCTGAACTAAGTGAGCAAGTCATCCGGATGCCTCGGGGTATAATTTTTTTTTTTCTCCAAATGATTTAGCATGTTCAGAAGGTCGGAAAGATTACTTAGCTCCTTTTGAGCGTGCTGTAGAAATGTTTTGGCCTTTTTCGTTTTCTGGTCCCTCGCTTAATTTATAAATCCCTGCTAACACTTTCTTTAGTGGGGAATGGTGGTCACTGAAATGAGGATCAGTGGAAGGCATTAACATCTTTTATGCGTGTTTATGGTGTGATGACAGAAAGCTCCTGGCCTAAAGCTGGGTGAAACCACAAGGCAGGCGGCCAAGTGCTTTGTATGTATTATAAGTTTAATTGAGGACAGTTAAGCAGGTTTATTTTTTAAAAAGGCGAAATGTTCATTGAAAATGTGAGCAAAATAGTGAGCCATTTGATTTTTTTATTTTGTGTGTTGTGTAAAACAAGAGCTAATTACTGGATATATAGTTAATCATTTCAGAAAAGAAACCAATGCTTTACTGAAAACTAATTCTGTATTCAGAAGGGAGCCATTAATAAAGGTCTTCTCTGCAGTATGCAGCCAACAAACAGCGCTTATCGGATTGAGAATATTCAGGCTTTGTTTCTTTCGTGATTAGAACTTTATTAAGCAATGGCCCATTGCAAAACATAAAAGCATATTTCACAGGGCACTGTGTAACATTTTAAATACATCACTGCGGGTTGTGAACAAGTTTTCATATTTCATTTGACATATTGGCTTTTTACACCACTGCATTTTGTGTAAAAAGTTTCCAAATCCCGAGCTACTATTGAAGATTATTAGTGTAGTAATAGTGACCTCATGAGGCACGATTACATTAGTGGCCCCCCCATGCATTATTAACAGCAGTGGTCACCCCAGATTATCAGACAAGACTGCCGGCTGTAATGTAAAAAGGCCTTATGAATTTGGAATGCCCTGCATGGGTAATACATACTCCCCTGGCACCCAGGTGATTAGCAATACGTCTTTCCCACTCCGCATGATTTATCAGCATTTAAAATATTTTTCTCTAAACATTAGGCTCTGGACTTATGAGTCATGCAAATGCACACATTTGTGTCTCAAATTCATGTTTCGGTTTTGATATACATATCTTAATTCAGCCAAGCAAAAGCCTCTAATTTACTATGCCGGGCTGAACACAGGAGAGCTACGTAGAGGCAGGTGGGGAGCTGCTCATTGGAGAAGCCTGCTTTAGAAAGAGACGGGCATTGGGTCAGGGGGAGACCAACAGCGGGGCGGGGGAGACCAACAGCGGGGCGAGGGAGAAACTCGCAGTGGGGAGCCGAGAAATCGCGTAGCGTTTCAATGCAGTACAACAACTCCCAAACATCATCCCATCTGACGTTTTGCAGAACTGTAGACAGGGTGGTAAAACTGTGTGGGGCTCGGGGCAAACTGCTGCATCAGTTTTTATTCCCCTCCTGGTATTTCAGCGGGCCTGCAGTGAAAGTCTGTGTGGCTGGATGTGGTATTACGGCCAAATCTTCAGAGTTTGGAACTGGAGAACCAGGTTTGAGTCTCCGCGTCAGCTCAACATTCAGTGATTTTGGGCAAATCACTTAAATCTCCCTTTGCCTAAACAAGCATTTACAATGCAACGGTCTCGGCATTGTTAAAGTTAGAGCTATTGGCAGTGCTCATGACAATGCCGTTTCTTTAAATTTTTTAAAAACAAAAACATAAACAAAAATAATGTCATGAGCAATGCCAATAGCTCTAACTTTACCAATGCCGAGACCATTGCATTGTAAATGCTTGTTAGTTCATGCAACCGTCTCAGTCACCAGTGCTCTTCTTCCTCTTGCACCATTTGTCCTTGCAACCAAAAGCGCTTTGAAACTGAACTCAGTGTGCAAGGAGGGACTTTGAACAATGTCAAAATATGTTACCTTGGCACTCTCTTGCAAAGTGGGATGTGGGACCAAGTACCAGGAACAGGGTTCACACTAGGTGCCAGAACTCTCTAAAAGGGTGTCTTTTCTTACAGGGATTTTCTCACTTGTTTTACTGAGCCCATACTGTTGCTTATCCACAGCTAAAATCTCACATGAATGCTACCCTGAATTATCATTGCTGTCCAAGCAAAGTGGTGGAAATGTTTCAAGGAAGCGTACAAAGGCTGAGTAATATGGTACAGATTGCTGTGGACGGGGTTCCTGTATTATGTTCTGCTCCTATGCCCTCACTCTCTTTCTCCGCCATGTTTCGCCAGTTGTTCCTTCCTTTTACGCATTTTATTTGCTCCATCTCAAGGTTGTGCCCGAGCCTTGCTCACCCAGGTGCCATATTCTCTGCAATTAATGTAAGCTTGTGGGAGGGCAGAGGTCTCACCCCAATAGACCTGACGCGGCTTCCACAAATGGCTGCCTCCTTTGTACTTATGTTTGAGCAGTACCCATTACTGTGACATAAGGTATATGATACTAAGAGGAGAAAGGTATCTCCCCTCTTTACTGTGAATCATAATACATGTTTTTTAAATTTATAAATCAGTGCATTTTATTTGTACTCCAGTAACAAATGAACACGTTTTATATAGCCAACTGTAATTTGTGTGCTGGGATATTGAATATCATGCTTATAATTCTAAAATGAAAGCTAAAAGTCCACATTTTTTCTGTTAACACAAGTCCATAATGCTAAGTGCTGTTAGTTAATTAATTAATTAATTAATTGTTAATGCAGCGCGGAATGCAAAATTCCCTCCCTTCGTCACAGATCATAGATCACACATACACACTCAATCACTACACTCGCTGGTGGGGCCCATAACACCAACATTCATCCTCTATTAATCCGTTTTCTAAGGAGGTAATTGTTCCGATCGCTGTAATGAAAGGAAGTACTCACTTATCCCTAATCACCTTCTAGTACTCCTCGCATGAATGCATGAATAGGCCATGAATCAACTAGCTGCGGGTTTAAAGTGATAACTAGACTATAATTTATTTACATTAATATATTATCTCATAATAAACAACTCGACACAGTTTTTGTAATAAGTCTTAAATCTTTATCTAAATAATTGAAAATTAAATCATAATTTAGTCAAGCAGTTGGCCATCATATTTACCTATTCTGGCTAAAAAGTCGTCTTCTAAGACAAGCTTTTGGTCATCAGTTCAGTCTGTCAGAGTCTCTGGTAAAACAGCTGTCCTGCAGTGTCACCGTCCTCTCCGTCAGCATAAAATCAGGAAATCGAAAAGCATCTCGCAAGTAGTCTCTCGTCAAGAAGAGTCCCAACCTCTCTATTCTGTCATAATTTATAGTAAAATTACATTCCAAAAGTAACGAGTAATATTTTTGAATGTCTCTGATTGGCTGTTCAGATCTGTCCCACTGCTTTCCCACAAGGGAAATGTCTCTTTTAAATGTAATAATAATAATAATAATAATACATTTATTGTTTAGTTAATAAAAACCGTAACAATATAACATTTGTTAACAGTGCATGGTACCTATGAGATCAGTTAAAAAGTATTACAAAACAGGTGCTTTTTTCATTGAGTTTTGAGCCGTTTCCTTGTGCAAATAGCCAATGTGTCAGTAAATTTAGGCTGTTACCTGGAATTAGTTCTGAAGTGCCGTCGTACTAGTAACTTAATATTAAAACATACATACTTGCAATTTGATTATAGATAATATAAATTATGTACAGAAACATTTGCATTAAAGGGAGCGATTGTGTACAGCAGCAGCGGGGTGAGCAGACAAGTTCATTGTTCGTTCAAAGGGGCTATCTTGTAGCTGAAGTTAAGTCCTTAAGGACTAACTGAGACAAATCCGTATCTCATTCGGAGTTAGGAGAAACGTTGATGATTTTTTAGTCAGTTACCAGGTTTTTTAGCCGTTTTTGTTCAGCAAGCGTTAAAAATTTTGCTAGGCGGCAGTTTAACTGAGTGTTTTCTGGGTTAAAACATGCTAGTACCGCTTGTCTCCTTGTTCGAATACCCATTATGTTGAATAGGTTTTTTAGGAGTTTCTGCCGGTCTTGAGCCATATTTTTGCATAGGCAGATTAAATGTAAAATGTCACCTTGCTTAGCTTTGCACAAGCTACAGGAGTCTTGACCTATCTGCCGTTGCCATGGCGGAAGATGTTGGGCACAAGGCAGAACTCCCAATCTGAACCTCATGAAGCTCATTTTTACTGCTTTAGAGTACCCCTGATTAAAGTATGTTTGTGGGGTCAGGGACTTATATGTATTCAGAGTCATCCAGGCATGGGCTCTATTAGAAAAGGTTGCCTTGTCTTCAATCAGTGACGCTTGTTTGATGACCTTCCAGGCTAGTTTTTTAAAAGCGTAATATCCAATTTGGGTTTCCCAGAGTTCCTGTAGTTTAGTGTATTCTAAGGCTGACTGAAGGTAAGCTCTGGCTTGTGACGTATCTCTGAGTTGCAGTTCTTGCCACAGCAGACTGTTAAGCATGTGGGATCGAGAGCTTTTGATCTTATACCAACAAATGATATATGCACCTTGTCTAGCAAGATCTTGTCGCAGGAGCCCGAACTCCAACCTAACCTGGGCTGGAGAGATGTAGTTCGGAAGACAAAACATTTGTTTGTAGGCTTTAACCTGGAGATTGTCTAATTGCTTAGCATCTCTGCCCCGCATTGCTTCACTACCGTATGCAATTGTGGGAAGAAGTTTTGCCTGGGCTACCCTTAGTAAGGGGGTCAGGAGCGGCCCCGTGAGTTTGTGCGCAAGATTTTTCAGAGTTATGGCCATTAACGTGCCCTTTCTTCTTTCCTCCTTCATCTGAGATTTAAACAAGCCTCCTTTGTCTATTATTACTCCTAAGTATCTGTACTCATCTGCCGCATCAATTTTTCTGTTGCCGAGGAACCAATTTCTCTGACATTTTTTTTGTTTTTTTGGATTGTCATCGTTCGTGTTTTTTGCAGGTTTATCCTTAGATTGTTCTCTTCTGCGTAGTTCTGCATTGCCGTCAGGAGGTTCTGTAATCCAACGTGTGTGTGGCTTAGCAGGACTACATCGTCTGCGTACATTAGGTTGGACAGTGTAATCCCTCCTAACCGCGGGGAATGAGAATTACAGGCATTAAGTACTTTTGGCAGATCAGCCAGATATAGATTAAACAGGGTTGGTGCAAGCACACAACCCTGCTTCAAGCCTTTTGAGGTGTAAATTTTCTTGGAGATGTGACTACCATCGCCTAGTTTCACCTGCACCCAGGTATTAGTGTGTAAAAGCTTCAGCATATTTACCGTGGGTGCTGGTGCACCCCATTGATCCAATTTCCTCCACAGTCTGCCTCTATCCACACTGTCGAATGCGGTGCTAAAGTCAATATAGCACAGATGTAATGGTTGCTTTGAGATTTTGGCTGCGTCGATTATTAAAGATATTGTAAGAATGTTGGTGGTGGTACTTGTTGATTTGCGGAACCCAGTCTGATTCCACGGTATAGTAAGACTGGCCTCTGCCCAGTTTGTTAATTCTTCAAGTATTGTGCCAGAAAAGTATTTTGCCTCATTATCAATCAAAGCTATTAGGCGATAGTTGTTCGGATCAGCCTTGTCCCCTTTTTTATGGATTGGTGCTATGATTGACCCTTTCCAAAGTTCTGGTATTATTTCCAACCTCCTGATGTCCATGAATAAAGAACAGAAAATGTCCACCCAGGCATCAGGCTTAGCTTTGTAGAGTGCCGGAGGAATGCCATTCGGGCCTGGTGCTCCTTCTCTCCTACCTTTTCCAATTTGTTTCCTTATTATTTCCAGGGGGTGATGGCTGGCGGCACCTAGTTGGCTGTTTTCGTTGTCTCCAAGATCTTGGTTGCTCAGATAGGTTGAGGTCTGGCTAATATGTGCTTGCGGCGTGAGAAAGCTTGTTTGATTATTGCCAGATGTTTCAATGGGGTTGTTAAAATGACTTGACAAGTAGTTTATCCATGTTGATTCTGTTATGTTTGACCCAATTCCGGTGTGGGATGGTCGGATGATTCCGTTGACTGTTTTCCAGAAGCGACTACTGTTATTGCGTTTTATGTCGCATAGTAATTTTGCCCAGTGGTCATTCTCAGAGTCTCTTTTAATATTCCATTTGAGTTTCTTCAATTTTGCCCTTTGCTCTTTTAATTTTGTTCGAAGAAAAGTATTCCATGGTGAATATCTTAAGTTGCGCAGGGCTGCAATAATTGTTTTTTTAAGAGACTTTATCTCTAGTCGGGTTTTATTCGAGATGTTGTTCTTATTTCGTGTGAACTGTAGCTCCCGGGTGTTGTTGTTGTTTTTTGCTGATTGACTTATGAGTGAGTCGGTGAATTTTTCCCAGGTTTCTATTTGATTTCCTGGGCTTTCAGCTAGTTTGTTAAAGAGTTGGATTGCAGCGTCAACTTTACTGGCTATATTTGTTGTTGTGCAATTAATCCTCCGTAAATTAGAGGTATGAATGGTCTCCTGAGTTGCTTCTGGCGTGATTGTTTTTGAGGCTATGCAGGTTATGTGGAATTCTTGTGGGCGATGGTCACTGTCGCCTTTATCCCCCATTCTCAACCCACCGATGTATTCAAAAAGTGCAAGATTTACAAAGGTGTAGTCCAAGATGGAACTGGTTGTTGAGGAGTAATATGAGGCTACAGGTGGAATGTCATCTGAGAATCTGCCGTTTAGTGCACGCAGGTTTAAGTGTTCCAAATCATCTAGTAGGTGGTTATTGAGCAGGTTCTTCTTCTTCTGCTGTGGAACGTGTTGTTTAGAGATATTATAAAGGCCTGTTTGCAGCACTACCTCATATCCCTGAGCCGAGCCAATAAGATGTTGATTAAAATCCCCAGACAAAATGATCAAAGGATTCTCTGATGCCATATAAATTTCTGTCACATGTTTCACTAACTCAGTGGCATCTTTTGTTTTGCGTTTAGGATGAATATATGAGTTTATCCAGATCACCTCAGTTTCTTTATCCTCAATATAAATTGGAGTTTTGACTGTTATAGATGTATTTGAGTTTAGATCCGTCGTTGTTACTGATGATATACGAGTTGTTGACACGTAAGTGGCCAGCCCTCCAGAGCTGTGACCAAATCTTCCGGATCTTATTGCCGGTGTGGAAAAACACGTGTATCCCTCAATTTGTATCGGGGTCGTGAGCCAAGTTTCCTGCAGTAGTATTATGTCATGGGCCTTGATGTAATTTAGGAAGTCTAGGTCAGTTATTTTTGCAGCTAGGCCGTTTATGTTCCATGAACAGACTTTAAGGCCTGTTGTTCCAACTTGTTGGTCTGGTCAATCCAGCTCTGTGTGTCTTTTTATGGTACGTGATATTTTTTCTATTTTCCGAACCTGCTGTGTTGGAGCCCGTGATTGAGATGTTAGGTCCTGTTTGTACCTGTAGTCATCAATGCTCCTTTGGCGAGATCTCCCACGGGCGCCCTTGAGGATACTCGTTGGTGGAATTTTATCTACTTGTTGACTTGTGCCGTCAGTATTTATTAGTGGTGCCGGGTATGCTGGGTTTTGAAATGGAAGTATCTCAATACCCCATTTTTTAAAAACATGTAGTTCTGCCAGGATTAGTTTTGTAATTCCGCTAGAGGACCATGTTGTTTTTGTTGCTTCCATAGGTTGAGGATTGTTGGTGTTTACAAACTCTATGGATATTAGATCCCTTGATCTTATCATAACTAGAGTTGGAATTGCATTGCATAATTTTAAAATGTTGCCGCGATTTAGTATATCCTGAGGACCACGAGAAACATATGTTGGATGAAAAACCAGAACTGTTGGCTCTTGCGTTAGTTCTTGTATTTCCAAAGGCATTGGATTTGTTCTGTCTGTTTGATTAGTTTGAAACAGACCGCTGATTATAGCTGTGTGCTGTGTATCCCTCTCATTATTTGCAGCCTCAGTTCTGTAGTTTTCTGAGGGTGGCTCAGGAGATCTTTGTGTGGGGTTTGTGTGTGTTATTCCTCCCCGTCTGAACTGTAGCTTGTTATCCGGTAGCCTAGAACTGGAGCATTCGTTGGCTTGCTCCTGGAGCTTAGACTCAGTTAGTGGTAGTGCCTGCGTTGGCCAGTCAGGCCTAGCTTCACTTCCCTGGGCATCTCTTGTTACCTCTTGGTTTTGTATCGGTTTCCGGTTATGTTGGATTAAATTGACCGGTATGGGTGCACGCAGAAGACTGCCCTTTTCTGTTGGTCGCGTGTGTATGTTTTGGAATGTCCAAGATGGACTCTTTTGATCAGAAGTCTGTTTTTGTTGTTTGTTTTGAGTTGTCATCGGATTTTTTGTAGTTTTTGGATCTGTTGGAGCACTTTGGCTACACCCTGCTGCTTGTTGTGAAATTAACGTAGTTGTTATTTGATTTAGCTTGTCTTTGTTTGCGTGTGTACAGATGCGCAGATTCAGATTTTGGGTACTTTCAGATTCCTGGGATTGATCTAAAGTGTCCGCAGGAGATAAGTCACGTATTGATTGACTGCTTGTGGTGTCTGGGGTGTTTACATTTTTAGCGCGACTATCATGCGGATAGGCAAAGATGGGGTAAAAGGAAGACGTACTTTTGTCTGACCTTAGATTCCGACCTTTCCTTTTTTGCTTGCGACGCTGTTTGGCGTTTAGTTTTGATTCATCACCTTTTTTGAGGACACTAAAGGTAGACTTTACCATTGCCTTGGTGTCACTGCCCTGCTGTGGAGTTTCTGCCGGACAGTTGGTTTCAGATCCCTCCGCAGTGATAGAGACCGCCTGCGTGTGTTGTGTGTTTGTCGCAGTTACTTTTGTCGTTACACTTTTAATCTCTGATAACATGCTGTTAAGCATTGAGGGTAACGTAGATAATTTTTCAACAACCTGATCACAATTACATTTGAGATTCGAAGATGTTTGAGCTCTTATGATCAGGCTGTTTAAGTTGCCCAATTTTTCATCTATGCCAGCGGTGAAGACGGCCAGAGTGTTTAACAGTGTTAACTGAATCTCCATTTTTTCAGATTGGAATTGCAGGGCATTTACGGCCAGTTGGATTGTATTTAGTAAAGAATCCCAAGCGCTGATATTTTGTGCCTTTACCGATTCAGAGTCGTTGACGATGAAGTTCGTCCGATTTGTACAGCTTGAGTTGTTAGAGGAAATTATGGGGCTGGCCTGCCCATAATCAGGTGCGTCTTCTGGGTTTGATTGATAAACCTCCAAGTTGTCAGCCTGCCCATGCGCTTCAGGGTCTGATTGTAGTATACTTGTATTGGTTGGTGTTGCAGTCGTGGTTGTGGTCGTCCTCCTAACCCCAATCGAGGATGTGTCTGTTGACCCTTGACCCTCCAATTTATTTCTTTGATGTAAATTTGAGATGGGGTTTGCTATTGGGTTTCCACTTGAATTTCCACTTTCCAAGACATTGCCCATGCTGAGATTGGTGTTGACATCGCTGAGATTACCAAAGAATAGGCTGTTATTTAAACTAGTGTGGCCAGTGATGGTTCCTGCACTCTTTGGTTCATCTTTCTCTGCGGTTGAGGTCGCTGTAGTCTCTGTATCGTGTTCATTAACAGAGTATTTCCCGAGGCTCACGCCATCCTTCTTCATTGGTTTTGGGGCTTCCGTGATTTCTAAAGTTTGTTTTAATACTCGAACCACGGGATGAACCCATTGGTGCCCCGGAGACCGCCCTTGGTGGCTCATACTAGTACTTGTTCTTGGCCTCTCGCTCGTTGTCCCTGGGGTCTCTGTTGGTGTGGAAACTGTGATGTCCAATTGAGCCGTCGTAGGCCCTTCTTGTGAGATAAGGCTGGTTGACAATTGTTTAGTTGATTGATTATCCTGATATGAATCCTCTTTGCAGACTTTCCCTGAAAAATTGGGTTGCGTAGGCAGCATGGGAGATTGCAATCCTGTGAGTGCGGCATTGCTGGAATACAGCGCTGACCCAATGTCTTTTAAAAAATGAAACTTTGTGTAAATCTTGGGCTGGTTGAAGCAAGTAGCGTTGGTGGTGTTATTAGAAGCGCACTGCTTCTTACCCTTACTGAGCTCTTGCTCTTGCTCTGTTACTATTACTTGAGCTTGAGTGCAGTCTTGCTCTTGTTTCCAGCTGATAAGCGCAGGCACTGAGCTGGACTGGGCGTGGGTTTGCTTCTTTTCTCTCCCCCGCCTGAGCTTGGATGGCAATGGCAGCATCTCTTCCCTTATCCTTCCTGATCTCATTCTGCTCTTTCTTTTGATTGGGGGATTTATGGCCCCCCGTCGCTGCTGCTGCTGCTCCTCGCTGCTGCTGTTTGTCAGAGTCTGCTGCTCACTGTCCTGCTCTCTACTGTGTACTGCCACAGAACGTTGATGTAAGGGAGCGTGGCTACCGACCACCACGACAGGAGCAACAGAGGCGGGGAGATAGGTAATTAAGAGGCACTACCACTGGGTCAGCCTCAGCAGGCAGGCAGTGAGGCAGGCTGGATGTAGAAGGTTTGTGTGAAGCTGATAAAGGAAGGAGGGAACGTGAGGTCTAAAAGCCACTGAACCTCAGCTGAGTCTCAGTCTCAGTCTCAGTCGTGCTAGGGTGCAATTTTCCGCCGTTATCCACCCGCTGCTGGGAGCTCGCCGGGGAATGGGCGAACGGGGAACCAGGATCTAGTGATGGCACGACCCCTGTGGTAAATAAAATACATTACCGGGACTTAATTTGATACGGAAACATAATAAAATAGCTCAGTAAAATGAGAGGCAGAATCCGTGGTATCAGAGGTTCGGAATGGGCTTTATTCCAATGAACGATTATAATCGGTTGCTCCAAGTTCCATCACCATGGAGGTTCAGGAAGTGAAGTACATACTTTATTGACAAGAAATGACTTTTATAGTACATACATTACAATGAAGCGAATACAGTAGGCGTAACAATTGATAAGGAAAATGACGATTCATATGCGTAACCGAAAATGGGTGTAATAAGGAGTAAAAAGGAACATAATTGGTTATGATGTCATATATAGGTGGATCTATAAGATAATACTTGGCATAGATGCGTGCGCAGCAGCATGACGTGTGATTGACGTGCAACTAGGGGGTGAAGGGGACTTGACATTTAGCTCTACATGTGGAGACGAAAAGTCTGGGGGGTCAAGTCAACCTAATCCCAAATCATATCTAATATCCTATGTTTAAAGAACTATGTTATCCACAAAAGAAGGACTCTCGGACAGAATCTATTCTATACTGACTGTGCGTGCGTGTACAAGCGTCTAAGTGTCTACACTAAATGCGAGGGGGTAAGAATATTCCATGGTAACAGGACTATGAATTACTTGCATAAAGACAGAGAAGTCGGGCCATTGTTCGGTAGCTGGAAAGAATGTTTACTTAAACTACTAGACAGGAATGCATCGGCTGAGGGGGAAACAGATAACTCGAAGGTGAAATACAGTTCTTGGCAGAGAATAGGCTGATGTCAGGCTTCGTGAGCCGCGCAGAGAATGAGACAAAGTTCATGGTCACAGATGCAGGCTCAGACTGGAGCTTTCAGAGGCAGAAGGCAAGAAGAGTTCGATGACAGAATCAGGGCCTACTTGCCTGGACTGTAAAATGGCATAAGTGAACCATATAAAGCCGGTGGCTTTTCATACTTAGGAATGGAATATCCGGCCTATTCATGGCGGATCTGACAGAGGACATGTTGACGGTGGACGCACATGTGTTTGCGTCTTCATAACTGGAACTGGAGGGAACATACATGTACTTGTAACATGCACATAGAACCGTTGGGGTCCAAGATAGGGGACATAACTGACCAGAAAAATCCATATTTCCACATTCCCTCCTTGTCCCCTACTTGCCCGTCAAGAGATATCAATCTTCATCAATCCATTGATCTGTTCATATAACATCATTTGTTCTTCTTTCTTCTTCCGTGACGAATGAGATCTTGGTGGTGGAATGCACGATGTGGCACACAGACCACAGATCGCTGGTCCACATTGTAGACATAGACAGCAACTGAATAGTATGAGAAGGCCAATACCTAGGAAAGATAGAACTCTCCATCCCCAGGCTGATATCACACTCCAAAACCAACCGGACCAAGTCCAAGTGCCTGGGTTCTGGTGTATCTGGCTTACAATCTTATGAAGGCGAGTTATAGCTTTATATACAGATGGCGAATTTTCTGGTATGAAAATGCAACAGCTTGATCCGATGACCCTACAAGCTCCGCCCCTATCGGCCAGGATGACGTCAAGGACAAGACGATTTTGAAGCACAACAATCCGCATAGCAGACTGCTCTTCTGTTAAATTGCCTAAAGCGGAAATAGTTTCATTCACTACTGCTTCAAGGGTTCTAGTTAATCTACGTATCAGCTTACTATTAGTACCAGTACCTATATAGGGAAAGATGCCTTTATTGAAATCTGTGTATTTTTCCCATGCTGTTTCAGTGTAATCGACAATTGGGAGATCTCTCCGCTCTCTGTTGTGTACTAAATGAATATTTCTATAATAATCAGGAGGAGCTAGGAAAACAGGTGGCAAAAGGAATGCAATGTAGCAGGTACCATCCCAATCTAGAGGTAGATGCATATATGCAGTCTGACCACATATAAAGTAGGAGTGGCGACAAGCTCTAAATGAAGATTTGCCTTGATCACTGAATTCTACTATAGTAGTGCATTTACTATGGCCCATATGTATGGAACCAACTTTTCTTACACACAATTCACCTTTCGCTGGGAATACTGACATGGTTGGTAAAACTAGTTCAACTTCGGATTCGACATTTAGAACCATGAGATTAGGAGTAAAGTTACCTAATCCATATACTTCATTTTCTAGATCAGTTCCTGTTCCTTTGGGGCGACCCTCCTTGTCAGGGTAACAGATTTTGAATAACACTAGGTTCAGATTTCCCCATACCCACTGGTCTTGGTAAACGGCTGTATCTGAGTCTATGGAATTGATTAAACTAAACCATGCTCCACAGGAGCCATTATGTGTAAACGGATGTGGAAAGAAAGGCAGGACTCCTTCATAATTCTGATAGGGAGGGAGCCGGCCACACACCCAACAATTAGTTGCATTACTAGTCTGATGGGAATGATGTAACATACTAATGAAAGTGTTATTGCGCAGCGCAAGTCTATAAGACAATTCATGTGGCGGTAGGTCACTAAAAGAATGTTCAGCAGTAACATTGTAAACATTTCTGGCAATAGGGTAATATATGTGCAACAATATACTTGCAGTAATTATTAAAAGACTTGAGAAAAACAAAATGAATAATGTCACTATGCAGTGACTACGCAGTGATTTACAGTACGCCTGTCGTTTCAACATTTTCCGGGTGTTTTCTCTATTCAGGTCCAAGGGATACATGTCAGAGACAATTCAACCGCTTCACCTTGGAGAGGACTTAAACAATCAAATTGCTCGACTGATTGGGCCTAAGCTTTAGTTTATAGTGTTCAGAGTCACTTTTTTCCACAAAAGGAAGTTTTGAGTCAATGGGTGAAGACACACAAGGTGAGGTATTCACATCTGATTTTAGTCCATGAAATTTCTTGATATGACTTGAATGAATCCATCCCTTTCTGCCTTCGATCTTCACGGCTGTCCTTGTGGTCAGCAGGACCAACTTGGGTGTCTTCCACCTGGGCTCCAGCTGAGTCTTTCGGTCGAAATTCCTCACAAGGACGAGGTCCCCCGGAATTACGTCATGGGGTTTCACCTCAGTGTTGTCGGGAAAGGCTGCAGCTACCTGTGAACGACAAGATTGTAGTGCAGACATCAAGGAAGCCAAGTAATCTGTCAGCATATTACAGTCAATATCAGTTATTTTGCGTGGTATAGGCGTCCCCCACATATTTGGTGGTCTGCCGAAGATCACCTCATACGGGGATAGCCCTGTTCGAGAGTGTGCTACCATTCTTGTGAAAAAGAGTGCAACTGGTAGTGCTACTACCCAGTCGACACCTTTCTCCCTGCATATTTTGGACAATCTAATTTTCAGGGTCTGATTATGTCTTTCTACGAGACCTGCGGCTTCGGGGTGTCGGACACAGTGGAATTTCCACTGATAACCTAACAAAAGTGAAACATGTTTCATTAATTCGGATGAGAACGGCTGGCCGTTATCTGAGTGAACAACACGTGGTAAACCGTATCGTGGGAAGAATTCTCGAACTAACTGTTTGGCAGTAGTCGGGGCAGTGTAATCTGAAACCGGGTATGCCTCCGTCCAGCGGGACAGAGCGCAAACAACTACGAGAACATATTTGAATCCTCGACATCGTTCCATCTGGATATAATCCATCTGGAGGACTTCAAAAGGGTGATTAGGAGGATGAAATCCACCTTGTTCTACGGGAACACTTTTTCCTGGGTTGAACTGGCAACAGATCATACAGGTACGGACCTTTTGTTTGGCTGCTGCTCGTAAATGTTTATTGAACCAAATGTGTTGAATGCTATCTAGCATAGCTTTTTCTCCTAGATGTGCTGGACTATGTATAGTGTTAATTATAACTTGGACCATTGAATCAGGAAGGAACCACACAGACTTTTCCTTCATCATCCATCCTTGGTCCGTTTGGATCCCTCCTAATTCAGTCCATTTCTTTATTTCGTCTGGCGTAGCATGTGTCTGTATGTCAATTACGTCAAAAGTAGGATCTTTAACTGTCATACAATGTGTCGGCATCGGGACTATTGTCTTTGTCATGTCGGATGTTTGGGTTTGAGCAGTCTGTTTAGCTGTTCTGTCGGCTAGATCATTGCCTTGAGAAATGATATCAGTAACCTTCGTATGAGCCTTACATTTCATAATTGATATTGCAGTAGGTAGATGTATTGCATCTAATAAGGCATGAATGAGGGGTCCGTGCTGAATGTGGGCACCGTGGGAAGTTAAATAACCTCTCTCTCGCCACAGCACGCCGAAGTCATGTACAACTCCGAATGCATAACGTGAATCAGTGTATATGTTGACTTTTTTACTTGTGGCTTGAATACAGGCTTGTGTCAAAGCAATAAGCTCTGCGGCTTGAGCTGACAAAGTATTTATACGATTAGTTTCAATGACTTCAGTATCTGTTGTGACTGCGTAAGCAGCCACCAACTCTCCTGTATTTGTTCTCATACATGAACCATCTACATACAATGTCAGGTCTGGGTCTGACAATGGGACATCGGTTAAGTCTTGTCTAGGTTTCGTCGTTATTGTAATAACTTCAATACAGTCATGGGCTAGTGGGTCTGTTCCGGTTACTGGCAAAAGTGTGGCAGGATTCAATGTGTTACAGCGTCTGATTTCTATGTGTGGCTGAAACAATGTAAGTTCGTACCCTGTAAGTCGCGCTATAGTCAAGTGTTGTGTTTGCGTTCTATTTACAAGAACCTCTACTGCATGTGGTACTTGAACTGTCAATGGATGTCCTAACACTATGGCATCGCTTTGTCTGATTGCTAAAGCTGTCGCTGCCACTGATTTTAGGCATGCAGGCAAAGCCTGAGCTACGGGATCTAATGTACTAGAAAAATAAGCACATGGTTTGTGTGCTCCTGCTTGTTCCTGTGTGAGTACTGACAAGGCAGTACCTTCGCGTTCTGTAACAAAGAGTGTAAACTGTTTTCTGTAACATGGCGTTGCTAAAACAGGTGCTTGACATAAAGCTTTCTTTAGGCTTTCAAACGCTTGTGTATGTTCCTGAGTCCAAGGGAGAACAGTCGATGTGGCTGCCTCCTGTGTTGTCAACTGAATGAGTGGTTTTGCTAGAAATGCATATTGAGGGATCCACTGTCTACAGTATGAAGTGAGGCCTATGAAAGCCCGTACTTCCTTTTGTGTCTTGGGTATTGGCATGTTAGCTATTAACTGAATGCGGTCGGGTGTAAGCTGCCTTCCCTCCTTGGACAGCGAGTGTCCAAGATAAATAACTCGCTGGACACAGAATTGCAGCTTAGAAGGGGACACCTTGTGCCCCTTTTCGGCTAGAAATTGTAAAACTGTCAGTGATGCTTTTTCACATTCCGGTTCACTTCTCGCGGTGATCAACAGATCATCGACGTATTGAAGCAGAGCAGTGTTAACTGGCATGTGGATACTGTCAAGTTCTCGTTTCAGTGCTTGGCTATAGATGCTGGGGCTTTCTGTAAATCCTTGAGGTGCGCGTGAGAATTTAAAGCTACGTCCATTTAAACTAAATCCGAACAAATATTGGCTTTCCGGATCTATTGGGACGCTGAAAAAGGCATTCTTGAGATCGATTACAGTAAAGAATGTCGCTTCGGAATCAATAGCTGTCAGTAATGACGAGATATCTGGGACCACAGGAAATTGTGGCACAATGCATTTGTTTAATTCGCGCAGATCAATAACCAATCGATATACTGGCGGGGCCTTTGGATCTGTTCGTTTAAGAATCGGAATTATTGGTGAATTACATATGTTGGAGTCGGTTTCTACAACTACTCCTTGGGCAATGAGCTCGTCAATGATTTGTAGTAAAGCCACTACAGCATCTGGTGGTAACTTGTATTGTCGCATTCGTGGTAGCACCACTCCTGCCTTTAATGTGACTCGATATGGTGTAATATTCATGCATCCAACATCAGTAGGGCCTTGTGCCCATAGATTTGTAGGTAAAGTCTGCAGTCGGGGATCCATGTCTCTAGACACATAATGACCTTTAAAATCACGTAAAAACAACCTTACTCCTTCCGGAGAACAACATATTATGGCTCCTAGAGCTTTCAGTGTTTTTATTCCTAACAGATTTTCTGGACATGATTTAGTAAGTAATAAATCTGTAGTTCGGGTCAAAGGTCCTATCGTAAGTGGGAGAGGTTGTGACACTTCATTAACAATAGGTTTTCCTGAAAAACCAAGGGAAATATTCTGTGAGCCTGAGAGGGGTGCCCCTGGAACTTCACTACGTTTTATGGTCGTTCGACTTGCCCCTGTATCGAGTAAAAATTTTCTGTCTTGGCCTAACAATTCACTATGTACATAAGGTCCTTCTTGATCTACAGGGATCTCGATAAGGGGTAAGTCAACTTCCCTCTCTAGGCTGGTTCATGAGTATCGTTGATAATCAGGATAGTCATACTGTGCGGTCTGGTACAGTTGTCGTGTCGTGGTTTGTGTGGCAGCAACGGGCAGCGCTGGTGCAGCTGGCACAAACTGTATAGACTGTTGTGAAGCTGGCATGGACTGTGCATGCTGCGGAGCTCCTTGTTCATTCTGGTCCTGTCTAGGTGGCCGTGGTCTTTCTTGTGTCTTACCTATGGTGATATTATGTTTCAAAACTGGACAATCGTGTACGTAATGACCTGGCTTTTTACAATAATTGCATGTCCCTTTTACAGGTCCTGCTGAATCACCGGAATGTGTCATACCCTTTTTATGTCCTTCAGCTGGAACTGTCTGAGAAACTAGCATTTTCATTTTCGTGTCTTTCATGCGTCTGTGTTCATGTTCTTGTTCCTCTCTAATTCTATTGTGATGGTACTGTAACATTTGTAACATTTGTGATGGAGTGTTACCTTGCCAGGTACTCTCGAATTTTAATACTCTATTCTTTACTTGGGGCAGGGCATTTTCTACTAATTTTGTTACAAACAGATGTGGGTATGATTCGCTACTTGCTTTTATGCCACTATTTATACCAAAACATTTTTCAAATCGGGCATAGTAATCACTAGTGTCTTCATCTTGCTTCTGTTTACAGGCTGAAATTGTACCCCAATCTTCCTTTTTCGTAGTTAGTAAACGTGGCAGTACCTGTACTAATAAACCTGGTAGTGCTTTAGTTTTATCCCCGAGTCCTGCTCCTGCAGTTCGGGCCTTTTCTTCTGCTTCTAATACTGACCATTCTATCTTTTGGTCTCCTACCTCCCACTCTTTTTCCCTGAGTTTCTCATAAATGCCAGCAGGCATTAATACCTTTAATATTGTCATAATGTCGGGATAGGTATACTCTCCCATGAGTAACATGTCTTTAATTTCTCGGTGAAAACCCGCTGGGTCTTTGTCATGACTGGGTACCACTTTCTTCATTTCTAACAATTCTATTTTTGATATGGGCGTATATACAAATACGCGCTTAAACTCGTTGTCCTCGCCCTTTATTGGGTGCACTTCTCGTAAGGGATTCTGTCTATCCATGTAATACGTGGTTCTTTCCTTGATGGGCAGTGAGACATGTTCTGGGCATATAAAAAGAATGTACTGCTTTCTTGATTCTAGTATTTCTTTAATTAGCTTAGTACCTGAACCTCTCCATCTATTCGTGAGTAATTCGGTCAATATATCAGATAAGGGACCAGGATCTGAATGTTGGCTTTTATATAGTATAAGAAGTTGTTGAATCATATAAATCCCAGCTAAACGCTGTTCATCTGGGGTGAGATTCAAAAATGCGCGTGCTACTGTATCATCACTATATTTTCCGGGACTGTCAACCCAATGGACAGCTGACCTGGCTAATTCTTGTTCATCCATAGAATCGAGGAAATGATAACCCCTTCGTTCTCGGAGTAATTTATCTGCTGCTTGGAATGAATGCTCGTTAGACCTTATATTTATTATTGGTGTTTGAAATTTCCTGTTATTTTCTAGACACATCGGACGTATCGGATCAGTAAGACGTCTAGTACTATTACAAGATCTTCTTCTACCTACATAGGCTATAGTTTCTGACTGTCCTGTGGGCAGTCCTGATGCTTCTTCCTCGCTTTGTTCGAACTCGTCTACCGCTAATCTTTCTTCGTGTAGGCGTTCTATTTCTTTACGGATCTTTCGGCACATGGCTATTATACAATTTTGTTTATCATGTCTACCTTCTGATATATTCTGGCTCCACCTGGTAAGAATTTGCATTGCTTCCGGGTCTACCCCCGGTCGGTCTTCATTTCTGATCACACAATTTATGAGGAAACGTAACAGTTCCCCCTGTATCTCCACTTTCTGGTATTCCATAGCTCTGTTAATACATTCTGGATCTCGCCCTGTTTGGACAAAATGGTATATTTTATCTAGATGCGCAGTCATTCCTGGTAATTTCCCTAAATACACTGCGGCTCGTCTGATACGTAATGATGCTAGGGTCATTTCGTCCTCTTTTCCGGGCACAGGGTCATATCTACAATCTATAAGAAGTTCCTTAAGCGTACGGGCATTTATGAGTTTGGGTGTACGTGAATGTCCTGACTCTTGAAAAGTAAGTTTATTTATTCTGGGTGGCGTAGAAAAAATGTTACTAGCACCTCCCGTAGCCCCATCTGGGGTGTCGGGTGTGAAAGGATTCGTTGAACGTGACACAGCAACTATAGGTGTGGACACAGCTATAGAAGCAGCTGTAGGAACAGATGTAGAAACAGATGTGCTTGTCGGAACTCGTTGCTGTAGAGATACGGGTACCGGATCTTGGCGTTGAACCTCCCTGACAGGCGGTCTATGTGGGGCGGAATTAGCATACTCGGAAGCTGCGTCATCTAAATATGAGGAAAGAAAAACATCTTCTGCGGTTCTAGGATGCCCCTTAGGATGTACCTTTATTGGAAATAATGGGGTTGGCAAGTCTTTCGGTATCTCTGGAGTAGCCTTAGGTAATCCTTCGGCCAGAAGGGGATACATACCATTCATAAGGGCATTTCTTTGTCTGTCTACTTGTTCTGATTTCACTCGGATACCTTCCTCAATTAATAGATTTTCTCGAACTTTATTGGAATTCTCTTTACTCTTCTCCTCCTGTCTACGTGCTTTTTCTGTACGTCTATGAGATTCTTTACGCCATAACTCAACGGCATCTTTCTGTGATTGTCTAGCTTTCTTTTTCCATAACTCTTCCTCGACTTTCATGATGCACTCTGCATCCCAGGTTCCCGCTGTGGGCCACCTCTGACTTTCTGGTAATTCCTTGGTGTAGTCTACCCATAAATCAAGAAATAATATAGCGTCTAAGCCATGTTTGTGATACATGAAGTACCCTGGAGTGTCCCTAGGAGGAATAGGAACGGCTTCTTCGAGTACCCCTTTTCTTGTAGTGATCTGTCTTAGTTTCGAAAAGAGCGGCATATTGAGAACTGATCTGATACTTAATCTTGAACACACTTAGTACAAAAGCACAATAATGAACAACCATTCATACCACAATATGCAGGACGTTTAACACATTAAACATTAAACATTAAACTTTTTTTTTTAACCTTTAAAATAACCGACAATGATGATCGTCTGCATAACTAATCACCAAGCATAATTCTTTGACAATAACTAGATACTTCGGAATACTTGATATACTGCTAAACAGTACATATACACTGCTAAAACAGTGCAGACCGGATTTGTGTACCCAAACCCGTCTTGACCGGCACAACCTATGTGCACGTCAGAAATGCCTCCCCAGCAATGGTACTCACCGGGTAGCTTCGGAAACGGAAGGCCTCGGAAACTGGACTTGGACCGGACTGGACTCGACTCGACTCGTCGGAAACTGGACTCGACTTCGAACTGGTGGGCCTCTGTATACCTCGGATCTTGCTCTCTCAGCTAGGCTCTGGTCGGGATACTTCGCACTTCTCACCGCCTCGTCTGGGTGTTGATCGCAGCCTCAGTCGCCCCCGCTTGACCGGAGGGAGATACAGGAAATCCTGCTGGTACGCGTTATTGTCCGTCCAGCTGTGGCAGGAGACCGGGCCTGCAACTCACCGCCGGCGCGTGAGATGAGAAAGTGTCCCTGTTCGGGCGCCATTCATGTGGTAAATAAAATACATTACCGGGACTTAATTTGATACGGAAACATAATAAAATAGCTCAGTAAAATGAGAGGCAGAATCCGTGGTATCAGAGGTTCGGAATGGGCTTTATTCCAATGAACGATTATAATCGGTTGCTCCAAGTTCCATCACCACGGAGGTTCAGGAAGTGAAGTACATACTTTATTGACAAGAAATGACTTTTATAGTACATACATTACAATGAAGCGAATACAGTAGGCGTAACAATTGATAAGGAAAATGACGATTCATATGCGTAACCGAAAATGGGTGTAATAAGGAGTAAAAAGGAACATAATTGGTTATGATGTCATATATAGGTGGATCTATAAGATAATACTTGGCATAGATGCGTGCGCAGCAGCATGACGTGTGATTGACGTGCAACTAGGGGGTGAAGGGGACTTGACATTTAGCTCTACATGTGGAGACGAAAAGTCTGGAGGGTCAAGTCAACCTAATCCCAAATCATATCTAATATCCTATGTTTAAAGAACTATGTTATCCACAAAAGAAGGACTCTCGGACAGAATCTATTCTATACTGACTGTGCGTGCGTGTACAAGCGTCTAAGTGTCTACACTAAATGCGAGGGGGTAAGAATATTCCATGGTAACAGGACTATGAATTACTTGCATAAAGACAGAGAAGTCGGGCCATTGTTCGGTAGCTGGAAAGAATGTTTACTTAAACTACTAGACAGGAATGCATCGGCTGAGGGGGAAACAGATAACTCGAAGGTGAAATACAGTTCTTGGCAGAGAATAGGCTGATGTCAGGCTTCGTGAGCCGCGCAGAGAATGAGACAAAGTTCATGGTCACAGATGCAGGCTCAGACTGGAGCTTTCAGAGGCAGAAGGCAAGAAGAGTTCGATGACAGAATCAGGGCCTACTTGCCTGGACTGTAAAATGGCATAAGTGAACCATATAAAGCCGGTGGCTTTTCATACTTAGGAATGGAATATCCGGCCTATTCATGGCGGATCTGACAGAGGACATGTTGACGGTGGACGCACATGTGTTTGCGTCTTCATAACTGGAACTGGAGGGAACATACATGTACTTGTAACATGCACATAGAACCGTTGGGGTCCAAGATAGGGGACATAACTGACCAGAAAAATCCATATTTCCACACCCCCCTGGCTTCCCCAAGTTACCCCCGGGCCCCTCCGGTTCCTCAAATTAGCGTTTAGAGTTTTTTAAAAATTTGCGGTTTGCAGACTCGGGGGCTAAACTCACCTGGGCTGTAGGACCGTAGGGCTGGCTGGAAGCGGAAGCTCCGGTTTGCTGGTTAAGCAAGTTCTGCTGTTTTCCGCTGTTTTCCGCCGCAAAATTACCGGGAGCGGGAGACCCAAACTCCCAGGCGCCCCCAAAGCTCATGCGGCGTCTCGATAGACTTCAGTAGCGGAGGCGGCAAACGAAGTGAGGAGTAGGGAACACAGGCACATACACAGACACAGGGGGTACAGGGCTGCACAAGACCGCCGAGCGGCCCCCGCCTCCACGCCGTGAACAGAGGTCCACAACAAACCGCTGCTGAGCCTGCTCGTGAGTACTCCCCCTGCAGCCTCCCCCAGCCTCACCTCTCTTCTTGCCTGCAGCCCGTTTGCCACCCTGCTGGTCGTCTTCACTCGACCCGCAGTGGGGAGTGATCAGCGGGGGGCTGAGGCTAGGGCTGGCACCGAGGCTGGTGGAATAGGGGAAGAAAAGCAGGGAAGACGGGTGAGTAGTCGGCAAAGGCAGAGGCGAAGCAGCTTTGGCGTCCTGTGTCCCGCTCGCAGCGCGTCCTGCCGCCGCCTCCTCCTCCTGCTGCTGCTGCAGCTACGATCAAAGCGAAAATGCGGCCTGGAATTCACGGAATCGTCTCTACTGGCAATAGTTAGTGATGTGGTTTGGAGTAGTGAGTTTTCTTTTAAATGTAGTTCATAATTTCCTGGGTCCACTGTATCTTTTTATTGTTCATTCAAAGATGCTGGTGTCTTGCCTGGGGCGACCTTGGTAGGCACAGTCGAGTTAGGGTCACTGAAAGGCCACTGCTGTTGCTGGTGACACATGCGCATTTCACCCGGAGGCCTTCACCATAGAATCATCTTGTCAAATAGGGATGTCAGCCATTTTGTGGCCACTTCAAATGGTCAACTTAAGCAAAGAAACACAAAAACTTAATGCATAGAAATGACTAATATAATGTTATCCCCTTACTAATACCCATATGTGTATGTATTTATCTAGCAGAAGCAACACTTAATGCAGGTTATTCTCGCATTTATAAAGCGCAAATCACAATTACATCACGGAAGCAACATATAACATGTAATATTCTAATTGTTTTCCGTTAATATGCGTACAAGATTTAGTTTACGTATTAATTAGGCCATGCCAATGCAATTCCCACGTGTATTCTTTATGTTAGTACGGTTGGTAAGTCTCCACAGCAAACCAATTAGTACAATTACTATTAGTTAATGAATCTTATTAATGTAAACATGCAAAATGGAAAGGGTATATCTTTTTCTAAATTTAAGCCCGCTCCAGCAATCCCCCCTTTGGTGATTTTATCACCACAACAACACTAAAGTTCTTTACCCCTTTTAATCAAAATGTTTTCTTGCTCTTATTCATAATTCAGTTTCTTCTTCTTCTCTTTTTACTGTTTTATACATACTTTCTTTCCACTCTTCTAATGTTATCTCTTCTAAATCTCTATCTAGATCCTTTTCTTTTCTTTTTAGTTTTTCTCTTTTTATTTTACTCTTTGTTTTCTTGTTTTTACAACACATACAACCTAATCTTAATATTAATAATATGGAAATCACACATGTTAATTGAAATAATATTTTACCTATAAATGTACTACCTATTTTAACTAAGAAATTCTTAATAGCAGCTATTTTCTTACCAATCCTTTCCCAAACACATTCAACCTCCAGTGGTGCAATTTCGTCATGCAATTCTGTAATATTCTTAATATAAATTTTCAGATCTTTGCTTTCGTCTGGAATGTAAGTGCAACAATGTTGAACTTTCAGCATTCCACAGACTCCACCCTCTTTTGCCAATAATATATCAAGGGCAAGTCGATTTTGCATCACCATAGCGCGCATGGCAACCATTTCAGTATCTACTAATATAAATCCTCCAGCGGTGCTTGTTGACAAGCGATCCACTACTGTTGATAATTTTCTAATTTTGTCTGCATTCAAAGATATTCCCACTGCTGGTATCAATGCTCCAAAGATATCACCTATAATCTCTGTCCAGGATTCTCTTTTACTACGTACTAAATGATTACCTAAACTATGTTCACCATCTTCTCCTCTGTCCATGTGAAAGATTTTGGGAAAAACCAGGCCTACGTAACATGTGCCATACCAATGGTCTGGCAAACGATAATATGCCCTGTTCCCACAGATAAAATATAGTCCAGGGAAAACTGGATCTCTTCCACCTTTAAATCCCCATCCACCCATGATTCGGTATGTATCATGGCACTCACTATTACCTACAAAATAATTATCATAAGCAGTTTGATTCCTTCTAATACACAATTTCCCTTTCTGGGGCATATCTAAAGCTATAGTTGGACTAGCTTCACCCTTCAAATGTTTTTCTTTTTCTATATCCCAGACTGTTTTCTCCTCCTTTCCTTCTGAAGCTTTTCTTTGCGTTTTCAATCTCCTTTCTTCGACTATGTCTAAGAATGTCTTTTCCTCTTTCTTCAAACTGCAAGTCAAATTGTTTCTAAAAATATATTCTAATGTTAGTTCTTTAGTTTCTAAGAAAAATTCACCTAATACCTTAGCAGGTTTCACCTTGTTTAGCTTGTTAATGGAAGGCACTTGTGCAAAAATGTTATCTACATCTGAAAAATAGTATTCTAATCTACTTGTCTGATAAAATAAGCTAGCTATTACACTACATGTTATTCCATACATTACTGGAAGATGATGATAAGTCACTCCCTCTGAAACAGATGCAGGTAACTGCATGCATACATAGCAGTCCCTTACGTCCATGGTTTTTACATATTCATACAATAACTTTGAAAACACATTATTTGAAAAATCATTAATAGACCTATCTTTATGCAAATAATTATTATCTATTCTAGTCGGAACTACCTTTTGAATCTTCCCTACATTAGTAATGTTTTCATTGTGTCCTTCTATTGTATCTATAGTAACCTTAAAAGAAATAAGTAGAGCAAGTATACTCCACAGAAGCATTATTAATCCTGTACAACAACAACACATTTTACACCATCTTTTCATGAATGTACATCTACTTATGCTACTATCTGTGTTAGCCATCTTGTTAAAATTGGACTGTGTCTTTTGACTTAGCCTCTTTCACTTTCACAACTAGTTTTCTATCCTTAAGGCTCTAAGCCCCTACTTGGTTCTACCAGTATTTATCTTTTGACTCAAATTATTCCTTTATTAGTAGTTTTTATATTTTCTCAGTTTGGCATTTCATCGTTCTTCACTTCCTTCTGGTCATCCAAATACAGAATGTCCTGATCATCCATTTCTTCCTCTCCGATGTCGGATAAGATAACTCTCAGGATTCATGTTTCTTCTTCTTCTTCAACCACTTTCAGTAAAGCCTCCTCTGAATTTCCTTGACTATCTGCCTCTTCTTCTTTTTCAGGCAGCGCCACATATGTCCATTCCGGTGACTTATACTTCAGGTTAGGTTTCCTTGTTCTTTTGTTTTCTTTATTTTCGGTTGTTTCTTCTCCTTTTAATTTTTCCTGGCTTGTCACTTCATTCACCTGTTCAGCTCTTGGTGAATTCACTTGTGTCAGCCGATATCTCAATCTCCTTATTTTGTTTGGCCACACCTCATCCTTCTTAACTCTCTTCAGTTTATCTTCTTTATTATTCTTTTTTTCTCTCCAAGCTCTTTTCCTTAGTACTCGACCTTCAGGTATTTCATTTTCGCTTTCTTCAGATTCAGTTACAACTTGCTTTTTCTTTTCGTCAGCTTCTTTTCCACCACTTGTTTTGTTTTCCTTACTTCTGTCCCTCCTTGGGTCTCCGACACGTAATCTTCCTGCTGTCTACTTGTCCCTTCACCTAACTGGGTGATGCAGTTCCCTACACCTCCTCGTCGGGGGTCTTCTGCAGAAATCTGTCCCTCTCTCTCTGTACCTGTCCCTTGTTCACTTGAATCGATTATTTCAGGTGGAATTTCTCTCAGCTTTTCATCAAAAGCTTCTTTCTCCTGAATTTCTTTTACTGTCTCTTCATTGTCTTTTCCTTTCTTCTTTCTGTGTTCTTTTCTAGGACCTTGTGTTCCTTGTTCGTTTTCTGAATCTGAACTGGTATCAGAAATCTGCAATCTTCTTCTCAGAGAGATACTTCTGGGGACCAAATTTTGATTTGGTTCTGTTTCCCCCCTTTCAGAGATTTCTTGTGTTTTTGGCTCTTCGTTAATACTTTTTTTCTTTGCTGTCCACTGGATTTGGTATCCTCAAAGTATGACTGGCATGGATCCAGTTTTTCAATCCAGCACACTTCACAGCTGTTGTCGTGGTCATAATGACTTGTCTTGGTTTTCCCCACCTTGGAACCAAACAGTTTCTTCTTCTGTGGACTTTTATCCTTACCCAATCTCCTGGGCTCAGATCATGAGCTGGTTTTCTTTCAAGGGTGGTGGCATCCGCTCCAACCTGATGAAACACAGAATGAACTGCGTCAGCCAGGCCTTTACAGTATTCCAACACCATGTCATCAGTTATTGTCATCAGCTTGTTGACTGGAATGAAAACATGCCTCATTGCGCGTCCCATGATTATTTCATGAGGACTTAACCCTGTAGTTCTGTCTGGTATTGCTCGGATTGTCATTAGCACTAGAGGCAAGACATCAGGCCATTTCATACCTGTGGCTAAACACATTTTCCCAATCCTGTTTTTGATTGTACCATTCATCTGTTCAACCACACCAGAAGCCTCTGGTCTGTAGGCATAATGTAATTTTTGTTGTACATTCAATGCTTCACTAATCAATTTTACAATCTCATTGTGGAAATGTCCTCTGTCTGATTCAAGGGTCACTTGGAACCCGAACCTGGGGATGAACTCTCTCAATAGTAGCTTTGCCACTGTCATCCCATCATTTCTTCTGGTTGGAAATGCTTCTACCCACCCGGAAAATAGGCAGACTATGACTAGAACATATCTCAATCTGTTACAAGGAGGCATCTCAATAAAATCCACCTGCATTCTAGTGAAAGGCCCTCCTTCTCGGCCTATTGTTCCTAGACTCACCACTGTCTTCCTTCCAGGATTGTATTGCTGACATATTAGGCATCTTTGACATAGACTTTCTGCTACAAGTCTAAACTTAGGGTTGTACCAGGTCTGCTTATAAGACCTAATCATAGCATCTCTCCCTACATGTCCCTGGCCATGATACATCCGTGCCATGGTAGACAGCATGCTATCAGGCATAACTGGTCTTCCATCTCGATAGACCCATACCCGGTCCTTTTCTCTTGGTGCACACCCTGCTTTTATCCATTGTTTCATTTCCTCATCTCCTGACTCTTCCTGCAGTTCTCACTTCTTCCCAAGTTCCCACAATGTTAGTAAACATTACTGAGCAAGAAGACATTTCTCTTTCCTTGGCCCGATTGGTTGAATTCTGATTTTGTGCACAATACTGTGCCATATCATTGGCGTACCTATTTCCGGCAGTGATATAATCATTACCTTGACTATGTGCAGCACATTTCACCACAGCCAATTGTCTAGGCAGCTGTATCGCCTCAATCAATTTTCCAACCACTTCAGCATTCTTAATAGGGGTTCCACTTGAGGGCAGGAAACCTCTTTGTAGCCAAAATTCGCCAAAATCATGGACAACCCCAAAGCCATACTGGCTGTCAGTTATCACAGTCACTCTCACATTCTTCCCGATCTTGCACGCTTTTGTTAAAGCAACAAGTTCAGCTACTTGGGCTGACCTTACTCCTTTCAGGTAAGATGCTTCCATTACTGCTGCAACCGTGCATACTGCATATGCTGCACTTAGCACTCCCTCATCTGTTCTCAAACATGACCCAGCAACGAACAACACAAAATCACTTTCTGGCAAAGGTACATCTTTTATGTCTTGTTGTGGCTTTGTGCAGTACTCAAGTACATCCAAACAATCATGATCTGCTTCATCTCTCACTTCTACATTCTCAGCATCTGGTAACAATGTCGCAGGATTCACATTCAAACATCTCGCAAGGCTCACATTTGTTGCACCTAATATGACCTTTTCATACTTAGTCAGCCGACTGTGTGTCATATACTGAGTATGACTCCTTGTTAAAAGAATCGCCACATCATGAGGTACAAACACTCTCAATGGATATTCCATCACGATTCCTTCACTCTGCTCCAAGCTTCGACATGTTGCAGCCACTGCCTTCAAAGACCCAGGTAAAGCTGCAGCCACTGGGTCAAGCATTGATGAAAAGTATGCAATTGGTCTCCTCAACATTCCATGTTTCTGGATCAACACAGAAAGTGCACATCCATTTCTCTCACTGCAATACAACTCAAACTCCTTCTCATAATCAGGCATACCTAGTGCTGGTGCTTCACACAACCCTTCTTTTAATCGTTTGAATGCTGCCAATTCTTCCTTGTTCAATTCAAGGGGATCTTTTACATTGCTTCTGGTCAAACGCACCAATGGTTTTGCGATCAGGGAAAAACTACGAATCCACTGACGGCAATACCCTACCATTCCCAGAAACATTCTCACCACTCTTTGAGTCATGGGAGCTCTCATTCCTTTTATGATTCTGATCCTGTCTCTCGTTATTTTCCTTAGTCCTTTTTCAATTTTATGTCCCAAGTATTGTACTTCTTTCTTACAAAACTGCAATTTTGCTGGTGATATTTTCAATCCTCCATCTGCCAAATGATTCAGTAGTGCTATGGTGTCTACCTCACAAGCTTCACGTGTTTTCGATGCTACCAATAGGTCATCGATATATTGCACTAGTACTGAGCTTTCAGGCATTTGCAGACTTTCCAGTGACTTCTTCAACAATTGATTAAATATTGAGGGGCTTTCTGTATACCCCTGTGGGATTCGGCACCATGCCAAAATCCGCTCTCCAAACCGAAATGCTAAAATTTGCTGACTGTCATTATGTAATGGGATAGAAAAGAAAGCATGGCATAGATCAATTACTGTATACCATTCCGCATCATGGGGAATCTGGTACAAAATCACTGGTGGATTTGGCACAATAGGACAACATGACACAACAATTTTGTTTACCTTTCTCAAATCCTGTACTATCCTGAATTTTCCATTTGGCTTTTTCAATCCCATTATTGGTGAATTACATGGGCTACTCATTATTTCTCTCAAAATTCCTTGCTTAATCATTTTCTCAATTATCGGAGTTACTCCTTCAATTATCTCAGGTGTCAATTTATATTGAAGGGCATTTGGATAGTTTATTCCTTCCTTTACAGTTATTTTCACTGGATCTATATTTCTCTTTAGTCCTACATCTTCTCCGGTAAAATCCCATACTTCCACTTTCACAGACTGCTTCAATTCTTTAGGCATTTCATCAGGGTTAAATACTGCAAATGTTTCAGTAACTTCACTTTCTCTGTTAGCTATGGTCATTTTATACAATACATCTTCATCTGGTGTTTCAAATGCTATTCCATCTGGAGTACAGAATATGGTGCAATTCATTTTGCACAACAGGTCCCTACCTAATAAATTCACTGGACTGGTGTCACACACAACAAAGCAGTGCATCTCTGAAAATTTCCCTATACTAACCTTTACTGGTTCTGTCAAATATGTCTTTATCTGTCTGTTGAATACACCAACTACTTGGATTGTTTCATCCGAAAGAGGAAGATTCTTAACATCAGCTGATCTAACAGTTGATCGAGTAGCACCAGTATCCACTAGAAAAGCGATATTTTCATTATTAACCTTCCCATCTACAAATGGTCCTGTCTGGTCTACTTCTAGAGTTGCGCGAAGTACGCACTCTTCTTCCTCCCTTCGGCACCGTCAATAGCTTTCTTCTGATTCACTCTCATCGCGTTGCAGCCAATACTGCGAAACAGCGCGAGCGCGTGGCGGCTTATTTAATTGTTCTTCATTGTAGAATCCTGATTCATTACTATACTTCTGTGTGTTTCTGCTCTGCGGGAGAGGTGGTTTTGGCACCTGATTCTGTGAGGTACCCACCTGCTGCTGTTGCTGCAGTTGACCACTCACCTCATTCTGCACCTGTGGATTCAATGACGGATTTTCATTATTAGTATTCGGAGGGAATTTACATTCGGATTTCCAATGCCCTAACCGCCCGCGATTATGGCATGGGAACTTCTTTTTAGCTTCTTCTATATTACCTTTCCCTTTTCCTGGGCCGAATCTTCGTTTAGTTCCTGGGTTATTTGCTTGTTCTACTAACTGAGCTTCCTGCCTTTCAGCTACCTTCACCTGTGCCCACATTGCCTTTTCTTTTAATTTTCGCTGTTTGGCCTCAATTTCATCACTAAAATATTTAGCATGTCTCAAAACTTCATCTATTTTCTTATTTTGCCAATCTACCGTATGTTGTTTTATCATATCACCAATGTCCGGACGTAAACCATATACAAATCTGTATACGAAATGACTCAAATCCTTATCACTCAGGTTCTCATCTCCACTGAATTGTTTAAAGGCCAAGATTACCCTCTCATAGTATGCATGTACTGACTCCTTACTTTCTTGATGTGTTCGGTCAATTTTTACCCAATCTGTCTCTTTGGGGGGTACCTTATTTTTCAAAAATACAATAACCTGTTCATATTTCTTCATTACCTCTTGGTCGGGAGCTCCTGTTTTAGGATCCCTAGGGTATTCCTGATTTGGCCAGTTAATCTTAAGCTTGTATTCTGTCCACAAGTCTGCTGGCACTATTATGTCAAAGCGGCTATTCAGATCTATCCATAATACTTTGGATAATTTAACAAATCTGTCTACTTGCCGATACCACTCGACAGGCTTTTCGCACAGTCGAGGGAAGTCATTCGTAAAAGACAAAATGTCCTGTCTTGTCCAGGGGACATGTACATATCCTCCTCCTGGAATCTCTCTCATAGGGTATTCAGCTCCTACCTTTTCTTTCTCTCTAACAGGGAATGCTGTAACTGTCTTGTCTGGGGCATTGTCTCGTTTTCGATACCACCTGATTTTCCATTTGTCCACGTCTCCCCATTTTCTCAATAAAATGATTATGTCCTTAATCTGACCTTTTCGTCCTGTGGTATTCATGTTTTCAATATCTTTTTCAGTAAAATCTACTCTATAGAGTTTTTGTAAAACCTTTACCTTGTCAAAATCTATACCCATCACATTTGCCATTTCCTCTAACCTCTCATGTAGGTTTTTCGCTCTCCATGTCACGCTTTTGCACAAGAATAGTAGTTCTTCATCCTGGTAATTTTTCAATTTTTCTATGGGAATAGTCCCTACGATTAATTCTTCCAATACCATCCGCAACTTGGCTACATCAATTGACTGGGATTCCTTGTCTTGTTTCTGCAACCCTTTTAACCATTCACTTAGTTCTTCCACAGAAGGTCCTACTGGGTTTTCTGTGCTTCCTTGTTCTGGATTTCTCTGGGGTTCCAACAAGGTTTCTCTTGTCATTCTACTCTTTTCAGCATAATTCTGAATATTAAATGGATTATTTAAAACACTTGGTTCAACCATATTTACTGTCGGTCCCCATGGATTCTCATTTTGACTCCGTTCTGTACTCTCAACTAAATTATGGTTCTTGTAAGGTACCATCAAGCAATGTTCGCTATCCTTTTGCTTCTCAAATATGGGCATTACTGGACCTATGGTCACTGGAACTGTTACAGCTTCTAGATATTTAGTCAGTTCTCTTATTTTCTCTGTTAATTCTAGAGTAGCTTTGGCCAATTCAGCTGAATTTTCATTATCTACTCTGTTCTCTGACTTCCTTTCTACTTTTCTAAAGGAATTTCTCTTTTATAAATCTGGTGACATAGCCTCAGTCTGGATAATTCGTAATGTCTCTCTCATTGGGGCGTTTGGTGTCAACATTTCTGGTGCTGGTCGGTAAGGTGGTGGATTTTTAAAAAACACATCATCCAGCACATCATCATCTGATTCATTTGCTCCATAACTTCTTGATTCCACATTATTCCGTTTTTTCACACATTTTCTTCCTTCATTCTCTCCTACCGCTCTTACAGGAAACATACCCTCAGTCATACTTGCATTCCGCCACCTTTTCATTCGATCATCATGCGTTTCATGTCCATATGATCTACCAAATAGATATCTATATCCTCTGCCATTTCTTTGTCTTTCTCCTTCATGCATCTCATCTTCCCATTCCGTCAATGCCTCAAATTGTGTCGGTCTAGGTCTTGGTTCTAAATACATCATTTTCTCCCGTAGATTTCTTAAAACTGCCAAATTAAAGGAACCATGTTCTGGAAATGCCAGGACTCCATCGTCCTTGGTATATTTTACCCAATTGTCTAACCAAATACAAGTATGATATCCATATTTCGCAATCATCAAAGATGCAGGGTTTTCGGTGGAGGAAGTAATTGTCCTTCCCTAGTTTTGACCTGTTTGTCTTTCTTAAACCACTTCTTAATTCTACCAACCCACGACTTCTTCTCTTTGTCTGGCGGCTGGTAATACATTTTCTTGATTTCTGTGTATCGCTAGTCTCTTTTACAACTGTACCGTTATTCTGTCCACTCACAGCACGACTCACACTAACGCACCAATCAGGAGCGTCTGCGTCACTCTGTACTTTTCCCTGTAACCGTGACAGTCCTCAAATCCCAGCGCGACTTACACTAACGCACCAATGGGGAGCGTTTACGTCACCCTGTATCTCTCCACTCCTAGCGCAGCTTCGCACTAACGCACCAATCAGGAGCGTCTTACAGTTCTGACCGACTGTCCAATCCCAGCGCGGTCGTTCTGATGTCAGCAGCCGCTGCGGCAGTTCTCGCTCCTGTCTACCCCTCCTTTACAAACCCGGTAGGTTTTTGTTTCAATTTCTACACTATCTGTTAGTTACAACATAAAAACATCTCCATTGTCCGCTTCGCTAACCAAAGAATAGCAATAGACCTTTCTCACGAGAATCCCGTCTTTCCCGAGAGCAGCGCTTACCTCTGCCCTACTACGGAATCGTTACTTCCGTTGATAAAGTAGCGCATCCCTCTACCTTACCCTTCTAACAAGCATCAGCTAACCGTTTCTCTAGTATTTAAGACACATAGTTGGAGACCCAATGCTCCTGAGAAATAAAACCAGAGTTTCACAATTAACCCAAATGCTATTTCGTGCACGCACTTTCACACAAGAAAATGTAGTACATTCGCACAGAATCCTGTCTTTCCCGAGGACAGCGAACAGTCTGTCCTACTACAGAATTATGACATATGTTAACAAAGCAGCGCTTCCCTCTACTTTGTCCTTCTAGCAAGCTTAGAGAATACCCACTCCCTTTCCAGTGATAAGCGTTATCGGAATGCCAGTTGGACCCCTGGTACCTAAGACCAGAATTTCACAGGTAACCTTCGCTATCATACACACTTCTCTCACACAGAAAAATCTCTAATGGCAACACACGACGATGTCACCGAATTGAACCCAAACAATACGCCGTGCAACTTCAATCGTTACACGTTTTTCCCTGTGTACCTACAGGGCAACAACAATTCCGTCTTTCCCGAGAACAGCGCTTACCTCTGCTCTACTTCGGAACTGTTGCAAAACTTCCGACTCCCTACATCTCAGAAGCCGTGCAAACAACATAAAACTCAACGCGACTCAACATAGAGTGTTAGTACATATACCAATATCAATCAATAATCAATAAGCTATTTACAAGCAATAATCACCAACCCAAACAGTAGTAAACCATATCTCTGCTACCAGGAAAAACTGCTGCAGCTCGGAATGCAAAATTCCCTCCCTTCGTCACAGATCATAGATCACACATACACACTCAATCACTACACTCGCTGGTAGGGCCCATAACACCAACATTCATCCTCAATTAATCCGTTTTCTAAGGAGGTAATTGTTCCGATCACTGTAATGAAAGGAAGTACTCACTTATCCCTAATGAGCAATAGATTTTCCTACCCTTCTCTATTCATTAAGGCCTAAGCTTCACCTTCTAGTACTCCTCCCATGAATAGGCCATGAATCAACTAGCTGTGGGTTTAAAGTGATAACTAGACTATAATTTATTTACATTAATGCATTATCTCATAATAAACAACTCGACACAGTTTTTGTAATAAGTCTTAAATCTTTATCTAAATAATTGAAAATTAAAAAAATTAAATCATATTTTAGTCAAGCAGTTGGCCATCATATTTACCTATTCTGGCTAAAAAGTCGTCTTCTAAGTCAAGATTTTGTTCATCAGTTCAGTCTGTCAGAGTCTCTGGTAAAGCAGCTGTCCTGCAGTGTCACCGTCCTCTTCGTCAGCATAACGTCAGGAAATCGAAAAGCATCTCGCAAGTAGTCTCTCGTCAAGAAGGGTCCCAACCTCTCTATTCTGTCATAATTTATACTAAAATTACATTCCAAAAGTAACGAGTAATATTTTTGAATGTCTCTGATTGGCTGTTCAGATCTGTCCCACTGCTTTCCCACACAGGAAATGTCTCTTTTAAATGTAGTTCATAATTTCCTGGGTCCACTGTATCTTTTTATTGTTCATTCAAAGATGCTGGCATCTTGCCTGGGGCGACCTTGGTAGGCACAGTCGAGTTAGGGTCACTGAAAGGCCACTGCTGTTGCTGGTGACGCATGCGCATTTCACCCGGAGGCCTTCACCATAGAATCATCTTGTCAAATAGGGATTTCAGCCATTTTGTGGCCATTCCAAATGGTCAACTTAAGCAAAGAAACACAAAAACGTAATTAATGCATAGAAATGACTAATATAATGTTATCCCCTTACTAATACCCATATGTGTATGTATTTATCTAGCAGAAGCAACACTTGATGCGGGTTATTCTCGCATTTATAAAGCGCAAATCACAATTACATCACGGAAGCAACATATAACATGTAATATTCTAATTGTTTTCCGTTAATATGCGTACAAGATTTAGTTTACGTATTAATTAGGCCATGCCAATGCAATTCCCACGTGTATTCTTTATGTTAGTAAGGTTGGTAAGTCTCCACAGCAAACCAATTAGTACAATTACTATTAGTTAATTATTCTTATTAATGTAAACATGCAAAATGGAGAAGGTATATCTTTTTCTAAATTGAAGCCCGCTCCAGCAGGTTGATGCACCATAACCCGCTGTTTACTCTCGGTGCACAAACTACCTATCTCTCTCTATCTTCCTTTCTATCTATTCTGTGCAGCTCTCACTCCTATCTATTCACCATTCGACATAATTCCACTACACAAATACACTACACACCACACAATTCCACCCCACACAATTCAACAACAAATCATTCCAATTCAACCCACATAGTTCCACTCCAAACCTAAACACATAGGTAGAAGGCATTTTCATCAACAACGCCAATAGCTTTAACTCTTGCAAATGCAAGATCGATTGCATTGCAAATGCTTGTTAGAAGGTTGTTAATAAGCGTTAGATTGGATAGTGAAAAAAAGGCAGATTAGTGCAAATAACGCCAACCATTGTGTTATATTTTTAATCTTGTCTTTAAGTTTTGCTCGATCGTGCACTTTTACCATACAATGCCGACCAGTAAGGACAATATTTGACTCATTTACCTTTTACCCCTCATTGTCTTGTGTAACTTACTTGTACATTGATTTACACATCTGGAAAAAGTTTTGTCTCTGTATAATGTATGAGATGTAAAGTGCTCTGGCATCCTAAATTGAGTTAACTCATGCCTTAAAATAGTTAAATAAAAAATAAAATAGTAAATGCTATTAAAATTGTTTTTTGTGTAATTGCTCACATAGACAGTTACAGCTGACATCAGTACAGTGCAGGCATATCTCTTACATACGGTGGTTGAAGTAAATCAAAAGCCTGCCTTCAAGTACTTGTGAAGTAATAATAAGCTGCGTGCCTTTGTTTCCCTCCATTGCATTGGCATATATGTCTGAGGCTCCAGATAGCTCCAAGCCAGGTTCACACGCAAACAGAAGAAGGGGCGACAGTCCTTTAACTGAAGCCTTGGTTTGGCCCAACTGGAAGAGAAAATAAGAAGCCCCCTCACCGCCTACATGTTGCTGCGCCCAGCAGAAACAGACAAAGGGCCGGTGCTGCTGAATGTGTCCTGGTGTCAACAAACTCAAACAGGGCCCCTTCAGCTAAGTTCACTGGGTCCAACCCAGGTCCAGGTCAATGAAATGCGTCTGGACCCCCTCACCTAATGCACTGCCTGAGAGTTGAACATTGCCTGCCAAATGTCTGCCTCCATCCATGAGATATGATTGCCTTCCTATAGGTGCATCCTCCCTAGAGGTGCATGGTTATCAGCCACTTCTTGCATTATTTGTATAGTCACCACGCTCAATTAGTTCATCAGCCCGCACTCCTCAGTTGTCACCCCTCCCCCTACTGCATTGGCAATGCAGTATTAAACTCACAGACTCCATTAGCCTTGCACTTGCTTAACTCCCTTCCTGCATCAGCCATACAGTAGCAGCACTCAACAAACTCATATATCCTGCACTCCTCAATTACCGCTCACTCTTGCATCAGTCATGCAGTAATAGCACTAAATGACTTCATCAGACCTGCACTCCTCAGTTGCCAGCCCCTGCACCCCTGCATGGGCCATGGAATAATAACACTCACTGACTCATAAATACTCCATTCCTCGCTTACTAATCCCGTTTTGCATCGGCCATACTGTAATAGCACACATTGACTTCATCAGCCCGGCACTGCACTCCTTCATCAGCCATGTAGTAATACCAGCCGATGACTTCATCAGACCTGCACTCTTCAATTACCCCGCCCCGCTGCATGATCCATGCTCTAAAAACACTCACTGACTTCAGCAGCCCTGCACTTCTTGTTGGCACTCCCTCTGCTGCATAGGTCATGCAGTAATAGCACTCAATGACTTCATCAGACCTGCACTCCTCTGTTACCACTCTCTCGCTCCTTCGTCCATGGAGTAATAACCCTCACTGACTCATAAATACTTCATTCCTTGCTTACCAATCCCGTTTTGCATCGGCCATACTGTAATAGCACACATTGACTTCATCAGCCCTGCACTCCACTCCTTCATCAGCCATGTAGTAATACCAGCCGATGACTTCATCAGACCTGCACTCTTCAATTACCCCTCCCCCCACCGCTGCATGGTCCCTTCTCTAAAACACTCAGTCAGTCGATCTTTATTCGATGATTAAAAAACATCATAAAAGCACATATATATACAACAGTTAAAAATACAATTAAATCACTACCAAGATCCTGACTGTTACTCCATATATAATAAAAGGACAGCTAGATAAAACATTTCAATTGTGATGATAACGATCAAGATATCTCTTTAGTTGCCCTTAATCGTACCGCAACTCTAATAAAGTTCATAATACTACATAGTGTCAGGGGGTCAGCAGCTTTTTGCAAAAAAACTAGTGCATCTTTGGCATGTACTAATTTGGCACGCTTTAAAATTTATACCAAAAATCTGCGCCTGGGCATTGAATAAAAAGGACACAGAAGTACAAAATGAAGGGTGTCCTGCGGAGACCTATTGTCGCAGCCGCAGGCACCCTTCTGCTCAATCGGAAATATAAAACCTGGTGGATCGGCCAGTAAATAAGGTAAAAGATTGAGCCTAAAACGAGACATTAAAAATCTATCCTGGGCGTTGTGCATGAGATAGAGATACGGCTCCATTCCCTCCGAATTTTCTACCAAGCTATAGGCTCTCACGGTGCTTTTAATCCCTTCAGCCTCTGCTCTGCGTGTAATTCTCTTGATCAACAACTTGTCTTGTGCTACAATCGTTGTTGGTTTTAAGAATAGATCCTTACGGCCAAGATTTTCTAAGCTGATCGATACATATTTCAGCCATGGTATACTAATGCTTTTATCCCTTCCCATGCAATCACTGATAATTTGTCTTTCTAAAGTCGCCTCAGGGTTTAACCAAATTTTCAGCCATGCCAAAATGGGTCTAAGTTTAACCAAGTCTTCTAGATATGGCCTCCCTAGTTCGCTATGGGCTATTACGGCTGGGGTACTCTGCGGGATCTTAAGAATTGAGCGTAAAATTTTATTTTCCTCCCGCTGTAATTGCTGAATGTTTACGAAGCCCCAAACTTCTGCCCCATAGATGGCCTTAGAGCAGCAAATGGAGCCATAAAGATTCAATATTTGTTCAGGGGACCAACGACCCACTCTCCGCCCATAGCCTGCAATAGCACCCTTGGAGGATACCAATTTACAACAACGTTCCTCCACCAAGGGCTTGAATTGTAAGGAGCCATCAAATAGTAGATCCAGATACGAGAAAGACTGTACCTTTTCTAATGTATGGCTTCCTATTTTATAAGAGAAATTGGTACAGGGTTTATTGCCAGCTAGCATCACATATGATTTGCCCAGGTTAACCGACAGGTCCAAGGTTTCCATAAACTCTACAAATCCATCTATTAGGAGCTGTAAACTCTTGGGGGTACGTGCAAGTAGGACCGCTGGCTTTAGTGTATTTCGCTACCAGCATGTACAGGTTCAGGCATTGGTCACTTGTAGATCTTCCTATTCTGAAGCCGTACTGGGTGTCCGAGATGATATTATTCTCCTCAGTCCACTTGGTAAGGCGATTCAGAATTACCCGACCCAAGATCTTGGCTGGCACATCGATCAAGGAAATTGGTCGGTAACATTGTGGGTTGTCCCTATTCCCCTTTTAAAAAATCGGGACAATTATGGCCGTAGACCAAGTTCGAGGAAGGCCAAACCTACAGGCAGCATTTATCACTCTAGTGAGTATTGGGGCCCATAGCTCGACATTACTCAAGAACAGGTCCGGTGGTGTCCCGTCAGGGCCAGGGGCCTTGTTTTTTGTCAGACCCTCAATTCCCACAGTAATTTCTTTTAAAGTAAAAACTATTTCCTGCCCCTGCTTACATATCCCCCCTCTTCTGGAGCAAGTACTGTTTTATAGGTATATAGACCCTTAAAGTGTGTGAGCCACTGATCCGGGAGAATATTTGATCCAATCTCTGGTACATTACTGTCCTGGAAACAAGGTTTGTTAATTATTCTCCAGAACTCAGTAATGTCTCTCCTGTCTGCAGCCTCCCTTAGATCAGACCATACTTCTCCCTGAAGAGTTGCTTTCCTTCTCTTGATCTCTTTCTTATACGATAATCTACGCTGGGCTACTTCTTGTCTGTCCCTTGGCCTTTTCTTAAGACTACATTTGAGTTCCCTTAAAGCACGTGAACAGCCCTTATCGAACCATCTCGGGCAATCAACTTTCCTTACTGGGGCACTTGATTTTAAAAGCCCATCTACCAGGTTAGTTATTTGCCCGAATGCATCAAGTAATGAAAGCCCGTCCACTGTAAGGTCAAGGCACTCATCAATGAAGTTTTTCCCCTTGTCCATAAGGGATTTATAAAAGTTTTCCCCGTCTATTTTTGACCCCCTGAGCCGCCTCCCCTGATCTGTTAATCTCTGAGAGGTACTACCCGGTTGTTCCCTCCTAGGCTGGGTCAAATGGGAAAGCTCCATTACCACGGGATTGTGGTCACTGAAGGGACTCCATTCAATCCCTATGGATATGATCCTATGTTTTAGGAAACTAGATGCTACAATATAGTCAATAAAGAACGAGCAGCCTCGACCCTTAAAAGTTGGAGGGAGCATCCCATCTTTGTCCAGAACCATCATGTTCATCGTATGCACCAAATCATAGGTGTCTAAGAATTTGGTGAAGGCCCTCCCTTCTTATGTATGGCCAAAATGTGGTCCATTTTTAACTGGGCAATGTGACCATTCAGCGTCAGTGGGAAGTAAGGCTGGGCAGAGATGGCAATTAAAATCGCCCATGACTAGAATAGTGGGGGCTGGTACCCCCTTGTTGGCTTCTATCTCTTGGTTTAGTCTGCAGTCCAAGTCCTGGAGGAATGTGTTATCTTCTCCTAAGATCCCCTTATTATAAATATTAAACATAACAAACCTTAGCCCTTTGTCCCTGTACCACACAGCCTGAAAAGTGTCTGAGGACCAGGTCGGGCTTGTCCATACACCTTGAAGATTTAGATCTACATATATGGACAGGCCTCCCCTAGCTCTGCCTGATCTTGGTTTTTGGGATGGAACGAAGAAACATTTGTACCCTGGCATTTGAAAACGACTATTGTCAACCACCCAAGTCTCCTGTAGGCTAATTATCTGGTACCGTTTTATGTGCCGCCGCCACTCACAGTTATTAAATTTATTTGCCAGACCGGCTATATTCCAGGAGATGAGTTGTAAACCTTCTTCAGTTTTGTATATGCCAGCTATACCGGCAGAACTAGGTGTAATGTTAGACAATCCTTCCATTGTTATTATGTGTCCTAATACTAACCCGCTGCCCGATACTATTTGCTCATTTCTTCTGTCCCTTATGTCACTCAATGCTAGTGTATCTCCCCCCCCTGATATAGTTGTATATGCTGGAATTTTGGCTGTGCTCTCCCCCCTACAAATACGTGGTATATCATCCTCCTTTAAAAGCATCGGGTCTAAGAGTGCATAGTTTTGTGGTGTCTCTATTCCTATCTCCTGTGATTCCTCAGGGGTCGTGTTCTTCCCTTAACTTTTTTGGTGGGAATCTGCTATGGGTAAAATGCCGTCAAGTCAATCATTCTCTTCTAACGATGCCAAGGGACTAAACCTATTTCTCCAACTTGGTGGTCCAGGGTTCCTCACTCTGGGGCCATCACCAACATACCCTTGGGCCCTGAGGGAATTAGGTCTTTCCATAAGTCTCCCAAGTGATAAAGCATCGTAAGGTGCCGCATACCTGGGATAAAAATATCCCAATGGCAATGATTTTATGTGGCTGGAATGATTAGTTGTCCCGCATGCCATAATATGTTCCACTACTCTCTTGTCCCTAAAATTAACTATGATACAATTGCCCACAATGTCCTTGCATCTAGTGCCTACCCAATCCACCCTTCTGACATGTAAAATTTCCCCATTACCGTTTTCAATACTAGTCAAGGGTTTTATTAATTTGGAGCCAGTGTGTGACCTTGTTGTGTAAATTTACATATGACTCGTTCTGGTCGCCCTTTAGTTCTGGTACACCTGTAAGAACTACTACGTAGGGGCATGCTTCCAGTGGTAGGTTAATTGTAGGCAGTACACTAGGCGATATCATAGGGACATCCGCATCAGTCTGCTTTGTTAATTGTGCCTTTTCTATTAGGGGCTGTTCTATTAATTGTAGTGCAGGTGATATTTGCTCAGTTAGACCCTGGCCAATCTGTGGTGCCCTTGTATTTGGAATGGTGGCTTTATCCTGTTGCACCGAAAGAATCGGTGCTTCTGGAGTCAACCTCCCTAGGGGTTGACCAACATTCTGCCCCATCGATTGGTTAACCGTCTGTGGGCCTATAATATTATCAGGGGTTATTGAGCTGCTATGCGATTCCACAGTATGTCCCAGGATCCTGCCTCTATTTTTTACCTCGTTCAAGATTTTATCCAACCTACTAGCCAACGGTTTAATTTGGCTTACTATAAATGACTCAAGGTAATTTTGCAGGTCTACCGCTATTTGTGTCGCCCATAAAGGTGGGACTGATGCCCCGGCCACCTTATCTGCCCTCCCCTCCCTTGATCTACATCTTGTTTTGCTTAGGGGGATACTGGGTTTGCTTTTCCTCTCTTTCAGCTTTTTTGGGCACACAGTCCGTTTCCTGGTCCTTGAAGAAGAAATATCAAGTACCGATGTCCCTCTATTTAACCCAATATCCGGCTGCGCACAGGGGAGATCTTGGTCCAGAGTTTCTAATGAGCAAAATGGAGAAATCGTCACAGCTTCACTTTCTGGTCCTAGCCTTGAAACAGGGGACTCCAGCGATGGAATTAAGGACAAGCGTCTCTCTGTGCGCTCAATCTCGCATGATACTGCCCCGATAGCTTTCTGCAACATGCGATCAATAGCCGTTGGCTTTGGAACAGGCGATAAGTCTATATCTTTTCCTGGTGATTGTGTCTGTCGCAAGGGCGGGGAATTATGCTTTACTCTAGTCGAGCGCGTTTTAACCTTGCCTGCCATATTATTAACCCCTTCAGTGCCCGCCCCTTTCCCCGCCCAGTGCCGGCCGTTGCATTAGCGGGCGGGGTCTATGACGAGCTGGACTCGTCATGGGCACAGCGCCACCGCGGCCCATGACGAGTCCAGCTCGTCATGGGCACTGAAGGGGTTAAAGCAAGTAGTACAACAACCAGCCAAACAGTCAGTGTCTTGCGAGTAGTTGAAACCAGTTCAAAATGCCCAGCGTTACATATACGGCACCGTGTCCACAGACAATGTTTAAAACCTTTCCCTTACCTAGGTGACTGAAACGAGGGGGGGCCAGGCTTCTTCCGGTCCCTGACGGGCAAGGACAGGCAGCGGGAGGCGCTCTTCGTATTTATGGGCCTTGGCGCCCTGTTGTGACGCTCTCCGTGCGCCTTGCACTGCCCCCTGGGCAATGCAGTCCCAAAGCAAGCCGTTCCCCTCACGGCACTGGCGTCCGACTGCGGAAGACACGAGACCCACAGCAGCAGGGCAGATCTCCAGCCGTTCCCCTCATGGCGTGTCCGAGTTCAAAAACAGGTAAGGCGCGTCACTGACTTCAGTAGCCCTGCACACCACTCCTTCATCGGACAAGAAGTAATACCAGCCGATGACTTCATCAGACCTGCACTCCTCTGTTACCACTCTCCCGCTAAATCGGCCAAGGAGTAATAACCCTCACTGACTCATAAATACTCCATTCCTCGCTTACCAATCCCGTTTTGCATCGGCCGTACTGTAATAGCACACATTGACTTCATCAGCCCTGCACTCCACTCCTTCATCGGACATGTTGTAATACCACCCAATGAGTTAATCAGACCAGCACTCTTCAATTACCCTTCCCCCACCCCCCCCCCCGCAGCATCGGCCATACTGTAATAGCACACATTGACTTCATCAGCCCTGCACTCCTCTATAACCACTCCCCTCCGGCACTAGCATGTTTGCACTCTTAATCAGTGCTCAATTTAAAAAAGAAGATATGCCAAGGCCCAACGTTTTTCTCAGAAGCCCACAGCTGGCACCATCGAAGAACAAATACCAAGGCTGCTCAGCCTTGATTCCACCTCTGCCTCTTTGATGCACCACCAGGCACACACTGCACCTTTATCTCACCCTGGCAGGTTCCTCTTTTCTTTATTGTTCATGTTTTTATGTTTTTTACTTCCTCCTTCTTTCCCCCTGTGAGTTTTGCTCTCTCTTGCTCCTGATCTAAGCCTCATGAGGACACATAAGTGCTGGTCTCAAAAAATAAGTGCAAGGCTGATTCTTCCACTGCACACTGCTAGGCGGCCGCCTACGGCACCTGCCCATTGGGTGATAGATTGTTCCTCTAAGCAAAAGTGATGCATGGACAGGGACAAGAGGAAGCACACGGTTCATCGCCTAGGGCTGCAAAGCCCCATGCATTGAGCCTGCGCCCTTACTGTCTGCTCAGCAAGAGCATCCACTGGAAGCTCTCCCTGTCTAGGCCACCAAAGGACCATCTCTGATCCTTCAAAGCTCTGTCACCTCCCCCTCTAGTGCCCCCTCCCCCGACCCCACCTGCGCTACCAGCAGAAGGCACAAGAACACTAATATTGCCAGGCACTGGCATGGAGACAGGTATGTTGAAACTTTACTACAGGATGGAGGGTTATGATAGTTAGCAAAGCATTTACATTAACTCAGACCAAACCTGCTTGGAAGACACTAGACAACTACTTCGCCTCTACCAAACCCCTGTAAGCCTCCTGTTTCCACATTCCTCAGCTTTGTAGTCAGTCCCTAACACTTTATCTATGATGTCTGCCACCAGAATGCTACCCCTCCGATAGTTTGTTTGCTCTAAATCAGAACTACAGACATGTCATGCCTATTAATGTTCTTCATTATTTTATGTTATTTTGAATATTTTGTACTTTTTGTTTTGTATTTTTTCCTTTTCCTTGCATTCGGTTTACCTTATAATGCATATTGTGTTACGTATGTTTGTACAAGTGTACAGTCAGTACACTTTACTATCCTTTTCAAACATATAATTAGTATTGCTGTACCATAGCAATTTTGTTTCTTTTTTTGTTTGTCTTTTGTCAAAATTCAATAAAGTTCTTTGAAATTAAAAAAGGCTTCACATTACAATACTGAGCAATGCCTAGTGAATACAAAAAGATGCACGCGTGACTGAAGGAGGGCTCTCCTGGCACTGCTTCTTAGCCAGATTCTTTGAAAGTCTTTACTTTCACTTACCACAATCTTGTCCCAGATTTGTTAGTCCTGCTGCAGGGAGGAGCAGTCTGAGCATATGGAGAGTTTCATAAGATCGCTTAACTTAAAGTAGCAGTATGAATGAATATTACCTTCTATGTTACACCCACATTCTGACATTGTAACTCACTGTCTATTGAGCCAGAAAGAAGTGGTTCAGGCAGTGCCGTAATCTTCACAGGTTTCACAGAACATACGCTATAAGAAATGCAATGCAGAGAAAAAACAGTTAGGGGGTGGTGAAATATGAAAAGTGAGATGGAATCTATTTCTAGTATTCTTGTTGCCGTAAACAGACCGATTCGCAGAATCAGATGATTTGTGACTGCAAAAATTCAATTTGGTATGTATTGATCCCAAATTGGGATTCAGTAACATGCTACTGAATCGCAATTTGTTGCAAGTACGTACCAATTCAGTATTCGGAATGGGGCGTTTTTAGGGCATCCTTTCCAAATACCAAATCAAAATGGGATGTACGAATGTTTTGCAAGCAAAACTGGCTGCAAAACATTTGCACTTTACAACCCACTCAAAGTTGGTGGTAACCCATTCACAAATGGAGTGAGCTCCCTTTTGAGAATGATTTCTACTCTTAAAAATGATTTTGAAATAATACATTTTTTTCTTTCTAAACACATCCCATGTATCTTTAAGGATAACTGGCTGCATTAAAAAAAAATACATTATTAAAAAGCAGTCAAAGGCAAGGTGGTCTGCTGACCCCAGAAGGCCGCTATCCCTGTAGTGACTGCCTTTCCTAATTGGTTGAAAACTGTGACCTGCCTCATTAATATTCATGAAGCAGGTGGATTTGCGACTAACTAGGAATCGCTAAATGAAACTCAATGAGTTTCATACATCAGGAATAGCGATTTCCTAATTGAAATTCACAGAAAATAGCCATTTCAATATGGCTATTCTTAATGTTAGTACACCTGGCCCCAAGTGCCTAGTGTATCTGTTTTAGCAACATTTGAGCAATGTGAGCAAAAAACAAAAAATGCCTGAGACTAACAGACTCTGTGGCAGATTATGGATTATTTAAATGGCAAATCCCTAATTATGCAAATGTTGACTGAGGTGTGGCTTCTCATAATTTCAAACATGTTGAGTATTTTCAAAGACTTTAACTAAAGCTGAAGTGGATGTTTGCCATGGTTCTTGCATGTAATCATGCCATGTTTGACGAGTGTCCTGATTTACGGCCAGACCGTACATAAAAGGTGTGATAGTCTGAAAGGGACTAGAGTGAGAAAGAGTGGCCTGGGATGGGAATCTTTCTATGAAAGCAGGATTGCTCAATATTGTGGTAACCGCCCTGCAGTCTGAGACAGGGGAGGGTCAGTTATTGTTACTCTCTGTCACTTGGCTACTGCTAACAAAAACGGAAGTGAAATAGGAAGTTATGGTCCTAGGCCCCTTGAAACGTCAAGTGCACAAAACACAAACCAAGCACTTCATTAGACCAAGTCCACAGGGCCTGTCCAAAGCAGTCAACAAGGCAACTCATATTTATCATAAAATATAGTGCTTTGAAATACTCTAAGGTATCCACGCTAGGAGAGCAGAGCCTGGCCTCCGGCAGCTAAGGGAGGGATTTCATTGGATCTCTGATGCCCCTGTGCTCTCAGAGACCCTGATCACCCTTGAAGATAATGGTGTGCATCTGAGACCATGTGCTCTCATGCCCTGCAGATATTTCTGTAGCTCTGGGCTCCACTTCATGTATGTAGGGGAAAACACGATGCAGTGGGTTGCAGGCCTGGCTGGCATAAGTGCTGGTTGTACCCTGTGCAACCATCTTTTTTGCCCCCTCATCCACCCTGAGCTCCTTCTCCACTGATTCATTCACTACCGCCCTCCGGCAGCACCCTTCATCTCTGCACAGCCACCCACATGCATTTCATTTGTTTATAGTGCTACTCATAACAGTGTGGGTTGTCAGAGCACTTTACATCACTCACACGTTTTACAGATATCGAATCATACGTGTAAATTAGCCTATAGGAAATGTTACATAAGACAATGAGGGTTATAAGGTGTAAGAATCACATCATCCGTATTAGTAGGTAGAATATTTTTTAAGTGTTTGGTCTGGAGAAGCCCAGACTCAGGATTTAAAACTTACCACAGTGGTTAGGAATTACTTCATTAAAAAGAATGTATTTCTACCCAACAGGAACCTATTTAGCAACATTAGGATAATGAAAGACTGGTGAACATTTTTCTAACCTATACCATGCAGTTTGCATGCAGCTCTTGGATGACAGTTCATGGGTCATTGTACTATATTAGGATTGTAACTTATGAACTGTAAGTAGCAAAAGGATCTCTGTGACAAAAGCAGTAACCCTCTGAGCTATCCCCATGAAATACAGTTATGTGATTGGCATGGGTCATACCTTTTGCAGAAGGCATATTAACCATCTGCACTACATTATTCACCAGAGTCAACTTGACATTTTCTGTTGCCTGGAAACTGCTGGACTCCGGTGTTAGACTGGCCTATAGGGAAACCAGGCAGTGACTCATGGGCTGATCTGATAGACAAGATTATGGGCTGTTTTTTTTTAGCACTTTGCAGGCTGGTTTTAAGGCCAGATGTGTCTGTTTTTACTGCTGAGTTCCCTGATATTACTACAAGCATATCCTGCAGCAAGCACACATGCATGCAGTTTCCCTCAATTTGCAGAATACCTACACAGTGTGTCTTTGCAAGTTCAAAACTGGACTAATTTACAAAAATGGGCTAAGTTTTTTTAGCTATCTGGTTAGCTAATGGGGGTCACTTTTATTTTGGTGCCCAAGCCTATTTTCTGTCCCAGTCCGACCCTGCTCGAATCATAAGGAACTCTGCAAAATATGCTTTTAAGTTACTTCTAAACACTGTAACTATCCCTCACCCCCATACCAGCACCAGGTGCAGCTGTACCAGTTGCATCACCCCAAAGCCAGCCCTGTTTACAGACTCTGTTAAGGATTTGGGGTCCGTTGGGAAGGAGACAGTTTTGTGTTTCCATTAGGCCTGGGTGGTGAACTCCGCTCTGTTTGCTGAGTTTTCTGAACTCTGCCCTCCGCGGTGCACGTGGCTTTCTAAAGAACAGAAGTTTCACCTTGGTCGCGCCCTCCATCATTAACTTGGCGAGTGCGAGCGAGTGCCAACGCTAGACCACCTCCCAATGAGATTACTCTGGGTGGTCACAGATGATCGCGACCACTCACGTTGAGAAACCATCCGTTTGCGTTAAGGAAGCTGCCTCTTGAGTAGATAATCTACACGAGCAGTAGAAAGAAGCAGAACCGTATTGCGCTGCGCGTGGTGCCATTCGCACTCATTTTCCAGGGCGGGACAAACACCTGTTGCTAAAAATCTGCATGAATGGTACACTCCACTGATTGCGGAACTCCGCGTAGCACGGCAGAAATTTTTAGTCACTATGCTGTGAACTGCACCTAGGCCTAGCTTCTATAAGATCTTTCTCATATTAACGAACTTGCCACGGTCTCCTCTGTTCTCAAAGTCTCTGCGTGGTCCTGATTCCCCCCTGCTTCCTTTCAGTTCCACCCCTAGTGTCTGCTTGGAAGGCTCCCGCTGCGGGGGTGCTAGAGATGAGCCTTCTTCTTGCTATGTGCACTGAAGACAATCGAGTACATAGTACCACTAGTCTGTCCCTGCTGGTTCTCTTCATTTCGGAGTTGTTTAGATGCTCCACACAGTTCCTAAACTAAATGTACAGATCCACCTCCAGCCTCACCAGGACCCCCATGTGTTGCTTCCAAATCCCACATGACATTGACTCCAACATGTGCAATGAATCAACACATAGGCTACATGGTGACTGGGCTGACATTCACTGGCAGGACCTCTCCAGGGCTCACCGGGTCACAAAACAAACCAGGATGACCTTCTTGACCTTCACATGAGTAAGGACCAATCACAGGAGAGAAAAGAGATGCTCCAGGCACCGTATCAGTCGAGCGATGATGGTGCAGAGGGAAGAGTCTCCGGTAGGCAGTGAGCCCTGTGCAGATTTGCATGGAGGGAGGCTCTGCAGTCTGGTAGTGTTTAAGGAAGAGTTGGGGGACCCCACCCAGACACTTCTCTGGACCAAAGACCAGAGCCCTGCTGACCCGTGCACCATGTCTTGGGCTCTCCTCCTCCTCGTGCTCAGTGCCCTCTGTGAAGGTGAGAGAAGTTGTAACTCCCTTATCAAGCACCGCAGCTTGCCAGTGAGTCCGCCTGGTTCCTCCGACAGTGCTCTGATTCCTTCAGTCTCCACCTGCTGTTAACTCTCTCCTTCTCTTTCCCTCAGTCTCCCTCTCCCAGTTTGCGCTGACTCATCCGACACTTGTTAACTCTCTCCTTCTCTTTGCCGCAGGAGCCCTCTCCCAGTTTGTGCTGACTCAGCCCCCCTCGGTGTCAGTGAAGCCCGGGGGGCAGGCACAGATCCCCTGTTCTGGAAGCCTCGTCAGTAAGAAGTATATACACTGGTACCAACAGAAGCCCGGCGGAGCCCCCCTACTGGTGATGTTAAAGGACAAAGAGCGCCCTGAGGGCATCCCGGACCGGTTCTCCGGGTCCAGTTCTGGGAACACGGCTACGTTAACCATCACCGGGGCCCGGCCCGAGGACGACGCCGATTACTACTGTTCGACTACTGATGAGTCTGGCAAGGCACACAGTGAGAGAGAGAGGAAGGGAAGTGCGACAAAAACCTCAGCAGCACCGCCACACACTGACTGCAGACTGACTGCTCCCTGGCTGCACAGAGCCGCGCTCAGCATGCGCCTTCAGTGCAATGATGGAAGGGTCGGGGTGCAAAGCATTTCTACCTTGAGAATCTACCCCTGAGTGACACGTGACCCAAGACTGAGGGACCCTTCACGGTGATATCCCTCGTTGCATCAGTGCTGCCTTCTTCATAAGGGCTCGGGTGGAATGCTTGCTCTGTGCTGTTCTTGCGCATGCAGTGCTGTCCTCAGGTTTCCATTCATGGCATCAATCTGTTGCTGCATTGTTTGTTTGCTGACTTTTCAGCGGAGATTTGCCTGTTTTTCATGTGGTTCCATTTTTAAGGTGCTCCACCTAACATTGGAGTGTGGTCTTTGTTCTGCTTCCAAGAAACAATATTGGAATTGCAAATATATACAACAGGTTTAGCGATTTTATAAGTTATTGACACAGTGGAATGTTTAGAACTCCCCACGCTCACTGTTAAAAACAGAAATAGAAGCGTTTGTACAACATGGAAATCGGCTGAAGAGCTTCCTTTCACTCATGAAACTGTGCACCCATATTCCTCTTATCTAGCCATGGAGTGGGGGAGGTGTGGTGTTGCTGGGGACCTCGGCTGATGACCCCCACTAAGTAGGCCTAGCACGTGGGCAGTAAGGATCACACAGGATACTGAGGTGGTGTACTCTCCGTCTCCGCAGCCGTGGCGCTTCTGCCTACGTGCCTGCGTGACGTAGCATTTATTGGGGCTCACATGACGTACCCTGACGTGCACGCCAACGCGTGTCACGTCAGGGGTGATATCGCGACACTACATTCCTCCCCAACACACAAAACAACAAAATAGTATGACCCCAGATTCGTGACGGCACCCTAAGGTATGGACAAAATGTCTCTTAGTGTCCCGCACCTCTGCCTTCGGCATCTGCAGTCTGAAATTGTACCAAACAAAACTTAAACAGTCTTACTTGACGTAGTCACGTAGTCGTCTGGAGGGCACGGGATGCGGCCGCAGGTCATATCGCACTCCACCACGGTCCACCACGGCCTCCTGACCTCCGCTCCCGGAGTCGCCGTCTGCACTGCTCTCTCCGGTCTCAGGCACGCCGGCTGCTTCGGGTGGTAAGCTCTCTGGCTGGTGCTGCCTGGTGTCAAGTCCATGACCTGTGGACTCCGCTCCACCACTCGCCTGGCCCTCGAGCTCTCCGGGTCTCTCATCTCTCGGCATGTCCAACATAGCCCTGTCCTGGCGTCGTTCCTCCACTCCGGAGGGCACCGGGACTTTCTTAAAGTATGAAACATTCCTTGTTATCTTCTCGGCCCCTTTTCGGGCTGTCACGCACGTGCCTCTGACTTTCTCCACAGTCCAGGGCTGGGGTTCAAAGTTCAAACGAAACTTGCCCCCTGGCATCCGATTGCGGATCAGTACATTGTCACCGGGGGCTAGTGGTGAGGACACTGCCCGCCGTCGGGCGTCGGCATGAGCAAACGCTTTCCGTCGATGCGCATCAATTGCACTGTCATTGGGAGTTTCGGGTTTCCATTCTGGGTGATGCGGTATCGAGTCGGTGACAACCCGCCCCATCAGCAGGTGCGCCGGGGCTACTCCCGTAATTGAGTGGGGCGTTTGGCGATAGCTACGGAGAAATGTGAAAATGGCAAGCTCCACAGACTGGCTCTTTTCATGGGCAATCCGTATCACTTTATTGAGTGTCCTCATGAAGCGCTCAGCTTCTCCGTTCGCTTGAGGCCATCGGGGGGTGACTCGCCGGTGATGAACCCCAAGAGTCTGTAGGTACGCCGCAAAGTCTTGACTCTGAAAGGGTGACCCATTATCAGTTCTGATCTCCTTGACGATACCGTGGGTTGCCATAATCTTCTCGAGCTTCGGGATCACTTCCTGAGCACTCAGGACCGTCAATATTTCCACCTCCGGGTACTTGGAGTGATCATCTATGGCCACCAAGGTGTGCCGTCCATCTGGCAAGCTGCCGAAATCCACGCTGATCTTGGACCAGGGCCTCCTCGGGCGAGGCTCCATCACCACGGGGGCTGGCCTGGGCACATCTCCTGTTAGCTGGCACGCTTGGCATTCTCGAACAGTGGCCTCCACAATTTCGTCCATGAGAGGGAACCACACCTTGGTTCGGAGCCTTGACTTAGTCTTGACCATGCCTTGGTGACCGACGTGAGCCAGATCCACCACTCTCTGGGTGAGGGACGTCGGTATGACCAGCCGGTGGCCTCTCAGCAAGCACCCTGTGTCGTCTTCTGTCAGTTCTGTTCTCACGTGGTGCAGGCTCTCCATTATTTGTTTCGCCTGAGGCGTCAAGCTCTTCCACTCCTCTCTGGCGCGGGCCCAGCTGTTGTCTCGGACCGCCACCCTTGCTCTTTGGAGGCACTCGTCTTCACTGGTGGCCTGCGACAGGCTAGCCATGGACACCGGCCGGGGACATGACCGCGCCGTGATGCACCGGACATACTCCTCTGTTTCTGCCGCCTCCTTCATTTCTTTCGGAGTGGCTGTGCGAGGGTGGCGAGATAGGTAGTCCGCCGGGTTCCGCGCACCCGGCTGATACTCGATTTTGCAGTTGTAGTCCTGTAGTTGCAACATCCATTTTTCGATTCTTGGTGGCGGCTTCGTGGATGTACCTGCAAACAGGGATACCAGTGGCTTGTGATCCGTGGTCACCACAAAGGGTTTGCCGTAGACATACAGGTGGAAGTGACGACACCCCCAGTGAATGGCGATTGCCTCTTTTTCTATTTGGGAGTATCTCTGCTCCGTCTCAGTGAGGGACCGGCTGGCGAAAGCCACCGGGGCCCATTCCTCGGCGCTTGTCTTCCTTTGCAGCAGGACCGCGCCCAGCCCGACTGGACCGGCATCGACAGCGATCTGTGTCAGCTTAGCCGGGTCGAAGAAGGCCAGTGTCGTGGCTTCTGAGAGTGCCTGTTTGACTTCCTCGAATGCTCGGCTCTGGTCGCTGTTCCATGTCCAGGGGGTTGAGTCCTTCGTGAGTTCTCTCAGTGGCGCCGTGAGGTTCGCCAGATCCTTGATGAACCTGCCACAGTAGTTCACCATTCCTAGAAAACTCCTCACCTCCGTGACATTGGCAGGGGCGGCTGCCTCCTTGATGTCCTTGACCTTGTCCGGATCCGGGTTGACACCATCGGCCGAGAAGGTGTAGCCGAAGAACTGGATCTTCCGGCACAGGAACTCGCACTTCTCCCGATGCAGCGTGAGGCCTGCATCTCGTATACGGCGTAGCACCTGCACCAGTCTCTCGTTGTGTTCCGCTACGGTCGTGGCATGGACCATGATGTCATCGCTGACGTTGATCGCTCCGGGGATCCCTGCGATTAGTTCCTGTATTACGTTCTGGAATACCTCCGCAGCGCTCGACACCCCAAAGCTCAGCCTCGTGTACCGCCTCAGACCTACATGGGTGGAGAACGTGGTTATGTTCCGGGATGCTTCGTCTAGAACTAACTGGTGATACCCCGATCGTAGGTCCAGCTTTGAAAACCACTTGGCGCCAGCCATCTCCCCTACAATGTCATCGATGGTCGGGGTGATGTGTCGCTCCCGTTTGATGGCAGCGCTGGGGAGCCTCATGTCCACACATATTCTGACAGCGCCTGGCTGCTTGGGCTTCTTCGCCACGACAATTGGCGACACCCACGGGGTTGGTCCGGATACTTTCTCAATGATCCCCGCAGCCTCTAACTTCTTCAATTCCGCTTCCACCAGTGGCCTGAGGTGGAACGCTATGCGGCGGTGCCGGAGGGCTATCGGCTGGACAGTGGGATCAATATGCAGGTGGACTTCTTTTCCCCGGAACTTGCCTATCCCTCGGAAGATTTCCTCGAACTCCTCCAGGGTGTGGTGTACTGATTCTTGGTGTACTCCGAACGCGAACGTCACCACTCCCAGATCTTCTGCTGCCCGACAGCCTAGGAGCATGCCTTGTCCGTCTTCGGTGACGTAGACATTCGACGTGATGGACCTCGTCCCATGGGAGATCACCGTCCTGAACTTTCCTTGTACCTTTAACGGTTCTTCCTGTCCATAGGCGAATACCGTGATTGTCGAGGGTTGGAGCGTGGGCTGTGGGCGCATGGACTTGTGCATCGCGGCAGCCATGATGTTGATGCTGGCTCCTGTGTCTACCACGGTCGTGACTTCTTGTGACCCTACTCGGATGCTGCATTGCGGCAGTCTCCTAGTCCGGCGGGCCGCCGTGCCTATCATGTGTACCCGGTGTATGACTTTTTCCTCCTCTTCATCGTCGTCCATGTCGCTGGCCCCCGGACCTCCTTCCTCGACCGTGTTGACGGCTTGGCGGGGCTTTCGGAAGCCCTTCGATCTGCACACTTTTTCAAAGTGGTTGAAACGTCCACATCCTCTGCACTTGGTCCCTCTCGCTGGGCACTCCGACGGGGTGTGGGGCGAGCCACCGCAGTATCCACAGGACTTTGGTTGTTCTTGGGCAGCCGGGCCTGGCTTTCGTCGGGGCCACCTCTGTTTAGGCTTGACCGCCACCGCATTGACCGGCTCGGTCTTTACTGGCACTTGCAGGGCCGCCTCCATGTGCGCAGCGCGCGCCTTGGACAGCTCCTTCGTTCGGCCCATCGTCAGGATATCAGCTAGGGGCTTACCGGATTCCTCCAAGATCCTCTCCCTCAGCTTGACGGACGCACACCCTTGTATTTTCTGGCCTCTTATCTCCTCCGTCTCGTCTCGGAACCCACAGGTGGCCGCCAAGTTCTTTAGACGAGCGTAGAATTTGTCAAGGGATTCTTCTGGCAATTGGCGCGCCTGGCGAAATATGAAGCGTTCATAGTCGCGGTTTGCCATTGGCTCAAAGTGTTCGTTGAGCGCCGCTATTAGCGTCGTGTGCGTCTTGGGGGTGGCTTCCACAAGCGTCTTCACTATATTGTGGATCTCTTTCCCACCTAGGTGAATGATCATTGCGCGCTTTTGATCCCGGTGGACCTTCGTGGCTTCGAAGAATATGCGTACTCTGTCCTCCCAGTCTCTCCATCGGGCCGCAACCGTCGATGGGGGCCCCTCCACAGAGAATGGCTCTATTGGCGGAATCGTCGCCATGTTGCACGTGCGCGGCGTGCGCTGGACAGAACCTCCTTCTCACGTGTGTGCTAGCGCTGGGCGAGACCTTCGGGCACGTGCGCTCTAGCGCTGGGCGAGACCTTCTGTGCTAGCGCTGGGCGAGACCTTCGGGCACGTGCGCTCTAGCGCTGGGCGAGACCTTCTCCACCCCAGGACAATGAGGGCCTCCACGTGGACTGCGGGACCTTCACGCATAAACACTGTCAGAATCCCCAGGGGGGGGGGGGGGGCCCCAGAACAGCAGGGATCGTGAAGACGGGCTCTCGCCGGCTCAGGGCACGTGGTCCTACCTTCCAGGCAGCTGCAGGCCCAGGCGGTGCTCTTTGACCCCACAGGAGACAGGAGGCGGGGCACGACAGGCTCTGTGCGCTCTCCAAGCCGGGGGGGGGCAGAGCACGTGAGCTGAACGACGCGCGCTGGGGCACCGATGCTAGAGACGGCCCCAGCGCGAACCACCAGACCACGCGGAGCACTCCGGCGCTTCCGCGCACGTTTCAGGTAGACCTGGGAGGCAGGGACAGCAGCGCGCTCCGGCGGGGCACGAGCACCGCGAGCGAGGAGCGCTGACGGCCGCCTCACCGACCGGACGCGCAGAGCTGGAGCGGGGCACGCCCACTCTCGTCGCCAGTTTGTGGTGTTGCTGGGGACCTCGGCTGATGACCCCCACTAAGTAGGCCTAGCACGTGGGCAGTAAGGATCACACAGGATACTGAGGTGGTGTACTCTCCGTCTCCGCAGCCGTGGCGCTTCTGCCTACATGCCTGCGTGACGTAGCATTTATTGGGGCTCACATGACGTACCCTGACGTGCACGCCAACGCGTGTCACGTCAGGGGTGATATCGCGACACTACAGGGAGGGGGGATCAGTTGATGTGTTTGTAAACACATTTTTTTAAATCAATTGCATTGCATGACATGTCTACAATCATGCATAGGTGCACTGCTCCTCTCTCCGTGGTTTATCAGAATGAGTGCATATATGCATGTATGTGACTAGCACAGCAGAAACCTAGATACAAAGCGATGGAGTGAGGCAAGAAGGTGAAAGTACAGAGGGAGCTTGAAGGAAAGGATGCAGGTAGGACAGAGTCGACTGGCACCCGGGGTCCATCATCTTTCGGTCATATGTGGGGGAGGAGTTCCTTGATGAAAAGCGGTCTTGCTACCTTCTTTTAAAGAAGGAGTGTGTTAGATTGCTGGATTTCAGTATGACGTGGAATACACAATATTAGCCAAAAAGTACAGTTTCCCTTTGTTTTTGCTGGTTTAATGAAGTAGAGAACAGCTGCTACTAGTCTTCACCTCTGTGGTGTTCAACTTATCGACCTCAGAAGGATGAAGGTACTAATTGCTATTACTCTTTAATGCCCTGATTGCGTATCTGTAATCTTCATTGCTGTTAGCCCTAAGTATACTTGTACCAGTGATGACTTGTGAGGAGGCAGATCCCAACTCTTTCTGAAACAGAAAGATTGCTAGGAAACAGCCTGCCCGTGCCTCTCTATGGACCATAAGAAGGGTCTGTATTCCCCAAATTCTCCTGTTATTTTCCTTTCCCTTAAAGAGACTTGTGTAAGGATGAAAAGAAGAATATTGTTCTGTTAAATCCTTACCTGGCCTTGTTTTATACAGCGTCTGTTTTATCGATACTGCTCCCAGGAAGTCCCCTGCTGGGCTTGGGAAGTAAAGAAAAGAATGGAGGGGCGATGCTGCGTTGCAGGATCCTGGGCTGTTTTCCAGTAATATTCCTGCATTCTTCCGCCCCCTCTCGGATGGAGCTGGGCTCAGCCTTCTCATAGGTAATGACTGGTAGCATGACAAGGGACGCAGAGGTAACATGTTAACCAGGCAATTGTCACTGGCTGACATTTGTCCATATTTCCACGCAACGTTGGCACCCCTGAAGAGCATTCAGACAATGTCCAAATGATAATAATGCAAATCACTGTCAGATAGCTGTTTCTCCCTTAATTCTGAGTGATCTCTGCCTGCTTATGAAGAATGATATCAGACGTTTAAATCTTCTTAATGTAACATGAAGGCAAAACATTTGAATTATGCTCAGGTCTTTGTAAAGTGTTGGGGCCCTAGGCCCCCATGCAGTAAGAGTAATGACACAGACTCTGGAATATGGTTACTAGAACTAACTGGCCCAGGGCACATGCGCCCGGCCCCTTTGATTTCCAGGGTCACACGTCCTGTGATTAGATAAATTAGAGAATTGGATAAGGACTCTTTCTCTCTTCATGGGTGAACCCAAACCATTAATATTCCAAGAGATTACAAGCAACGTCATTAAACAAGAAATAAGCGAAAGATAGAAAAAACAATGTCGTATTCAATGTACATTTCAAAAACAAAAATGGTAGCTGAAAACCAAGTTCTCAAACAAAAGAAGAGTAAGTTAAAAAGAGAAGAGATTTGTGATAGAAGGATAAAAGAGGAGGACAGAAAAGGAAAGAAAAGAGCAAAAGAGGGATGAGGAGTGAAATAGATAATAACAATAGACCAAATAAACAATATAACATACCAAAAGAACGATGGAATAGCTGGTCGAAATCCCGGGACGGGCAGGGGAGAGGGATAGCCTTCCAAATGAACCAGGCAACGATGGGTGAAACAGAGAAACAGCACCTAATAAGAAAAGAAAAAACAGAAATATGAGGAAAATTGTATGTATTCAAAAACATTGTCTAGACATACATATACAGAATAAACAATGCTTAGCACATGTAAATTATCAGTCAAGAGATGCTCTTGGGATTTCTATGTTTTCTTCTTTACAAGTGTCTAAAAATCGTTGGAGCAAAATAGGATCTTCATAAGTGGTAGTATTGTTTCTGTAAGTCACTTTGAAGAGGCATGGATGGATTAAGCCAAATCTAGCATTAAGATCCCGTAAAGCTGGACGCGTAGCCAAGAAACTCTGCCTTCTATCTGCTGTGGATTTAGCATAGTCTTGAGAGAAAAATTGTGGAGAACCATGCCAAGAGATACGAGGATTGACTTTAACTGCCTGCAAAACTTTCAAGAAGTCAGAATATTCCAAAAAGTATAATATTACACCCCTTGGTTTGCATGTTGATGAAGTGGTGTGCGGAATGTGACCAAGTCTATGTGCTGTTTGTATATTCAATTGTGGGGATTCAGGTAACTTAAGAATCTGTGGAAGAAAAAAATGAAAACAAATAAATAGGATTGCATCCCTCCAATCCCTCTGCCAAACCATAATTGCGTAGGTTGTTGCAACTGCTTCGATTTTCAAGATTCTAAACTTGCTTTGGAAGCTGAGAAATTTCAATTTTTATAGGGTGAATTTGTTGAGTGGATGATTGTGGAGATTCCACTTGTTCTATCAAAGTCACTTTGTTGTCAACATTAGACCATTTAGCATCCAAGCTTTGTATACGCTTATTTGTTTCCTCCACAGAGGGCTTGAGAGCCACTATTTCTCCAAGAGGAACTCTAGTGATATTGGTGGGGGAGATTTAGTCGGTGAGGGAGGATCCTCTTTAACTCGTTTAGTAGATGACAATGAGGAAGAGGTCGGTGGTTTAGAAGAAATCTTTGTATTTGGGGGAGAAGAATTTGAAGTAGACTGAGGAATAAGTGAGGGTGTAGGAGTCGATACCCCCACAAAAGGTAGCGGCACAACATGCTCTGAGTCATCCATGTCGTCTTGTAGCACAGAAAATGGGTTTGAAGTTACTAACAAAGGAGCATTATAATACAATATTGAGTTAGAGGCAGCACCTCTCATAGATTTAGTTCTCTCCATACACATGGATAATTGGACAGTAATAAGAGTAATTTCTTTAATGAAGAACGTGCAAAACAACAAACCCAAAATATACACGACGCCGAGGGATGCAATGCTCTTCATCAAACAGATTGATCGAAAGGGAACGGCAGACGTAGGCAGTGCTGGAGCGGATACTGAAGATTAAATAAATTGCCAGCAGTTTATGAGTGGTCTTTGGTGCTGGTGTCTGCGATATCCTAGGATGCGGGCCCACAGATGTCCTACGCACGAAATATGTTACACTTTGTATTTGGTACAAGTTAAGGGTTTGGACCTGTACTATGCAGCAAACATTGTGATCCTGAGGTCAAGACAAGTCTTTGAGAACTTCAACGAACCAGTGAGAGTGGCTATATATGGCATGCCTCGTAAAGGGAATATATGCGAGCAGGGTGTAGCGCCTAAGGTTTTGTACAGGTTGTTGGAGAAACCTCATGGTACAGGGTGCAACACTGCCTCAGAACTCTGGCATGGTGGTATTAGTCGTGACTTGGGCTGGGGTTGCAGATGCTACGTTGCCATCCCACATTGTGTAAGCGGGCGATGGCGCATACGACTGTGGGCTGCAGTTATTTGATGTTGAATATCCTTTTTTGAATTGATGAGAGTCTTTTGGTACAACTGGTATAGTGCAACATGATATAATCTGACATGATGAGGGAAATTAGATATGGCCCTGATCACCCCTCATTCCAACGAGGGGGTAGGTGGGCGGCTGGTGTCCTCCAAAAGGGTACGCCCCAAGCAGTTGTGGGTATGCTTATTGGGTGTGTGCGGATTAGCTGCTCACGGTGGGTGGGGGGGGGGGGTTGTTTGATGGGTTTCTTGCAAAGGGAATACTTGGCATAATTGGGATGCTTCAGTGGGTGGGGGGGTTGGTTGGGTGTTTGTTCAACTGCAATAGTATGCGAATCAGAATACGTTGTAGAGGACAGAATGTGACGTATAATGTACATATGATGGTCCAGTATGCTACACACATTGAGAACAGGGTAGATGGCAGCTGAGATAGGCAAGCTTACATGGATAACATGGAATGTCAGGGGCTTGAACAATCCGAAGAAGACGAGGCAAGTACTGGCCTACTTGGATAGGCATGATGTGCAGGTGGCGTTCCTACAGGAGACACATCTGACTAAGTAGGCATCTGATAATGTGGCCACCAAATGGGCTGGGGCAAAATGGGCATCGTCCTACTCCTCTTATGCGAGAGGTGTCATGATTTTAATTAAAAAAAATATTCCCTTTATGGCAACGCATGTGGATAGCGATGATAGTGGTCGATATATTATCGTACAGGGGAAACTATGTGGCATGATGGTGACTCTTATTAATATATATGGTCCTAATGTTGATGACCCCGGGTTTTATGATGTGATCTGGAACAAAATCCATAGGCTGCAGCCGACTTCCATAATCTGTGGGGGGGACCTGAATGTGGTCCTGGATCCGGCCCTGGACCGCAACTCCAGAGTGGTACCTGTAGTCAAAAAAGCTGCACAAGCCGTTATAAATGGTATACAAGAACTCTCCCTCATTGTCATCTGGAGGTTGAGGCACCCAAGGGAACGGGAGGGTACATGTCACTCATATGCGCACCGCTTCTGGTCTCGATTAGACTATTGGTTGGCTACTGCTGAAGTCAACTCACTAATTACTAAAGTGCATCATTTATTTGGAACGCTCTCGGATCACTCCCCAGCGCTGTTTTCAATGCTCGTGCCCACATATACTCCGCCCACATTCCAATGGAGATTGCAGGCAACGGCCTTACAGGACCAGGTGTTCCGGGAGGGTGTGAGGGATGCCATTATAAATTATTTTGATGAAAACACTGGCTCAGTCGAAAATGTGGCTACAGTATGGGAAGCATTCAAGGTAACGATCTGTGGTGTATGTATAGGCCTACAGGCAGGGGTGCTCAAATCACTTCGGGGCTCTATGAAACATCTGGAACAGGACTTGATCGACCTGGAACGCCAATATGAGACCACATCCGACATAAATACCCTAGCATTGATGAGAACTAAAGTCACTGAATACAATGATTTAGTGGACTCTGAAGTAAAGTATATGTCCCGACGCTGGACAGCCAGATATTATGGGGAGGGTGGAAGACCAGGTAGGGCTCTAGCCAACAAAATTAAAATACAGTGTGCGAAAACCAATATGGTGCAATCTATTGTGGATGGTGATACTAGACATTGTGACAGTGCAGGTATCCTTGGCGCTTTTGTACAATACTATACGGATATGTATAGGTCTTGGCAGACAGCTGATGAAGATGACATAGCACAATATCTGGAGGATGTTGCCTTGGTCTGCTTGTCGAAAAGACAGCAAGATTTTCTAATGCACCCTATAACAGAGGGTGAAATACGGGATGCGATCCTCACTTTGCCTAATGGCAAAGCTACAGGACCAGATGGGCTCCCTGCGGAGTTTTATAAGGAATATATAGATTTGCAGGTGCCACAGCTACATACCATGCTTGGAGATGCCTATGAACAGCAGAAGCTGCCGGACACACTACGTGAGGCATTGGTTATAACCTTATTGAAGCCAGGGAAGGACTCTGATAAATTCGAATCATATCGACCATTGTCCTTAATGAATACAGACGTTAAAATACTAGCGAAGGTCCTAGCCACCAGGTTGCAGCTACTGTTACCGGTCATGGTGCTGCCGGATCAGTCGGGCTTTGTCCCTGCTCAATCCACGGCTCATAACCTACGAATGCTCTTCGCGGTCCTGCATCTCTTGGAACCCACTCTGCCTGCTGCAGCGGTCCTCTTGGATGCCGCGAAGGCCTTTGATTCCATTTCCTGGCGATACATGATAGCAGTGTTACATCGTATGGGTGTACCCTTCGTTTTCACCAACTGGAACAAGTTATTGTATGCCGATCCAGTGGCTCGAGTGCGGGTAAATGGTAGGACGTCTGGCCAATTCCCCATTCGGCGCGGAACGAGGCAGAGCTGTCCTTTGTCGCCAATACTCTTCGCGATAGTGCTGGAGCCGCTTGCTTGTATATTACGACAGCGACATGCAAAGGCGGCGCTGCGCTTTCATCAGAGACCATTGGCGGTTTACATGTACGCGGATGACATGGTGTTATATGTACGTGAACCAGCAATTTATCTGGAACAACTCATTAGGGAATATATAAGGTTTGAATGGCACTCTGGTTTGGGAATAAACTGGAATAAATCAGTAGTGATCTCCTTGACAGCATGTACGGCACGGTTTGACTTAGGATTCCCTTTAGTGTGGAGTGATGAACCAGTTAAGTATCTAGGTGTGTGGATTCACAGGGATCCGCAATGTGTTGTCAGGGAGAATTATGGCGCTGCGATCACCCGGCTTGAGGAACAGGTTGCCAGATGGATCCGTCTGCCATTGACGTTTGCGGATAGGGTGGCTCTAATTAAAATGGTAGTTTTACCAACATTTCTGTACTTTTTTGTCACCATACCCATAATATTGAAATCGCACTTCTTTAACACACTCCGCGGATTATTGATCACATTGGTCTGGGGGGGGGAAAGCCGCGTGTCAAATGGGAGGTCTTGACACGTCCCTATGAGCTGGGAGGCTTTCGAGTACCGGATATGAACTTATACTATTTATGTGCGCAGCCGCAATATGCCTTCTTCTGGAAGAACGCGCCACCATACACACCGCATGTAGCAGTTGAGGCAGGGGCTGTGCGACCGATACCACTGAAAGCGATGATTGTAAACACAAATACGGTGTTTGAAAAAGGTGAAATTGATACGGTACAATGTACAGCTCATGCGTGGAAAGAACTTTGGAACCTCTACCCTGCTGGCAAATTTGTTGAGCTTCAGGCATTTGTGGGGATGCGGGACCAGCCTGCGATGGCAACGTTTATCTATAGTAGGCTGAGAGCTGCGATGAGAGCATTACACCCCAGTTTCCCGAATGAGCCAATGACTCTAACAGCGTTACAGATATTATACACCTTGCAAATTCGTACTAACTTAATTACTAGGTTATATAAAGCCTCGCAGGCTGATGAGGCGGTTGTTGCTCTGGGTCCTATGGACAGATGGAATGCTATATTGCTGCAGCCAATCACAGATGATGAGTGGAAAGCATGTTGTAGGCTAACGGGACAGTATGCGTCTAATGGGAACCACTACAAATATTTGCATCAAATGTATTATACGCCAGCACAACTGCATAAATATGGGCTCAGGGAATCCCATTGCTGTAGGCGCTGTGGTACAGATAATGCTGACTTCTGTCACTTGGCGTGGAATTGTCCAAAGGTGTCTGAATTCTGGGACAAGGTCACAGGGGCCTTAGCGGAAATGATTGGTGAACAGGTGACATGTGATATGACATTATGCCTTCTAGGTAACGTGTCGAAGCTTAAAGCTTCTAATCGGAAGTTGGCGGCAATGATGTTATTGTTGGCGCGGTGTAGGGTTTCCATACATTGGGATGGCAGACCTGCACCACAGATGGCACATTGGCTCAGAGATATTGCATATTGCCGAGATCAGCTGGTAAGTTATGGGGAGGAACTGCCTCAAGCCACAAGACCAAAGGACATTTGGGGACCTTTCACTGCTTATATATTAGCGCACTCGGCTACCAACTAATGCCTCCGGATATGCTTCTGTGAATGATATTTGTCTCACTGCCAGGCTGTACGTTTCTGGGCTGTCATTGAATTTAGTGGTATTGTCATGACTTGCTACTGTGTATTCTGTAATATGGCTAAAAGGATGAACATGTATTTTTGATTTTGTTAACTGAAAACTTATAAATAAAATTTAAAATAAAGAATGTGCAAAACAGCTTCAATTGCACTATGTTAGGTAACAGAATTTAGCAGTCAAGAGCAATAAAAAATTATTGAAACTATCAAAACTGGTTATATGTTTCTGGTAATAATAAGTGAAAAAAAATAGAGGCAAAAAAGAGCACATATATTTTCAATTAACACCAATGTTGCTGAGAGGCAGTTTATATTTCATTAAATAAGGAGTTTCAAACATTCCTGGCTGGCACTACACACTTGTTAAATACTATGCAACCTGCCTTATGTGACTATAGGGCATGCATTAGGGTGACTAACATGCATTAAAAAGGATAGGTTTAGGGCTGGCGAAAGGTTTAGTTTGTCAGGTTGAAATGGCAGTTTAAAACTGCAATAAAGGCTGCAGAAGCAGGCCTCTGTGATAGCTACTTTTGTGGGTGGTACAATGAGTACTGCAGGGCATGGGTAAAGGTAGTACCAGTTTTCTAAAGACTTACAAGTAATTACATTTGCTAATTCGGTGTAAGGCATTGTTACCATGTTTGAAGGAAAGAGAATAAGCCTTTAGTAGTGGTTAGCATTGGTAAAGTGTGCACAGTCCTAAAGCTAATAAATAACAAATTCACCAAAACTGACAGTATGAAGGCAAAACATTTTGGGAAATACCATACTACGGATGTCAGATCTAATTGCCTGCCCTCTTAATGTTCCACTGTGCACCATGTGATCCATTATAGGAATGCGGACAGTTTCAGCATACTGCTTGTAAAGCTTTCCAGACAGGTGTACTATTTAAAATTTGAACAACTATTTGTGTTTCTTGATTTCTGCGTATAATGGGTATCCACATTTGCCCAGTTTCCTGCCACTTGTCTATTCCAAGATTGATGACAGGTAATTTTAATGGCTGCACTAAAAGGGACTTTGCAAGTTTCTTCCTTGAATGTTTGAACTAACACCTAGAAACTCATTAGGAGCTGAAGACGAATGCAAACACTTTTTAAATAATTGCACAGCTTTATTATGGCTCATCACTAACAACACAGAAAGAGTCTTGAGTTATGCAGCCATGAATATGGGAAAACAGAAAAATGTAAGATGGAGGTCAGGGGTTATATGGTTTGTTCTGCTTTACCTATCTTTAGTGTGACCTTTCCCATCAGTGCCATTTGCATTCCTGGAGTTAAATTATGAGATCTAAGTAACTAATAACGAAAAGCAAATAATATTTCAGGCTTACTTTTGAATTAAAGCTTGGAAATATCATGACTATTTTATTAGAAGGAGCACAAAAATCTCTTACGCGTAGACAACGGCCCGCAGACCGGAAGTTTAAATCAACTGGAAAGACATTTCACACACACAAGATGGAGTGGGAGATTAAGCTGAGGTATGCAGCTGATGTTTTGAAGAAATTGTGCACCTTTCAAAATATATCACGCTGTAGTGGGCATGGTTTATCTCGAGCCAGCACACGCGGAGGAAAACACAATCCTTTAAATGCCAATGCCAGTCACTGGCGATGCTGAGAAGAACCTACAAATTTACCCTATTTGTAAATAAAGAATTCCTTGAGCACGTAGTGGAAGCTGTTATTCAAAATAGAGCAGGATACCAAAGCGACACAGCATGTTTGGGGGCCTCTCTGCAAATAGGGAAATGCTGCGTTTATGTGGAAGGGCGCATCAAAGGGCTAAAATAAATCAAATGAAAACCCACTGCTGCAGGGGCTGTGTGCGCTCGGATGGTGGGTGGAGGGCTTAAAATGAAGCAGAAGGGGAATCGAAACGGCCAGTGATGGGCCATAATCATAAACATACTGGCATCACGGTGTGAGGCATTCACACGGGAGAAACAAAGGCAAGCTCTCCGACCGTGTTTCTCAATCCAGAATTCCCTGAGAATGTAGCGGAAGTTATTATTCAAAATAGATCAGGATACCAAAGCGATGCAGAATGCAGCGGCCTCTCGACAAACAGGGAAATGCTGTGTTTGTATGGAAGGGCGCATCAATGGGCTAAAATAAACAAGTAAATTAAGTATTAAAGCACTAACCTCAATCATTGCTCAGTGGAGTACTGTGCAGAAGGCATATCCAGGGCAAACCAACTTAAGCGTCTGGAATGAATTAAAATAATACACAGAAATAATTCACGGAAAGAGCCAAGGGGGCGGGAAAGAGAAATTAAAACAAATTGAATTGTGTCTTTATATGTTTAAAAAGAAGTATGCGCTGCTAAAGAAAAATGGACAACTCACTTTGAAGTTAACATCAGTATAATTGTGGGTAACAGTTTCTATCTGGCTACCCTTACATTAAAACATATTTAAAATGCACACGCACCTAGATGCTTAAAAAAAGGTGTATGCGTCAACAAGTCTGTGGTAGTGGGAGCACTCTGTATAAATTTAAATGTGCATTTTAATGGTGAGGAAAGTAAGACTTTCCATCAGGCTACCATTATATTGGAAGCTCTTTGAAATGATCACGCATGTAGTTGCTAATGAGAGGGTATGCACGCCAAAGAGGAAACAATCTCTCGGCAGGCTGTGGCGGGGGCGGGGAAGCGCATTCCAGGCAGGGGAGCGGACCCTTTGAAGTATGATGCCGAGGCTGTGGCTACACGTGCACGCGCTAGTGGGCTGAAGCGCTTCCCCAAACGGATTGCATAGCGGCACGATGCACGTGATTGTGCGCGGGCTCGCCATGCAATCCACTTTTGGGAGCACTTTGAAATGCCCCTCTTACTAGAGTCTCGCCTAGCGATTGCGTAAACGCAATAGCTAGGCGAGACCTAAATATGTTTGTATGCAGGGCATCTTCCCCCGACTCAGCGGCAATCTCCGTTCTAGTGGCAAGACACTGACCCCGGGAAATAGAGCTGCTCCTCACGGTGTCCGGCGAGGAGAGGAATCAACCCACCGCCATCTTCTACGACGTCAAGCCACGGCCCCGGTCCTGTCTTCTTTCACCGTAGACTTTCCTTGTTGATGTGCGGCCTCTGCACTCTGGCTAAATGCACACTCTGCAGTCTCTCTGGGTACAAGGATTCCTCTCTGGCTACAGATACAGGGTCTATCCTACACTCCTTTGCTGCCTTTTGATGTTATTCTCTTTTGTTGTCACCGTACTTTTGGCAGCTTTCATGATGGGGTATTTTGTGTTATGCACTGCTAACGTTCCTTTGGACTCACAGAGGGACATATCAGCAACAACCAGCGATAATTATCGCTAAACGCACTAGCGCTAGGAAAATTATCGCCGGCTAACGTGGATTTTTATCGCTGAGATAGCGTGCTGTTAGCAACGCTTATCTCATCAGCGATAAAAATCCTAACGCTAACTGCCTAACGTGAGATTATCGCTGGAAACCCAGCGATAATCTCACGAAGTGTGGCGTTACCTTGTTGATAGGGCCTCACAAACTTAGCCATGATATCAACCTTCCATAGGATATCATGGCTAAGTCAGTCCTGAAGCAGGCGCAAGGAGGGTAGCGATAACAGGGGTTATCGCTACTTTTCCTGCCGCTATGCTTCATACCGTGGGGCTTGATGATAGGAGAAATGTCGCTTAGCGACATTTTTCCTGTCATGTCAGGTCAGGAACGCCCGCTTTGCATCTCATTAGAGATGCGAAGATGGGCGTTAAGAATTTGAGCGCTAATGCAAGGTTTCACGCGTTAGCGGGACCTTGCTAATTAGGCGATAAAATTATCGCCGCTTTTCGGCCGAAAACGGCGGCAAAAGTGGCGATAATTTTCTATCGCCAGCTTGATGATATGCCCCAAAGTTATCAAATGTGTCTGTGCACTCTGTATTGAGTGTGCTGTAAGTCTGTCATTACATTTCAAAAACTGTAGCCCCATGAGGAACAACTCATCAAGGGCAAACCATGGCAGCTTTCCTCAGTGCTGCCTACCCATTCCTCGGTACTTTGCCACAGCAGCTTTCCTATGCGCAGTAACTAACCAATGGCCGGTAATTGGCACTACAGCTTTAATTTCGAGGTTCTGGAAGCTTCCCAACACTGCAGGCCTTGTGCACTCTTCTACTAAAAGTCCCAAGGGTTGCCGCCGATGCCGCAGGTCTGCTCACCCACCTGGGCCTCACAGGACCCGATTCAAGGTAGGCAACTGTCCAGCTAGTGCTGCCACGGAGATCCACCTTCCTTCTTGCAGCAGTGGAAATCAGAGACCTTGTGCTTCTCTTTTCATTCATCAGGGTGGGGCACTATCTACAAAATCTGCCACCTGTTGCCAGGCATCAAGGGCCACGGCTGCATCTCCCCTCCTCCACGCCAATAAACTAGCCCCATCGCCAGTATGGAGCACCTGATGACATGCCCACAACACACGGGCTCTGGCCCAATCACTGCAAGGGAGGGCTTTATCAATTGCTGCCGCCAGGTATATTTGTGTTCCCCTTGCCTGCAGGTACTACAGCCACCTTCATGTCGGCACGATTCTTTGCCTGCACAGGCTTTTCTGGAGAGACCCTCCTCTCTTCTTGCTGCGATGGACGGCAGCTTCGTGGCACCTCGCGCCCGATGCTGGCCATGACCCCTTGTTGCAGCGTGGAACATCAAATTCCCCCTTCGTCACAGACCAAAAACCGCAAGAGCAAATTCACTCAAATACATTCATTGGTGGGGCCCATAACACCAACACTCATACTTCATTGATCTGTTTCCCTAGAGGAATAATTTTCCAAACGCTGACATGAAAGGAATATCTTTACCTAAACCCAAAATGCATTGAAAAATTATCAACTCCAACCTTGTGATATTCCCCTCATTGGGTGATGAATCAGTTAGTTGTTTATTTGATTTAGTGATCCAATTCATCTATCTATACTCTTCTCTTTTTCTAGTTTCTTCTTCAAATAATCGACACAACACATTTATCAATTAATCAAATATCGTTTATCTAATAAAATTGCAAATTGTTAGAAATCATCATCCAAACCGCAGAACATCATATTTACCTAATCTGGCTATTAGTCGTCCTCTAAGTCAGTCAAGTCGTGGAAAAATCTTTAAATTCATCAAAGTCAGGCCGCAATTCAGTCTCTCAAAGATACAGGATAACAGCTGTCCAGCAGTGTCACCGTCCTCTCCGTCAGCATAACGTCAGGAAATCAAGTTCGTCAAAGAAGAGAGAGTATTTTTAGTTCACTTTTCTACCCACTTTTATAATGAAACTAATGTAAAAATGTATCAAGATTGGGGTTTTAGACAGTCCTCATTGGTGGATTTTGGGTCGATCGGTAAAGTTCTCACATAGTCCGCAAGATTAAGTCATCGCACTTGCTGGTTCCGGTTTTAAAGACAGTCCATTGTTTTATCCTTGGCGAAGCTCCCAGAGTTTCCTTGGTAGGAACATCGTCTCCTGGGGTCAGGACGAGGCCATTGTTGCTGGCAGTGACGCATGCGCACTTCACCCAGAACCTCGTGTGTCAGGAGCAGTCACTTTGTACGTCTCAGTCAGCCATTTTGAAGAAGGCTGAAATGGTCAACTTATGTTCTACCCCTTCGTCCCGAGGAAGACCCGCCGTGACGCTTTTTAAATTTTGCGCCTAACATAGGGTCGAAACGTCGACGTACACCATGAGTCCACACAACGTCTCAGTTCCAAAACCAATTCATACATGAACAGGATGCGTATGTGATCAAGCATATGGACTCAATCATCAAAAATTACTTCTACCCAATCGTGTTTGTTATATTGAGTGTATTAAGTGTATCGTTTGTATTCACCTTTACATGTCACTTCTTCTTCACATTTCTGTCAATTGTATTTTGTAGCCCTAATTATTCATTATTCTTTCTTAAAAATATCGATTCAAAAGTATTGCTTGGGTGTTGTCATTCCTTTTCCTAAATCATGGATACATGTTACATGTAATGCATTTATATTGTGAACATCCCAAAGCAATTGTAATTCCCTGACAGAACCATTGTATCCGTATAAAAGAAATGGTCAACTTAAGCAAAACAAACACAAAAACTTAATTAAAACATAAAAATGGCTAATAAAATGTTAAACCCTCACTAATTCCCTTATGTGTAAGTAATTATCTAGCATAATAGCAACATTCAAAGCGTTTATACTCACTCAATGATGCGCAACTTACATTTACATCAAAAATGCAACATATATCATTCTATATTCTAATTTTCTACTATTAGTATGCGTACATATGTTAGTATACAATTAGTTTAGCCATGCAAAAATGCAAATCCCACGTGTAATTATTTTGTTAATATAATTGGTAAGTCTCCACTTCAAACAAATTAATAAGATTACTATTAGTTGATTATTCAAATTAATATAAACATACAGAATGGGGGGGGTATACAAAATGTTGTACTACCCGCTCCAGCAATCCCCCCTTTGGTGATTATATCACCACACCAACAAACATTTTGTATCCCCTTTTACGGAATTTCAAAGTGATTTCTTGTTTTATTCATATTTCACTTTCCCCTGTTTCTTCTCTTTTTGCTGTTTTATACATACTCTCCTTGATTTCTTCCAATTCTATTTCTTCAAATTCTCTTTCTTGGTTCTTATCTCTTCTCCTTAGGTTTTCTCTTTTTAATCTTTTCTGATTTTTATCCTTTTACGACAAATACATCCTAGTCTAATTGTTAATACTAAGAAAATTACACATGTTAATGGAAATAATATCTTACCTAAAAATGTACTACCTAGTTTGACTACAAAATCTTTAATAGCTGATAGTTTCTTTCCAATCTTTTCCCAAACACCTTCAACCTCAAGTGGTGCAATTTCGTCATGCAATTCTGTAATATTCTTAATATAAATTTTCAAATCTCTACTTTCGTCTGGAATGTAAGTACAACAATGTTGAACTTTCAGCATTCCACAGACTCCACTCTCTTTTGCCAATAAAATATCAAGGGCAAGTCGATTTTGCATTACCATAGCGTGCATGGCAACCATTTCAGTATTTACCAATAAGAATCCTCCAGCGGTGCTTGTTGACAAGCGATCCACTACTGTTGAAAGTCTTCAAATTTTGTTTGCATTCAGAGATATTCCCACTGCGGGTATCAGTGCTCCAAAAATGTCACCCACAATTTCAGTCCAAGATTCTCTCTTACTACTTGCTAAATAACTACCTAAACTATGTACACCATCTTCTCCTCTATCCATATGAAAAATCTTTGGAAAAACCAGGCCAACATAACATGTGCCATACCAATGGTCTGGCAAACGATAATAAGCCCTGTTCCCACAAATGAAATACTGTCCTGGAAAAACTGGATCTTTTCCACCTTTAAATCGCCATCCTCCCATGATTCGGTATGTATCATGGCACTCACTATTCCCTACGAAATAATTATCATATGCTGTTTGATTCCTTCTAATACACAATTTCCCTTTCTGAGGCCAATCTAAAGGCCTAGTTGGACTCGTTTCCCCTTTCAAGTGTTTCTCCATTTCTACACCCCAAACTGTTTTCTCCACTTTGCCTTCTGAGGCCTTTCTTTGCATTTTCAATCTCCTTTCTTCAACCATATCTAAAATGTCTTCTCTTCTTTCTTTAAACTGCAAGTCAGGTTATTTTTAAATATGTATTCTAATGTTAGTTCTTTAGTCTCTAAGAAAAATTCACCTAATACCTTTGCAGGTTTTACCTTAATTAGTTTGTTAATTGACGGTACTTGTGAAAATATAGTATCTACATCTGAAAAATAATACTCTAATTTACCTGTTTGATAAAATAAACTAGCTATTACACTACATGTTATTCCATATGTTACTGGAAGGTGATGATAAGTCACTCCTTCAGATACTGATGCAGGTAACTGCAATCATACGTAGAAATCCCTTACTTCCATTGTTTTTACATATTGATACAACAATTTTGAAAACACATTCTTAGAAAAATCTGTTATAGACCTATCTTTATGCAAATAATTGTTATCTATTCTAGTCGGAACTACCTTTTGAATCTTCCCTATATTAGTTATGTTATCACTATGTCCTTCTAAGGTATCTATAGTAACTTTAAATGAGATTAGTAGAGCATGTATACTCCAAAGAAGCATTAATAATCCTGTACAACAACAACACATTTTACACCATCTCCTAAAGAATGTACATTTCCCTTTGCTACTATCTATGTTTGCCATCTTAGCTAAAATGGACCGTGTCTTTTGACTTAGCCTCTTCCACTTCACAACTAGTTTTCTAACCCAAGGCTCTAAGCACCTACGTGGTTCTACCAGTTTTTGTCTTTTCAGTATTTTATTGTCTTTCCATCAGCAGTTTTCTTGTCTCATTCAGTTTGGCATCTCATCATCTTTCACTTTTCCTTCGTTTTCGGTATACAGAATGTCCTGAACATCTGCTTCTTCTCCAATATCGGACAAGATAACTCTCAGGATTTCCGATTCTTCGTCTTCCTCAACCACTTCCGGTACAACCAGATCTGGATTTCCTTGGCTATCCGCCTCTTCTTTTACTTCAGGCAGGGCCACATATGTCCATTCCGGTGATTTATACTTCTGGTTAGGTTTCCTTGTTCTTTTGCTTTCTTTAACCACAATTGTTTCCTCTTCTTTCGATTTCTCCTGACTCGTGACTTCATTCACCTGTTCAGCCCTTGGCGAATTTACTCGTGTCAATCGATATCTCAATCTTTTTATTTTATTCAGCCAAACGTCATCCTTTGCAGCTCTTTTCAATTTACTCACTTTGTCATTCTTTTCAGTCCTCCAAGCTCTCTTTCTCAGAACTCGGCCTTCTGGTACTTCATCTTCGCTTTCTTCTGACTCTGTTTCAACTTGCCTTTTACTCTCAACAGTTTCTTTTTCCACCACTTCTTTTGTTTTTCCTACTTCTGTTCCTCCTCGAATCTCCGGCATGCAATCTTCCTGCTGACTACTTGTCCCTGCTTCTAACTGGATGTTGGAGTTCCCTACACCTCCTCGGGGGTCTTCCGCAATAATCTTTTCCTCTCTCTCTGTATCTGGCACCTGTTCATCTAAGTGTGTTGTTTCAGGTGGAATTTCTCTTAATCTTTCATCTGGCACATCCTTCTCATGAATCTCTTTTATCGTCTCTCCACTGTCTTTTTCTTTGTTCTTCCCTTGTCCTTTCTTAGAAGATTGTGCTTTTTGTTCTGTCTCTGAGTCTGAACTGGTATCAGAAATCTGTAACCTTCTCCTCAGGGAATTACTTCTGGGGACAAAAGTTAAACTCAGTTCAGTTTCCCCCCTTTCAGGGTTTTCTTTGTCTTTTGGCTCTCCATCATCCGACTCATTTCTAGATTCTGATTCATTAAAATACTCCTTTTCTGTGCTGTCGACTGGATTTGGAATTCTCAAAGTATGGCTTGCATGGATCCAGTTCTTCAATCCAACACACTTCACAGCTGTTGTTGTGGTTAAGATGACTTGTCTTGGTTTTCCCCACCTGGGAACCAAACAGTTTCTTCGTCTGCAGACTTTTATCCTTACCTAGTCCCCTGGGCTTAGATTATGTGCTGGCTTCTTTTCAAGGGTGGTGGCATCCGCTCCAACCTGATGAAACACAGAATGAACTGCGTCAGCCAGGCTTTTACAGTATTCCAACACCATGTCATCAGTTATAGTCATCAGCTTGTTGACTGGTATAAAAACGTGGTGCATGGCTCGTCCCATGATGATATCATGTGGACTCAACCCTGTAGTTCTGTCTGGAATTGAACTAATAGTCATGAGTACTAGAGGCAAGACATCAGGCCATTTCATACCTGTGGCTAAACTCATTTTTCCTATTCTGTTTTTGATAGTACCATTCATTTGTTCCACTACACCAGAAGCCTCTGGTCGGTAGGCACAATGCAGTTTTTGTTGTACATTCAATGCTTCACAAATCAGTTTTATGATCTCATTATGAAAATGTCCTCCTCGGTCTAATTCAATTGTCACTGGGAACCCAAATCTAGGGATAAATTCCCTCAAAAGTAATTTTGCCACTGTCATTCCATCATTTCTTCTTGTTGGGAATGCCTCTACCCACCTGGAAAATAGACATACCAAAACCAAAACATACCTCAACCTGTTACAGGGAGGCATTTCAATGAAATCCACTTGCATTCTGGTAAAAGGCCCTCCTTCTCGACCTATTATTCCAAGACTCACGACTGTCTTTCTTCCTGGATTGTATTGCTGACAAATTAGACATCTCTGACAAAGACTTTCTGCTACAAGTCTGAATTTTGCATTATACCAAGTCTGCTTAAAGGACCTAATCATAGCGTCTCTCCCTATGTGTCCCTGTCCATGATACATCCGTGCCATGGCAGACATCATGCTATCAGGCATGACTGGTCTTCCATCTTGATAGACCCACACATGATCTTTCTCTCTAGGTGCACATCCTGCTTTTACCCACTGTTTTATTTCTTCCTCTCCTGTTTCTTCCTGCAATTGTCTTACTTCTTCCCATGTTCCCACAGTGTTAGTAAGCATTGGGAAACAAGAAATCACCTCCCTTTCCTTAGCCCGATTGATTGAATTCTGATTTCGTGCACAGTATTGCGCCATGTCATTTGCGAATTTGTTACCAGTGGCAATGTAATCACCACTGCGACTATGGGCAGCACATTTTACAACAGCCAATTGCCTATGCAGCTCTATCGCCTCAAGCAACTTTCCAACCACTTCGGCATTCTTAATGGGAGTTCCACTCGAGGTTAAGAAACCTCTCTGCAGCCATATCTGGCCGAAATCACGGATGACTCCATAGCCATACCGGCCATCAGTTATCACAGTTACTCTCACACTTTTCCCTATCTTGCATGCTCTCGTCAAGGCAAGAAGTTCAGCTACTTGGGACGATTTTATTCCTTTCAAATAGGATGCTTCCATTACTGCTGCAACTGTACATACGATGAATGTTGCACTAACCCGTCCTGGGTAGTGTCCCTCTGTACGCACAGCGCTGGTCGGTAACGAAGTTACCAAATGTAACACCAAGAGAGTTTTACAAGAGAGTTTAAATCAAAGTTCGTTTAATCACGATATGATGCTCTTTGTACTTGAATTTAGAATTTCACATATTTTAAAGACGATACCAACAGAAATCCCCAATGCATTTCGGGTTATAAACCCTTCATCAGGAGGAATCCTATAAGAGAAATAGGAGTCAATGTGGTCTACCCCGTCAGGGATTCAAAAAAATCAATAATAATAAATGTAAAGGTCCTTAAAGTGAACACAAAACTAAATGCGAGGGGTTTAGTGAAGGATCGAGGTGTGCCAGTAATAACTTCAAAACGTATACATGCGCCACAAAGTACACCAAAATATAAGTGGTGACGAGTCAAAGCGATAAGGAAAAATGAGGAATCAAAAAAGGAGGGTTTGGAAATTAGACCCAAATATACCAGTGCTAAATTCAACACGTGTAACCGCGCCAAACAATACACCGAAATGTAAGTGGTGACGAGTCAAAGCAATGAAGAAAATACGAATAGACCCAAATTCCAAAGTTGAATTAGAAAAATTAGTGTGGAAGATTACCTCGGAGGTCGCGTTAGACGAACATCGTCAAAAAAGTTCTGAAGGATACGGAAGCATACCGTTGGGCGTGTGACTGGGTTATAGCGGAAAGTAGGTTCTGAACAGAAAAAGAGGACTAGACATATAGCGGCCATCTTTGAAGAGGGAAATACGCTTAGTGAACTATGAACGGTGTCAGACCGTAGTTGTACAGGGAATGTGAGAATATGAGTTTCCAAGTGTTGCGAAAATCCGGGGTACAGTGAAATAGATCAAGGTAAAATAAAACGGTTGAATGATAGTGTGAAAATGGAATATATTGATTGAAAAAGTTGTGAACAATAAAGTTAGGAAAAAAAACAAGGACCAAAAAGTCAGAGATGGAAAAGATCCAGGAATGGTTAAAATGAAGTAAGGAAATAACAAGTGAGTTAGGTAGAAGTCAATTAAGAATGAATAAACAAATGAAATAGTGAAAATAAATATAAATATGAATCAAAATGATATTGTTGTCATTCAAATGAAATTAAATTAAAAACAAAACATAAAACATTTGAACATTAACAGAGGCACCTATACAAATTCAGATAAAGCAACTAAGTTCGATGCGGTCATTCAGTCCAAACGGTACCATGGAGTTCATTCTGTATATCCAAGATGTTTCTCTTTGAATCAAAAATTTTTTGTTGTCACATCCTTCTTTTAATGGAACAGTTTCACATACTAGAAAACGCAGTTGGCTGACGTTGTGTTTGTGATCATTAAAGTGTACTGCCACAGTGGATTTCAGGTTGTTATTGCGAATGTTGCTCTTGTGTTCATTCAACCGGGTTTTAATTTTTCTTTCAGTTTTGCCAATGTATGGCGAGCCACATGGACACTTTAGCATATATACAACATTCTTAGAATCACAGGTCGCTGAAACAAAAAGCTTGATGTTGTAGCCCTTTGTTGGATGCTGTATGCTATTGCCTAGGATGATGTTATTGCAGTTTCCGCAATTGTGACAAGGTATGGTACCCTTGTGTTTAGAAAAAACCTGTGGAGAGCATGTGGGTTTCAGTAACTCCAAGAAGTTTTTGCTTCTTTCGTAGGCAAACAACGGTTGATCCGAAAAAATCCGATTGAAGTCAGACTCCGTTTGTAATAGAGGCCAATGTCTGAGAACAGATTTCCTGATGTTAACGCTTTCAGTGGAATATTTTGTGACCATAACGATCCTTGAGGACGGTTTCAGAGATGTTGATTGTTGTTCCAAAAGTGTTTTCCTTTGTTTGTTTAGAGATTTATCAATTGCTTTGGCAAAAATTTGTGGTGGGTAACCTCATTCCACGAAGCGTCGTTCCATGTCTAGAGTTTGTTGTGTTGGTTGTTGAGGTTCAGACGTGATCCGTTTTATCCTGAGAATTTGTGAATATGGTAAGTGACGTTTGAGTGAAGGCTGATGAAAACTGAGATAGTGTAGTAAGTTGTTTCTATCCGTCTCCTTCCTGAAAAGTGTTGTTTGGATGTGTTGATCAATGATGTAGATGGAAACGTCCAAAAAGTCTATGTTTGTGTCACTGATGTGAAAGGTAAACTTCAACCTGTCGTTGATGGTATTGAGATTCGCAATAGCTTCAATCAATGTGGTCTTGGAACCTCTCCAAATTAAAAAAATTTCATCAATGTAGCGGACAAACAGTAACAGATGACTCTCCCAAGGTGTGGTGTGAAGTATGTGATCCAACTCAAACTTGTGCATGAACAGGTTAGCGTAGCAAGGAGCTGCACAATTTCCCATGGATGTTCCATTCAATTGAAGAAAAAATTGATTATTGTGACAAAAATAACTGTGATATAGTGTAAAGTGTAGTAATTCCATCAGAAAAACCTGTAAATCATACGGTGTCTGTGATTGTAACAAAAAGTATTCCGTTGCCTCTAGCCCCAAATCATGGGGAATCGAGGTGTAAAGAGAAGTGACGTCTATCGTACAAAAGTACATGTCAGTTTCCCATGGGGTGGTGAAGTTGAGAAGAATGTTCAAAAAGTCAGTAGTGTCTTTGACAAAGGTAGACATGGACTGCACTAAAGGTTGGAGGTGCCTGTCCAGATATTTACCAACTGGTTCATGGAGCGAGCCTCTGGTTGAAACGATGGGCCGCATAGGAGGATCCAACAGGTTTTTGTGTATCTTGGGTAACATCCGTAGAGATGGGCTTCTGGGAAATTTGGAAATTAAGAATTTCCTTTCTGTGTCTCCAATGGTACCTGATAGAACTGCTTTATCCACAAGGTTCTGCAATGTTTTCAGAATATCCATTGTAGGATTGTAATCAAGTTTAGAGTAGGTGTTAATATCTAATACATGTTCATCAAGTTTCCGTGTGTAGTGTATGGTATCCATCGCAACAAGTGCGCCTCCTTTGTCAGCATTGAGGAAGATGATGTTGGGATTGTCAGCCAGTTGTTTAAGCAAAGATTTATCCTTGGATGAAAAGTTCGGATGTCTGGGTTTACGATGTTTAAATACTGACTGAAGATCATGCTTAACCAAAGTCTGACGGGGTAGACCACATTGACTCCTATTTCTCTTATAGGATTCCTCCTGATGAAGGGTTTATAACCCGAAATGCATTGTGGATTTCCGTTGGTATCGTCTTTAAAATATGTGAAATTCTAAATTCAAGTACAAAGAGCATCATATCGTGATTAAACGAACTTTGATTTAAACTCTCTTGTAAAACTCTCTTGGTGTTACATTTGGTAACTTCGTTACCGACCAGCGCTGTGCGTACAGAGGGACACTACCCAGGACGGGTTAGTGCAACATTCATCGATTTACCGACCTTGGTTTAGAGGTCGCTCCTCTATCAGCACGCCACTACCTGTTCAAGAAACATTTATATTTGGATAAAAAACGGTGTGCGTGATATCCCAACTTTCTGAGCAACTGTACATACCACATATGCTGCACTCAACACTCCATCATCTGTCCTCAAACAAGATCCATCGACAAACATAACATAATCACTTTCTGGTAGGGGTTCATCTTTTATGTCAGGTCGTGGTTTTGTACAGAAATCAAGTACATCCAAACAGTCATGATCTGCTTCATCTCTTACTTCCACATTCTCTGCATCTGGCAACAGGGTTGAAGGATTCACATTCACACATCTCACAAGACTTACATTTGTTGCACCCAATATGACCTTTTCATACTTAGTCAGCCGACTGTGTGTCATATACTGAGTACGACTCCTTGTTAAAAGGATCGCCACATCATGAGGTACAAACACTTTCACAGGATAACCCATCACAATTCCCTCACTCTGTTCCAAACTTCGACATGTAGCAGCTACTGCTTTCAAACACCCAATGATCAATGAATAATTACTAATCCACTGATGACAATATCCAACCATTCCCAGAAACATTCTCACTTCTCTTTGAGTCATTGGTGGACTCATTCTCTTTATGATCCTGATTCTGTCTATGGTTATTCTTCTCAGTCCTTTTTCAATGTTATGTCCTAAATATTGTACTTCCTTCTTACAAAATTGTAATTTCGATGGTGACACTTTTAGTCCTCCATCTGCCAAATGATTCTGCAAGGCTACTGTGTCTACCTCACAAGCTTCATGGGTTTTCGATGCCACAAGTAGGTCATCGATGTATTGAACTAGTACGGAATTTTTTGGCATTTCTAGACTTTCCAAAGACTTCTTTAATAGCTGATTAAATATGGAGGGGCTTTCTGTATACCCCTGTGGAATTCGGCACCACGCCAAAATACGCTCACCGAAATGAAATGCAAAAATTTGCTGACTGTCATGATGCAAAGGGATGGAAAAGAAAGCATGGCATAGATCAATCACTGTATACCATTCTGCGTCATGGGGGACCTGATATAAAATCACAGATGGATTTGGTACAATGGGACAATATGGTACAACAATTTTGTTTATCTTTCTCAGATCTTGTACTATCCTGAACTTCCCACTAGTCTTTTTCAGTCCCATTATTGGTGAATTACATGGGCTACTCATTATTTCTCTCAAAAGTCCTTGTTTTATCATTTTCTCAATCACAGGAGTAACTCCTTCAATTATTTCAGGTGTTAATTTATATTGTGGGACATTTGGATAACTTATTCCTTCTTTTACTGTTATTTTTACTGGGTCTACATTTCTCATCAATCCTACGTCTTCTCCTGTGAAACCCCACACTTCTCCTTTTACAGATTGTTTTAATTCTCTTGGTAATTCATCAGGGTTAAATACAGCATAGGTTCCAGTAACCTCCTTCTCCCTCTTTGCCATTGTCATTTTATACAGCACATCATCTTGTGTTTCAAATGCTATTCCATCTGGAGTACAAAATATAGTGCACAATAAATCTCTACCTAACAAGTTCACAGGACTGGTTTCGCACACGACAAACCGGTGCATTTCAGAGAATTTCCCTATGCTAACTTTCACTGGTTCTGTAAGGTAAGTTTTAATCTGTCTGTTGGATGCACCAACTACTTGGATCGTTTCATCCGAGAGAGGAAGATTCTTGACATCAGCTGATCTAACAGTTGATCGAGTAGCACCAGTATCAACTAGGAAAGTAATATATTCATTATTAAGTTTTCCATCTACAAATGGGCCTGTCTGGTCTCCTTCTAGAGTTGCGCCAAGCACGCACTCTTCTTCCTCCCTTCGGCACCGTCAATAACCTTCTTCTGAATCGCTTTCATCGCGTTGCAGCCAATTCTGCGAAGCAGCGCTAGCGCATGGCGGTTTATTTACCTGTTCTTCGTTGTAGAATCCATTTTCCTTACTATACTTCTGGCAATTTTTGTTCTGTGGAAAAGGTGGTTTTGGCACCTGATTCTGTTGTGTTACAACCTGCTGTTGTCGCTGCTGTTGACCACTCACCTCATTCTGCACCTGTGGATTCAATGATGCATTTTCATCGTTAGTACTCGGAGGAAATTTACACTCGGATTTCCAATGCCCTATCCTACCGCAATTATGACACGGAAATTTCTTTTTGGCTTCCTCGATATTTCCTTTACCTTTCCCAGGATTAAATTTTGGTCTTGACCCTGTTTGTTCTGCTAATTGAGCTTCCTGTCTCCCCTATGCTCCCTTTACTTGTGCCCACATAGCCTTTTCTTTCAATTTTCGCTGTTTTGCTTCAATCTCATCACTGAAATATTTAGCATGTCTCAGTACTTCGTCTATTTTCTTATTTTGCCAGTCAACGGTATGCTGCTTTATCATGTCCCTAATTTCCGGACGAAGACCATATACAAATCTATATCCAAAATGACTCAAATCGTTTTCACTTAGGTTTTCATCTCCACTAAATTGTTTAAAAGCCAAAATTAACCTCTCATAATAGGCATGTACTGACTCTTTGCTTTCCTGATGTGTTCGGTCAATTATTACCCAGTCTGTCTCTTTAGGAGGTACTTTGTTTTAAAAAAATGCCATAACCTGTTCGTATTTCTTCATTACCTCGGGGTCTGGAGCTCCTGTTTTTAGATCCCTTGGTAATTCCTGTGTCAGCCAATCTGTCATGATTTTGCACTCCGTCCATAAATCTGGTGGTACTATTATGTCAAACAAGCTATTTAGGTCAATCCACAAAACTTTGGACAATTTTACAAATCTGTCCACCTGTCTGTACCACTCGACGGGTTTTTCACGTAGTCGAGGGAAGTCATTTGTAAATGATAAAATATCTTGTCTAGTCCATGGGACATGTACATATCCTTTTCCTGGAATCTCTATCAGAGGGCATTCTATCACAACCTTCTCTTTTTCTCTGACAGGGAAAGCTGAAAAGGTTTTATCTGAAACTTCATCTCGTTTTCAATACCATCTACTTTTCCATTTGACCACATCTCCCCATTTCTGAACAAAATAATTATCTCCTTAATCTGACTATTCGTCCTGTGGTATTCATGTTTTCAATGTCTTTTTCAGTGAAATCTACCCGATAGGGTTTCTGTAGTGTTTTTACCTTTTCAATATCAATACCCATTTCATTTGCCACTTCTTCTAATCTTTCATGGAGACTTTTTGCTCTCCATGTTACGCTTTTACACAGAAATAACAACTCCTCATCTTGGTAAGTTTTTAACTTTTCCGTAGGGATAGTTCCTACTATTAACTCTTCCAGTACCATTCGTAGTTTGGCCACATCAATTGACTGAGATTCTTTGTCTTTCTTCTGCAAGCTTCTCAACCATTCACTCAATTCCTCTGTAGATGGTCCTACTGGCTTCTCTACATTTCCTTGTCCAAAATCCTTTTGTGTTTCTGATATTGACTCCACTATTGTCATACGCCTTTCTGCACAGTTTTGGCCTACAAACGGGTTATTTGAAAAACTCGGTTCAATCGTACTCATAGTCTGTCTCCATGGATTATCATTCTGACTCGTTCTTGGTTGTTCAACCTGTTTATTACTTTTATAAGGAACCGTCAAACAATGTTCGCTATCTTTTTGTTTATCAAAAATAGGCATTACTGGACCTATCGTTACTGGAACTGTTACCGCTTCCAGATTTTTAGTCAATTCTCTTATTTTCGCTAGTTCTGCTGAATTTTCATCGTTTATTTTACCTCCGGACTTCTTCTCTACCTCTCTAATGGAATTGTTTCTTCCCAAATCTTGGAATTCTGGTTCCGATTTTATGATTCGTACTGTTTCTTTCACTGGGGCACTTGGGGTTAATATTTCTTGTTCTGGTCGATATGTGGGTGGATTTTTATAGAACATGTCATCAAGAACATCATCCTCTGACTCATTCACTCCATATCCTCTCGATTCCACATTATATCTCTTTTCTACATACTTTCTTCCTTCATTCTCTCCTGCAGTTCTTACGGGAAACAAACCCTCAGTCATACTCGCATTTCGCCACCTTCTCATTCGATCATCATGAGTCTCATGTCCATATGACCTACCAAACATGTACCTATACCCTCTGCCACTTCTCTGTCTTTCTCGGTCATGCATCTCATCTTCCCACTCCGTCAATGCTTCAAATTGTGTCGGTCTAGGTCTTGGTTCTAAATTCATCATTTTCTCTCTTAAATTTCTCAAAACTGCCAAATGAAAGGAACCATGTTCTGGAAAAGCCAACACTCCGTCCTTTTCAGTATATTTGACACAATTGTCTAACCAAATACAAGTGTGATATCCATATTTCACAACCATAAAGGATGCAGGGGTTTTCGGTGGAGGAAGTAACTGTCCTTCCCTTGTTACAATCGGTTTGTCCTTTTTAAACCACTTTTTAATTCTACCAAACCAAGACTTTTTCTACTTTTCTGGTGGATCGTAATACATTTTCCTGTCTTCCGTGTATCACTAGTTTCTCCTTGCAACTGTACCGTTATTCTGTCCAATCGTAGCGCGGCTCACACTAACGCACCAATACAGAGCATCTATGTCACTTTTGCAATTCTCCAATCCCAGCGCGACTCTCACTAACGCACCAATACGGAGCGTCTACGTCACCCTGTACTTCTACACTCCTAGCGTGGCGCACACTAATGCACCAATACAGAGCGTTTTAAGTTTCTGACCGTCTGTCCAATCCCAGCGCTTTCGTTCTGACATCAGCAGCCGCTACCGCAGCTTCTGCTCCTGTCTACCCCTCCTTTACAAAATCCACTCCGTAAGTTTTTGTTTCAAATTTACAATTCTGTTAGTAACAACATAAAAACACCACCATTGTCCGCTTCGCTAACCAAAGAATAGTAATAGACCTTTCTCACGAGAATTCCGTCTTTCCCGAGAGCAGCGCTTACCTCTGCCCTACTACGGAATCGTTACTTCCATTGATAAAGTAGCACATCCCTCTACCATACCCTTCTAACAAGCATTAGCAAACAGTTTCTCCAGAATTAAGACACATAGTTGGAGACCCAATGCTCCTGAGAAATAAAACTAGAGGTTCACAATTAACCCGAATACCTTTACATTCACGCACTTTCATACGAGAAAAATGTAGTACATTCACACAGAATCCTGTCTTTCCCGAGAACAGCGAACAGTCTGTCCTACTACAGAATTATAACATACGTTAACAAAATAGCGCTTCCCTCTACTTTATCCTTCTAACAAGCTCAGAGAACACCTGTTACCTTTCCAGTGATAAGCGTTATCGGAATGCCATTTGGACTACTGGTACCTAAGACCAAAATTTCATAGGTGACCTTCGCTATCAGACACACTTCTCTCACACAGAAAATGTCTCTAATAGCAACACACGACGATGTCACCGAATCGAACCCAGACAATGCGTCATGCAACTTCAATCATTACACGTTTCTCCCTGTGTACCTACAGGACAACAACAATTCAGTCTTTCCCGAAAGCAGCGCTTACCTCTGCTCTACTACGGAACCGTTACAAACTTCCGACTTCCTACATCCCAGAAGCCGTGCAAACAACATAAAAACTCGATGCGACTCAACATAGAGTGTTAATACATAAACCAATATCAATAACCAATAATCAATAAGCAATTTACAAGCAATAATCACCAAACCAAAACAATAACAACTATCAATCTGCTACCAGAAAAACTGTTGCAGTGTGGAACATCAAATTCCCTCTTCGTCACAGACCAAATACCGCAATAGCAAATTCACTCAAATACATTCATTGGTGGGGCCCATAACACCAACACTCATACTTCATTGATCTGTTTCTCTAGAGGAATAAGTTTCCAAACGCTGACATGAAAGGAATATCTTTACCTAAACCCTAAATGCATTGAATACTTTATCAACTCCAACCTTGTGATATTCCCCTCATTGGGTGATGAATCAGTTAGTTGTTTATTTGATTTAGTGATCCAATTCATCTATCTATACTCTTCTCTTTTTCTAGTTTCTTCTTCAAATAATCGACACAACACATTTATCAATTAATCAAATATCGTTTATTTAATAAAATTGCAAATTGTTAGAAATCATCATCCAAACCGCAGAACATCATATTTACCTAATCTGGCTATTAGTCATCCTCTAAGTCAGTCAAGTCGTGGAAAAATCTTTAAATTCATCAAAGTCAGGCCGCAATTCAGTCTTCAAAGATTCAGGATAACAGCTGTCCAGCAGTGTCACCGTCCTCTCCGTCAGCATAACGTCAGGAAATCAAGTTCGTCAAAGAAGAGAGACTTTTTTTAGTTCACTTTTCTACCTACTTTTATAATGAAACTAATGTCAAAATGTATCAAGATTGGGGTTTTAGACAGTCCTCATTGGTGGATTTGGGGTCGATCTGTAAAGTTCTCACATAGTCCGCAAGATTAAGTCATCGCACTTGCTAGTTCCGGTTTGAAAGACTGTCCATTGTTTTATCCTTGGCGAAGCTCCCAGAGTGTCCTTGGTAGGAACACCGTCTCCTGGGGTCAGGACGAGGCCATTGTTGCTGGCAGTGACGCATGCGCACTTCACCCAGAACCTCGTGTGTCAGCAGCAGTCACGTTGTACGTCTCAGTCAGCCATTTTGAAGAAGGCCGAAATGGTCAACTTAAGCAAAACAAACACAAAAACGTAATTAAAACATAGAAATGGCTAATAAAATGTTAAACCCTCACTAATTCCCTTATGTGTAAGTAATTATCTAGCATAATAGCTACATTCAAAGCGTTTATACTCACTCAATGATGTGCAACTTACATTTACATCACAAAAGCAACATATATCATGCAATATTCAAATTTTCTACTCTTAGTATGCGTACATATGTTAGTATACAATTAATTTAGCCATGCAAAAATGCAAATCCCACGTGTAATTCTTTAGTCAATATAATTGGTAAGACTCCACTTCAAACAAATTAATAAGATTACCATTAGTTGATTATTCAGATTAATATAAACATGCAGAATGGGGGGGTATACAAAATCTTTTACTACCCGCTCCAGCACCCTCACCCCCTTTTCCTTTGCCTTTTCTCATGGCCTACGCAGTTCTTACTGGGGAACACCTTACAGCCCCATCCCTCAGTGGGGGCTTTGCCTTGTCCACACCACTTCCTTTTTTATGCTTAATGCATCTGGCACTGACCCATCACCCCATGCACTGGCTGCACACTGTCTCAGGTGCCGCGGCTTTGCTTCTAGCCCTCTCTCACCTGGGGTGTCAATGCTTTGGCTCCTCCAACTCTTTCCTGTAGTTGAGGCAGCTGTGGGGCATCACTGGTAGACAAAGCCTGGCTCCCTCACCGGGAGGCCTCTTCTCCACCATATCTCAGGGCACCACCCCCCATTACCTTGGTCTTCATTGCCCTAGCAGCAGGTGCGGTGGTGCCGTATGCACCAGCTATACATCGCTTTTCCCAAAGTAAAGACTGCGGCCGTGGCACAGCGTGGATTTACCCACTTGTCACCAATGTAAAGACTTGGGGCCCTAGGCCCCCATGCAGTAAGAGTAACGACACAGACACCGGAATATGGTTGCTAGAACTGGCCCAGAGCACGTGCGCCCGGCCCCTTTTATTACCAGGGTCACATGTCCTGTGATGCCTGTGTTGGATGGGTGTGAGGTGGAGGGTAAGCCAGCCCTCGGGAGTGGCTGGCACAGCAAACACAAGAACAGTGACCAACCGGTCCCTACAGTCTTTATATAAGCTTTGTATTTTCAGTTTCAAAGATTTCCTTTTTGTGGGAAACAAATCCAGGGGCCTGAAGGGTTTCTTACGAGCCTGTTGAAGGCACAGCTACATGTAAGGGATGATACATGCATAGGAGCATATTTACTAATCTTTCATGCACCGCAAGGCAGCAAGTATAGTTTCTGTGCTGCATTGTGCAAAAAGGGAGAGAGTAAAAATGCTCCATATTTACAAAGATATGAAGCATTTCTGCCCTTTCCTTGTTCTGGCACACTCTGTGCAGGCTAGCCCAAAGGAAGGCACCCTTGCACCACAATGCAAGATCGCGTGCTTTACATGCAGGATTGTTTTAGTGCACGAAGGGGCACATTATTCTACAAAAACAATCCATAGAGGCATAGGAATGCAGCACACCAAGAAAGCGGAAATAATGAGGAGAAACAAAGAAAGTTGTCCTTGTTACACCTCACTGGGGAAGCACAGATTTCTCAGAATGTGCCACAGTCTATGGGTGGATGCATGGTAATGGCCATTCTCCATGCATTGAACCCTCCCAGTCTGAAAAGCAATGCAAGGCAGCACAGGGCCATGCAAATCAGGCCTTCTGTGGCTTTGAAAACTCTAAATAAGCCTTTGAGTTGCCCTTCGTCACCTTGCAAGGGCGACCCAAAGTCTGAGTAAATCTGCCCCAAAGGTGCGCCACCCTACAGTTTCTGCCTCTGTTTGTTACTTTTGCAGGCTCACTTTTCAAACCTGCCTTTTTCATTTGTCATTTGTTTCTTATCTCCTTTTATTTTCATTTTTGGGTTTTCTGTTTCTTGCCTTTGTGTCCATATCTAATGATGAAAAATAAGTCCTGTTCGGCCATAAAAGAGCGGTGGCGCCCACCACCTACAACCACCATTGCAAGATAAGCACTGGTAATAGAACAAATTAGAGTACCCAATTCAGAGTGAAAATATGTATGAAATTGCGGGATTTATGAATCAACACCCTATTATATGAGGAGATAAAGCCTCCTCCAGTAGATATGATGCCCATAGTAAATTCATATTTGGGTTTCTACTATACACCTGGTGGGGGTGGTTTCTTCCCTGGCGGTGGAGATCTATGCAGCCAAGTTCAAATCTCCAACACCGGGTCACTGAACTCCAAATTCAAGGGAACTGGAAAACACTATAAAAATGACCCAAACCGCAAACACTTGAAACACTTTAACACCCTTAGCACATTACTACAGCACACTTTCTTGGTTCTGTCTTCTTCCACTTGGACTGCCTAACTGGATGCCTCACAAACACCTTTAAATTCCTATATGCCGGAAGCTCTGCTCAAAAGAAAGTGGAACTTTGCTGAGAAGGAGACTGACCTTGTAGTTACTTTTGCTGTTGATCACAAGGAGCTAAATGCTCTGCCTCCACAAACCCTCAGTGGGGGGGAATAGGCAACCACATGGCAGGAATTGACACACAATAAATTGTCAGTGGGAGTGTCACACCTTGTAAGAACTTAAGAAAAACTGACAGGATGAGAGGTGGCAGGTGAATATGATTTTCTCTAGCATAGGGGTGGCCCAAGCTCTTTCTCATGGTGGGCCTATATCCGTTCTCAATCTCATCACCCTCAATGCCTACCTGCCTGTTCCAGGAAAACCCAGTGCTAGGTCAAGTAAGAATTCAGCATCCCTCTCTCACAACCTGCTCTTGTATCACCACTCATGCCACTCTGCCCCCTCCCCAGCATTAACTGATAGGCAGCCATCTTTCAACATGTCTGCCTTTCTAACAACACATCACACTCACTAGCAATACATTTAAAATATCTTAACCTACACTGACTAAACCTACCCAAGCCACACTCCAATGCATACATTTCTTTCAGTATGTCAATAATTATGTTGCTTTGTTTCTTATAAGAGACTTTTGACTCAAAAGTCTGTGCTGCAGCATGATCTCAAGTGCTTACCGCCCCTTGAAGGTGCAGGGCATTGCAACAGCGCAACGTCGAAAAAAGTGATGTTCCGGTGGTGCAATCCCCTTGTACATATGCCCCTTGGTGTTATAAATAGAGGAGGCAGCGGCTGCCACCTTTTTAAAAAATGGGAATAAAGATGCACTTTCCTTTGTTGTAAATCATCCTGAGTCATGAAATGAACTGATGGATCTGGTGATAGAAATGGAATATCAGCAGGGAGGGTCGCATTTTGTGAAATTAGGGGCACCACCATTTATACAAGTGACTTCAAGAAGAGTTAAGTACCACTTCCCCCACCAAGGCATCCACAGAGGAGGCTAAGCAAATCAGCAATGTTAGAAAACCTCTCACTCCAGAGGAACGAGAGAAAAGAAAAGGTTATGTTATTTTATTTTTACAGTGATTTCTAACGTCCGCGGCTACTCATGAGTGTCCCGACGCAAAAAGCCAATATTGAAAACTGTAGGAAACTGGGAGAGATTACCGATTAAATAAACAGCAGGGTTTTTTAGTCTTTTCTTGAACAGGCAGGGGTTATGAATGCTGCGCAGTTCAAGGGGGAGAGAATTCCAAGCTTCGGCCGCTTTGAAGGATAGAGAGCTACGTCCAATTCTTACCAACCGAAAGCGAGGGATCGATGCTAGGCACTGTGAAGCGGAACGCATTTGCCTTTGTGGAGTATAAAAACTAAACAGTTTCCTCAAGTAGAGGGGCCCTAATCCATAAAGGGCTGAGTGGGCCACCGTGAGAGCCTTAAATTTGGCTCTTTGGGCCACTGGGAGCCAGTGCAGATCCCGCAAATAATGTTTTACGCTAGACCTGCCCGGGATACCCATCAGAGGGCTGGCCGCAGCGTTCTGTATTACTTGGAGTTTCCTGAGCTGATATCCTGGTAGGCCAATATAAAGTGTATTGGCATAGTCAAGGCAGCTAAGGATCAAAGCGCACATGACCATCTCCTTAGCAGTCCTGGGTAATAGAGGAAGAAACTTCCTAAGGGACTTCAATCTGCCAAAGCATTGGCCGGCCAGTTTCTTTACTTGCGTAGAGAACCTTAGATTTTCCTCGAACCAGACTCCCAGGTTCTGCACCTCCTGTCCCGTAGAACTGGGGAGGGGGTATTCAGGCAGCCAGAGGGCTTCCCTGAACTGTGGGGAAAAGGATCCGAATAAGAGGATTTCTGACTTATCCTCATTGCTCTTTAACTCGGCGGCTGCAAGCCATTTAAAAACGGCTTTTGGGTTTAAATCTTTTTATTAAAGTTTTCAACAGCGGGAGGAGTGGCAGCAAACAATTACACTTACCCCCACCCCAGCGGGAGCGGGATGAACTGGGCTCGCCCTCATCGCAACTAAACGCTCAGAGTGGCGAGAGCGTGCCCGCAAGGCCCATCACCCGCCGCTCTAGTGGCCCTCCGTCCCCAACCCGAACCCCCAAATAACCCCCCCCCTCCTCGACCATCCCACCCCCCCTCCCCCGTGAAGAATGAAACAGAAGAGAGAGGAAGGAAGAAAAAAGAAAGAAATGAAGAACCGAGCCCGGGGTCAAAGGGACCCGGGGGCCGAGCGCAAAGGGCCGCCCCTGGGCAAGAGCCCAATCAAGGTTTCTGAGCAGTGTCCTTCTCCTCCGGGTCCATGCTAAGCCGTAGGAGGCGTAGGTACCGGGGACACGTCAGCTCCCTAAAGTCCTGGGTCAGGAGGGCCCGGAACGGCCGCCACAAGTCCGAAAAGGAGTCAACCTTACCAGCCAGCGTTAAGGAGATACGCTCCATCCCCAGGATGTGCCAGAGGCGGTGCAGCCACTCCAAGTGTGTAGGAATGCGGGGCGTGTTCCAGCAAGCTAGTAGACATTGCGTGGCCACCCCCAGTGCTAAGGCTATCTGTTTCCCCCTACGGGACTTTAAGGGGTAGGTAATGGCATTAGGGACCCCCAGAATGATGTATGCAGGTAGTCTGGGCAGCTCCGTGTCGAAGTATCTATCCACCTCATCCAGAATTTGTCGCCAATACAGGGATATCAGGGGGCTGTCCCAAAGAATATGCGTAAGGGTGCCAGATTGACCGCACCCCCTCCAGCACCCCGCGGTACGTGAGCTGTCCATTCGGTGCAAGCGTTCCGGTGTATAATACCAATAGTTCACCAACTTAGTGAACGTTTCCGTAAGCCCTGTATGTGTAGCCGTGTGCCGGGCCCTGTAGCAACAACCCTCCCATTCCTTTGCGAGCAGATCCCTCCCTAGGTCCCTCTCCCAGCGCGCTCTACCCGCGTGGTACGAGTGAATGTGCGAAGAAAGGAGCATCTTGTAGAGGTCCGAGGTCAACTTTTTGTCCGATGACCGTGTGATGAGCCAGCGTTCAAACGCCGTGAGCCGACGCTGCGCCGTGCTTTTCTCCCGCGGCTGCGTGGCCCAGTGTTTGATCTGAAGGTAACCAATCAGGTCCCTGGCCGGAATACCATAATCGGTGGCCAGCTGGGCCAGGGTGACGAGCCCGCCCGCCCCGTACAAAACCCCCAGCGCCCTGCAGCCGGTGTAGCGCCAACCCGGGAAGGAGGACTCCGGCTGCCCCGGCGGGAAGTCAGAGTTTCCGAACAGAGGGGTCAGCGGCGAGGGAAAGGTCGTCAGTTCCTGCCTTTCCCCGGTCTGGTCCAAGATCCGCACCACCGCCTGGGTCACCCACGAGGCGTAAAGATTGGGGGGCCGCTGTTCCCGGCGCAGAAACGGGATTGCGGCCAGGGATGTCCCCGCCACCGCCCGATCCTGGAACAGCCAGTGCTTTGCGGATTCGGGCCTTACCCATTCCACCAGGTAGCGGAGTTGGGCGGCTTGGAAGTAAAGCGCGAGATCGGGAACGCTGACACCACCATGTTCCGGCGGGAGAGAGCTAATCTGACGCTTGAGGCGAGGTTTCCTGCCCTGCCATATGAACTGAGCTAAGTCGGATTGGACCTTTTTGATCCAGCCCTTCGGTGGGTATATGGGGAGCGTGTGGAACACATACAGTATCTTGGGCAGTATCGTCATTTTGATGGCCGCCACCCGCCCAAGCCATGAGAGCGGCAAACGTCGCCAGCGAAGGAGATCCGTTTTGACGGTGGCGTGGAGGCGATCGTAATTCAGGGTCCGGATGCCCGGAATCGTAGGGGTCAGCTGCACCCCGAGATAGGGGACTGGTCCCGATGACCAGGGGACCGGATACTTCGCTCGTAGGTCTGCGATCGCTCCCGGCGTTAGAGAGAGGGACAGCGCCATTGATTTGGCAACGTTGACCTTGAAGCCGGATACCTCCCCGAACGCAGTAAGTTCCTCCAGGATCGCTCCCAGGGACATCAGTGGCTCTCGAAAGGTCAAGAGGACATCGTCGGCATAAAGGCAGATCGTATGGACAACCCCTCCAAACCGAATCCCAGAGATCCGGCCGTTGTATCGTATGTGCTGAGCAAGGGGCTCCATGTACATTGCGAAGAGCAACGGGGAGAGGGGACAACCCTGCCTGGTGCCCCGGGAGATCCGAAACGGCTCCGAGGTATGGCCATTAACTCGTACCGTGGCGTGTGGGTCTCGGTAGCAATTGAGTATGCGCGCTCTCATCTTGTCCCGTAGCCCGAACCGCTGCAGAACCGCTTCCAGATAGGGCCAATGCACCCGGTCAAACGCCTTCTCGGCATCCACCGCCAGAAGGGCATAGTCGGCCGGGAAGCGTGAGGCCTTTTCAATAAGATGCAGGACCCGTTTTGTGTGGTCACTCGTTTGGCGGCCCGGAATAAAGCCCGCCTGATCCGGGTCTATAAGGTCCGGTAAGTGCGGCGCGAGACGGGCCGCCAAGATCCCCGTGTACAACTTAAGGTCCACGTTTAGAAGGGAGATCGGTCGATAGGAACCGCACTTTGTGCCCTCCTTCCCAGGTTTAGGGATCACCACTATCGCAGCTTCCAGCAATGGGGAGGGCAAGTCTCCGAACGCTTCGAACGAATTGAAGAGTCGTGTAAGAATGGGGGTGACCAAAGGGCAGAATTGCTTATAGAACGTAGCTGTAAAGCCATCCGGGCCTGGGGACTTGCCTACCTTGAGTCGCGAGATGGCCGAGATCACCTCCTCCGGGTGGATTGGTGACTCGAGCATCTCTGCCTGGGGCGCTGAGAGGCCCGCTATTCGCGCGTGGTCCAAGTACGCTTCAAGCCCGCTGTCGTCTAGTGTCTGCGCGTCGTAAAGCCGGGCGTAGAAGTCTCGAAACGTTGCGGCAATCTCGCCGTCGTCCGTGTGCAGGGCCCCGCTCGAGTCCTCTATCGCCTTGACCCCCTCCTTCAATCGGCTCTCCCGCAGGCAACGGGCCAGAAGGCCACCACATTTATCCCCACCCACGTAGTAGCTGTGCCGGAGGCGCAATGCCGCATATTCCGCCCTGTCGCGATCCAGCGCCTCCAACTGCGCCCTCTGTGCCTTCAGCAGCCGCCAGACCCTCGGGGCCCCAGTGTGGCTATGCATACGCTCTAGATCCCTGACCTTCTGCGCTAGCTCCGCGCGCTTCGTCTGGCGTTCTCTGTTCTCGGCCGCGGAGAGGGCAATAATGGCTCCGCGGACCACCGCCTTCAGAGCAAGCCAGCACGTGGCCACGGCCGTATCACCGTTATCATTGAAGCGAAGATACTCCTCGATGACTCCTCGTAGCTTTTTAACCACCACGGGGCGAAGCAGTAGTGTGTCCCGCAGGCGCCACTGGCGGCGTCTCCCGCCCACGGGCAGAAGCCGCAGCGTCATGACCACTGCTGCATGATCCGACAGAGATGCCGCCAGTATCTCCACCCCGGAGGTCTCCTGACAGATTGCTCGGGTGGCCAGGAAGTAGTCCAGCTGCGCATAAGTGCCGTGCGCGCATGAGGTATGCGTGTATTCCCGGGCTGAAGGATTGTACACCCGCCAGAGATCCACCATATCTAACTCTTGTAGCGCCACGTGACCCTTCTGCGATAGAGCGCCCACCTGCCCCGTGCGCTGTGCCGACCGGTCCATCACGTTATCGAAGACCAAATTCAGGTCTCCCCCAAGCAGCAACCTCCGGTCCGGGGAGGCCGACAGCTCCGTCAGCGCCGCCTGGAGGAAACGTTCCGGTCTGTCATTAGGTGCATAAATTGAGCCTACCGTGAATGTGTAGTCCCCCATGTGGAATTGGTATACAAGCAACCTGCCTCTGATCTCCGCCACCCTGCGCATCGAAAGCCCCCTGAACTACGGCGCGAGAAGGATCGCCACCCCCGCCCGTTTAGAGGTGTCACAGGAAAAGAACTGTATGGGGAATGATCGGGACTGCAGCCGGTGCGTGTCTTTCAGAAGAAGGTGCATTTCCTGGAGCAGGCATAGCTCAGCCCCTGACTGCGCAAGAAGGGAGAGGATAGATCTACGTTTGATAGGATTGTTCAAGCCCTGGACATTAAGCGTAAGAACCTTAAGCGTTGTGGAAGGCATACCCACCCCTCAAAGAACACCCGCTATGAACGCACAACCCTGTAATGACCAAAATGCACCCTAAGCCACCCGACCGCCACCCCTCAATCCCGGTACAGAAAAGAGAAGAAAAAGGAAGAAAAGAAAGAGAAAAGAGTGAAAGCCCAACTGACCCCGCGAGCCCTCCCTCCCCCACCCCAACCATATTGAACAAACCAATGGTCCATCTTCCTTGGAAGATCAGAAAGTCAACAGTCAGTGGGGGCAATGTGGCTCACCAAGGCATCCCCTGAACCCCACCCACCCGGCTGTGTACCCGCCAACGCCGCCCCAACGGGCCTAGCGGCAGTGTGATTAACAGAGAAAGAAAGCAAGAGAGGCGCTTTCCGCAGGGAACCCCCCTCAGGGGGCCGCGTCCTTCGGGGCCAGCGCCCCCGCCACCGAGGATATGGCATCCTGACGACCCTGAGCGATCTCCTCGGGGGGCGGCCCCCGCCGCCTGGCACCTCTGCGCCTTTGCTTCAACTGGGACCATCCTGGGCCCGGACCGTCGCCTCTCTGGGAGTCCGGCGCAGGACCCTCCTCATCATCCTTCGGGCAGTCAATGTCCAACAGCTTGCATGCCTCCGTCAAGGAGCGCAACTGGTACAACCGGTCGTTATGCCGGAAGATTAGACGGAATGGATGTCCCCAGGAGTATTTAATGTCCCGTTGACGGAGGGCCTCCGTGACAGGGCGGAAGGTCCTACGTTTCTGGAGAGTCAGGGCTGCAAGGTCCTGATAGAGCACCGGGAGGGTACCCTGAAAGGTGATGGGGTGTTGTGATCTCGCCCTCCTGAGGATCTCCTCCTTAGTGCCATAGTCCTGAAGACAGACCAGGATGTCGGCCGGCAGGGCATTGTCCGGGCGCGGGGGGCCCACCCGGTGGGCGCGATCCAGAGTGAGCTCCGTCCCAGCCGGCCGCCCCAGGATCTGGTTGAAGAGCTCTCGCGTGATGGCGAAGATGTCCCCCGCTTCTGCGTTGTGTTTCACCCCTCGGATGCGGATATTGTGCCGCCTCGACCTGTTCTCCAAGTCTTTCAGGTGGGATTGAATGTCCACTTGCTGGTCGTGGAGCCTTAAGAGATCCTGATGCACCAGGGAGAGCTCCGTGTCCTGAGCGTCCACCCTGTCCTCTACTGCTTGGACTCTCTCTCCCACACCATCCAGGTCCCTCCGCACCTCCCTGAGCTCCGCCGAGAGTTCCTGCTTCATGCTCTTAAGTTCCTCCCGCTGTTCCGCGAACAGCGACAGCAGGAAGGCCCTGGTGACTGGTTCCGAACCTTCGTCCCCGGCCTGCGTCGCCCGCATCTCTTCCGTCACAGCCGCCTGGGCTGCGGGCCCCGCCGCCGCCGCCCCTCCCTGGGTCTTGGCAAACAGCTCCTGCAGCGACTTGCTCTGTGTCTTGTCCTTGCCCTTATCCCGCTGATTCGCCATGGTACAAAGGGGCGCACCCCCGCGCCGACTCTCCCAGCCAGGCACCGGGGACCGGGTCTCCGATCGGTCGGTCAATCCCCCGGGGTCCAGTCACCGCAGCGGCACTCACGCCAAAGGACGCCTCCGACGGGGTGCAACCGGCCGCCGCCCGTTCCGGGGGGGGCCCAGTGGTCACGGATCACCCCCTTGCGCCCAGCGGCGTGCCGGCGCCACGCCTCCACTCCTCCGGGTGCCCGCTGGTCGCCCCGATTCTTCCGCTCCACCAAGGGATCTCCCCACCACCAATCCTCTCACCGTCGGGCCTCAATGCTCCAGCGCTCACGGGTGGCGGCCAACCAGGGAGACCCCCGACTCCGGGCGGCAAGAACATGCGGCTAATGCTGCACGGTTCGTCACGGGGCCGTGGCCTATCGTCTGCCACCCCCGCCGCCAAGGGGACCCCACTGCTCGGAGGGGCTCACGCGGGGCCCGACAGACCCGCCCCCGTCACTGCGTCCTCGGTGGCGCTCCTGCGCAGGCCCCCTCTCCTGTCCCGGCCTCGGTGTGGGCACTAGGTCGCCTTCCGCTCTCGCAAGTGCTCCGCGCCCTCTCGCGCCTGTCCGGGCCAGCGTCTCACCTCGTCTCTGTGGGCCGCTGGCTTCCCCGCGTAGTCGCCGCTCCTGGCTCCTACGACTCTGCGCTGGACTCGTCAGCCCCCTGCCGCAGCTTCCGCAGGGGCACAGCTCCGCCGTCGCCCCGCTCTGTCCGGCCAGCAGGTTGCCCACACACCTCCCGGGCCGCGGCCGGGGCCGTTCCGCCTCTCCGGGCCTCCGTCACGCGAGGCCGGGGCTGCACTTTGCTTCTCTAGGCCGCGGCCGTCCGGTAGCTTCCCCCGCCGTTGTGGAGGCCCCACAGCTCACCGGGGCTCCCTCGGGGTCTCCACTTGCTCGCCCCGTCACTGGCGTCGCCGGCGGTGCTGTGAGCCGAAAGCGGGGGCAGGTAACGGTCCCGCTTCGGCGCTGATCCCAGGCGGGCGAGGGAGAGACAGAAAGGCACGTCTCACCTCGCCACCATCTTGGCCACGCCCCTCTAAAAACGGCTTTTAAACAGTTTTTTGCTCTCGTTGGAGAAAAATCTGAGTCCTTCCAAGTGAAGAGGAGCTGGGTATCACCTGCATAGGCGATGATTTCTTCTCCCAGCTCCTCAGCCAGATAAACTAGAGGTGTGACATATACATTAAAAAGGAGGGGACTCAGGGTAGAACTCCGAGGTACTCCCGTAGTGACTTTTTGTGAGGTCGATGAAAAAGGAAGTAGCCACACTTGTTGTGATCTGTCTACCAAAAAGGATTTATTCCTGTCCCACACTGGGCCGATGACACCAATGTTTGCGAGGCACGTCAAAGGCGACAGAGAGGTCCAATAAAATCAGAGCCGCTCTCCCACCCCCACCCAAGCATTCCCTAATGGCTTCTGATATATCCACAAGCGCCGACTCTGTGCTATAGGTAGCTCTAAACCCTGACTGAGCAGGATGTAACGATCCTGAAGTCTCTACAAAATTGGCCAGCTGCTTAAACACTGCCTTTTCTCATACCTTGGCTACAGCAGGAAGGAGGGAAATTGGGCGATAGTTGGCAGGGTTGGCCGGGTTGAGGGAAGGTTTTCCAAGCAGAGGGAGAAGTTTGGCTTGCTTCCATTTGGGCAGAACTGTGGCAGATTGGAAGGACAAATTGATGAGGTAATTAACTTCTGGATTAACAGCTTCTGCCACAGCGGCCAGCAAGCGGGCCTGACAAGGCTCAGTTGGCGAGCATGATTTCAGTGATTTAAAAATATTCAGTGAGTCACAGGGCCTCATGTAGGAAGCTAAATACCGGTCGGTAACGGCCGATTTTCGGTAATTATACCGTTACCGACCGGTATTTTGGCTTTTGAGATGTAGGGGGAGAATTTCATGATTCGGTATTTACCGAATCGGTAAATTTACTGAATCAGTAATATTACCGATTCGGTAATTTTACCGATTCGGTAAATACCGAATCATGAAATGAGATGTAGGGGGAGCGTGTGGTGGGTGTGGGGATTCGTTATTTACCGTGGTAAATGACGAATAGGTGAAGAAAAGCATTTTTGTGCACGTTTAAGTGTGCTATGTGGCAGACATACATGCCCTTAGGGCATGTATGTGCGCCACATGTGCACACATGGCCGAATCAGGGGTGCAACAGGGTGTCAATGTGACACCCTGCCACCCTTGCATGTGCTCCCCCATTACCGAATCGGTAATTACCGATTCGGTAATGAGGCATACCTTCCCATCAATGGGAAGGTATGCCTCATTACCGAATCGGTAAATACCGATTCGGTAATTACCGAATTTTTCCGATTCGGTAATATTTACCGACTCATTACCTACATTGCATTTACCACTTCATAAATACCGAATCGGTATGATTCGGTATTTATGAAGTGGTAAATGCCAGGCCACCTACATAAGGCCCACAGTGAGCAACAGCAGAGAATTCAAACAAGGAGGAGGATGAGTTAGAAACATCATGGCTAGGACTGGCAATATTCAGCAGGATAGGCAGTTCCTGGTCAGAGTTGGAGACATCGAAACTAGCTTGTATCAACTGAATTTTATCAATGAAGAAACTTGAATGTTTCTCACACCAGATGGCCAACAAAGGTAGTCTCTTCTGCCCTAGGGGTCACAAAGCTTTGCACGATGGAGAAAATTTCCTTGGCGTTATTACGGGACTGAGCTGTGCACTCTGCATAATGCTGACTATTGGCTAGGTTTATGGAAGTGTAATATCTTTTCTGGGCTATTTTAGCAAGAGGGCAATAGGCCACTCTCCAATTCCGTTCCAATTTTTTGCAACATCTATTTTGCTCTTTAAACTCGTTGGGAAACCAGGGTTTGGATGGGGAGATTCTAACCTGCTTTGCAGAACCGGGCAGAGCTCGCTGTTCCACTGCCTGTGAAATCTAGCTCTCAACATTTTTCACTGCTCCCTCCAAGCTGGTAGAAGAGGGAGGACGGGAGTCTATCAAGGTTGAGCATAAGGCTGAGGGATCAATTTTATGTATGGGCTTCCCCTGGACCTGCTTGCTTAGAGCATGAGGCGCCTGAATAGTCCATGAGAAATTGATCAGAAAATGATCAGACCATGTTACTTGGAGGGGTACAGTTACGCATAAGGGAAAACTACAACAGACCAGATCTAAAGTATGCCCTCCCTGATGAGCAGGGGCATTAACCCATTGAGTAAGTTGAGAATTGCAAAGCTTGAGGAACAACAATTTCATCAAGTGCTTTTAGAAAAGCTCCAGAGGGGTCAGGGGGTCGATAGACCACTATGTCACCCAAAGTAAAATGCGGCGAGATAATAATAGAGAAGTCAAGCGCCTCTCCTTCTCCAACTGTAAAGACCTCACCCCGCCGGAGGGTCCAATTGTTTCTGAACACAACAGCAACATCCCCCCCTCTTCTCATTTTACGATCAGCCCTGGAGATCTTGTAGCCCCTAGGAATAACAAATTAAATGGCAGGATTAGAGAACTCACTGAGCCATGTTTCTTTAATAAAGAGTCAATCCAATTGTTCATCAGAGAGCAGTTCACAAATTTCCTGGGCGTCTTTAACCACAGAATGAGCATTGATTAATGCAGCCTGAATGATGTGCTCTCTAGTAATGTTAGAAGTTCGAGGACCCTGAAATGGAGGATTAGTCTCTTTAGTATGTAAGCGGTAATTACAGTTTTCACAGGTCAGATGCAAATCATCTTCGACAGCCCACCTGCCAGCACACTTACCACCGCTATAGCGAAGAGCATGCAGCTCATTGTGGCCATAAAAGAGACCGGGCCAGGCACCTCCGCAAACAGACAGCCAGCTTGGCTGGCGCTGGCCACTCCTGGGACGCGGACGGGCGCAGACGTGCTTCCCTTCGGGCGTGCCTCCGGCGCGTCCGCGCAGCGCACCTATTAATGAGCATTCCCTGGTAGCAACTAGAGCGCTGCCTGCCTAAGATGGGTGCTTCTATTGTCTATGTCAAGTCCACCCGGACGAGTAGCAGAAGACTGCTACTCTAAAGTGACATGTGCGCAAAGAAAGAAGAGTTCAGATGTCTGCTATATCTGAATTAGTTTTTGTTTTTCCATTTTTCTTTTTTAGCAAAATGCAGAATGAAAAATCAATTAAAAAAAAATACAGTAATAGCGATTAATCTTAAAATCAGTTTTACATGTGGCAGAAGTCTAGATTAAAAAAGTGCTTAATACAATACACAACACACAAACTAAACATGCTAAAATCAAGGTTTTGCTTTCCAGAAAACAAGTGTTTTAAACACGGTAAGAATTAGAATGACTGTGCCTTTATTCCCGTGAAGGATGGAATTTTTTACAAAATTACATAAAGAATCCGTAAAATTCCTGGACTCAACCTTGAATGGCAAAACCAAGTGGAGCCCTAATCGATAAGTTTATTATATGGCAGTAGCAATAACAACATCACATGGTCCTTTATAAATACGGGCATTATTTGATTGGGATGCTTCTGGTTGATTCGCAAATATAGTGTTCGCACAAAAGAAGATGTATTTTATTTAAAATGAATGCCAGAAAAAGTCCTCTTTAGAATCCGGGCACTGCTCCTTTGGACATGGCCACAAAAAAGCAGGCCTTGAAAGTATGATCAGTGATTTGATTGCTGCATTGACATTCACTGTGATTTTGCAAACAAACTGGCTAAGAAAATATAATCACTGGATTGATTGGGCCACTGCCAGCATTGAGTTCACTGATTGCTTTTGTGAAATACATTGTTTCCTGAGAAAGGGTCTGTCCAGAAAGATAACCTCTCTAGTGCACAGCCATGCCAATATAATTCAAATTCCCAGGAGTACCAGAGGAATATAAAGGCTTTGTAAATGTCCTTTAACAAGAAGGATGTGGATGCATTGCCTCCACAGAAACCACATGAGTATACAATCAAACTTACAACAATAGAATAAGATTCCCCATGGATGCATGTATTTGTTTTATCCTCAAGAAGACCAAGTCCACAAGGAATATTTAGAGCATAGTTAAAGTATAGGTGCATCCTTCATTCTACCTCGCCAGCTTGAGACCCCCAACTTTTTTATTTCAAAACTACGGGGAGAGTACTATAGTTCATTGATTACAGAGAATTGAACCAGATTACATTTTGGAAACTATACACTTTGCCGCTGATTTCAGTCCTATGAGATCATGCTCAAAGTAGCAAGATTTTTCCAAAACTTGACCTGAGAAGCACCTGTAATTTTGTCCTGATAGGGAAGGATATGAGTGGAAAACAGCCTTTAAGGTTCGATGTGGGCATTTTTAGTATTTGGTGATGACCTTTGCATTATGCAGTGCATCAGCATCCTTCCAACATTTGCATACTGATTTTTTAGGGGATTTATTAGAATGCTTTGTCATCATCTCTCTAGAAGAGATGCTCATTTTCTATAGCACACAAGAAGATCATCAAACCCATGTGAGAACTGGACTAGAGGGTTTGTAGATGAATTCTCTCTAATGCTGACACAATGTACATTTGGAACCAAGAACGTCGCCTTTCTGTGGTTTTATATTTCAGAAAAATGTATCCTCATGGAGGATGAAAAGGAAAGTTATAGCTGTAAAAGGCTGTCCTAATACTATAATTGTCAGAGAAATTTAGAAATTTATAGGATTTGCTATCTTCAATCTGAAATTTATTTAAGACTTTTCGAACATAGTTGTCTCTGTAAATCAGCTAACCAAGATGGGACGGTCTTTCCACTGGGGTATTGAACTGAAAAGGCTTGTGTCTAGGTAAAAGAAGACCATGTGGCAGCTGCTATGCTGTGTCATCTAGATCAGACATTGCCCTTCATATTAGAAACAGCTGCTTCCTCCAATGCTATTGAGGCAATCCTTTTCAAGAGACATCAAAAACTCAAGAACTTCAACCAACGTAAGTTAACAGCAAAAGAAAAAAAAGGGCTGACTATTCTTAAAGTGCTTTGCCATTGGTGGAATTATTTGGAAGGAGTTTTGTTTTTAATCTCTTTGGGGACTTATCAAAAAAATCTTGGGTATCCTAAATCTATGAAATGCATGGATCATTATTCGTTTCCAGGTTTTTCTGTAATATATACTTATTTCAGTCACTAGTGGTTGAGATTCAATCAAACATTTCTTATTTCACCTTCTTGGTTGTAGTAGTTAATGCCCTAAGGGGGACAGAGATTCCCAGACATGGGCCCCCAGCTGGACTTGCCACGGGACTCATACCACATCTCACTGACAAGCCCTAAGTAGGTTGAAACTGCGCTGGTTTGCTTGTATTCTCATCTGGAGGGGAGCTGGCCTTGCAGTTCAGACTCAACTATTCGCACTGGAGCAGAATGTAGACTGATTTGCAATTGGCATGTCTCTATCCATATTGGCATAGTGGATGAAAAACAATGGCCTGGAATGTGGCAAACAATCAGCAATGGCTGAGAGTAATTGAAGCATCCCTTCTATCTCTTTGTTGCAGTAGTCTCCTTAAGTGTGACAGGTATGCCCAAACCTCGGTCCCGTTTTTCACGGTGCAAGCATTCCTCCCATCAAAACTTGTTGTATTTTTGATATAACACCCTAAGTGGTTTTGGGTATGCCTAGACTTGGGTCTCATGCTTACTGAACCACTGGAACCAAACTGAACCAGAGTGAAGAGGCCCAACTGGGCGATAACTGGTCATGGGTTGCTTGTGTTCTGGTTCAAAGAGGACCTGGCTTAGCAGCTTGGGCTGGGCAGCTCGTCTAGGAGCCAGACCTACGCTGATTGATATACGGCTGGGTCTATGAGGTGACAAAGTAGGAAAAAACATTGAGTTGGAATACTACACTGAGCGATTGGCATAGGTTAGACTATTTACAAGCATTTCCCCATCAACGTTTGTGAAATTGGGATCTCTGCCTCAGCCAGAGTGCAGCCTTTTCTTTTGGGAAAAATGTTTGATGTTCCCTTTTTGCATGATGGCTATTTACCCTGCTGTTTGTTCCATTTCATAGATCTACTTAAAGTTTTGCTTGTGCTTGCCATCTTTAAGTTATGTCTGATATTTTGAGTTTCATACAAATTAATCAAGGGGGCATGATTAAATGGTGGGTGAGCAAAAATGTTGATTTACTAATAACTTTGGCAACTTTTATGAAATTCACAGAAACTTTTTCAGGATTTTACCTATTTAGGTTTTTGTTGAAATATCTAGTTAAGCCAAGTGTAGTGATCCCAGGTTTCAAGCAAATATGACAATAGGACAGAAATTTCCAAGAAGAGTAAAATAGAAACTTTGATTTCTTAACAACTTTAGTATACAAAAAAAAATGATGGCTGGAATGCTTGAATTAATCTCAGCCACTGGTAATACCTCAGGCCGCATCCCAATCCATTGTTACTTTGCACACAATGCCACCTCAATTTGGACCCACCCATATGTAGATCAGTCTTGACCCTCCTCCAATGGGAATAGTCCAGTACGAAATGCCAGGTAAGGTCCTCCCTGAACAAGAACACAAGCAACTCAGGACTGGTTGCACCCTAGTCATGGCCTCATCAGTCAGTGACAGTGTGCATGGGATACTAAAGTGGTTGAGACACTTGCAAACTGCGTGGAGGCTGGCCTCACAAGTGGTTAGTTGCCTGCAGCATACCACTGTAGAAGACGTCCAAAGACTATATGCAGCAGTGGTTACCTGCAAGGGGATTTTGCACAGGATATGGCCTATGGCAAGCTCTGCTTTTAATCCCCGCTGTAAGCGAGAAGGCCTAGCGAACACTGCATCTGTGCGAACATGATACAGCGGTGTGATCATTCACCAGCACGCCTACCATGCAACCAGCGCACCTACCATGCACCCACCACATCTATCCACACAACCACCAGTAAAACAAGGTGCCTTTCCATCTGAAATCACAGTTAATATGCATTGATGGTTTACTTTGGCAATAGCATCTTTGTGTATGTGTTAATAGAAACTTAATTAAAAAAAAGTTCAGTGCTGAGCAGCGAGTAATTCTCCCTAGTGCATGCTATGTTCTGGTGTATTGGCTCCTGTGAGCTGTGGTGTCACTGCTCGGTGGTTTACTGCCCCCATTATGCAGTGAACTGTGGTGTGACAGCATCCATTGTATGCACTATGGTGAATGGCTGTCTTTAAGATGCAGTGCACTGCCATAGATGTGTCTCCATACTTTGCAATGCAGTGCGGTGGGTTAGTGCCCCTGGGGTGCAGTCGAGTGTAATGCTTCACTATAGGTGATGGAAGTCGGAGTGCTGCAGCACCCCCAAAATAACTAAGCTGGGGTTCAGAAGGTGAATGAGTAATAAAGATGCATTTTAATTATGTTTTATTGTGTTGCATGTGCTATACAGTTCAAAGACAGAGGTCAAATGTCTGCTTCTTCTTTACACATGGACATTGGTCTTTTCTTTCTCTTACTGCAAAGAGATAGGATTTTAGAAAATGAACTGTGTGCCAATCTTGCTGGCTTTCAAAGAGTGTGAAAGGAATGGCATTTTCGTAACAGAAAAAAGAAACAATACCTGTAAATGAACTGTGCAATTATTTCTACCTGTATTGGCACTTAAGAATAAATAAAGCTAATTATTTTGTAATTCTGAACTCTAATGGAAACAAAGATTTAAATAGGATCAAAATAAATCAAGAACTTTACCAAGTGATTTGCAAATGATAAGTATTTGCTGAAATCGGGTTTCCACACATTATTGTTTGAGAACTGTATAGTTTTATCAGTGAAACTTTAAGTCTGTGGCAAATTTAGCAGACATTTCAGTAGGAAATGTGCTGTTGGTAAGCGACAGCGTGCTACCACACCATGCTTTAGTAATATATTTGCAACAGTGTACTCCAAAGTGCACCACCAGCCACATACCACACCCCGACCATTGTGCAGCTGCATGGGCTTGGTTCATTTACTACATTTGTTCTTGGTATGATGGTTGGATTTTTTTCACAATTTCTATGACTTCAGTAATGTAACATTGATGGCCGCACCCCCACTCTGAAAACTGTTCCAGAGCCACTGTGCTTAAGTGCTCCTGAGGTGCAGTTAGTGTTCCCCATATGCACTGCTTTGTGATTGTTCGCTGTCCCCAGGGTGCACACACCAGACGTAAAGCTCCATTGTAAACAACCACCTATGTACCTCTAACATCTCCAGGGACATGCAGAGATGCCATATTCCAATGGTGCTACATTCTTTCTGTCCAAGCCAGTCACAGTGCTTGCAGATCATGATTGAGCACCAATCAGAAACCCAGGGTGCAGCATCCAGACCTTTCTACACATACATTTCCCTAGAGCTCAATCTGCCTGACATGCGCTACACTAGCAGTGACAGCTAACATTCTCATCACATTCTCATCACCAGAGCTTCCCAAAGAAAAAACAAAGTGTGTGCATAATCCAATGAACGATTGCAGAAAAGAAGGGGCTCCCAGCACTGCAGGGGGATTGGAAATCACACCAGAAGATCCTTGCCCAAAGATGCACCAGAAAGCAGCGGTGTGATGGAAGCCTAGACAATGGTGTGGGCTCCTCTGGCTGTCTTCTGCGTGCTATGTTCATGTACAGTAATGATCGGTGTTATTTATCTTCGCCATCTTTGAATCTAGAATGTTTCCTGGACTCAAGATGTTTCCACACTCTATAGCATTCTCATATAACAGCAGCTTGTTTTGGTCCCCTTTTTCAGGTCGCAGCTCACAGCCCGCGTTCAGTCAGCCGTCCTCTGTGACAGCGTCCCTGGGTGGGACAGCCACGCTGTCCTGTGCTATAAGCAGCGTGTACAGTGTGAATAAATATTACATCTTCTTGTGTCAATAGATACCTGATGGTCCTCCAAAATATATCTTAACAATTCACTCTGACTCTACCAAAGAGCTTGTCACTGGACTCCCCGCTCGGTTCACCAGTTCCAAAGTGAGCCTGGGCATGAAACTCTGCTGTGCTTGTGGAGTTTGCAGATTTTTCCCACTGCACGCTCTGCCTAGCACGCAGAGTTCTGAAAAACTCTGCGGAGTAGAGGTTTTTCCTCGCTCGCCAAAATTATGTTGGCGAGCACAAGTGAGGAAAATCTCATTCCAGACCAACACCCAGTGTGATTTGTCAACACAGGCGAGCTCAGATGGTCGTTACCGATCGGAATGAGAAACCTTCCGTTCATGTTGAGGAAGCTGCAGCTCAAAAAGAACATCTACTCGAGCAGTAGAAAGAAGCAGCGCCCTCTTGCGCTGCTCGTTGTGCCATTAATGCTGATTTTACTGTGCGGGACTAACCACCCAGTGGTGAAAATCAGCACGAACGGTGCTGCTGCTGCTTGCGGAACTCTGCGCATCAGGGCGGGGTTTTTTGGTCACTTTGCAAAGTTACGCATAGCAGAACTCCGCAAACTCCACCCAGGCCTATTTCAAAAACACCTCCAACAACAGGTGCATCTTAGCCATCACCGGGCCGCTGGCCAAGGACGATCCTGATTATAGCTGTGGCACGGACTATGCCGGCAGAGGGGTCTCCTACATGCAGACACAGTGATAGGGCCCCGTCCACCCCTGGAACAAAAACCTCCCATCCAAAGCTATGCAATGCTGTTTTGTTTGTACTGTAGTTTATCTATCCATATCTCTAATATGTTAGTACTAGAAATTGCTTACACGTTTGGATACATGTAGGGATTGGATTGTCTGTTACAGATGATGTTTGTACTTTTTACAGATTTAAAGTAAAGGAGCACTTGTAAAAATAAATTAGAGATGCACTTGTTGAGAGCATGCCACCTTCATGAAAACATATTCCCTAAGTATAAATATACGCAGCGTAGAATAGAAGGAAGCGGAGGTATATTAACAATATTTCTATCTCTGAATGTGTATCAGTTCTCTGCAGACACAGTGTGTTTTTGGTTCTTATTCCAAAAACAACCACTTTTATTGTTGGCTCTCTGAAATTAGCTCATCAAAAAGCACATAAAGTAACATGGGGTCTATTAGCAAGAAGTTGCGATATTTATCGCAAAATGCGCTTAGCGTGTTTATTTTTATCGCTGCCTATCACTGGATATTTTAGCGGAGAATACATGCTATTACCGACGTTTATCTCCATTGTGCTAAAATATCCTGCGATAGCGGAGAAATGCGTGAATATCGCTGAAATCCAGCGATATTCACGCATTAACTCCAATGGGGACTTAACCTGAAGATCCACCTCCCATTGGATAAACAGGTAAGTCATGTTTTTAGCAGGTGTTAGAATATAGTGATAATCGCGCTTAGCGCGATATTTTTTATCGCTTCGCCTGCCTTCCTAATAGGCGATAGCTGTGTTAGTGACTGCTTTCAGTCCCTAACATTTTGGGTACGCCCACTTTGCATGTCATTAGCGATAAATATCGCTGACATGCAAAGTGGGCCCCAAACCGGTCGCTGTCGCCTAAAAGCTGTCGCTAACTACTGTTAGCGACCTTGCTGATAGGGCGATAGAAATATCACCGCTTTAGCGGCAAAAACTGCCGCTAAAGCGGCGATATGGCCCTTGCTAATATGCCCCCATGTTCTTAGGTCTCTCATTGTTTGCAACCCTATGTTGATTATTTTTTCCATGTTATTTCCCAATGCTGGCTTTGTTTGCCTCCTCCACACCCAGTCCTAAGTTTCTGGCTTTGGCTGAATCCTTGTTGATCATCGAGTAAAGACCCTGTTGTAAATGAATGTCATTTGCAGCTTCGTTTTTTGAAGCAATGAAGGGAAAAAGATCAGTACTTTTGCCTCCATCTCTCACAGGAAACAGTTTGTCATTCTCAGCGCTCGTTGCTTGCTGCTTCTTTGGCATTGTGACTAAATATTGCAAATGAGCCCGAAAATAAAAGATGTATCCATCAAGTAAAATATCTACTTTAACACTTGTGAAGCTACAAGTATCAGTAGCATCAACATTAGCCTCCTGAGATATCTACACAGTTTAATGTGCTTTTTCTATCTAGGATGTGTGATGCTAGTGGGCCATGTGGCTCCATGTCTCAAACCCAGTAGTAATTAAAAATGCACATTGCTACGGGTCCCTGTTGGGCCCTAGATTCATATCCTAAACCTAACAGCCAAAAAAGACTCATCTGTTTCTGACAAATAAACGTAAACAACGGTAAGGTAATCCATGTCAGTGATATGGGGTATGTAGGTAAATTACATTTACTGATTCTTAAATACCGAATTTTACCGATTCGGGATTTATGAATCGGTAAATGTAATGTAGGTAAAAAAATACCGATTCGGTAAGTGTCGGTATTTTAGAATCGGTATTTACCGATTCGGTAATGGTAACCTGTATCTCATTGATTCCTATGGGCCAGGAGGCCCATAGGAATCAATAGGAAGCCAGTTAGCATTACCGAATCGGTAAATACCGAATCGGTAATGGGGGGAGCTCAATGAAGGGTGGCAGGGTGTCACATTGACACCCTGTTGCACCCCTGATTCCTGCATGTGTGCACATGTGGCACACATACATGCCCTGAGGGCATGTGTGTCTGCCACATTGCACACATCTAAGGGCCAAATAATGCCTTAACTGAGACATTCGTCATTTACCACCAACTTTCAGTTGGTGGTAAATAATGAATCCCCACCACACACTCCCCCTACATCTCATTTCTGTATTCGGTATTTACCGAATCGGTAAAATTCGCGATTCGGTAATTTTACCGATTCGGTAAATTACCGAATACAGAAATGATCCCCCTACATATCAAAAGCCTAAATACCGGTCGGTAACGGTATATTTACCGAAAATCGGCCGTTACCGACTGGTATTGGGCTACCTACATGAGGCCCTTAGTTCCTGTTTATATTTCACAAGTTTTTCTAAGGCTTACATTACCTGAGTGTTTATTATTTCCAGGATGTTGTGCTTTTTATTTTTTGTTAAGCATATTACTATTGTATAGTGAATACTTTGAAATGAGTTGCCTCTAATTGTTGCTAACCGGCCTTGAGTGAGAGCTCTGGAGTTGAGTCTGAAGGCTGTGTGAGTTTCTCACTGTTCCTGTCAGTGGGTCAGAGGGGTGTTCAGAATACATGCTCGTCCAGTCCTTGGCATTTCTGCAGAGCGCACAGAGCAATGGTCACATGTTCCTTTTGCAATTGTAATTTTTTCAGGATTCTGTGTGTGCAGGAGGTACACAGTTGTCAAAATACTGAAATGTTGAAAGTAAAAGAAAATACAGTGCATACAGGTGAGTGGGTGTGTGTGTGTCATGAGGGAGGTAAAAGTTGGTGCTGAAGAGATGAAGTTTAAAATATGAAGATAGACACAATCCATCCATCCGAAGGGGGGAGGAGGTACTCATAGTTTTAAGGTATGTCTCTTATGTCTTTTCTATTTTTAGCACAGAAATGTACTTATTGTACCTGACATATTTTATTTGTAATCTTTTATGGCTATGGACTGTAAATTATTTTAATGTACTTCTTTTATGGGATGTGTATATACATTGTGACTTTTATGGTTTTCACACTGTAAAACCGAATAAAGTTTTATGACATGGAAATGGGTGGACATGTCTAACATAGAGAGAACATACTGGTAGTGACTGAGACATTCTGAAGATCACTGCCCCTTCCACAGGCCTCAGTAATGTTTAATTCAGTCTACGTTTCAGAATTGAAATGTTCTGTATTATTTATAACAGAATCATGGTTGTTACTCATTTATCCTACACAGTTAACCATTGACAAAGCCAGTAGTCCTGGCTGGTTTGAGATGTATGTCAGTTGCTGTGCTATGCATCGCGATGCAGTAACAACGAGCTAAGAGGAACCAAAATACCTGTTGAGTGGCACATAATGAAATCCCAGAACTCTTGTTTACATGCTTTAGCTACACCTTTAATTTCTAGGCCACGCCGCTTTGTAGACCCTCCTACATTTTTCATCCTACTTAAACCTCTGGATCACTCTGTCATAAAGTGACAGATATCTCTTCTGCCTCGTTACAAGTGCCACAGGATATAATGTTTGTGATGAAGTAACCCGTCTGCCAATCTCTAATCAGTTGAGTGCCATTGAAACATTGGAAAATGATAATATTACAACAATCTATTAAATCATTTTGTCGAAAGACGATTGGTAGGTTTGAAGGGCCTAGATAATTTGTTTTTTGTCTTTACCAACAGTTGTTCTGGGTTCTCAATAGAGTTATTATTTAGGCCACTATTTAGGAGTATCCCAAAGAGTATCACAAATATTTCAGATTATTTGTCAACCATGTGAATCCATAGGCAGCGATCACTCATCGGTGGAGAAGCTTGTTCTTGATTAAATGATATTATGGTTTAAATCTGGTTTTATTGTTTGATCAGTTGAAAATCAGCAACAACCACTGGATCGTGGGGAAGCAGTGATATTTTCTAAGCTGACATTGTGCAATATATTCAAACTAAACCCTTCCAACTTACCCATCCTCCCTCCTGCCTTCCTCTGGCATCGGTAAGGTTAAGTCTTGCGAAAGGAAGCAGACTCGGGGTACAGGTAAGTGCTCCTCTTTATTGCATCCGTCTCAAACCCACATCCGGCAGCAACTGCTGTCCAACCCTGCCCTGGAGTTCCATGCAAGGAACTCCCACGTGCCCCTGCATTCCACTCACATTCCACATGACCCAACACCCCCCCATTCCTTCACAAAACAAGAGAAGAAAACATAAAACAAACAATCAAGGAAAAACAAAATAAACATAAAAGATAACTGATTTAGAATCTGCAGTAATGCTTGAATCTGGCAGGAGCTGTCTTAACCCTGGAAGACACTCTGGTGCACAGGGCTTGGCTCTGTGTGCAGTTGGTCTTTGGAAGACACACTCACGCAACGCACCGGACTGGAATCCGCCTGTACACCCAATTTAAGCTTTACATACGCAGCCTTGGATTTGGGCACCACAGAAACTGCCCTCTTATTCCACACTTTACCATTCTCCAGAACAACCCCACAATCCTTCACCTCCCCCAGCCGAACTGGTGCAGAAAACCCCTTACGAATGAAACCAGGTTTTTTGATTCTCACCCAATCACCAAAACAAACAGGGGATGCCCTGCCACACACGTCTCTGGTGCCGTACTTCTTCTGCACACCAGCTCTCAGGTCCACCACACCTTCCAACTTCCCCTTTTCAACTGACTTCCTGGACATCCAATCCTTGTTTAATTTAGATCCAGCCACTATATCTCTCAAAAGGGGAAACTCCAGTACTGATGTGAGGTGTAGTCCTCAATGCCCACAACATGTCCTCTACCGCCTTCCTCCAATGCAAACCATTCGCAAGAGCCAATTGTAACTGTTCCTTAATCACGCGGTTCAAGCACGCCACTAAACCATTGCTGCACGGGTGATAAAGGGATGTGAGAACATCTCTGATGCCGTTCTCCACTAGAAAACTTTCCATCTCTCTGGACACCAATTGTGTCCCATTATCCGTCACAAATTCATCCGAAAATCCCTCCCGGAAACTTAATCACCACTTCAGCATTCACAGTGTCCACAAACTTTACCTCTGACCATTTTGTCATGTATTACACCAACATCAAAGCATACTTTTTAAAACAAATCTTTATTTATTGATTTTATACCAAAATGGCAGCAGTTACAGTGCAACATACATAGCTACTCATGTAGGATATTATACAGTGTACAGGTACGTAAAGACAATAACAAGGCTAAGTCAATGATACCACACAGGGAGGCAAAAATACATCCTAGTTACTAACATTACAATGGGCAAAAAACACCTTTCGCATTCCCTATCCCCCCCACAGGAGGCGCGCTTGTAGGTTGCGTGGGTGCTGGTGTAGTTGTGGCATCTAGTACGTCCAGAAGATACAGGTGTAGTGGTTGCCAAATATCTAAGGGGTTTGCTGCGGTGATTGTAGTTGCTAGTAGGTGTTACTATTTGTGCTACAATATATCATACTGCGCAGCAAGTCTTAATCGTTGGCGTACAGTTACTACCCCAGTTAATGGCTATTTCATGCTTAGCAATAAGCAGTGCAATGGCAGCATAGTGCCGCTTGGATCTGGGAAGGTCGTGGACATGCCCAAGGAGCACCGTCAATGGCGTGGGCATGACCGTAATGTCTAACATCCTAGAGAGTTCCGCAAATACAGCTGACCAGTACCGTCTCACCTTTATGCATGTCCACGTGAGATGGACAAAGTCTGCCTCAGGGGACATGTATTTCGGACACAAATGTGATCTAGAGGGATCAATGCGGTGTAACATACTGCGTGGTTTGTACACTCTCCACAAGAACTTAAACTGCAACAGTTTATGCTTGTGGTTCGGTGAAAGTCGCCGGATTTGTGCTCATCACCTACCCCACTGTGTGTCAGTGAGGGGGGCCCGAGATCTTTCTCCCATGCCCCACGCACTCCTGTGTCACCGGAGGGCAACAGTGCCAACATGGCCTTATATAATCTAGTCACCAGGTGCTTGCCATCCCCATCCTTAATGATGCCGGTCAGTGGTGGGAATTCTGGCGGCTCCAACGGGTAGCTATATATAGTGACTCACAACACCCCCCCCAACCTCTGGAGTATAAAGTGATCCTTAACAGTTGCATCACAAAAATGAGGGTCCTCTGTCCAGGAGAAAACATGCCCTTTAGGGAAGAGATCACCAAAGGTCACCAAGTGGAACTTAGCTTGTGTGCGCTTCACAATCGCCTCCTGCAGGATAGGGATCTACCCGTTACCAGCCACTGGCAATGCGGGTGAGTAGAAAAGCCGGGATCCCGTGAGTTTCACTAATTTATGCCATGCCCAGCTAGTGGTAGATGAAGTTTGGATATCATTAGGGTCCGGTGGGAATCCTACAGGCAGCAAAGACCCAAGGGGTGCAGGAAGTGCTAAGTCAGCCTCCGCTCGGTGATAGGGTATACGTATATCCGCATGATACCAGTGGCGAGAAAAACTGGCCTGCGCCACCCGGTAATAAACTTGAAGATTTGGCACCCCAACCTCACCTCTTTCATAAGGTAGCATGAGGACATCCCAACTAATGCGGGGCTATTTGCCTCCTTACGCCAACCGTATCAGTAAAGTACGAAGAGTAGAAAAGAAGCTATTATACAGTGGGATTGGAATGTTATTAAATAAGTAAAGAAACTGTGGAAGGACCAACATTTTCATGATTGCTATTCTCCCCGCCATAGATAGGGGCAAAGCCAACCACCTCTCTATCTTCTGCCTTAGCCGTTCAAGCACCGGACTGTAGTTCAGATGCAGGATACACTCTTTTTCCCTGTGGATCTGGATCCCAAGGTACTTAACAGAGTCTTCATTCCAGAGGGTATTCACAGGTTTTGCTACAATGTGCCACAGTAAGCGGAAACACTTCTAATTTCTCCCAGTTAATAGATAACCCGGATAGACTGCCATACCTAGTGACCTCAGCCAATAACGGCGTCAGATTGTCATCAGGGCACCGGACATATAGTATAATGTCATCCGCATATAATGTGAGTAACATTTGTGGTGGGGCCGCTCCAGGAGGAGTCATACCAATGGATCCAAGGCCAGCACGAGCAGCAAAGGGACTAGATGACATCCCTGCCGGGAGCCGCGTTCAAGGAAAAATTCAGGTGATAGCGTACCATTGAGTCTGAAATGCGCTGTTGGTTGCATATATAATAATCGCACGATTGCCAGGAACCGGTCGAGCACACCCAAACTACTCATGGTAGCATATAAGAAAGGCCATTCGAGTGAATCGAATGCCTTCTCAGCATCAAGTAGTACTGCAGCTGCCGGGACGGTTGGGTCAATTCTATGGAGTGTCGCAAACAAGGTGCGAAGGTTTAATGTAGTGGACTTGTGGGAGATGAATCCAGACTGTGCTGGAGAAATCAGCTTTTCAACGATAAGCGTAAGACTTGTGTCCAACATTTTTGCTAAAACCTTGTTATCGAAATTAAGAAGTGAAAGGGGTCTATATAACCCACAACGCAAGGGGTCTTTACCCGGCTTTGGAAGCAAAATTATGACCGCCTCCCGTAGGGTGTGTGGAAGAACCCCAGCGTCTATTGCCTCCTGGTAGTCATCAATTAAATATGGTGCTAAAACATTCTTATACTGTTTGTAAAAACAGCCGGTGAACCCATCTAGCCCCGGAGTCTTCGAGCCATCCAGTGAATAAATGGCTTCGGTCATTTCCTCCACCGAGAAAGGTTCTGCAAGAAACTCCTGATGAGCTTTTTCCATCCAAACCATGGTTACCTCATCAAGGTAATCAGTGAAGGCCCCTAGTTGCTCAGTCCCTCTGGTAGTGTAGAGCGCCTTGTAGTATGCTAGCACTTCTTCTAAAATACCCACTGTGCCAATTATGTTCTGATCGTCTCTACCCACTAGCTCGGCAATATAGGTGGGTTTATGAGATTGTGTCAGTATATTAGCATGGGTCCGTCCCGGATGTTCCACCTCCCTGTATCTCCTTGCGGTTGCATATTTGCCCAAAAAATTTGCTTCACGTTCAGCTAACTCTCGGACCTCCACCTTAAGCGTCGCCCACTGCCGCAGATTAGAGGGGGTTGTGGAGCGACCGTCTTGGCTATCTAAATTCGCCTCTTCTGATTCAATGTGGGCAAGGGTGTGCTGGAGGTCACCACAGGATCCCTGCATTTTTGGATATGCACACACCTCCCGTATAGGCCTTGAATGCCTCCCACAGTGTGGCCTTGGACGACACGGAGCCCTCATTCAGTGCAAAATATTAGTTAATCGTGGCCCCTAGTTCCACAACAAATACTGCATCTTTCAGTGCCATATCAGAGAAGCCCCAAGGGCGCTCAACACCCCCCGCCTGCGGCACACGCATAGTTGCCACAACCGGCGAATGATCAGAGAGTGTGTGCGGCGGGGTCGTCAATTCCGTCACCCATAGCGCCACACCAGGCGACAGGAACCAATAGTCAAGTCCGGTTCACATATCATGGGGTGCAGAGTAATGAGTGAATCCATTGTGACTAGTATTACTCTACCTCCATGTGTCCACAAGTCCATAGCTGTCAATAATGTCTAATAATACCCTCCTAGCCCTCGGTTTTGTGTCAGCAGTGGTGGATGTACTATCATGCACTGGATCAAGCAATAAGTTAAAATCTCCTCCCATACAGATCAGGTCATCCCCATGTGCATTATGTGTGTGTGAATATTTTCAAAAAATACATGGTCATCAACATTTGGCGCATACACATTCACAAACAATACAGAGTGTTCCAGCATAGACCCCTTAAGTAAAATGGAAACACCAAAACATACTTGGGTGAACAACCTGTGACCCCGAAAGGTCCGGCAATGTCGAAAGCAAGTTTACACCAAGGGGTATTCTTCACAACAACAGGACCCATAGGAGAAGGGCATGTGACTTGGGTCTTATCGCTAAGCACACACATGCCGCAATTACAAACATAGTGTTCAATAGCCCTGTCCACTCCTGGCCACCAAAAATCTTACCTTACTCTCCGTTTCATGGCCTGAATGCCCAGATGACCCTCGTGAGCTAGGTCCAAAATCCTCTTGTGCATGCAGCACATGACCAACAACTGACCACACCTGCGCAAGATACCTCACACCATGGACAATTCTTCACCAACTCTCCTGTATGGCATTAATTCAGTGGGTGTGTCCTTACAGTTGGGCCAATCAACAGAAGCAAGGTTTTCCACCGCCTTAAGCTCCACATCTTCCGACACTGCACTCAATGAACCCGGTTCAGACAAAGCACCCTTAGCCACATCATTCACGGAAGATACCAAACACACAATCTCCAACTCATCAATAGATTCCTCCCCTTCAGTAGTGTCTATTCGGAGTAACCTCGATAGACAATCAGCCACGAAGTTCTTAGCACCGGCCACAGACTAAAGTTTGTAATGAACTGCAACCTGTACTGCCACTTAGCAATGTGTGGAGTAGCTCTGCCACCCCCTTTAGTGGTGAAAAGATCCACCAGTGGCTTATGATCTGTTCTGAGGGCAAACATTTTTCCTCAAAGTGAATTCCTGAAATATTGCACATCCCACCACAACGCCATAGCCTCACTCTTGATGGTAGAATAATGCCTTCCGCCCCTTGCAATGTTTGTGAAACAAATGCAATGATTTCCTCAGAAACGTCATGCCTTTTTTGCATTAGGATGGCACCAAGACCCACATTTCTTTCATCAGCAGACACAATAGTTACATCGATGATGTTGAATGGTCTTAGTGGTCAGGCCAACACAAATTCCTTTTTGATAAGTTCCAAACTGTCCTTACACTCCTCGTTCCACACAAACCTGTTGTTCTTCTTCAACAAATTGCACAAGCACACAATTTTATCAGAGAAATGCCCTACAAACTTGGCATAATACTCCACCAACCCAAGAAAGGAATGCAATTGGTCCTTATCAACGGGTCTGGGAGCATTTGTATAGCTTCGAAGATTTTTTATCTTAGGCTCCACACCCTTAGCAGAAATGTGGTGACCCAAATAGCCCACACCTTCCTGGAAACATTTGCTCTCGATTTCACAATATCCACAACCTCTTTCACTCTTGCATCGTGTTCGGATTCAGTCTTCCCATAAATCAGTATGTCATCCTTGAAGAACACCACCTCCATGGTGTTACCAAATAAATTCCCCATCAGGCGTTGGAATACCGCTGATGCCGACGCTAAACCAAAAGGTATATGTATGTGGCAGTTAGCCCCTTCGGTGGTGACAAAAGACATGAGGTGCCTGGAATCCTTACTCAACTCAACTTGATGGTATGCTGAAGAGACGTCTAAGGAAGTGAAAAACTTCGCACCATCCAACGTTGCCAACATTTCATTGATGTTCGGCAAAGGTTAGCGATCAATCCAAATGCCAGAGTTAAGATCACGCAAGTCCACACAAAGACTCATGGACTTGTCAGCCTGTGCACCAAAACTATGGGCGCCAACCACTCAGACCCCTCAATGGGTTCAATTATTCCCATGTCACACACACAACCTTTTCGATTCCATCCAAATTAATTTAGCAGACTCTGTGGTTCTTTGCGCACTCTATGGGCAATCGCTCTCCTTGAGAGTGATTTTGTGTTGAAAACCCTTAAGCGTGCCTAAACGTTCACTAAACACCTCAGGATAGTTACGGACCCATTCATCAGCCATCAAAAGCCCAACCATCCCAAAACAGGATGAAGAAGTTGACAGGGTCACATTACTGGATCCCTTCATTTTACGACTAGATAACACCATGGTCGGATGTTTAGGGTCCAAGATTATTCCTAACTCCCCTTGTTCCTGCCAGCCCAACAGATTTGCACCCTCTTTCACAACATAAACAGGTCCAGTGGCAGAGTTCCCATCAATCTCGAGACTTCTCTCAAATTTCCCAAAAGAATCCACCCTACTACCCCCACAGGAAAAGATCTTTATGCTTGTTTGCTGTAGCCGAATGTCCTACAACTCACCAAAATCCTTCTGGTTTATAAGCATGAAAAGAGAACCAGAATCAGCCAAGAAGTTGATCTTTCTTTTGTTCACTCCAACCACACAAATAGGAGCATTCTTTTACGCGATCCCAGCAAGGCAGATATTCCTACTTCCCCATCAGTTTGCACAGTTGAAGAGGATAGCATCAGTAATACATTGTTCTCCTCATCCGAACTATCCAACCCGTTCTCAATGGCTTTGACAGTGAGCATGGAGGGTTTCGGAGTTGATGTTGCTTTGCACATCCGTGCAAGGTGACCTCTTCTTCCGCACTTTAAGCAAGTCTGAATTAAGGCAAAACAGAATTTGTCATTCCCCAGATGAGATTTACTACCGGTCTGATTTATCGAATTTTGCCTTACTGGATTATGTCTCGGGATTCCGTGCTTTACCAGACATCGTTTCAGAATACTGACTTGGGCTAGAATTAACACCCTTGGCAGGTTTGGAAATATGTTTGCCACTTAATTGTTTAGCCTCATCAAACCTGGTTGTATTGTTCATTTCTCACATGCATAGTTGTGAATGTTCAATGCCCCTGGTAAGTCTAAGGGCAGATTCGAGATCAGGGTCTTCAGTGGAGAGGAGTTTCTCTTGAAACTTTTTGTTGATGGTTCTTTCAATTAATTGATCACAAATTATCTTATCTTTGAACTCTCTGTAATTACAAGTGGCGGCCAAAGTTCTTAGAGAAGTGACGAAATCATCAATTGATTACCCAGGAATCTGTGCTTGTTGCAAATATTTGTGGTGTTTCAGTACATTTTTCTTAGCGTTGAACCTCTTTTCTAGTGTTTTGATCATAGATGCATAATCATCAATTTACATGGAATCCCCACCATGACATGAGTGCTAACAACCTCTAATGGTAGGGTCTTCAGAAAATTCCTGCCTTTGGAACCCAGATTGTAAACTAAAAGTGCTTTCTTCTTCTTGCAAGTGAAAGTTTCACCATCAACGGCTTCTAAATGTGCCTGCAGTTTGCAAAAAGGGTGGCAGTGCATACATTTGATCCATTGGGTAAATTTGCGTGGGTGAGTTGCTGCCACACAATAATGTTTGGTTAATGTGAAATTCTGGTGTTATCGATGTGCCAAGGTTCAATAAAACATAGGTTCCTTCATTACAATGCAGGTCCAGATGTCCAATTCAAAAAAGCATTGACGGTACAGGTACGGGTGTGCCTGTCACCGATGTCACAGAAATAAGGTTCAGGCTTGATAAAGATGATGTGCCTGTCACTGTCACTGCACAATGAGAAGGACTGAAGACCGCAACCGATTTACACAAGTTGTGCATTAGAACACAAAAAACACTGTTGGTGTGTTAGGCATAAAGTGTATATGGCCCAAATTCAAAATGGCGGCGTGTTGTTCACGTTACGTGTGCTTCATAGGGAAATCGGGTACAGAGCAGGTGGGGACGCGTGTGTGCCGTTACGAGGAGAAAATGGCAAAGCGTGTCACCCGACTGTTGCGACCCTCAGCCCAATCTGCGATTTACCTTAAAGCACTGTCCCAGCGTTGTCTTAACATGCTTCCCCACAAAGCGCTGACATAGGCCATCAGCAGTACATGCAGCAATTCACAACTTTGCCGTGTGCAGGAGGGAACTGCCATCAACAATAGCACATCGGTCACAGCTTGGCAGAGGAAACAGGCATGCTTGCACAGGGACACAAGGACAGGTACGCAGGAATAGACGGACAAGGCCGTCATCAGGGAAAGGAGGCAGACTTGGGTTACAGGTAAGTTCTCCTGTTTCTTGCATCCGTCTCAAACCCACGTAAATGTAAATCAGTGTGGTAGCAACTGCCATCCAACCCAGCTCCCGAGTTCCACACAGGGAAATCCCATGCACCCCCGCATTCCGTTCACATTCTGCACGACCCAACTTCTTCTCTTGCTGGTGGACGCTTTAGGAATCATTGTATTGATCCCTCTCTTTGGACCCCCTGGCCTATTCCTTGGTGTGAAGGAACAGGGCGAGGGTATTTGTCTGATACAGCATACTCAAATATTTCTGGCACGTGAGCTTGCAGAATTACTGGGACAGGAGAGCTGTGCATGGACCCATGTTTTCCCAAACTTGATTTCCCTCCCTCCCCTCCAAGTTACATGGGAGTTTTTCCATACCTAAGAGTTCTCATACTCTATTGAGCTATGCACTCTATTTTGAGACCATGGGGCATATTATCAAGAAACGGCGTTAAAATTATCGCAGTTTTAGCGGCAGAAAACTGCCGCTTAAGCGGCGATAATGGGCTTGATAATATGCCCTGGAGAATTCCCATAGAAGCCCATGTTCTGGTGTCGACACGGGCTTCTATTGGAATTCTCTGTGGCATATTATCAAGCCCATTATCACCGCTTTAGCGGCAGTTTTCTGCAACTAAAGCTGCGATAATTTTAACACTGTGCTTGATAATATGCCCCTAAGTCTTTACCCCATGATGCATCACATGTTTGACTGTGCATTGGAGTAATGTAATCACTTTGCCTGGAGCTGAACGCTGTGGGTAAGTTTGCCTGTTTGGGATAACCCAGTAAGATGTGTGGTGGAAATTGCAGGTGGTAACTAAATGATTTCATAGCCTATGAAAGCCAATAATTCAACAATAAGAAAATTAGTACATAACGCAGAACAGTCTTACTGAACTCTGTGGTTACAGATGTCACACCCCTGGACACCACAGAGTCTTTAAAAATACAAACAGGGCAACTATTGTGCCGTGCCGCACTACACGAGTGAACCATGCAGTGGAAAAGCAATATAGGTGAAAGGATAGAACATGGTGAAAATTCTAGAGATGGAAAGAAATAAAACTGTGTGAAAAGTTGCCAGACAGATACTTCATGCTCACCTAAGTCTTATGAATCCCTCTGTCTACAAAGCAACTTCAGTGGTTGATCTGACCAGGAAGCGAGTACCCTTCTAGGTTAGTTGGTTTAGTCCTTCCCCCAGATTTCCAGCAACCATGCTCCGCACGTTCCATCACCTTAGAGTGAAGAATCATGGAACTTGTAGTTTCAGTTGTTTCTTTTCTCCTGTTTTCAGGCAGCCCTTAAGACCTGAATACTGATCGTTCAAGACTTTCCTTATCCTAATTCTGAGACAAGGGCTCCTGCTTTCACCTTTATTCTTTGCGCTCTTTATTGAACTATTGGCGACCAAAGTTTGGGAAGACCAATAGTTACAGAGCTTTCTTCTCAACGGTAAAACGATCAAACACTTTGCTGATAATGTTTACCTTTAATTAAACACAAATGAGAGCAACATCAATAAAACGTTAATCAATGATTTATCTGGGGATTATGGGCATAAAGTTAGTCAGGCTAAAATTTAAGTGCTAGTCTGCAGTGCTCTGCTACAGAAATTACTTGTCAAAATGCAATCAAACGTTGTCAACAATAGTTCAGTAAGATACACATTAAAACATACATTTTAAAGCTCTGTGAATTAAACTATATCCCATTGCAGCAACACATAAAGAACCAATTAGAAGTTTGGAACCAATGACACACTCTATGACAGGATAAATATATAAAAATGGCATTCTTACCTTGATGCTTATAACTGCTGCAAACTATTGATTGCTACCTTGCCAAAAACAATCTTCAAATAACGGTATGGAATCATTCTAAGATTTGGACCAGGAAAAATTGTCATGTTAACAATCAGAAATTAAATGAGACTTTATTAAGGACAAGCTTGGTTTTTCCAAACATCGAAAAGTATTGTATTGAAGCATCTTTAGGATGTGCCTGTTGGCTAACTAACCCAGAACCTTGTAAAAATCTAGAAGGCCCTCATGGGTTTAAACAGTATGGGGCCGATCCCCTGAACTAACTTAAGACAAAATCCTAAACTTACTACTTTTGGTATTCACAGAAGGCATTTAGGGCCACATGCATCAACGAGAAAACTGCTCGCAAACGGGCAGATTAGCAGAATCTGCCCCTTTGCGACCGGTATTTTTGCATTTGGGATGCATCATCCCAAATGCAAAAATCGCTATTTAAGGAATCTCTAAATAGCGATTCCTTAAATTGCGATTGCATTTAAGGAATCCCAAATTGAGATTCCTTAAATGCAATGCATGAAAGTTTAAAAATTAGCGATTTCGCTAATAGGGGGAGCAAATTACCATGAAGTTGAACTTCATGGTCATTTGCAAAAACTTTGAAAAGTGCACTTTTGTGCATTTTTCAAAGTTGCATTTTACACACACACATGCCCTTGGGGCATGTGTGTGTGCAAGATGTATTCATAGGCAGATTTCAGGGGTGCAACAGGGTGTCTTTTTGACGCCCTGGCACCCTTGAAATAGCATGAGCAATTTGCGATTCTCTAATTGAGATTAGCAAATTGAGAAAGTCCTCCCATTCATTCCTATGGGCCTCTAGACCCATAGGAATCAATGGGGAGGTATTTCTTAATTGCGACTCGCAATTTGCGAGTAGCAATTAAGGAATGTTTAGAAATCGCTATTTTGTAAGCGATTTCTACATGCATAGCCTTTTGCTATTCCTTATTAGCGAATCCTTATTTTTCGCTATTAAGGAATCGCAAATGGCATTGTTGATGCATGTGCCAGTATGTAGTAGTAAAGTTAGGATTTTGTATTAAGTTTGACTTAAACTTAAGACAATTTAAGACAGACTTAAAACAGACTTAAGACAAAATCCTAACTTAAGTCTGTCTTAAGTCTTTCTTAAGTCTGTCTCAAGTTTGTCTTAAGTCTGTCTTAAGTCTGTCTTAAGTTTGTCTTCAGTCAAACTTAAGACAAAATCCTAACTTTACTACTACTAAATGCCATCTGTGAATACCAAAAGTAGTAAGTTTAGGATTTTGTCTTAAGTTAGTTCTGTGAATCGGGCCTTATCTATTTAAGTTTCGGGGGTTTTGATCCAAATATGGGATATTCTGTTAACCCCTAAGGAATTCACAGTGGGCAGGCATGGCTTCAGACGAAGGGTATTTCAATAACTAGAGATTTAATTAGTGAGGATAAATCAAAATATTGTTCAGAAACAGGTCAATTTCGATGTGACATTTACAGGTACAGTTTTCAAATATTTTAATTGTGGGAACTAATTATTTATCAATTTTAAGCTATACAGGACCATGTCCATTTCTAGATGATAAAAAAAATATACAAAAAAGGCTGAGGTGAAATTTGCATTTTGCCAGCATAATTTTGCAAACTTTTTGTAATTTTGTGTTACCCTTGTTATGTAAAAATCCCAAAATGATACTTTTACGCCACATTATTTAATTATGTGTCATAAACTGTAAATTGTAGCATGAGTGCAGGGGAACAGGGGGAGCAACAGACCATCTCTGCCTTTCACAGTGGTGTTTTTGTACCAAGATGCATTACACACTCAAATATAACACGACATGCATTTTGTTGTTGCATTTTTCATAATTATACTTAATCTCATATGAGTTCCAAGATTTCTGCATAATTATGCAAATGCAAATAACACAAATTTTGCACACCCCTAATTTCAAATTCCACTAGGGTCACTATAATGTCATTGCATTCAATATGATGCTTTCATTCTTCTCTTCCAATAACCTAGTCCAACCCTTCAAATAATTTAGAAGTCTGGCAGGATTACTTTTGGAGATCCAATCCTAGTTGATTGGTTGGATCATCTCTTATTCACTTTATCCTTAACTTTAACCGCAGCAAAACATTTGATCAAAATCAGAAAGATCAATCCTGCTTCTGGGATACTAAAATCATCAATGTTGCAATCCTTGCTTCCAGTAGTCTGCCTCTTATTTGCCATCATGACAACATAAGCACGTCCTCCTCCAGCCTCACTGAATGCATGTCTGACCTTCTTGATGACTCAGCTGAACTTTGAAGCAATAAGAAAAAAACAAAAACCTCTGCACGCTTGTTCTTGAAGATCTCTTTGAGGAAAGGAAATCTCTCACAGTACTTGAGAAACTTTGGCAGCAGTCATCTTTCCTTTCCAGTCTGGATCTCTTCAGGATGATTAAAAGATTATGTAAGAAAAATGGTTTCAGTGCAAAGGCCTTTCACATCAAATTCCATATCAATCCTGGCAAAATTCACCCAAAACAACTATTTGAGGGAGTCAAAATGGTTAAACCAGGGGGCTGTGGCCAGCAGGGGAATTGAGTAGGCACCGGGCTCTATGCTCTATATCACCCCAAATTGCTTCTTACAGGCTGCCTGCTGGAGCCCTCAGGGCAGAATTGTTTTAGTGGAACGTTACAGTGCACTATCAACACTGTTGCTGACTCCCAAAAGCCTGAGCTGGCGCTGTTCGGCAGAGCTGTCTTTATGGTCTGAAGGTTTGCTCAGCTTCCGTTAACTTGGGTGCACTTCAGCAGAGGAGCGCAGAGAGTAGAAACCGAGGTGGCTGGGAGCAGTGGCTCAGAAGCCCAGCCTGCGACGATGTGACTGGAGGCTGTAAGGGAACAGCAACCACGGGGATAGAATTTTCAACCTGATGAGAGGTGGAACATTTTTTGCTGAAAATTAAGAAAGCAGTCAGAACCATGTGCACAGATCTTATGGGGTACTTGAAAGACATTCAGATGCATATAACTGACCTTGAGTCCCAAGTAGAGGACATTGAACAGAATATGGTGCAAGATCAGATAAGACCCATTATCTAGGCGTTTGATTGTTACCCTTAGAAAACAGATATGATGAGTTAGTTCTAAAAAAGAGGATCTGAAGAATAGGTCCAGACAAAACAACATACACATCCAAAGTCTCCTGCGGGGAGGGGAAAGCGAAGACATCCAACTCTGCATACAGAAACTTCTGCATCGTCCTTGAAGCCAACCCAATGATCCTCCTATTCATCTGGACCGTACCCACAGAACAAACCCAGAGGGAAAGAGTAGGGAGGCGCTGCCTGATATTTTAACTAGAGTGCACTGCTTTGAGGAAAATGAGGCTCTTATTGCACATACTTTTACATTGGGTGTTTTTGTATTTGAGGGCCATAAATTTACTTTTTACCACGGTATTGCTATGTCAACACTCCAAAGACATAGGGGCATGAGACAGATTATACACTACATTCACAAGCAACAAGGTCTCCTACGAACAGGGACTCCCAAACCGATTGATATTTGAATAGCAGGGGCAAAAGCACTACATCAAGACACTACATGAAGTTCAGCATCTCCTAGAGATTGATTAAGGGGTGGCCACTCAAATCCCCCCTCTATAGGACCAACAGAATCTGAATCTACTTTGCAATGGCACACAGAGAAAATAAATTGCTGGGGGCCCTGTCACTGAGAGAGATCATGAAGGTGAATTCAGCTGCAATCAAGGAAACTGGAAAAATGAACTGGGCCACGCAGTCTCCCTAAGAGGGGGAGGACAGATGTGACCCTTAGATGAACCTTGGTGAAGGGGATTGTAGGAGAGTAGGGTCTGCTTTCTATGTTCACCCCCACTTTTTTGCTTTTGTTTTACTGGTTTTTGACTTAGATGTGGCTGTGGGCCTGCTAATCAGACCCACAGCCCAGCTGTTCTCTCTCTAAATTCACACTATGTACTTTAGGTGCATAACCCAATTGGTAAGGATCACCTTATTGGACCCTGTATAGTGTACCTTAGGTACCCAGGGCATAGGTGTACCCTAGGCCTACCAGGGGCTGCAGCATGTATTATGCCACCCCTGGCCTGGCCTACCAATATAACACAACTGGCTGATCACTCAGCTGGGACAAGGTCGTGTAATCACCCCTTGCTTAGGTGTAGTATTCCTATACCTACCTTATATATAGACACATGTGTACCTATCAGCCACTCCTATGGCAGGCCTTAACAATCCTGAAGGCAGAGTGCTTGGTAATATGTGAGATGGTGCTCTAGCATCAGCTGAGCCTATCTGCAGCTTTCGGAATCATGTCCTTATAGCTGTTCTATGATATAGCCTACCATATACTCTTAAAGTACCTTATAATCTTAAACGGTTATGGTAACTATGGTTTGGCTTTATCGAAACATGTCGTGTAAGGTGTCTAACACTGTGGAATAATACCCCCATACCATTTCTGGCCATGAGGATTTTATTCCTCCCTTCTAGAGGGAGAAGACATGTGCATACCTACTTACCCGGTTAAAGTTAACCAGAGCCCCAGCATCACAAAATGGATGCTGCTGCCGCGACACAAGTCTGACCTCCTGCTGCTGGGAGTGATCCCGGCCAGGGTGGCTTGGACAATAGGTTTCCTGCCTTGGGAGGTGCTAGCACCACCCCAGACAGGCCTTAGTGTATTGGGGCAGGGAGGGTTGAAAGGAATGAGACATGCCTGGGGCACACAAGGTGTTCCTTGCATAGTCCAGTTCAAACCGGTGCTGGGGCACTCCAGCCCCAGCTCTGGCGCGAAACTGGACAAAGGGAAGGGGGTGTAACCACCCCCCTCCCAGGTCCCACCCATAAGGCGTGACCTAGCAGGCAACCCAGCCCTCCAGATTAGTATAAGAGTGGGAGCTGGGGCTCCAGGACTTTAGATTATCCTGAACCTGCAACTTGAACAGAAACTCTGGACCTTCGACATTCGACCTCAGGAAGAAGACTGAAGAAATCTCCCTTGTGGCCAAGGAGTGACCACCCTGGGCAACCAGGTACTATCCAGTGACTGCTGCTTGCTTTGCGACTGATCCTACGAGGGACGACTGCAGAGACTGATCAGTGCAGAGACTTCCAGACACCTCTGAACCAGATCCACATCTACAACAAAGCTGAGACCCGTGGAGGCGACGAGGGACGTGGGACCGGCGACCTGGGAAAAGTGGCTAGTAGCTAACTGTGGACCCTGGACAGATCATGCTAGGTGAGAATTACCTAGTGACCAACGCTAGCAATGCCACTACTTCCCATAGTGTGGCAATAGTTAACTTCTCCTGGGGAGGGGTAACTGGCCTCAAGAAAGTTGTTGTTAGTTCAGACCTTCCTGTGGAGTGTTTGTTGGGAAATGACCTTGAAACTTCAGTTTGGCCTGAAGTGGAGTATAGAACCCATGCAGAAATGCTGGGAATAGATGCGCATGTCCTTGCTGTGACCAGGTCACAGGCCAAAAAGTGTAACACTGAACAGGTGCTGGATCCTGGGACAATGGACCAGACACAACCCAAGAGAACGGCAGTAGGGGTAAGGCTGTGCCTTCCCCTCTGCCTCACGCAGAGAGTCAGCCCTCAGAGGAGGATGATTCTGAGAGCCCTGGAGGAACTGTCCTGAAAGAACTGGAACCTGATCAGGTTGAGTTTCTTGGGACAGGGGGACCTTCAAGGGCAGATCTGAGGCAGGCCCAGTTAGACTGTCTTTCTCTTGAACCCCTCAGACAGCAGGCTGCAGGGAATGCTCAAGGTACCCATAGAGTGTATTGGGATGAAGGGCTGCTGTACTCAGAGGCTATAGACCCCAAGCCTGGTGCTTCCAGGAGGTTGGTCATACCATTGAGTTTCAGAGGCTTCCTTCTTACCTTGGCCCATGATATTCCCCTTGCAGGACACTTAGGCCAGAACAAGACTTGGGGGACAGACTTGTCCCTCACTTTCACTGGCCTCACATGTCAGAAGATACCAAGGAGTTTTGCCACTCCTGTGTCACCTGCCAAGCCAGTGGCAAATCAGGTGGCACCACAAAGGCCCCCCTCATACCACTACCTGTGGTGGGGGTCCCATTTGAGAGTGTGGGGATAGACATTGTTGGACCAATGGACCCCCAGACAGCATCTGGACACAGATTTATACTGGTGATAGTGGACCATGCCACCAGGTATCCAGAAGCTATACCCCTAAGGACCACAACAGCTCCTGTTGTGGCAAGAGCCCTACTGGGAGTATTCTCCAGAGTAGGATTTCCAAAGGAGGTTATTTCTGACAGAGGTGCCAACTTCATGTCAGGATATTTGACTGCAATGTGGAAGGAGTGTGGTGTAAACTACAAATTCACTACCCCCTATCACCCACAGTGCAATGGGCTTGTGGAGAGATTTAACAAGACCCTAAAGGGAATGATAAAAGGTTTACCAGACAAGCTTAGGCGAAGATGGGACATCCTTTTACCCTGCCTTCTGTTTGCTTACAGAGAGGTCCCACAAAAGGGGGTTGGCTACAGCCCTTTTGAGCTTTTGTTTGGGCATCCTGTGAGGGGACCCCTGTGTTTAGTAAGGGAAGGATGGGAGAGACCTCTCAGACAACCCAAACTGGACATAGTGGATTATGTACTTGGCCTCCGCTCCAGGATGGCAGAGTATATGAAGAAGGCTTCCAAAAACCTTGAGGCAAGCCAAGAACTTCAAAAAGCTTGGCATGACCAAAAGGCTGTGCTGACTGTGTACCAGCCAGGGCAGAAAGTGTGGGTGTTGGAGCCAGTGGCCCCAGCAGCACTCCAAGACAAATGGTCTGGACCCCACACTATTGTTGAGAAAAAGGGAGAAGTCACCTACTTGGTGGACCTTGGGACTCCCAGAAGCCCCCATAGGGTGCTTCATGTCCACAGATTGAAGGCATATGTTGACAGGGCAGACATGGGCTTACTCATGGCTACAGATGAGGGGCAGGAGGAAGAGAGTGACCCTCTCCCAGACCTGTTGACTCAGAACCCTGATGATGGCTCATTTGATGGTGTGGTCTTTTCTGACAGCCTCACTGATCATCAGCAACAGGACTGCAGACAGGTTCTGCAGTCCTACAGATATATGTTCTCTCTGACCCCAAGTCAGACAAACTGGTGCACCCATGAGGTGGACACTGGTGACAGTCTGCCTGTGAAGAGTAAAATCTACAGGCAACCTGACCATGTCAGGGACTGCATAAAAATTGAGGTACAAAAGATGTTGGAGCTGGGAGTCATTGAACCTTCAGAGAGCCCTTGGGCTAGTCCTGTAGTCCTGGTGCCTAAACCTCACACCCAAGATGGTAAGAGAGAGATGAGGTTTTGCGTGGATTACAGAGGTCTCAATGCTGTCACTAGGACAGATGCCCATCCAATACCTAGTGTTTGATAGGAACAAGGGTACCCCAATATACAAACCTGGGGTGGTACAATGTGGAGAGAGACACAATGGTTCTAAATGGCCTAGAAAGGTCCAGAATAGAAAAACCTTGGAATGGGTAAGCGTTTAAATAAAGGTTTTTAGAACTTAATTTGTGAGAGAGAGTGCGATAATTAATATAGAGCAGGGACAAGAAGGTCAAGGTATGACAGATATTTATTATACAAGGAAGTAAATTCAAGTGCTCACATATTCAGTGACAATAAGCGTGACATAGAAGGTGAAAGTGGACTTTAAAAGAAGACATCGCATTGACAACAAGAGTTTGAACCACTTTCTTTTTAAACTTAATATGAGGGGTTCATGTTGTAAGCGGTCGACGACGTTTCGAACTCAGTTAGTTGAGTTCATCTTCAGGACAATAGTGAGCAGCTAGAATCTAGAAAGCAAGAATGCAAAGTGTAAGTAAACCATAATCTAGTCCCTGAGAGTAGCATCACATTCAGAGAAATCATTATTCTACATTTTGCTCTCTATAGAGTGATGCAGTGTATATAAAAATTAAAGCAAAAACTGATTCGGAAAAAACATAGCATTGAACTGTTGTAGTGAATAATTATACATTTAGCACAATATACATCAGTGAAAAATTTATTAGGTTCAAAGTTCTAACGTAATTCCTTATCATAGTGAATGGAAAAGGAGGAATATAATCACAAAAGAACACAGATCAGCCAATTAGTCCGTAGACCAAAAAGAACAAAGGGTTCTTCTACATCAAGTCAACCAATTAATAGCACTTACTGTCAGTGTGGACATAAAGTAGGGGTCGAGTTTATCAACAGGGATTTTGGTTACTGATTACGAAAAATTCATGTGCAAATTACTGCACCATAGTGAGGCCCTTTGTCAGAGCGGGAGGCCTAGAAAGAAATGAATGTGTAAGTATTTTATGGGGAGTGAAACGGAGGGGAGGTAGGGGGTGGAATTTAACAGGGAAGCCAGCGGATGCGGACTTACTTGTACAGCGCTATGAATTCATTTGGACGGAACCGCAGAAGTTCAGGTGCCGGGCGAGTTTAAACAATCTGAAAAGAATGGAGGTGGTGTGTGTAAGTTAGACCACTGAACAGCTGAACCAGCGAGGGAAGTGAACAGCTGAAACAACGAGGGAAGGGAAGGAGAGATTTCTCCAATGGAAACTTACAATTTGGCTGATACCGATGCATTGAATGCGAGCCTCCAGGTGGGGTAGAGCGAGTCCTGCTCGAGTGCTGCTTTGCGCTGGGAAAGAGAACAGGGGCCGGGTAAACTCAGCATATATACACGTGAGTCAGGAGGCGTCAGAGTTTCAGGCTAATTGGTGGCAGCTGAACGTGCAGGCATGCACGTATAGGCACCGGGCGGTATTTAGCTCGAATTGAGCAGGTGGGAGTGATCTGCGCGCACAGCTGTGAGGATATGGGTAAAGCACGCGTGTGAAGGACAGACTACAGATCTGCGGGCGCATGTGAAAATAAATTACAGACCTGTGCTGGTATTACGCTAAAAAACAGAATTAATCAAAGGGTATCGGAGTAGGCTGTGTACAAAAGGAGGGATGGTATGTACAAGTTAAAAAGCAGCTGGGCAATATGGCTGTGATACACCACATGCACGAAAAACGAAATAATAAATAACAGAAAGTAATTGCAACATTACCAAGGGATTACATGTGTACATGACACCCAGTATTACATTATCAACAACCTATGTACTCAATAATTAATGTACTCAATAATTAAGAGACAGTAATTGCAGCATTACCAAGGGATTCGATGTATACATGACATCCAGTGTTCTGTTATCAACTTAGCATTGTACATAGTAGACAGTAATCATTGTAGGCGGCCAAGGGTGGCTAAAAGACCAGAACTTGAGTGCGGAGGCATACCAGAATAATGACAGCAGTTACATGTTATAGAATGGTATAATATGCGTCCACGGTGTTCAACCCTTTTTCAATGGTACGGCATTTGAAAATCCATTTGCATTCCAGGCGGTTAAGGATTTGTTGTTGATTACCTCCTCTGTGATTAGGATGTAAACTTTCAATCACTTGCCACGTAAAATCAGTCTCTGAGTGTCCTTTAGCCATGAAATGTTCCACTAGTGGTGCAGTTTGTATTTTGCAGCGGATTCTGCTTCTGTGTTGCGAGATTCTTGCTTTGATTTTCTGCGTGGTTTGTCCGATATAAAGCAATTTACAAGGAAACTCAATACAGTAAATCACATTATGTGAGTTACAATTAGAAAAAAACTTTAACGTGTGTTTAGTGCCATAAATTCAAACAACTTAGTGCTGTGCGCGCAGATCACTCCCACCTGCTCAATTCGAGCTAATTACCGCCGGTGCCTATACGTGCATGCCTGCACGTTCAGCTGCCACCAATTAGCCTGAAACTCTGACGCCTCCTGACTCACGTGTATATATGCTGAGTTTACCCGGCCCCTGTTCTCTTTCCCAGCGCTTATTGTCACTGAATATGTGAGCACTTGAATTTACTTCCTTGTATAATAAATATCTGTCATACCTTGACCTTCTTGTCCCTGCTCTATATTAATTATCGCTCTCTCTCTCAAAAATTAAGTTCTAAAAACCTTTATTTAAACGCTTACCCATTCCAAGGTTTTTCTATTCTGGACCTTTCTAGGCCATTTAGAACCATTGTGTCTCTCTCCACATTGTACCACCCCAGGTTCGTATATTGGGGTACCCTTGTTCCTATCAAACACTTGTAAGAGCAGTGGCTTCACTGCAAGGGTTCCACTCATTGAGTGGTTATATTAATCTACAAAAAATTGTTTTTCTTAGCATAGCTCTATGTATATTTATCAATACATAGCTTGATCAAAACTTTTTCTCCCAGAGGACACTCACACATATATTATGTCTACACCTATTATTCCTACATACACCGAGGAATATATTGCTAGACTGATCAGTGGGCCCTCCCTTTTTCATACACCTATACCTGCCAACAATGCATCATCTAATGTGGCAAGTGAAAAACTCACAAACCTAGAAAGATTAAAAAAGAAGCATATACGCACAGAATTGCATGCGCGCATGCTCACTGAATATCTGAAAGCGGACATCATCCCGGTAGGCCTACAAGTGCGTAATATCCCTGCGATTTTTCTACAAGACCCTAAATTTAAGAACGGATTCGCCCACATTGGTACAACTTGCTCCCGTCATTGGATGGTGCTTGGCATCGACACTGCACTGGAACATAGCAAGAAAGAACTAATAGAGATCCGAGAACTAGAAAAGGCTATCCTAGAACTAGATAGTCTAGCAGATGCCAAATCAGCTCTAGATAAACTAGAACGCACGATTATTGATTTCCAAAATTTTGAACACCACAAAAAATCCACCAAGGTGACAAAAGACATAAGAAACTATAACAAAGAACACACCTACCCTTATCTTAAGGAAGATTTTTTCACACAAAATACCCAAGAACAACATAGATACCCAACAAGTACTTGGGGTAGATTTAGAAACAGGCAACCGGTAACCTTCTCTGACTCCTCTCTAGAATCTGACAACTCTGACCCCGGAGAAGGCCCTAGCACCTCCACACAGAACCCTAATTTTTTAGGGAGAGGCCAACCCTTCACAGGGGAGAGATCCAGAGGCAGAGGCAGAGGGAGGCCCAGATACAACTTCCCGCCAAGGGAACGACAAACACGCAGGAAATTTTACCAATGGGGCTACCAGTATTAGATCTCCTTCCCCCCTCTGCCTCCCCCTCCCCCCCCCCACCACCACCCCCCACATAGACCAAATGCCCATTTTCAACTTTTCCAAGCACCAATTGGCTTCTACTGATATCGCTCTACTCAGTAGAGGATTGTCCTTTGTCATCACGGAAAAACCTAATTGGTTTGATATCCATACTGAAATTCTTCAGTTTTTCAGAAAGGTACGACTCAATGTGTTCTTTCAGAACAAAGAAACTACCATCAATACTGACATTACAGGACTACGTCCTAAGTCTACTTTTAACCCACCAAGTGGCTCTATGCCCCCGGAAGTCCTTACATTCGAACACCTTGTACTTAAAGACTTTAGTGAAATCAAATCTAATTATAGATTTACCCCTTTCAATGTAAGTCTAGAAGAAAGACAAAGTCTCAACACCCTAAAAAATCTGGATGATGTGGTTCTAAAACCTTGCGTCAAGGGTGGTGGTATTGTCCTACAGGATAAAACCGCCTATGACAATGAAATTCACCGCCAACTCAATAACACCTCACATTATGAACACCTTATGCGCAATCTTCTCCAAGATATCAGTAACCTGATTCTCACTATTACTAAGAAAGGTCTAGAAGAAGGCTACATTAGTAAACGAGAATTTACCTTCCTTAATAACAAAAACCCACGGACACCGGTTCTATACACCCTTCCAAAAATTCACAAAAATTTGGAAACACCACCAGGTAGACCCATCCTCTCTGGATGTGGTTCAATACTAGAGCCTCTAGGGATATATATTGACTTCTTCATAAAAAACATGGTACAAGACACCACCACATATGTAAAGGAGACTACACACCTGATTAATCTCATTGAATCTCAACCTTTCGATCCCCAAACAGAACTCCTTGTCACCCTTGACATCGAGTCATTATATACTCACATCCCTCAAGACAAAGGTATACAGGTTATCGAAAAACACCTCAACCTGCGTCCGGCTCCACATCAGGTCCCCACAGAGTTTATAGTTTCACTACTTGACATAGCCCTCACTAAGAATTACTTTATGTTTCAAGATCAGTTCTACAGACAATGCAAAGGTACTTCTATGGGGGCAGTTTTTGCTCCAAATTTTGCTATTCTTTTTGTTGACGATATTGAGACTAACATCATTCACAATAGAGCTAATCCCTTTCTTCAGAAAATCCGGTCCTGGCGTAGGTATATAGACGATGTCTTTATGATTTGGTCTGGTACCGATATTGAACTCCGATCATTTTGTTCTTGGCTTAACAACACTCAAACTGATCTTAAGTTTACCCATAACTTTGACAACAACAAAATTGATTACTTAGATGTCACTATCAAGAGCGCCAATGGCGAACTCTACACTACCTTATTCAGAAAACCCACAGAGCGTAACACTCTGTTACAGTATAACAGTGCTCATCCCAGAGCCTTAAGAGACGTTTTACCTTACGGACAATTCCTCAGAATCCGAAGGAATTGTAAATTTAAAGAGGATTTCTTTTTAGAGGCGGAAATCCTATGTAAAAAGCTTACTGACCGAGGCTATCCTAGACGGCTGGTTAAACGCTCAATGAAACGAGCTTGGTACTCACATCGCAAATTTTTACTAGAGCCCAAAGAAAGAGCACCCACTTCTAAGATCACGTGTGTGACCACTTTCTGCCCAGTCAGTAATAAACTTACCAAAATGATAAAAAAACATTGGTCAGTATTAGGCCCATTGGAGCTTTCCACAGGAACCCTTCTTTTTGCTTTCAAAAGAGGCCGTAACATTAAGGACCACCTAGTCAGGGCCCAAAAACCCACACCGAAAGACAATACCTTACATTCTTTTCTTGGCCTCCCTCCTCTTCAGGGCCACTACAAATGTAACAATTGCATGGCTTGTGACTCTACTGTCAACACTAAGTTGTTTGAATTTGATGGCACTAAACACACGTTAAAGTTTTTTTCTAATTGTAACTCACATAATGTGATTTACTGTATTGAGTGTCCTTGTAAATTGCTTTATATCGGACAAACCACGCAGAAAATCAAAGCAAGAATCTCGCAACACAGAAGCAGAATCCGCTGCAAAATACAAACTGCACCACTAGTGGAACATTTCATGGCTAAAGGACACTCAGAGACTGATTTTACGTGGCAAGTGATTGAAAGTTTACATCCTAATCACAGAGGAGGTAATCAACAACAAATCCCTAACCGCCTGGAATGCAAATGGATTTTCAAGTGCCGTACCATTGAAAAAGGGTTGAACACCGTGGACGCATATAATACCATTCTATAACATGTAACTGCTGTCATTATTCTGGTATGCCTCCACACTCAAGTTCTGGTCTTTTAGCCACCCTTGGCCGCTTACAATGATTACTGTCTACTATGTACAATGCTATTGATAACAGAACACTGGATGTCATGTATACATCTAATCCCTTGGTAATGCTGCAATTACTGTCTCTTAATTATTGAGTACATTAATTATTGAGTACATAGGTTGTTGATAATGTAATACTGGGTGTCATGTACACATGTAATCCCTTGGTAATGTTGCAATTACTTTCTGTTATTTATTATTTAGTTTTTTGTGCATGTGGTGTATCACAGCCATATTGCCCAGCTGCTTTGATTAATTCTGTTTTTTAGCGTAATACCAGCACAGATCTGTAATTTATTTTCACATGCGCCCGCAGATCTGTAGTCTGTCCTTCACACGCGTGCTTTACCCATATCCTCACAGCTGTGCGCGCAGATCACTCCCACCTGCTCAATTCGAGCTAATTACCGCCCGGTGCCTATACGTGCATGCCTGCACGTTCAGCTGCCACCAATTAGCCTGAAACTCTGACGCCTCCTGACTCACGTGTATATATGCTGAGTTTACCCGGCCCCTGTTCTCTTTCCCAGCGCAAAGCAGCACTCGAGCAGGACTCGCTCTACCCCACCTGGAGGCTCGCATTCAATGCATCGGTATCGGCCAAATTGTAAGTTTCCATTGGAGAAATCTCTCCTTCCCTTCCCTCGTTGTTTCAGCTGTTCACTTCCCTCACTGGTTCAGCTGTTCAGTGGTCTAACTTACACACACCCCCTCCATTCTTTTCAGATTGTTTAAACTCGCCCGGCACCTGAACTTCTGCGGTTCCGTCCAAATGAATTCATAGCGCTGTACAAGTAAGTCCGCATCCGCTGGCTTCCCTGTTAAATTCCACCCCCTACCTCCCCTCCGTTTCACTCCCTATAAAATACTTACACATTCATTTCTTTCTAGGCCTCCCGCTCTGACAAAGGGCCTCACTATGGTGCAGTAATTTGCCCATGAATTTTTCGTGATCAGTAACCAAAATCCCTGTTGATAAACTCGACCCCTACTTTATGTCCACACTGACAGTAAGTGCTATTAATTGGTTGACTTGATGTAGAAGAACCCTTTGTTCTTTTTCGGTCTACGGACTAATTGGCTGATCTATGTTCTTTTGTGATTATATTCCTCCTTTTCCATTCACTATGATAAGGAATTACGTTAGAACTTTGAACCTAATTAATTTTTCACTGATGTATATTGTGCTAAATGTATAATTATTCACTACAACAATTCAATGCTATGTTTTTACCGAATCAGTTTTTGCTTTAATTTTTATATACACTGCATCACTCTATAGAAAGCAAAATGTAGGATAATAATTTTTCTGAATGTGATGCTACTCTCAGGGACTAGATTATGGTTTACTTACACTTTGCATTCTTGCTTTCTAGATTCTAGCTGCTCACTATTGTCCTGAAGATGAACTCAACTAACTGAGTTCGAAACGTCGTCGACCGCTTACAACATGAACCCCTCATATTAAGTTTAAAAAGAAAGTGGTTCAAACTCTTGTTGTCAATGCGATGTCTTCTTTTAAAGTCCACTTTCACGTTCTATGTCACGCTTATTGTCACTGAATATGTGAGCACTTGAATTTACTTCCTTGTATAATAAATATCTGTCATACCTTGACCTTCTTGTCCCTGCTCTATATTAATTATCGCTCTCTCTCTCACAAATTAAGTTCTAAAAACCTTTATTTAAACGCTTACCCATTCCAAGGTTTTTCTATTCTGGACCTTTCTAGGCCATTTAGAACCATTGTGTCTCTCTCCACATCCAATACCTAGGGCATATGAGCTCATTGACGGATTGGCAGCTGCAAAGGCCAAAACTGCTTTCTCAACCCCAGGAGGACATTATCAATTTGTGGTAATGCCCTTTGGTTTGAAGAATGCACCTGCCACTTTCCAAAGGCTGGTGAATCAAGACCTGGGAAAAGTGGCTAGTAGCTGACTAGCGTGACTTCTGAGGCTTCCTCGAGGCTGTGCTGGGGGAATTGAGAAGCCTCTTATGAAAAGTTAGAACAGAAGTTGCGCACTCAAAATTTCTCCAGGTCAATATTTTAAGCAAAATTAGTTGGTGCAAACGAATTAATCCCCCTGAGTAGGGAATTCAAATTGTAGATAATGATAGCACGTTCCTGAATAGGAAAATGTCTTTCGTTTTGCACTCAATCTCAGAGATATGATCTCTTTTGTGAAATTAAACTCAGGTAAATCGGAATTTATTCAAGTGTAACTTGAGTTTATTAACCGTTGTTCAAAGTTAATGAAGTCAAAGAATTGTATTCATTCTTTATCAATGCATCATATATCCAACTGCCCAATGCATTTCGGGCTTTTTTTAAGCCCTTCTTCAGGGGCGGTACTCTGAAAGGATAAGGTATAGGGTTCAGTATATATATACATCTTATAAACACTCAATGGAAAAGAACAATTTTTATCCAAACAATTATACAGTAGATTTTGATTGTAACAAACATGGTCATGTTGAAACAGTATTAAAAGTAATACGTTCGTAATGAGTAAAAAAACACAATACCAGTGTTGGTAATTACCAAAATGGAGGTACACTACACATCAAAGTGATGTGAAAATATCCACTTGTTTTACATGTTAAAATAACATACTGTGATGTGCATTTACCAAGGTCATAGGAAATAGTGAAGCCGAAATGGACCAAGAAAGTTTGGGTGGTAGTGTAAGTAAAAAAATTAAATGAAAAAATGAAAATGCCATATAGGACAAAGTAATGTGGTGTGTTTTTGCCAAAATTGTAGGAAAAAGTAAAAACGAAATGAGAAGAAAAATCTAGATGGTGGTGTGGGTAACAAAAATACATACAGCGTGGGGCCTTTTAAAAGAATACAATCACTATCTGACAAGTAACGGAAGATCAAACTTACAGTTGGTATGGTGATGTATAGGTTCTCCTGAACCCGGGAGAATCAAATTGGAAATGCTCCGGTCAGTGTAATGGATGGTAATCATGTGATATATAGACATGTGATAAGGAAAAGTGCGGGAAAACGAGAACTACAAAGAAAACAGACTTGTAGTTCCAAGAGGTAATCATGTGATATGTAATGAAGAAAAATGCGGGAAAAGGAGAACTACAAAGAAAACAGACTTGTAGTTCCAAAAGGTCAATAAAGTTTAGTGAAACTACCCGTGCAAACAATATATAAAATAATAAACAATATGTAAAATAATAAACAAAAGTGAGTGCAGTTAAATCTGTAAAGGAATTAGGCCAAAAGTAAAAAGAAAAATGGAATAGACAGCGTGTGACACCGAAGAAACACATGTAATTCGAGTGATTCGAACCAAAAGCGATAGTTAAAAAAATGTAAGATATTATCAAATCCTGGAGCTTGTAAGGAAGTGTCAATGTAATAGTGCAATAGTACATGTGTATAAGATGAAATTAGTAAGTTAAATAAAATAAAATAACTGTAAGGTTCAACATGAACTGTAAAGTTACACAAGGTACTAGGGTATCACAAGTCGGGTGGAAAGTTCAAATCTCCAATTTAAGGTGAATAAAGGAGACCTTAATTACAGAAAACAGCCCAGATCATAACGCTCGTTAAGACCTTTCGGATGTATGGAATTCAGCTTGTGGATCCAAAATGTTTCTCTTTGTAATAGATATTTACTATTGTCACGACCCCTCAGCTGGGGAATCTGTTCAAGAACCAAAAATCGCAGTTGACAGATGTTATGCTGATGCTGGTGAAAATGAGTTGCGATTGGTGATTTCGCCTGTTTGGTACGTATATTGCTTTTGTGTTCATTGATCCGTATACGGATTTTTCTCTCAGTTTTGCCCACATAAACCAAACCACATGGACATTTCAACATGTAAATGAGATTCTGACTATTACATGTGGCTGTAACCTTGAGTTTGATCGTGTTGCCTTGTGAAGGATGTTGGATGTTGGTACCTTTGATGATAGAGTTACAGTTACCACAGTTAAGACATGGTAAAGTACCTTTGAAGGAGCTGGTAGTGAGTTCATCAGCTTTAGACAATATTTGTTTGATATTGCGTGATCTTTGGTAAGCAAATCTAGGTGATATTTCAAAAATGTTATTGAAATCCATTTCCATGCTTAACATAGGCCAATACCTGAGGATGGTTTTTTTTATGTTGAAACTTTGTGTGGAAAATTTTGACACAAATGTCATTCGTTGATCAGAAGTTTTTGGTGGTTTGGGTGAAAGAAGCATCTGTCGGGTAGATTTGTTAGACTTCAATATGGCGCTGTCAAGAACTTTGGTAGGATAATTTCGTTGTTCAAATTTGGAAATGCAAGCGGATTTGCTTGATTCAAACAATTCATTGGTACTTGAGATTCTTTTCAATCGTAGTAGTTGTGAGTAGGGCAAATGATTCTTGAGAGATGGTTGGTGGAAACTGTGAAAGTGCAGGAGATTATTGCGGTCAGTAGGTTTAGTGTAAACCTCAGTGGTGAGGTTTCCTTGGTATAATGTTACCTTGGTATCCAGGAATGTTATCGATTCTTTGTTTATACAATGAGTGAATTGAATTCGTTGGTCAACTGTATTAAGTGATTCGATTAATGATTCCAGATGATCAATTGAGCCATTCCATAAGATAAAGATGTCATCAATGTATCTTTTATAAAGGGTAAGATGTTGGGTCCACTCGTGTTTGCAAAGTATGTTGTCTATTTCAAAACGGTGCATAAAGAGGTTCGCGTATGTTGGGGCGGCACAATTGCCCATGGAAGTTCCGGAGCATTGAATGTAAAATGTTCCTGCCCATTCGAAGTAACTGTGATAAAGGGTGAAATGCATGAGTTCCATCAGAAATACTTTGAGATTCTCTGGTTTGTCTGTGGTCATCAGAAATGACTCGATTGCCTCAATGCCTTTATCATGGGGTATGGAAGTGTAAAGTGAGTTTACATCAATGGTACATAGGACGGTTTCCATGGTTATCAAATTTTGAATGGACTCCAGGATATTGAGAAAATCAGTAGTGTCCTTAATGTAGGTAGTCATCGACTGAACAGAAGCTTGTAGATGTTTATCCAAGTATTTCCCTACGGGTTCATGTAGTGAGTTCACTGTAGACACAATGGGTCTGAATGGCGGTCTTGTGGCGTTTTTGTGCATTTTGGGGAGCATATAGATATAGGGTGTAGATGGGTTGCTTTTGATCAGATATGTTTTGTCTTCGTCGTTGATGACACCCTGTTCTAAAGCTGTATTAACGATGGATTTTAGCACAATCATGAAATCATTGGTTGGATCCGTTGGGGTGGGCATGTATGTATCTGAATTGTTGACGTGATCATTAACATTTTTAGTGTAAAAGATGGTATCCATAATGACCAGTGCTCCACCTTTGTCGGCTTGACGTATGGTAATTTCTGGTTTGTTTGCTAATTCTTTTAAGGCTTGTTGTTCCTTTTTGGTTATGTTAGAGTATGCCTTTTTGTTATGGTAGCCAATTTTTTTGAGTTCTTTATTAATGATTGTTTCGTAGGCATCCAATACTTTATGACTCATGGGTGCTGTGAAGGTGCTCCTATTGCGAAGTCCCATTAGGGTGTTCTTCCGTGGTACATCTGGAATGTTAAGGATGTTTCGAAAGTAGTGTTTAAGTCTCAGTAGACGCATGAATTTAAAGAAACTTATATCAGTTTCTAATTGATTGGAATGGTAGGTGGGAACAAAGGAGGTTCCTTTTTGAAGTGTAGCAATCTGGAGTTGTGTAAGATTATAAGAAGAGATGTTTATCACGAGGTTTTCTGACTGCGCGTGCTCTTGGCCACTGATTTTGTTGATGTTTTTCCTCCTGGATCTCCGGGTGGCCTTGTGCCTGCCTCTAAAAAATGAGATTGTCCCGAACTGCTAGTTGTTGGGCCTTCACTGGCTGTATGCTGTGGGTCTCCTGTCTCTGTTGATCTAAGATTTGGTTGTGAAGTTTGGGGTGCTCTAGTTGTCTTATCTCTACTAGATGAGTCATCGGAAGATGTAGTGTCTATATCCGATCTTTGTCCTGTGTGTTGACGTTGTTGTCTTTTGTAAGCATAGGCTTCTGCCCATGTGTAGACCTCTCCTAATTTATAATCCGTACTGTCACGTTTGAATTTTCGTGTTTTCCTTTCATTAATCTCTTTAGTATATTCGTCAAGTTGTTTGTTAAGATCTGCAAGTGTTGCATTCCAATCAATGTCAGAGATTTTACTAGAAATTTCTTCACGAAGTTCATCAATTTCTTTCTGAAGGTCTACAAGAAGTTTGGATAACTCTTCTACTATTAATAATATTAGATCCAGTGAACACTTATTGAGTATTGCTTCCCATTTTTCTGTAAACCGTGGATTATTTTTACATAGAGTCGATTTAAGGGCTATTCTTAACCCTCTTGGGATCCTTTGTACCTTGTGGTAACGTATTAATGTGCTCGCATGGAGCTTTTGGTTGATAGCTCGTTTGGAGGTATATAGTAACTGTCTGATGTTAGATTGAACAGTTGTTGTACTGTGACTGGACCCTGTGGTATCCTCAAAGAGTGCATAAATGCGTTGAGTTTCTTCATTTGTATACGTGAACGTTTGTGTTCTTCGTTCAGAGGTATTATCTTCTTCGTCCATTTATATGTTGGTGCGCTTTCCGTGTCACTCAGGAAAGGGGACTCATATGAAAAGTTAGAACAGAAGTTGCGCACTCAAAATTTCTCCAGGTCAATATTTTAAGCAAAATTAGTTGGTGCAAACGAATTAATCCCCCTGAGTAGGGAATTCAAATTGTAGATAATGATAGCACGTTCCTGAATAGGAAAATGTCTTTCGTTTTGCACTCAATCTCAGAGATATGATCTCTTTTGTGAAATTAAACTCAGGTAAATCGGAATTTATTCAAGTGTAACTTGAGTTTATTAACCGTTGTTCAAAGTTAATGAAGTCAAAGAATTGTATTCATTCTTTATCAATGCATCATATATCCAACTGCCCAATGCATTTCGGGCTTTTTTTAAGCCCTTCTTCAGGGGCGGTACTCTGAAAGGATAAGGTATAGGGTTCAGTATATATATACATCTTATAAACACTCAATGGAAAAGAACAATTTTTATCCAAACAATTATACAGTAGATTTTGATTGTAACAAACATGGTCATGTTGAAACAGTATTAAAAGTAATACGTTCGTAATGAGTAAAAAAACACAATACCAGTGTTGGTAATTACCAAAATGGAGGTACACTACACATCAAAGTGATGTGAAAATATCCACTTGTTTTACATGTTAAAATAACATACTGTGATGTGCATTTACCAAGGTCATAGGAAATAGTGAAGCCGAAATGGACCAAGAAAGTTTGGGTGGTAGTGTAAGTAAAAAAATTAAATGAAAAAATGAAAATGCCATATAGGACAAAGTAATGTGGTGTGTTTTTGCCAAAATTGTAGGAAAAAGTAAAAACGAAATGAGAAGAAAAATCTAGATGGTGGTGTGGGTAACAAAAATACATACAGCGTGGGGCCTTTTAAAAGAATACAATCACTATCTGACAAGTAACGGAAGATCAAACTTACAGTTGGTATGGTGATGTATAGGTTCTCCTGAACCCGGGAGAATCAAATTGGAAATGCTCCGGTCAGTGTAATGGATGGTAATCATGTGATATATAGACATGTGATAAGGAAAAGTGCGGGAAAACGAGAACTACAAAGAAAACAGACTTGTAGTTCCAAGAGGTAATCATGTGATATGTAATGAAGAAAAATGCGGGAAAAGGAGAACTACAAAGAAAACAGACTTGTAGTTCCAAAAGGTCAATAAAGTTTAGTGAAACTACCCGTGCAAACAATATATAAAATAATAAACAATATGTAAAATAATAAACAAAAGTGAGTGCAGTTAAATCTGTAAAGGAATTAGGCCAAAAGTAAAAAGAAAAATGGAATAGACAGCGTGTGACACCGAAGAAACACATGTAATTCGAGTGATTCGAACCAAAAGCGATAGTTAAAAAAATGTAAGATATTATCAAATCCTGGAGCTTGTAAGGAAGCGTCAATGTAATAGTGCAATAGTACATGTGTATAAGATGAAATTAGTAAGTTAAATAAAATAAAATAACTGTAAGGTTCAACATGAACTGTAAAGTTACACAAGGTACTAGGGTATCACAAGTCGGGTGGAAAGTTCAAATCTCCAATTTAAGGTGAATAAAGGAGACCTTAATTACAGAAAACAGCCCAGATCATAACGCTCGTTAAGACCTTTCGGATGTATGGAATTCAGCTTGTGGATCCAAAATGTTTCTCTTTGTAATAGATATTTACTATTGTCACGACCCCTCAGCTGGGGAATCTGTTCAAGAACCAAAAATCGCAGTTGACAGATGTTATGCTGATGCTGGTGAAAATGAGTTGCGATTGGTGATTTCGCCTGTTTGGTACGTATATTGCTTTTGTGTTCATTGATCCGTATATGGATTTTTCTCTCAGTTTTGCCCACATAAACCAAACCACATGGACATTTCAACATGTAAATGAGATTCTGACTATTACATGTGGCTGTAACCTTGAGTTTGATCGTGTTGCCTTGTGAAGGATGTTGGATGTTGGTACCTTTGATGATAGAGTTACAGTTACCACAGTTAAGACATGGTAAAGTACCTTTGAAGGAGCTGGTAGTGAGTTCATCAGCTTTAGACAATATTTGTTTGATATTGCGTGATCTTTGGTAAGCAAATCTAGGTGATATTTCAAAAATGTTATTGAAATCCATTTCCATGCATAACATAGGCCAATACCTGAGGATGGTTTTTTTTATGTTGAAACTTTGTGTGGAAAATTTTGACACAAATGTCATTCGTTGATCAGAAGTTTTTGGTGGTTTGGGTGAAAGAAGCATCTGTCGGGTAGATTTGTTAGACTTCAATATGGCGCTGTCAAGAACTTTGGTAGGATAATTTCGTTGTTCAAATTTGGAAATGCAAGCGGATTTGCTTGATTCAAACAATTCATTGGTACTTGAGATTCTTTTCAATCGTAGTAGTTGTGAGTAGGGCAAATGATTCTTGAGAGATGGTTGGTGGAAACTGTGAAAGTGCAGGAGATTATTGCGGTCAGTAGGTTTAGTGTAAACCTCAGTGGTGAGGTTTCCTTGGTATAATGTTACCTTGGTATCCAGGAATGTTATCGATTCTTTGTTTATACAATGAGTGAATTGAATTCGTTGGTCAACTGTATTAAGTGATTCGATTAATGATTCCAGATGATCAATTGAGCCATTCCATAAGATAAAGATGTCATCAATGTATCTTTTATAAAGGGTAAGATGTTGGGTCCACTCGTGTTTGCAAAGTATGTTGTCTATTTCAAAACGGTGCATAAAGAGGTTCGCGTATGTTGGGGCGGCACAATTGCCCATGGAAGTTCCGGAGCATTGAATGTAAAATGTTCCTGCCCATTCGAAGTAACTGTGATAAAGGGTGAAATGCATGAGTTCCATCAGAAATACTTTGAGATTCTCTGGTTTGTCTGTGGTCATCAGAAATGACTCGATTGCCTCAATGCCTTTATCATGGGGTATGGAAGTGTAAAGTGAGTTTACATCAATGGTACATAGGACGGTTTCCATGGTTATCAAATTTTGAATGGACTCCAGGATATTGAGAAAATCAGTAGTGTCCTTAATGTAGGTAGTCATCGACTGAACAGAAGCTTGTAGATGTTTATCCAAGTATTTCCCTACGGGTTCATGTAGTGAGTTCACTGTAGACACAATGGGTCTGAATGGCGGTCTTGTGGCGTTTTTGTGCATTTTGGGGAGCATATAGATATAGGGTGTAGATGGGTTGCTTTTGATCAGATATGTTTTGTCTTCGTCGTTGATGACACCCTGTTCTAAAGCTGTATTAACGATGGATTTTAGCACAATCATGAAATCATTGGTTGGATCCGTTGGGGTGGGCATGTATGTATCTGAATTGTTGACGTGATCATTAACATTTTTAGTGTAAAAGATGGTATCCATAATGACCAGTGCTCCACCTTTGTCGGCTTGACGTATGGTAATTTCTGGTTTGTTTGCTAATTCTTTTAAGGCTTGTTGTTCCTTTTTGGTTATGTTAGAGTATGCCTTTTTGTTATGGTAGCCAATTTTTTTGAGTTCTTTATTAACGATTGTTTCGTAGGCATCCAATACTTTATGACTCATGGGTGCTGTGAAGGTGCTCCTATTGCGAAGTCCCATTAGGGTGTTCTTCCGTGGTACATCTGGAATGTTAAGGATGTTTCGAAAGTAGTGTTTAAGTCTCAGTAGACGCATGAATTTAAAGAAACTTATATCAGTTTCTAATTGATTGGAATGGTAGGTGGGAACAAAGGAGGTTCCTTTTTGAAGTGTAGCAATCTGGAGTTGTGTAAGATTATAAGAAGAGATTTTTATCACGAGGTTTTCTGACTGCGCGTGCTCTTGGCCACTGATTTTGTTGATGTTTTTCCTCCTGGATCTCCGGGTGGCCTTGTGCCTGCCTCTAAAAAATGAGATTGTCCCGAACTGCTAGTTGTTGGGCCTTCACTGGCTGTATGCTGTGGGTCTCCTGTCTCTGTTGATCTAAGATTTGGTTGTGAAGTTTGGGGTGCTCTAGTTGTCTTATCTCTACTAGATGAGTCATCGGAAGATGTAGTGTCTATATCCGATCTTTGTCCTGTGTGTTGACGTTGTTGTCTTTTGTAAGCATAGGCTTCTGCCCATGTGTAGACCTCTCCTAATTTATAATCCGTACTGTCACGTTTGAATTTTCGTGTTTTCCTTTCATTAATCTCTTTAGTATATTCGTCAAGTTGTTTGTTAAGATCTGCAAGTGTTGCATTCCAATCAATGTCAGAGATTTTACTAGAAATTTCTTCACGAAGTTCATCAATTTCTTTCTGAAGGTCTACAAGAAGTTTGGATAACTCTTCTACTATTAATAATATTAGATCCAGTGAACACTTATTGAGTATTGCTTCCCATTTTTCTGTAAACCGTGGATTATTTTTACATAGAGTCGATTTAAGGGCTATTCTTAACCCTCTTGGGATCCTTTGTACCTTGTGGTAACGTATTAATGTGCTCGCATGGAGCTTTTGGTTGATAGCTCGTTTGGAGGTATATAGTAACTGTCTGATGTTAGATTGAACAGTTGTTGTACTGTGACTGGACCCTGTGGTATCCTCAAAGAGTGCATAAATGCGTTGAGTTTCTTCATTTGTATACGTGAACGTTTGTGTTCTTCGTTCAGAGGTATTATCTTCTTCGTCCATTTATATGTTGGTGCGCTTTCCGTGTCACTCAGGAAAGGGGACTCATATGAAAAGTTAGAACAGAAGTTGCGCACTCAAAATTTCTCCAGGTCAATATTTTAAGCAAAATTAGTTGGTGCAAACGAATTAATCCCCCTGAGTAGGGAATTCAAATTGTAGATAATGATAGCACGTTCCTGAATAGGAAAATGTCTTTCGTTTTGCACTCAATCTCAGAGATATGATCTCTTTTGTGTAATTAAACTCAGGTAAATCGGAATTTATTCAAGTGTAACTTGAGTTTATTAACCGTTGTTCAAAGTTAATGAAGTCAAAGAATTGTATTCATTCTTTATCAATGCATCATATATCCAACTGCCCAATGCATTTCGGGCTTTTTTTAAGCCCTTCTTCAGGGGCGGTACTCTGAAAGGATAAGGTATAGGGTTCAGTATATATATACATCTTATAAACATTCAATGGAAAAGAACAATTTTTATCCAAACAATTATACAGTAGATTTTGATTGTAACAAACATGGTCATGTTGAAACAGTATTAAAAGTAATACGTTCGTAATGAGTAAAAAAACACAATACCAGTGTTGGTAATTACCAAAATGGAGGTACACTACACATCAAAGTGATGTGAAAATATCCACTTGTTTTACATGTTAAAATAACATACTGTGATGTGCATTTACCAAGGTCATAGGAAATAGTGAAGCCGAAATGGACCAAGAAAGTTTGGGTGGTAGTGTAAGTAAAAAAATTAAATGAAAAAATGAAAATGCCATATAGGACAAAGTAATGTGGTGTGTTTTTGCCAAAATTGTAGGAAAAAGTAAAAACGAAATGAGAAGAAAAATCTAGATGGTGGTGTGGGTAACAAAAATACATACAGCGTGGGGCCTTTTAAAAGAATACAATCACTATCTGACAAGTAACGGAAGATCAAACTTACAGTTGGTATGGTGATGTATAGGTTCTCCTGAACCCGGGAGAATCAAATTGGAAATGCTCCGGTCAGTGTAATGGATGGTAATCATGTGATATATAGACATGTGATAAGGAAAAGTGCGGGAAAACGAGAACTACAAAGAAAACAGACTTGTAGTTCCAAGAGGTAATCATGTGATATGTAATGAAGAAAAATGCGGGAAAAGGAGAACTACAAAGAAAACAGACTTGTAGTTCCAAAAGGTCAATAAAGTTTAGTGAAACTACCCGTGCAAACAATATATAAAATAATAAACAATATGTAAAATAATAAACAAAAGTGAGTGCAGTTAAATCTGTAAAGGAATTAGGCCAAAAGTAAAAAGAAAAATGGAATAGACAGCGTGTGACACCGAAGAAACACATGTAATTCGAGTGATTCGAACCAAAAGCGATAGTTAAAAAAATGTAAGATATTATCAAATCCTGGAGCTTGTAAGGAAGCGTCAATGTAATAGTGCAATAGTACATGTGTATAAGATGAAATTAGTAAGTTAAATAAAATAAAATAACTGTAAGGTTCAACATGAACTGTAAAGTTACACAAGGTACTAGGGTATCACAAGTCGGGTGGAAAGTTCAAATCTCCAATTTAAGGTGAATAAAGGAGACCTTAATTACAGAAAACAGCCCAGATCATAACGCTCGTTAAGACCTTTCGGATGTATGGAATTCAGCTTGTGGATCCAAAATGTTTCTCTTTGTAATAGATATTTACTATTGTCACGACCCCTCAGCTGGGGAATCTGTTCAAGAACCAAAAATCGCAGTTGACAGATGTTATGCTGATGCTGGTGAAAATGAGTTGCGATTGGTGATTTCGCCTGTTTGGTACGTATATTGCTTTTGTGTTCATTGATCCGTATACGGATGTTTCTCTCAGTTTTGCCCACATAAACCAAACCACATGGACATTTCAACATGTAAATGAGATTCTGACTATTACATGTGGCTGTAACCTTGAGTTTGATCGTGTTGCCTTGTGAAGGATGTTGGATGTTGGTACCTTTGATGATAGAGTTACAGTTACCACAGTTAAGACATGGTAAAGTACCTTTGAAGGAGCTGGTAGTGAGTTCATCAGCTTTAGACAATATTTGTTTGATATTGCGTGATCTTTGGTAAGCAAATCTAGGTGATATTTCAAAAATGTTATTGAAATCCATTTCCATGCTTAACATAGGCCAATACCTGAGGATGGTTTTTTTTATGTTGAAACTTTGTGTGGAAAATTTTGACACAAATGTCATTCGTTGATCAGAAGTTTTTGGTGGTTTGGGTGAAAGAAGCATCTGTCGGGTAGATTTGTTAGACTTCAATATGGCGCTGTCAAGAACTTTGGTAGGATAATTTCGTTGTTCAAATTTGGAAATGCAAGCGGATTTGCTTGATTCAAACAATTCATTGGTACTTGAGATTCTTTTCAATCGTAGTAGTTGTGAGTAGGGCAAATGATTCTTGAGAGATGGTTGGTGGAAACTGTGAAAGTGCAGGAGATTATTGCGGTCAGTAGGTTTAGTGTAAACCTCAGTGGTGAGGTTTCCTTGGTATAATGTTACCTTGGTATCCAGGAATGTTATCGATTCTTTGTTTATACAATGAGTGAATTGAATTCGTTGGTCAACTGTATTAAGTGATTCGATTAATGATTCCAGATGATCAATTGAGCCATTCCATAAGATAAAGATGTCATCAATGTATCTTTTATAAAGGGTAAGATGTTGGGTCCACTCGTGTTTGCAAAGTATGTTGTCTATTTCAAAACGGTGCATAAAGAGGTTCGCGTATGTTGGGGCGGCACAATTGCCCATGGAAGTTCCGGAGCATTGAATGTAAAATGTTCCTGCCCATTCGAAGTAACTGTGATAAAGGGTGAAATGCATGAGTTCCATCAGAAATACTTTGAGATTCTCTGGTTTGTCTGTGGTCATCAGAAATGACTCGATTGCCTCAATGCCTTTATCATGGGGTATGGAAGTGTAAAGTGAGTTTACATCAATGGTACATAGGACGGTTTCCATGGTTATCAAATTTTGAATGGACTCCAGGATATTGAGAAAATCAGTAGTGTCCTTAATGTAGGTAGTCATCGACTGAACAGAAGCTTGTAGATGTTTATCCAAGTATTTCCCTACGGGTTCATGTAGTGAGTTCACTGTAGACACAATGGGTCTGAATGGCGGTCTTGTGGCGTTTTTGTGCATTTTGGGGAGCATATAGATATAGGGTGTAGATGGGTTGCTTTTGATCAGATATGTTTTGTCTTCGTCGTTGATGACACCCTGTTCTAAAGCTGTATTAACGATGGATTTTAGCACAATCATGAAATCATTGGTTGGATCCGTTGGGGTGGGCATGTATGTATCTGAATTGTTGACGTGATCATTAACATTTTTAGTGTAAAAGATGGTATCCATAATGACCAGTGCTCCACCTTTGTCGGCTTGACGTATGGTAATTTCTGGTTTGTTTGCTAATTCTTTTAAGGCTTGTTGTTCCTTTTTGGTTATGTTAGAGTATGCCTTTTTGTTATGGTAGCCAATTTTTTTGAGTTCTTTATTAACGATTGTTTCGTAGGCATCCAATACTTTATGACTCATGGGTGCTGTGAAGGTGCTCCTATTGCGAAGTCCCATTAGGGTGTTCTTCCGTGGAGAAGGGCTTAAAAAAAGCCCGAAATGCATTGGGCAGTTGGATATATGATGCATTGATAAAGAATGAATACAATTCTTTGACTTCATTAACTTTGAACAACGGTTAATAAACTCAAGTTACACTTGAATAAATTCCGATTTACCTGAGTTTAATTTCACAAAAGAGATCATATCTCTGAGATTGAGTGCAAAACGAAAGACATTTTCCTATTCAGGAACGTGCTATCATTATCTAGGAATTGAGAAGCCCCCATCCCGAGCACCATCTGCAAAGAAGACCAGCTCCCCACACTTCACGTGTTCTGCGTGGGGCCCTTCTGCACCTGAGTTGCTTGAAGTGTTGTCCGGTTGCTGGCCCGTTGGCTAGTGACCCTTGCGGCGACGATCCTTTACTTCTACCTTGCTGGTCCGGCTCCTCCAGGCTGGCACCCGCTCCTCTGCAAAAGAGAAGCACCCCAGACCTTCCTGGTCTGCACCAGAAGCAAGTCCTCCATCCTGCGTGGGTTCCGCTTGCCAAGGCTTGGTGAGTCCTGACTCGACTTCGACGCCGCCGACAGCAAGAGCCTTCGTGGAACAGCTCGCCTCCTGGTCCTGGTCATCCTCGACGTCTCATGGTACCCGTGGCTGCTGCGACAAGCTTCTTCTCTTCACCTGCAATCACCCGACATCGCCTGGTTCCTTCCTGGTTCCACGTGGTCACTGGCTAGTGACCCAGACTCTGTCCCTTCTGCTTGTAGGTATCCTTCCTTCTTGATCCCAGCCTTGGGATCCACCGGACACTCTTCACTGACTGCCTGTCAGCATCTTTTCTTCAGGCATCCATAGGAGTCAACGGCGAAACCCGACGCAAGTTCACACCTATGCACCCGCAGCCCGTGGGCTAGGTAACTTGAGTACTCCGGTGCTCACAAAGGTAATGTGACTATCCTAGTGTCTAAGTTTCAAGTCTCGTACTCCTAGCTATACCAGAAGTGTCCTAAAACTCTTTATTTCAAAAACTAACTATTTCTATCGATTATACGCATTACGCGTGAGTGTTTCCACTCAGCACCTGAATCCCGTGGGCCTCCCACTTCCTAACCTTTGGTAGTCTAGTGTAGCCCCAGCGATTCCCTAGGCCTAGGCGTATCCTAATTCCGTGACAGTGGTTCTTATACCACTTACTTAGTATATGGTTTGCGTGGCCCCTAGGGCCTAACTGTATTACTTACCTGTGTAACTTAATGTATGCTTAAATAAGACTGTGTTGTACTTACCTCGAATCTCATAAAGAGTGCTGAGGGTTGTGACTAGAATAAATACACTTTATTTTATATATATCTGTTGTGGTGTCCTCTCATTTGATATTCAAGGGATTGTATATGGTATCACAGCTGGCTTCACATGCCATTCAGAGTTTAGACTAAGACTGCTCTTGTCCATGCTACCACTAGGATAGCTGGTCTATAATTTTGACTTTACAACCAATCACCATAAGGGTTGTTTGGACTGATATAAGGTGTACACTATAACTAGTGACATGATACATCAGGCCAACTTCTCACAGAGATGACACAGAACAATAAGTTCAGAGTAGCTCTGGGCTAAAAGGGGAGTAAGGTGGTGAGTCCTGGGTTCTCTCAGTCCAGATTAAGATGACTACCAGATACATTGGATTTTGGAACTTGACTTTAAATGTTGTTACCAATTTTATAGGTTTAAGTTTGTGAGGCATGCGAGAGTTGAAATGGGGGGATGTCAAATGGTCAGCATGAGGAGATGGGTTTGCCCTGGGACCTGGCACATACGGAGCTAGGGCTTACTGCCAATGGTACTGACAGAAAAGGCCCACTTACATGGTATACCCCCTAAGAGATGAAAATTGTCAGTCTCAACATTAAAAGGTTTAATTCACCTGCTAATAAACTCACGATTATTATTATTGTAGTTTTAAATAGCATGGAAGCTGACGTCTGCCTACTCGCAGTGCATCACCACATACTACAGACAAAATATTTCCCCAGGCAAAACATCTCCTCCACAACCACAAAAAGAGCTGAGGTGGCAAATCTATTTAGTAGGGACATTCAAGGGGATGTGCTGGAAGTTTTTACAGGTATAAAGGGCAATGATCTCAGGGGGGTGGACAATCCAAACTGGCAATCACAAATCCCCTATTATCAATATCTACGCACCTACCATACAACAGTTGCTGTTCCTCAAGCCAGCTATCTCCACAGAGCTGAAGCCCAGGAAAATATGCTCATGGGAGGCAATCTGAATCTAGTGATGGATAACGTGTCAGTCCAGCTGAAAGCACAGTTGACTGTGGAAAGAGTTTAATTGATTGCCTCCGATGGGGGTGCTTGAGTCCATGATGATGTGTCTATTGGGGGCTGTGAGAAAAGTGGTTAATTATATGGCATGGTTGTGCAACCTCACCATTTAATAAACTCACTACCTGTACTGAGTCTAGTCAGATTCGTTTGCAAAATCCTAGTTCAATCCTGAGTAGCAGTGGTCCTGAACAGTCAGGATTTTTATCAAAGGAAAAAGTATAACGTATTAAGAAGCACCAAAACATTTGGCTAAGAAAAAACAAAACTCGAATAAAAATCAAACTCCAATTTATAAAAATAGGTTGTAGTTTTACCTTTAAATAGTCACCTCAATGACAAAGATCCACTGGATGGCTCAGGAGACCACTGCTGTTTCATTTAACACAATAAACATTGTAATGGACTGCACTTGCTGTCAAACTGTGCAAACTTTGTAAACCTTTCATAAAGTTGTAAACTACTACTCCGGCCCACTGTAGACGACCAGATACAGCAGGGATTGGGTCACAAAGGCCAAAGAGGTTTGTTGAACAATTACTTTGCAGTCAAAGCCATCTTCAGTCCAGTTCTAGGCTGTATGGGTGAACCTCCATAGACTTTAATGGAGTGGTCCTGACGCAAATGATACAGGATTCTAGGTATACTCAAGAATGCTGATCTGGAGGAGGAGCCAAGCGCGCAACCAAGATGGCCGCGTAGGCTTACGGCTCTCGAGGGCCTCCGCAACCTCCCACATCTATCCTGACCAAATCCTGCTAAATTTGACGGGCTTTTGCTGATGCACTCGCGCTGAGGTGCCACCCGTTTTCCGAATTCTGATCGGACGCCGAGAACCCGAATGGTTGCCCTCCGAAGTTTGCGGCCTGCTATTGCCTAGGTCCCGGTCTCGAGTTGGTGAGGTGCCCGGGTACGAAGTGAACAACAGCGGCATGCTGGGCTTGACCTGCCCCGTGCCCCGCACTTTCACTTTCGTTTTCAAGTCTGTTTTTTGAGATCGGCTGAGGGACCCTGGTGTTTCAGAGGAGCGCGGACAGCGGAGTGTCTGGCCTGATCTTCGGACTATACACGGACTTCCTGTCTGCGATTGCAGTGCCTGCTTAAATTGGCCAACTGGTCCCTGTCCCTGGCGGGTGCCAACCTTGGTGGCCTCCGGACGATGGCGGCGAGACTCGAAGGGGACAAGTCGAAATCCAAGTCAACCCGGAGGGGATCCTATGCTCAGGCCAACAACATGGACCGCTATGTGCAGCTAAAGGGATACCCCGCTGGCCTGCATAAATCGCCTGAGCGGTCTAAAGAGCTTGTGGGCCGCGCCTCAGAATTTACCCTGCAGGACGTCATGGGCGCCATTGAGGAGATGAAGGCTGCTGTGGGTCAGCGATTTGATACCCTGGCACATAAGTTGGACGTGGTCCTGATCGACGTGAACTTGGTCAGGGCAGACCTGTCCAAAACCAACGAGCGGGTCCGTAGGTTGCGGCTTGCCAGTGACCAGACGGATCGTCGACTTGAGGATTCGGAAAGCAGGGCTAGACGGAACAATGTCCGTATCATCGGAGTGCCGGAAAGATCGGAGGAATCTGCTGCTGATCTTTTTGTGGAGGATCTGGTGATCAATCATCTCATGCTTAAGGGATTGAGCAAGTTCTTTGCGGTGGAGCGGGCCCACAGGATTCCGGGTGGTGCGCCTAAAGTGGGTGCTCCCCCGCGGCCTATAATCGCCCGACTTTTTAACTTTCGGGATAGAGATGCTATCCTTCAGGCGTCGAGGGTGGCTGGGCCGCTGAAGTTTGAGAACTCCGATGTCAGCTTTTATCCGGACTTCACGCAAGCTGTCCAGAAACAGCGGCTGGGATTTCTGGGTGTCAAACGGCGCCTGAGGGACATGGAGCTGAAATATGCGATGTTATTCCCGGCGAGGTTGCGGGTTGAGTTCCAGGGTCGTTCCCACTTTTTTGACAGAACGGAGGCGGTTGGTGACTGGTTGGATGCCCTACCGTGGGGACAGGATCGAGACGGTCGGACGGAGGAGAGCGGACGGGATGTGGTGGAGCAGGACTAGAACTTGGTTCCTGGCGATGGACTAGACTGACTATTTTTTGCACCTTGGCTCAATTGCACTCTAATCCGGCACATCATGCCCTTCAATGTCTGGGGGTTGTGGGGAGCTTATTGGGGGCTTTTTCCTCCTTCAGGGGTTCTTTTGTGGTATATGTTAGGGCGACAGGCACACTGCAAGTTGGGGGGGCTGTTTGGGCTCAAGCAGGGGTGCAGGGAGGGGGGAGTTGTGGTTTTGGGACTGTGGGGAAGGGGGGTTGTTGGGGATGGTTGTTTTTTCGTTTTGCAGGGCAATGTGAAGTTTTTTACTAATTTCTCTGGGTTGTGCTCTCCGGGATGTGGGTATCATGTGCGGGAGTGGGATGGGGGATAGGGGATTGCGAATCCTTTCGTGGAATGTGAATGGTCTGGGGGACAGGATCAAGCGCGGGGTAGTGTTGCAGTTCTTGAAGCGGATCTCGCCCGACATCGTTTTCCTGCAGGAGACACATTTGGTTGGGAACTCCTGCCAGGCCCTAAATAGGAGGGGCTATCGCCTTGCCGCTCACTCTGGCTTCACTTCTGGCTCTAGGGGAGTGGGCATCTTGGTTAGGACCACCCTCCCATTGGCAGTGGACGAGGTGCTTCACGATGATAGGGGGAGATATGTGGCGCTGGTGGGGAGATGGGAGGGCAGAACCATTTTACTGGTGGCGGTGTATGTGCCCCCGGGGTTGCAGACGGCTACATTTGCTGACTTGGGGCGTTTGGTCCTGGGGCTCCCTGGGGGGGGTTTTGGTGTTGGGTGGAGACTTTAATGCCGTGGTCTCTGGATTGGAGGACCGTCACCCCCCCAGGGATCTCCCTAGGGCTCAGGCCTGGTTGGGGTTTTTTTTGGACACTTTGGGACTGGTAGATTGCTGGAGATTGATGCACCCGAGACAAGCGCAATATACCTTTCACTCGGGGGCCCATGGGAGTCTCTCGAGACTTGACTATATGCTCATGCCGGCGACCCAAGCTGGGATGATTGGGGAGGTGCGTCATGTAGCCCGAGGTATTTCTGACCATTCCCCTATATGGTTACAATTGAGGGTTGGCCCTGGGACAGAGGGAAGAGTGGCACCCATTAGCCCCTGGTATCTTCGTAACCCTAAGATCCGCGCGGAGTTGGTCAAGTCCACTGATCACTACTTCACTGATAATGTGGGGTCGGTGTCGTCGGCCGTCTCCCTATGGGAGGCTTATAAAGTGGTGGTCAGGGGGCAGGCCTTGTCCCTTATCTCTCATACTAAGAGGTGCGAGAGAGCTGAGGTGGTTCGCCTGGAGGCTGAAATAGCTGAAAGGGAGGAGGACTTGGAGCGTGGAGTTACTGATGAGAAATTGCATGTTCTCAGCCTCAAACAGTTAGATTATAGAGCGTTAGTCACGGAAGCTGCTAAAGGGATGTATAGAGAGCAGCAAGGGCGACTGTATGACGTGGGGGATAAGCCCGGAAAGTTGATTGCTTGGTTGGATAAGAAGGAGAGAGCGAGCAGGGTGGTGCCCGTTGTGGAGAGAATGGATGGAGTGCGTGTGACTGACCCTGTGGAGATTGTTGACTGCTTCGCGGATCACTTCCGCGGGGTATACTCTCCGGTTTCCGTGCGTTCTGAGGAGGATTCTCATCTGTTGCTTAGAGACATCGCACTGCCAACCTTTTCGGAGGCGGATGCAATATTGATGGAGGCGAAGTTGTCGTCAGATGAGATCGCCTTGGCCATTCGCTCGATCGCGTCTGGTAAGGCGGTGAGTCCTAATGGTCTTCCCATTGAATTATATAAGTTGCGTCCTGATAAGATAGCGCTGTATCTTCGAGACATGTTTTCGGCGGCACGTGCGGCGGGCTTCCTCCCCCATGACCAACGCCTCGCCACCATAGTGGTGATACACAAAGAAGGGAAGCTGCGAGATCGCTGCGCCTCCTATAGGCCCATTTCGCTGTTGAACGCAGAACCCAAAATTCTGGCTAAGGTGTTGGCTAACCGACTGGTTCGAGTCGCGGGCGACTTGATTCATCAGGATCAGTCCGGTTTTATACCCCATCGGAATACCGCCCTAAATTTTAGGCGGTTGCACGGTGTGCTTGCTAGAGCCGAGTTTATACGGAAGCCGGCCATCTTGGCATCTTTAGATGCTACTATGGCGTTCGACACTTTGGAGTGGCCATATATTTGGGCTGTTTTGGCGAAATTTGGGTTCGGCCCTGAGTTTATTGGTTGGGTAAAATTGCTATACGCTGACCCAATGGCTCAGATGGTGGTGAATGGTAGGGTGTCGGCTCCCTTCGCACTGGGGAGGGGTACGCGACAGGGATGTCCGCTATCACCCCTTCTCTTTGCGCTTTCTTTGGAGCCTCTCGCCGCCTGGTTGCGTTGGGAGCCGCCGTTGCGAGGCATTAGATGGACGCCGGAGTTCGAAGACCGTGTCTCCCTTTACGTGGAAGACATCCTTCTGTATCTCACTTCCCCCCGACAGTCACTAATAGTATTGGTGGACGTATTGAATTCCTTTGGCCGCAACTCCGGCCTGGTCATCAACTGGGCCAAATCGTGCGTCTACGTCCTCTCGGGGGACGCCCCCCTCCTGCCGCAAGACTGCCCTGTTCAGATTGCTACCCTGGGGTTCAAATACTTGGGAATCTTTATCTCACTGGATCCCGCGGTCCGCTATGAGCGAAACCTTCTCCCTCCCCTCCAGCGACTGAAGGCCGACGTCGCAAGATGGCGACGACTTCCGCTCTCGCCGCTTGGACGGGCGGCATTGTTTAAAATGATGTCGCTGCCTCGCTTTTTGTACGCTTTGCAAAATACTCTTGATGTCGTGCCGGCCCGCTATTTCCGGGAGGTTGAGGGTCTTCAGCACCAACTGTTTTGGGACGGGCAGCCGCGGATTGCTCTCGCCAAATTGACGCTCCCTTGGTACGATGGGGGGGTCGCCCTCCCCGATATTAAACGATACTATTGGGCGTCTCAGTTGGCAGCGGTGAACCACGGGATATATGGTCCTGCCTTAAACCCGGCGTTCGAGATGGATAAATTCCTGCTCCCGGGTGGGGATTATAATAGGGCGCTGTACTCGGTGACCCCGGACACGCGGCTGACGGGACCCACGCGGGTGGCGGTGCGTGTGTTGCACGCGGCGAATGCTGCGATGGGGTGGAGGGATCGCTTGACTCGGGCGACGCCGCTGTATGCCTCTGGGCGGTTGGGCTGTTTGTGGAGATCGAAAGGCTTTGAGAAGTGGGACATGATTGGGATAGGTAAGGTGGGTGATCTTTGGGTGAAGGGAGCTTTCAAAACGTTTGAAATGCTTAAAATGGAATATAAATTGAACGATAGAGAGTACTTCCGATATGCTCAAGTCCACCATGCGCTGTGTTCGGTTTTTCCGGACGCTGCTGCCATCCCCGAGTATTCCCCACTGGAGGATAGAGTGTTGGACGGCTACGTGCCCGACAGCACTATTTCTCTGATTTATAAGAAACTCATCAACGATCGTGCGGACTTGCTGCTCCGTCTGAGGGAGGCATGGACGGGCGATGGCTTAGAGCTGGATGATGAGGACTGCGTGTCGGCGGTGGCCTCCCCGAAGGAGGTGGCGATCCCGGCCCACTTACGGTTTGTTCAGCTGAAGATCCTTCATAGAGTGTATGTCACGGGGCCCGGTTTGCTGCGTATGGGTTATTCGATGGATGGACTGTGTAAGCGTGGATGTGGCCTACCGGGCACCTTTCTTCATATCTTGTGGGAATGTTCGGAGGTTGTGCAATTTTGGAACGATGTCCACATTGTTATGGAGGAGGTCACGCACGTGGCCCTGTTGCCAGAGGCTAGGAGGTGTTTGTTGAATGTTTGGGAACCGAATTATTGTACTGCCGCACAGACGCAGTGGGTGACCTTGGGGTACATGGTGGCTAAGCGTAACATTGCGCAGTTATGGGGCTCCCCGAGGCCGCCCATGATTGAGGTATGGAAGGAGAATATGGACTGGTGTATGTTTAGGGAAAAGACGGTGTATGTTGCGAGAGGTAAGCCAGGGAAATGGAGTAGGGTATGGGGTCCGTGGAATTTATATCGAGGCCGTATCTGCGCCCCGCCTTTGCCATTAGAGGTCGATATTGCTTTGACCCCCTAGCCGCGCATTCTGCGGGAGGGTGTGAGGTGTGTTCCATACTTTGTTTTCCCATTGCCCCCCTTCACCGCTTCTGGACCAGAATCGCTTTGGACACTTTATGTTATTCCCCGTCCTGGGAAGAGCGCGCTGCTATCTCGGACTCTCATTGCCTTGAGTGTGTCTCATGTTTAATAAAAAATGAAACTGTTGTTTTAAACTGCTCCTGGCCTATGGCCATGGCCTGTTATAGGTGCTTACGGACTGCCGGGTGCTTTGCCTCGGGTTCATTTGAATGTATGGCGTTACACTGCGGGCCCTCGGGCTCTATAGCGGCCGGCCCTGGTGGTTGTAGGCCCTTGTATGTCTTTTATTGTGTGCTAACGGTTTCTAATAAAATATATCCAAAAAAAAAAAAAGAATGCTGATCTGGTGATGGGGGGGGGGGGTCTTCCTGTGGCCACCCTCGGTCCACAAACATTTTGGGGTGGTATTGGCCACAAGGGTTGATGTCTATCGAATGCGGAATGAAGCCTAACAATAAACCTATTGCCACAGGTCTATTGGTCTCCTGTCACAGTGAAATCACTGGTTCCCTTTAACTTGCAATAACTTCCATTGTGGGCTACCTAAGTGCAATCCGATGACTCTACAGGGTCCAGCAGACTCAGGTGCAACTTTTGAGAGTCAGTTCTCTGTACATTGGCAGTCATCATCTGTTAGCCGTTATTGGCTGCTAACTAGCCAAGGCAGACTTTTTCAGCTTTTGTGACCCTGTAGCTGTAATAGGAAGTCATACAACTGACTCTTGGAGTAACATCTTTGGTCTGAGGCTCAAGGACGACTTCTTTTTAGCAGGGCATTACAGTTACAGCCTTTTCTTTATAACTCAGGGAGCAGCAGGCGCGTCCAGTCTTAGTGTACTCTCTCTTTGCTGGTTCTAGAGAATAGCAGGGCAGTACTCCTTTAGTCCACTCTTTAGTACAGACATGATATAAAGTCTGGGTGCCAGGGTGCCACTTTTTTGCTCATTTTGTGCCCTAGGAGGCCGCTGAACTTACTAGCAAATGGGCTACCAGTTCTCCCCCTGCCTAATGATGACTTACTGTGACGTGTGGCATGTAGTTAACCCAGAATGCATCATTTGTCCTTTTCTCAACATGGCAGACCCCTTCCCTTGTCATGTGGCATTCCCTAGCTGTAGGAATCCAGAGCAGAGTGATATATTATAAAAGGCTTTATTGATTGCAGCACAGTACCAGAGGACTGCAGCAGGCAGATCCTCTAGGGCAACTGACAAAAGGTGGAACTTAGAGAGAAACAGCTCCAGGGCAAGAGAACACAAGGAAACTTAAAGCAATACAACATTAGCATCATTGACTGAAGAAAGAACAAGGAAGAGGGACTATAATAGTAGCCGACCCAGGAGGTGTGACTACCTGGGGGTTACACGTCCACGGAAAATAAGTTTTGACATTGGCTTCCCCACATCTATCCTTGACACCAACCTGTCTGCTAGAGCAAAAGAGAAGCCCCTCTTTTGTGTGTCCACCATTTGCCCTTCAAAGGCTGCTTCTCCTCTGAAGCTCGCCTTTGGAGCTGACATGCTGATAAACCTTCCAGTCAGGTAAAGGCCACACCTCTTTCAACGGCAGGCCCATTGTGATTGTACCTAAGAGTCTTTCACATCTCGCCTAGGAGGGCAGAAGGCTGTCTCGTGGCCAGGAACAATAAACGGTCACTGGAAAACTATGGTCAGCAAAATGGCTGCTTACTAAATTTGCCACTTGTGCAAAAGTTACATTAAATTTGATTTAATAAGATGATGTAATGTAATGATTCTTTTGATACCTTGAAGTTTCATATTTAGTATTCCCATTCAGAAGTTAGCACTGCTTGGCAGTCAGCATGTAACTTTGTACTTGCCAATGGGGCTACCAGCCTTTTGACTGTTAAAAATGACAATGCATGGCTTTTACTGTCAGCAAATGTAAAGCTAAGAAACTTTTAAATATAATGCACCCTGCCTGTAGGGCTCAGGAGGCCTGCCTTAGGAGTGACTTATAAATATTTTTAAAAGGGAAGTTTGGACTTTGTTATGACTTTAAATGGTGAAGTCGATTTAGCAATTTAAAACTGCTCCACCAGTCTGCATGGCAGGCTAGAGGAAATGCTACTATGTCACACTTGTGGTGGCACAATCAGTGCTGCGATCTGTGAGGGACACATGGTACCATATAATAGGAACTTATAAGAAACTAACATATGGCATTTGGGTATACACCAATTAAACAGGCACTTTTAAGGGTCATAGCACATGTGCTGATGCCTCGTCAGCAGGGCCCAGTGCACTACAGAGTTATTACAACTGTACTTAAAGTCAAACGTGTGGGCAAAAACTGGGGGTTAATCTGTAAAAAGCCCTTTCCTCACATGGATGCGTTCTGTGCCCATTACACAAGGGAAGAGACAAGTCCATACGAGATGCCGAAATACCTCCACGAATACCTACCGTGGTCACTACCTCAAGAAACATGTAGCATTCAAGATAACCCAATAAAAATTGAGTAGGTCATAACAGCCATTTTTAAAATAAAGAGGGGTAGCTCCGCGGGCCAAGGAGGTTATACTGTGCTTGTTTACAAACTATATTGTGAAGCACTGGCTCCCCTCCTATCCAGACTATTTAACAAAATTGGGGATAAGGGTTTGCTCTCATCTATAGTCATTATTCCTAAATCAGGGAAAGACCCAATCTGCTGCCAATCCTATAGACCCATCTCTCTGTTTAATCTCAATGTGAAATTGCTGACGGGGATCCTAGTGGTCAGACTAGGTCCTTGTCTACTAAATCTCATTGGAACCAACAAATTGGGATTCATCCCAAGCAGACAATGCACGGAAAACACCAAATAGCTCTTACACCTCATGATAACACCCTAAGAGGGAAGAAATATGTCCTGCTCTTGTCACTCGATGCTGAAAAAAGGTTTGACAGAGTGCACTGGACCTTTATGAAGACTTTACTTAAATGGATTGGGTTTGGACTCTACTATCTCCGATGTACCCTGGCAAATTATCAGGCACCTCACGCCAGGTTTCAGGTAAATGTGGGTACCTCCCAACCAACTGACAAAGGGTGGGGGGTGAGACAGGGTTGTCCCCTGCCGCCTTTTCTCTTTGCCCTTACCAGGAGGGACTTGCTCATGCAATCAGACAGAAGGACACCATCCAGGTGGACACCATAGGAAGGGACTCGTTCAAACTTACCAAGTTTGCAGATGACAATAGGCTTTCCTTGAAGGACCCAGATCGATCATTGACCATGATCATCCAGGAGCTGCAGATATTCCAGAGTGTTTCCGGGTATAAAATTAAAGCAACTAAGTCAGTGGACAGCTCCCTGTGTTCGCTACCTGCAAGCACTATCTTGCATATTGAACTACCCCCATCTTCTCAAACCTATTAGCCAAGATTTCCAATGCTAGTTCACCAAACAGATCTCAAGGCTGAGGGAGGATAGCTGTAATCAAGACAAAGGTACTTCCCCAGATCCTCCGCCTATTTTAAGCTATAGTGCTCCCAGGCCCACCCACTACATTAAAATAACTCTGAGTGGCCAACTTCTATTTATGGCAGTAGATGACTCCACGCATTGAGAATAAAACACTGTATAGGGCCGCTGAGCTGGAGGGTCGTGCATAACTCTTACTTCCAGGAGGCCCAGATGTGCTTTCTGATTGAGTGGGGGAAGGGAGAACTAGAAGCAGTGGTGCTTTATTGAACAGCCTATATCAGGGACTTCTCTCTGATTAACCTCATGGTTAAAGTGGGAGCAGGGGCTTTGGGGCCTGCAATCACAAGAGGCTTTTTCCTTTTTCTATGTGTGCTGCACCATGCAGCACACATAGAAAAAGGAAAAATGAGGAGAAATAAAGATATTTCTCCCAGTTGTGCCTCCCTTCTCCTCCCCTGGGGAGACGCACGTTTTTGGTGCTGCCTCAGAGTTATGATTTCTCGTAAACCTGGGGCAGTATCAAAATGCAATGGATGTTGCTGGGAAAACCCCCAGCAACACCCATTGCATGCCCCTTTAACACAGTAAACTGTGTTAAAGAGGACAATATTTACGAGGCAGCATTAAGCCAAAAAAGGTGCTGCCTCGCAAATATGGAGCAGGCTCCAGCGTCACGGAAACTCACAAAACGTGACGTTCAGACAGCACAGGGGGCCTCATAAATGAGACCCTGTGTCTTTAGGACACTTATACCTGGAGAACCGGTAGATCACTCCCATCTAACAGGTTACCAAAATCCATCAGAGACAAACAACTGCCCGTGGCACTGGTAGTACCAACACAAGTCATCCTCACAGTTTGGGGCAACGACACTACGCCTACATTCCCTGATTGGTTCCGGTGCCTCTGGGATACCTAGCTATGTAAAAGCTGTCTCTTTAAATAGATATTAATATTAAAGCCTCTGGAGTCACTTGGCACCCATTCATACAACTCCTGGTGCACGATTTTTGAGAATTGACATGCCCAAAGTATCTCCAGATCTTGCGACTTATCCCTGATGAAGAGTCCTGAGTTACAACAGGACACCAACCTGCTGCTATGTAAGGGACAGATTCATGAAAGTAAACTTGCACATTTGTGTAAGTTGATTCTTTTTTGGTATTCACAAAACTGTTTTTTAATAGTAAGTTTACAGCTGTGGAGACTCCACTATCGGGGCATAGAACTTTGCACATAAAAAGATAGGCTTGTCCTGTATTTTCATGTCCGGAGTTCACTGCCCTGACTGGAGAGTTTCCACAGTCATAAACTTACTAACAATTATAATATTTGTGAATACCAAAAAAGAGTCAACTTACTCAAATGTATAAGTTTACCTTTGTGAATCAGGCCTTGTGTGTCTTAACCCTCTATGGTGGCACAATGAACACAACTGCAGGGCACCTCTACCTTTCATTCGATATTGTATGACAAGCTGACCGATGAGGGGGTGAAGTTAAAGTTAAAACCATTTATTATTTATTCAATATCTTTACCAATCCTTGCCAGACAGTTTCAGGCGATGGTTGTGTTAAGCAATAAAAACACAGTTCAACAAAAAATGGCCAGCAAACTTGCTTGCCCCCCTCTGATTTAATGACCCCACTACCAAATCTGAAACATTTACTGAATTTTTTACCATATGATTCAATCGCTTGATACTTGTTTCCCCATCTTCCAGACTCGTTATCTCACTTGCCTGTGTTAGACCTGATTTTTCCAGCGGGTTTATCCCTAGACATTTTGCTTTTCGGCCTCCTGTTTTGGACCCTGTTTTTGTTGGTTTTAAGACTTTGGCACTTTACCGCTGCTGATCAGTGCATATGCTCTCCCTGTAAATTGTATTTATGGTTTGGTGATAACATGATTTGCATATTTAATTTACTGGTAAGTCCCTAGTACAGTACACCATGTGTGCCCAGGGCCTGCAAATCAAATGCTGCTAGTGGGCCTGAAGCACTGATAGTGCCACCCACATGAGCAGCCTGTAAATGTAACTCAGACCAACCACTGCTGTGTCTGTTCGCAGTTTGGTACTGCCATGTCGACCTGGCATGTGCACCCACTTGCCAGGCCCTAAATATCTCTTTTCTTACATGTAAGACACCCCTAAGTCAGGCCCAATGTAGCATGGTGCAGTGTATGTGAAAAGTAGGACATATATGAAGGTGTGTGACATGTCCTGATAGTGAAATGCAGTATACTTTGTTTTTTACTATTGAAAAGCTATCTGTCCCATAGGATAGATTGGGAGCATATTTATAACATCTTATAAATATATCTTCCCATTGGGAAGATGGAGTTTAGAATGCCTGAACTCAGAATATAAAAATGCTTCTTTTAGTAAAGATGATTTTTATATTGTGTGTTTGAAAATAACACTTTTATAAAGTAGGTATTTTCTTGCTTAGAGATCCCATGTGCCTCTGCTGGTTTGTGGATTGATTGTCTGGCTTTGGAGCGACAGGGACTGGGGATGTGCATTCTCTCAGAGGGCCACTGGGAGTGGGGTGATGTGTGTCCTGCCTTTCCTGAATGAGTCAGGGCTGGGATGAATAGACCTGGGCTGCATTTAGAGTAGGGGGAGGAGATTTCCTTCACACCTGAATAGGCCTGGTCTGCCTTACTCAATGCTGTCTCTACCTCTTGCATGAAAGCTGGGCCAGAGGGGACAGAACTGGTTTTGACTGAGCACAGAGCTTCTCTACCACCAGAGAACAAAGGAAAATGCTGTATAAATATTGGGGCCCAGACCTCAGACCCCAGAACCCAAGATTACTTCTGAAATTCAAGAGGAACCTTTGCCAAGGAGAGGAGCTGGGGAAACTGAAGGAGAAGTAATGCCCCTTTGCTGTGTGCTGTCTGGGGTTCGCCAGCAGTGGCTGTTTCTGCCAAGGAAAGGACAGGACTTTGCTGTGTGCTGTGTCCCCTGCTTGAGGAAGATTTCCAAGGGCTTGCCTCCTGTTCTGAAGTCTCAGGAACACAAAGACTTCACCCCAAGCTCCCCTGAACTTCCTTGCTGGGAGTTTTGACCTGCCAAAAGGTGCCTGCTGCTGTTCTGGGCCTTTGGAGCTTGTTCCTTCTGTGGGACGCTGGAAAAGCAACGCAATTAAGAGAAGTGTGACGCATCTGCACCTGTTTCCGATGTATTGCTGCCTTGTCAGGAGAATTTCCACACATCATCATCGTGCCGCTGACAAACCCGACGCATCGCCTACCCGTGGCTGGAGATATCGCTGTATACCGCATCAAGTGCATAGATCTAAGGAGTCTGAGATCACCATACTGATTCCTACACAGGCCCTGCTGTACGACTGCAAGAACCAACACATTGTGGGACCGCGGCTGGAGAAACCAATGCAGTGCCGATCCCCATGCATCCCACGAGGGAGCCAAGTCTACAAGGACACTGGAACCGCAGTAAGGAACCAACGCATCACCTCCCTCGTAGTAACAAACCACTGCATCACCTCCCCTTCAGTAAGGAACCGACACATCACCTCCCCTGCGTGGTAGTAAGGAACCGATGCATCATCTCCCCTGGAGTAAGGAATCGACGCATCACCTTCCTTGTGCGTAAGGAACCAACGCATCAACTTCCCTGAGGCTGCTCTTGTTTATAATTTTGACGCATCCAAGGTACTTTGTGTTGAAAGTGATGCATCTATAGTTTGCTATAGACAGAACTGTTTTTACCTTCTAAGAAGATTATTTTGATAACTGTATTGTGGATTTTTGTCATTTTGGTCCTGTGTGGTTTAGATAAAGATTACTTATTTTTCTAAACTGGTTTGGTGTCCATTTGTAGTATTTTCACTGTATTACTGTATGTGTGCACAAATGCTTTACACACTACCTCTGAGATAAGCCTGTCTGCTTGTGCCAAGCTACCAAGGGGGCGAGCAGGGGTTATTTTAGAAGTGTATCCCCCTTACTCTGACTAGGAAGAAGGGTCCCTACTTGCACAGCATGCAAACCATTGCCAACTAGAGACCCCCATTTCTAACACCTATTAATTGAAAATTAGAGAAAATGTGTGTTCTAGTTGATCATGTTTCTGTAGGTGATCTCCAAAAACTCATCACTAAGGTTGAACCTTCAAAACATTTCACCAACCTGGTTCCGGACAACATTTGAAGGTACCTTACATGCCAATTGTTTATGCACTTACAGAACTAATATATCTTTCATTTCAGACTTCCTTAAAATTTTCTAAATTACCTAACTTTCATCTAGACCCACCTTTCTTGCGAAGTTGATTGAAAGCTGTGCTGCAGAACAATTCACTCATTCACTCACCCACTCTCTACAACTCTAATCGATATCTTATTCATCTGTACCAATCAGATTTCAGACCAAATCAAAATAAAGAAATGATTCTGTTACAGGTTGTGCATGATCCACTTTACATCCTTGAGTTCAATGATTTTGGTCTTCTGCACTTTATCTGCTGCTTTTTATATAGTGAACCACACTACCCTAGACAGGACGCTATTCACACATATGGAGATTGATGGCCTAATTTTCAGGTGGTTTATCTCGTTTCTTTCTAACTGATCACAACAGATCAAAATTAACAATTACCTATCATGTCCAGTTATTCTAAAGCAGAGTATCCTATAATGGCCCATTCCGGCTCTTGCTCTTTTTAACTTTTATATTGAAGCGCTTGGAGTCCTGCGCAAAAAGTCTGGTGTCCAACATCATCTGTATACTGATGATACACAAATCTATGTCAAGATCTCCTCCCTCAATGATGGTGGACTTCCTGCCTGTACACTGTAATTGGTTCAAGATTGAGTGACCTTTTAACATCCACAATCCTTAAGACTCAACCCCTAATTTCAATGAATTGCACCCAAACATTTGACTTCACTCATCCAATCGCGAATGGCTGCGCTTGGAATTCTAAACTACAAGTCGGTCATCATTGACAATGCTAAATCTCTGGGAGTCATTCTCAACAGCAGACTACACTTAAGCAGAAGTCAACAACATGGTCAAGATTGTGCCACAGACAACCTCCTCTGTGGGAAATGCAACAGTTCAACCTCACTCTAATCTTTAAACCCTAGGCCAATTAATTGTTATGTCAAGAATTGACTATAGCAACTGTCTCCTGACTGGACTACTTAAAATACGCCCCCTAGATCCAGGTGCTACATGCTGTGGTGAATGTAGTATGGAACAAGGGTACCTGACCACTTCACAGATCTGTACTTCTAATTCTCCAATGGTTACACAGAGAAGGCAGGGCTATTTACAAGATGGTGTACATTACCCACAACGTCATATAGACTGCCAGACCATGTTACACTGCAGCTCAACTGAAAAGGTCTGATGGGTCCTAATCCTTTTGCAGGTCTGACTCACTACTTTTAGAACTTTCAAAATTGAATTCATGATAGCACAATCCTTCCACTATATGGCTAGTTTTAGGGCAATGCGAGCACCAGATGCTAAGGTTATGGGGGTAGCTATGGCACAGTTAGATGAGACTTGGGAGAAAGGCTGACAAACAGGGAGACAGAGAGGGGGCTCACATGGACCAGAGCAAACATAGAAGAGTGCCGTGTCCCGCCCCTCATGCTCACCTGCAGCACCCCAGAGGTCCTCTCGAGTTTCTACAAAGGGTACGACCTGGGCAAGTTCTCTCTGTCCTGCTTTTGTCTTTCGATTTTCTACCCTCTTTCCTATCTTTTCTTTCTCTCTGTCCTGTCTCTTTTAGCCTCTGTCTTTCTCATTTCCTAACTATCTATGTTTTGCCCGCCTCGGTTCTATCACTTACTCTCTGTGTCTGTTCTTTTGTGTCTTCTGTGGTACTCCCTCTAACCCCTTTCCAGACTCCTCCTCTGGTCCTTGCACTGACAGGAAAACAAAACTGAAAGGAACCAGATCTCCACCCACTCTCCCCTCTCCCTCCTCGATGCCCTCCCAGGTTTTCCCCTTCAGTAATCAGACACTCATAAACACCAAGAGGGTGGGTAGAAAATCCAGGAGCAGCACAGAGAGGATAGGTGCTCTGAGAGCATCGCTGAGAGAGATCACAGTACAGGAAGGCTCCAACACAGGTATAAATACAGGGGCATATCTACCCCATATACACCACTCCTGTCTTTTCTGCCTCATGCACTCGTCCTCCATCTTATCTACCCCTTATGTCTGCACTCCCACTTCCACTTCTTCTTTCTCTGTTCCCAATGCTTGGTGCCCCCATTCTTTATACTCCCAGGGCTCTGTGCCCCTTATCCATTCTACAAATCTCCATTATTGTGCTCTCCGCATCCTGCACTCCCGACTGTCACATGTTCTTGCTCTGACCCACTTGCACTCTGCTTTCTGCTTCCTGTCTCCTATTCTCTCAGGCTGTCATTTATGAGAGGGTTGCGTCACGTTTGTACCATGAAACGTGGACATAAGTGATGTAAACCTCTAAGTCAGATTGTTGGAGCCATGCAAAGCCCCTTTGCGTGGCTCTGGATGCCTCAAAAAGTCTAGAGTAGCGCAACACAGCACAAATTGCTGTGTTGTGTTACTCTGCCCTGGGTAGGCGTTCCATGGGCATTGCGTGGGTGTTCCCACGCAACTCCCACAGATTTTAATGCATCCCCAGATTTACAATAAATTGAATACCTTGGGATACGCCAACAACTTACACCTTCACAGGGGAGTTGTAACGACTCACAGAGAAATATCTCTATTTGTCCTAGTTTCTTCCTCTTTGTATGTGTGCTCCAGAATGCAGCACACATAGAAAGAGTGACATGCCTCCCAGGGCTGGTTTTGTGCAGGTGCCCGTTCCTGCACAAAAGCAATCCTGCATGCAACACAGGCACCTTTGCACCATGGTGCAAGTGTGCCTGGCCAGGGTGCCTGCATTGGCGGTAGGCTGACAAAAGGGCATCAGTGCAAGGGAAAGGACAGAAAGGCACTGTATAGCCCTAAATACAGCATATTCCTGCCCTTTCCCTGTCATGCAGTGCAGCAAGGTGAACTGTTGTGGTGCACTGAGTGACTTCCTCATAAATGAGACCCCCAGTTCCTTACCAGCACCTGTGCTTTGTGTCCTTTCTGTCCTTGTCCACTGTGTTCTCTGTCATTAGTCCTTGCACCTGTGGTCGCTGCATCATCCCTTTCTGGCAGGCGTCCATTGTCTGCTTTCTGCCCTTGCTGCTGTACTCTCTGCCATTGGTTCTTGCCTCTGTGGTGATTGCATCTATGTGTTGTTTTTTGCCCCTATGGTGATTGTACCTATGCTTTGTGTACTTTCTGCCCTTGCTGCTGTACTCTCTGCCATTGGTTCTTGCCCCTGTGGTGATTGCACCTATGCTTTGTGTACTTTCTGCGCTTGGTGCTGTGCTCTCTGCCATTGGTTCTATCCAATTTGCTTTCTCAACTTTCTGCCCTTTCCGCTGTGCTGTGTGAATTGCACGCTGTCCTGTCAGCCCAGTCCTTTTTGTTTTTCATCTCTATCCCTGCAAAATGTCCTGCATACTTGCCAGGTTGGCAGACCTGAAATAGATTTTCCAGTTCTCTTTGAGCTTGTCTTCGATATTGCTCAACAGCAACCCTGTTTATTTGTTTTATTTATTTGAAATGTTTTATAAAGCGCGAACAAGACCCAGATGGGAATAAGAGCGCTTTACAAAGAAGCAAATTAACGTTGACATGAAGAAACAGTAACCATACAATACAAAATAGCAGCATAAGAGGAGCCTGAGACATAAAAGAAAATGTGGGTGCTAGGGGAGGGCGTGGTGGCAGGAGGACAAACAAGTAAAAGCCCTACTAGACGAGCCGTGTGGTTTAAGCAGCGCACTACATCTAACCAATGACAAAATAAATTTCAGATCCAAAGTAAAAGTGATTGTCAAGTGCATATTTCAAAACAGAAAGATAAAGGTGCCGATTACGATCCTGCAAAAAAATTCCCCGTACGAATCGTACAAGTGCCGTACAAACTGCCAAGTACGATTCGCATGGGAAAAAGTCCATACGAATCGCATTGGGAATAATTCCCCACACGTCCTCGGGTCGGAAAATGTGTCCGACACATCCTCGGACGATTTACCGTACAAATGTGAAAAGTGAAGTCCGACCGCGCTAGTACGATCCATCCCGTGCATCCGATGTTACAACCGGATGGAAAAAACACCGTCCACACCGAACTCCCATAGCAACCATGGAGACATGTGCCCGCATACGCGCCCAACACTCCTCCCAGCCCTCCTATGTACGAGTCGAATCCCCACCCGTGTATGTACACCCGTGTATGTACGAGACGTACCCCCACCCGTGAATGTACACCTGTGTATGTACACCCGTGTATGTACACCCGTGTATGTACGAGACGTACCCCCACCCGTGTATGTACACCTCCGTACGTACGGCCTGTACCCCACCCGCGTATGTATGGAGCGTACCCCCACCCCAACCGTGTATGTATGGCCCGTACCCACACCCGCGTATGTATGGAGCGTACCCCCACCCCAACCGTGTATGTAAGGCCCGTACCCTCACCCGCGTATGTATGGAGCGTACCCCCACCCCAACCGTGTATGTACGACCCGTACCCTCACCCGCGTACGTATGGAGCGTACCCCCACCTCAACAGTGTATGTACGACCCATACCCTCACCCGCGTATGTATGGAGCGTACCCCCACCCCAACCGTGTATGTACGACCCGTACCCTCACCCGCGTACGTATGGAGCGTACCCCCACCCCAGCCGTGTATGTACGGCCCGTACCCACACCCGCGTACGTATGGAGCGTACCCCCACCCCAACCGTGTATGTACGACCCGTACCCTCACCCACGTACGTATGGAGCGTACCCCCACCCCAACCGTGTATGTACGACCCATACCCTCACACGCGTATGTATGGAGCATACCCCCACCCCAACCGTGTATGTACGACCCGTACCCTCACCCACGTATTTATAGAGCGTACCCCCACCCCAACAGTGTATGTACGGACCGTACCCTCACCCGCGTATGTATGGAGCGTACCCCCACCCCAACCGTGTATGTAATGCCCGTACCCACACCCGCGTATGTATGGAGCGTACCCCCACCCCAACCGTGTATGTATGACCCGTACCCTCACCCGAGTATGTATGGAGCATACCCGACCCCAACATTCTAAGTACGGAGCGCACCCCAGGCCCCAACACCAGCACCTTCACCCAACATCGCGCATATACGAGTCGTACCAAGCCAGACACAAGGACAGCACTGTACAACTGCCAAAATCCCAAACAGAGGCCCAAAACACAACCACTCCTTATAACACACCCACCCAAAGTTCAAACACAGCCACACCCACCAATGGACCAATAAAAAGGGCCCACAGACACAAACCATGAGCCTTTGCAACAGATTCACTGCTGCCAGACCCCACAGACAACCTACAGCACCATACTTGAACCTTTACTACACCTTACACTTGCACACGTTCACACACCCACCTTCACAAACACCCCCTCATCACATTCACACACACACCTGCACAACCACACCCACACACCCACAACCATCCACACCCACACCCCCCACAACCATCCACACCCCTCACCATGCCTACTAACAAGAATCCAAAGTTCACTAGCCAAGAGTTGGAGGTCCTTGTCGACGAAATCCTCAGAGTCGAGCCACACCTCTTTGGAACATTGGTCAGACAGACCAGCATTTCCAAAAAAACAGCCATGTGGCAGAGGATTGTCGATGCTGTGAATGCTGTTGCGTCCACCAGAAAGACCAGGCATGAATGCCAAGCCAGGTGGTACGATCTGCGGAGGAGGGTCGGAGCCAAAATGACCGACGACCACAACCAGGCCAACATCACTGGAGGAGGGCCGCCCCGCAGACGCGTACAATACCATCCCTGGGAGGAGAGGGTGATGGCCATACTGCCGGTGGTGGCAGTGGACGGAGTAGATGGACTCCGAGAGCCGGGTGAGTACACAAACAACTCACCTCACATGGGGGGAACGTCATCCACAACCAAACTCACAATCAGGCACGCAACCACCCCAAGCTATCGCATGACTTAACCACACTCCATGAACACGCACATGCCACTAGCGCCACCATGCCCCATGCACCCAGCTGGACAATGCCAAGTCACAGGCCACAGAAAACACCAACACAAGACACGGTAAGCCGGATGGCGGGAGTGTGGGCCCCAAAAATCACATAGTGCAACTCAGAAGCAGACAACAATGCCCTCTGCCCATATGGCCTAGGTCACAGCCAGACAAACAGTGTGTCCCCACGCAGGAAAGACTTGCCAGCAAATGGCGGACGCCTTGCATTAAGACATGGGTGTGAAGGCACGTTTTTGCACATGACAGCAGCTAATGAACAGCCAACACTGTGAAAGAGTGGCAGCACACATCACCACAGCAGCAGCGCAGACACAGACACTACACCCAATGGGTGCCTGGAGATCAGAAACAAACTCACATCAACAAGCCAAGGGCCATTCAAAGATCTGCAAAAAGTGTGTGCCTAGGAAGCTGGGCTGAGGTGACAGAGGGTGACACACAGAGCGAGGGAGAGGGGGAGAGAGAGGGAGGGAGACACAGGGAGACGGACAGAGGGAGGAGGCTGACACAGGGAGGGAGGGAGAGGGGGACAGAGAGGGAGTGAGAAAGGGACACACAGGGAGACCACTTCAGCCTTGGGGGGGTGTGGGAATGTCTGCTCGTCAGCAGGTGGACTGCGTGCATGTAGACAAGGGTGGCAAGTGCCTGAATCCCCTTCTCTTCTCCGTGGCAAAACACTGGGCCATGTCTCAACCTGTGCACGAGCACAACGACAGCTACCTGCATGATATAAGTGTGTGGAACAACTCCATGTGCCCACGTACAGTGCAACACGGAAGGCGCCAATGCATGGCTCGCCACACCTGCTCACTCCACTGCTGACTGCAGTCACAATTGACGCAGTAAGTAAGACTGTGCCACACATAGGTAAAGTCTCAAAAGCTGTGGCCAAGGGACATACCCATGCACAAGTGCACTGTGAGTGGAATGCAAGACATATCCAAATACCCAGAGGAAATGTGCCAACTTAGAAACTAATGAAACATGGATGTTGCATGGAACAAAATTAACATTGTCTCTCTCACACACAGGTCAATGTCGTGGATCACCCCCCCAACACTGGGGGGGAAGACTCACAGGACCCGGCTCTGCGGGATGACGGACCCACCGGCAGCGACGACTCTCACCACTCTGTGGACGACCCCGACCAACCTGGCCCCTCTGGTGTCCAACCACCTGCAGCACCTGCGTCAGGTACAACTGGGCCAACCACCACCTCCACTCCTGCCACATCCCAGGAGACACCCAGGATCCCTGCCCCACCACCACAATGCAGCCAGGCTGACCAGGAGGGACATGGTGTACCGGGCACCCAGGAGGAGGCAGGCGACAACGCTAATGCCACCCCTCAGGGGTCCCGGAGACCCGATGTGCCCACAAGGGCAGGCCAGGTGCAAGTGGGCAGGGGTGGTGGGAGTGGAGGACGGCGGAGGCGCGAGCCTGACCAGTTGGCTGCGGAACCGGTATATTCCCATGTCAGAAACATCCTGGACACATACCGGTAGGACACCACGGGCATGGGCCAGGTTGTGTCCACCCTCAACGAGATGAAGGGGACCCTCGAGGAGATCAAGACCCAGCAGGCCCAGCAACATGTGGAGCAACATGCCTGTCTACTGCGACACCAAGGGCGGATGGAGGACAGACAGGCTGAGCTCATGACGGTGTTCACAGGAATTCACCGTGAACTCCGTCGGATGGCCGTCAACATGGGCAACCCTCCCTGTGCCACCAGGCAAAGAACATCACCACCCACAGGGAGGGATCAGGAGGAGGAGGAGACATCCGACGGAGCATCCCAAACATCGTCACGGCCTGCTTCTGAGGGTTCCCGCAGGAGGACGGGTCATCCACGGAAAAGACCGTGAGGGTCGGCGCAACAGCACCATCTCCCAGGACACCTGGCCTGGCACCTGGCCCACTGGACCAACAGCAGCACATCAGCAAATGATATTCTCTGCCACATGGACTTGCTGGTCACTGTCTGACCAATGTTGACAAAGACTGTGGCATGGACTCTGAGGATTTCCAATGGCAAGGACACCAACTCCCCCAGTGATCTTTGGATTCCACACACCCGGAAAGCCCCTCATGTCATACCCCCCCCCCACGTACCCCAACAAAAATAAAAAGTTACACGATAAAGAGATGATGCCTACATTTTGCATTATTACCTTACATGTGTCTTGTAAAGTCTAACCATGCCTGAGTTCTCATATGACTTGAACCATTCACACCCTGGGGCCTGAGTCTGGCACAGGACACACATGGGTCACAATGTATTAGGCAACACAGACTGGCGCACCATACACACCCGTGATGGGCCCAACCAGCTGAGGGGGTGGCCGCACAACCGTGCCGACAGACATATTGAGTACAGCGACAGCCATGCGCAGAGGTCAGGGATCATGTGGAGTGTCCTGGGGGGCACCCAGGTATGTGTGGACAGGTGGCAGGACCATGTCCTGCAAGCTTGAGTCAGGTGGATGCAGAGAATGGTGGCCTGGCCAACGTTGGAAGCATGGGGATGGCACATGTCACAATACCCACACAGTCATGAACATCATGCACAATACAGAGTCTAATCCCACACAAACAGCTTGCATCTTGCTACTCGACACATAGACACATAGCCACTATCACGGAAAACCATGCCAGACATGCCGTATGCACCGTGGCAACACACCAGCATTGACTGAGAATAGGCACCTTGGAGGCATAGGGACACCTTTATTATTTATGTATTCGGGAATGCAGAGGCAACTCGGAGTACACATACACAGGTCATGTGGAGTAACATGTGGGTCCAACACTGGAACCCCCCTTCTGCAGCACAAATGCGTGATAGCCATGGAACTGGCACACAAGTGTCGGGTAACAGCTAAACACCCCCTGCTGCTCACGGAGAGGCTGCCATACACCATTGATCCTCTGATGTGGAAGTCCCACAACATGTCAAGCCAATGCAAACTGTATGTGTCCGAGGGCAGTGTTACACACATTGATGCCATCATCACAATCCACTATCCCATCACAGATGACTGGCAACAAGTCTGACCATCTATTCAGGTGTACCCAGCTACATGTAATGTGTCCCATGGTGATGCGACATGTCTGCAGAGGAACCAAACATCGACAGGGGCAGTGTGCACACATCGTAAACAACTGCCACACCCAATACACCCCTGATGCATCCCTTACCCTAAGGAGACTTCTAAACTTGTCCGTGCGTGTAACGCTGAGTCAGCACACGATGACGTGTCCATGAGGAATATCAGTGCCACAACAATGCAACCAGCAGACGGCATGCGCAAGTACCTGGGGATGAGAGACACACAAGAAGTCAGTCACAAAAAGCACAGCCACTTGCATGTGCATGTACTCGACACATGTAAGGATGACAACATGCTAGGTCACAATTATGACTGGGGAAATACACTCATCACTGGCACCATCACTCGAGTGACACATCCACACACACCTCTGACTCACGTGGCATACATGCAGATGGACACACACATCGCAACACATGCCACACGGGGACCAATGCGTGCACACTCAGACACTGGTACTCACCACTAAGCAAAGAAGTCGCGTATGAGCCGACTCCGAATGTCCTCTTGTGGAACCACATCCTCCACATCACTAGCCCCATTGCCAAGCCCTTCATCCTCCACGGGTGGATGGTCCTGATCATCTTGATCCAGGATGAGTGGTACAGCTTTCTCAACTGCCATGTTGTGCAGCATGCAGCAGACCATGAAGATTTTGCAGACCTTCGCCGGGGCATATGGGAGTGCGCCGCCGGTCTTGTGGAGGCATCTGAATCGGCTCTTCAGGAGGCTAAATGTCCTCTCTATCACTCGCCTTGTCCGGCCATGGGCGGTGTTGTAGCGGAGCTGGGCCGGCATGCTGGGGTTGCGGAGAGGTGTGATCAGCCATGGCATGTTGGGATAGCCAGCGTCCCCTACATGGAAACCACATGGACATAAGTAGGACAGGAGAAGCGGTCGTGCTGGAAGTCTACGCAAAAAACAGGACAGACAGAGTGTACCCACCAGCAACACATGCTCGTTCGTTGTGCAGCTGCGTCTTCATTTCAGGCACCCTGCTACGCCTCATGATGTAGGCATCGTGTGCTGATCCTGGAAAACGAGCAGAGACATGTGAAATCACCATGTTGGACAGACACACCACAAGGGCATTGATGGAGTGGTAGTGTTTGCGATTCCTGTACGCTACCTCCTGTGCCTGTGGTGGTACCAAAGCCACATGTGTCCCATCTATGGACCCAATGACATGGGGCATCCCTCCGAGGGCATAGAATCCACGCTTGACCCCAGTCAACAGTTCAGGAGTTGGGAAATGGATGAACTCATCCAGGTGAAGCAACATGGCCTCTAAGAAATCATGCAGCACACGGCTGAACATGCTCTGGGACATGCCACCAACATGAGCTATGGTATATTGAAAGGTACCCATGGCAAGAAAATGTAGGGCTGCCATTACCTTCAGCTTGGGTGTCAGGGGCGTAGGATACCTGTGCAGCGGTTGCAGGTGTGGTGCCAGCCTTGCCGTCAACTCCTCAATCAACGATTGGGGGAAGCGGTAGCAGCGTATACAGTCATTCTCCCGCATGTCAGCCAAGTCCGGAATTGGTCGGGGAAGAGGCGGCGCTCTGCAGTAATTTGGAAGTGACAAGGAAGAGTGAGTGCACTACAACAACAATTTATATGTACTGAGCACATGTTAATCTGTCAATACACATATGCTACATACGGAGTCAGGTATGTGCCACATGCCCTGGACACGTATGGCTGCCAGGTGACACTCCTACCAAGACCCAGCTACACACTGAGATTGTGAACCTCCACATGCCATGGCATGGGATTAGCTGTGTCCCAGTGTAAGTGAACAGCCAGACGCAACACAGGAGTGACATACATCAACACATCAGCAGAAGTAGGATGTCGATTGCAGAGACAGGTAGCGGAACACTAGAGCCACAGGTCACATGACATTACACTAGGACAGCCCACACGCCTTGCCATTAAGGTGTACATGTAATGACTCACCACACATACATTGAGAGGATGCAGACAGGTCCTTGTTACGCTACTCTGTGTCCCATGCATACATACACACCTCACATCCGATACCACATGTGGCCTGGTGTGCGTAACAGTGTGCCATGTCCATCTACACACAGACACATGTTGGTTGCTGCAACAGCTGATGCTTTTGAGGGAACACCAACATCAAGCTAATGGGAACACACCACACATACATGACATAGACACATCATGCACCGTGGGTAGTCACATGTCTGGTGTGGTAACCCCTGTAGCGGACATCAGGGGACACTTGCGTGTGTTGTTGACTGTGCCATGCCAGTAACGCTCATCCCAAGTGTGCAGTACGACATGCACACATGTCAAAGGAGTTAAGGGCATGCCTGGCACATATTGCACCTTCACACATAACATCTGTACACATCTCATCATACATCTATTGCCTTCTCGACTCAGGAGTAATGTGCCACATCACAGCCTTTCCCACCTGTGCTCCACACATGTAGTACTGCCCAGACAATGCCTTGATGTCCATCCATGAACAAGTATGTCAGCTCTATTCCTTCCTGTGTGCTGCCTGTCACCACTGTGATGTGTGAAAGGCACCGTACATTCGCTCTGAGGGCCTGTGTACGTTCCCTATCACTATGGGAGTGCTGCCGTAGGCCTACCCATAGTGATGGTGAGCATACGCGCGCATGTACGGTCCGTATCACTATGGGTACGCATACGCCAGCACACCCATAGTGATAGTGTGCGTACGCGCACGTGTACGGTCCGTATCACTATGGGTATACATACGCCAGCACACCCATAGTGATAGTGAGCGTACGCGAGTGTGTACGGTCCGTATCACTATGGGTACACATACGCCAGCACACCCATAGTGATAGTGAGCGTACGTGCGCGTGTACGGTCCGTATCACTATGGGTACGCATACGCCAGCACACCCATAGTGATAGTGAGCGTACACGCGTGTGTACGGTCCGTGTCACTATGGGTACGCATACGCCAGCACACCCATAGTGATAGTGAGCGTACGCGCGCGTGTACGGTCCGTATCACTATGGGTACGCATACGCCAGCACACCCATAGTGATAGTGAGCGTACGCGCGCTTGTACGGTCTGTATCACTATGGGTACGCATACGCCAGCACACCCATAGTGATACGGACCGTACACGCGCGCGTACACTCACTATCACTATGGGTGTGCTCGCGTATGCATACCCATAGTGATACGGACCGTACACACGCGCGTACGCTCACTATCACTATGGGTGTGCTCGCGTATGCGTACCCATAGTGATACGGACCGTACACACGCCTGTACGGGCCGTTGCTATGCATTTGGGATGCCCTAGGGCCCCAGAACACACCGTACCTGTGTGTGAATCTCCAAATTACATAGGGGACACATGAGGGACAAGTATAAAGGCCTACATGCATGCTGGTTGTCATGGAGACCAAGTTTAAAGTATGAATCTTTTTCTGCAGGTGCACAGCAAAAGTCAGTTTGAATGAATCTACTTTGTTGCAATGTGGTTCTGGAGTTGACATCATGCTCAGGAAAAATAAACAATACAAACCCACTGACTGTGCTAGGTTTGAAGGGATTGGAGGAAACATAGGATGCAAATGTGAGTGACCAATCACTCTGTACTCCTGTGCATGAAACAGGCCAGCAAGGCAGATATCAGGCAGCCAGGTCCCATGAGAGAGCACTTGCCTGCACATCTTTGGATTCTACGACCCAGCTGCTGCTCCTGATTCCCTGGAACCATGACAAGGTCTGTGGAGAGGGCACAGCCTTTCACCCTGGAGGAGAACCTGGCATTGCTGGAAGTGATCCTCCCACAGTACCCCCTGCTGTATGGGCGACCAGGGTATCAGGTGAGTGCAGAGTCCACTGACACAGACTGTGTCCCTTTTTTGTGACTGTGACTTCTGGCATTGTGTCCAGGTGTGACACACATGCTATGTACTGTAGGGGGGTCCCAGGGGGGGAATGCCTGATGTCTCCCAGCCAGGGCATGCTGTGGTGCATGTCTGCCGTCCTCACTTGCATTGTGTTTACTGTGACAATCACTGCATGGTGCATGCCACATTCTGCCTGTCTTATCCTCCTGGGAATGTAGCCTCTACAGTCCTCATGTGATTATGTGGTCAGCCCAGTGTGACAGGTGACTGTACCCACAGATGTGTGTTAGTTCTGTGTACCGGTGCTGAGAGTGTCCACATAATGTGTTCGTACCCTGGACATCGGTGTGTGTGTAAGTCCCCTGTCATGTGGGTGGGTGCATATGTGGAGTGTAGCACCCAAGCTGCATGAGGGATGGATATACCCTGCCCATGTGATGTGAGCAGGGAGCAGTGCTGTGTGTCTGACGTGCAGAGCCAGCCCCACACCTGTGAGCCCCCCCCGTCTAGTGGCACATGTGCAGAGTGAGGTTTGTAGCAGCATTTGGCAATGGCAGGTGAATGTCCTGTGCCTGTGTGTGTCTGTGTACTCTGCTGAGGTAGCATCAGTGGCCTGTGGCATGTGACTGCTTTGAGGTGCTGCACATAATCCTGGTGTAGCTTGTGATGCACAGTGTGAGCCTGGATCATTGATTGTGTCGTTGCCCTCATTCCACCTGTGTCCTTTCAATGGCACGTACTGCTTTTGCCCTTCCCCAGAGGATCATGTCCCTATGACAAAGGTGCAATGCGTTGGATGCATACTATGCCTTGTTGTAAACAGCAAATTTGTTCTAATATGTGTCTCTATGACATGTGCCAGGTGTATTGATGTAGTGTCACTTGTTCATCCTCACAGGTAGGCGCCTCTGCCAAGAAGCAGATCTGGATGAACGCAGTCAGTGCCGTGAGGAGGACGGACGGTCGCAAGCGGCGCCTGGCCCAGGTGAGAAAACGCTGGCAGGATATCCGGTGCTGGACGCGGAGGATCGCACGGGTCCTGCTGGGGTACTCACCTGAGACCCATAAGAACCGCGGGTGCCGCCGTATGACCCACATCCACAAGCATGTACTGGCGGTGGTCTTTCCAGACTTGGACAGGCGCTTACAGGAGAAGCAGCAGCAGGAAGGGGGTAGGTACATGTGTGTTTGTTGTGTGTCACCAGCATTTATAAGTGCACAGTTGCATGGATACACTGCCAGGGTTTAAAGGTGCTGTGCAGATCCTGTTACCCACAGTATAGCGGTGCTCTCCTGCCTCCCCTCCCCTCCTTGCAATGTGTACCCTGGTCTGTGTGTAGTCACTCCTTCACAAGGTTATCTAGGCTGGCACTTTATCCACGTGAACAATGCCTGTAGCATCATGTGTGGGGGTGGTGTGTAACAGGTTTTGGGACCTTGCCTGTGCCCTGTCCAGTTCAGTACTTGTGGGTTCCATGTCAGTTGGCACTGATGCTGAGTCCAGACATGGGAGTTAGTTTCTCAAGTGTCATGCCTTACAGCACGCATGTCCTATGTTGTAGCCTGTGACATGATGTGCATGAGTGTGCGATACGCATTGTGCAGGGATGGTGGCGTGTGTTGCAGTCATTCCCATTCAGGACCATGGATTTGTGTGGCCACTACTGTCCCCTGGGGCATATTTTCCTAGGTGTCATGTGTGTCATCACTAAATGTGGACACTCTCAGTGTCTACAGCATAGGTTGTGCTCTGTGCCATTGTCCCCTGGCACCATGTATATTGACGTAAAATGTAGTACAAGTGTCCACTGTACAGCCTGACCTGATTTTCCTTGTTCATACTCACGGTGGCCAGTGCCTGTGTGTCTTGTTACAATCATCTGATGATGACCATTTGTACATGATTATTTGGACAGGCGCACCTTGGGTATTTTGTGTCCAATCTTGCTTTTATCCAGCCCATGTGTATTTCACCCAGACTAAGAGATGTAAGTGCTTCCTGTGTCTCAACAAATTGTCTCATGTAGGGGGTGGTTGGTGCGGGCAAAGCCTACATGTCAAAACCTGATATCTCCTTGCTAGGTCTGGCCAGTGTGTGATGTTTGTCTGGACATACACTCAATGTGCAGTGAGCCAGTCATGGTGGTCATGTTTTCAGTATTACCTATGCAGCATGTGCCTAAAGTTCATGGATATGGTCCCTGCTCATCCCTATTTTCGGCAACGCTGTGTGGTGCAGATGCAGTGCTGGATTGTCCCCAGAGCCTGGCTCCTCTGTCAAAATCCATTTCATGTCATTTGCTATTGTGTCATGCTCTCCATAGTTTTTCAGTGGCATGGTGGGTCAACCAACTGTGTGTTGCAGGGCCTACATATGTACCTTGTTTTGTAGATGTTACTCATCTTTCTTTTCAGGCTATGCACTGTAACCTATGTAGATTGGACTCATGTGACATATGTATACAGGTGTATGATTAATTGCTGTCTCTTCACCTTGCCCACAGCATCGTCGGGGGACACGGAGGGAGACATCAGCACAGACGGAGCGGAGGGACCGAGCACCAGTGCCAGCGGTGACATCTTGGCTGGCACATCGAGTGGAACTGAGGCGGAGGGGAGTGAGGCCGAGGACCTGTCCAGTGCCACCACAGAATATGAAGCTGACGGGTCCGAAGATGAGCTCTCCGAGTGGGCGGAAGCTGCACCAGCAGCTGACAGCGGCACAACATCTCTCCCCGCCCCCTCCATTGCCATCAGCCGCCTCCCACTTGCTAGTGTCCCTTCCCAGCGTGCCCAGTCACCACATGTCTCCTTTCTGCCAGGCACCGCACCCCCTGCCCCTGTCTCCACTGCTGCCGCCAATGCCGAGTCTGTGGACATCCAGCGGCAGTTGCAGGTTGGTCAGGCTGCGATGCTTAATGTCCTCCATGGCCACAGCCAAGTGCTGAACAACATGGAGGCATACTTGGAGGGCATTTTCTCATCGCAGGCTGATCAACGCAACTTGCTGAGGTCCATTGACTCGACACTGACTGCAGCAGTGGGTCTCCTGCAGCGCTTCGTCCAACCCCCTACCCCTGACCCATCCACACTTCCCACTCCCATGCCTGTCCCACGTACACCCAGACTTCAGCATGCACCCACCACAACAGACACAGGCACCACACCAGCAGGGAAGGTCAAACGCACACCTCCTGGCATGCACACACAGGGTGAAGACGGCACACCCACTGGGTCGGGGGGCAAACGTAAGACACGCAGCCAGAGTGGGAGTCCGCATTCCACCAAATCCACTCCCTCCAAATCCCCTCCCCTCAGCTCTCCTGGCCACAAATCCAGCAAAGACTCCTTCATGGCCGCTCTGTCCCTGAGCCCCAGAGTGACACCACCCCGCAAGCGGTCAAAGGAGTCCCCGGTCAGGGTGGTTGAGTCCCCCCCTGTCCACACCCTCCCCCAGTGGCGCTGCGACCCATCCCTCTGACCCCCCCCTCCTTGGGGCCTGTGGTTCCTTCGGGTGCAGGGGAGTCGCTGGAGGACCTTGCTAAGGTGTGCAGCGCCATCCTGGCCTCCGCCTTTGGTGCTGCCCCACCCCCTGTGGTGGAGTCCTCCGTCCCTGCACCCACGACTCCTACCCTTCGCCCTCATGTCCCTGCAGTGCCTGGTCCTTCCCCCCACATGATCCCCCCCCCTGGAAGACGAAGGAGTCTGACTGTGCAGGCAAGCTGGGGGACACGCGTCCCACTGTGTCCCCCACCTGGATTTGAACTTTGGATTGCCCCATGGGCATTGTACATTTTGAACTTTCGAGGAACGAACAGATTTTTGGATGCTGAATAAAGCAATTTATTTTTCCTTAGTACACTACTGTCTGTCTGGTATTGCTGTTGGTGGACCTGCTCCATTATTTTGGGTGGTGATAATGTGTTGGGTGTGTGGGAATTGTAGTCATGTGCTGGTCATAGGGTGGATCCTGGTATCTGTGTGCCATCACAAGCTGTTGGCTACATAACTTTGTTCATGTAAGCAGTTACTGCATGGTGACATCGTCCCAAGGTGTGTTCCTTCCTCTGTGTAACCTGACATCTTCCCTGCAGGGTCATTCCAATATGTGGTGCTGAGCTGTGTCTACATTGGCTGGGTGTGTGACGGACTCGTTAGACTTGGGCCATGCATGCTGAGCGATGTCTCCACCTGCATCTTTCGTGGTGTCCTTGGTGGTCACTGTACTTGTGTATGTAGACTGTTGTCATGACTTCATGTGGACATGTTTTCTTTTCTGCGCTATGCATGTGTATACTCCCAGCCTCGCACACATGTGGTACATGTACTGCAGGATCTTTGTGCACCTGACTGACATTTGTGGGCATTGGATCTGTGGGTACTCCACCCTTTTCTTTGCAGGGGCACTGCTGTGAGTGTTAGGCACCCACCCCTCCTGTGTCTGGGCACTGCTGGGAGGACTCTGCACACACCCCTCTTATGACTGGGCACTGCTGTGAGTGTTAGGCACCCACCCCTCCTGTGTCTGGGCACTGCTGGGAGGACTCTGCACACACCCCTCCTGTGTCTGGGCACTGCTGGGAGGACTCTGCACACACCCCTCTTATGACTGGGCACTGCTGGGAGGACTCTGCACACACCCCTCTTATGACTGGGCACTGCTGGGAGGACTCTGCACACACCCCTCCTGTGTCTGGGCACTGCTGTGAGTGTTAGGCACCCACCCCTCCTGTGTCTGGGCAGTGCTGGGAGGACTCTGCACACACCCCTCCTGTGTCTGGGCACTGCTGGGAGGACTCTGCACACACCTCTCTTATGACTGGGCACTGCTGGGAGGACTCTGCACACACCCCTCCTGTGTCTGGGCACTGCTGTGAGTGTTAGGCACCCACCCCTCCTGTGTCTGGGCACTGCTGGGAGGACTCTACACCCACCCCTCCTGTGTCTGGGCACTGCTGGGAGGACTCTGCACACACCCCTCCTGTGTCTGGGCACTGCTGTGAGTGTTAGGCACCCACCCCTCCTGTGTCTGGGCACTGCTGGGAGGACTCTACACCCACCCCTCCTGTGTCTGGGCACTGCTGGAAGGACTCTGCACACACCCCTCCTGTGTCTGGGCACTGCTGTGAGTGTTAGGCACCCACCCCTCCTGTGTCTGGGCACTGCTGGGAGGACTCTGCACACACCCCTCCTGTGTCTGGGCACTGCTGGGAGGACTCTGCACCCAACCCTCCTATTTCAGGATATGTACGCTTAGAACATACACAGGTGTGGGTTCGCTCCATGCATATGCGGGTGGGGGTACGGTCCATACGTACACTGTTGGGGTGGGGGTACGCTCCATGCATACGCGGGTGAGGGTACGGGTCGTACATACACGGTTGGGGTGGGGGTACGCTCCATGCATACGGGGTGGGGGTACGGTCCGTACGTACACTGTTGGCATGGGGGGTACGCTCCATGCATACGGGGTGGGGGTACGGTCCGTATGTACACTGTTGGCATGGGGGGTACGCTCCATACGTATGCGGGTGAGGGTACGGGTCGTACATACACGGTTGGGGTGGGGGTACACTCCATACATACGCGGGTGAGGGTACGGGTCATACATACACTGTTGGGGTGGGGGTACGCTCCATACATACGCAGGTGAGGGTACGGGTCGTACATACACGGTTGGGGTGGGGGTACACTCCATACATACGCGGGTGAGGGTACGGGTCGTACATACACGGTTGGGATGGGGGTACGCTCCATGCATACGCGGGTGAGGGTACGGGTCGTACATACACGGTTGGGGTGGGGGTATGCTCCATGCATACGGGGTGGGGGTACGGTCCGTACATACACTGTTGGCATGGGGGGATGCGGTCCATGCATACGGGGTGGGGGTACAGTCCGTACGTACACTGTTGGCATGGGGGGTACGCTCCATACATACACGGGTGAGGGTACGGGTCGTACATACACGGTTGGGGTGGGGGTACGCTCTATGCATACGGGGTGGGGGTACGGTCCGTACGTACACTGTTGGCATGGGGGGTATGCTCCATGCATACGGGGGTGGGGGTACGGTCCGTACATATCCGTACCCACGCTGTGGAATGCTTGTGCGGGCCGTACCCAGGCCTTTGCCACGTGGGTACAGCCGGCCCGCCATTGTGTGGGTGATGTAGGTGTGGGCATGGTACGACTCGTACCCACGCTCTTAAGAATTGGGTACGGGACGTACCTGTATTGTTGTGTTACCGGTTCGTGTCGTCAACCACTTCCATTGTGGCGGACGCTGGCTTTGCTGGACACGCCCCCACCCCCTCGTAGTGACCAGGGCCTGGGGGTCAGGTATGTCCAGGGCATGTGTGCTGTGTGACTTGGGTGGGAGTTTTGTGGCCTGCCACTGCTCCTGCCCCCCCCCCTTTCCCCCCTCCCTTTGTTGTTCTGACCTTCTGCGGCGTCTGCGGCGTAACCTGTAGAGGAGGTCGACTGCTATGAGGGCCGGGATGACACGTAGGTTCGGGTCCATGTCTGTCCGTCGCGTGCAGGTACTCCTTGTTCGCGTCGTCCTGATTTCCCGGCAGTTTTTGGCTGCCGGAAAATATTCTCCGTGCGGGATGACGTCGGTGCGAATCGTACTTCCTGGTTCGTGAATGGCAGGCTGCGTGCGTCCCGACGTCACGTCGGCGCTTTCCCGGATCACATTTGTATGTATATTTTCGTCGGTCGGTGTTTTGTACGAATCGTACGGAAATAGTATTTCCGTGCGAATCGTACTTCCATGTTTGTATCTTTTTCCGACCGGGTACGCGTCGGACGGGGAATATGCTCCGTCTGACGGTTCGTACCTGGTTTTTACAGGATCGTAATCGGCACCAAAATATTGTCAGGCATACATTTCAACACACAAAGTAAAAATGATTGTCAAGCTCTAGAGGGAAGTGACTATCACAAGGCCTAGAAGTTATTGCTGCTGAAGTTCTTCCAGAAGTATCCATTTGACCTGTTTATTGAATGAAGCAGTTGAGAGGTTGGCTCTGATCTTCGTCGGTAGGGCATTCCAGATTCTTGGAGCCAGCCCTGAGAAGGTGCGATTGCAGGTACTTTTTTTTATTTTTATTTAGGTTGTTTCAGGAGTAAGGTATTAGAGCTTCTTAAGTTTCGCCTGGAACCAGAGAGCTTGAGTTTCTTTGCCAGGTAAACAGGGCTATTGAAGTGTTTAGCTTTATGTGTCAGCCAGGCTATCTTGAAGCGGATCCTTGCTTCAATGGGAAGCCGGTTAAGTTGAATTAAGTCAGGTGTAATATGATCATGCTTTCTGGAGCCTGTGATTAGTCTGGCAGAGGCGTTCAGAGTAGCTCTTAGCGGAGCTAACCTAGATTTAGGAAGCCCAGCTAAGGTCACCAAGCCATATTCTACTCGCAAGATAACAAGGGATTGGACTAATGCCTGAATGTCCTCAGGAGGTAGGAAAGGTTTGATTTTCCTAAGAGTGTTGAGCTGATGATTGGCACTCTTAATGGTGGCACTGATGTGTCTTTGCATGTTTAGAAATGTGTCCAGGGTGACATCTAGAGAACAGGCAGAGTCCACCATATGCGAGGTGCAGTTGAGTGCAGAGATTTTTTTGATCCAATTTTGCATTGGGGTCTCTTGGTTGCGGGGGATAATCACCAGGAGAAATTCATTTTTTTTAGGGAATTTAGTAGCAGATGGTTATGTGTTAGTCACTGTGGAGTTCTGGGGAGCGCTCATTAAGTGTTTTAATGTCATCTGGTGAGGAGATTTTCAGATATGGTTGTGTATCGTCCGCGTAGATATGGTACTGAATGTTTGACCCGTTCAGAATAACAGTTAGCGGTTCCATGAAGAGATTGAGGAGCGTGGGCGAAAGTACAGATCCTTGAGGTACCCCAATAGTGACAGTGGAGCTGTCAGCCAAAGATTGGTTGACTTTGATTCTTTGTGTTCGGTTATGCAGGAAGGAGGAGAACCAATTTAAGACAGGGCCAGAAAACACCATCCTGTATTGTATAAGGTTAATTAAGTTATCATGTTTGATAGTGTCAAAAGTAGGGGTGGGCGGAATTTGCGTAATCGCGTTACGCAAATCTCCGCGAAACGGTAAAAAATCTCCGCGAACACGCAGAAATTCCGCGAACACGCGGAATTGCTTGTTCGCGATACTTTTTTCCTGTTCGGGGTGAAATATCTCGCGAACACGCATATTGAGAACGCGAACAAGCAAAAAATTTCGCGAAGTCGCGGAACGCAGATTTTTGGGCAATTTCGCGTTCTCCGCGGAACGCGAAATTACCCAAATTCCGCAAATTCCGCGAACGGAACGGAATTTACCGCCCAGGCCTAGTCAAAAGCAGAGAACAGGTCAAGAAGAATTAGAAGACAAGGCGTATCTTGGTCCAGAGCTCTCAAGGCATCATCAAAAATGTGCGTTAGCGCTGTTTCTGTACTATGACCTGATCTAAAGCCTGACTGATGTCGGTCAAGGAGCTGACATTTCTCAATGTGGTCGCAGAGCTGTGTGTGAACGCATTTCTCAAACAACTTCGCAAGAGACATGATGCTGGTGATCTGCTGGTAGTTATTGGGGTCTGTTAGGTCTGCATTGGGCTTCTTGGGGATGGGTGTGACTTGCCCCATTTTGAGGCAGTCTGGAATCCTCCCCTGTACAAGAGATTGTTGGATGATCTTGGACCAGAGAGGCAGAACGGCCAGGTTGAGTGCTTTGAGCAACTTAGCGGGGAGAGGATCACTGAAATGGTTGGATGGTTTAAGAGATGCCAAGGAATGTGATAACTCCTCCCGGTCCGAGAGTATAAAGGTATTCCAGCATGCATTGTTTTGGGGTGTGTACTCTGTAGGGTGGGGCAGTGCACTCACTGCTGCAGGTACAGTCAAACCCGATAGGCTCATCGACAACTGGTTTGCAGCAGCATGTTGCAGCTCCCGATCAATACTCCTAGACTTTTCATAAAAGTGTGCTGAGAAGTCCTCCTCACTGGGACCAGCGGATCTGATTGCTGGAGTAGGATTAGCCTGTTGTATGATGATATCAAACAGTTTTTTGGGGCAGGTTTTAGCACTGTAAAGCTGATCTCTGAAATGATCTGATTTAGCAATGTGAATGTGTGTGTTATAAGAGCTTCTCATCTTCCTTAACTGTTTGAGACTGGAGATAGAGGTGGCATTTCTCCAGCACCTCTCAGAGAGCCTTAGATTGCGTTGTTCATCATTAACCCCTTGTATGCTCATGACGAGCCCAGCTCATTATGAGGAACTGTGGAGCTGTGCTCATGATGAGCTGGGCTCGTCATAACGGTTGTGCCACTCCCACGCATAATTGATTCCCCGCCAGTGCGGGAGAATCAATCAGTGTGTGGAGTCGTGATGAGCCCAGCTCGTCATGAGCACAGCTCCACTGTGCCTCATGATGAGCTGAGCTCGTCACAAGCACAGCGCCGCCACGTCCGCCCCCCGCGCCATGGGGGAATTATCCCCGCGGCGAAGGGGTTAAGGGCACCACTGAACCAAGGTTTGGATTGTTTGCAAGTGATCCTTTTGAGTTGCTTCGGGGCTGCAGAGTCAAGAACTGTTTGACTTGGTGTTGAACCAGTGATCCGTCAACTCTTCCAAATTATTCAAGTCAGTGGGAGGTTCTAGAAGATTCTTGCTCAAGTTGTAGAGGTTATGGATGTTGATGATGATGTTGCTGATGTTTATGATATTGACCTTAAATCTCCCCGAGATTGGTGAAGATCACAAGCTTCTTTAATTTCACAAATGTCAATGTTATGCTCCACGTCATCTGACACTCAGTAGCTGTTATTTGAGAACATGTTTTCTATGAACCACAACAAACCTTTGCATTCTGTGAATGGTTATGGTGTTCTCTTTTCTGTGTCTAGATTAACGAGCCCCACAGCTGTTTGCCTCCAACTCCCCCTTGCCCTCTTCCCCAAAAATATAAAACTATAGCATGTGTGGTCTGAAACTGCACACGTGATAAAAGGCGCAATGAGGGGTAGCTCATGGTCATCCTCACTACTGGAGACACTCTGACAAAAAGCATGTCAAGCGTCCCGCCGATGAAAATCCTAGGATCTATAAAAAACCCATAAACAAACAGACAAATAAGTAAGCAAACAAACAAACACATACATAAATAACAGTCACAAGGGTGCCTTTGTGGCCGGCCCATGAGATCCATTTCAGACTCTTCTGATGTGTGAAACCATAACTTGTGCTGTAACACTGAAGATATACACTAGATGGCAATGTTTCTCCACTGTTACACTAGAATCTTGATGGCCTACACTTTGGCACTTCTTATCTCTGTTCCAACCGGATACACATGAGCATCGCTTCACTGATCAAAGCACAGCGCAGAGGCACAACGCAGGCCCCTGTTGCCCCTAGGGAACCCCCAGAAGACTATGAATATCTGTACAGGAGTCTCAGAGCCTGTCACCATATTATTCAGTGGGGCAGTGCTTGATTTGAAAAAATAAAAATAAATGCCAGGACTCTAGTCAGGAGGCCTCTCCAACTCATTGCCACCGTCGTCGTTGCCAATGACAGTACCTACACAACTTGTACTAACCAGTGCACTGCAAGTCTGACAATTTAGTCTATTCCAGGACCCAAGAGCTGTAAAAATAGCTTGGGCTGCAGATATTATTAGTTTGTAATGCATACTGAATTAATAAACAATTGCTGTTCTACTCATCTCCAATTTATACAAACAGCGCCACCATGAGGTAGCTGTCATAAGTGCCAGTGCTGACAATTTATTGCTGGTGTCGACAATTTAGTGCTGGTGCCGAGCACCGGAAACCACCGGCACAAATTAAGTACTGCAGCAGAGCCCATCAACTTGAGTTATGCCACCAGCACTACACTGCTCTTGTCGAGTTCTATATTTCTCCACCTTGTGCTAGGCTGACTGTAATTGCTGTCAGAGTCTGGACTGCCAGTGAAGATTATCACACCTCTGCATGTCTAGTAAATTCCCCATATAGTTCTTCAGGTGCGTGGTGATCTCCAGTGCAGCAGGTGCAGTGAAAGTGGGAATTAGAAATGTGGTGGGTCCGCTGCACCCTAATTATGGAATCTATTTTGATCCCACATTGGAGCAGGGAGATTCATTTTGTGTACTTATGTTATTGTCCAAGGCACCCGTGCTAAGTCACGGCAATACTATGGCAGAATTTTAAAATAAATATTATTATAGTGTAGTCAATGTCGAGGTCACCAAGAACACTGGAATAGAAGCGGATGTCTGTGTGTTTTTCCTAAGCCTCTTGCTGATCTTCCTTAGATCTGAATTCACCTGTGGCGCCACACACAGAGAAGTGAGGCTGCTTTAGAACAACTGCATACAAAGAGGAGCATTTTTCATGTGAACCAATGACCTTCCCGAAGGTCAATCGGTGGCTAACCTTTTTTGTAGTTTTATTTAGCGCAAACTTGGCTCGAGGGCACTAAGGCACTGTACAAGAGAACCAGACGTTATGCATGGGGCGATCAAGTGGTTTATCCAGATTGACAGGATGCTGAGCTGAGGCCAAAGCTGATTCTGTGATAGCAAGTTTGACAGCTCTAGCTGCTAGACCACATCCATTCCCATGCTTATATAGAACATGGGTCAGACTCGGTGACACCAACTTTATAGAATTCCTGGGGGAGCAAAATCCTAGGGCCAGGTGTATGGAACACTGATCTCAAAAAATGGCCAGATATTGTGGCCAGTATTTTTGCAAACAGTTTGAAATTTCTCAAACTTACCAATGTTCAATTATGTTGGGGGTGCGAAATTCCAAATTGTAGTGGGTCCCATATCATCAATATTCATGAGGCCGGCTACAAATTGTGACTCATCGGGAGGGATGACCATCGCAGGCAGGGGTGGAGTCAGCAGACCAACATGTTGGTGATTTCTTTCTTTCTCTTTTTTTCATGCATCCGATTTTCCTTTAACCCCTTGGCTGCGGCAGGAATTCCGCCGCAGCGCTGTGGGGGGTTTGGGGGACCTACGGTGGCGCCGTGCTCATGACGGAACCACTCCGTCATGAGTCACGGTTGAGCTGTGCTCATGACGGAGTGGTTCCGTCATGACTCCGCCCACGGCGCTAATCGCCCGCACAGGCGGGGAATTAGCGCCGCGTGGGCGGAGCGGCCGCCAAGGGCCGCAGCATGACGGAACCACTCCGTCATGAGCACACGGCACCCGTGGCTCATGAAGGAGTGGTTCCGTCATGAGCAGGGAAGGGGTTAAGGAAATAGGCTACCCTACCTTTAAAAAAAAAGTTTAATTTTTGTGGGAACATTGCCTACTTTCCAACAAACCATTTTTTAGATTCACAAAGAGGAAGCAGTCCCAAAAGGCTTACCTCCCATGATGTGAGTCACTAAAAGTTCATTTTTGTGACCAATTTAGGCCATAAATTATTGACACATGGGGCGTGGCTTTGGTGCCTAAGATGGCACACTTATGAGCTTGTAGCTCTGCGCCAGCCCACAAGTTATCTGTAAGTTCCAGTGGCAGCCGGGGCCTGGGTGCATGACTGATGGAGATCCGACGACCGCAGGAGACCTGGAGATGATTCAGAACTGCTTGTAGACCGGGGAAACTGAGAAAGCGGTGGCTCGCGGGCGGCGGCCCAACCTGAGTTCTCCCAAGATGGCGGAATAGACACTGGAGACAGCAGCAGAAGTCAAGTGGACCCAGGACTGCTGAGTTGCCTGTCGAGGATGTGTGGCTCAATACGGACAAACCGGCCAAGGTGCGGGTGAAAACCTGGGAGCCCGCCCAAGGCAGCGTCACTGAAATCGGGACAGAGATACTGAGGTGAAGGAGCCCACACCTGAAGGTGCCCTGGGCCTGCGTGACTCCGGCAGAGAGGCGATAGGAGTCAGGCGGGGCGGCCAGTCGGGGCCCAGATCAGGCCAGGGGGGCATCAGGTGCCAGCACGGGCAGAAAAGGGAGAAACCCTGGTGGACCAAAGTGAGTGGGGATGCCCCCGGCATTCAGAGCGCTGCCTGGGGCCTTGGTTTAGATCCCCGGAGGTGGAAGCTGGGCCACCGGAGGAGCACTACTTGGGGGCTGTGATTTGACAAGAGGAATGCAAAAAGAACAATTGATGGACAGAATGCCATTGCAGTTTGGACACAGCCATATGCAAATCAGTCTTGACCCTGCGCTCAATGGGGACAGTCCAGCCATAAATGCCAGGCCAGGTCCTCCCTGGTCTGGAAACAAGCATCCTAGGACCAGTTTCGGGCTTTTAGCCCTCATCAGCCAGGATAGCTTGACTCCAGTGGCATAGAGAGCACGGGACTCACGTCTGAGCATACCCGTCCCACTCGGAGTGACAAATGCAAAAAGAACAATTGATGGACAGAATGCAGAACAATGTCATACATTCACCCCAGTATAGAGATCTGGGCCTAAATCAATCGGTTTTTTTTGCTCACCGTGCCATTCCAGTTTGAACCCAGCTACATGCAAATCAGTCTTGACCCTGTTCCTCATGGGAACAGTCCAGCCTGAACTGATACTGAGGTGAAGGAGCCCACACCTGAAGGTGCCCTGGGCCTGCGTGACTCCGGGAGAGAGGCGATAGGAGTCAGGCGGGGTGGCCAGTCGGGGCCCAGATCAGGGCTGGGGGCACCAGGCGCCAGCACGGGCAGAAAAGGGAGAAACCCTGGTGGACCAAAGGGAGTGGGGATGCCCCCGGCATTCAGAGCGCTGCCTGGGGCCTTGGTTTAGATCCCCGGAGGTGGAAGCTGGGCCACCGGAGGAGCACTAATTGGGGGCTGTGACTTGACAAGAGGAATGTAAAAAGAACAATTGATGGACAGAATGCCATTGCAGTTTGGACCCAGCCATATGCAAATCAGTCTTGACCCTGTGCTCAATGGGAACAGTCCAGCCATAACTGCCAAGCCAGGTCCTCCCTGGACTGGAAACAAGCATCCTAGGACTGGTTTCGGGGTTTCACCCATCTTCAGCCAGGATAGCTTGATTCCAGTGGCATGGAGAGCATGGGACCCACTTCTGAGCATACCCGTCCCACTCGGGGTGGCAAATGCAAAAACAACCGTTGATGGACAGAATGCAGAAAAATGTCATACATTCACCCCTGTACAGAGATCTGGGCCTAAATCCATCGCTGTGTTGCTCACCATGCCATTCCAGTTTGAACCCAGCCATATGCAAATCAGTCTTGACCCTGTGCTCAATGGGAACAGTCCAGCCATAACTGCCAAGCCAGGTCCTCCCTGGACTGGAAACAAGCATCCTAGGACTGGTTTCGGGGTTTCACCCGTCTTCAGCCAGGATAGCTTGATTCCAGTGGCATGGAGAGCACGGGACCCACTTCTGAGCATACCCGTCCCACTCGGGGTGACAAATGCAAAAACAACCGTTGATGGGATGAATGCAGAACAATGTCATACATTCACCCCTGTACAGAGATCTGGGCCTAAATCCATCGCTGTTTTGCTCACCATGCCATTCCAGTTTGAACCCAGCCATATGCAAATCAGTCTTGACCCTGTGCCTCATGGGAACAGTCCAGCCCGAATGTCCATCAATTGTGTGTCTTTTGCTTTCTCGCCCTAAGTGCGCCGGGTATGCCTAGACGTAGTTCCCGGGCTCACTGTGCACTGGATTCATGCTATCCTGGCTGAAGAGGGGTGAAACCCCGAAGCCTGTCCTAGGATGCTTGTTTCCGGTCCAGGGAGGACCTGGCTTGGCAGTTCAGGCTGGACTGTTCCCATGAGGCACAGGGTCAAAGCTGATTTGCATATGACCAGGTCTAAACTGGGGTGGCATGGTGAGCAAAAGAATGATGGATTTAACACAGATCTCTTGACCGGGGGAGAATGTTTTGATTTGTTCTGCATTCCGTCCATCAATTGTGTGTCTTTTGCTTTCTCGCCCTAAGTGCGCCGGGTATGCCTAGACGTAGGTCCCGGGCTCACTGTGCACTGGATTCATGCTATCCTGGCTGAAGAGGGGTGAAACCCCGAAACCGGTCCTAGGATGCTTGTTTCCGGTCGAGGGAGGACCTGGCTTGGCAGTTCAAGCTGGACTGTTCCCATGAGGCACAGGGTCAAAACTGATTTGCATATGACCAGGTCTAAACTGGGGTGGCATGGTGAGCAAAAGAATGATGGATTTAACCCAGATCTCTTGACTGGGGGAGAATGTTTTGATTTGTTCTGCATTCCGTCCATCAATTGTGTGTCTTTTGCTTTCTTGCCCTAAGTGCGCTGGGTATGCCTAGACGTAGGTCCCGGGCTCTCTGTGCCACTGGATTCATGCTATTCTGGCTAAAGAGGGGTGAAACCCCGAAACAAGTCCTAGGATGCTTGTTTCTGGTCCAGGGAGGACCTGGCTTGGCAGTTCGGGCTGGACTGTTCCCATGAGGCACAGGGTCAAGACTGATTTGCATATGGCCAGGTCTAAACTGTGGTGGCATGGTGAGCAAAAGAATGATGGATTTAACACAGATCTCTTGACTGGGGGAAAATGTTTTGATTTGTTCTGCATTCCGTCCATCAATTGTGTGTCTTTTGCTACCAACCAATCCCAGCACAGCGTACACCAACCGACCTATAGCAGTGTGGCACAATCTAATGTCACCTTTACTCCTCCCAGCGGCTCACCTTCCCTTCACAATTTCTCCGCCCACTTCATTCACACAATCATCTTCAACTCTGTGATTGTCTGCCATCTACAAGATCGATAGAATTCAATCATCCAAGAACATTCACACATGACAACCCTCCACCTGCGCTGGTCAACCAAATCAGTATAGTTCACCCCTGTACACAAGGTTTACCAAACAATTCCCATACATCTCATTCATACAAAGTTCCCTGTCTTAGGTGGAATTGTCGATAACGTCTCACTACAACTTCTAAACTCTCCGGTTAGACAGTTCGAATAACTCGCTGTCTTCTACATCATTTAATATATCCCGGGATCTTAGGCCACTTCGGGACCTAAAACTCACATTTCAATTCTTGGGCCATGTCCCGTCTAAAACCACATGCACTTGACTCTCACACAAACTCTGCTAGACATCACACAATCACTTAATTCCAGCAATCTATCACACAATGCATCCCTATTGATAATCACTCCTCCATTCGCCGCTGTTCTCGCTGCATGATCAAGCTCCATCGGTCTCTTTCGAAGTACGTCACTCTCTGTTCTCAACCATTGGGCTCCATTTTGGGATTCTAAGTCTCTGTTCTGGATTTATCTGGATTCTCCCCATGCTTCATGTGAGAACCATCCTCTGCTACCAACTGATGGTGCTGGATAAGCATGTTCTAGATTTGCTCCAGAACCTTGAGTCAATGGTACTTTTTCTCAGCATGAGAGCATGGAGTGGGGAGAAATTAATTAACAATATCAACCAAATCGATTTCAGTTCTCTAAGCCCACAATAATCACAGAATACTAGATAAGGCTGTTTAATTTATTACAAAACCAAAAACAACTGGACATACCAACACCTCAAGATGAGGGTGTAGAAGTACATTGGAACTAATATAAAGCCAAATCTACGAATAAGATTGAGACTATGCAACATACACAAGGCAATCAACTCAAGAATCAGGGTACAGAAGATCAAGAAATAGGAATCCAACTTCCCGTGCATCAAGGGTTGATGGAGATAAAGCATTGATCTATCCCTACACTAGCACTAATGTGAGATCCTAACTAGGCATTCTTCGGGGCAGGATAGATAATAGTATCAGCATATGAAGCCTTCCTTAGAAGTCCTCTCCACTTCAGTTGGGTTGAGTAGCATGAAGCTTCTGGGACAGAGCTCCTTCTAAGATATTCTCTCTCCAAAAGGCAGAGAAGGAATGGGCTCTTTCCCTACTTACAATACTCCAGATATCACAGGTATCTTCCAATGATTTCTTTCAGGTCACTCCATCCAATCAGGCCACATTCTCATAGGTAGTTTTCCATGGGACGATGAACCCTCCCACACAGTAACACAATGGCTCTCTCCGGTGAGAAAATACATTTGGTCCTAATGTATGCTCTTCTCTCCTTGCCTAACTCCTAAAACAAAGACATTATTCTAACTAACAAGGGCGCTTCCTCCACCTGCAACACAAATGTGAGAAAGGACTGAATCTAACATGAACATGAACTATTAATTCTAATGCACAAGCTTCCAGGGAAAATGCATTTCAGGCTGACAATATTCCACCAACATAAGAGAAATGGAACAGTTCTCTTCTATATAACTCAGTTATATAGAAGTTGAAACATATACTGTTACAATTTTCATCTACACATAAAACGGCATGATTAATAAGCATATTCAATAATAAAAAGATTGGCGATTGCACAACACAAGCATTTGAGTTAATGGTTTCCACTGCTTACCATTGGTCTTCCATGTTACTTCTTCAAGTATTCTACATTTTAGCCTAAAAACATCACATTTATGGTGTTACATTACAAGATCTTAACACTTAGCTAAACACAACAAAATATTATATACGGATGCAATCTACACGTGTGATTATAATGCACCTCTACGATAAAAATGGATTTTGCGCTCCATCATCTTCTCGACATGAAAAGAGATCCACTTGTCCCACCTGCTGTCTAAATCAATTAGCTAAGATAGCAGATACATCTCAGCCATCCACTGCAGCCTCCCTAGTAGCCCTCCCCTCCTCAGCTACTTCCTTAATGCCCTATGGAAGCACACAGTAGGGTACCTCTGCCTATTACTTCCCATATCACACAATATGGCCTTCGTCCCCACCCCTCTCACCATAGGTTCCATACTATCTTTTCCACTCTCAATATAAGCTTGACGACCCCTTCTCCCTTCTCAATCTACAGGTGTCATGCCCGTTCTATGCTCCCTTCTCAGCATAGGTTCCTTAATCTCATCTCTACTCTCTCAATATATGGTGCTTCTGCAGTCACTTGCTACATATTCTATGCTTGCCCCCTTCTACTCTCCTCTTACAGCGGTTTCTGCACCCCCTTCTCCACTCCCATGCTAGAGGTTCCATGAATGTTCTATTTTTCCCACTCATCACATGCTTCATGATTCTCCTTTCTCTTTCCCTCTGTCAGAACAGGTTTCAGACCATCTTGTCCATTAACAACGTCACTCCAGTACTCTCCCTTCACTCTTGTGTTAGAATCTTCAACTCCCGTACCCTCCATCCACTCTTTCACAACAGGTTTCCCGTTTCTCTACTAGCCCATTTGCAAGCTGTTCTTGCCTAACACACTGGCAGACAGAAGTTCACCCTTCACTTCCCCAGTGATATATTTTCCTCTCCTTCAGCAGCCCTTGATTTGGGTCACACAGTAACCTCTCACTATTCTCCATTTATTTAAAAGACGCTCATCTCAACCCAAAAACAGTCAAATGGAACAGCGGGGACTCAGACCAATGAATCATAAATCACAAAAGAGTCCTCCAAATCTGCAGAGCCAAGTGACAAGTAAGGTTACCCAGGTAATGTTTAGCCCATTAAAACCCAGTGAAGGTGGACACAGAGATGCACAAGGACGCAGAGACACAGACGCTAAAGCTCAGATGGACGCACAGTCACCAATGCGGACACCAAAGTTTGCTGTTTGCTGCCCGTGTTGAGAATGAGCCTGCAAGTAGTCTGCAGGAGCATGCTGGGAATCAGAAACAGCTCTTGATGACCAGACAGGGGCTATTAGATGAAAGTGGAACCTGCAAAAACAGCTGGGCATGTGTGCCAACTCCCACGGGACTCTGCTCCAATTACTGCCATTCAGGTCAGCTGAGCTCTGTTGAGGTAAGAGTGCCGACGTCTGTGCCGCCACCCTCTGCCTATTTTTCTCCCATTAGGCCCTTACACATGGGTCCTACAGATGGAAGTGACTTGTCTAGGGATTCCCACAGTGTTTAGATGTTTCAGAAGGGGTTTTGTGGAGTTGGAGGAGGTTGGGGCTCAAACCCTACACAAGACAGGCTACCTTATCCTACCTGCACTTTGCTCAACACTCCCTTCCACCTGCCTTTCTCGCATTAAGAGTCAGGGACCCTGGGGGTGGTAAAAGGTCGCAGTTTATTAACATTAAGACATAAATCATGAGATGGTCATAAATCATCATGACAGTAATCAATCATTGATATACACTGTTAATCCTTCAAGAACTTAATGAGCCAATCAAAAGCCTTAAATAATTGATCCTCAGCCTTAATTCAATTTGGCACCACCGTAAATCATTTTTGACAGTCCAGCCCGAACTGCCAAGCCAGGTCTTCCCTGAACCAGAAATAAGCATCCTGAGAATGGTTTCGGGGTAACACCCGTCATCAGCCAGGCTAGCTTGAATCCAGTGGCAACATGAGCAAGGGACCCATGTCTGGGCATACCCTACCAACTTAGGGCGAACAAAGCAAACACAAGGAGATGATGGACGGAGCGCTGAAACTTTTCAGACACTCACCCCCAGTCACAGATCTCGGTTGAATCATCATCGTTCTTTAGCTCACTTCGCCACCTCAGTTCAGACCCAGTCATATGGAAATCAGTCTTGACCCTGTGCCTCATGGTAACAGTGCAGCCGGAACTGCAATGCCAGGACTTCCCTGAACCGGAAACAAGCATCTTGGGACCAGTTTCGGGGTGACCCCCCTCATCAGCCAGGCTAGCTTGAATCCATTGGCAAAGTGAAAAAGGGACCAACATCTGGGCATACCCTGCCAACTTAGGGCAAACAAAAGCAAACACAAGGAGATGATGGATGGAGCGCTGAAACTTTTCAGATACTCACTCCCAATCACAGTTCTGGGTAGAATCCATCATCGTTCTTTAGCTCACTTCGCCACCTCAGTTCTGACCCAGTGTTGGACCCGGCCTCGTGGCGTGGTCCCGAACCCTCCTACCCGACCCGACGAGGGCAGCCCCCACCCTTCGGGGTCCCTCCGGATTGTACCTTGCTACCTGCACCAGCCTACGCGACACGGCTCGCCCCGGCCTCGGCCCCAGCTAAGCCCCGACATCGAGGCACCAAGATCCGGCCAGGGGGCACCAAGTGGCCACTCCACCGATCCTGGAGGAGGGGAGTTTCGATGGGACCCCCAACCGGTCCCCAACGCCTGGTTTCGATTGGCCTCCGGCCTTCCTGGGCGCTGGCGCCTCTCCCACTGGGTGTCTGGCCTCTCCCATCCCGGCCCCTCTGCCCCCCAGGCGCAAGGGTCCGGACATCAAAGGGGTCCAGACCTATATCTGGGGCAGCCTCCAACCAGGACGGCAGTTGTATCCTGGAGTCCAGAGCCCTGCTGATCGGATCACGGCTGACCCTACGGAGAAAAGACTCGTTGCCTGGAACTGAGAACTCGAGCCCTGCTGACTGCGTCGCGGCTCCCCCTTGCTGGGAAGAAGACCCTCACGGAACATCGGAGCCCTGCTGACCTCGTCGCGGCTCGACCTCGCTGAAGCAACCACCGGAGCCCTGCTGACCCCGTCGCGGCTCGACCTCACCGAAGTGACCCCTCGAACCCAGCGGACTACGTCCCGGGCTGGTACTGAGACTGTCCCGCTACCCCCGTTCCTAACCAAACCCTGAGACTCTTTTGGATCCCTTGATCCACCTGTAAATATTGCCTACGGAAACCTACTCTTAAATCCTGATAAACGACTTGTGAACCGTGATACCCTGGTTGTGTCCCTTTGTGGTGGGAGGGGATTACGTGGCTGTACGATCCTAGGAGAAGGACCTCGCCCAGAAGGCCTCTCAGGGGCGCTCGGCTGCATCCTTACGGAACGGTGCCTCTCGGGGTGGTCAGTCCAACACCATCTGACTCCCCGGAGGTCGCCCTTCTAACATTGGTGGCCAGCGGTGCGATCCGAGCCCGACGCAAATCGTACAGCGTGTAACTCACCTACTACCTACCCAGACACAGAGTAACTATGAGCAACCAAGAGACCACCCCAACCGCGGAGTTCCAACAAGAACGGTTGGAGGAATATACCCATTAGGAACTAAAACAGTTTTGTAAAGACAAAGGCATCGCGACCACCGGATTAAACACAAAAGAAGACCTGCAGAAAGCCCTAAGGGCCTGGGTAGAGCCCGAAGCGCCCCCCCCCAAAACGAAGAAAACCCGGTGCCAAGCGTGCACCAGCAACCAGCCGCAGCCCCAGCAGATGGGAGAAGAACTAGCATGGAGACCGGCCTCTCCCCGGAAGAGATGCGAGAACAGGAGAGGGTCCGGACCCACGAGCTAGAGCTCGCACGACTCCGCCTGGACGACGAACTCCTACTAGCAGAAAAGAAATTGCCCCTAGAGCAACTACGGTTGCAAGAAGAAATAGAGGAGAAAAAGCGGCGCCGAGAACTGGAAGAGAGGAGGCTAACCCTCGAGCATGAGCGGGGCCTTAAAGAACTTGAAATTAAGTCCAAAAATGGAGAGACCAGCGCCCCCGGAAACAGGGACAACCCTCCGAAGGCCGAGGCGAAGGTACATATCCCCAAGGATGTCGTCAAAGAGTACTACAAGAACGACGACATCCAACAATGGTTCAAGGCCTACGAGGTAGCCATGACCGCCCATCGGGTACCCCGGAAAGATTGGGGTGCCGGCCTATGGGGACGGTTCCTCAGCGAAGGCAGAGACACCCTGCTACAACTCCCAGACGCAGTGATGACCTCTTATGACCATATGAAGGAGGCCCTGCTCACCCGCTATGGTCTCACCCCAGAGATGTACCATCAGCGCTCTGGGACTGCAGGAAGCTCCCCGGTACCACCTGGGTGGAATACGTAGACTTTTTCAGCTGAGCCCTGGAAGGGTGGATCAAGGGCAGCAAAGTCACCTCCTACGAACAGCTGTTCGACCTCATTGTATGGGAGCACCTCTCCAACAACTGCTTCATCGAGCTGAGACAGCACCTCCTCGACAGCAAGCTGACCGAGCCGCGGAAGCTCGCCGCCAAGGCCGATCGATGGGTGAACACCCGGGTCCCTCGGAACTCGATGGGGGAGTACCAGCGGAACAACCCGGGGCCCCCCCGCCAGCGCGGCGGAGGAGGGGGATCGAACCGAAACAGAGACTTTCCAGCAGGGCCGCCCCAGAGTCCTCCCCGGGGACCGCCCCCGAACCGCACGTCCCCGTCCCTCGCCCGAAGAGGGACCCCCCTATCGCGACCATGGCCTCGACCGACGGTAACGTGCTACAACTACCAACAGCCAGGGCACTATGCCAGTGACCCGACCTGCCCCGTGAACCGACGAGCCGGGACCACCGGGCCACCCCCCCCCCGCCAGTTGGCGGCCGCGGCCCTGGGAGAAGGGGGAGAAGATGAAGAGAACGACGAAGCAGAGCCAACCGAATGGGAACCCGCCGCCATGACCTTGGTATGCCTGGGCAGCCGGGAAATGGTGTCCCGGGCTCCCCTCCCGAGCAACACCCAGAAGTACCAACAGTGGGTCACCATTAATGGACGCCGGGCCGAAGCCCTCCGAGACACCGGAGCCAGCGTGACAGCCGTCCGCTGCCACTTGGTGACCCCCGAACAGATCTTGCCTAATGTACTGTGCCCCGTCCGGTCGGCAGACAACACTGAGAGCTTGTGCAAGATGGCCTGGATCCCCCTCGAGTGGGGAGGAGTGTCGGGCATGCTGAAGGTCACCGTCCGCGACTACGCCCCCGTGGACTGCCTCCTCGGGAACGATCTGGAAAGTTCCCCCTGGGCCCACGTTGAGCGCCGAGAGCATCTGGGAATGCTGGGACTGCCCGAATGGGTCTGCGCGACCACCCGGTCCACGACCGCCCGGGCCATCCAACCAAGCGTCGAGGCCCCCCCCCGAAGGGCCGGAATGGCCCGAACCACCAGCCCCCTCCGTCGAAGAAGAAGCCGACACCGAGGCCGGGCCGCCAGAACTCGCCCCGGACGAGGTCGCCGCGCTTGGCGACCTCCCTGAACTCGCCCAATGGCGCCAAGAAGGTGGCCCCACAAGGGAGCAGTTCCGCAAAGAACAAAAGACCTGCCCCTCCCTCGAAGGGACCCGACAGCAAGCAGCCGCCCAGGCCGCCGGAGACCAGGCGGGGACCCACTGGGTCTATTGGGACAATGACCTCCTCTACAGCGAGCAGAAGACCGCAGAATTGGGAGCCAGCTGCGTGCTGGTGGTCCCCCTCAGGTTCCGGGACTTTCTCCTCAATCTGGCGCATGATGTGCCCCTCGCCGGGCACCTGGGACAGGACAAAACATACAGCCGCCTGGTGACCCACTTCTACTGGCCCCGCATGCGGAAAGACGTGGACAATCATTGCCGGACCTGCCCGACCTGCCAAGCCAGCGGGAAGAGTGGGGGAAGGGTCAAAGCCCCTCTCCAGCCCTTTCCAATAGTCAACACCCCGTTCGAGCGAGTGGGGATCGACATCGTGGGGCCCCTGGACCCCCGAACCTCCCAGGGGCATCGCTTTATCCTCGTCCTGGTCGACCATGCCACCCGATACCCCGAGGCCATCCCTCTCCGAACAGTGACGGCCCCTGTGGTGGGCCGGGCCTTGACGGGAATCTTCTCCCGAGTAGGCTTCCCCCGGAAGGTGGTGAGCGACCGAGGCACCAACTTTATCTCGAAGTATATGCGGTCCCTGTGGCAACAGTGCGGGGTCACCTACAAATTCACCACTCCATACCACTCCCAGGGGAACGGTCTAGTCGAACGATTTAACCGGACATTGAAAGGGATGATCAAAGGCCTGGAGGAGCCCCTGAGACGCAAGTGGGACATCCTGCTGCCCTGCCTCCTGTTTGCCTATCGGGAGGTCCTGCAAAAGTCCCTGGGGTTCAGCCCCTTCGAACTCCTGTACGGACACCCTGTCCGAGGCCCTCTCAGCCTGGTAAAGGAAGGCTGGGAGACCACCATCCAAGATGCTCCCCCCGACGTCTATCGGTACCTCCTGACCCTGCGAAACCAAACCCGGAAATTCAGGGAGCTGGCCGAAGCCAACCTCGAGGCCAGCCAGGAGGAGAGGAAACGCTGGTATGACCAGAACGCCTCCTCCATCGAGTTCGAGCCCGGCCAGCGGGTCTGGGTCATGTCGCCCGTCGACCCCTGTGCCCTCCAAGACAAGTGGACCGGGCCCTTCAAGGTGGTCGAGAAGAAGAACCCCGTCACCTACCTGGTCGACCTGGAATCCCCCAGGAACCCCCTCCGGGTCCTCCATGCCAACAGGCTCAAACCCCACTTTGCCCGAACAGAACTTAGCCTGTTGATGGCTACGGACGATGGGGCCGAGGACGACTCCGGGCCCTTACCCGAACTCCTGAAAACCTCCGAAAAGGACGGCTCCGTGGAGGGAGTCATCCTCTCCGCCACCCTGACTCCCGCTCAGTGCCGAGAGTGTCAAGGACTGCTGCATCGCTTCGCTGCCCTCTTCTCTCTCACTCCCGGAGTCACACGATGGTGCGTCCACGACGTCGACACCAGGGACAGCCCCCCAGTGCGACACCGAGCCTACCGGGTCCCCGAGCGAGTGCGGGCCTGCATCCACGCCGAGGTCGCCAAGATGTTGGCCCTGGGGATCATCGAACCCTCCGACAGTCCCTGGGCCAGCCCTGTGGTCCTGGTGCCGAAAGCTGCCGCCCCCGGCACCACCCCGGAGCTTCGGTTTTGCGTGGATTATCGGGGATTGAATGCCGTCACCAAAACAGATGCCCATCCCATTCCTCGGGCAGATGAACTGATCGACCGCCTAGGAGCAGCCCGCTACCTTAGCACCTTCGACCTCACCGCTGGATACTGGCAGATCGGGCTTACCCCCGGCGCCCAAGAGCGTTCCGCTTTCTCCACTCCCGATGGCCATTACCACTTCCGAGTGATGCCCTTCGGCATGAAAAATGCCCCAGCGACCTTCCAGAGGCTGGTAAATAAGGTACTGGCCGGCCTAGAAGCGTTCATCGCCGCCTACCTGGACGGTATTGCGGTGTTCAGCAGCCACTGGGCCGAGCACCTGGGGCACCTCGGGGAGGTCCTGACCGCCCTCCAAAGGGCCGGACTTACCGTAAAAACCAGCAAGTATCAGATAGGCCAAGGATCAGTAACCTATCTGGGACATCAAGTGGGGAGCGGCCATGTGGCTCCCCTCCAGCCAAAGATCGACGCCATCGTAGCCTGGGAGCCCCCAACCACCCAAACCGCTGTAAGGGCCTTCCTGGGACTCACGGGCTATTACAGGCGGTTTATTCAGAACTATGGAAGCATTGTGGGCCCCCTCACGGAGCTCACATCCAGGAAACAGCCCAAGAAGGTGCACTGGACGCCCCGCTGTCAGGCGGCCTTCGAGACCCTCAAGACAGCGATGTGTACCTCTCCCGTGCTACAAGCCCCCGACTACAGCAAGGAGTTTGTGGTGCAGATGGATGCCTTGGAGTACGGAATCGGGGCTGTCTTGTCCCAAGTGAATTCTGAGGGGGTTGACCAGCCGGTGGCCTTCATCAGCCGACGCCTGCTGCCCCGGGAGCAGAGATGGAGCACCATCGAACGAGAGGCCTTCGCCGTGGTGTGGGCCCTCAAGAAGCTCCGGCCCTACCTCTTTGGCACCCACTTTCGGGTCCAAACCGACCACCGACCCTTGCGGTGGTTGATGCAGATGAGAGGCGAGAACCCAAAGTTGTTGCGATGGTCCATCTCTCTGCAGGGGATGGACTTCACGGTAGATCATCGGCCCGGCAACAACCACGCCAACGCCGACGGCCTGTCCCGCTTCTTCCGCCACGGCGAGGAGATTCCCCAAGACGATGGGTGACTCTCCCTGCCTTCAGCTGGGGGGGATGCCTGTTGGACCCGGCCTCGTGGCGTGGTCCCGAACCCTCCTACCCGACCCGACGAGGGCAGCCCCGACCCTTCGGGGTCCCTCCGGATTGTACCTTGCTACCTGCACCAGCCTACGTGACACGGCTCGCCCCGGCCTCGGCCCCAGCGAAGCCCCAACATCGAGGCACCAAGATCCGGCCAGGGGGCACCAAGTGGCCACTCCACCGATCCCGGAGGAGGGGAGTTTCGATGGGACCCCCAACCGGTCCCCAACGCCTGGTTTCGATCGGCCTACGGCCTTCCTGGGCACTGGGGCCTCTCCCACTGGGTGTCTGGCCTCTCCCATCCCGGCCCCTCCGCTCCCCCAGGCGCAAGGGTCCGGACATCAAAGGGGTCCAGACCTATATCTGGGGCAGCCTCCAACCAGGACGGCAGTTGTATCCTGTAGTCCAGAGCCCTGCTGATCGGATCGCGGCTGACCCTACGGAGAAAAGACTCGTTGCCTGGAACTGAGAACTCGAGCCCTGCTGACTGCGTCGCGGCTCCCCCTTGCTGGGAAGAAGACCCTCACGGAACATCGGAGCCCTGCTGACCTCGTCGCGGCTCGACCTCGCTGAAGCAACCACCGGAGCCCTGCTGACCCCGTCGCGGCTCGACATCACCAAAGTGACCCCTCGAACCCAGCGGACTACGTCCCGGGCTGGTACTGAGACTGTCCCGCTACCCCCGTTCCTAACCAAACACTGAGACTCTTTTGGATCCCTTGATCCACCTGTAAATATTGCCTACAGAAACCTACTCTTAAATCCTGATAAACGACTTGTGAACCGTGATACCCTGGTTGTGTCCCTTTGTGGTAGGAGGGGATTACGTGGCTGTACGATCCTACGAGAAGGACCTTGCCCAGGAGGCCTCTCAGTGGCGCTCGGCTGCATCCTTACGGAACGGTGCCTCTCGGGGTGGTCAGTCCAACACCATCTGACTCCCCGGAGGTCGCCCTTCTAACACCCAGCTATATGCCAATCAGTCTTTACCATGTGCCTCATGGGAACTGTCCAGCCCGAACTGCCACGCAAGGTCTCCCCTGAACCGGAAACAGGCATCTTGGGACTGGTTTTGGGGTAAAACCCCTCAGCAGCCAGGCTAGCTCGAATCCAGTTGCAAAGTGAGCAAGGGACCCATGTCTGGGCATACCCTGCCAACTTAGGGTAAACAAAGCAAACACAAGGAGATGATGGACGGAGCGGTGAAACTTTTCAGACACTCACCCCCAGTCACAGTTCTGGGTTGAATCCATCATCGTTCTTTAGCTCACTTCGCCACCTAAGTTCAGACCCAGTTATGTGCAAATCAGTCTTGACCCTGTGCCTCATGGGAACAGTCCAGCCCGAACTGCCAATCCATGTTTTCTCTGAACTGGAAACAAGCATCCTGGGACCAGTTTCTGGGTAACACCCCTCATCAGCCAGGCTAGCTGGAATCCAGTGGCAAAGTGAGCACGGGACCCACATCTGGGCATACCCTGCTAACTTAGAGCAAACAAAGCAAACACAAAGAGATGATGGATGGAGTGCTGAAACTTTTCAGACACTCACCTCCAGTCACAGATCTGGGTTGAATCCATCATCATTCTTTAGCTCACTTCGCCACCTCAGTTCGGACCCAGCTATATGCTAATCAGTTTTGACCCTGTGCCTCATGGGAACAGTCCAGCCTGAACTGCCAAGCCAGGTCTTCCCTGAACCAGAAACAAGCACCCTGGGACCAGTTTTGGTGTAAAACCCCTCATCAGCCAGGCTAGCTTGAATCCAGTGGCAAAGCGAGCAAGGGACCCACGTCTGGGCATACCCTGCCAACCTAGGGTGAACTTCCATCCTCGTGGCCAAAAATGTTGTAAATAGAAAGTCCATTGGCCAGATGTATAAAACAGGATCAGTTTATTCAGGCTTATTTCCAAGGGTAAATTTAGTTGAAGAAGATAGGTAGATGGAAGTATAGCCCCACCAAGAGCAGACTCCCAGCTGCTCAGCCTGCATCCACCAACTGACACTCCACACATAACCAGGCAACCAAGCATTCTGTGACATCATCACACATTCCAGCACTCATCCTGGCTGAGCAGTAGGGAAGACACAGCTAGGGAAGAGGAATGGCAACAAGTAATTTATAAGAAAAGGAAACACAAGGAGATGATGAATGAAGCGCTGAAACTTTTCAGACAGTCACCCCAGTCACAGATTTGGGTTGAATCTATCATCATCCTTTAGCTCACTTCGCCACCTCAGTTCTGAACCAGCTATATTCAAATCAGTCTTTACCCTGTGCCTCATGGGAACAGTCCAGCCCGAACTGCCAAGCCAGGTTTTCCCTGAACCGGAAACAAGCATCATGGGATCGGTTTCGTGGTAACACCCCTCATCAGCCAGGCTAGCTTGAATCCAAGTGGCAAAGTGAGCAAGGGACCCACGTCTGGGCATCCCCTGCCAACTTACGGTGAACAAAGCAAACACAAGGAGATGATGGACGGAGCGCTGAATTTTTTCAGACACTCATCCCCTGTCACAGATCTGGGTTGAATCCATCATTGTTTTTTAGCTCAGTTCACCACCTCAGTTCAGACCCAGCTACATGCAAATCAGTCTTGACCCTGTGCCTCATGGGAACAGCCCAGCCCGAACTGCCAAGCCAGATCTTCCCTGAACCGGAAACAAGCGTCCTGGGGCCAGTTTTGGGGTAACACCCTTCACCAGCCAGGATAGCTTGAATCCAGTGGCAAAGTGAGCAAGAAACCCACGTCTGGGCTGCAAGTACTATCATCTCTGGCTCTTTCCATTTCACTCTAGGGCCTGCCAGCAGGCATACCAAGGACCACTGTTATGGCAACTCTTTCCTTTACGACATCCTTCCGGCTGCCCTTATGTGTTAATGATGCAGTTTAATTGTGCTGTTTCTGCCCCCATCGTCCTAGCCGCCAGGTCTCAAAAGGACCACTATTATAGCAACTTTCCTTTTGCTGGCCTACTGGTCATCCTTATCCATTGCCGACACAGTTTGTTCATGCTAGTCTTTGCAGATCCCTTCTTTCTGTTACGAGCAGCAGCTGCAATGCCCACTGTCCTGGTAGGTGTGAGTGGGTGGCAGTTTGGAATCAGTCAAATTGTCATCTATAGAAATTGTGAATGTTATTTTATCTTCTGCTTCCAAGCTGTAGATTGGGAGAAAGATATGGAAAAGGCAGAATGCTGTCTAGGTTCAATCTCCTTAACAGAAGACACAAGATAAGAAGAGGCACTTCCATCCACACTCTCAAAAAAGATTGTAAAGGGGCCTGAGGAGGGGGACGTCCCATTATGACCCCTGAAAAGTGCCTTCACTGTAAATGGAAAGCCTATAACTAATATTACTATGAAAGTAGACCCTCTGGGTAGTAAAAGTAAAGTTAAGGGTCAGTCTGGAGCAAATTTGATTTCTCTGTCTCAGAATTCCACTTTTCTTTAAGATCTTGCAACCGGTCGAGAAAACAAGCATTTGCAATGCAATCGGTCTTGCATTTTGTGAAAGTTAGCGCTATTGGCATAAATGCCATTTTTTCTGTTTTTTTGTTTGTAGTGGAGTGGATGTGTGTTGTTTGTAATGGAATTTTATGGTGCACACTATACTATATGGATGAGTGAAAGGGAAGGTGGATGGATGGACAGATAAGTGAAAGAATGGATGAATGAGTGAGTAGATGGATGAGTGGTTGGATGGGTGGATGGATGAGTGAAAGAGTGGATGGATGGCTGAGTGATAGGATGTATGGATGAGGTAAAGGAATGATGGATAAATGAAGTGCAGGGATGGATGGAGTGAAAGGGTGGATGGACAGATGAATGACTGAAAGGATGGATGAATGAGTGAAAGGGTGGATGGAGAGATGATGCGTGAAAGGAAGGGTGGATATATGGATGGATGGATGGATGGAGATGGATGCATAGGTCTAGATATGGAATGGGGGGATGTACAAAATGGTGAAAGACTGAAAGAAAGAATAAATAACAATGACTGTTTATATATGATTTCTGTGGATGTGCAGTGTTTCATTAAACTAAAAACAACCTGACTAAAAATAGGGAAAAAGTATGACAAAACAATACTTGACTTGCAGTCCTAAAATCACTCTCTGGCTTTATTCAATATTTGGAAAAAGGCTCAAGGCCCTCAGCAGAGAAGATGGTAAACCTGTGGGTACCTGGGGGCGGAAAGGGTAGAGTGAAAAGCTGGGGGTGGAGTGATGACACCAAGGGTTTCCCAATCAGTCAAAATGGGTACCATGGTTTTACCAATCACCCCGGAAAAAAATAGAAAGAGCCAATAAAAATTCATATTGTAATTCCTGATGCACTCTGCAGCTTCCCACAGAAAAAGAAAGCTATTTATAATCTGTGTTTTTTGGAATTTCAATGTGTTGTATTCTATATTCGTATCTCTTTAAGTGCTTACATTACTGTATCAGTGGCATGCGCCTTGTTATTCTTCATAGTGCATTCCAGGTTCTAGTGTGGAACTGTATTCTTAGCTGTCCAGTAAAAGACAGAGGTGCCGATCACGATCCGGTAAAAACCGGGTACGAACCGTCGGACGGAGCATATTCTCCGTCCGACGCGTACCCGGTCGAAAAAATATACAAACATGGAAGTACGATTCGCACGGAAATACCATTTCCGTACGAATCGTACAAAACCCCGACCGACGAAAATAAACATACAAATGTGATCCTGGAAAGCGCCGACGTGACGTCGGGACGCACGCAGCCTGCCATTCACGAACCAGGAAGTACGATTCGCACCGACGTCATCCCGCACGGACAATATTTTCCGGCAGCCAAAAACTGCCGGGAAATCAGGACGACGCGAACAAGGAGTACCTGCAGGCGACTGACAGACATGGACCCGAACCTACGTGTCATCCCGGCCCTCATAGCAGTCGACCTCCTCTACAGGTTACGACGCAGACGCCGCAGAAGGTCAGAACAACAAAGGGAGGGGGGAAAGGGGGGGGCAGGCCACAAAACCCCCACCAAAGTCACACAGCACACATGCCCTGGACATACCTGACCCCCAGGCCCTGGTCACTACGAGGGGGTGGGGGCGTGTCCAGCAAAGCCAGCGTCCGCCACAACGGAAGTGCTTGACGACGCGAACCGGCAACACAACAATACAGGTACGTCCCATTCCCACGCCTTAAGAGCGTGGGTACGAGTCATACCACGCCCACACCTACGTCACCCCAACAATGGCGGGACGGCTGTACCCACGTGGCAAAGGCCTGGGTACGGCCCGCACAAGCATTCCACAGCGTGGGTATGGATATGTACGGACCGTACCCCCACCCTGTATGTGTGGAGCGTACCCCCCACCCCAACAGTGTAAGTATGACCCGTACCCTCACCCGGGTACGTATGGAGCATACCCCCCCCAACAGTGTAAGTACGACCCGTACCCTCACCCGCGTACGTATGGAGCGTACCCCCACCCCAACAGTGTATGTACGGACCGTACCCCCAACCCAACTGTGTATGTGCGACCCGTACCCTCACACGCGTACGTATGGAGCGTACCCCCCATGCCAACAGTGTACGTACGGACCGTACCCCCACCCCGTATGCATGGAGCGTACCCCCCACCCCAACAGTGTAAGCACAACCCGTACCCTCACCCACGTACGTATGGAGCATACCCCCACCCCAACAGTGTAAGTACGACCCGTACCCTCACCCGCGTACGTATGGAGCGTACCCCCCACCCCAACAGTGTAAGTACCACCCGTACCCTCACCCGCGTACATATGGAGCGTATCCCCCACCCCACCCCAACAGTGTAAGTACGACCCGTACCCTCACCCGCGTACGTATGGAGCGTACCCCCCACCCCAACAGTGTAAGTATGACCCGTACCCTCACCCGCGTACGTATGGAGCGTACCCCCACCCCAACAGTGTATGTACGGACCGTACCCCCACCCCAACCGTGTATGTACGACCCGTACCCTCACACGCGTACATATGGAGCATACCCCCCATGCCAACAGTGTACGTACAGACCGTACCCCCACCCCGTATGCATAGAGCGTACCCCCTACCCCAACAGTGTAAGTACGACCCGTACCCTCACACGCGTACATATGGAGCCTACCCCCACCCCAACTGTATATGTACAACCCGTACCCTCACCCGCGTACGTATGGAGCGTACCCCCCACCCCAACAGTGTAAGTATGACCCGTACCCTCACACGCGTATGTATGGAGCGTACCCCCCACCCCAACCGTGTATGTACGGACCGTACCCCCACCTCGTATGCATGGAGCGAACCCACACCCGTGTATGTTCTAAGCGTACATATCCTGAAATAGAAGGGGTGTGTGCAGAGTCCTCCCAGCAGTGCCCAGAGACAGGAGGGGTGGGTGCAGAGTCCTCCCAGCAGTGCCCAGACACAGGAGGGGTGGGTGCAGAGTCCCCCCAGCAGTGCCCAGTCACAAGAGGGGTGTGTGCAGAGTCCTCCCAGCAGTGCCCAGACACAGGAGGGGTGTGTGCAGAGTCCCCCCAGCAGTGCCCAGTCACAAGAGTGGTGTGTGCAGATTCCTCCCAGCAGTGCCCAGACACAGGAGGGGTGTGTGCAGAGTCCTCCCAGCAGTGCCCAGAGACATGAGGGGTGGGTGCAGAGTCCTCCCAGCAGTGCCCAGACACAGGAGGGGTGTGTGCAGAGTCCTCCCAGCAGTGCCCAGAGACAGGAGGGGTGTGTGCAGAGTCCTCCCAGCAGTGCCCAGACACAGGAGGGGTGGGTGCAGAGTCCTCCCAGCAGTGCCCAGAGACATGAGGGGTGGGTGCAGAGTCCTCCCAGCAGTGCCCAGAGACAGGAGGGGTGGGTGCAGAGTCCTCCCAGCAGTGCCTAGAGACAGGAGGGGTGGGTGCCTATCACTCCCAGCAGTGCCCAGAGACAGGAGGGGTGTGTGCAGAGTCCTCCCAGCAGTGCCCAGAGACAGGAGGGGTGTGTGCAGAGTCCTCCCAGCAGTGCCCAGAGACAGGAGGGGTGGGTGCAGAGTCCTCCCAGCAGTGCCCAGAGACAGGAGGGGTGGGTGCCTATCACTCCCAGCAGTGCCCAGAGACAGGAGGGGTGTGTGCAGAGTCCTCCCAGCAGTGCCCAGAGACAGGAGGGGTGGGTGCAGAGTCCTCCCAGCAGTGCCCAGAGACAGGAGGGGTGGGTGCCTATCACTCCCAGCAGTGCCCAGAGACAGGAGGGGTGTGTGCAGAGTCCTCCCAGCAGTGCCCTGACACAGGAGGGGTGGATGCAGAGTCCTCCCAGCAGTGCCCAGAGACAGGAGGGGTGGGTGCAGAGTCCTCCCAGCAGTGCCCAGAGACAGGAGGGGTGGGCGCAGAGTCCTCCCAGCAGTGCCCAGAGACAGGAGGGGTGGGTGCCTATCACTCCCAGCAGTGCCCAGAGACAGGAGGGGTGTGTGCAGAGTCCTCCCAGCAGTGCCCAGAGACAGGAGGGGTGGGTGCCTAACACTCACAGCAGTGCCCCTGCAAAGAAAAGGGTGAAGTACCCACAGATCCAATGCCCAAAAATGTCAGTTAGGTGCACAAAGATCCTGCAGTACATGAACCACATGTGTGCGAGGCTGGGAGTATACACATGCATAGCGCCAAAAAGAAAACATGTACACATGAAGCCATGGCAACAGTCTACATACACAAGTACAGTGACCACCAAGGACGCCACAAATGTTGCAGGTGGAGACATCGCTCAGCATGCATGGCCCAAGTCTAACGAGTCCGTCACACACACAGCCAATGTAGACACAGCTCAGCACCACATATTTTAATGACCCTGCAGGGAAGAAGTCAGGTTACACAGAGGAAGGAACACACCTTGGGACGATGTCACCATGCAGTAACTGCTTACATGAACAAAGTTATGTAGCCAACAGCTTGTGATGGCACACAGATACCAGGATCCACCCTATGACCAGCACAAGACTACAATTCCCACACACCCAACACATAATCACCACCCAAAATAATGGGGCAGGTCCACCAACAGCAATACCAGACAGACAGTAGTGTACTAAGGAAAAATAAATTGCTTTAATCAGCATCCAAAACATATGTTTGTCCCTTGAAAGTTCAAAAAGTACAATGCTCATAGGGCAATCCATAGTCAAAATCCAGGTGGGGGACACAGTGGGACGCGTGTCCCCTAGCTTGCCTGCACAGTCAGACTCCTTCGTCTTCCAGAGTGGGGAGGGCATCATGTGGGGGGGAAGGACCAGGCACTGCAGGGACATGAGGGCGAAGGGTAGGCGTCGTGGGTGCAGGGATGGAGGACTCCATCACAGGGGGTGGGGCAGGGCCAAAGGCGGAGGCCAGGATGGCGCTGCACACCTTAGCAAGGTCCTCCAGCGACTCCCCTGCACCCGAAGGAACCACAGGCCCCAAGGTGGGGGGGGCGGAGGGATGGGTCGCAGCGCCACTGGGGGAGGGTGTGGACAGGGGGGGGGACTCAACCACCCTGACCGGGGACTCCCTTGACGGCTTGCGGGGTGGTGTCACTGTGGGGCTCAGGGACAGAGCGGCCATGAAGGAGTCTTAGCCGGATATGTGGCCAGGAGAGCTGAGGGGAGGGGATTTGGAGAGAGTGGATTTGGTGGAATGCGGACTCCCACTCTGGCTGCGTGTCTTACGTTTGCCCCCCGACCCAGTGGGTGTGCCTACTTCACCCTGTGTGTGCGTGCCAGGAGGTGTGCGTTTGACCTTCCCTGCTGGTGTGGTGCCTGTGTCTGTTGTGGTGGGTGCATGCTGACGTCTGGGTGTACGTGGGACAGGCATGGGAGTGGGAAGTGTGGATGGGTCAGGGGTAGGGGGTTGGACGTAGCGCTGCAGGAGACCCACTGCTGCAGTCAGTGTCGAGTCAATGGACCTCAGCAAGTTGCGTTGGTCAGCCTGCGATGATAAAATGCCCTCCAAGTATGCCTCCATGTTGTTCAGCACTTGGCTGTGGCCATGGAGGACATTAAGCATCGCAGCCTGACCAACCTGCAACTGCCGCTGGATGTCCACAGACTCGGCATTGGCGGCAGCAGTGGAGACAGGGGCAGGGGGTGCGGTGCCTGGCAGGAAGGAGACATGTGTTGACCGGGCACGCTGGGAAGGGACACGAGCAAGTGGGAGGTGGCTGATGGCAATGGAGGGGGCGGGGAGAGATGTCGTGCTGCTGTCAGCTGCTGGTGCAGCCTCCGCCCACTCGGAGAGATCATCCTCGGACCCATCAGCTTCATATTCTGTCGTGGCAGTGGACAGGTCCTCGACCTCACTCTCCTCCGCCTCAGTTCCACTTGATGTGCCAGGCACGATGTCACCGCTGGCACTGGTGCTCGGTCCCTCCGCTCCGTCTGTGCTCATGTCTCCCTCCGTGTCCCCCGACGATGCTGGGGGCAAGGTGAAGAGACAGCAATTAATCATACACCTGTATACATATGTCACATGAGTCCAATCTACATAGGTTACAGTGCATGGCCTGAAAAGAAAGATCAGAAACATCTACAAAACAAAGTACAGATGTAGGGCATGCAACACACAGTTGGTTGACCCACCATGCCACAGAAAAACTATGGAGAGCATGACACAATGGCAAATGACATGAAATGGAGTTTGACAGAGGAGCCAGGCCCTGGGGACAATCCAGCACTGCATCTGCACCACACAGCGTTGCAGAAAATAGGGATGAGCAGGGACCATATCCATGGACTTGATGCACATGCTGCATAGGTAATTCTGAAAACATGCCCAACATGACTGGCTCACTGCACCTTGAGTGTATGTGCAGACAAACATCACACACTGGCCAGACCTAGCAAGGAGAAATCAGGTTTTGACATGTAGGCTTTGCCCGCACCAACCACCCCCTACATGAGACAATTTGTTGAGACACAGGAAGCACTTACATCTCTTAGTCTGGGTGAAATACACATGGGCTGGATAAATGCAAGATTGGACACAAAATACCCAAGGTGCGCCAGTCCAAATAATCATGTACAAATGGTCACCATCAGATGAATGTAACAAGACACACAGGCACTGGCCACCGTGAGTATGAACAAGGAAAATCAGGTCAGGCTGTACAGTGGACACTTGTACTACATTTTACGTCAATATACATGGTGCCAGGGGACAATGGCACAGAGCACAACCTATGCTGTAGACACTGAGAGTGTCCACGGTTTGTGATGACACACATGACACCTAGGAAAATATGCCCCAGGGGACAGTAGTGGCCACACAACTCCATGGTCCTGAATGAGAATGACTGCAACACACACCACCATCCCTGCACTATGCGTATCGCACACTCATGCACATCATGTCACAGGCCACAACATAGGACATGCGTGCTGTAAGGCATGACACTTGAGAGACTAACTCCCATGTCTGGACTCAGCATCAGTGCCAACTGACATGGAACCCACAAGTACTGAACTGGACAGGGCACAGGCAAGGTCCCAAAACCTGTTACACACCACCCCCACACATGATGCTACAGGCATAGTTCACGTGGAGAAAGTCCCAGCCTACATAACCTTGTGAAGGAGTGACTACACACAGACCAGGGAACACATTGCAAGGAGGGGAAGGGAGGCAGGAGAGCACCGCTATACTGTGGGTAACTGGATCTGCACAGCACCTTTAAAGTTTTAAACCCTGGCAGTGTATCCATGCAACTGTGCACTTACAAATGCTGGTGACACACAACAAACACACATTGTTAGACGGCGACCTCAGAGGAGCCCGGAAGGGGGTCCTGACTACCCTGAGACCCACCCTCGTAGTATCGTAGCCGGGCACTGGCGGGAGACTCCCCAGGGGGAGGAATCTCGCAGCTAGGATCGTACTTCTGGCACCACACGACACAGAGTGACCACACTGGGTATTCTCAGAAAACAATCTTTATCAAGTAAGTTATCACTGCAAATATGTACAAGGTGAGCACGGGCTCAAGAGCCTCGGAAAGGTAGGGGGTAGCGGGACAGTCTTTGGCAAAGGTTCAAAGCAGGGACGTATCCGGCGCACAGCTCACAATCCTCGAGCTGGGGGATACGTGGTCGTAGTCGGGGTCCGGCGGGACCGTGAGAGTCTGGGGGGAACCGCGAGTCACTCAGCGGGCTCAGGTACAAGTTCGGAGGTCTTACGATCTTCAGGGAGCCGCGAGTCACTCAGCAGGCTCAGGTACAAGTTCGGAGGTCTTACGATCTTCAGGGAGCCGCGAGTCACTCAGCAGGCTTAGGCACAAGTTCGGAGGTGTTACGATCTTCAAGGAGCCGCGAGTCACTCAGCAGGCTTAGGCACAAGTTCGGAGGTGTTACGATCTTCAAGGAGCCGCGAGTCACTCAGCAGGCTTAGGCACAAGTTCGGAGGTGTTACGATCTTCAAGGAGCCGCGAGTCACTCAGCAGGCTTAGGCACAAGTTCGGAGGTGTTACGATCTTCAAGGAGCCGCGAGTCACTCAGCAGGCTTAGGCACAAGTTCGGAGGTGTTACGATCTTCAAGGAGCCGCGAGTCACTCAGCAGGCTTAGGTTGGATCGGTTCCAGGAGCCACGACCACGTCGGCAGGCTCTCGTTGTTCCAGCGTCGAATCTCTCGGACAGACCCAGAGCACCCCTTGTTATATGTCGACCCCTCTTTGATGTCCGGAGTCTGTGCAGGCAGGGGTCTTGTCACCTGGGGGTCGCTTGTCGGGATTTCCTGCTATTGTCTTTTGATCCTTTCAGGGCCGGGTCGGGAGGAGTCCCAGACACCCAGCAGGCACGGAGCCAGCCCGCAGGGAGGCCGGAGGGCCGATCGAAACCCATCGTCCCAGGGGAGTTCAGAGGTGCGATAGAAACTGCTCCTCCCTCTCTCATCCCCTGGAAGCGTGATGTCCTCCAGCCGGAGTGGCGCCTCTAGGCCAGGGTCGCGCTGGGGCCGGGCGGCCATCTTGGTGCATGAAGTGGGCACGCGGGCCCGGGGTGGCCGAAAGGAGAGAGGCCATGGGCGAGGATGTCCGGGTCGGGTGCGGGTGTTCTGGGGGGAAGGATCGGCTAGGCCGTGTGTTTGGGCTGCAGGTACCAGGTTTCGGTGGTGCGGGGGCACGGAGGGCCATTCTATGAGGCCGGGTCCAACACACATGTACCTACCCCCTTCCTGCTGCTGCTTCTCCTGTAAGCGCCTGTCCAAGTCTGGAAATACCACCGCCAGCACACGCTTGTGGATGTTGGTCAGACCGCAGCGCCCGCGGTTCTTATGGGTCTCAGGTGAGTCCCCCAGCAGGACCCGTGCGATCCTCCCTGTCCAGCACTGGATATCCTGCCAGCGTTTCCTCACCTGGGCCAGGCGCCGCTTGCGACCCTCCGTCCTCCTCACGGCACTGACGGCGTTCATCCATATCTGCTTCTTGGCAGAGGCGCCTACCTGTGAGGATGAACAAGTGACACTACATCAATACACCTGGCACATGTCACAGAGACACATATTAGAACAAATTAGCTGTTTACAACAAGGCATAGTATGCAGCCAACACATTGCACCTTTGTCATAGGGACATGATCCTCTGGGGAAGGGCAAAAGCAGAATGTGCCATTGGAAGTACACAGGTGGAATGAGGGCAACGACACAATCAATGATCCAGGCTCACACTGTGCATCACAAGCTACACCAGGATAATGTGCAGCACCTCTAAGCAGTCACATGCCACAGGCCACTGACGCTACCGCAGCAGAGTACACAGACACACACTGGCACAGGACATTCACCTGCCATTGCCAAATGCAGCGACAAACCTCACTCTGCACATGTGCCACTAGAGGGGGGGCTCACAGGTGTGGGGCTGGCTCTGCACGTCAGACACACAGCACTGCTCCCTGCTCACATCACATGGGCCGGGTATATCCATCCCTCATGCAACCCGGGTGCCACACTCCACATATGCACCCACCCACATAACAGGGGACTTACACACACACCGATGTCCAGGGTACGAACACATCATGTGGACACTCTCAGCACAGGTACACAGAACTAACACACATCTGTGGGTACAGTCACCTGTCACACTGGGCTGACCACATAATCAAATGAGGACTGTAGAGGCTACATTCCCAGGAGGACAAGACAGGCAGAATATGGCATGCACCATGCAGTGATTGTCACAGTAAACACAATGCAAGTGAGGACGGCAGACATGCACCACAGCATGCACTAGCTGGGAGACATCAGGCATTTTCCCCCCTGGGACCTCCCCTACAGTGCATAGCATGTGTGTCACACCTGGACACAATGCCAGAAGGCACAGTCACAAACAAGGGACACAGTCTGTGCTAGTAGACTCTGCACTCACCTGATACCCTGGTCGCCCATACAGCAGGGGGTACTGTGGGAGGATCACATCCAGCAAAGCCAGGTTCTCCTCCAGGGTGAAAGGTTGTGCCCTCTCCACAGACCTTGACATGGTTCCAGGGAATCAGTAGCAGCAGCTGGGTCGTAGAATCCAAAGATGTGCAGGCAAGTGCTCCCTCATGGGACCTGGCTGCCTTATATCTGCCTTGCTGGCCTGTTTCATGCACAGGAGTACAGAGTGATTGGTCACTCACATTTGCATCCTATGTTTCCTCTAATCCCTTCAAACCTAGCACAGTCAGTGGGTTCTTATTGTGTTTTTTTCTTGAGTATGATGTCAACTCCTGAACCACATTGCAACAAAGTAGATTCATTCAAACTGACTACTGCTGTGCACCTGCAGAAAAAAATTCAAACTTTACACTTGGCCTCCATGACAACCAGAATGCATGTAGGCCTTTATACTTGTCCCTCATGTGTCCCCTATGTAATTTGGAGTTTCACACACAGGTACGGTGCATACCGGGGCCCTAGGGCACCCCAAATGCATAGCAACGGCCCGTACAGGCGTGTGTACGGTCCGTTTCACTATGGGTGTTCACACGTATGCATACCCATAGTGATAGTGAGCGTACGCACGCGTGTACGGTCCGTACCACTATGGGTACGCATACGCGAGAACACCCATAGTGGTACGGACCGTACACACGCCTGTACGCTCACTATCACTATGGGTGTTCTCGCGTATGCGTACCCATAGTGGTACGGACCGTACACACGCCTGTACGCTAACTATCACTATGGGTGTTCTCGCGTATGCGTACCCATAGTGATAGTGAGCGTACAGGCCTGTGTACGGTCCGTACCACTATGGGTACGCATACCCGAGAACACCCATAGTGATAGTGAGCGTACAGGCGTGTGTACGGTCCGTACCACTATGGGTGTTCTCGCATATGCGTACCCATAGTGGTACGGACCGTACACACGCCTGTACTATCACTATGGGTGTTCTCGCGTATGCGTACCCATAGTGGTACGGACCGTACACACGCCTGTACGCTCACTATCACTATGGGTGTTCTCGCGTATGCGTACCCATAGTGATACGGACCGTACACATGCCTGTACGCTCACTATCACTATGGGTGTTCTCGCGTATACGTACCCATAGTGGTACGGACCGTACACACGCCTGTACGCTCACTATCACTATGGGTGTTCTCGCGTATGCGTACCCATAGTGATACGGACCGTACACGCGTGCGTACGCTCACTATCACTATGGGTACACATACGGCAGCACTCCCATAGTGATAAGGAACGTACACAGGCCCTCTGAGCGAATGTACGGTGCCTTTCACACATCACAGTGGTGACAGGCAGCACACAGGAAGGAATAGGGCTGACATACTTGTCCATGGATGGACATCAAGGCATTGTCTGGGCAGTACTACATGTGAGGGGCACAGGTGTGAAAGGCTGTGATATGGCACCACACTCCTGAGTCGAGAAGGCACCTGATGTATGATGAGATGTGTACAGATGTTATGTGTGATGGTGCAATGTGTGCCAGGCATGCCCTTAACTCCTTTGACATGTGTGCATGTCGTACTGCACACTTGGGATGAGCGTCACTGGCATGGCACAGTCAACAACACACGCAAGTGTCCCCTGATGCCCACTACAGGGGTTACCACGGTGCACGATGTGTCTATGTCATGTATGTGTGGGGTGTTCCCATTAGCTTGATGTTGGTGCTCCCTCAAAAGCATCAGCTGTTGCAGCAACCAACATGTGTCTGTGTGTAGATGGACATGGCACACTGTTACGCACACCAGGCCACATGTGGTATCGGATGTGAGGTGCGTATGTATGCATGGGACACGGAGTAGCGTAACAAGGACATGTCTGCATCCTCTCAATGAATGTGTGGTGAGTCATTACATGTACACCTTATTGGCAAGGTGTGTGGGCTGTCCTAGTGTAATGTCATGTGACCTGTGGCTCTAGTGTTCCGCTACCAGTCTCTGAAATCGACATCCTACTTCTGCTGATGTGTTGATGTATGTCACTCCTGTGTTGCGTCTGGCTGTTCACTTACACTGGGACACAGCTAATCCCATGCCATGGCATGTGGAGGTTCACAATCTCCGTGTGTAGCTGGGTCTTGGTAGGGGTGTCACCTGGCAGCCATACGTGTCCAGGGCATGTGGCACATACCTGACTCCGTATGTCGCATATGTGTATTGACAGATTAACATGTGCTCAGTACCAAAAAATTGTTGTTGTAGTGCACTCACTCTTCCAAATTACTGCAGAGCGCCGCCTCTTCCCCGAGCAATTCCGGACTTGGCTGACATGCGGGAGAATGACTGTATCCGGTGCTACCGCTTCCCCCAACCGTTGATTGTGGAGTTGACGGCGAGGCTGGCACCACACCTGCAACCGCTACACAGGTATCCTACGGCACTGACACCCAAGCTGAATGTAATGGCAGCCCTACATTTTCTTGCCACGGGTACCTTTCAAAATACCATAGCTCATGTTGGGGGCATGTCCCAGAGCATGTTCAGCCGTGTGCTGCATGATTTCTTAGAGGCCATGTTGCTTCACCTGGATGAGTTCATCCATTTCCCAACCCCTGAACTGTTGACTGGGGTCAAGCGTGGATTCTATGCCCTGGGAGGGATGCCCCATGTCATTGGGTCCATAGATGGGACACATGTGGCTTTGGTACCACCACAGGCAGAGGAGGTAGCATACAGGAATCGCAAGCACTACCACTCCATCAATGCCCTTGTGGTGTGTCTGTCCAACATGGTGATTTCACATGTCTGTGCTCGTTTTCCAGGATCAGCACACGATGCCTACATCATGAGGCGTAGCAGGGTGCCTGAAATGATGACGCAGCTGCGCAACGAACGAGCATGTGTTGTTGGTGGGTACACTCTGTCTGTCCTGTATTTTGCGTAGACTTCCAGCACGACCGCTTCTCCTGTCCTACTTATGTCCATGTGCTTTCCATGTAGGGGACGCTGGCTATCCCAACATGCCATGGCTCCGCTACAACACCGCCCATGGCCGGACAAGGCGAGTGATAGAGAGGACATTTGGCCTCCTGAAGAGCCGATTCAGATGCCTCCACAAGACCGGCGGCGCCCTCCCATATGCCCCGGCGAAGGTCTGCAAAATCTTCATGACCTGCTGCATGCTGCACAACATGGCAGTTGAGAAAGCTGTGCCACTTATCCTGGATCAAGATGATCAGGACCATCCACCCGTGGAGGACGAAGGTCTTGGCAATGGGGCTAGTGATGTGGAGGATGTGGTTCCGCAAGAGGACATCCGGAGTCGGCTCATACGCGACTTCTTTGCTTAGTTGTGAGTACCAGTGTCTGTGTGTGCACGCATAGGTCCCCGTGTGGCATGTTATGCGATGTGTGTGTCCATCTGCATGTATGGCACGTGAGTCAGAGGTGTGTGTGGATGTGTCACTGGAGTGATGGTGGCAGTGATGAGTGTATTTCCCCAGTCACAATTGTGACCTAGCATGTTGTCATCCTTACATGTGTCGAGTACATGCACATGCAAGTGGCTGTGCTTTTTGTGGCTGACTTCTTGTGTGTCTCTCATCCCCAGGTACTTGCGCATGCCGTCTGCTGGTTGCATTGTTGTGGCACTGCTATTCCTCATGGACACGTCATCGTGTGCTGACTCTGCGTTACACGCACGGACAAGTTTGGAAGTCTCCTTAGGGTAAGGGATGCATCAGGGGTGTATTGGGTGTGGCAGTTGTTTACGATGTGTGCACACTACCCCTGTCGATGTTTGGTTCCTCTGCAGACATGTCGCATCACCATGGGACACATGACATGCAGCTGGGTACACCTGAATAGATGGTCAGACTTGTAGACAGTCATCTGTGATGTTATTGTGGATTGTGATGATGGCATCAATGTGTGTTACACTGCCCTCGGACACATACGGTTTGCATTGGCTTGACATGGTGTGGGACTTCCACATCAGAGGATCAATGGTGTATGGCAGCCTCTCCGTGAGCAGCAGGGGGTGTTTAGCTGTTAGCCGACACTTGTGTGCCAGTTCCATGGCTATCACGCATTTGAGCTGCAGAAGGGGGGTTCCAGTGTTGTAACCACATGTCACTCCACATGACCCGTTCATGTGTACTCCGAGTTGCCTCTGCATTCCCGAATACATGAATAATAAAGGTGTCCCTATGCCTCCAAGGTGCCTCTTCTCAGTCAATGCTGGTGTGTTGCTGTTAGACGGCGACCCTCAGAGGAGCCCGGAAGGGGGTCCTGACTACCCTGAGTCCCACCCGTGTAGTATCGTAGCCGGGCGCTGGCGGGAGATTCCCCAGGGGGAGGAATCTCGCAACTAGGATCGTACTTCTGGCACCACACGACACAGAGTGACCACACTGGATATTCTCAGAAAACAAGCTTTATCAAATAGGTATCACTGCAAATATGTACAAGGTGAGCACGGGCTCAAGAGTCTCGGAAAGGTAGGGGGTAGCGGGACAGTCTCAGGTAACGGTTCAAGCAGGGATGTATCCGGCGCACAGCTCTCAATCCTCGAGCTGGGGGATACGTGGTCGGAGTCGGGGTCCGGCGGGACCGTGAGAGTCTGGGGGGGAGCCGCGAGTCACTCAGCGGGCTCAGGTACAGGTTCGGAGGTCTTACGATCTTCAAGGAGCCGCGAGTCACTCAGCAGGCTTCGGCACAAGTTCGGAGGTCTTACGATCTTCAAGGAGCCGCGAGTCACTCAGCAGGCTTCGGCACAAGTTCGGAGGTGTTACGATCTTCAAGGGGCCGCGAGTCACTCAGCAGGGCCAGGCACAAGTTCGGAGGTCTTACGATCTTCAGGAAGCCGCGAGTCACTCAGCAGGCTTAGGTGGGTTCAGTTCCAGGAGCCACGCTCACGTCGCAGGCTCTCGTTGTTCCAGCGTCGAATCTGCCGGACAGTCTCAGAGCACCCCTTGTTATAGGTCGACCCCTCTTTGATGTCCGGAGTCTGTGCAGGCAGGGGTCTCGTCACCTGGGGGCCGCTGGTCGGGGTTTCCTGCTATTGTCTTTTGATCCTTTCAGGGCCGGGTCGGGAGGAGTCCCAGACACCCAGCAGGTATGGAGCCAGCCCGCAGGGAGGCCGGAGGGCCGATCGAAACCCATCGTCCCAGGGGAGTTCAGAGGTGCGATAGAAACTGCTCCTCCCTCTCTCATCCCCTGGAAGCGTGATGTCCTCCAGCCGGAGTGGCGCCTCGAGGCCCGGGTCGCGCTGGGGCCGGGCGGCCATCTTGTTGCATGGAGTGGGCACGCGGGCCCGGGGTGGCCGAAAGGAGAGAGGCCATGGACGGGGATGTCCGGGGTTGGTGCGGGTGTCCTGGTGGGAAGGGTCGGCTGGGCCGTGTGCTGGGGCTGTAGGCACCAGGTTTCGGGGGTGCGGGGGCGCGGAGGGCCATTCTACGAGGCCGGGTCCAACATGCGTCCCACCCAGCTGAAAGCCGGAGAGAACTGCCCATCACCTTGGGGGGTTCTCTTCGCTGAAGCGGAAGAACCGGGAGAGGCCGTCAGCGTTGGCGTGGTCCGTGCCAGGGCGGTGTTCTACGGTGAAGTCCATTCCCTGGAGGGAGATTGACCACCGCAGTAGCTTGGGGTTTTCTCCTCGCATCTGCATGAGCCATCGCAAGGGTCGATGGTCAGTTTGGACTCTGAAATGAGTGCCGAACAGGTAGGGTCGTAGTTTTTTGAGTGCCCAGACCACGGCAAAGGCTTCGCGCTCTATGGTGCTCCACCTCTGTTCTCGGGGTAGCAGCCGCCGACTGAGGAAGGCGACGGGCTGGTCTAGGCCTTGATCATTCACTTGGGACAGGACGGCCCCAATGCCATGCTCGGAGGCATCGGTCTGGACTATGAACTCCTTGGCGTAGTCGGGAGCCTGGAGGACGGGGGCAGTGCACATGGCCTTTTTTAGAGCATCGAAAGCTTCCTGGCAGGCAGCCGTCCACTGCACCTTCTTTGGCTGTTTTTTAGACGTAAGTTCAGTGAGAGGGCCGACAAGGCTGCCATACCCTCGAATGAATCGGCGGTAGTAGCCCGTGAGTCCCAGAAAGGCTCGGACCTCCGTTTGGGTGATGGGTGGTTCCCATGCCAGGATGGCGTCGATCTTTGGCTGTAGAGGGGCGACCTGGCCACTCCCGACTTGGTGCCCCAGGTAGACTACGGATCCTTGCCCGATCTGGCACTTGCTGGCTTTTACTGTGAGGCCTGCCTGGCGCAGGGCGGTTAGCACTCTCCGGAGGTGCTGGAGGTGCTCACTCCACTCTGAACTGAAGACAGCGATGTCGTCCAGATAGGCCGCGCTGAACTGTTCTAGCCCGGCCAGGACCCTATTCACCAGTCTCTGGAAAGTGGCCGGGGCATTTTTCATCCCGAAGGGCATCACGCGGAAGCGGTAATGCCCATCGGGGGTGGAGAAAGCAGACCGCTCCTTGGCCCCTTCGGTGAGCGCAATCTGCCAGTATCCGCAGGTGAGGTCGAAAGTGCTGAGGAACCGGGCGGCCCCTAGTCGGTCAATGAGTTCGTCGGCTCGTGGAATGGGGTGGGCATCGGCTCGGGTAATGTCATTGAGCCCCCGGTAATCCACGCAGAACCGGAGCTCGGGGGCGACACCGGGGGCCGCTGCCTTCGGGACCAGGACCACGGGGCTGGCCCAGGGACTGTCAGAGGGCTCGATCACCCCCAGGGTCAACATCTTCGCCACTTCAGCTTGAATGCAGGACCGGACCCGGTCAGGGACCCGGTAGGCTCGGTGTCTCACCGGCGGGCTGTCCCCGGTGTCCACATCGTGAACACACCAGTTGGTGACCCGGGGGGTCAGGGAGAAGAGGTCGGAAAATTGTCTTAGGAGCTGGCGGCAGTCCGCTTGTTGCTGGGCAGTGAGGGCTGGGGAGAGGTTCACTCCCTCCACGGAGCCATCCTGCTCCTTGACACACAGGAGGTCCGGGAGGGGATCCGACTCATCTTCGGCCCCGTCATCGGTGGCCAGCAGGAGGCTCAGTTCTGTCCGCACGAAGTGAGGCTTGAGGCGGTTCACGTGCAGGACCCGGAGGGGATCCCGAGGCGACTGGACGTCCACCAAGTAGGTGACTTGACTTTTCCTCTCAACCACTTTGTAGGGCCCTGTCCATCGGTCCTGGAGGGCGCCAGGCTTCACGGGGGCCATGACCCACACCTGCTGGCCCGGCTGGAACTCGACCAGAGTAGCATTCTGGTCGTACCAGCGCTTCATTTCTTCTTGACTCGCCTCCAGGTTGGCCTCGGCCAGTTCTCGGAACCTCCTGGTCTGGTTCCGGAGGGCCAGGACATATTGGAACACATCTCGGGGAATGGTCTGGGGTGCTGCCTCCCACCCTTCCTTAACCAGACTGAGGGGACCTCGGACGGGGTGTCCATAGAGCAATTCAAACGGGCTGAACCCTAAGGACTTCTGGGGGACCTCCCGGTAAGCGAACAGGAGGCAGGGGAGCAGGACGTCCCACTTACGCCGGAGGGGCTCTTCTAGGCCAGCGATCATCCCTTTCAAAGTCCTATTAAACCTTTCTACTAGGCCGTTCCCTTGGGGATGGTACGGGGTGGTGAACTTATAGGACACCCCACATTGTTGCCACAGGGACGTCATATACCTTGATATGAAATTAGTTCCGCGATCGCTCACGACTTCGCGGGGGAAACCCACCCTGGAAAAGATCCCCATCAGGGCCCGGCCCACCACGGGGGCCGTAATGGTGCGTAGGGGAATGGCCTCCGGATAGCGGGTGGCGTGGTCTACTAGGACCAAGATGAAACGGTGACCTTGGGAGGTGGGGGGGTCCAGTGGCCCCACGATGTCGATTCCGACTCGTTCGAAGGGGGTACTGACGACCGGGAAGGGTTGGAGGGGAGCCTTGCGCTTCCCCCCACTCTTCCCACTGGCCTGGCACGTGGGGCAGGACTTGCAGTGTGCCTCTACCGCTGCTTTCATCTTAGGCCAATAAAAATGGGTCACGAGACGGCTGTAGGTCTTGTCCTGACCCAGGTGGCCGGCGAGGGGGACGTCGTGGGCTAAGCCCAGGAGGAAATCTCGGAAGCGGAGGGGTACCACCAGTACCCGTCCGGATCCCAGCTCCACCGACTTCTGCTCACTATACAGGATGTTATTCTCCCAATAGATTCGGTGCGTTCCGGTCTGGTCACCTGCGGCTTGGCCCTCGGCCTGGCGCCGCAGCCCGACCAGGGAAGGACAAGTGGCTTGCTCCCTGCAAAATTCTTCCCGGGTGGGCCCGCCCTCGTGGCGCCACTGGGCCAACTCGGGTAGATCCCCCAACTCGGGGACCGGGGCGGGGTCGGATGGTGCGGGTTCGTCGCTGGCGACGGACCCTTCTGATGGAGGAACGGGAGGACCCTCGGCGGGGACGGTACTAGTTTCTTCGACCGGGGTGCTCTCTACTTCTCTCTGCGGAGTGAGTCGGGCTGTCATAGATCGGGTGGTGGCACACACCCACTCGGGGAGTCCCATCATTCCTAGGTGGGCCTTGCGCTCTACGTGCTTCCAGGGAGAACTCTCCAGGTCGTTCCCTAGGAGGCAGTCGACCGGCTGGGAGGTTCTTACGGCCATCTTGAGTTTACCTATCACCCCTCCCCACTCAAATGGCACCAGGGCTACCTAACACATACTTTCCCTATTGTCTGCGGATATTACGGGGCAAAAGACATTGGGGAGGATCTGCTCCTCGGGTACTAGGTGCCTGAGGACACAGGTGATACTGGCCCCGGTGTCCCGCAGGGCCTCTACCTGGTGGCCATTGATCTTGACGAGCTGCCCATATTTCTGTGTGTTGGAGGGTAGGAGGCTACCAGTGATCATTTCCCTATCTCCCAGGGATACTAGGGCCATCGCTGCGGGTTCCCACTCCTCGGCTTCCTCAACCTCCTCCCCCAGGGCTACGTTGGCTATCTGTCTCGCAGGGGGGACTTGGGTGGCCATGGGACACTCTGGGTCATTGGCGTAGTGCCCGGGTTTCTGGCAACGGAAGCATGTGACGGTCACCCGGTGTCCCCGTCTCCCAGGGGGCCCGGTCACTGGTGGGGGGGGCGCCGGGAAAGGTGGAGGTGGCGTCTTCGGGGGGCTAGGCTGGGACTCTCTCGGCCCTCCCTGGTTCCCTCCTCCTCTCTGGCGGGGTGGTCCCTGACTGGTTCGGGGGTACTCTCCTACCATGCCCCGGGAGACCCGGGTGTTGGTCCAGCGGTCGGCCTCCACAGCCAGCTTCCGGGGATCTGTGAGCTTGCTATCCAGCAGATGTTGACGTAGCTCTATGAAGCAGTTCGCAGCCAGGTGTTCCCATAACATGAGATCAGTGAGTTCGGCAAGGGTGGTGACTTTGCTGCCCTTGACCCACCCATCGAAGGCCCGACTAAAAAAGTTTACATACTCCACCCAAGTGGTGCCCGGGATCTTCCTGCAGTCCCGGAACCGTTGGCGGTACATTTCTGGGGTGAGGCCGTATCTTGTGAGGAGAGCCTCTTTCATGTGGCTGTAGGAGGTCTGCAGGGAGAGCGGTAGGTCGAGCAGGGTGTCCCTTCCTTCGCTCAGAAACCGCCCCCACAACCCCGCCCCCCAGTCCTTCTGTGGGATCCGATGGGAGGTCATGGCGACCTCGTAGGCCCGAAACCATTGCTGAATGTCATCGTTTTTATAATATTCCTTGACCACATCCTTGGGGATGTGGACCTTCTGTTCCGCTGGGGGGGTCGTCTCTCGGTTTCCCGAGGGCCTCCCGTCCTCGTTTCGGGCCTTGAGCTCGAGTTCCTTTAAGCTGCGTTCGTGCTCTAGTTGGAGCTTCCTTCCTTCGTGCTCCCGTTGGAGCTTCTTTTCTTCCAGTTCGCCTTGTACGCGCATTTGCTCTACCGCTAGCTTTTTCTCCGCTAACTTCAATTCGCCCTCGATTTTGAGTTTGGCTAACTCGAGTTCATGACTGCGGCTTCTCTCTCTGTCCGCGAGTTCTTCCGGGGATAGGCCCCCGTCTGGTACGATGCCTTGCACCTGATTGCCGCTGCTTTCCCTTGGGGGGGGTTCGGCTTCGTCGGGGCGCTCCCCCGTGCCTTCCGGGCGGGAGGCCCCGGTCTCCACCCAAGTTTTCAGTGCTTTCTGCAAGTCTTCCTTAGTGTTGAGGCCAGTGGTAGCGATTTTAAGTTCTTTGCAAAATTGCTTTAGCTCTTTGTGTGTGTATTCTTCTAGATGCTCCACCTGGAACACTCTGTTGGCGTTGGTTTCTGTGGAGCTCATGGCGCTTCCTTCTGTCATCCTTGTTGGTCGTGCGTCCGTGGTTCACTGTACGAATCCCGTCGCTTGCCACCAATGTTAGACGGCAACCTCAGAGGAGCCCGGAAGGGGGTCCTGACTACCCTGAGTCCCACCCGTGTAGTATCGTAGCCGGGCGCTGGCGGGAGATTCCCCAGGGGGAGGAATCTCGCAACTAGGATCGTACTTCTGGCACCACACGACACAGAGTGACCACACTGGATATTCTCAGAAAACAAGCTTTATCAAATAGGTATCACTGCAAATATGTACAAGGTGAGCACGGGCTCAAGAGTCTCGGAAAGGTAGGGGGTAGCGGGACAGTCTCAGGTAACAGTTCAAGCAGGGATGTATCCGGCGCACAGCTCTCAATCCTCGAGCTGGGGGATACGTGGTCGGAGTCGGGGTCCGGCGGGACCGTGAGAGTCTGGGGGGGAGCCGCGAGTCACTCAGCGGGCTCAGGTACAGGTTCGGAGGTCTTACGATCTTCAAGGAGCCGCGAGTCACTCAGCAGGCTTCGGCACAAGTTCGGAGGTCTTACGATCTTCAAGGAGCCGCGAGTCACTCAGCAGGCTTCGGCACAAGTTCGGAGGTGTTACGATCTTCAAGGGGCCGCGAGTCACTCAGCAGGGCCAGGCACAAGTTCGGAGGTCTTACGATCTTCAGGAAGCCGCGAGTCACTCAGCAGGCTTAGGTGGGTTCAGTTCCAGGAGCCACGCTCACGTCGCAGGCTCTTGTTGTTCCAGCGTCGAATCTGCCGGACAGTCTCAGAGCACCCCTTGTTATAGGTCGACCCCTCTTTGATGTCCGGAATCTGTGCAGGCAGGGGTCTCGTCACCTGGGTGGCGCTGGTCGGGGTTTCCTGCTATTGTCTTTTGATCCTTTCAGGGCCGGGTCGGGAGGAGTCCCAGACACCCAGCAGGTACGGAGCCAGCCCGCAGGGAGGCCGGAGGGCCGATCGAAACCCATCGTCCCAGGGGAGTTCAGAGGTGCGATAGAAACTGCTCCTCCCTCTCTCATCCCCTGGAAGTGTGATGTCCTCCAGCCGGAGTGGCGCCTCGAGGCCCGGGTCGCGCTGGGGCCGGGCGGCCATCTTGTTGCATGGAGTGGGCACGCGGGCCCGGGGTGGCCGAAAGGAGAGAGGCCAGGGACGGGGATGTCCGGGGTTGGTGCGGGTGTCCTGGTGGGAAGGGTCGGCTGGGCCGTGTGCTGGGGCTGTAGGCACCAGGTTTCGGGGGTGCGGGGGCGCGGAGGGCCATTCTACGAGGCCGGGTCCAACAGTTGCCACGGTGCATCCGGCATGTCTGGCATGGTTTTCCGTGATAGTGGCAATGTGTCTATGTGTCGAGTAGCAAGATGCAAGCTGTTTGTGTGGGATTAGACTGTGTATTGTGCATGATGTCCATGACTGTGTGGGTATTGTGACATGTGCCATCCCCATGCATCCAACGTTGGCCGGGCCACCATTCTCTGCATCCACCTGACTCAAGCTTGCAGGACATGGTTCTGCCACCTGTCCACACATACCTGGATGCCCCCCAGGACACTCCACATGATCCCTGACCTCTGCGCATGGCTGTCGCTGTACTCAATATGTCTGTCGGCACGGTTGTGCGGCCACCCCCTCATCTGGTTGGGCCCATCACGGGTGTGTATGGTGCTCCATGTCTGTCTTGCCTAATACAATGTGACCCATGTGTATCCTGTGCCAGACTCAGGCCCCAGTGTGTGGATGGTTGAAGTCAAATGAGAACTCAGGCATGGTTAGACTTTACAAGACACATGTAAGGTAATAATGCAAAATGTAGGCATCTTCTCTTTATGGTGTAACTTTTTATTTTGGTTGGGGTACGTGGGGGGGGGGGGTATTGCATGAGGGGCTTTCAGGGTGTGTGGAATGCAAAGTTCACTAGGGGAGTTGGTGTCCTTGCCATTTGAAATCCTCAGAGTCCATGCCACAGTCTTTGTCAACATTGGTCAGACAGTGACCAGCAAGTCCATGTGGCAGAGAATGTCTTTAGCTGCTGTGCTGCTGTTGGTCCAGTGGGCCAGGTGCCAGGCCAGGTGTCCTGGGAGATGGTGCTGTTGCGCCGACCCTCACGGTCTTTTCCGTGGACAGTAGCTTGGCCACTGTTATCCCATCATTTCTTATTGTTGGAAATGCCTCCACCCACCTAGAGAACAAACAGACTACCACCAGGACATACCTTAATCTATTGACTTGGGGCATTTCAATGAAGTCTACCTGCATTCTGGTGAAGGGTCCTCCCTCCCTGCCTATTGTACCTAGGCTCACCACTGTTTTCTTTCCAGGATTGTATTGCTGACATATCAGGCATCTCTGACAGAGACTTTCTGCTATCAGCCTGAATTTTGCATTGTACCAGGTTTGCTTAAAGGCCCTTATCATAGCGTCCCTCCCCAGGTGTCCCTGGCCATGATACATCCGTGCCATTGTTGACAACATGCTATTGGGCATGACTGGTCTTCCATCCCTATAGACCCACGCGTGGTCTTTTTCCCTTGGTGCACAACCTGCTTTCACCCAATCTTTCATTTCCTCATCTCCTGCCTCATCCTGCAACTGCTTCACTTCCTCCCATGTTCCCACCACATTAGTGGGTAAGGAACAAGAAGACATTTCCCTTTCCTTACTCCGGTTAATGAAGTGATTATTCCTTGCACAATACTGTGCTATGTCATTGGCAAATTTGTTCCCAAGGGTGACGAAATCATCACCTTGACTATGAGCAGCACATTTTACAACTGCTAGTTCTTTAGGCAGCTGTATCGCCTCAAGAAATTTTCCAACCACTTCAGCATTCTTTATGGGAGTTCCACTTGAGGTCAGGAAACCTCTTTGTAGCCATAACTGGCCAAAATCATGGATAACTCCGAAGCCATACTGGCTGTCAGTCATCACAGTCACTCTCACATTCCTTCCAATCTTGCAAGCCTTCGTTAGTGCCACCAATTCTGCCACTTGAGCGGATTTAACTCCTTTCAAAGGTGATGCTTCCACAACTCCTGAAACTGTACACACAGCATATGCAGCACTCAGCATTCCTTCATCAGTTCTCAGACAAGATCCATCCACAAACAACACATGATCACTTTCAGGCAGTGGCAGATCTTTTATGTCTGGTCTTGGTTTTGTACCGTAATCAAGCACATCTAGGCAATCATGATCAACATCATCTCTTACCCCCATACTTTCAGCATCTGGCAACAGCGTTGCTGGATTCACATTCACGCATCTCTCAAGACTCACATTTGATGCACCAAGAATGACTTTCTCATATTTAGTCAGCCGACTATGAGACATAAACTGTGTCCGGCTCCTTGTTAAAAGGATTGCCACATCATGAGGTACGAATACCCGTACAGGATATCTCATTATAATTCCCTCACTTTGTTCCAGACTTCTGCATGTAGCAGCTACTGCTTTCAGGCAACCTGGTAAACCCACAGCTACTGGGTCAAGTGTTGATGAGAAGTAGGCAATTGGCCTCCTCAGACATCCATGTTTCTGGATTAACACTGAAAGTGCACATCCATTCCTCTCACTACAGTACAGTTCAAATTCTTTTTAGTAATCTGGCATTCCTAGGGCAGGAGCTTCACATGGCCTGTTCTTTAATTCTTTGAATGCTGCCAATTCTTCTGGGTTTAATTCCAATGGGTCTTTTACCTCACTTTTAGTCAATTTAATCAGTGGCTTGGCAATTAAGGAAAAGTTACTTATCCACTGACGACAATAACCAACCATTCCCAGAAACATTCTTACTTCTCTTTGTGTCATTGGGGCTCTCATCCCTCTGATGATTTTGATCCTGTCAATGGTCACTTTCCTCAGGCCTTTCTCAATATTATGTCCCAGATACTGGACTTAGCTCTTGCAGAATTGCAATTTGGCTGGAGATACTTTTAATCCTCCATCTGCCAAGTGATTCAGTAAAGCAATGGTGTCTACTTCACAAGCTTCATGTGTTTTTGATGCCACAAGCAGGTCATCAATGTACTGGACCAAAACTGAATTTTCAGGCATTGTTAAACTCTCCAGAGATTTCTTCAGCAATTGATTAAATATCGAAGGACTCTCTGTATACCCCTGTGGAATTCGGCACCATGCCACAATTCTCTCTCCAAACCGAAATGCAAAAATCGTCTGGCTGTCATGATGCAACGGGATTGAAAAGAAAGCATGGCACAAATCAATTACTGTGTACCATTCTGCATCATGGGGAATCTGATACAAAATCACTGATGGATTTGGCACAATGGGACAGCATGACACAACAATCTTGTTGATTTTTCTCAAATCCTGTACTATTCTGAACTTCCCATTGGGTTTCTTTAGTCCAATTATAGGTGAATTACATGGGCTGCTCAATATTTCCCTCAACACCCCCTGCTGGATCATTTTCTCAATTATAGGTATTATTCCTTCAATTATTTCAGGTGTCAGTCTGTATTGTGGGATGTTTGGGTAAACTATTCCATCTTTTACAGAAATGTTTACTGGATCTACATTTCTCATCAGGCCCACATCTTCTCCAGTAAAATCCCAAACTGCTGCTTTTACTGTCTGTTTTAATTCTGGGGGTAATCCGTCCGGATTGAATACAGCATGTGTTCCAATAGCCTCACTTTCCCTGTTATCTAGGGTCATTCTGTATAGGACATCCTCATCTGGTGTCTCAAAGGCTATTCCATCTGGGGTACAAAAAATAGTGCAATTCGTCTTGCACAGCAAATCCCTGCCTAACAAGTTCACAGGACTGGTGTCACACACCACGAACCGGTGCATATCTGAGAATTTCCCTATTCTAACCCTTACTGGTTCAGTAAAATGAGTTTTAATCTGTGTGTTGGACACACCAACCACTTGGATTGCTTCATCCGAGAGAGGAAGATTCTTTATATCAGCTGACCTGACAGTCGATCTCATAGCTCCTGTGTCAACTAGAAAAGTAACACTTTCACCATTGATTTTTCCATCTACAAAAGGTCCTGCCTGGTCTATTTCTAGAGTTGCGCCAAGTACGCACTCTTCCTCCTCTCTTCGGCACCGTCAGAAGTCTTCCTCAGAATCACTTCCCTCATTCCTTAGCCAATATTGTGACACAGTGCTTGCGCGTTTTGGCTTGTTTACCTGTTCTTCATTGTAGAACCCCGAATCCTGGCTGTACTTCTGGGATCCTCTGTTTTGTGGCAAGGGCGGTTTTGGCACCTGATTCTGCTGCTTAACAGCCTTCTGCTGTTGCTGCTGCTGACCACACCCCTCACTCTGCACCTGTGAATTCAATGATGGATTGTCATCGTTAGCAGACGGTGGATTCTTACACTCAGATTTCCAGTGCCCTAATTTTCCACAGTTGTGGCAGGGAAACCTTTTCTTTGCTTCCTCAATATTGCCTTTCCCTTTTCCTGGGCCAAATCTAGGTTTATTTCCTGGGTTATTTGCTTGTTCATCCAACTGTGCTTCCTGTCTTTCTGCAACTTTCACCTGTGCCCACATTGCCTTTTCTTTCAGTTTTCTTTGCTTTGCCTCAATCTCATTACTGAAGTATTTTGCATGTCTCAGGATCTCATCAATCTTTTTGCTCTGCCAGTCTACGGTATGCTGCCTTATCATTTCACTGATTTCAGGTCGCAAGCCATACACAAATCTATATACAAAATGGCTCAGATCCTTGTCACCCAGATGTTCATCTCCACTGAACTGTTTGAAAGCTAGTATTAGTCTTTCATAGTAAGCATGGATTGATTCTTTCACTTCTTGATGTGTTCGATCTATCTTAACCCAGTCTGTTTCTTTGGGAGGTACCCTATTTTTCAGGAAAGCCATAACCTGCTCATACTTTTTCATTACCTCGGGATCGGGTGCTCCCGTTTTGGGATCTCTGGGGTATTCCTTTGTTGGCCAGTCTATAACTATCTTACATTCTGCCCGCAAGTCTGCTGGTACAATTATATCAAACAGACTATTCAGGTTGATCCACAGCACTTTTGACAACTTCACAAATCTGTCAACCTGTCTATACCACTCGACGGGCTTCTCTCTCAGTCGAGGGAAATCATTTGTAAATGACAAAATATCTTGTCTGGTCCATGGGACATGTACATACCCTCCTCCTGGAATCTCCCTCATGGGATAAGCTGTCACTGTTTTCTCTTTTTCTCTCATAGGGAATGTTGAGTAAGTTCTGTCTGCTGCATCTTCTCGTTTTTTATACCATCTATCTTTCCATTTCTCCACATCCCCCCATTTTCGCAGCAAAGCAATCATCTCCTTAATCTGCCCTGCTCGGCCTGCATTATTCAGATTCTTGATGTCCTTATCTGTAAAATCCACTCGGTAAGGCTTTTGTAAAGCTTTTACCTTGTCCATGTCAATTCCCATTTCACTGGCTATTCCTTTCAACCTGTCATGTGTGTTCTTTGCTCTCCATGTGATGCTCTTGCACAAAAATAGTAATTCCTCATCCTGATAGTTTTTCAGCGTTTCTGTAGGAATTGTTCCTACTATTAGTTCCTCCAATTCCATACGTAGTCCAGCTACATCAATTGCCTGAGATTCCTTTTCTTTCCCCTGCAAAACTTTTAGCCAATCATGCAAATCTTCAGCAGTTATCCCCATAGATTTTTCTGCACCCACTGGTTCTGTCACTTCTTGTGGTTCTAAGATCGATCCTCCAATCATTCTGTTATCTTCCACACAACCGGAATTCAAAACCGAGTTAGTCTGCACATTCAACTCTCCTCCACATATGGTATGTCTCCACTGATTTTCTCCTGATCTCCACTGATTTTCTCCCGATCTCATTTCTATCTGTTCTAGAGGAACAACCAGTCTGTTGCCTACATATGGAACTGTTAAACCACCTTCATCAGTCCTCTGCTTCTCAAAAATAGGCAGAACCGGACCTATTGTTACAGGCACCGTAACTGCTTCAAGATTTTTAGTCAGTTCTTTTATTTTCTCTGTCAATTCAAATGTGGTTCTTGCTAGTTCTCTTGTCTTTTCATCCTCAATTTCATTTTCCCTTTCTCTCTCTCTCTCCACAAGAGAACTACTGCTTTTCAACTCAGGGGTCGTAACCTCTGTCTTTATAATCCGCAGGGTGTCTCTCATTGGGGTAACTGGTGTTCCTACTTCTGGTTCTCGTTTATATGGGGGTGGTCTTTTGTAGAACATGTCATCTAGGACATCGTCTTCAGACTCATTCGCCCCATACCTCCTTGTTTCTACATTATGTTTGTTCTCTGTACACTTTTTCCCTTCTGTCTCCCCTGCAGTTCTTACAGGATATAATCCCTCAGTCATACTGGCATCTCGCCATCTTCTCATCCGATCATGATGAGTTTCGCGATCATACTTTCGCCCGAACATGTACCGGTAGTTTCCTCCACTCCTCTGCTTTTCTCGCTCATGCATTTCATCTTCCCATTCAGTCAACGCCTCAAACTGCGTCGGCCTAGGCCAAGGCTCTAGATTCATCATCCTCTCCCGTAAGTTTCTCAATATGGCCAGATTAAATGAGCCATGTTCCGGGAAAGCTAAAACTCCATCTTCTTTGGTGTACTTTGCCCAATTGTCTAACCAAATACAGGTATGATACCCATATTTTGCAACCATGAAGGATGCGGGGGTTCTTATCGGAGGAAGTAACTGTCCTTCCCTAGTCACAATATCCTTATCCTTGTCAAACCAGTCTTAACCTTACTAAACAAGGATTTCTTTTTCTTTTCCTCAGCGTGGTAATATATTTTCTTGTTTTCCGTAACCCTTTAGTCTTTTCTACAACTGTACGATCTCCTGTCCAATTGCAGCGCGACTCACACTAACACACCAATCCGGAGCGTTTACGTCACTGACTCAGTCCACGAATCCCAGCGCGACTCACACTAACACACCAATCCTGGAGCGTCTACGTCACCCTGTATGTCTCCCAATCCTTGCGCGGCGTACACTAGCACACCAATCACCATGCTTCCACCGTTCTAACCCACTGTCCAATCACAGCGCGGTCTTCCTGACGTCAGCAGTCGCTGCAGCAGCTTCTGCTCCTGTCTCCTGTCTCTCATCTGCCCCTCCTTTACAAAACTACTCAGTAGACTTTGTTTCAACTTCTACGAGTCTGTTAGTTACAACATACAAACATCTCCATTGTCTGCTTCGCTAACCACAGAACAGCAAAAGACCTTTCCCACGAGAATTCCGCCTTTGCCGGGAGCAGCGCTTACCTCTGTCCTACTACGGAATCGTTACTTCCATTGATAAAGTAGCACATCCCTCTACTCTACCCTCCTAGCAAGCACCAATTAAGTATTTTCTCCGGAATGCTCCCAAGAGTTTCACAATTAACCAGAATGCCTTCTCATCCACGCACTTTCACACTAGAAAATATAGTACATTCACACAGAATCCTGTCTTTCCCGAGAACAGCGAACAGTCTGTCCTACTACAGAAATATATCACACGTTAACAAAGCAGCGCTTACCTCTGCTCTGTCCTTCTAACAAGCTCAGAGAATACCTATTACCTTTCTAGTGATACGCGTTATCGGAATGCCATAAGGATCCCTGATACCTAAGACCAGAACTTCACAGGTAACCTTCGCTATCATATGCACTTCTCTCACACAGAAAATACGTCTCTAATGGCAACACACGGCGATGCTACCTCATCGAACCTAGACAATGCGACGCGCAACTTCAATTGTCACCCGTTTCCCCCTGTCTACATACAAGGCCAACAATCCCGCCTCTTCCGAGAGCAGCGCTTCCCTCTGCCCTACTACGGAACTGTCACCGACTTCCTACGTCCCAGAAGCCGTACACACTACATAAAACTCAATACGACTTCAACATATAGTGTTAGTACATATATCAATACCAATCAATAACCAATAAGCTTATATACACGCAAATTCACCAAATCAAGACAATAGTTAGCCATCATTCTGCTACCAAGAAACTGGTGTAGATCGGAGCTTCCGAATCCCCTCTACTTCCACGGACGGAGTGATTTCACAGTCACACACACACATACATATCACACGCTGGTGGGGCCCATAACACCAACATTCATCCTACCACTCTATCCGTGCCATGCATAAGGGAAACACTTTTCTATACCCAACCAATCTGCATGTACCCTGAGGTCAATGAGATCAACTAGTTGCTATAGATTTGGTGATACAACTTAACACTCTAAATATTCAATAAACATAACAATAAAATAACCACCCGACACAGTAATTCAAACAGAATATGTGTAGGATGGTGGATATCTGACTATGGTTACCCCCAAATTTTTGCCTAGTGTCTAGCTGGTTTTTCGACTTAGTTGGCCTGGGATCCTGCCATTCAGGATCTCAGGCTATCTGCTCTCTCTTTAAAATGGACTCCATGTACCCTAGGTGCATAACCTATTGGAAGTGGATCACCCTGTCAGCCCCTGTACCAGTGTACACTAGGTACCCAGGGCATTGGTGTACCCAAGGCCTGCCCGGGGCTGAAGCATGTATTATGCCACCCCAGGCTTGGCCTAACAAATCTGACACAACTGGCTGATCACTCAGCTGGGGTAAGTTGGTGTAACCACCTCTTACTTAGGTGTAGTATACCTATACCTAACCTTAAATGGGACACCTGGTAACCTATAAGTCACTCCTATGGCAGGCCTTAACAATCCTGAAGGCAGAGTGCTTGGTTCCATGTGAGATGGTGCTCTGGCATGAGCTGAGCCTGTCTGCAGTGGTCGGAACAACTTCCTTCTACTGTTTCCAGGTATCGTCAGACCATATACTCTTAAGTGCATTATGAACCTCGCGGTTAAATGCTATCTTTGGTTTGGCTTTATCAAAACATGTCGAGTAAGGTGTCATACGAATTGGAATACTAACCCCTCGCCAATTCTGGCGACGGGGTTAGCATTCCACCCTTCTAGAGGGACACGACATGTACAGTACCTGAAACCCGGGTAAAATCAGACATAGCCTCAGCTCCACAAAATGGATGCTGCCACCACAGACACAAGTCTGCCCTCCTGCTGCTGGGAGTCCTTCCAGCTTGGGAGGTGTGGACAAAGGGTTTCCTGCCAGGGGAGGTGCGTGCACCACCCCAGACAGGATTTTGTGTATTGGTCAGGTAGGGCTTGAAAGAAACCAGACATGCCTGTGGCTCACAAGGAGCCTCGGGGCATATGCCAGTTCAAACCGGTCCTGGGGCACACCAGTCCCGGGCCTGGGGCGAGCTGGACAAAGGATTGGGGGTGTAACCACCCCCCTTCCTGGTCCCACCCTTAGGGAGGGACCTAGCAGGTAGTCCGGCCCCTAGAATCCGCTTAAAGGTAGGAGCTGTGTCCTAAGACTTCGGACATCCTGGAATCAACTTGAAACTAAGAAGAAGACGGGAACTTCGACGCTCTGCCGCACAGAGGACTGAAGCCAATCTCCCCTGTGGTCAGGGAGTGACCACCTTGCTAACGCAAGCACCATCCAGCGAATCAACGTCTGCTTTGCCGCCGCCTCCCGCCGGAGCCCGAGCCCAGAGACTGACAAGACCTGGACCTCCAGACCTCTCACCGCCCGATCCACAGTCCCTGAAAAGAGGAGACCCGTGGAGGCACCGAGACACGTGGAGCCAGCCATCTTGAAACGACCACGACAAGCTGACAAGTGCAACAACCGAGGCTCCCTCCAAGTTGTGCTTTGGGATCTGAGAAGCCCAACCCCCGAGCAGCATCTGCACTAAAGGTAAGCCCTCCAGCATCTCCACGATCTGCGTGGGGCCCTTCTGCATTTTGCCACTCGACGCGCCTAACCGGTTGCTGGCCCGCTGGCTAGTGGCCATCTTGGCGACGAACTCTACAAAATACACCGCTGGTCTGGTTGCTCCAGACTGGCCCTTGCTCCCCTCCAAAGGAGCAGTCCCTCTGACCTTGCTGGTCAGAACCATCAGCTTATTTTCTTTCCTACAACAATTGCTTTTGCCAAGGCTTGTTTGCTTCGATCAAGTCGCCGACACCGCCGACAGCGAGAGCCTGCGTGGGACAGCTCGTGACTCGACTCCTGGACGTCGTCGACCTTCAGGGACCACGTGGCTGCAGAGACAAGCTACACCTTTCTTCCTGTTTGCACCCGACATCGCCTGGTACCCACCTGGTGCCACGCTGGTCACTGGCTTGTGACTGTGAACACTGTCCCCTCTGCTTACAGGTCTTCAACATCTCAGATCCACTCTTGGATCCACTGCATCTCCTCCGGGCCGGTCGCCTGCAGCATCTTTGTCTTCAGGCTCCACGGAACAGATAGAAGAAACCCGACGCACTTCGAGGCCTATGCACCCGCTTCCTGTGGGTGAGGTAAAGCTGGCACTCCTGTGCCCAAGTGTAGTATTACATCTCTAGTGCCTGTGTTCCAAATCTTGAGTTCCTAGCCCATCCGGAAGATCCTCTTTGCAGTAACTTTGTACTTTTTACGCACCCATTGAAACCTATGGGAGCACGCGTGTGACTATTTGCTCTGCACACGCAACCCGTGGACCTCCTGGTCACTAACTGAAGTTAGCTCCTTGTAGGCCCAGCGATTCTAGAGGCCCTAGGCCTTTTCCCTTTTCTGTTCGTGGTACTTATACCACTATTTTAGTATATGGTTTGAGTGGCCACCAGGGCCTATCCATATAAAGTGCAACTTCTGTGTATTCTGTGATAATCTTGTTTGACGATTTGTGCTCCTGTGCTCATAAAGAGACTAGGGGTTACTTTGAGAAATAAATACATATATATTTTGAATATATATCTGTGTGGTGTCCTTTCATTGGTATAAAAGGGGGTTACTATTGGTAAAACAGCCTGCTTAACACGCATCACGAGTTTAGCCTCAAAGACTGCTTAGCCTACGCTACCACTAGGGCAGCTAGTCCGAAAAGGTTGACTTACAACCACACCATAAGGGTTGTTTGGCATGGTACAAGGTGGTCACTTTAACTAGTGAACATCATATACCAGGCCAACTTCTCACATTGGTGAGCAGCGGTTGGATTTGAGCTTGCTGTGTTTTACCATTGTAATCTCTTGGTTACCAATTGAAAGATCACATAGGTACCTGTAGGTACATATAAAACAAGATTAGATATACTTAAGTTCTACTGAACTTAGTTGTTGTAGAGCAAAGGGAGTAGCACACACTGACTACAACTACTAGATAGGTTTAGTAGGTAAACCCAAGTGTAGATAGATTGCAACACATCCACCCACACTTAAGAGCAATGGCTGGGGCAGAGGGGTCCACTGTACCCATCTCTTTTGAGAGTGACCCCCAGAGGGCACCATCCATCTTTGCTACCCTTAATCAGAATGAGCTCAGGCATTTGGCAACTCTTAGAGGCCTTAAACAGCCCAAGAACCCTACCTCTGCTGAGCTCAGAGAACTCTTGCAGAATGATGAAAATCAAAGAGAGCTCAAGAAAGCCTCCCAGTTAGCCCCCTTAGGGACAGGAACAGGAGGCCCCCCTTCTGAAGATGCCACTGAGGTACCCCTTTCCAATAGCCATCCCTTAGATGAACACCATACTACAGAGGAGGAAAGTGATGGGGATACAGATGTGAGTGGGGATGAAGGGAGAACTAGCCCAGTGCCAAGTGTTATACTTGGCTCAGCTAAACCAAGGCTATTGGGGACTGACAGTGGGTTTACCCCATTGGATCTCCCCAGTGGACTTAACCCAGGGCTTGGGAGGCAAAGGAATCACTCAGGTGAATCCAATGCTTCCCATGGCTCTAGAGGCTCTCAAGGTCACTCCAGAAGGAGACTGACCACCCCTCAGAGGAGGGAACATGAGGCCAGAATGCAGGAAGCCCAGTTGAGGATCAGGAAGCAGGAGCTAGAAGTAGCCCTGATGGAAGAAAAACTGAACAAGGCTAGGCAACCTAGAGAGAGTGGGTCTATACCCACTGGTGGCAGCATTGTCCCTAGGGACAAAGATAGGGTCTTTGACAATAGGAACCTGTCCAAGATTGTGCCCCCCTACAAAAGTGGGGATGACATCCACAAATGGATGACTGCTCTTGAGAGAGCCTGCAAAGTGCAGCAGGTTCCTGAAGACCAGTGGGCAGCAATCTTATGGCTCTCCTTTGAGGGGAGAGGCAGAGATAGACTCCTCACTGTTAGAGAAGAGGATGTCAGAAATTACAGAGTCCTGAAGAGTGTCTTAGTTGATGGGTTAGGCTTAACCACTGAACAGTACAGGTTAATGTTCAGAGACACCCAGAAGACACAGACTCAGGACTGGTCTGAATATGTGGAATGTGCAACTAAGGCTTTGGAGGGTTGGTTGCTGGGAAGTAAGGTGTCTGATTATACAGGATTGTACAATTTGATGATGAGAGAGCAGATTTTAAGTAGTTGTCAAAACCAGCTTCTCCATCAACACCTGGTAGACTCAGATTTGACCTCTCCCCAAGAATTGGGAAAGAGGGCAGATAAATGGGTCAGGACCAGGATCAGGCCTAAAAACCAGGGTGGTGACCAAAAGAAAGATACCACCAAGCCTCAAGAGAAGGGTGGGGATAAAGAAAAAGAGAAACCTTCCTCAGGGCCCCAAAACTCCACACAGGGTGGTGGGTCCCAAGCTCCCACAGCTAAAAAGCCCTACTGCCATGAGTGTAAAACTCCTGGGCATTGGAAAACTGACAGCGGTTGCCCAAGGGCTAAAAACAAAACTGTTCCTCCAATTACTCCTGTCACACCACCTATTACTGTCAGCAGTAATCCCCCAGGTGGTGGGAGTGCCCCCAGAAATCTGGGTGGGTTTACTTGGGGAACACAGGGGGACCCTGGCTTAGCCAATTCCCCTACAGCAACTACTCTTGTCTGTGATGGTGGCATGGGGTTTGCCAACTTCACTGCCTGTCCCAACACTTTGGGTAGGTACAGACAGGAACCCTACATCAATGGTACAAAAGCTGAGGCCTACAGAGACACTGGGGCTAGCATCACAATGGTGGCCCATTGGCTAGTTCCCTCTGAGCAGCTTTTGCCTGGTTTCTCCTACCAGGTGACTAACATTGATGGTAAACAGAACAGTCATCCCATGGCAGAGGTATGTCTCAGCTGGGGAGGGGTCACTGGCCCTAAAAGGGTAGCAGTGTCCCCAACCTTGCCTGTAGACTGCTTACTGGGGAATGACTTAGAACTCTCAGCTTGGGCTGGAGTTGAACAAGACACCCATTCTAAAATGGTAGGCCTTTCACAAAAGGGTAGGGGGGTTGTGCCATTCACAACCCCTGTCCAAATAGATTTCCTCCCTGAAAAGGTTGGAAGGGCAGTGGTAGCCACAGCCCAGGCACAGACAGACTTCCCTGTAGAGACTGGCAGAGCTGTGACAGTCACAGCTCAAACACAAACTGAGTGCCCCCCTGAAAAGGTTGGCAAGGCTGTAATGGTCTCAGCCTATACTCAGACTGACATAGGTGTAGTGAAGCCTGAAACAATGGATCACTCCACACAAACTGAGAGTAGTGGGGAGGAAGAAAAGTCTCCCTCTCCCCAGACATTAGGAAAAGGTCAGCCTCCTCAGGGATCTGACCTCACCCCTGCTGAAGGAACTGCCCCAGAGGTAGCCAGGCCTGGCCTGGCAGAGCCTCTGATGTCAGTGGCCCCTTCCAAGGTGGGACCCAGTCTGGTGCAGGTAGCCTGCCTCTCTCTACCCTGCCTCAGTCAGCCCAGGGCTGCAGAGGTCAGGGAGGCCAGTGGACCCCCAGAGGGCCCCTGTCCACAAGAACCCCCCCATGAAAAGAATGAGGATTGCCTGGCTAGTAGCCCTAGCCAGGTGATGGGTAAAAACATTCCTGAGGGATCTCCTTTACAGGTAGTTAGGGACCTCCCCCAGAGGGATTCTGTTGGGCACAGGCAAACCTGGGACCTTAGGGCCCCAAACCTGACCTGTCCCTTCAGTAAGCCCACAAAAGGGACCCAGCCTCCAGCTTTAGGTAGCCAGAGGCTGACCCTGAGAGCACAGTGCAACTCAGTTAAGGCAAGAAAGGCATCCATGGTGAAGAATGATTGGAGGAAGCTGAGGCCTCACTTTGAGGACACTCACTTCAGTACTCCATCTCAACACCAGCCTTTTACTTTGCCAAGACACACCAAAGGTAGGGATTCCCTATGGTGGAGACCCTCTGATACCCTTAGGGTGAGGGATTGCTTAGTGGACCATGAGACAGGGGGTAACCATGCCAGTGCTGGTTCCTCCTTATATGGCCACTTGGGCAATATAGGCTTACCTGGTCAAGGTCAGCCTTATCTCCCTTCGTTTGGGGGGGGGGTTGTGTATGAAGGTGGATATCTGACTATGGTTACCCCCAAATTTTTGCCTAGTGTCTAGCTGGTTTTTCGACTTAGTTGGCCTGGGATCCTGCCATTCAGGATCTCAGGCTATCTGCTCTCTCTTTAAAATGGACTCCATGTACCCTAGGTGCATAACCTATTGGAAGTGGATCACCCTGTCAGCCCCTGTACCAGTGTTCACTAGGTACCCAGGGCATTGGTGTACCCAAGGCCTGCCCGGGGCTGAAGCATGTATTATGCCACCCCAGGCTTGGCCTGACAAATCTGACACAACTGGCTGATCACTCAGCTGGGGTAAGTTGGTGTAACCACCTCTTACTTAGGTGTAGTATACCTATACCTAACCTTAAATGGGACACCTGGTAACCTATAAGTCACTCCTATGGCAGGCCTTAACAATCCTGAAGGCAGAGTGCTTGGTTCCATGTGAGATGGTGCTCTGGCATGAGCTGAGCCTGTCTGCAGTGGTCGGAACAACTTCCTTCTACTGTTTCCAGGTATCGTCAGACCATATACTCTTAAGTGCATTATGAACCTCGCGGTTAAATGCTATCTTTGGTTTGGCTTTATCAAAACATGTCGAGTAAGGTGTCATACGAATTGGAATACTAACCCCTCGCCAATTCTGGCGACGGGGTTAGCATTCCACCCTTCTAGAGGGACACGACATGTACAGTACCTGAAACCCGGGTAAAATCAGACATAGCCTCAGCTCCACAAAATGGATGCTGCCACCACAGACACAAGTCTGCCCTCCTGCTGCTGGGAGTCCTTCCAGCTTGGGAGGTGTGGACAAAGGGTTTCCTGCCAGGGGAGGTGCGTGCACCACCCCAGACAGGATTTTGTGTATTGGTCAGGTAGGGCTTGAAAGAAACCAGACATGCCTGTGGCTCACAAGGAGCCTCGGGGCATATGCCAGTTCAAACCGGTCCTGGGGCACACCAGTCCCGGGCCTGGGGCGAGCTGGACAAAGGATTGGGGGTGTAACCACCCCCCTTCCTGGTCCCACCCTTAGGGAGGGACCTAGCAGGTAGTCCGGCCCCTAGAATCCGCTTAAAGGTAGGAGCTGTGTCCTAAGACTTCAGACATCCTGGAAACAACTTGAAACTAAGAAGAAGACGGGAACTTCGACGCTCTGCCGCACAGAGGACTGAAGCCAATCTCCCCTGTGGTCAGGGAGTGACCACCTTGCTAACGCAAGCACCATCCAGCGAATCAACGTCTGCTTTGCCGCCGCCTCCCGCCGGAGCCCGAGCCCAGAGACTGACAAGACCTGGACCTCCAGACCTCTCACCGCCCGATCCACAGTCCCTGAAAAGAGGAGACCCGTGGAGGCACCGAGACACGTGGAGCCAGCCATCTTGAAACTACCACGACAAGCTGACAAGTGCAACAACCGAGGCTCCCTCCAAGTTGTGCTTTGGGATCTGAGAAGCCCAACCCCCGAGCAGCATCTGCACCAAAGGTGAGCCCTCCAGCATCTCCACGATCTGCGTGGGGCCCTTCTGCATTTTGCCACTCGACGCGCCTAACCGGTTGCTGGCCCGCTGGCTAGTGGCCATCTTGGCGACGAACTCTACGAAATACACTGCTGGTCTGGTTGCTCCAGACTGGCCCTTGCTCCCCTCCAAAGGAGCAGTCCCTCTGACCTTGCTGGTCAGAACCATCAGCTTATTTCCTTTCCTACAACAATTGCTTTTGCCAAGGCTTGTTTGCTTCGATCAAGTCGCCGACACCGCCGACAGCGAGAGCCTGCGTGGGACAGCTCGTGACTCGACTCCTGGACGTCGTCGACCTTCAGGGACCACGTGGCTGCAGAGACAAGCTACACCTTTCTTCCTGTTTGCACCCGACATCGCCTGGTACCCACCTGGTGCCACGCTGGTCACTGGCTAGTGACTGTGAACACTGTCCCCTCTGCTTACAGGTCTTCAACATCTCCGATCCACTCTTGGATCCACTGCATCTCCTCCGGGCCGGTCGCCTGCAGCATCTTTGTCTTCAGGCTCCACGGAACAGATAGAAGAAACCCGACTCACTTCGAGGCCTATGCACCCGCTTCCTGTGGGTGAGGTAAAGCTGGCACTCCTGTGCCCAAGTGTAGTATTACATCTCTAGTGCCTGTGTTCCAAATCTTGAGTTCCTAGCCCATCCGGAAGATCCTCTTTGCAGTAACTTTGTACTTTTTACGCACCCATTGAAACCTATGGGAGCACGCGTGTGACTATTTGCTCTGCACACGCAACCCGTGGACCTCCTGGTCACTAACTGAAGTTAGCTCCTTGTAGGCCCAGCGATTCTAGAGGCCCTAGGCCTTTTCCCTTTTCTGTTCGTGGTACTTATACCACTATTTTAGTATATGGTTTGAGTGGCCACCAGGGCCTATCCATATAAAGTGCAACTTCTGTGTATTCTGTGATAATCTTGTTTGACGATTTGTGCTCCTGTGCTCATAAAGAGACTAGGGGTTACTTTGAGAAATAAATACATATATATTTTGAATATATATCTGTGTGGTGTCCTTTCATTGGTATAAAAGGGGGTTACTATTGGTAAAACCGCCTGCTTAACACGCATCACGAGTTTAGCCTCAAAGACTGCTTAGCCTACGCTACCACTAGGGCAGCTAGTCCGAAAAGGTTGACTTACAACCACACCATAAGGGTTGCTTGGCATGGTACAAGGTGGTCACTTTAACTAGTGAACATCATATACCAGGCCAACTTCTCACAATATTGTTTATCTAAATCAAATTGTAAGAAAAGCCAATTAAATGCAAGATCATTTTTTTTCCATATTCACCTATTCTGGCTAAAAGTCGTTTTCTAAGTCAGAACTGGTCCTCATCAAATAGTTAAAGATTTCTAGCCGTCATGTAGAGTCACCGTCCTCTCCGTCAGCGTCGGGACCTCTGATCATTGGTTCGAGAAGAAGTGGCGCTAGACCTCTCTAGTCTACTAATATTTATACCAAAATTTACATTCCAAATGTTGCAAACATAACTTTCAAAACATTCGATTGGCGAAAAATATGTCGTCTTGGTACATTAAGCTACACCATTAAATTTTCTCATGTATTGATAGTTTCAAATTCTGAATAGAAATTAGAAGTCCATAGCTAATTAGTTACTTCTACGGATGTCTCTTCAGGATAAATGTATCTCATCCATGGGACCATTATAAGTTCATCAGGTCGGATTTTAAGTTGCAACATTTCGTCACGTTCAGGGGCATCTGGCAACACTCCCAGATTTGTCGTCATGTACATGGCTTTTCAGTTCAATCAGAGGACAGGGTCGCAGTCAGCGCAAAGCCTCTTTTCATATTTTCATCTACTCGAATGCAGGCTGCGGGTGGTGGCCATTTTACAGCAGGCCACAATGGTCAACTTAAGCGAAGAATACACAAAATTATAATTACTACATGGAAATGATTATACAGTGTTATTCCCCTGCTAATACCCTTATGTGTATGTATTTATCTAGCCATGTGCGACATCAAAAGCCATTAATGCATATTTGTTATAAGCGCAAAACACAATAACATCACATAAGCAACATCTATACTGTCAATTCGCTCACCAACTTAGTTCACTTATTATTTTAGCCATGCAATTGCATTCCCACGTGTAATTCTTCTGTTCATAAGGTTGGTTAGACAAGACTCGACAAATCTTTAGTAATTACTAATTAATCAGTAGTACTTTTAATAATGACATACGAAAATGAAACAGGTATTTGGTTTAAAATTAAAAACCCTGCTCCAGCACCAGAAGCTGAGGAACAGTGTGGGGGACACTGGGGAACCCTGGAAGACTCCAGAGGAGGGATAGACCTCTTGAGAGGTGAAGAGTCTTAAAGATGCAAGAGAGCAGTATTGTAAACAGGTCTCATACTACTCTGGTGTGTCTTGCTCCCCCTGGGTCCCAGAGGCCAGTCAGCTCAATGAAAGGGAAAGTCTACTCATCTGAAAACTGAAGACAGATCTAGCATCACTAGTAAGCAGTGTGCGGCATCAGCTGCAAATATCAATGGAGCGCCCCAAAAACCAGGTGCGCTCAGGCCTGCTTAAAAACCGAGAGTAAAGAAGAAAGACAAGTGATTTTTATGTGGACATGAAGCTGAGATACTGCATTCTTCTCCTTAGTGGGACTGGGGCAGACATCTTTTGTGTTGAGATTTATTAAAAGAGGCAAATGATACAGGTGAGTGATATCACAGATAGGTTGAAAGCAATGCTGGTGCTGAGTGTGATGATGAATTTAAGTCCTCACATATTGTGAGTGTGGGGTGTGTGCCAGCACAGAACTGACTGGAAGAGACATCCTTGTTAACCAAATTAGAGAGATCTCTTAGTTGAGGTTCAGCTGTAGTCATTGGGTTAACCGTGTATAATGTCCTTGATAACCACTTTATAGTTTTGGATTATAGGACAATAGACGTCCTTGTCATCTGGGATTTGAAAATCCCCTTCATGGATACTCCACATATTTAATTATTGTGATTTTATTAGTTTAAAGGAATTCATTTCAGTGGAGTAAGCAGCAGAACTTGGGTGGACTCAGCAGCTGAACATAGGTCCAGAATTGCTATGACCAAATGTAGAGTTGAAGATTAGGAATCGAGATGCCTATGTTTTTTTCTTTTAAATGGTATTTTAATTTAATAAAATTTATAAAGCACACGTTTTTCCTAAGGTGTCTTGTCGTTAACTGCACTAGCGTACAGACGGACCGCCCTTAGTTTCTGAAAAGCCATGCTTTAAGTTCTTTCCTAAAGGAAAGTAAGGTGGGATGGCTCTGATATGGGGGTGCAGACTGTTCTAAAGTTTTGTTGTACCTGTGTCAGAGGTTCTTCCACCCCAGTTGGATTTCCTAAATCTGGAGGTTGTGAGAGTTCTGGCACCCAAGGAGCTCAGGGGTCTGTTAGGGTGTACCACTGAAAGCTACGTCTGAGAAACTCAGACCCTGAGTTGTGAAGTGCCTTATGGGCAATGCAAATCACCTTGAATTTAATACAACTTCTAACAGGAAGTTAGTGAAGCTTCCAGATTAAAGGGGTGATTGAGTGGAATGTAGGCACACCTAGAATCATTCTGGCTGCAGCGTTTTGTACTATCTGAAGTCTATTAGTATGTTTTTTTTCTGCAGGTTCATGTAATGGCCATTACAGTAGTGTTCCTTGGATAGTACCAGAGTGGATATAACAGTTTTTTTTGGTGTTTGCAGGAATACAGGAAATAACTTTTCTGATCATCCTGAGAGTGTGGAAAGATGAGGAGACTGCAGCTGACACCTGAGCACCATAGTAAAGCCTGTTACCAATTAGTATGCCCAGGTTTTTAGCCTTAGGGCACTGGAGTGTGGGGTGGGAGACCTAGCTCTACCGCCCACCAGGAGGGGGGCCAGATGGGAGAAAGATTCCCAAAGATTATCATCTACATTTTTCCTGAGTTAAGCTTCAAACAATGCCCGCTCATCCATGAGCTGATTGCTCTCATACAGTCCTGAAAGTGGTTGGGCACTCTAGGATCGTAGTTGAAGGCTGACACTACTAGAGTGCCATCAGCGTAGGAGGTAAGTGAGAAGTCAAACCTTTTGATTACAGTAGCTAGTACAGAGCCATAAATGTTAAAAAGTGTAGGACTAAGCGAGGATCCCTGAAGGACCCCATATGGAAGGGAAAAAGGGGAGGACTCATAGCAGTCTAAGGTCACAGATTGTTTTCTGTTGGACAGGAAGAAGTCAGGAGGGACAAGGCCTTGTGCTTGACACCTAATCCAACCAAACGGTTGATTAGGCTCTCATGATCAACCATATGAAAGGCTGCGGACGGGTCGATGAGGATAAGAGCTGCTGAGCCTCCTTTCTTCAGTACAGCTCTTATCTCTATTCTCTGTGGCTTTGATTAGTGCTGTTTCTCTGCTATACCCAGGTCTACTCTGAACCTGAACTGAGTCAGGTTGAAGTAATGTTTTTCATGGATGAATTGGGAAAGCTGTGTGTTCAATATTTTCTCCACAATTTTAGCCAGGAGGGAAGTCAGGAGATGGGACGGTAATTGTTGGGGTCTGATGGACTCAGGCTAGCTTTCTTTATTAAGGGGAGAATAGAGGCTTTGTTCCAGATAGAAGGAAGAAGTCCTGTGGAGAACATGGAGTTAAAGATGGACGAGAGGTTGGTTGCTATCACTTCAGGAGCCAGTTTGAGAATGCCGGGGGCCACGGTCTTTTGGAGAGCCAGATTTTGAGCTTTTAAGGAGTTTGGCAAATATGTCAGGGGTCGTAGGTAGAAATTTGGTGAGAGGAGCATAGGTTGGTTTTTCATGAGGGGGTCACGTCTTTGACCTCTACCTTAAAGGAGTTCATGAGGTTCTGGACAATTTTGATGACTTTGTTTCTGCAGCTGAAGGCCAAACTGTCACAAAAATCTTATGAAATGAGCAACAGCATTGTTACTGGAACCAGAGGAGAGTTTAGTAACTACTTGAAATAGCTCCTTGGTAGAGTTTGTGGCAGATTCTATGAGCTTGGTATAGTAGTTGCTTTTTTCTTTGATTAAAAGATTGTTGTACTTGGTCAGTGCTAGTTTGCAGGTGTGTTTCTCCTGCATCAAGGGTGTGACCATTACTATGTATGGCAAAATATATTGGCTGTAATTAGTATCATTGATAGAGATGTATGTAGCTGGATGGTCAGTGGTGGCTTCTTCTCAGAGATTAAAATCCCCTAACAATTCAATAGAGGAGTGTTTACTAAATGCTAAGTGGCAGATGTACAAAACAATTAGTGGAAAAAAGTGGTCACAAATTGTGTGTTTGTGAAAGGAGAGAACCAATGGGAGCAGTCCAACGCAATCGTTTAGCTCGCATCTTTCCTCGTTAAATGTGCTTTACAGGTGCTGTATCTCCTCTAGTAGGTCCTGATCTACATCAGTGGCAGAATCAGGATACAGCAGTGTTAAAATAATTATGGAAAAAATCTAATTTCCTTTCATGGCTCAGCTGGGCTGTTAGACCTTGCACCTTGGCGTGGGTCTCCCTTCCATTTTTTGTGTTGCCTCATGTGTTTTTGCTGGTATTAGATGCTCAGGGCACTGTGCCACTGCTGTCCAGTACCACAGTGCAAGTGCTCCCTATTGTAAATTAATGTATGAATTTGTGATTCCATGATTGGATGGTTTGGTTTACCTGTCAGGCCCTAGTACAGTGCACCAGGAGTGCCCAGGGCTTGTAAATCCAAATGCTGCTGGTGGGCTTGCAGCACTTGTTGTGCCATCCACAGAAGCAGCCTGTAAAAGTGTGTCTAAGGTCTGCCATTGCAGAGCCTGCGTGCAGTCTGGTACTGTCATGCTGACTGGGCAAGTGCACCCACTTGCCAGTCCCTAAACCTTCCCTTTCCTTCATATCAGACACCCCTATGGTAGGCCCAAGGGCAGGGTGCATTGTAAGGATAAGGTAGGACATCCCCTGGTGTGTGTGGCATGTTCTAATAGTGAATTACAGCCATTTTAGTTTTTCACTATTGCAAGGCTACCTGTTCTCCATAGGCCAGAATGGGCAGTTTGATTATTACATCTTCTATTCCTAACTGACTCAGGGAACATGGTAGACATTGGAATTTAGAATGCCTGAACTCAGAATGATAAAATACATCGTTTAGTGAAGTTGGTTTTAACATTCTGTGTTTGAAAATACCACTTTTAGAAAGTAGGTGTTTTCTTGTCTAATCATTCAAACTTGCCTCTGCTAGGCTGTGTATTCCTTGTCTGGAGTTTGAGTGACAGGGCTGGGGAAATCCAGGAGACAGGGAGAGGTGGCCCAGTGGTGAATAAAAAGATCTGCATCTAGATTGGAGGGAGGAGTTGCACCTGGGACCCTGAATAGGGCTGTGCCTTCCCTCCACAATGCTGGCTCCACCTCCTGTGGTGCGTCTGATGTCTCTGCCCTGCACTCTGAAAGGAAAGGAGGAGTCAGGTAAACAAAGTGCTCCAGGACTGACCAGAACCGGTTTGAACAAGGCAAAGGCCCCTCTGCCCTCAGAGGACAAAGGATTTTGGGGTATTATTATTGGGAACCTGATCCCAAGAATTTAGATCACTTTGGGAAAACAAGAAGAAACCTCTGCTGAGGAGAGGAACCAAGAGGAAACTGAGGAGAGACTATCCCTGAAACTGGTGGATTGGCTTGCAGGGGTTGCCTACTGCCAAAGAGAGGAGAAAGGAAATGTGTGTGTACTTTTGCTCAACTTGTGAAGGATCTCCAATGGCTTGGAAAAGAGCTTGCCTCCTGCTGAAGTCTCAGAGACAACAACCCCCAGCTCCCCAGAGTTCTTTGGAAGTGCCTGCTGCTGTTTTGGGCCTTCTTAGGGACTGCGTGTCGCAAGGAGCTGGAAGCATGACTCAAGAAGGAGAAGCGTGCCGCCGTCGGAGCTGTTGTAGTTGAATCGCGTAAAGGGGTGTCGCCGCTGCAGTTGTCGCATCGAGCAGAAGCGTCTCGCATCTTCGAAGAAGGGTCTCAGAACACCGAAGAAGCGTGTCGCCATCGCAGCCATCGTAGCTGACGCATTGCACCGCATCAAGAGAAGAGTCTCGCATCGAGGAAGAAGCGTGTCGCCGTTGCAGCCGCTGCCGGCGCAACTTGGTGGACGCCGCTGTAGCTGTCGCATTGCACCGCATCAAGTAAAGCACCTCGCATCCACGGAGAAGCATGCTGCCGTCGGAGCTGTTGTCGTCGCATCGCTTAAAGGGTGTCGACGCTGCAGTTGTCGCATCAAGCGGAAGCGTATCGCAACATCGGAGAAGAGTGTCGCCGCCAAGGCTGCTGTTGTCGCATCGCGTAAGGGGTGTCGCCAATGCAGCTGATGCGTCGAATCAAGCCTTCTCGCAACATCGGAGAAGTGTATCGCATCTGGAAGATCTTCACGTCTTTATTTCTTTGCACCAAACTTTCATCGCATCAACATCACTGCAACACTTTCGTTGCCCTGCGTGTTGCATCTAAAAGGAACATTGAATAATTAAGAACTAAAGAGAACTAAGCTAAATTCTACCATCTTAAAGTAACAGTATTGTGGATTTTTGTCGTTTATGGTCTTGTGGTAAATCTATATAAAGAATACTTATTTTTAATATAAAACCTGTGTGGTGTCCATCTGTAATGTTGTCACTTGATTACTGCATGCGTTCACAAATGCTTTACACACTGGCTCTGAGATAAGCCTGTCTGCTCGTGCCAAGATACCAAGGGGGTGAGCAGGGGTTATTTTAGGAGTGTACTCCCTTACCCTAACTAGAGGCGAGGGTCCCTATTTGTCACAAGTACATGCCTGTGCCAACTAGAGACCCTCAAGTCTAACAGGGGCCAAAATTGATGGCATACACGGTCAGGGGTTTAAGACCATATGTTCAAGTATTTACATCACATGTGTGGTAATTGACATGTTCACACCTAGCTATTGTACAAAAAATTAACTGTGCCCCTTTTGGCTGCTCGTTGTTCCAGTGCATATACCATTTAACCTGTATTTCTCCTGTTAAATGTTTCATTAGCTTGTTTTTCTAATATCGCCCATTGAATAATGATGAAGTGTTCACAATATTCTATGCAATTATCTTTCGGTATCAATTTTCTGTTCTTGTGTGTTTTCAACATCAAGAAAGGAAGGACATTTATGCCTTATAACAGTAGTTTGTGATGAGGCTAGACAAGCTCACAGACATCTTTATAAGATGCACAATGTATGGCATTTATGCCTTATAACAGTAGTCTGTGATGAGAATAGAGAAGCTTGCCAGCATCTTTAAAAGATGCACAGTGACCGGCATTTATGCCTTATAACAGTAGTGTGTGAGGAGGATAGACAAGCTCACCGACATCTTTATAAGATGCACAATGTATGCCATTTATGCCTAATAACATTAGTCGGTGATGAGGCCAGACAAGCTAGCCTATATCTCTATAAGAAGCACAAGTAGTTGTGCCTTATACCAGTAGTCTCTAATGAGGCTAGAGAAGCTCGCAGGCATCTTCATAAGATGCACCGTGTCCAGCATTTATGCCTAATAACATTAGTCTGTGATGAGGGGGAACAGCCATTAGAACGCGGTTATTACCACTCTGTGCAGTTACATCGCATGCGTTACAACGCATGCGATGTTACAACGCTATGCCATTAGAACGCAATTCTGTACATCGACTTGCGCTAGATGGCGTGCTAACATTACAAATAGTGTAGTTTACTATCCCAACACCTTCCCTACTGTTAAGTGGACTGGAGTTGGAATAGTAAATTACACTTTTTAAATGTCAGCACGCCATCTAGCGCAAGTCGATGTAAAGACTTGCGTTGTAATGGCATAGCGTTGTAACATCGCATGCGTTGTAACGCATGCGATGTAACTGCACGCGTGGTAAAAACCCGCGTTGTAATATCATACATCCGTGATGAGGCTAGATAAGCTCGCCAGCATCTTCAAAGACGCACAGTGACCGGCATTTATGCCTAATAACATTAGGCTAGACAAGCTCGCCAGCATCATCATGCTGGAGTCACTCTAAGACTTGGTCTTACAGAAAGATACAGCACTTATGATCTCTAATGAAAATGTTTGCCATAGTATCACACTGACATAAAGTTCTCTCAATGTCTTAATACACATGCAGCAAAACAAGTGCAAGGATTAAACAAAAGCAGGTCACATCAGCTGCGGTTTCTGAAATCCCCATTGGCTGCCTGAGATTAATGTACGACAACAGGATCTCCCTAGAATGATTTACAAAGATTGGGAGACAAAGGGAAAAAGCGAAATTGGTTTCCACCTAAATCTTGGAACAGTCTTCCCCTTACACTTAATAAACAGCAGGGGAGGATTGAGGTCTTCTCCTTTCTTTGGCTGGAGCACTTAGAACCCCTTTTCTGGGGAAGTGTCGTCACCAGACTTGGTTTCCTCCAGGTTCTCCGGAGAAGAGCATGGAGAGAGAATTTCTCGGACTAAGGATGGCCTCTGTAGTGCATTGGTGAATGCCCATTCCTTTATTAAACTTAGTCTGAAGATTCAGGAGATGATCAGGACAGCCCGGGTGGACTGCGTGTAAATCACAGAGACCTGGGCCAAGGGTGACTCGGGCCAGGATTGTGCTATCGCCACAACACCAGGCTATGCGGTGGTGAGAGTTGACAGAAGAGCATGGAGGGAGGGAGGCCTGGCCATTATCTTTAGAGATCTGTTGAGGTGCACACTAGAGAATGTCAACACTGCCATGGAAGGGTGTGAGCTGGGACACTTTAAAGTCAAAAATAAAAGCACTCATTGCTGCTGGAGGGGCTGCTGACTTATCGCCCGCCGTGTCCCAAAATGGAATTCATTTCTAACTGGCAGCAAGTGCTTGAGTCTTTTTTGTTTGCAACAACCTCATTATTCTGAGGGACTTTAATCTCTACTTGGAGGAAGAGGGAGACTGAGATACTACGGCTTTCCTGAATCGTATGCTGCTTCGGCTTGGCTCAACGAGTCACGTTCCCTTCTCGTAAAGCTGGCCATACTTTAGAGGGGATATCTTTCAAACTTGAAACCCTGAGCATGAGCGAGTATCTGCCGTTATCCTGGTCTGATCATTTTATGGTTTTATTTCAAGCTGATAAGGCATGCATGAGAGAAAGCTCAGAGAGTACCATTAGGAGCATCTGGAACTGGGGGAAACTAAGGTGGGGGAGCTTGCCAGCGCCCTGGAAAAGTATAAGGACAAGGCTCTTCAAGGTCCAGGTGCACCCACAGATAATTTCAACGAATGGGTTAGGTCTGCCGTGAAAGAGGAGGTGCCTCTGACAGGGTCGGTCAAAAGAGTAGGAGGAGATCATCAGCCATGTGGTTTTCTAAGGAGCTCCAAAGACTATGTAGGAGGCAAGAGCGGAAATGGAGACTAGCCCCCGAGCCAGCAGATTAAATCAAACTGAGGGGGCTTACTCTCAAATATGAAAGCACGTTTAAAATAGCCAAATCTGCATTTTTCTCCCTTAGTATAAGGTCAGCCATCAATGCCCCATGTGAACTTTTTAATACCGTATGACTCTTGAAGTCACCTCCCATGTATCAGGGGTGGAGAAAACCCAGGTCTTCTGCAATAAGGTAGCGGAATTCTTCAAGGATAAGATCACAAAGATTTATGATGACTTTCCATTGATAACTAATAGCCCTGTAGATTTGGGGATATCGCCGCCTCTTAGTGAGGAAGGTGGAGCCCCGGAGCCTTCTAACCCTAACAGTTTGGCCAGATTCTCCCTGCAGACAGCACCTAAAATTCTAATCTTGTTAGGTGGCACTACCTTGGGTTCTCCCGATGACCCCTGCCCACGCAGGGTCCTGCGGTTAGTTCCTTATCTGAGGGTAGAGGCCTAGGAGAAGATTTAGGGGGATGTCTTAGACTCAGGGGTGTACCCCCAGAGCAGGAAGGAGGCTGTTGTTGTCTCCTTAAAGAAAAGCCTCAAGGAGACTCAGGCGATTTAAAAAAGTGGCACCCTATTTCCTTATTGCCTGCTCCTGCTAAGGTCTTGAAGAAGCATTTAAATCAGGAATTAGCTAAGTACATATGAGATCAAGAACTCAAGGATCGTTCTCAGAATGGGGTCAAGAGAAATCATAGTACTGACTCAGCGCTTATAGTTAGCTCTGACAGTATTCGGAGACAAGCAGATAGGGAGGTGCAGCAATCCTGATTTTGCTTGACTTGTCAGCAGCCTTTGACACAATATCTCCATCATCGTTGGTGCAAAGTCTAAGACAGGCAGGGCTACAGGACGTGGCTCTCAGGCTGTTGGAATCTTTCCTATGGAACTGAACAATCACAGTCAGATTCAGAGAATTTAGAGCACCCCCCTTTCAACTCTCCTGTGGGGTTCCTCACGGGCCATCCTTGAGCACCAATTTATTTTACTTGTATGTTGCCCATCTAGCAAAAAACAAATTATCCCTTGATTCACTCAGTCAACAAGAACTCCCTATCAATAGTGGAATTCTTAATTCATATAAAACACATAGATCAACTCAAAAAAGATCTCACTCAAAATCCCTCAAACACTTAAACAATGATACTACTATAACATGCAGTGCAAACAAGTCAATTTATTTCTTTAGTACATGTGAATATTATTAAAACACAAATAGTATATATAATAAAACACAATGCATCATTTCAGCATAATTAAAAACAATACAATTCATCAAATCAGGACATAACATAACATCTTATGACACTTTTACCACAGAGAACTCTAAAAAATAGGGAGGACGAACAATGATAGACAGTATGCTTTGCCTTTTAACTCAACAATTCCCTGGGAATAATTTTAGCAAGATTAGCCTGGATACATATACTCTGTTTTGTATCTACAGGTCCAACTTGTCCTCGGGAGACTGTACAGAAATGCGTTGATGCGTTTCGATGGGTATCTGGTTATTCCATCTTTTCAAGACAGTCATTATGTTCTTTGTGGCATATTTTGTACATGGATCAATTGAAAATCAAGTACAGCAATGCATGTCACCACTAGATGGCGATAATTCTCTTCAAATGCCCTTGTGACAAACAATTCTACATTAGAGAACCGGAGCTCTCACCAAAACACTGCTCTGGGCATGCCTGGTGCCAGTGCTTGGCAATGCCAGTCTTTTCTTGGATCACAACAAGCTGGTCTTCTGGGCTCCTCGAGCTGCTCTTCAAGGAGCCCTCTTGTTGGCAGCCTTCCTTTCATGCAGAGCAGCTCTAGCTCCCCTCGCCAGCAGCCGGTGGGCTCCTTTCCTTGAAATAGTGCCAGGCTCCTGTTTCTTGCAAGAGTTAAACTTTCCCAAATATTCCTCCGAGGCTGGTCCAGCAGCAGTCTTTACCTCTTAGTATCAGCAGGAAGCAGGGGTGAGGACAGAACTCCCTGTCAGGGGAACCCAGAATAAAGGAGGGAGAGGCTCCCCCACTTAACATGTTAGGTGAAGTGGAGCAGGACAGCCCCTGCTCTACATAGACATCCTCTGTTCCCCTCCTCCACATCCTAGAGTTTAGTCCACTGCAAGGGGCCTCAGGAATACTGTGCAGGCACACTGCAGCATGCATTGCTGTTGGCAGACTCCCACCAACCCCCACCCTATGCATCACTTGTGCTCAAGTATTTTAAAAGAGATTCTTGGTTGTCATAGTTAAACCCAACACAAGCACATCATATTGACTCTGCTACACGTGTACATGATACACAACTACACACCATTCATATCTTAAACCAAGGTGGTGAAGAACTAATTTCCAGAGGACACTGAGAGACCACTTTAAACAGGAGAGCTCAGCAGGCCACTCTTCCAGAGCTGGTACCAGGTTACAAGGCCTGTCCTGCTTCGAAGATCAACAAACTATAAACAGTCAGTCTAAACGAGTGAGCTGACTACAGCGTTACTCCGTAAAGGAGTGAGCGAGGGTGTGACCCTCAACACAACAGAGCCCAGCTCTAGGCCTCACTGCATGCCTCAACTGGCCCTCTGAGTAGGGGTGGGCGGAATTTGCGGAATTAACCTTCGCAAATTATCGCGAGAATGTTTAAAATTATCGCAAACAAGCAGAAATATCGCAAAGATGCGGAAGTTTTTTTCCGGCATGTTCGCGAGATTTTCTGCATGGTTGCGGGTCGCCAACTTACCCATGTGGTTGCTTGCGGGCGCGGCCATCTTGTTTTGAGTTGTTCTCGCGGTGCATGATCGCGAGAAGAAAGACGTGATCGCGCGACGCATGACGTCACTGCGGGCGCGAACTGTCGCGAGACAGCGCAAATGGCTAAAAACAATACAACATCTCATGGAGAACGCGACCGGATCAAGAAAACTTGTCGGCGAACGCAGGGATTCAGGTAAGGCGATCGCGCGCGCGCGAGAATGTATCATTTTACAGCGCGAGCAAGAAACAAATTATCGCCAAGCTGCGGAAACCGGAATTTTTGACATTTTCGCGCTCTCCGCGGAACGCAAAAATGTCAAATTATCGCAATTTCCGCGAACGGAACGAAATTTTTGCCCAGGCCTACCTCTGAGTACATGCAAAGGGTGAACTTGCTATGGGGAACCCAGGGCAGGTGTACACACTCTTTCAAGCCACTCAGGACTATGTAAAGGAGTGAGCGAGGGTGTGACCCTCAACACAACAGAGCACAGCTCTAGGCCTCACTGCATGCCTCAACTGGCCCTCTGAGTACATGCAAAGGGTGGACTTGCTATGGGGAACCCAGGGCAGGTGTACACACTCTTTCAAGCCACTCAGGAAGACCCTTTCGGTCTGATCAGTGTCCCTGACTCTACAATGGTAGTCAAGGCTAACTCTACAAGGTCATACATGGTCTTGGTCATGCTACACATAGTACCGTCTGCAGAAATAATAAATCCTATCAGATATAATGGGATTTAAATTTCGGCGGATGGAATATCCGTCACCGTTGTGGCGGAGTAACTCGTCCGCCAAGACTAAATCAGGCCCTGTGTTTTGAATCCTCCGGATGAGTGAAGCTACGGGAGCTACTAAGGAAGTAAGACAGGTTGATGAAGTAGAAATCACTCTTTTTTTAACGATAATATAAGACACTATTGCAATATTAGGAATTGGTGGGTTATTTATTAAACAAAGTATACAAAGTGACTCTTCCATCAGCAAAGTGAATTGAAAGCTCAGAATATTTTAGTCTTGCAGAGTAGGTTTGATTGTAACAGTTGTACTGTACCACTAACTCTAAAAATTGCAAAAAGATATTTAGAGGTATATTAAATCCATAATTCTCAACTTGAGATTTCAAGCAAATACACATTTTTTGAAAATAGTATTTTAATGTCAGTTATCCTGAACCATGTCCCACCTTAGGGCTTTCTCTCGAGCTCTGATCTCGTCTTGCGTACATCATGGACACACCATTGACCTGGGCCTTCTCAAGACTCCGATTTATTCCATGAAAAAAAAAACATCTGGTTGCCTTCCTTGTGCATGGGTTACTCTGCAAAACCCGCATTTCATACATTCCCAGAGCCTGCACTGGCCTTCCAGGGCAAAACCAGATTATATGAAAGGTTCACTTGACAGTGGCAGCTGTGGACATTTTCACCACAACTCTCACAATGCTTATCAGAACATTAATACTTGGTGCCAACCCCCTGAGCCCAGCTGCTAATGGACTCTATTGCCGAAAGTACAAACAATTCCCCTTATTCATATAAATTCAACGATGAATAATTTCATGTTTTTTTTGTAGGCCAGAATCGAGATACAAAATTCCAAGCTGCATTTGGTTATTTGAAGATTCTATCTTTTTATTTTTTTTACATAAACAAACTGCAAGTCAACAGCCAATGTGTTTCGTTTCAAATGATTCAGAACTTCTTCAGGGCAACAGGTATGTATACAGCTCAACATGCTTCCAAGTGCTGTTCCTTCCATATTCAGTGCTGAGCAACAGCTCATCACATTTTTCAAAAACATGAGTCACAAATTGTATTTAATTGCAGCATTGTATGACTTTATTAGAAAATAAAGCAGCTTCTTATAAATAATTGTGGCTTGGACTTTGATATCTAGAATCTGGACTCTGACGAAAACTCATGAAATTGTAGAACATTGGACTTTGAACTTTGGGGATTGAGGGTATCCCCAAATAGAAACTGAATTATAATCAAGTCTCGGGGTATTTACCATAAGGTTGTGCTTTGTAATTGCCCTGCTTTTTTGCTTGGTACTGGCCCTACTTTTTTGCTTGGTAGTGGCCCTGCTTTTTTGCTTGGTAGCGGCCCTGCTTTTTTGCTTGGTAGCGGCCCTGCTTTTTTGCTTGTTTGGGCCATGCTTTTTTGTTTGGTTTTGGGCCCTGCATTTTTTGCTTCGTTTTGGCCCTGCTTTTTTGCTTGGTACTGGCCCTACTTTTTTGCTTGGTAGTGGCCCTGCTTTTTTGCTTGGGTTTGGCCCTGCTTTTTAGGTCTCGCGAGCCAAAGGCTCGAAGAGACATTTTATATCTGGGCTTTACAAAGTGCTGCCGTGGCCTAAAGCTACAGTGCATGTGCGCGGGCGCGCGCGCCGCGCTTACTTTCACTTTCGCGGCCGCACGGCCGCTTTGATCACGATCACTTTCAATTTCGCGGCCGCACGGCCGCTTTGCTGCGCAGACCCAGCCTCCTCTGCCAGCACACCCACAACTGGCAACATTACTAGCGCTTGTTCTCATTAGACTTCGGGAATTAAAAAACCCTCGCGCATGGAAAGTCATCCTAACTAAACGCAGGCCTACCTAAACGTGTCGCAAATCGTGACATGCATTTAATCAGTCACCCTTTCGTTAGTGAGCCGTAGCTTATCTTTTGCTTTGAATGATTTACATAGTCATTAGTCAGCAGAGAACCGAAAATGGGAATCTGCCAGTGAAAATTAATGGGCGGATCGCATGTTACAGTGGTGGCCATGTTAGACTGAGTCTTTTTTAATTATTCTAAGCAAAATTATATCAGGTATTTTATTCACCATGGGCCTACAATATTAATTTCCTAACTATAATATTAAGTGTGTTTGCGTAGATATTTGTATATAAAAAGATAGTTGTTATCTATAATTTCTATTAGAAAATACAATTCCACGTCACTTGTTGTGAAGAAAGTTTATAAAATATTACCAACTTCAAATTCTGTCTACATTTTTTCAAATCCTTAATCAACTCGCATTTCTTAAAGCATTCTCGTTGCCCTGAAAGCAGAACTGTTTGATGCTGTAGCTACTCTTTCAGCGCGTCCTTCTTTTGTTTTTATTATCGTGGTTCTAGTGATTGGCTCAGTGACTGTGAACTTTTCTTCAGTCCTTCTTTAGTGTCAATCCTTGTCCACAGCACCCTGGCTTAGTAAGGGTAGAATGGCGATGTGCTGGTCTCATGCAGCACTGCGAGTGGGGGGCGCCAATTTATGTATTCGCAGATGCCTGCATCTTTTCCCAGTCCTGAATTCCAAGAAGACGACCCTGCTGATGAAGTTCGCTTCCAAGACCAAGTAATCATTGTTCAGCTTGTCCCATCTCTGCTGCTTCCTCTTTTTAGTATCCTTCGCTGCCTACCTTTCACTTTCGTATTTTGTATGTATTTCCAACTTAGTGAGCCTTCCAAACCGAGATGACTATCCTAATTTGTGTCACTTGCCCACATTTTCAGAGCTCCCAGGTTTCCCTCAGCCAGACCCCTGTTTTTGTTGTGCATTTTGCGACGGGTTGTCCCATTTTTCTTATTTTAAAATAGGGAATGCAAAGCAAAACAAGCATTTGCAATGCAATCGGTCTCGCCTTTGGGGCCTAAATATTTAGCCATGCAGCAAACTGTTGCACTTTTCAGTTGAAGTGTTAGGCGGCAACACACTGCTAGAATACACTACTATTGTCTGTGAGACAGTGCTCGGTAAGCTACTCATGCTGGACATGCAGACACTGGAGAGCGCTAAAAAATGCAACCTCATCACTTTTATGTTCATTACGAGGAGTTTCTACAATACTTGAGAAGCAGAAAAGAAATATCTCACTCAAACTGAAAAGGTATCAATGAATACCTGGCGCAAACTAATTAATGATAAATGTCTTCATCAAATTGATTACCCCTAAAAGTCCACATGAATGTGGGCTGTGAGAGATGAGCTCAATCGCAGGTGCTGCCATCATCTTGATGCGATTTCATGCACCATGACTGGGGCTGCCTCGAGGTAGAAAGCACTTATGCTCTTGGGCAGAGACAATTGATAATGTACCCATGGTGGCTGCAGTAACTTTCTACACAATGCCAACACTCACGTTTTTAGGTCTCTCCTGCGAACGCAGCGCAAAGCGCTGCTGTCCGCCAGCGAGATCTATTGTTGCTGACTTGCCTCGGAAGTGGGACAGGAGATGGGCACGCGCAAGGCTTTTGGCGGATTTGAGCCGGTGTACGCGCACTTGACACGCACGTGCACAAACGCGATGTGCACATCTCCTGTCCCGCTTCCGATAACATGCCAGCCCCATTGGAGGCTCCGTGTGGGCTATTGTTGGTGCAAAGTGTACTTTTGCAATTCTGAGCAACAATAGCCCACACGGAGCCCCCCCAGCCCTTCTTTACTCACCGGGCTGCTCTTCTGGGGGGGTCTCCAACTCGCGGCTGCAGCACTTCTGTTGCGGGGCTTCTCTGCACTCCTGGGAGCCCCGCGCTGCTGTGGTCATCCTCTGCCGCCGCATTCTTCACCCGGGCCCACTCCTGGGACCCGGGGCTTCTCTTAAGTCCGGCCGCCACTGCGGGGCTCTCCCTTCAACATGGGAGCCCGCGTTAGCACAGCACGCCGGTTTCTGTTTTTGCCGGAGCAGGCCCCGCCCACGTCCCGGGCAAGGGCACCTAACTTCCGGCTTGAAGACTAGAAGTTAACAAGCAATTGCAATGCCATAGTTCTCGCATTGACGCGAGTTTGAACTATTGACATTTGCAAATAATAATGCCTTTTATTTTTGTTTTCTTTTTAAAAACCTAAATAAAAGGCATTGTTATTTACAATGTCAGTAGCTCAAACTCGCATCAATGCGAGACCTATTGTTTCTAAATGGCGACGCTTCGACTTTAAACACGCCTGTCATTGTTTAAGAACGGAGTCGCTTTCACTATGTATTTGCATTTCTTTATTTCATACATGCAAACAAATTGATTGGCTTTTCCGAAGGTGATGGGCCAACAGCTGTTTGTACTCCCGTACCCAGATCACCCCCTCCCGCTGTTCACTGTTAACCCAACTTGCTCTTCTGCCCCAGCATCTCATCTCCACACCCCTCCTCCAGCCTGAGCTACTTCCCTTCCCGCTGTCTCCTGAGCGCCGATCGCTTGATTTACAGCCTCAATAGCTGTAACTCTAATTTACTAAAAAAAAAAAACCTCCACTGCAAATAAAATAACATGCATAAAAACATTACCACTACTTTATTGATGTCTCTCTGCTCTCCTTGTCACACTGTCCCTCATTTCACCAGTCTCTCGGCTTCTTAGTAGACTTCTCCTTTCACCTCAGCCTTTCACTGTCTTCTAATAGCACTCCCCTCCGGTACTTCACGGGCTATCTCTCCCCTTGTCATTCTGTCCCTCCTTCTACCAGTGGCTCTCCTTTTCTCACCCAGTCACTTATTTCATCACTATCTTTCAGTCTCTCATCTCCACCAGCACTTCACAGGCTCCACCTTTTCATCCTGCCCCTCCCTTTACCAGAGTCGCTACTTCATACCTGACTCCTCCTTTCACCTCATCATTTCATCTCTCTTAATGGCACTACTTCTGTCCCCCTCGCTGCCCCCGTAATTCTGTGCCTTTTTTCTCCTTCTCTCCCCTTCACTGCCACCGTGATTCTGTGCATTTTTATCTCCTGTCCCCTTCGCTGCCCCCGTGATTCGGTGCCTTTTTCTCCTTCTGTCCCCTTCGCTGCCCCGTGACACACCACACACACAACCACACACAACCACACAAAAACAACCACAAGCACACACACAAGCACACAGCCACAACCACACACACCACTACCACAACCACACATACAAAACCACACACACAACTACACATACACAACCACACACACAACCACAGACACAACCACACCATCAGTGCACACTTTCACCAGGCACAGACACCACTAGCCGTCACTGCACGCTTCCACCAGGCACACACCACCAGATGTCAGTGCACGCTTTCACCAGGCACACACACACCACCAGTGCACAATTTCTACAGGCACAAACACCACCAGCCATCAGTGCACGCTTCCACCAGGCACACACCACCGGACGTCAGTGCACGCTTTCACCAGGCACACACACACCACCAGCCGTCAGTGCACGCTTTCACCAGGCACACACACACCAACAGCTGTCAGTCAGTGCACGCTTTCACCAGGCACCCACCACCAGCCGTCAGTGCACGTTTTCACCAGGCACACACACCACCAGCCGTCAGTGCACGCTTCCACCAGGCACACACACCACCAGCCGTCAGTGCACGCTTCCACCAGGCACACACACCACCAGCCATCAGTGCACAATTTCTACCGGCACACACACCACCAGCCATCAGTGCACACATCAATTGTTAACGCATCCACAATTAACTATTGTAGCAATCGCAGTAAGGCGCACTTTACTTTTAAACATATTCATCTAAAGCGCAGCATGCCACCATTGCTACAAAAATAAATACACATTTTTTTGGCCTACAATTTATAGACCTTTGTTGCAATATTTAGCAATGCCAATAGCTCAAACTTAATTAATGCGAGACCTATTGCATTGCAAATGCTTGTTTGTTTGGTTTTGGGCCCTGCTTTTTTTGCTTGGTACTGGCCCTACTTTTTTGCTTGGTAGTGGCCCTGCTTTTTTGCTTGGTTTGTCCCCTGTTATTTTGCTTGGTTTGGCCCTGCTTTTTTGCTTGGTTTGGGCCGTGCCTTTTTTGCTTGGTACTAGCCCTGCTTTTTTGCATGGGTTTGGCCCTGCTTTTTTGTTTGGTTTTGGGCCCTGCTTTTTTGCTTGGTTTTGGCCCTGCTTTTTTGCTTGGTACTAGCCCTGCTTTTTTGCTTGGTAGTGGCCCTGCTTTTTTGCTTGGTTTTGGGCCTGCTTTTTTGCTTGGTTTGGGCCCTGCTTTTTTGCTTGGTTTTGACCCTGCTTTTTTGCTTGGGTTTGGCCCTGCTTTTTTGTTTGGTTTTGCCCTGCTTTTTTGCTTGGTTTTGGCCCTGCTTTTTTGCTTGGTTTTGGCCCTGCTTTTTTGCTTGGGTTTGGCCCTGCTTTTTTGTTTGGTTTTGCCCCTGCTTTTTGTGCTCATGTTCTAAGTGCATTTTCCCTCTTGGGCCCTTAGATGTGCATCTGAAACCATGGAAGGTCTCTGCGTCCTTCAAGGATCTAGAACTGCAACCAGCTCCTTCTTGTATTTAAATGATAAACACAGGAACATCCTTCACACCATCTTAGAGCTCCCACTAACCATGGTTTCTTGTATTTATTTTTCATCAAAGGGGCTCCACACCTGTCTTTTCCTGATGTGGAGCAGGGTCCAGTTGGGAATCCTAGCACCGGGATACCGGGTCAATGTCGGTCTCTATTAATGCAGTTCACTAATTCATTCATTCATTCTCCATGCACTTGTATAAGTTACCCTAAAGAAGAAGCTGAAAAGAGTTGCACCTATGGTTTGGATACTGTTTGGATATAGAGGTTTTTTTTACATTTCTCATATTTACAGCTTAAAGCAATGCTCGCAGTCACTCGATTGCAGGCGTGTTCCAAAGGGGACATTAAAGCCCAGCTCTGCAGATTACGAAGCCACACCCAGCACATGCGAGTGACGTCATCATGAAAGCTGTTCTTTGAACTGGGGGTGGCATGCAGTGGCCTGTGGGCACATTGTTGAGACATCTATTGTACTGCTCGAGGCAGCACCGTTTGGCAAAGCAAACAGAAGCGCGCGCACGTTTGCTCCTACAGTGACCCGCAAGCCAGGGCTGACCTGTCAAAGAGGCGTCTGGACCGACGCGAGGAGGACGTGATATGATTCTGTGCCTTGTGCACCTACGACGTCAAACACGGTATGAGGGCTCCGTCACACAAAGCTGTAATGTGTGTTAATGGCCCCTTTGTGGTCAGTGCTCAGCTGTGTGGGGGGCTGGAGAGTGTCGGCCGAGCAATCCCTTTAAAGGGTCAGAGTGACATGGGTCAGTTGTTGGAGGGACTCAGTCAATGACACCCCTGGCTCTCACTCCCTGCGGTCTGCTACCAAACCGAGAATGAATGTATTCAGGCCGGGGTGTGACGCAGGCCCCGCGGCCCCTGTGGTACCGAGGGACACCAACCCTTTAGGAGGTCCCCAGACAGGCAGGGGGTCCCATGCGAAGGCGGGGTGGGAGTGAGGGGGTTTACTGAGGTACGACACTGTATTGAAGGGGTGTTACAATAAGCCTGCAGCCCCTTATGAACAGACATCCTGCCCAATCTCCCTGTGAGGTAAGCCGTAGTCAAAATATGCGGTGATGCCGCAGACAGACTAGGTCCCAGCTGTTAGAGGCGCTGTGCTTACGTCATCTGCCACCACATTTGCATGGAGGGGGCTACTCCCCTGTCCAAGAGTTGTGTTTAAGGAAGAGCTTGAGGGTCTCACCCAGAGACCTGCCTGCATCAGTGATCCGAGCTCTGCCGACGCTGCACCATGTCCCGGACTCCGCTCCTCCTCGTGCTCAGCGCCCTCTGTGCTTGTAAGGCGCTACATATGACAGTAACTACAACAAGCAGCCTATGGGACTTGGACCCGGAGATCTTTTGGCAAAATGTGATAACCCGAGGGTGTTAATGAGCTAACCGGATTGTCTTTATTGTTTGTAGGTTCCTCGGCGCAGCTTCAGGTCACCCAGGCGCCCTCAGCAGCGGTGTCCCCGGGGCAGAGTGTAACCCTGAGCTGCACGAAAAGCAGCAGCGGCGGCGGCTACGACTTTCACTGGCACCAGCAGAAGCCCGGCGGGGCCCCGCGGTTTGTGTGGTACGGCTCCAGCACACGGGGCCCCGGGGTCCCGGACCGGTTCAGCGGCTCCACCTCGGGCAACACCGGCACGTTACGGATCAGCAATGCCCAGCCCGAGGATGACGCCGTGTATTACTGCTGTGTGTGGGACAACACTGGTAAACAGCATCACAGTGACGCAGCCCGGCGAGGAACTGAGACATAAACCTATAAATGTATCACATTCTCGGTTTGATTTCCTCCATCCACCTCTTGCTTTCCTTCTCTCCCTCTCTCTCACTAGCACCCCAGGAAACCTGAACAGATTACTTAAAAACAAGCATTGGCATAGCCAATAGGTCTCACCTTTGGGACCTTATACATGTTAGCCAGAGCTACTGACTTTGCCAATGTCATTAAGCTATGTTGTAGAGATTTGTGGCCGCTGTGCAGCATGTTGGAAAATTATTCAAAAAAAAGTGTTATAAGTATTTTTATCTTATATATAACCAAGAATACATTATGTGCAACTGAACAACCCTATTAAACAAGCACTGGCATAGCCAATAGATCTCGCTTTTGGGACCTTATAAGTATTTAGTTATGCAGCACAATATCCTTGATGCAACAACATTAACTGTTGCATGGCTAAACATTTAAAAGGCCCCAAAGACGAGACCTATTGGCTATGCCAATGCTTTTTTTTTTTTTAAAGGACAAGCAGTGCTATCAGGCTCCGGCTGCCACTTAGAGGTAGAGAGAGAGAGGTGTGTAGAGAGAGAGAGAGGTGTGTAGAGAGAGAGAGAGAGGGGTGTGTAGAGAGACAGGTGTGTAGAGAGAGAGAGAGAGAGAGAGAGAGAGGTGTGTGTTGAGAGAGAGAGAGAGAGAGTGAGAGGTGTGTATAGAGAGAAAGAGAGGTGTGTAGAGAGAGAGGTGTGTAGAGAGAGAGGTGTGTAGAGAGAGAGGGGTAGAGAGAGAGGGGTAGAGAGGTGTGTAGAGAGAGGTGTGTAGAGGTAGAGAGAGATATAGAGGTAGAGAGAGAGGTAGAGAGAGAGCGGTAGAGAGAGATAGAGAAAGAGCGGTAGAGAGAGGTAGAGAGAGGTAGAGAGAGAGGTAGAGAGAGAGGTAGAGCGGTAGAGAGAGAGGTAGAGAGGTGGAGGAAGGAGGTTTGCAAAACAAACATGTCCACTGTATGAATAGAAATCCCCTTTGTTATGCCTCTGACAAGAATGCATTACTGCAAGATATTTATTTCCATAAAATTACCAGCTGCGGACACAAAAGAATTAATCATTCTATTACCGGTTTCCTTTGTGCCTTTCATATTATGATAAAAAAAAAAAATACATGCGAAATATATTTTGAAATGCTTGCAAACAAAAAGATAAGTCTTTCTCAGCCGGTCTGCTTTGTTCCGTTCTAATAGAACGTAATAACTGTGACAGTCTTGCATAAACAAACAAAAAAAACGGGCAACCATGTTAAAAACATTCTAAAGTTCTAATGTGAGAGCTGTCAAATGCATTTTCAGTGCTGAAAAAGTAAGCAATATAAGCAGACTCCTTGCATGTCAACAGCAACTTCATTTGAATCCTTCAAGATGGTGGAAAGTGACTGCACACAACAAATGCCTTAGAATTGAAGAAATTGGTTTGGCAGTTTTAAAAAAACAAAAACTGAACAGCAAGGCATGACATACGAAACAGCAAAAATTGTGCTGCAAATGCACTGGGAAGCATAGATTCATCATAAAAGATGGAGCCTTACATGAGCACTCCTCCCATACAAGGAAGAAGGCTCTGTAACTATGGGCAGAAAGGACAGCAGCACTGAAGTGAGAGCTTTCAGACGAGCTATTGCAGGGAGTCCTTGAGAGAACAGATGGGCAGAGAGTATGAGATTGGATGTCAAGACTGTGGGACGAGAAAGGTCTATTAAGCTAAATTATCCTTGGTGCCTTCGAGCGAACAGTCACACCCACTGCAGTTGTAGGACATAAATGGAGAGGCCAACAGTCCTTCGCTGCATTGAAAACAAACCCCACCGGCTCTGCAGGACAGGGAAACAGAAGTGCAAACACATAAAAGAGAAATAAAGAAAAAAAAGAAAATGCTTACTTCAACACAGACACAGAACTGACTAAAGTCTTCGAAGGGAGAATGAACAAGCCCGGGAGATTTGTGCGCGCGTGACACGGCCGTCAAAGTGAAAGTGATCCCGATCGTTGGCTGGAAGGGTGCCCGCGCGCGATGCACTTAATGAGCCATGATGGAAGCGCACGCCCGCGCACATGCACGCAATCTGTAGGCCACACTGGAAGCATTTTCTGGAGCCCTTACTAAAGGTCTCGCTTGGGCTTGCGCATGCGCTAGCTCAGGCGAGACCTAGAAAGACTTAACATAAACCATGTGTTGTAGTTTTTTGTCCGTGCAATGCTGGCAACTTCTTCCTGCCTGTTCTAGTGCTTGGTTTTCAAAACGTTTTTTTGTTGGGGGGGTGTGGACATAGCAGTGGGAGGGTGGAGGTTGGGAAATCGCACCTGAATTACAACTCTTTGGTCAACAAACCTTTCGAAGCTGGAATCGCTATATGTTGAATGCGGAATGACTGTGCCACGAGGGAGTCTCGATTTTAAAAGGGGCATGTAACCACAAAATCTAACAAATAACGAGAGAATGCACACCAAATAAGACGTGACGCGGTTGTCTGTTATAACAAAGAGAGACAAAATATACCTAGGGACAAACGAATCCCCATGACAAGACTTGGACATGTTTATTTCACTGTTTCATTGTCCTTGCAAACAATGATTAAAGCCTTGAAAATGTTTCTATGAAACGAAACACGTGTCGGCTGCCGGTTCAACACTTGAAAGGACGATTGTCACATCAAGCTGCATAATCCTATTCATATTGTTACTGTGTTTTAACTTTGTAACTCAATATTCTTACAATTATTCATATTAAATTGATACGGCAAGAACGATATTGATGTCCTGCTGGTATTTTGAACTGATTTATTCAAATAACTTTATGAATCAAATAAAATTGAATAGGAGTGCCGAGGTTGATTTCTGTCTGAAGCCGGAATCAACTGAGGTACCTCGCATGCTGAGTCCATCACCCCTGGAATCCACACCTGGGAAACCCAAAAAGGAGTCACTAGGACCAATTTGCATCTCTCCCTCCTCACCTTCAGAAGTACCCTCTGAATCATTGCAAAAGGAGGGAAAGCATATCCCATCACTACTGTCTAACTCTGCTGAAACGCATCTGTTGCATCCGCTCCTGGATCTGGCAACCAACTGAAATACCTCACCTTCTGACATGTCAGTCTTGTTGCAAACAAATCCACCTCTAATTGGCCCAACCTCTCTTCTATCTTTGCAAAATAATCTTTATTCAGCATCCAATCGCAGTAATCTTTCACATATCTTGAATTCCAATCCACCACTACATTCAAGTTCTCTGGAAGGTACTCTGCTGTTAAAGCAATCTGGTGTTCCAGACAAAAACTCCAAAACTCTTTTTTAATATCCGAAAGATCCTTTGACCTGCCTGTTTATGTAACAAACTGCTGAAAGATTGTCCATCTTTAACAACACTGTACGTCCCTGAATTTCCTTCTTGAAACTCCGCAATGCGAATAAACCTGCTGATAATTCCAAGCAAATCATTTGCAACTTCTTCTCTAAATCTATCCATGCACTGCCTGTCTCCTTCTTTCCCAACCACGCTCCCCAACCTGAGCCACTGGCATCCATTTCTAAGACAAAATCCAGAAGGCAACCAAAAATCGCCCTTCCATTCCATGCATTCAAGTTGTTTAAGCACCAAACTAATTCTTCCTTCACATCCAAATCCAACTTCACTTGGTCCCCATACCATAAACCTTTTCTCAATGCCTTCACCTTCACTCTCTGCAAGGCATGATAATGCAAAGGACCTGGAAAAATCGCTTGGATTGAAGACGAAAACAAACCTAAAACTTTTGCCCAGTCTCTTAAAGGTAAAGAATCTTTTCGTAACACACGAACAACCTCATCTTTATCATACTCACATTCTTCACTGGTGTAGGAGAGTAGGGTCTGCAATCCTATGATCACCCAGATTTTTTGCTTTTGCTTCATTGGTTTACGACTTTACCCGGCTGTGGGCCTGCCAATCAGACCCACAGCCTAGCTGTTCTCTCTCTAAATTAACACACATGTGCATTAGGTGCATCCACTAATTGGAACTGGGCCGCCTTGTCAGTCCCTGTCTCAGCATACCACAGGTATCCAGGGCATCGGTGTACCCAGGGCCTACCAGGGGCTGCAGCATGTATTATGCCACCCCTGGAATGGCCGCCCAAATCTGACACAACTGGCTGCACGACAGCTGGGGCCACGTGGTGTAATCACCCGTTGCTGTAGGTGTAGTATTCCTATACCTAACCCTAAAATGGACACATGGATTCCTATCAGTCACTCCTATGGCAGGCCTTATCAATCCTGAAGGCAGAGTGCAGGGAGTCATGTGGGATGGTGCTCTGGCGCGAGCTGAGCCCGTCGACGGCTTGCGGAACCAAGTCCTAATAGCCGTTCCATGGTGCCGCGGGCCAACTACTTTTAATGCATTATAATCCTTGTGGTTATTTGCTAACTTTGGCATCGCATCACCTACACATGTCGAGTAAGGTGTCATACGAATTGGAATACGAACCCCTCGCTAGTTCTGGCAACGGGGTTAGCATTCCCCCCTTCTAGAGGGGCACGACATGGAAGTAACCCTGAACCCCGGTTAAAGTTGACTCAAGCCTCAGCATCACAAAATGGATGCTGCCACCAGACACAAGTCTGACCTCCTGCTGCTGGGAGACCTTCCAGCGAAGGGAGTTTGGACAAAGGGTTTCCTGTCGAGGGCGGTGTTAGCACCATCCCAGACAGGGTTTGTGTATTCCAGGTAGGCAGGGCTGAAAGGAAGGTGACTGCAAGTGGCACCCCGGTGCTCACTGTGCATAGCCCGGCTCAGACCAGTTTCGGGGGCACACCAGCCCCTGAGCTGGCGCGAAGCCGGACAAAGGATAGGGGTGTAACCACCCCCCTCCTGACTCCACCCCTAGGTAGAACCCAGTCACGGGCCAACCCCTTTTTCTTAGAATAAAGGTAGGAGCGAGTCCCCTTCCCAAATTGGATAATCAGATAATCGGATAACTCCGAATCACGAACCACTTTCCACGAAAGGAACTCTTGACTATTTCTGAAGACTCTCCCTTGTGGCTAAGGAGTAGCCACCCTGCACCAGCAGGCACCACCTAAGCGCTTGCGGTTTGCTGTAAGTCTCTCCTACGGATCAAGACTGCCCAGCTCGACGAGACCCGAGTCCCTGCCATCTCTGACCTTTTACCTACCTCATCAGCCCAGCTGAGAGTCGTAGGTGTGACGAGACCTGGGGACCGGCCATCTTCAGAACCTGCACAACGCTTATCTAGTACGCCCACCGAGGGACCCTCGAGTGAGTACACCTAGGGTTTGAGAAGCCCTAACCCTGAGCAGCTCCAGCATCGAAGTCTGCCTCCCCAGCATCCCCGAGATCTGCGTGGGGGCCCTTCCGCTCCTTGCTGTTCACCGCGTTGTTCGACCACTTGCCGACCGGCTTGTGGCACTCTTCACGACGCACCACGATTGTTTCATCACTAGTCTGGTGGCTCCAGACTGGCTCTTGCTCCCCTCCAACAGAGGAGTACCACGGACTCTCCTAGTCCACTCCAGACGCCATCTTGACTCCACCACGTGGGCTTGCCACTGCCAAGATCCGCTGCCCCACTCCTGGGCCCAGCATCATCGACAGCAGACACCTTCGTGGGACAGCTCGCCCTCCCTCCTGGTCGCCGCCGCGCCTCCTAGACCGAGGAACAGCCGAGTCCGACGTCATCCACTCACCTGGTCGAGGTGACTTCAGCCGGTACCCTCCTGGTACCCACACGATCGCTGGCTAGCGGTTGAGAACTGAGTCCCCTCTGCTTTCAGGTTTCCTTCATCACCGATCCAGGCTTGGATCTCGCTGAATATCGACACTGGTCGCCTGCCAGCAACTCTTCTTTCAGGCTCCTGAGACTACAACGAGGACTTCCGACATCTTGCCGAACCCTCTACAGCCGCAGCCTCTGGGCTAGGTAACACGAGCATTTCGGTGCTCCATCGCAGGTTCGCTTTACAAGTGTCCAGTTCCTTTTTCGTTTAAGTCCCCCTGATCGGATCACTCCGGAATCAGTAACTTTAGACTTTCTAACCTCTCCCCTTCCACTTACAGTGTAATGGTTTCGTGCCCTCGGGCATTTGTGTAAATTGTGCAACCAGAAGTATTTTCCTAAGAGTTTCGTATTGTGCTTAGCTCCCTGACTCATAAAGAGCCAGGGTAGTCTTGTTATAAATAAATATCCTTTATTTTCATAACAACTTGTGTGGTGTCCTTTCACTTGGTGTTCAAGGGGTATATGTGATGGTAAACAGCTGGCTTAACACGCCCTCTAGAGTTTAGCCTGAGACTGCTCGTATCCACGCTACTAGGATAGCTGGTCTATAAGGTTGACTTACAACCAATCATCAATAAGGGTCGTTTGGAATGATACACAGTGATCACTAGAATAGTGAGCACTACATATCAGGCCAACTTCTCACATTGGTGAGCAGCGGTTGGGATTTGAGCTTGCTGTTGTTTTACCACACACGTATCCTAAGAATATCGCAGTGAAAGATCACATAAGTACCCAGGTACATATAACTTAACTTAGAATACTCCGAGTTCTACTGAACCGGCTGTTGTAGTGTAACAGGGCTTAGCACACCCTGACTACAACTCTTAGCAAGGGACCAGTAGGTAAACACATAGTGTAGGTAGGTGCATCACTTACACCTCACTAGACAAGCATGTCGGTCCACGGAGAGTCCTCGCAGACTCCCTTAGTGGTCAGTGACCCTCCACAGGTCGTGTCACGATATGCAACTCTTAGCTTCAAGGAGATGAGACAACTGTGTGCCTCCAGGAAGCTAAACCAGGGTTCTAACCCTACCATCGCAATTCTGATAGGTCTCTTAGAGGCGTACGATGCTAGGAGGTCCTCTAACACAGGTCCCCCCAGTGCAGATGGGAACATGCCTCCCTTAGAGGGAACCCTCGGTGACCCCGACCTCGACCTCCACACAGAAGAGGAGGAGGACGAGGACGAGTTATCGGGAGACGAGGCAGACAAAGGTCCAGTGGTAGTCAGCAGGCTTACAAGGACCAACTTAAGCAGGCATGAGAATGGAACTGGGGGAGCCCCGGGCCCACGCTCAAGCAGGCTTAACCTTGTGAACGGACGAGCTAGGTCTCTCTCCAGAGGCTCCGGCAGATCGGTTCATACACATGTCTCTCAGGCATCTTCTCAGAGAGGGATGACGTCCCCCCAGAGAAGGGAGCATGAAGCGAAGATGAGGGAAGTCAATCTGAGGATCGAGCGGGAAGAACTTGCCCTCGCCAAAGAAAGACTTGCCCTGGCCCGAGAGCAGAAATTAAGTGGGTTAGATCCCACTGGTGGCAGCATTCTCAATAGAGAGAAAGACAGGGGTATAGACACTAGACACCTGAGTAAAATAGTGCCCTCCTTTAAACAAGGGGACGACATCCACAAGTGGATAACTGCCTTGGAGAGGGCCTGCACTGTCCAGTGCGTCCCCCCAAGTCAGTGGGCAGCTATACTGTGGCTTTCCTTTGAAGGTAAAGGAAGGGACAAGCTCCTCACTACTAGAGCTGAGGATGCTAACAACTACCAAGTCCTGAAGAACACACTGATTGATGGGTTCGGCCTAACCACGGAACAGTACCGGGTGCTGTTCCGGGACACCCAGAAAACTCAGTCTCAGGATTGGACTGACTTTGTTGATTGTGCCACTAAGGCTTTGGAAGGCTGGTTACTGGGTAGCAAGGTTACTGATTACACAGGATTGTACAATCTTATCATGCGAGAACAGATTTTAAACAACTGTCAGAACCAATTGTTGCATCAGCACCTTGTCGACTCGGATCTGACCTCTCCCCAAGAATTGGGAAAGAAGGCAGACAGATGGGTCAGGACAAGGGTCAAGCAGAACCAGAATCAGAACCAGGGTGGTCAGAAGAAAGCAGACCAAAAGGGTAACAAGAACGAACAAAATGACCAGAAGTCTTCGACAGGTCCCCAACAAACCAAAGAGGGTGGGGGTCAGGCTTCACAGAAGAAGAAGACTCAAGAAGGCCAGTCAAAAAGGTGGTGCCAATACTGTAAAAGTAAGACTCACTGGTTTAGTGAGTGCACCAAGAAAGGAGGGCAAACTCCTACCACTGCAGCCCCTAAGGCACCTGCACCCCCTAGTACAGTCAGCAGTGGTAGTGCGCCTCCCAAGGCATTAGTTGGGTTAACCTTGGGAACCGAGGGGAGTGACGACTTAGTCGGCACGCTCACTCAGGCCGTCCTTGTCTGTACAGGGGATATGGATATGTCCCCTGATGCCAGTCCCAATACTTTGGGCAAATACAGACAGACACCTTTGATCAATGGAAAAGTGGCTCAGGCCTACAGGGACACTTGTGCCAGTGTCACCATGGTGACGCCTAACTTTGTGGACCCTGGACAGATCATGCTAGGTACCAGTTACCTAGTGACCAATGCCAGCAACGTCACTACCAATCACAGTATGGCAGTTGTTGATTTCTCCTGGGGAGGGGTAAGTGGCCCGAAAAAGGTTGTGGTTAGTTCAGACCTCCCCGTAGAATGTCTGTTGGGCAATGATTTGGAAACGTCACAATGGTCAGAAGTGGAGCAGAGGACTCACATGGAAATGTTAGGCTTGCCAGCACATGTCCTTGCTGTGACCAGGTCACAGGCCAAAAGATGCCCCACTGAACAGGTGCTGGATCCTGGAAGAACGGACCAGACACCTTCCAAGAAAAGGAGCAGTAAGGGTAAGGCTTCGCCTTCCCCCTTGCCCCAGGTCGTGGATCAAGTCTCCGAGGAGGCTGACCTTAAAGAGCTGAGGGAAACTGAGCCGCAAGAGCTTGAACCTGGTCAGGTTGAGTTTCTGGGCTCAGGGGGACCCTCCAGGGAAGACCTGGGGAAGGCACAGTTAGACTGCCCCTCACTTGAACCCCTCAGACAGCAGGCTGCTGCTGAGGCTGCAGGGAACGCCACAGGTACCCACAAAGTGTACTGGGACGATGGACTCCTGTACTCTGAGGCAAGAGACCCCAAACCTGGTGCGACCAGGAGGCTGGTCATCCCCTTGTCTCTGAGAGGTTTCCTTCTCACCTTGGCCCACGAGATTCCCCTTGCAGGTCACTTAGGCCAGAATAAGACTTGGGACAGGATTGTTCCACACTTTCACTGGCCCCACATGTCCGAAGATACGAAGGAGTTTTGCCGCTCCTGTGTCACTTGCCAAGCCAGTGGTAAGTCAGGTGGCACGACAAAGGCCCCCCTCATACCACTACCAGTGGTGGGGGTACCCTTTGAACGAGTGGGGATCGACATTGTCGGACCAATGGAACCCCAGACAGCATCAGGGCACAAGTTTATACTGGTGGTGGTGGACCACGCCACCAGGTATCCTGAAGCTATTCCCCTTAGGACCACTACAGCACCTGTGGTGGCACGGGCCCTACTTGGAGTGTTCTCCAGAGTGGGCTTCCCTAAGGAGGTCGTCTCAGACAGAGGTGCAAACTTCATGTCGGGATATCTGACTGCTATGTGGAAGGAATGTGGTGTCAACTACAAATTCACCACACCCTATCACCCACAATGCAATGGGCTTGTTGAGAGATTCAACAGGACCCTAAAAGGGATGATTCACGGACTACCTGAAAAGCTTCGGCGGAGATGGGATGTCCTGATACCCTGCCTCTTGTTCGCCTACAGAGAGGTCCCGCAGAAGGGGGTTGGCTACAGCCCTTTTGAGCTTCTGTTCGGACATCCTGTAAGGGAACCCCTTTGTTTGGTAAAGGAAGGATGTGAGAGACCTCTCAGAAAGCCGGCATCGAACATTGTGGACTATGTACTTGGTCTCCGCTCGCGGATGGCGGAGTACATGGAAAAGGCGTCTAAAAACCTTGAGGCGAGCCAAGAGTTACAGAAAGCTTGGCACGACCAAAAGGCTGTCCTGACTGTGTACCAGCCTGGACAGAAGGTGTGGGTGCTGGAGCCAGTGGCCCCAGCAGCACTCAAAGACAAATGGTCTGGGCCCCACACGATCATTGAGCAAAAGGGAGAGGTCACCTACCTGGTAGACCTGGGATCTCCCCGGAGCCCCCACAGGGTGCTCCATGTAAACAGGCTCAAGGCATATGTCGACAGGGAGGGCATGGGCTTGCTCATGGCCACAGATGAGGGACAGGAGGAGGAGAGTGACCCTCTCCCGGACCTGCTCTCTCAGAACCCTGACGATGGATCAGTAGATGGTGTTGTCTTTTGTGGCAGCCTCTCTGGGCATCAACAAAAGGATTGTAAACAGGTTCTTCAATCCTTTCGACATATGTTCTCTCTGACACCCAGTCAGACCAATTGGTGTACCCATGAGGTCGACACTGGGGACAGTCTACCCGTAAAGAGTAAAATCTATCGGCAACCTGATCACGTCAGAGACTGCATCAAGACGGAGGTGCAGAAAATGTTGGAGCTGGGAGTCATTGAACCCTCGGACAGCCCCTGGGCTAGTCCCGTAGTGCTCGTGCCGAAACCTCACACCCAGGGCGGTAAGAAGGAGATGAGGTTTTGCGTGGACTACAGAGGTCTCAATGCAGTCACTAAGACTGATGCCCACCCGATACCAAGAGCAGACGAACTTATCGACCGGTTGGCCTCGGCCAACTACTTAAGTACGTTTGACCTGACAGCTGGGTATTGGCAAATCAGGTTAGCTGAGGAGGCCAAGCCCAAAACCGCATTTTCAACCCCGGGTGGGCATTATCAGTTCGTGGTAATGCCCTTTGGTTTGAAAAATGCACCTGCCACCTTCCAAAGGCTGGTGAATCGAGTTCTCACTGGGTTGGACGACTTCTGTGCGGCGTATCTGGACGATATCGCTGTCTTTAGCTCCACCTGGGAGGATCACCTGGTCCACCTGAGGAAAGTGTTAGAGGCCCTGCAGAAGGCAGGCCTCACTATCAAGGCCACCAAGTGCCAGATAGGGCAGACACAGGTTGTATACCTGGGCCACCTTGTAGGAGGGGGTCAGGTTCAACCGTTGGAGAGCAAAATACAGGCCATCCAGGACTGGGCTCCTCCAACCACCCAGACTCAGGTTCGAGCTTTCTTGGGCCTGACTGGTTATTACCGGAAATTTGTCAGAAATTATGGATCCATTGTGACCCCGCTAAACGACCTGACGAGTAAAAAGATGCCAAAAAAAGTTCAGTGGACAGCAAGCTGTCAGAAGGCATTCGATGACCTAAAGCAGGCCATGTGCAAGGCACCTATCCTATAGAGTCCAGACTACTCCAAACCATTCATTGTCCAAACAGACGCTTCGGAGCTGGGTGTGGGAGCTGTTCTATCGCAACTGAATTTTGATGGTCATGACCAGCCCATAGCTTTTATTAGCAGGAGGCTGACCCCCAGAGAGAAGAATTGGTCAGCTATTGAGAGGGAGGCCTTTGCTGTGGTTTGGGCCCTGAAGAAGCTGAGGCCATACTTGTTTGGCACTCACTTCAAGATTCAGACCGACCATAAGCCCCTCTTGTGGCTCAATCAAATGAAGGGTGAAAACCCCAAACTACTTAGGTGGTCCATTTCCCTACAGGGGATGGACTTCACAGTGGAGCATAGACCTGGCACTGATCATGGCAATGCAGATGGGCTCTCCAGGTATTTCCACTTAGAGCAAGAAGACTCACCTCGTCAAGGTTAGCTTATTGTCCCAAAGTTTGGGGGGGGGTCATGTAGGAGAGTAGGGTCTGCAATCCTATGATCACCCAGATTTTTTGCTTTTGCTTCATTGGTTTACGACTTTACCCGGCTGTGGGCCTGCCAATCAGACCCACAGCCTAGCTGTTCTCTCTCTAAATTAACACACATGTGCATTAGGTGCATCCACTAATTGGAACTGGGCCGCCTTGTCAGTCCCTGTCTCAGCATACCACAGGTATCCAGGGCATCGGTGTACCCAGGGCCTACCAGGGGCTGCAGCATGTATTATGCCACCCCTGGAATGGCCGCCCAAATCTGACACAACTGGCTGCACGACAGCTGGGGCCACGTGGTGTAATCACCCGTTGCTGTAGGTGTAGTATTCCTATACCTAACCCTAAAATGGACACATGGATTCCTATCAGTCACTCCTATGGCAGGCCTTATCAATCCTGAAGGCAGAGTGCAGGGAGTCATGTGGGATGGTGCTCTGGCGCGAGCTGAGCCCGTCGACGGCTTGCGGAACCAAGTCCTAATAGCCGTTCCATGGTGCCGCGGGCCAACTACTTTTAATGCATTATAATCCTTGTGGTTATTTGCTAACTTTGGCATCGCATCACCTACACATGTCGAGTAAGGTGTCATACGAATTGGAATACGAACCCCTCGCTAGTTCTGGCAACGGGGTTAGCATTCCCCCCTTCTAGAGGGGCACGACATGGAAGTAACCCTGAACCCCGGTTAAAGTTGACTCAAGCCTCAGCATCACAAAATGGATGCTGCCACCAGACACAAGTCTGACCTCCTGCTGCTGGGAGACCTTCCAGCGAAGGGAGTTTGGACAAAGGGTTTCCTGTCGAGGGCGGTGTTAGCACCATCCCAGACAGGGTTTGTGTATTCCAGGTAGGCAGGGCTGAAAGGAAGGTGACTGCAAGTGGCACCCCGGTGCTCACTGTGCATAGCCCGGCTCAGACCAGTTTCGGGGGCACACCAGCCCCTGAGCTGGCGCGAAGCCGGACAAAGGATAGGGGTGTAACCACCCCCCTCCTGACTCCACCCCTAGGTAGAACCCAGTCACGGGCCAACCCCTTTTTCTTAGAATAAAGGTAGGAGCGAGTCCCCTTCCCAAATTGGATAATCAGATAATCGGATAACTCCGAATCACGAACCACTTTCCACGAAAGGAACTCTTGACTATTTCTGAAGACTCTCCCTTGTGGCTAAGGAGTAGCCACCCTGCACCAGCAGGCACCACCTAAGCGCTTGCGGTTTGCTGTAAGTCTCTCCTACGGATCAAGACTGCCCAGCTCGACGAGACCCGAGTCCCTGCCATCTCTGACCTTTTACCTACCTCATCAGCCCAGCTGAGAGTCGTAGGTGTGACGAGACCTGGGGACCGGCCATCTTCAGAACCTGCACGACGCTTATCTAGTACGCCCACCGAGGGACCCTCGAGTGAGTACACCTAGGGTTTGAGAAGCCCTAACCCTGAGCAGCTCCAGCATCGAAGTCTGCCTCCCCAGCATCCCCGAGATCTGCGTGGGGGCCCTTCCGCTCCTTGCTGTTCACCGCGTTGTTCGACCACTTGCCGACCGGCTTGTGGCACTCTTCACGACGCACCACGATTGTTTCATCACTAGTCTGGTGGCTCCAGACTGGCTCTTGCTCCCCTCCAACAGAGGAGTACCACGGACTCTCCTAGTCCACTCCAGACGCCATCTTGACTCCACCACGTGGGCTTGCCACTGCCAAGATCCGCTGCCCCACTCCTGGGCCCAGCATCATCGACAGCAGACACCTTCGTGGGACAGCTCGCCCTCCCTCCTGGTCGCCGCCGCGCCTCCTAGACCGAGGAACAGCCGAGTCCGACGTCATCCACTCACCTGGTCGAGGTGACTTCAGCCGGTACCCTCCTGGTACCCACACGATCGCTGGCTAGCGGTTGAGAACTGAGTCCCCTCTGCTTTCAGGTTTCCTTCATCACCGATCCAGGCTTGGATCTCGCTGAATATCGACACTGGTCGCCTGCCAGCAACTCTTCTTTCAGGCTCCTGAGACTACAACGAGGACTTCCGACATCTTGCCGAACCCTCTACAGCCGCAGCCTCTGGGCTAGGTAACACGAGCATTTCGGTGCTCCATCGCAGGTTCGCTTTACAAGTGTCCAGTTCCTTTTTCGTTTAAGTACCCCTGATCGGATCACTCCGGAATCAGTAACTTTAGACTTTCTAACCTCTCCCCTTCCACTTACAGTGTAATGGTTTCGTGCCCTCGGGCATTTGTGTAAATTGTGCAACCAGAAGTATTTTCCTAAGAGTTTCGTATTGTGCTTAGCTCCCTGACTCATAAAGAGCCAGGGTAGTCTTGTTATAAATAAATATCCTTTATTTTCATAACAACTTGTGTGGTGTCCTTTCACTTGGTGTTCAAAGGGTATATGTGATGGTAAACAGCTGGCTTAACACGCCCTCTAGAGTTTAGCCTGAGACTGCTCGTATCCACGCTACTAGGATAGCTGGTCTATAAGGTTGACTTACAACCAATCATCAATAAGGGTCGTTTGGAATGATACACAGTGATCACTAGAATAGTGAGCACTACATATCAGGCCAACTTCTCACAACTGGCAACTTCAAAAATCTCTTCTTTTGAATCTATTCTGAATCCTAAAAACTCCATACTCTGTGACACAATCAAAACAGACTTCTCCTTGTTGAATAAAAAACCAAACTTCTCCAAAATACTGATCGTACTCTGCAACTGACTCCTCAACACCTCTGCATCCTGAGACATAATCAAAATATTGTCCAAGTAGACAATCAATCTCTCTCCCTTAAATAGGCCATGACAATTCTCATCACCTTCGTAAAATACCACGGTGCTGAATAAAGACCGTAAGGAAGGCATACAAATTGGTATAATTTGCCTCTCCATCTGAACTGAAAATAATTCTGACTCTCCTTCTTCATCAGAATTGTAAAATACGCATCCTTCAAATCCAAATTCACCATCCAATCTCCTTTCTGCAAAATGTCTCTTAAAAGATGGATTCCCTCAATCTTGAAATGCCTATAAACTAAATATTGGTTCAATCCTCTCAAATGTATTACTGGTCTCCACCCTTTGTCCTTTTTTTCTACCAAAAACAAAGGGGGTCATTAGCATGGCGGGGACAAGGTACTACGTCATCCCTTACCTGAACTTGCTTTTTGGTAGAGACGTAGTATAATTTCGCAGGGACGCAAGGGACCAACTTCCCAAATATCTAACCTAAATCTTGTAAGGACTATATACTACAAGACTCAGTTTTAGAGATTAGGGAGGAGGGCCGGGGTACTGGACGCGGTAGGTTTCTTGCTGTCGACCTGTGAGGCAACAAGTAGAAGGCTATTAGACTTTTGATTTAAAAATTCCCTTTTATACACTAGTACTCTAAATTCTTCATTACACTAATCTTATCTTTAATTATAGGAATCTTTAACTTCACCTACCTGCGATCAGTTTTGTTGTTGACCTACGTCCAGTATTTCTTGTGGTGACTTCCGAAATTATTGAAGTGTATTGGTTTTCTCAAGGAGATCATCTAATGTGTAGTGAAGACGAGCTGAAATATAAACAAAATATTCAACCTTATTTGTTATATCCTAATTAGTTAAACCACATCTCATTCTTCACAAACGCTTCTTTTTCTTTTACTTCTCTTTTAAAAATCTTGAGTTCTTCTGACTTCCCCTCACGAACCTTTGAAGCCCTTTAAACATGAAGATTGAGAAGATAGGAAATAGAACATACCATAGTCTTGTTTCAACAACTTTACACAATACCTTCAATGTCACCTTAATTAAACTATACACAGATATCTAGTTATGAATGACATTCATTCCCTGAATTAAAAAAAAATGTCTTTAGCATGAAGTCCATACATTAAAAGAAAAAAGGTTCTTCTTCTTTCAATAGTTCCAAAAATGTGTTATGTTCGGATTAAATAACCTTTCTTGCGATGGGCGCCGAAACTTTAAATTATGTACTTATCTCCTTTTCTTTGTCTTGCAGGACCTTTCTGCCATGAAGAAAGAAGAGGCTTGTAGCATCTGCGTTGAATCCTCGTTGTTGCGCTAACAGGTAAGTTCGGGATTTCAGCGGGAGCTCAGGACACTCCTTGTTGCAAAAACGAAGAGAAGGCAAAGCGCCTTCTAGAAGTTTGGGCGCAGCTTTTATAATCAGCCGCGCCCTAGCGTCAATGTGTAAAGACACGTTTTGCGTGCTGTGCGCCTTGACGCCTGTCTCCAAGACCGCTTCCATTAGCGGTCTAACGATCCGCTGCATTACAGCAAGCTCACAGATGGCTTGCAGGGAAAAACCAAGTGTGAATATGCCATGCTTAAAACAATTTCGTTCTGCAAGTAAACATCACCATTTAATTTCCGCAATAAAGCAAAACCAAGAAAATTATTTCTAAGCAAATATAAACTTAAATTCACTATTCCAAGAATACATTAATAACTAACTGAATAACGTCATAAATTCTTCGGTCACATAATCTAAAAAATACCATACATTTGTTATCATGTCATCTTACAGATCTTTACGGAGTGCAGGTGCACGGGAAAGGGGTGGGTTTTTTATGACAGGCGGGCAGATCGCCTCCGCCCGACCGGCGGTGGCGATCCGCCCGCCAATACACCCCACCGGATGGCCTGTTATCCCCCGCCACATTAGCATGGCGGGGGCACCGCGGTGGACGGAAAGACAGTCCGCCGCTTTTCTCCCGGTAGGCAATCACCACTATTGCCTACCGGGTGGAAAAGGCCCACAATAAGGTGGCGGGGCCTTGCAGGACTCTGCCATCTATTAATCTTCCCTGCCAAGTGGTGCCACCCCAGTCCAGGACCATTGGAAGTGGGCCTAAGTTGCTTTACCAGCCTCTGTGGACCCAGTAAAACTGATGCATCTCCTCTGCTGCTCGGCGCAACCCTGAGCAGAACCAACACATTGCTGCGATTGCATGGATCTGAACTATCGCAAAGATGTGCATCATAATTTGCCGCATCTTCAGAACCACCACTGTGTGACGGATCCCCAACGTAAGCCCTCGCTGGCAGCAGCCTCAACAACAATGCTGGACTCTGCATCGCAGCCTGGCCGGTCCTTGAAACAGATTCATTGCCCCAACTGCGCTGTGCATCCCCGACGCCAGACTTTGCATCGCAATCTCTTGTTGACGGAATCCTCAGTGACAATGAAGAGCCTCACATCACAGCCTCATGGCATCAGAGGAACCGACGGTTCGCATCACTTCAGTTGCACAACGCATCTTTGATGCAGATCCTAGCAATGCTCCGCAAACCAGGATTTTAAGGTACTTTGTTCAGTGGGCCTAGCTGGGTCCCTGTAGATGGCCTGTACTCCATTGTGGTCGGTTTGAACTTGTGACTTTGAACCGGACTGGGGTGACCAGATATCCACAGTTGGCGCTTTGTACTTTTTGGAGCAATTTTACTAAAATCTTTCACATTTAATACTTCCAATTCTACTGATTGGATTTTTGTCGTTTTGGCCTTGTTTTATTTATTAAAAAGCGCTCTATTTTTCTAAACATGCAGTGGGATTCTTTTGTGGTGTTTTTTTCATTATGTTACTTTTGAATTAATGCACACATACTTTACACATTGCTTCTGAGTTAATCCTGACTGCTCTGTGCCAAGCTGTTCGAGGGTTGAGCACAAGGGTTGCTCAAGGGTTGAGTAAGGGTTTGCTTGTGACTCACCCTGAGGATTGTGGTTACTCCTTGATCTGGATTCACACCGCAGCCAACCAACAACCCCTTTTCTTACACCAAGCATTTATTAACTCGCTCCTAAAAATGAGCAGAAGAAGCCAGAAGACTAACGTTCCATCAATCAGGCTTCCAAAAATGTGTTCCACCACTGATAACATTCTGACTCACTCAATATCTTAGCTCAGAAAACAGTAAGAGTTGAAGGTAAGAAACTTTTTGCATATTTCATTGGCTTCTTAACTGCATTAAACAGGCAAATATAGCAAAACTAAGGAGAAGTTGGATTCGGGGGGGGGGGGTGGAGCACAATCTGCAAAAGCTCATACGTGATCTCCACATCAGCACGCGAGTGAGGGTGAAACTCTCTCACCGCAGAGGAATGACACCAAAAATTAACACCTACAACAGCCTAAAACAAGGCTGCATTTTAGCCCCGATATTGTTAAGTTTATATATTTCAGATCTTGCAGAGGTGCTGTAACAGGATAGGGGATACCCCCCAAAATAGCAAATACCAAATTGGAATTCTTGGCATACGCTGATGACCTAGTTGTTTTTCAGCCACACAGTGTGGGCTCCAAAACCAACTGACTAGACCACAAACCTATAATCAGATAGGGGCATATGTATCAAATTCTCTATTTGCGATTCTCAAAACGCGATTTTTATGAGAATCGCTATTTGGGAATCACAAACGAGATGTAAGTAAAAATTCGCAAATTGTTAGTGATTCCTTGGCATTCCTCAATTGCGATTAGCAAATTGCGAAGTGCAAATTAAGGAATACCTTCCTATTCATTCCTATGGGCCAGGAGGCCCATAGGAATGAATGGGAAGACATTCTCAATTAGCGATTCGCAATAAGAGAATCACAAATTGAGAATAATTTCAAGGGTGCAAGGGTGTCATAAGGACACCCTGAAGCACCCCTGAAATGAGCATGTGTGCGCATGTGGCGCACATACATGCTCTAAGGGCATGTATGTGTGCCACATGGCACTTTGAAAAATGCCAAAAAGTGCATCTTTCAAAGAAATCGCGAATTACCATCAACTTAAAGTTGGTGGTAATTTGTGATTTCTAAAGGAGAAATCGCACAACTTGGTGTTCTTGTTACATCGCATTTAAGGAATCGCAAATTGCAATTCCTTAAATGCAATCGCAAAATAGAGTATCGCAAATTTGCGATTCACTAATTTGCGATGACCTTTTGGGATGATACAGAATCGGCCCGTTTGCGAACGGGAAAAGGACTTGATACATATGCCCCATAATGACTTGCAGTAATAAAACAAAAGGCATGTCATTCGGTTATCAGAACCCCTGATACACCTGGTTTATAGGCCCAGATAAAATTGATCAGGTAGCCACTTACAAATACCTAGGGGTAATATCTGACAACAAATTAAACTGGAATATCCATATACAATATTTGCGACACAGAAATGGCGGCAATCTCAGGAGCGATAAAAAGCTTCACATTAATATACGGTGGAGGTGCCCTGGGCACCATAACAAACTGGTTCCAATTTGTTCATATGGATCAGCTTGTTGGCCCCCAGAAACCATCAGGAAGTAGAAACTGTGGTTCTGAGCGATTTCAGGAATATATTTAACCTTTGGAAAGCTACACAGCAAAGTCTAATAAGGCTAGAACTTGGAGTAATGTCGATTACATACCGGATTACAATTTAGTGTATCAGCTATTGCATGGACAGTCAAAGGGCGGTTAATAGCACTATAAGATTTCACGTTAATAAAGAAATGTCAAAATCACATAGTGAAGCCCCGGTGGCAAAACTTCATATCAAGGCTATCCTGGCAAGCACAATCTGCAGACCACAAATGAATGGAACAAAATGAACAAAGTCACAAACATTCAGCTGCCACTTACATCGAGAGGGCGCCAGAATACAAAAACTCCAAATATATGCTGGGACCTTATACCGCACAAGGGCACCATACTTAGACTTCAGTTTGAAAATGAAGGCAAACAAGTCTTTCTTACCCTTCACACTCCTCTATCTTCCTGCTTACCAGTGTGACGCATGAAGGAGAAACAACGCATGAACGAATAACATTTTGCAATTCAGAGAGGCAAACATTGGAACATATTATGTGCCTATGTCCTGAGATATTGGACATTTCTTAAGAATCTCCTCAAACAGAATTTTAGGAAATAGGAGGTGGCAATGCACATCTTTAATGAATAAATTGCAGGGAAAGTTAGACCAAATGGAAATCATTTTTCTGCTTTTTATGATTTGATTTGAGAACTTGGGCTCGATAATTGTATTTGTGTTGTTGTCCACTTTGTCATGAATGTATTGTAGGTTGTATATGGTTTTAGTAACTGAAACAATACTCATTCTGACTGACCCTAATGTGTCAATATCAGTGCTATTAAAGCTGCTATAGAACAAGAAGAGTAGCCTGAAAATCCCCAAGCAAGGGCATGGTGAGCTGAGAGGCAGTCAAACCTCAGACCTAGATGACCTCTAGGGACTTCTTTGCCCTCACTGACTCTAGCTAGTCATCATATCACAGTGAATGGTTGCATTGAGAAGTGTAGCCCAAAACGCAGTACAAACAGGATCCTTCCCTCTAGTTTTTTTTCGGAAGTCACCCTAGCAGGCTCAATGAAATGGTGGCTCCCCGTTGATTCTCAAGATCTCAGGTATGATGTTCACTCAGTTCAGGTGGTTAAATTGGCCTTAGAATGTCATTTCTCACAGGAGAACCTGCTAAAAGCTGATCAGCAGCCACATGCCCCTGGTCTCCCCCTTCACAAACACCTCAGTTGTAGCACCTCAAAACCTACACTTTAGGGTCAACACTAACCCCCTTTACAGAAAACATGAGGCGGGATCCAGAGCACAGAGGCTCCATCGTCTGCCAGTCTTGAGAGTCCCCAGCTGTGCCACCATTCTCCACCTTGGTCAGATCCACCTACCAACAGCAGTCTGACATTATCCCAGGAACTTGCAGTGATGCAGCGCGGAGTGCAAAATCCCTCCCTACTGCCACGGACTAAATGATCTCACACACGCACACTATCCATACATTCGCTGATGGGGCCCATAACACCAACACACACTTACCATTAGTCCGTGCAAGAGGCGATTATCCTCCTAAGCGCTGAATAATGAGGGAGGAAGATACCACTTTACCCTAATGAGCAACAAACCTACAAACCCTTCTTATACTCATTAGGCCCCAGATTCCACATTTGGTATTACCCTCATAACCGGGACGGATCTGCTAGTTGCGGTTTAAGTGAAATACTAATACTCTAATTAACCTTTACATGAATAAACAACCCAACTCATTTCTGTAGATGTTCAAATCCAAATTTATATTAATATTGCAGATTAAATCATTCATTTGATCAAGTTGCCATTCATATTTACCTATTCTGGCTAAAGTCGTTCTCTATGTCAAATCTGGTAGTCTCGCAAATCTATGCCCATCAATTTAGCAGGTTAAGTTCATCAGGAATTTGGGCATTAATTCAGTCCATCAAAGATTCAGGCTAACAGCTGTCCTGCAGTGTCACCGTCCTCTCCGTCAGCATAACATCAGGAAATCGAGAAAGTCCAGAAATGAACCTGCGCCCACCTCTCTATTCTACCATAATTTATAGTAAAAATCATTGACAATTTGTATCAAAAACGGGTCGTCAAATGTTCTGATTGGTCCATTGGAATCGTCTGACAGGATTCTCATCAAACTAAAGTCTCTGATGTCATTGTACTTGAATTATACGGTTTTTAGTAGCATTATTATTGTTCATTCAGAAAAGCTGGCTTGCATCCCAGAGCAACCTTGAAGGGTACATGTTCATCTGGGGTCAGGTCCAGGCCACTGTGTATCTGTTATCAGCACAGGCGCACTTCACCCAAGCCGTGTTCAGCGTTGGCAGTCGGGTTAGGCACCACAGTCAGCCATCTTTCGGCAGGTCAAAATGGTCAACTTAAGCAAAGAAACACAAAACGTAATTAATACATAGAAATGACTAATTAAATGTTATTCCCTCGCTAATACCCATATGTGTGTGTATTTATCGAGCAAAAAGCAACACTCAATGTGGTTTATACTTACAAAATAAAGCACGAATCACAATTACATCACCAAAGCAACATATATCATGCAACATTCTAATTGTCTATCATTAGTATGCGTACGAAATTTAGTTCACATCATTAATTAGGCCATGCAGATGCAAATCCCACGTGTGTTTCGGTCATTAATAAGGTTGGTTAGTTATTTTCACATCACTCCAAACCATTAGTACGATTATAATTAATTAATTAATCTAATTAATAAAATGACATACTAAATGGGGTGTGTTAGAATCCGGGGTCTCTGGTTGGCGCAGGTATGCACTTGCGACAAGCAGGGACCCTTTTCCTCTAAGTCAGGGCGTAGGATCACCTCTTTAAAAATAACCCCTGCTCACCCTCTAGGTAACGTGGCGGGAGCAGTCAGGCTAGATTTCCAGAGGGCATTAGGTTAAGCGTTGCAAGTTGTCCCACACAATAATCACAACCCCACCACACAAAGACACAAGGCTGTAGTTATTTCAAAATAAAGTTCTTTATATAAAAGATTTCTTTGCAGGCAGGTTGATGAAATACAGTTCTCTTGTAAGTACTAATCCAGTTACTCTTTAAAGGCTCAAATGTAGTCCACAGTTATTAAAAAGGGTACAGTTCTGATCAAAATAAGCTTCTTGGGGGTCCTGCGTGCTTCGTAGCGCCTTTGTTATGATTTGTACAAGTTTTTAGAGGTGTCTTGCCGTTTCTCACACTTCTCGCGTGAGCACGAGTACGCTTGCCGTTCCTCACGCTTCCCGCGTAAGCGCTGGCAATGCTTTTTAATGCGGTACGGTTCAGACAACGGCTGGTACGGTTCAGACCAAGGCTGGTACGGTTCGAACCAAGGTTGCTTCAGAGGCCAGTACGGTTCGAACTACGGCACCAGACTCCAGCTCCTTTAAATGCAGGTACAATCAGTACGGGTCGAACTACGGCCCCGGTCACAATGCTTTCCAGTTCCAGTACGATCAGTACGTGTCGAACTACAGCCCCGGTCACAATGCTTTCCAATGCCAGTACGATCAGTACGGGTCGGACTACGGCCCCGGTCACAATGCTTTCCAATGCCAGTACGATCAGTACGGGTCGGACTACGGCCCCGGTCACAATGTAGTACGGTGCAAAACAGGATACTTCAGAGGAAAGTACGGTCCGTACAAAGGCAAGTACGGGCCATATTTACGCGCACAGCTCCCAAATAGCTCTAAAGCAGGTACGGCTCGTACGTAGGCAAGTACGGGCCGTACTTTTAGCGCGATTGTCACAAATACCTTCTTTTCTTCACGGGGATGGTCACGCAGCCTCGGGTTTCCACGGGGAGGTGTCCCACGTCGCGGTGTCGTCCCTCAAGGTCAGAGGGCAGCGGTGCTTTGTGGTACCCTCGCAGAAGGTCTCAGCCACACGATCAAGGGCAGAGGAGGGGAGAGCAGCTCCGGGGCAATTCTCAGCGCGTTGCAGCGCGATCGGCTTCTCAGGTGATCACAAGTGTGCACAGGTCCTCACGGTGCTCTCGACGGCACAGGGTCGCCAAGGCTCGGTGCGCAGGCCCTCAGGTGCCTTTCCCCGCGTTGCGAGCTACGGCTCGGAGGGGCTGGTACTTGCAGTGCTTGGACCAGGTAGGCAGGTCCTTGCGGTGCTCGTGGTAGTGATAGAGATCAGGGTGTGTATAATATCCCTACTACCATAGATAGAGTAATCTCACAGTTACACGCACATACATTCATCATACACTAAGGCCCATTTCACTAACATACGCTCAAATATTCTACCAGCAATAAACCTGTGGGAAGAAAACTCCTAAACACCCTGCATCTATATCGAGGTCGATAAGACCTGGTTATTGTGATTGTCCATAAACATAATCTATACAACCTAGACAATAATAATCAAAATATAGTACTCAATAATTGACAAGAAATAATAACCAACACCATATTCAAAGTATATTGCTTTATCTAAAATTAGTCAAGGGAAACATTCAGAATAAAATCATTTTCTCATAGTTACCTATTCTAGCTAAATGTCAGATCGGGTCAGGACAAGTCTCTCAGTAAAGTCTCTCAAGACGAAGTCCTCTCAGCAACGATCCTCAGCAACGCAGATTCGGTACGCGGCAAAGGCAAATGGCAAGTGGCAAACACCCTCTCTAGGCTAACAATTCTTATAGTAAATCAGACAAAGGAAAGATACATTAAAAAGTTGTAACGTCCGCTGGACCGCTGAGCAGAGCGAGAAGGAAAGGATGTAACATTGCTACATTTGAAAATCTCCGCTCAGGAAAAATCACAAAATAAAGTCAACGGAACAGGAACCAAGAAACACAACTGTATCTTGTAGATTCCACGTTTCCTCGGCAATGAGACCATAGTTCAGAGTCTTTCTCTAAGGCTCCTTTGTTTCCCAAGGCAGCCAAGGACGTTCCATTTCACTTGGAGATCACCCAAAACTGCTTCTGTCCTCACGGAAAGTTTTTAACCAAGCATGCAAGGACTGTGGTCAGCTGACTTCAGGACCATATTCAGCAGGGCTCTCTCTCGTCACAGTTTTCTAATCGAGGCCAGGCTCAACAAATCGGCCATCTTTGTTTAGGCCACCATAGGCCACAATAGACCATCTTAATTAAAGAGACAAAAACAACATTACCACAGCATAGTGATTAAACAGTGTTAACCCCACTAATACCCTTATGTGTATGTATTTATCTAGCTCTTGCAACATAGAAAAGCATTAATTTGAAAAGCGTTTTGTGCTCAAAAATAAACAGCACATAGCAACGTTTAAACATGTAAACACGCACGTTATTATTAAACAGCATACTTATGCGTTCCCACGTGTAACTCTCTCTTGTTAAAACAAACGGATTGATTAGTATAAACACACTTACACAAGACAAATAATTAATAATTAGTTATTAATAAATTAATATGACAAATAGACATGCCAGAGCTTCAAAAACCAACGAATTTTCAAACAGAAAACTCTGCTCCAGCAATCCCCCCTTTGGTGATTTTATCACCAAATAAACCCAAAAAAAAAATTAGTGAAAATTTAGTCCCATTTTAGGAGAAATCGGAAATGTCTTTTTCTCCTTACACAACACTACACACCAGTCACTCTTTCATCATCCCTCTTTGTCTCTAAGTAAACACTCTCCCTCAATTCTTCTAATTCAATTTCTTGTGGTTCTCTTTTCAACCTCTTGTTTTTCTTCTCTTTATTCAATTTCTTTTTCCCTCCCCTGTTTTTACAACACACACACACTAATCTCAGTATCAATAGAGCAACAATTATACAAGTTAAAGGAAACAATATTCTACCTATAATAGTACTACCTATTTTTGCAATAAAATTCTTAACAGCTATCATCCTATTAGCTATTTTAGTCCATAAACTCTCAGCTTCAAGTGGTACTAATTCTTCATGCAAATCAGTAATATTTTTGATATAGACCTTCAGGTCTTTGCTTTCGTCTGGAATGTAAGTGCAACAATGTTGAACTTTCAGCATTCCACAAACTCCACCCTCCTTGGCCAATAGAATATCAAGGGCAAGTCGATTTTGCATAGACATGGCATGTACGGCACTTAATTCCGTATTCACCAAAAGAAACCCTCCAGCGGTATTTGTCGATAAGCGATCAACCACTGTTGACAGTTTCCGAATTCCATAAGCATTCAAAGAAATTCCCACTGCTGGAATCAAAACCCCAAAAATATCACCCGCTATTTCAGACCAAGTTTCTCTCTTAAAACGCATTAGTAAATTAATATGTTCTACATCTCTTATCTTATCTATATGAAAAATCTTTGGAAAAACCAGGCCCACATAACACATGCCATACCAATGGTCAGGCAACTTGTAATAAGCCTTGTTCCCACAAACATAGTACACTCCTGGAAAAATTGTATCTTCTCCACCTCTGAAACCCCAACCTGTTGCAATGAAGTATGTATCATGGCACTCACTAGTCCCAACAAAATATGTATCATATTGGGATTTCCTCCTTGTAATGCACAGTTTACCCTTCTGTGGTGCATCTAGAGCTAAAGTTGGACTAGCCCCATTTTTCAACTCTTTTCCCATCTCAATATCCCAAATCGTCTCACTCACTTTATATTTCCCTGCTTTCTCATGCATGTTCAATCTCCTTTCCTCTACCATATCCAGGAAAGCTTTCTCCTCTTCTTTCAGACTGCAAGTTAAATTATTCTTAAAAATGTAATCTAATGTTAATCCTTTTTCTTCAATAAAAATTTCACCAAAAGTGTTAGCTTCTTTAGCTGGATTCAGCTCTTTGTTCATTGGCAAGTGCCCAAAAATACTATCTCTGTTAGACATCTTATAATCTACTTTCCCTAACAAATAAAAAACACTACTTAAAATACTACAAGAAATACCATATGTAGCTGGTAAATGATGATAAGTAACACCCTCTGAAACGGATGCAGGTAATTGCATACAAACGTAGCAATCCCTCACTTCCATTGTTTTCACATATTTATATAATAATTTTGAAAAAACATTACTAGAAAATGTTTTAATTGACCTATCTTTGTGTATGTAAGTATTACTAATTCTAATCGGAACTACTTTTTGCGAATTCTTCTCTATATCTGTCATATTTTCTGTATGCATCTCAAATTCAACTTTAAAAGTCACTAATAAAACTAAAACACCCCATAGAAGCATTAATAATCCAGTACAACAGCAGCACATTCTACACCACCTTTTAAAGAAGGCACATCTATTTTGATTATTCTCTATGTTAGCCATTTTACTACTTTGACTTAACCTCTACTACTCCACTACTGAAATTGAACTTTAAAATTCTTCAACAATTCTTTTCAAAATTTTCTCTCCAGTTTCTTCAAATGATTCTTCTGTTCACTTAATCCAAGTGAATCCTTCTTTTATTCAGTTTGGATACTTGTCATTCTTCACTTCAATCTCTTCAACATCAAATTGTATTAGATCTCCAACATCAAAATCCTCAGTATTTGACTCTTCTCCAATGTCAGTCAAGAGTACTTTCAGGATTTCACCAGTATCTTCCTCAACCACCTCTCGTACGGTCTCCTCTGGATTTCCTTGACTTTCCACCTCTTCACCTTCAGGCAGTGTCACATACATCCATTCCGGCGACCTATACTTCTGGTTAGGTTTTCTTATTCTTTTGATCTCCTCTGGTTCTTGTGATTCTTTTGATTCTTCTCCTTTTGCTTTTGAATTTTGACTCGATACTTCATTTACTTGTTCTGCTTTTGATGTATTTGCTCTTATTATTCTGTATCTCAGCCTCTTAACTCTGTTGTTAGGCCAACGATCTCCTTTCACAACCTTTTTCGGCTTTATTTCTTTATTATTTCTTTCTCCAATCCAAGTTCTCTTTCTCAGAACTCGACCCTCTGTTTGTTCATTCTCACTCTCATCCAATTCTGTTTCAAGTGCCTTCTGTTTTCGTTTTCTAGCAGCTTTCTTTTTCTCCACAGATTCTTTCACCACTGTTCGAGACTTCCCTACTTCTGTCCCTCCTCGGGTCTCCGACACGCAATCTTCTTGCTGTCTACTTGTCCCTTCACCTAGCTCGTCAAGAATGTTCCCTACACCTCCTCGGGGGTCTTCCGCAATCTGTCCCTCTCTATCTTCTTCTGACCCTGCTTCTTCAAGTATAATCTCAAGTGGTTCTTAAATCTCCTCCTCTTCTGATTCAGGAGTAGTCTCTGTGAAATTTCTCTTTTCTTTTCTTTTTCCTTCACTGCTTTTTGGAACTTCAGACTCTCTCACAGAATCTGATCTCAGTTCAGTTCAAAAGCTTTATTCGGTATGTAAAATACAACCATATAAGCAGAACAACATTTAAAAATACATATAAGACAAAATGTTTTATACACAAAAACAGAGGCAGAAAAATAGACCATATTTACACATTATTAAAGTGCATAGTTCTTTCCTTAAGCCTAATAATCTTCCATCAGAGAATCCACATGTAGTTAAAATAAAATGTAAAATCCATGAAAGTTTTCCAATAAGTGCAAATATACAAAAGTGCTAGATATGATAGCAGTCCTACGATACATAATTCATCAAAAATTTTGCTTCAAGTTACAATTTCATATCAAAATCTGGACAATGTCTCTATATACAAGGTACATGACTAGATAAAATTAATCGGTGCAGACTATTGACTTCCTAATATTCATGCATTTCAGCACATAGGATGCCACAAAAAAACAGGTATCAGGACTTTCTAGAGTTATTAGGAACTTCATTGCTGATTTGGTGGAACGTATATTATTTTTTAAAAGGATAGGTTTTAAGTAAAATTTCCTAAAATGGCAATAAAATTTACAAAACAATAAAAAGTGACAGCAACTTTGTTTTGACATGTTATCACAGGGACACAGCATATTAGATTTGATCTTAATATCTGGGAAGGAGACTAGATGGTGTACAATTCCAAGCCTTAAACGGGTTAAGACAAATCTGTGTGAGTTATAAGTCACGGTAGCAAGATATGTCTGAAAACCTGGCCTTAAATTCAAGTCAAAGTAAGAGGCAACTGTTGATAGATTTTTAGACTGATTTTCTCTAGCCAATTTCTTGAATGCTAGGAACTTAGACTTAATGTCTTTCTTTGGTATCAGTGCAGCAGCTTCGGGATTCAGACGGATGTTACATTCAAACAAAAGATTAAACCAGTGATAAATATAACTCAACCAAGGAATACGAGATAGATTATCAAGTTTCAAGCAATCCTTGATGATTGCTTGTGTGAATACAGTCTCAGGTTTGGACCAAATAGAGCGCCAAAGAAGTAATGGGCGTAATGCGGCTAAATCCGCAATAAAGTCAATACCAGCCTCCATATGAGTTAAGATGTTGGGAGCCGAGGACGGGGCGCATAACAGTTTCTTCAAAAACTTATTTTCATCAATCTGTAAGCCATTAACAGAATGATGCCCCCAGACTCCTGCCCCATATAAAGCAGATGAAATACACCTAGCTTTGTAAATTGCTAGCATGTCTCTCACACTCCTTTGTCCCAGCTTGGCTGCAAATCTGAAAATACTATTTGTGTTTCTATTCATCTTTAGCCTTACGTTCTCGTCTTCATTCGTCCATTTCCCGTTGCCTGCAAATGTTATCCCTAGATAACAAAAACTATTAACCGATTGGATCTTTACTTTATCAATAAAGAAGGAGGAATTGGATTTCGCCCTCTTTCCGCAGGTCATAACAAAAGTCTTACTTTTATTAATGATCAATTTTCTCTCTTTGGTAAATAGCACAAATCTATCTATAAGGCGTTGCAAACCATTCTGTGTGCGTGAAATGAGAACTGCGTCATCTGCGTATAATAAAATAGGGGTAACGCTACCGTTGATCAAGGGGGCGTCTGAGGATAATTTACTTAAAATCGAATCAATTTCATTTATAAATAAAGAGAATAAAAACGGGGCCAAAACGCACCCTTGACGAATCCCTCTTGCAACTTTAAAAAAAGGTGTACATTCTCCCATAGGACCAAAGCGTACTTTGCATGAAAGGCCAGAATATAACCGAGCCAGAAAGAAAACACACTCTTTGGGGGCTCCGAGATCTAACAATGTGTCCCAAAGGATGTTGTGGTCTACAAGATCAAAGGCGCTACTTAGGTCTGCGAAACAAAGGAAGAGATTCCCCTCCTTTGCAACAGTGTATTTATGTATTAAGAGATCTAAATTAATACACTGTTCCTGCGTCCCCAGACCTTTCCTAAATCCGTATTGCGCCTTTGAAATTATCGTGTTATCTTCGGCCCATGTCTCAAGTCTCTTTAAGATAATTCTACTCAGTATTTTTATCGAAGCGTCTAATAGAGAAATGGGACGATAATTACTTGCCTCGGACCTTGATCCCTTTTTAAAAAGGGGAATAATTATTGACTGGCCCCAAGAAGTTGGCATCTGGCCCTCCGTTGTTGCGTTAAAAAACCTGGTCAGGATCGGTGCCCACAGATCTAATTCGGTTTTGTACAAATCCAGCGGGACTCCATCCGGGCCAGGTGCCTTTCCGCCCTTGCTATTGCGTAGGCCTTCATAAACCTCATCAAGACCAATATCTAAAGGCAAACTAGGCCAAGTATACTCATTGTCCATATGGGAATCTAAAATTAGCCTATCCGGATTAAAAATATTTAAAAAGTGGTGCATCCATGATTGACAGTCAACATGGGAGGTAATTTCCGGCACTGAGTCATCTTTTAAGAAGGGACTGTTTATGGTCTGCCAGTATAACTTGCTATCATTTGTTTCAGCCGCACAGCTGAGTTTATACCAGGCCTCCTCTTGGAGAGCTTTTTTCCTTTTAGTAAGTGATGTTTTATAGGCAAAACGACAAGATTTAATTGCTGTACAATCGCGTGGTTTAATGCTCATCGCCTGCTTTAGGGCATGAAGAGCATGTGTACAACTTTTATCGAACCAACCAGTGTTAATTACTCTTTTCCCCTTATGTGGCTTTGTGAGTAAATTATCAATTGTTGCACTAATAGTACGTAGGTGGTTCAATATAACTTGCGAATGTACCTCATCGCTAATACAATAGGTTATCTCCAAGGTACACTTTCTTAAAACCTCCTCCAACAACTCATGTGGGACGACCTTGGACCATTTAATCCTGAACCCATTAGGTCTTACAGCCTCGATAGAATTAATCCTATTGTTCGCATCCAGGTTTTTAGGACCCCAACAGTGCAGTGATACCGAGATGCTGTTATGATCACTTACAATTTGCTCATTAATACTCAAGTTGGAGTATGCACAATCGTTGGACAATAAAATGTGGTCAATGTATGAGTTAGCTCCTCTTCCGGTAAATGTTGGACAGTTAACATTGTTACTATTCTTCGTGCAACTTAACATATCCAAATCAAATTTTGCTAACATCATATTAAGGATAGTGCCATACGTACAATGTGGGAAGTGTAGGCCATCATTTCCCTCCATGTTACCACTTTCCCTTGTGAATCCACATGAATTACTCGAGGCATGAGGACAGGGACTTATATTAAAGTCACCCAGCCAAAGAACTATAGATTGGTGGCCTGTAGCTGCCTGAGTCCTCTCAATTTCTTTTTCAAGCTCAATCAGGATATTACCTCTATCAGCAGTAAAAACATTATTATAAAAATTTATCAACACCAAATCTTTCCCTTTGTCAAACTCTAGACATAATACCTGGGAATGGGCATCCACTGAAACACAACTTTTAACTTTACAGGTTTTTAGTTTAGTGGATATTAAAAGCAAGAGACCACCTTTAGCCCTTCCTGCAATTGAACTCACTGCATTCAAGCTGTATGCTAAATATCCCTCAATAAAGATAGGTTCCTCACACCACGTCTCCTGAAGACAGATTATATCGTACCCAATATTGATAAAATCCTTCCACCAGGGGGAGTCTAACTTCCTCTTCAGACCGGCAATATTCCACGTAACAACGCGGTAACCTGTATCAAGATCACGCTTGGCCCTTGCGTGATCATTTACTGTGTCTACCAGGGGAGGGTCAAAATTTAAAGAAGGATCTGCAATGGTACGACTATTCTGTGTCTTATTAATTCCTATATTCTCCACAGCAACTTCTACCTTATTGGGTTCAGGCAAAGGTGAGGGGGGAATAGTCACTACAGTATCAGAGCAGATACCACTAACTGATTTCTCCTTCGTGTTCATAGAAATATTAGACAGTCAGTCGTTTTCCTCCAATGAGGACAGGGCAGAGTAACGGTTAAAAAGGGGAATGGTGTAGTCCCTTTGCCTACCGAATTCCTCATTAAACTGTATATTCCCTCTATTATGATGCTGCGGGGCCCTTGGTGGCAAAAAGGGGAAATAACTACCCCCACCCCTGATTAAACCGGGTTCATACTGCTCAATCTGTTGGGACCTTAACGATTGTGGGCCATCTAAATAGCTGTAAAAGTATCCTAAAGGTCTGGCAGAAACCAAGTTAACTTGGTTGGGTAGGGAGGCGGCTCTTAAGAGGACAGTTGCCACGTGTTGTGGGTATTTAAAGTTAACAAGGATACAATCCCCTGTAGTAGTTTTCCTGCCTTCTCCTATCCAGCTGACTCTGCGGGTAGATAAGATGTCTTGTGAAAAAGCCAGCGGAAATCCACAATTTTTGTTAAGCCAGGCAAGTGATTTATTTTTTAAAGAATCATGAGATTCCTGGCTAGAGTTAGGCATACTAGAGTCTGCCTCCGGGACATTAATCAATACAACTGTATAAGGGGCACACTGTGGTGGAAGGTTAACAATATGATTTCTCTTGTGTTTAATATGATCAACATCTCCCCTGACTACATGCTTCTGATTATTACTTGAGCATGTATGTGCAGAAGTTACTTTTCCTGCTGAGGTGGCTATTGTGGGTGGGGCCAAAACTGATATTGCAGTGGATGATGCATCTATTGGTCGACTCGACTGAATGCCATCTCCCTGTCCCTGTGGAGCTCCCGTATTGTGTGTACCAAGCAAATGCAAAGTAGGTTCCATGACACCCTCTGTGGGCTTAAAGTGGGTGTGGGCTGAACCGGCAGAAACGGGGGTAAACGCGGGGTGAGAGTATCGTTTTTCATAAGAGGTCAGGAGGCCCTTTAAATTGTCTACTTCTGCCGAGATTATATCTAATTTTGCCATCAAAGGACTAATTATAGACTCTAATTTGGTCTCAAAAATTGAGACCAAATGTCCTATGGTGGCTGCATGCAGAGAAACCCCCTCTGTATTATCGTTAGTCCCGGATATTTCTTTGGACAACTCCGGTAAAGCCCCCCTTCCTTGTTGAAAGGAGCCCTGTTTTTTTGGCTTGTGGATCGCCGCTCTCTTAGCTGGTGCTTTCCTACATGCCCGTGTTTTCCTCTGCATCGGGGAGGGGGATAAAATGGTTTTAAAACCAGATGCTGTAGTCGATGTGATTGAGGAGTTCAATTGGGAAGTGAGTTCATCATTGCTTCCAACTGTATCTGAAACAGGAGGTGCAACCGCAGCAATCCCATCAGTATTGTCTGTAGTAACCGTACTACTTTCGACGGGTATTTCAGTATAGGGAGCTAAGGTATCCGTTGGGGAAGTTTCTAAATTAGATCTGCCCAAAGAAAGTCTCCGATCATTATTAATCTTATTTACTACTTTTACCAGATAGTTGTCCATTGTCCTCTTATCCCCAGCACCCAGATGGTTGGATAATTTGGTTTTCGACATGAGTATGGACATATACGGTAACTTTAAAACAGGATTTTTTAGGACTGTTCACTTACAAGTTAAACAATGGTCTTGGATCCGTGGCCCTGCCCTGCCTTCTCCTGCCTCTGACGGCCTCAGACGGCCCGCCCTTTGCCCGGGCTTAGCCCGGCGCCGCCCGCGCGCGTCCCGCGACGCGGAGGGAGGACCAGATATTTAAGCGCCTCCGGGCGCGTTCCTCGGCGTCACGCGCCGCTGGGGCACCTGGGAGCGGTAGTTCCCCGCTCCGTGGCAGCGCGATGGGTTGGCGGCAAAAGGATCCCCGGGAAACAGCAGTGGTGCTTACAGGAACGTTGGAGGAGACACGGGCAGCGCCTCGCGGTTTCCTCTGTGCTTTTCCTTCGTCCCCGCTCCACCGAGGGAGGACCAGATATTTAAGCGCCTCCGGGCGCGTTCCTCGGCGTCACGCGCCGCTGGGGCACCTGGGAGCGGTAGTTCCCCGCTCCGTGGCAGCGCGATGGGTTGGCGGCAAAAGGATCCCCGGGAAACAGCAGTGGTGCTTACAGGAACGTTGGAGGAGACACGGGCAGCGCCTCGCGGTTTCCTCTGTGCTTTTCCTTCGTCCCCGCTCCACCGAGGGAGGACCAGATATTTAAGCGCCTCCGGGCGCGTTCCTCGGCGTCACGCGCCGCTGGGGCACCTGGGAGCGGTAGTTCCCCGCTCCGTGGCAGCGCGATGGGTTGGCGGCAAAAGGATCCCCGGGAAACAGCAGTGGTGCTTACAGGAACGTTGGAGGAGACACGGGCAGCGCCTCGCAGTTTCCTCTGTGCTTTTCCTTCGTCCCCGCTCCACCGAGGGAGGACCAGATATTTAAGCGCCTCCGGGCGCGTTCCTCGGCGTCACGCGCCGCTGGGGCACCTGGGAGCGGTAGTTCCCCGCTCCGTGGCAGCGCGATGGGTTGGCGGCAAAAGGATCCCCGGGAAACAGCAGTGGTGCTTACAGGAACGTTGGAGGAGACACGGGCAGCGCCTCGCGGTTTCCTCTGTGCTTTTCCTTCGTCCCCGCTCCACCGAGGGAGGACCAGATATTTAAGCGCCTCCGGGCGCGTTCCTCGGCGTCACGCGCCGCTGGGGCACCTGGGAGCGGTAGTTCCCCGCTCCGTGGCAGCGCGATGGGTTGGCGGCAAAAGGATCCCCGGGAAACAGCAGTGGTGCTTACAGGAACGTTGGAGGAGACACGGGCAGCGCCTCGCGGTTTCCTCTGTGCTTTTCCTTCGTCCCCGCTCCACCGAGGGAGGACCAGATATTTAAGCGCCTCCGGGCGCGTTCCTCGGCGTCACGCGCCGCTGGGGCACCTGGGAGCGGTAGTTCCCCGCTCCGTGGCAGCGCGATGGGTTGGCGGCAAAAGGATCCCCGGGAAACAGCAGTGGTGCTTACAGGAACGTTGGAGGAGACACGGGCAGCGCCTCGCGGTTTCCTCTGTGCTTTTCCTTCGTCCCCGCTCCACCGAGGGAGGACCAGATATTTAAGCGCCTCCGGGCGCGTTCCTCGGCGTCACGCGCCGCTGGGGCACCTGGGAGCGGTAGTTCCCCGCTCCGTGGCAGCGCGATGGGTTGGCGGCAAAAGGATCCCCGGGAAACAGCAGTGGTGCTTACAGGAACGTTGGAGGAGACACGGGCAGCGCCTCGCGGTTTCCTCTGTGCTTTTCCTTCGTCTACTACTCCACTACTGAAATTGAACTTTAAAATTCTTCAACAATTCTTTTCAAAATTTTCTCTCCAGTTTCTTCAAATGATTCTTCTGTTCACTTAATCCAAGTGAATCCTTCTTTTATTCAGTTTGGATACTTGTCATTCTTCACTTCAATCTCTTCAACATCAAATTGTATTAGATCTCCAACATCAAAATCCTCAGTATTTGACTCTTCTCCAATGTCAGTCAAGAGTACTTTCAGGATTTCACCAGTATCTTCCTCAACCACCTCTCGTACGGTCTCCTCTGGATTTCCTTGACTTTCCACCTCTTCACCTTCAGGCAGTGTCACATACATCCATTCCGGCGACCTATACTTCTGGTTAGGTTTTCTTATTCTTTTGATCTCTTCTGGTTCTTTTGATTCTTTTGATTCTTCTCCTTTTGCTTTTGAATTTTGACTCGATACTTCATTTACTTGTTCTGCTTTTGATGTATTTGCTCTTATTATTCTGTATCTCAGCCTCTTAACTCTGTTGTTAGGCCAACGATCTCCTTTCACAACCTTTTTCGGCTTTATTTCTTTATTATTTCTTTCTCCAATCCAAGTTCTCTTTCTCAGAACTCGACCCTCTGTTTGTTCATTCTCACTCTCATCCAATTCTGTTTCAAGTGCCTTCTGTTTTCGTTTTCTAGCAGCTTTCTTTTTCTCCACAGATTCTTTCACCACTGTTCGAGACTTCCCTACTTCTGTCCCTCCTCGGGTCTCCGACACGCAATCTTCTTGCTGTCTACTTGTCCCTTCACCTAGCTCGTCAAGAATGTTCCCTACACCTCCTCGGGGGTCTTCCGCAATCTGTCCCTCTCTATCTTCTTCTGACCCTGCTTCTTCAAGTATAATCTCAAGTGGTTCTTCAATCTCCTCCTCTTCTGATTCAGGAGTAGTCTCTGTGAAATTTCTCTTTTCTTTTCTTTTTCCTTCACTGCTTTTTGGAACTTCAGGCTCTCTCACAGAATCTGATCTCTTCTCTGATACTCGCAGTGGTTCACTTGAAGCTTTTTCTGCTTCTTTCCTCACTGGTTCTGTATCTTCATCATCACTGGAATCTGACTCTTCAAAATACTCTTTACCAGTCCCTTCTTTTGGGTTTGGAACTCTCAGAGTATGACTTGCATGTACCCAGTGTTTCACTCCAGCACACTTTACTGCAGTTGTCGTAGATAGAATGACTTGTCTCGGCCTTCCCCACCTTGGAACCAAGCAATTTCTTCTTCTGTGTACCTTAATCCTCACCCAGTCTACTGGACTCAGATCATGGGCTTGCTTCTTCTCAAGTGTGGTAGCTTCTTCTCCAACCTGGTGAAACTCAGAATGAACTGCGTCAGCCAGGCCTTTACAGTAATCCAAAATCATGTCATCAGTTATTGTCACCAACTTATTGACAGGTACAAATGCATGGCGCATTGCACGTCCCATGATTATTTCGTGCGGACTCAAACCAGTAGTTCTATCTGGAGTAGATCTAATAGTCATCAGCACTAGAGGTAAAACATCTGGCCATTTCATGCCAGTGGCTAAGCACATTTTACCAATCCTGTTCTTGATTGTGCCATTAATCTGCTCAACCACACCAGAAGCCTCTGGTCGGTATGCACAATGTAGCTTCTGCTGTATTTTTAATGCTTCACAAATCAAACCCATGAGTTCATTTTGAAAGTGTCCACCTCTATCAGACTCAATCGTTACTGGAAACCCGTACCTAGGAATCAACTCCCTTAACAGTAACTTTGCCACTGTTATTCCATCATTTCTTCTAGTCGGGTAAGCTTCCACCCACCTTGAAAACAAACAGACTACCACTAGAACATACCTCAGTCTGTTCACTTGGGGCATTTCAATAAAATCAATCTGCATTCTTGTAAAAGGGCCTCCTTCTCTGCCTATTGTTCCCAGACTCACCACTGTCTTTTTCCCAGTGTTACATTGCTGACAAATCAAACACCTTTGACAGATGCTTTCTGCAATTGTCCTGAACTTTGCATTGTACCAGGTTTGCTTGAATGACCTAACCATCGCATCCCTCCCCAAATGTCCCTGGCCATGATACATTCTTGCCATTGACGACAAAATGGAGTTCGGCATTACTGGTCTGCCATCTCTGTATACCCAAACATGGTCTGTTTCTCTTGGAGCACATCCTGCCTTAATCCAATCTTTTTTCTCTTCCTCTCCTGCCTCATCTTGCAACTGTTTCACTTCGTCCCATGTCTCTAAGACATTAGTAAACATCACAGAGAAAAAAGACATTTCACCCTCTCGGTCCCGATTAATAGACTGATTTGTCTTAGCACAGTATTGCGCAACATCATTTGCGTAACGGTTTCCGACCGTTATAAAATCTTCTCCTTGTCCATGGGCAGCACACTTTACAACTGCTAACTCCTTAGGCAGCTGTATCGCCTCAAGTAATTTACTAATCATTTCAGCATTCTTTATCGGAGTTCCACTCGATGTCAAGAAACCTCTTTGTAGCCAAAGTTGGCCAAAATCATGCACAACTCCAAATCCATACTGACTATCAGTCATTACAGTTGTCCTCAAATCTTTCCCAATTTCGCAAGCTTTTGTCAATGCCACCAATTCAGCAACTTGCGCAGATTTCACTCCTTTCAATGGTGATGCTTCCATGACCTCTGAAACTTTGCACACCGCATATGCTGCACATAGCACACCATTATCATTTCTCAGGCATGATCCATCCACAAACAACACATGATCACTCTCATGTAAGGGAAGATCCCTTATGTCTGGTCTCGGTTTTGTACAATAATCCAGCACATCCAAACAATCATGATCATCTTCCATCTTCACACCCACGTTTTCAATATCTGGCAAGAGTGTCGCTGGATTCACATTCACACATCTCTCAAGAGTCACATTTGATGCTCCCAGAATCACTTTTTCATATTTAGTCAGCCGACTATGTGACATGTACTGGGTTCTGCTTCTTGTCAAAAGAATTGCCACATTGTGAGGTACGAATACCCTTACAGGATATCCCATTATGATTCCCTCACTTTGTTCCAGACTTCTGCATGTTGCAGCCACAGATTTCAGACAACCTGGTAAACCCACAGCTACAGGGTCAAGTGTCGATGAGAAGTACGCAATAGGCCTTCTCAGTAATCCATGCTTCTGAATTAACACTGAAAGTGCACATCCATTTCTCTCACTGCAGTACAACTCAAACTCCTTTTCGTAGTCAGGCATACCCAAAGCTGGAGCCTCACACATTTTACTTTTGAGCTCTTCAAATGCTGCCATTTGTTCTGCATCTAGTTCCAATGGGTCTGTCATCTCACTTTTTGTCAGTTTAATCAGTGGCTTTGCTATCAGCGAAAAATTAATTATCCACTGACGACAATAACCCACCATACCCAGGAACATTCTCACTTCTCTCTGGGTTTTTGGGGCTTTCATTTCTCTGATGATTCTGATCCTGTCATCAGTCACTTTTCTCAGACCTTTTTCAATATTATGTCCAAGATAATGCACCTCTTTTTTGCAAAATTGCAATTTGGCTGGAGATACCTTTAACCCTCCATCTGCCAGATGATTCAGTAAAGCTATGGTATCTACTTCACAAGCTTCACGTGTCTTTGATGCCACAAGTAGGTCATCAATATACTGCACTAGTACTGAGTTCTCGGGTATGATCAAACTCTCCAACGATTTCTTCAATAATTGATATCGAAGGACTCTCTGTATACCCCTGTGGGATACGACACCATGCTAAAATACGCTGGCCAAACCTAAATGCAAAAATCGGCTGGCTATCATGATGCAATGGAATTGAAAAGAACGCATGACACAAATCAATCACTGTATACCACTCAGCATCATGTGGAATTTGATACAGGATCACTGATGGATTTGGCACGATAGGACAACATGCCACCACAATTTGATTAACTTTTCTCAAATCCTGCACAATCCTAAATTTCCCATTAGGCTTTTTTAGTCCCATTATTGGTGAATTACACGGACTACTCAGTAGTTCTCTCAGGACTCCCTGCTGAATCATTTTCTCAATTATAGGAGTTATCCCTTCAATTATTTCTGGTGTCATTTTGTACTGAGGAATGTTAGGATATGTAATTCCCTCTTTCACTGCAATTTTCACTGGATCTACATTATTCATCAATCCCACATCTTCTCCAGTAAAATCCCAAACTGTCCTTTTCACTGTGTCCCTCAGTTCTCGAGGTAAATCCTCCGGATCAAACACAGCAACTGCACCAATTAACTCACTTTCTCTATTTTCTAGAGTCACTCGGTACAAAACATCCTCATCTGGTGTTTCAAAAGCTATTCCATCCGGTGTACAAAAAATTGTACAATTCATCTTGCACAATAGGTCCCTACCTAACAAGTTCACTGGACTAGTGTCACAGACAATAAATCTGTGCATGTCTGAACATTTCCCTATCTGTACTCTTACTGGTTCAGTAAGACGTGTTCTGATTTGTGTATTGGCTACACCAACTACTTGGATTGCTTCATCCGAGAGAGGAAGATTTCTAACATCTGTTGACCTGACAGTTGATCTTGTCGCACCTGTGTCTACCAAAAAAGTAACACTCTCCTCATTTATTTTCCCATCCACAAATGGTCCTGCCTGGTCTATTTCTAGAGTTGCACCAAGTATGCACTCTTCCTCCTCTCTTCGGCACCGTCAATAATCACCCTCAGACTCACTCCCTTCACTCTTTAACAAGTACTGTTGTACCTTGTAGAACGTCTTGGTTTGTTTACCTGTTCATCATTGTAGAATCCTGAATCCTGATTATATTTTTGTGACCCTCTATTCTGCGGCAAGGGCGGTTTTGGCTCTTGACTCTGCTGTCTCACAACTTTCTGTTGTTGCTGCTGTTGATTATTTCCTTCACACTGCACCTGTTGATTTAAGGGTTTATTCTCATTACTCGCTAATGGTGGATTAGGACATTCTGATCTCCAATGCCCCAATTGGCCACAGTTGTGACAAGGAAACTTTTTCTTTGCTTCCTCAAGACTCCCCTTTCCTTTCCCTGCATATCTAGGTCTATTCCCTGCATTATTTCCTGGATTATTCGCCTGTTCCACTAACTGTGCCTCCTGTCTTTCCGCAACTTTCACTTGTGCCCACATTGCTTTCTCTTTCAGCTTTCTTTGTTTTGCTTCAATTTCATCACTGAAGTATTTTGCATGTCTCAGAATCTCATCTACTTTCTTACTCTGCCAATCCACTGTATGCTCACGAATTCTCTCACCACTTTCAGGTCTAAGGCCATATACAAATCTGTATACAAAATGACTCAAATCTTTGTCACCCAGGTGTTCATCTCCACTGAATTGTTTAAATGCCAGTATCAGCCTCTCATAAAAAGCATGAACTGATTCTTTTGCTTCCTGTTGTGTTCGATCTATTTTTACCCAGTCTGTCTCTTTTGCAGGTACTTTACTCTTCAGGTATACCATCACCTGGTCATACTTTCTCATTACCTCTGGACCTGGTGCTCCTGTTCTTTGATCTCTTGGATATTCCTCAGTAGGCCAACTCACAACTATTTTACACTCAGTCCACAAGTCTGCTGGAACAATTATATCAAACAGACTATTCAGGTCAACCCACAGCACTTTTGACAATTTCACAAACCTATCTACCTGCCTATACCACTCGACGGGCTTTTCTCTCAATCGAGGGAAATCATTCGTAAATGATAAAATATCCTGTCTGGTCCATGGAACATGTACATATCCTCCTCCAGGTATTTCTCTCATAGGATAATTATCCACTGGTTTCTCTTTTTCTCTCACTGGAAATGCTGAATAAGTTGTTGTATCTTCAGATTCCTCTCTTTTCTTATACCACCTATCCTTCCACTTTTCTACATCTCCCCATCTTCGCAATAATGCGACCATTTCCTTAATTTGTCCTGTTCTACCAGTAGCATTCAAATTTTCAATATCTTTTTCTGTAAAATCCATCCTGTAGGTTTTTTGTAAAGCTTTCACTTTATCAATGTCAACTCCCTGCTCATTCGCTATTGCTCTTAGCCTGTCATGTGTATTTCTTGCTCTCCAGGTAATGTTCTTACACATAAACATTAGCTCACCATCAGGATGACTCTTCAGAATTTCTGTTGGAACTGTTCCTGTAACAAGCTCTTCTAATTCTACACGTAACCTAGCCACATCAATTGCTTGTGAATCTTTATCTTTTTTCTGAAGAACTTTCATCCAATCATTCAAATCTTCAACTGTTATTTCAGCAGTTTTTCTCACTGGAACCACTCTCTTCTGCGGTTCTAAGATTGGCATCCCTGAACAACTAGCTTCACTAGCATCCAGTATTTCACTACACATGTCATGTCTGGATTGTCTCAGGTCACTTCTTTCTGCTCTTTTCCCTGAATCTCCTGAAGGACCAACTGAACTTATCAAATTATTCCCAACATATGGAATCACCAATCCATTTTCACCTGTCCTTTGTTTGTCAAACACAGGCATAACCGGACCTATAGTTACAGGCACCGTAACAGCTTCTAGATTCTTCGTTAACTCCCTAATCTTTTCAGTCAGCTCTGTTGTAGTTCTCGCTAATTGTCTGGCATTTTCGTCACTACCTCGATTCTCTCTCTACCTGAAAGAGTTACTACCTCTTGATTCAGGTGTCACATTTTCTGTTTCAATGATACAAACTGTATCTCTTATCGGAGAAACAACTGGTGTACTCTCATTTGGTTCTGGTCTATATGGAGGTGGTCTTTTGTAAATCATGTCATTCAAGACCTCATCGTCATACTCATTAACTCCATATTTTCTCATTTCTGACTCAGGAACCCTTTCTGCTCCTCCTTCAACTGTTCTCATCGGATATAATCCCTCTGACATACTAACATCTCGCCACCTTTTCATTCGATCATGATGGGTCTCACGATCATGTCTCCTCCCAAACATGTATCTGTAATAACCTCCAGATCTCTGTCTTTCTCGCTCATGTACTTCCTCTTCCCATTCCACTAAAGCCTCAAACTGTGTAGGTCTTGGTTTCGGGTCTAGACATAACATCTTTTCCCGTAAATTTCTCAACACGGCCAGATTAAATGAACCATGTTCCGGAAATGCAAGAACACCATCTTCTTTAGTGTACCTAACCCAATTCTCCAACCATATACAGGTATGAAACCCATATTTCGCAGCCATGAAGGATGCAGGTGTTTTCGCTGGAGGTAACAACTCACCCTCTCTCGTCTTAACATCTTTATCCTTGTTAAACCACTTTTTAATTTTTCCAAAAAATGTTTTCTTCTTTTTCTCTTCTTGGTAATACATTTTAGCGCTTACCAAAAACTTTCTACTCTTTTCCGTATTAAAAATATACAATACGAATTTTTAACCAATAACAGCACGACTCACACTAACGCACCAATCCTGGAGCGTCTACGTCACTAGAATAGCTCTTCCAATCCTTGCGCGGCTCACACCAACGCACCAATCCCAGCGCGAACACTATTCTGATCTACTATCCAATCAGAGCGCGGTCTGTTTGACGTCAGCAGTCGCTGCAGTTGCCTGTCTCCTGTCTCCTGTCACTCGTCTACCCCTCCTTCACAAAATCTTCTCAGTAGACTTCGTGTCACTATTTTCTACAAAATGTATTAGTTACAACATGAAAACATCTCCATTGTCTGCTTCGCTAACCACAGAATAGTAAAAGAGAATCTATTTCACAAAAATCAACAAACTTTCATACATTCCTTAACTGTTTCCTCCAGGACTTGTCCAAAGAGTCTTACAATCAATTAAATGTATATACATTCACGCACATTCATACAAGAAAATATAGTACATTCACACAGAATCCTGCTTCCCGAGAACAGTGAACAATCTGTCCTACTACAGAATTATAACTCACATTAACCAAGCAGCTTACCTCTGCCTAGTTCTTCAAACAAGCTCAGAGAATACCTATTTACTCCTCCCGCGATAAGCTTTAACGGTAAACCTTACGGATCCCTGGGACTTAAGACCAGAGTTTCACAGATAACCTTCACTACCATACACACTCCTTATATACCAGAAATATCTACTAGTAACATACAACAATGTCACTGATTCCGAATCCAGACAATGTGACGCGCAACTTCAATTGTCACACGTTATTCCTTACAATTCCGTCTTTCCCGAGAGCAGCATATACTTCCCTCTGCCCTACTACGGAACTGCTACCAGCTTCCAAGTTCCAGAAGCACTACATATAACTCAACATTACGACTCCAACATATAGTATTAGTACATATACCAACATCAACCAATAATCAATAATCAATAAGCTAATGTACAAGCAATCTTATCAGATCAAGACAATCATCAACAACCATCCTCTGCTACCAGGAAATTGATAGAGATCAGGGTGTGTATAATATCCCTACTACCACAGATAGAGTAATCTCACAGTTACACGCACATACATTCATCATACACTAGGGCCCATTTCACTAACATACGCTCAAATATTCTACCAGCAATAAACCTGTGGGAAGAAAACTCCTAAACACCCTGCATCTATATCGAGGTCGATAAGACCTGGTCATTGTGATTGTCCATAAACATAATCTATACAACCTATACAATAATAATCAAAATATAGTACTCAATAATTGACAAGAAATAATAACCAACACCATATTCAAAGTATATTGCTTTATCTAAAATTAGTCAAGGGAAACATTCAGAATAAAATCATTTTCTCATAGTTACCTATTCTAGCTAAATGTCAGATCGGGTCAGGACAAGTCTCTGTAAAGTCTCTCAAGACGAAGTCCTCTCAACAACGATCCTCAGCAACGCAGATTCGGTACGCGGCAAAGGCAAATGGCAAGTGGCAAACACCCTCTCTAGGCTAACAATTCTTATAGTAAATCAGACAAAGGAAAGATACATTAAAAAGTTGTAACGTCCGCTGGACCGCTGAGCAGAGCGAGAAGGAAAGGATGTAACATTGCTACATTTGAAAATCTCCGCTCAGGAAAAATCACAAAATAAAGTCAACGGAACAGGAACCAAGAAACACAACTGTATCTTGTAGATTCCACGTTTCCTCGGCAATGAGACCATAGTTCAGAGTCTTTCTCTAAGGCTCCTTTGTTTCCCAAGGCTGCCAAGGACGTTCCATTTCACTTGGAGATCACCCAAAACTGCTTCTGTCCTCACGGAAAGTTTTTAACCAAGCATGCAAGGACTGTGGTCAGCTGACTTCAGGACCATATTCAGCAGGGCTCTCTCTCGTCACAGTTTTCTAATCGAGGCCAGGCTCAACAAATCGGCCATCTTTGTTTAGGCCACCATTGGCCACAATAGACCATCTTAATTAAAGAGACAAAAACAACATTACCACAGCATAGTGATTAAACAGTGTTAACCCCACTAATACCCTTATGTGTATGTATTTATCTAGCTCTTGCAACATAGAAAAGCATTAATTTGAAAAGCGTTTTGTGCTCAAAAATAAACAGCACATAGCAACGTTTAAACATGTAAACACGCACGTTATTATTAAACAGCATACTTATGCGTTCCCACGTGTAACTCTCTCTTGTTAAAACAAACGGATTGATTAGTATAAACACACTTACACAAGACAAATAATTAATAATTAGTTATTAATAAATTAATATGACAAATAGACATGCCAGAGCTTCAAAAACCAACGAATTTTCAAACAGAAAACTCTGCTCCAGCAGTAGTCCCAGGTGGCAGATGTCGCGGTGTAGAGAAAGGGGGAGAGGCACACAGGTTCTCTGGGGATCAGCGTCACGGGATTGCGCCCAGCTACTTCTCCTCTTCTGGGGGATAGGTTGCGCCCACTGTTCCTGGGGCGAAGATCAGGGGGCAAGTTCACAAGCAAGCCCTTGGAGATTGTTTAAAAGCGCAAGTTGAATCAAAGTCTTTTTCTGTAGTCTTTTCCTCTCCTTCCAGCAGACAGGCACCCACTGCAGGCCAGTCTCTCAGGCAGAGAGACAGTACTCCTCCTTCAGCTTCTCCAGGTCCTTCTCCTTCAGGCAGAGGTTCGTCGTTGCGTAAACAGGATCTGATTTCTTAGGAGCAGGGCTCCCTCTTTTAAAGCACAAATCCTTTGTTCTTTGTCGCCAGGGGGCCTGGGCCTGGCTCAGTCCAGTTTTGGAGCACTTTGTTGTGGTGACTCTGCTCTTTCCTTTCAGCAGCAGGGCAGAGACATCAGCCGCTCCGCAGGGGGCGGAGCCGGCTTTGTGGTGGCAGAGCACAGGTCTATTCAGAGTCAAAGGTGTACTCCTCCCACCCATCCTGGTGTAATCTCTCTACCCACCACCTGGCAGCCAGCCTGTCTCCTGGAATTCCCCAGCCCTGCTCCTTCCCTGTTACTAGGCAGAACACACACACACAGCGCAGAGGCGGACTGAAATGGCCAGGTCAGTAAATACTAACTTTCTAAAAGTAGTATTTACAAACACAGGATATTAAAATAAACTTTACTAAAAGAAGTATTTTATTATTCTGAGTTCAGGCGTACTAAACATGACTTTCTACCATGCTCTATGAGTCCACTGGGATTACAGTGTGTAGTAATTCCAGCAGCCCATTCTGGCCTATGGAAAGCAGGTAGCCTTCAATAGTGAAACACGAAAATGGCTGTAATTCACTATTAAGACATGCCACACACATCAGGGCATGTCCTACCTTATGCCTACAATGCACCCTGCCCTTGGGCCTACCAGAGGGGTGACTAATATGTAGTTAAGGGAAGTTTTTAGGGACTGGCAAGTGGGTGCACTTGCGCAGTCAGCGCGACAGTACCAGACCGCGCGCAGGTTCTGCAGTGGCAGACCCTAGACACAATTTACTAGGCCGCTTCTGTGGGTGGCACAACCAGTGCTGAAAGCCCACCAGCAGCATTTGTATTTACAAGCCCTGGCACTCCTGGTGCACTTTACTAGGGGCTGATAGTAAACCAAATAAGCCAAACATGGACACCAATCAATGTATACATTTTACCATAGGGAGAGCATATGCACCTTAGCACTGATCAGCAGTGGTAAGGTGCCCAGAGTCATAAAACAGCCAACACCAGGCCAGAAAATATATAGGAGGAAGGCAAAAAGTTTAGGGATGACCCTGCAAAAAGGGCCAGGTGCAACACAACCCCCTTCCAGCCAAAACGCAGGGTAGACCAATCACCACCATGATGGTCTTCCCTGCTTGGGGCGATAGAACAAGGACCTGGCCCGCAACTGCAGGGGCAGACTCCAGTTCTACGCCAATCTGAACCTATTGGGATCCCACTGTCCATACTCTCAGGGCCCACCAAGCCAATCCCTGGGGAACCCTTCTCCTCACCTGTGGACACCACCTGTGCAGCACCTAACCTTAACTGGCCCGCAGGTGTGTCCCAACAGACAGACAGCAAAATGCTACAGCGGCCACTGACAGTAGTCAGGGATGAGACCCAGGCCGTATGCCTCTCAGGGCTCTCAAGCCTCTGTGGCGCCAGGGAGCGGGGGCAGTAGCCCCAGGTGCTTGGCACCCTTTGTCCATTCTCCCTCCTGTCAGGTCAGGTATGACATCCTGGCACTGACCCACCAGCCCCAGGACTGTACCCGGCGGCTGGACCAAAGACTGGGGTGGCCTCTCCCACACCCGGTCCTCCTCCTTGGGGCTCTGTACCCTCCCACCTGGAGTGGTACCCCCCTTCCAGAATTGCCAGGGCACCTGGGGCAGGTGTCCTGCGCAATTTTCCCACCAGTTCAGGGGTTCTATCCTGCAACTGGGCGTCCAGGTCAGGGGGGGCACCCTGAACCTGGCCCTCCAACCTAGGGTCTAAACCCTTCAGTTGAGCCGGGGTCAGAGGCGAGGACTCCCTCCCTCTGCACGCCCTTCCAGAGTACTGCCCACTCCCAACTGGCGTGGTACCCCTAGAAGCAACATGGGTCAGGACACGGATTACAGTTGTCCCACCCTCCAGGTCAGACCACACCTGAACCTGGCTTCCCAACCCTGGGACCAACCCATGCGGTTGAACGCTCGCCTGGCGCACCAGGACTTCCCGGGGAGCACGCATACCCCCCTGAGGGTGACACATAACTCATGTGTCGTGTGACAGTCTGCCTGGCGCTGATCTCCCAACCCCTGTCCATCTGACAGTGCCTGAAGATCCCCCAGGACAGAAGTGGTGTCTCCATGGTCATTCACTGGTGACGCAGCCCTTATGGCTGGCCCCTGACCCACTGGTTCTTCCACTGGGGACTTTTTCCCCCTCTCACCCCTCACTCTGGACTTCTGCACCCTCCCAACTGGAGTGGTACTGCCAGACACCAGAACCGAGGGAGGCCTGCTTACAGACACTCCCCGTCCACTAGACACTAGGGGATCCCCCTCAACGGGCGGCCCATCAGGACAGCGTAGGCTCCACGCCTGGTGTTCCCTTAAAGATCCATCCAGGCTCTGGGACTGGGTTTCGGGCACCTGGGGGCACGCAGCCCCACACTCACTCCTTCTCCACTGAGACAGGAGGTGAGCCCCTACACCCCTCCCACTACCATGGGACCTAGCTGGGCTACTCTGCACCACTTCCACCACTCTGGGTTGGAAGATACCTGAGCCACTCCCCAGGGGGTCACTCCCCAATGCCTCTCCGGACCCTCTGGAATCCACCAAAAGGTCTGCCTCCAATGTGGGCTCTCTGCGGTTAGAGAACTCACCCACACACAGGTGTTGGCATAGCTCTGGAAAACAGGGACTTACAATATGCTCTCCCACAATTGGATCACACAGCCCCCTAGCAGGGTTAACCAAACTATCCTTCACCTTACCATTCAGTGCCTCGCACATGTACTCCACACCACTCTCCTGAGACTGGCAAGACAGTATCTGACTGTCTCTGTCACACAACCCACACTCTTCTGGGCGGTCTTCACACTCACCCACCAGGACTTCAATTTTGGGGGAACCCCTCTCCCTGTACCTCTCAGCTACAGTCAGTAGAGTGTCCCTCCCTCCACTAGGACTATGAACCCGTGCGCCAGTTACCCTATTCCCGTCAGGGATACTGCGCACTACTGGAGCTACCTCATGCCCTTGAACCTCCTGGTGTATGTTAACCCCCTCCTTCAAGTCAGGCGCCATATCTCTGGGTGTGCATACCACTCTCTCAGCACTATAAACTTCAATATTGCTGCCACCATCTGAGCTGGATTCCTCCTCCCACTCAGAAAAGCTCAATCTCTGAGCTACACACCTTTCTTGTTGCTGGGCTGAGACACTCATGCCTCAAGCCTCTCGAGCTCCATATCAAGTTTCCTCATTTTCAAGTCATGCTCCATTTGCATTTTCTTTTCTTCCAGAGCCAGCTTCTTGCTCTCTAGCTCCAATTGGGCATTTACTTCCAGCTCTGCCAACTGTATTTCATAATCCCTGGCGGCCTGTCTGTCTGCCAGCTCCTCTGGCGACAGGCCTCTGCCAAAACTGCGAACGCTTTCCGCTGGTTTCAACGGTGTAACTTCCTTAGTTGCACCCCTTGATTCAATCCAGGCTTTCAGCGCCTTGTAGAGATCTGATTTGCTCTTGCATCCTGCATGTAGAACCTTGAGCTTCCTACAGAAGTACTTGAGTTCAGTTCTCTTGTAGCTGTCCAGTTTTGACTCATCCCATTCCATTCCTGCGATTTCAGGGGTTGATTTCTCAATGCTGTTTGGGCCAGGCATGACTCCAAACACAAGGGATCTTCTTTACTTGGCAAGCGAAAATAAAACTTTTTAAAGTTCTGTGGCTCAAGCTACTGGACTGTCCTCATTGTGCAATGGTTAGTAATCACTGCGCAGACACCAAGAACGCAAATCCGTAAATCCCCACCGCTGCCACCAATGTTAGAATCCGGGGTCTCTGGTTGGCGCAGGTATGCACTTGCGACAAGCAGGGACCCTTTTCCTCTCAGTCAGGGCATAGGATCACCTCTTTAAAAATAACCCCTGCCCACCCTCTAGGTAACGTGGCGGGAGCAGTCAGGCTAGATTTCCAGAGGGCATTAGGTTAAGCGTTGCAAGTTGTCCCACACAATAATCACCACCCCACCACACAAAGACACAAGGCTGTAGTTATATCAAAATAAAGTTCTTTATATAAAAGATTTCTTTGCAGGCAGGTTGATGAAATACAGTTCTCTTGTAAGTACTAATCCAGTTACTCTTTAAAGGCTCAAATGCAGTCCACAGTTATTAAAAAGGGTACAGTTCTGATCAAAATAAGCTGCTTGGGGGTTCTGCGTGCTTCGTAGCGCCTTTGTTATGCTTTGTACAAGTTTTTAGAGGTGTCTTGCCATTTCTCACGCTTCTCGCGTGAGCACGAGTACGCTTGCCGTTCCTCACGCTTCCCGCGTGAGCGCTGGCAATGCTTTTTAATGCGGTACGGTTCAGACAAAGGCTGGTACGGTTCAGACCAAGGCTGGTATGGTTCGAACCAAGGTTGCCTCAGAGGCCAGTATGGTTCGAACTACGGCACCAGACTCCAGCTCCTTTAAATGCAGGTACGATCAGTACGGGTCGAACTACGGCCCCGGTCACAATGCTTTCCAGTTCAAGTACGATAAGTACGGGTCGAACTACAGCCCCGGTCACAATGCTTTCCAATGCCAGTACGATCAGTACGGGTCGGACTACGGCCCCGGTCACAATGCTTTCCAATGCCAGTACGATCAGTACGGGTCGGACTACGGCCCCGGTCACAATGTAGTACGGTGCAAAACAGGATACTTCAGAGGAAGTACGGTCCGTACAAAGGCAAGTACGGGCCGTATTTACGCGCACAGCTCCCAAATAGCTCTAAAGCAGGTACGGCTCGTACGTAGGCAAGTACGGGCCGTACTTTTAGCGCGATTGTCACAAATACCTTCTTTTCTTCACGGGGATGGTCACGCAGCCTCGGGTTTCCACGGGGAGGTGTCCCACGTCGCGGTGTCGTCCCTCAAGGTCAGAGGGCGGCGGTGCTTCGTGGTACCCTCGCAGAAGGTCTCAGCCACACGATCAAGGGCAGAGGAGGGGAGAGCAGCTCCGGGGCAATTCTCAGCACGTTGCAGCACGATCGGCTTCTCAGGTGATCACAAGTGTGCACAGGTCCTCACGGTGATCTCGACGGCACAGGGTCGCCAAGGCTCGGTGCGCAGGCCCTCAGGTGCCTTTCTCCGCGTTGCGAGCTACGGCTCGGAGGGGCTGGTACTTGCGGTGCTTTGACCAGGTAGGCAGGTCCTTGCGGTGCTCATGGTAGTCCCAGGTGGCAGATGTTGCGGTGTAGAAAAAGGGGGAGAGGCACACAGGTTCTCTGGGGATCAGCGTCACGGGATTGCGCCCAGCTACTTCTCCTCTTCTGGGGGATAGGTTGCGCCCACTGTTAATGGGGCGCAGATCAGGGGGCAAGTTCACAAGCAAGCCCTTGGAGATTGTTTAAAAGCGCAAGTTGAATCAAAGTCTTTTTCTGTAGTCTTTTCCTCTCCTTCCAGCAGACAGGCACCCACTGCAGGCCAGTCTCTCAGGCAGAGAGACAGTACTCCTCCTTCAGCTTCTCCAGGTCCTTCTCCTTCAGGCAGAGGTTTGTCGTTGCGTAAACAGGATCTGATTTATTGGGAGCAGGGCTCCCTCTTTTAAAGCACAAATCCTTTATTCTTTGTCGCCAGGGGGCCTGGGCCTGGCTCAGTCCAGTTTTGGAGCACTTTGTTGTGGTGACTCAGCTCTTTCCTTTCAGCAGCAGGGCAGAGACATCATCCGCTCCACAGGGGGCGGAGCCGGCTTTGTGGTGGCAGAGGACAGGTCTATTCAGAGTCAAAGGTGTACTCCTCCCACCCATCCTGGTGTAATCTCTCTACCCACCACCTGGCAGCCAGCCTGTCTCCTGGAATTCCCCAGCCCTGCTCCTTCCCTGTTGCTAGGCAGAACACGCACACACAGCGCAGAGGCGGACTGAAATGGCAAGGTCAGTAAATACTAACTTTCTAAAAGTAGTATTTACAAACACAGGATATTAAAATAAACTTTACTAAAAGAAGTATTTTATTATTCTGAGTTCAGGCGTACTAAACATGACTTTCTACCATGCTCTATAAGTCCATTGGGATTACAGTGTGTAGTAATTCCAGCAGCCCATTCTGGCCTATGCAGAGCAGGTAGCCTTCAATAGTGAAACACGAAAATGGCTGTAATTCACTATTAAGACATGCCACACACATCAGGGCATGTCCTACCTTATGCCTACAATGCACCCTGCCCTTGGGCCTACCAGAGGGGTGACTAATATGTAGTTAAGGGAAGTTTTTAGGGACTGGCAAGTGGGTGCACTTGCGCAGTCAGCGCGACAGTACCAGACCGCGCGCAGGTTCTGCAGTGGCAGACCCTAGACACATTTTACTAGGCCGTTTCTGTGGGTGGCACAACCAGTGCTGCAAGCCCACCAGCAGCATTTGTATTTACAAGCCCTGGCACTCCTGGTGCACTTTACTAGGGGCTGATAGTAAACCAAATAAGCCAAACATGGACACCAATCAATGTATACATTTTACCATAGGGAGAGCATATGCACCTTAGCGCTGATCAGCAGTGGTAAGGTGCCCAGAGTCATAAAACAGCCAACACCAGGTCAGAAAAAATATAGGAGGAAGGCAAAATGTTTAGGGATGACCCTGCAAAAAGGGCCAGGTCCAACAGGGTGGGTATACAAAATTTTGCATAACCCGCTCCAGCAATCCCCCTTTGATAATTTTATCACCACACCACCTAAAATTTTGTTCTGTCTTTACGGAATCTTTAAAATGTTTTCTTGCTCTTAATCATAATTCAGTTTCACCTACGTCTTCTCTTTTTGCTGATTCATACATACTCTCCTTCCACTCTCCAATTCTATTTCTTCAATTTCTCTTTCTTGTTTCTTATCTTTTCTTTTTGAATTTTCTCTTTTTATTCTTTTCTTATTTTTCCTGTTTCTACAGCAAATACAACATAATCTTATCATTAAAACTATATAGATTACACATGTTAATGGAAACAATATTTTACCTATAAGAGTACTACCTATTTTCACTAAGAAATTCTTAATAGCAGCTATTTTCTCTCCAATTCTATCCCAAACACTTTTAACCTCCAGTGGTGCAAGTTCATCATGCAATTCAGTAATATTCTTAATATAAGTTTTTAGATCTTTGCTTTCGTCAGGAATGTAAGTACAACAATGTTGAACTTTCAGCATTCCACAGACTTCACACTCCTTTGCCAATAAAATATCAAGGGCAAGTCGATTTTGCATCACCAAAGCACGCATGGCAACCTTTTCAGTATTAACCAATAAAAATCCTCCAGCGGTGCTTGTTGACAAGCGATCCACTACAGTTGACAATTTTCTAATTTTGTTCGCATTCAGAGTTATTCCCACTGCTGGTATCAATGCCTGAAAAATATCACCTACAATTTCTGCCCAAGATTCTCTCTTGGTCCTAGCTAAATGATTACTTAAGCTATGTACACCATCTTCTCCTCTATCCATATGAAAGATTTTTGGAAAGACCAGGCCTACGTAACATGTGCCATACCAATGGTCTGGCAAACGATAATATGCCCTGTTCCCACAAATAAAATATAATCCCGGAAAGACTGGCTCTCTTCCACCTTTGAATCCCCATCCGTCCATGATTCGATATGTATCATGGCACTCACTATTACCTAGAAAAAATTTATCATACGCCGTTTGATTCCTTCGAATGCAAAATTTCCCTTTTTTAGGCCAATCTAAAGCTATAGTTGGACTAGCTTCTCCTTTCAAATGTTTTTCTTTCTCTATATCCCAGATTGATTTCTCCACTTTCCCTTCTGCTGCTTTTCTTTGCATTTTCAATCTCCTTTCCTCAACCATGTCTAGGAATGTCTTTTCCTCCTTCTTCAAACTGCATGTTAAATTGTGTCATTGCTTTATTTTTTTAGCGTATTTTAACCAATGTATTATGGTTTAGTATGTTCTATGAATTTTTATCAATATGTTCCTGTATTATATACTTGTGCTTTTATGGTTTTTAACCGAAATAAAGCTATATGAATGAATGAAAAATTGTTTCTAAAAATATACTCTAATGTTAGTTCATTAGTTTCCAAAAAGAACTCACCTAATACCTTAGCAGGTTTTACTTTGTTCAATTTGTTATAAGAAGGCACTTGCGCAAAAATGTTATCTACATCTGAAAAATAATATTCTAATTTCCCTGTCTCATAAAACAAACTAGCTATTACACTACATGTTATACCATACGTTGCTGGAAGGTGATGATATGTCACTCCCTCAGAAACAGATGCAGGTAACTGCATACATACGTAGCAGACCCGTACGTCCATTGTCTTTACATATTCATACAATCATTTTGAAAACACATTATTAGAAAAATCTGTTATTGACCTGTCTTTATGCAAATAATTGTTATCTATTCTAGTTGGAACTACCTTTGGAATTTTTTCTATATATTAGTTTTATTCTCACTATGTCCTTCTAATGTATCTATAGTGGCTTTAAAAGAAATGACAAGAGCAAGGATGCTCCATAAAAGCATTAATAATCCTGTACAACAACAACACATTTTACACCATCTTTTCATGAATGTACATCTACCTTTACTATTTTCTATGTTAGCCATCTTTGTTAAAATGGACCGTGTCTTTTGACTTAGCCTCTTTTACTTCACAACTAGTTTTCTAACCTAATGTTCTAACACCTATTTGGTTCTACCAGTCACTATTTTTTTTTTTTTAATTCAAAATCTCGTTTTCTTCATCAATAGTTTTCTTAACTTATTCAGTTTGGCATCTCATCGTTCTTCACTCTCCTCTCGTCTTCCAAGTATGGATTTTCCTGAACTTCCGTTTCTTCTTCTCCAATGTCGGACAAGAGAACTCTCAGGATTTCCGATTCTATTTCATCCTCAACCACTTTCAGTACAGTCTCCTCTGGATTTCCTTGACTATCTGCCTCTTCTCCCTGTTCAGGCAGAGCCACGTACGTCCATTCTGGTGACTTATACTTCTGGTTAGGTTTTCTCGTTCTTCTACTCTCTTTGTCTTCAGTTAATTCCTCTTCTTTTGATTTTTCTTGACTTGTCACTTCATTCACCTGTTCAGCTCTCGGTGAATTCACTCGTGTCAGTCTGTATCTCAGTTTCCTTATTTTATTGGGCCAAACATCATCTCTTGCAACTCTTTTTACTTTACTTCCTTTGTCATTCTTTTCATTCCTCCAAGCTCTCTTTCTTAGAACTCGACCTTCAGGTATTTCATTTTCACTCTCTTCAGACTCTGTCTCAACTTGCTTTGTCTTTTCAGCAACTTCTTCTTCCACCACTAGTTTTGTTTTTCCTACTTCTGTCCCTCCTCGGGTCTCCGGCACGCAATCTTCTTGCTGGCTACTTGTCCCTTCACCTAACTCGATGTTGCAGTTCCCTACACCTCCTCGGGGGTCTTCCGCAGAAATCTGTCCCTCTCTCTCTGTACCTGTCCTTTGTTCACTTAGATGTGTTACTTCAGGTGGAATTTCTCTCAGTCTCTCATCTGGTACTTCCTTTTCACGAATATCTTTTGTTGCGTCTTCAGTACTCTTTCCTCTTTTCTTCCTGTGTTCCTTCTTGGAACCCTGCGCTTCTTGCTCGTTTCCAGAATCACTAGATTCGGAAATCTGCAATCTTCTTCTCAGAGCGACACTTCTGGGGACTAAAGCTGATCTTTGTTCTGTTTCCCCCCTTTCAGAGTTTCCTTGAGTCTTTGACCCTTCGTCATCTGATTCAGTGCTTGATTCTGATTCATCAAAGTATTCTTTCCCTGTGCTGTCTACCGGATTTGGAATTCTCAAGGTATGGCTTGCATGGATCCAATTTTTCAGTCCAGCACACTTCACAGCTGTGGTCGTGGTCAAAATGACTTGTCGTGGTTTTCCCCACCTTGGAACCAGACAATTTTTTTCTTCTGTGGACTTTTATCCTTACCCAATCACCTGGGCTCAGATCATGGGCTTGCTTCTTTTCAAGTGTGGTGGCATCTGGTCCAACCTGATGAAACACAGAATGAACTGCGTCAGCCAGGCCTTTACAGTATTCCAACACCATGTCATCAGAAATTGTCATCAGCTTGTTGACTGGTATAAACACATGTCTCATTGCACGTCCAATGATTATTTCATGAGGACTCAGTCCTGTGTTCTGTCTGGAATGGCCCTGATTGTCATGAGTACTAGAGGCAAGACATCAGGCCATTTCATACCTGTGGCCAAACACATTTTCCCTATTCTATTTTTGATAGTACCATTCATCTGTTCAACCACACCAGAAGCCTCTGGTCGGTAGGCACAATGTAGTTTTTGTTGTACATTCAATGCTTCACAAATTAATCCTACAATCTCATTATGGAAATGTCCTCCTTGGTCTGACTCAATTATCACTGGGAACCCGAACCTGGGGATGAATTCTCTCAACAGTAGCTTGGCTACTGTCTACCCATCATTTCTCCTTGTTGGGAATGCTTCCACCCAACTGGAGAATAGGCAGACCACTACCAAAACATACCTGAATCTGTTACAGGGAGGCATCTCAATGAAATCTACCTGCATTCTGGTGAAAGGCCCTCCTTCTCGACCTATTGTTCCCAAACTCACTACTGTCTTCCTGCCAGGATTGTACTGCTGACATATTAAGCATCTCTGACAAAGACTTTCTGCCACAAGTCTGAATTTTGCATTGTACCAGGTCTGCTTAAATGACCTGATCATAGCATCTCGTCCAATATGTCCCTGGCCATGATACATCCGTGCCATGGTAGACATCATGCTGTCATGCATAACTGGTCTTCCATCTCTATAGACCCACACATGATCCTTTTCCCTTGGGGCACATCCTGCTTTTACCCACTGTCTCATTTCCTCATCTCCTGCCTCATCCTGCAATTGTTTTACCTCTTCCCAAGTTCCCACAATGTTAGTGAACATCAATGAGCAAGAAGACATTTCTCTTTCCTTAGCCCGATTGACCGAATTCTGATTTCGTGCACAATACTGTGCCATATCATTGGCATACCTGTTCCCAGTGGCAATATAATCACCACCTTGACTATGTGCAGCACATTTTACAACAGCCAATTGTTTAGGCAGCTGTATCGCCTCAAGCAACTTTTCAACCACTTCTGCATTCTTAATGGGAGTTCCACTCGAGGTCAGGAAACCTCTTTGTAGCCATAGTTGGCCAAAGTCGTGGACGACTCCAAAGCCATACTGGCTGTCAGTTATCACAGTCACTCTCACACTCTTCCCAATCTTGCATGCTCTAGTCAAAGCCACAAGTTCAGCTACCTGGGCTGATTTCACTCCTTTGAAATATGAGGCTTCAATTACTGCTGCGACTGTGCCTACTGCATACGCTGCACTCAGCACTCCTTCATCTGTTCTCAAACATGACCCATCAACGAACATCACAAAATCACTCTCTGGCAAAGGTACATCTTTTATGTCTGGTCGTGGTTTTGTACAAAAATCAAGTACATCCAGACAATCATGATCAACTTCATCTCTTACCTCCACAATCTCAGCATCAGGCAACAAAGTTGCAGGATTCACGTTCACACATCTTGCAAGACTCACATTAGTGGCACCCAATATGACCTTTTCATACTTAGTCAGCCGACTGTGTGTCATATACTGAGTACGACTCCTTGTCAACAGAATTGCTACATCATGGGGTACAAACACTTTCAATGGATATCCCATCACAATTCCTTCACTCTGCTCCAAACTTCAACATGTTGCAGCCACCGCTTTCAAACATCCAGGTAAACCTACAGCTACTGGATCTAGCATTGATGAAAAATATGCAATTGGTCTTCTCATTTTTCCATGTTTCTGGGTCAACACAGAAAGTGCACATCCATTTCTCTCACTGCAATACAACTCAAATTCTTTCTCATAGTCAGGCATACCTAATGCAGGTGCTTCACACAAACCATCTCTCAATTGTCTAAATGCTGCCAATTCTTCTCTGCTTAATTCAAGGGGATCTTTTACATCACTTCTCGTTAATCGCACCAAAGGCTTTGTGATCAAGGAAAAGTTCCCTATCCACTGACGGCAGTACCCTACCATTCCCAAAAACATTCTTACTTCTCTTTGAGTCATGGGAGCTCTCATTCCTTTTATTATTCTGATTCTGTCTATGGTTATTTTCCTTAGCCCTTTCTCAATGTTGTGTCCCAGATACTGCACTTCCTTTTTACAAAACTGTAGTTTTGCAGGTGACACTTTAAGTCCTCCATCTGCCAAATTATTCAGTAAGGCTATTGTATCTACCTCACAGGCTTCACGTGTTTTTGACGCCACCAAAAGGTCGTCAATATACTGTACCAGTACAGAATTTTCTGGCATTTCTAGACTCTCCAAAGATCTCTTTAATAACTGATTGAATATTGAGGGGCTCTCTGTATACCCCTGTGGGATTCGGCACCATGCCAAAATACGCTCACCAAAACGAAATGCTAAAATTTGCTGACTGTCATGGTGCAATGGGATGGAAAAGAAAGCATGACACAGATCAATTACTGTGTACCATTCTGCATCATGGGGAATCTGATATAAAATCACTGATGGATTTGGTACAATGGGACAATTTTGTTTACCTTTCTCAAATCTTGCACTATCCTGAATTTCCCATTAGGCTTTTTCAGTCCCATTATCGGTGAATTACATGGACTACTCATTATTTCTCTCAAGATTCCTTGTCTGATCATTTTCTCTATTATAGGAGTTACACCTTCAATTATTTCAGGTGTCAATCTGTACTGTGGAACATTTGGATACGTTACTCCTTCTTTTACAGTTATTTTAACTGGATCTACGTTTCTCATTAATCCTACATCTTCTCCAGTGAAATCCCAAACCTCTGCCTTTACAGAGTTTCTCAGTTATTTTGGTAATTCATCAGGGTTCAATACAGCATATGTTTCAGTAACTTCACTTTCTCTGTTAGCTAGGGTCATCTTATACAATACATCATCATCTGGTGTTTCAAAAGCTATTCCATCCGCAGTACAAAATATAGTGCAATTCATTTTGCACAACAGGTCCCTACCTAGTAAATTCACAACATTTTCATCATTAACCCTCCCATCTACAAAAGGTCCTGTCTGGTCTACTTCTAGAGTTGCGCCAAGTACGCACTCTTCTTCCTCCCTTCGGCACCGTCAATAGCTCTCTTCTGTGTCACTCTTATCGCGTTGCAGCCAATACTGCGAAACAGCGCTAGCGCGCGGCAGTTTATTTACATGTTCTTCATTGTAGAATCCCGATTCACTACTATACTTCTGTGTGTTTCTGCTCTGTGGAAAAGGCGGCTTTGGCACCTGATTCTGTGGGGGAACAACTTGCTGCTGTTGCTGCAGTTGACCATTCACCTTGTTTGTGTATTACTTTGTTTTTTAAAACATATCCACTCACCTCCTGGTCACGAACAGCGTTTTCAGCGCTGCAACGATTCCTATCATCGCCATTACCGAGGGCGAGGCGCTTGCTTAGACACGCCCACCTCAGCTGGCCACGCCCCCTGATACCGGATATAAAGTGCGCGCAGCTGATAGCGCGACACAACAGAACCACGAGTCTCCTGAGGCGGAAGCCGGGAGTGAGCCTAATTCTTTTAAAATTGTTTGTGTATTACTTTGTTTTTTAAAACATATCCACTCACCTCCTGGTCACGAACAGCGTTTTCAGCGCTGCAACGATTCCTATCATCGCCATTACCGAGGGCGAGGCGCTTGCTTAGACACGCCCACCTCAGCTGGCCACGCCCCCTGATACCGGATATAAAGTGCGCGCAGCTGATAGCGCGACACAACAGAACCACGAGTCTCCTGAGGCGGAAGCCGGGAGTGAGCCTAATTCTTTTAAAATTGTTTGTGTATTACTTTGTTTTTTAAAACATATCCACTCACCTCCTGGTCACGAACAGCGTTTTCAGCGCTGCAACGATTCCTATCATCGCCATTACCGAGGGCGAGGCGCTTGCTTAGACACGCCCACCTCAGCTGGCCACGCCCCCGTGACGCCCCCCCACTCAGGCATAAACTATGTGCCTCGCTAGGAAGCGCAGCGGACGGGCGCAGCAGGCGCGCCGTCAGCGCGCCAAAGGCGCGCCAAAGGCAAGCCCGTCTGGGCCCGTCCGGGCCTGGACCGGGCCCAGGGCCAGTCCCCCTGTCTGTTCCGCTGATTTCGCTCGCACGTCCTGGACCAATTCCCAACTGCATTCACTCAATCCCTCACACTGCGCGGCCACTACCCCCTGCAACCCTATCCACTTAGAATCCGCTCCTTTTCACTGCCCTCAATGCAACTTCACTCTCCCTCCCTATCCCTTTCATTCTCCTTCTCATCCCACGCCGCAGCTCCCCGCTTCTAATCATCGGATGCTGAAAGCAGGCTTGGTCAACTGCCGGTCTCTCCCCCGTCATGCCAACGACATCTGGCTGTCGATTTCCTCCGACGAGTGGGATATTTTATTTCTCACTGAGTCCTGGATAACTGATTCCTCCTCTCCGGACATCTATCTGGCCATTCCTTCAGGCTATGACATAAAATGTATTAACCGGGCTGGAGGTAAATCGGGAGGCGGACTAGCAGTAATTTTCAAATCTCGTCTTCAGCTGACCACCACCAAACTTACCAACATTGGTATAATTGAAGCCCTATACTTCTCTGTATCCGATTCTGCAGCAGTTATACTGGCTGGTTCACTAATCTATAACCCCCCCACTGCTGCTTCCCTTTCCCTTACCGCTCTCACCCACCAGCTGGCCGACCTATCTCTTAAACATCAATGCTTTCTAGTTTTAGGTGATTTTAACCTCCACGCTGACAACCCTCTCTGCGCGAAAGCGAATAATCTGCTGGAAATCATGGGTAGTCTTAACCTCACTCAACTAGTCACCGGTCCTACTCATGTGGCTGGTCACACCTTAGATCTTATTTTCGCCAACTTTTCCACTATCACTGTCTCCCCTCCCCTCCCCCTTACGTGGTCCGACCACTACCTCATCCCCTTTTCTTTGGCCTTAGACCGGAAATCTGTTCCTCCTGCACCCAGGAAGGAGCTGGGAAGGAAGTGGCACAAAGTAACATGCGCCACCCTGGACCCGGTATTCCACTTCCAGATGGATCATCTATCCTCTGATATCGACGGAAATATCACCAGGCTTAATACCGACCTCATCAATGCCATCGACCACATTGCTCCCCAGAAAATCATTGCCTCTACTAGATCTCGCCCCTCTGCTCCTTGGTTCTCCACCTCTCTCCGTGAGGAAAAAAGTAGATGCAAAGCACTCGAACGGAAGTGGAGACTAAATTACGACCCTGAAGCTAAGCTTGCCTACAAAGCTGCCCTGAAAATATTTCTTAAACACAAAAAAATCACCATGAAAGATTATTTCTCGCTTCAAATTGCCAAGGCCAAAAACTCTTCAAAAACCCTCTTCACCATCGTTAAAGATTTCATCAATCCTCCGGCCAGGGCCACTCAGAACTCAGCTAGTCAGACCCTGTGCGAAGGACTGTCGGACTTCTTCCTTGAAAAAATCAACAAGCTATGCATCTCTTTCCCTAAAGGGCCAATATCCCGGCCTCCGTCCACTAGTCCCCCTGTTTTACCGTCCTTTCTCGCTTTTAATAAACTCACCCAGGAGGATGCCATCAGACTACTCATTCATTGCAAGTCTGGGGCACCCTCTGTCCCTGTCCCTGCCAAACTCATGGGTGAGCTGGCCCCCTCGTTAGCCGACTCTTTCCTCACCATCTGGAACGCCTCCCTCCACCATGGCTTTTTCCCTACCACTTGGAAGGAAGCCTTGGTGATCCCCATTCTAAAAAAGGCAGATGCTGATCCCACTGTCTTCTCCAACTACCGCCCCATTTCCCTTCTCCCCAAACCCGCAAAGGTCTTGGAAAAAGCCGTGCAGTTGCAACTCACGGAGTACTTGGAAAGCAACTCACTACTGCACGACTCACAATCTGGTTTTCGGGCGGGATACAGCACAGAGACGGCTCTGCTGGAAGTATCGGAGACAATTCGGGAGTGCGTGGACAGGGGCGAGGAGGCCATGCTAGTCCTCCTCGACCTGTCCGCTGCATTCGATACGGTCTCTCACCCCATCCTCCTTGACCGACTAAAACAGATTGGCATTGGCGGCACTGCCTTTAGCTGGATCGAGTCCTTCCTCTCAGGAAGAAGTCAGAGGGTATTGTTGCGGCCTTTTAAATCGGAGGAAAAACCCCTGTCTTGCGGTGTGCCACAGGGCTCTGCCCTCAGCCCTCTGTTTTTTAACATCTATCTTGCCCCACTGGCCGGCCTGGTGGAGTCCTACGGAGTCAGGGTGGTCTCCTATGCTGATGATACCCAGCTAGTGTTTTCCTTTAGAGACCACTCTGACTCCGCGTTCTCCAACTTCCGCCAGTGCCTCAACAACATCAGTGGCTGGATGTCTGAAAACCATCTAAGACTCAATGCAGACAAGACAGAGGTGCTGTTTTTTAACCAGAAAAACTCCATCCCATCCTCCTGGTGGTGGCCCGCGGCACTTGATCCCGCTCCCTCTCCCGTCCACTCGGCCCGCAACCTGGGTTTCCAGTTTGACGACTCCCTCTCATGCAAGACTCAGATTAACAAAGTGACCTCTGCCTGCTTCCTGAAGTTGCGCATGATTAGAAAAATACTTCCCTATCTCCCTCTGGACTCCCGCCGTACAGTTACCCATGCCCTCATCACGTCCCACCTGGACTATGCCAATAGCCTCTATGCGGGTGCCCCCCAATACCTGATTGACCGGTTGCAGATTATTCAGAATGCGGCAGCCAGACTGATTGGCAATATTCCCTACCGTCAATCAGTAACCGCATATCGTAAGGAACTGCACTGGCTACCTGTGGCCAGCTGTATCCAGTTCAAGGTCCTCACTCTCACTCACCGAGCCATCAACGATCGCGGACCAAACTACCTAAAAAAACGTGTTTCAATATCCCGTTCCATCAGATCCTTGAGATCCAATGACCTACGCCTTCTGATCTCTCCCCGTTTCAGGCTATCCAGAATGGGTGGCAGAGGGTTCAGTGTAATTGCGGCTAAACTATGGAACGCACTGCCAGTCGATCTTAGATTCTGTCCCTCTGTATCCATCTTCCGGGCCAGACTCAAAACTTGGCTCTTCTCTGGACTCTGATTTACTACGCTACTTCCCCTTCTTGCTCCTCTCCTCTCCTTTGGAGGTTCAGGTTCTAGCGCCGGGACACCCCTTCGGGGGTAGCTGTGCGCTCTACAAACTACATAAAATAAAATAAAAATAAATAAATGCTGCACCTGTGGGTTCAATGATGGATTTTCATTGTTAGTACTCGGGGGAAATTTACACTCAGATTTCCAATGCCCTGTCCTGCCGCAATTATGACAGGGAAATTTCTTCTTAGCTTCTTCAATGTTCCCTTTGTACTTCCCATTATTAAATTTTGGCTTGGTCCCTGCTTGTTCCACCAATTGTGCTTCCTGTCTCTCCGCTACCTTTACCTGTGCCCACATTGCCTTCTCCTTTAACTTTCACTGTTTTGCTTCAATTTCATCACTGAAGTATTTTGCATGTCTCAATACTTCATCTATTTTCTTGTTTTGCCAATCTACCGTATGCTGTTTAATCATATCACCTATTTCTGGTCGTAGACCATATACAAATCTGTATACAAAATGGCTCAAATCCTTTTCACTCAGATTCTCGTCTCCGCTAAACTGCTTAAAAGCTTGTATTAGCCTCTCATAGTACGCATGTACTGACTCTTTACTTTCCTGGTGTGTTCGATCAATTTTTACCCAGTCTGTTTCTTTAGGGGGCACTTTATTTTTCAAAAATACCATAACCTGCTCATATTTCTTCATTACCTCGGGGTCTGGTGCTCCTGTTTTAGGATCCCTAGGGTATTCCTTGGTTGGCCAGTTTATCATTAATTTGCACTCTGACCATAGATCTGCTGGTACTATTATGTCAAACAGACTATTCGAATCAATCCATAATACCTTAGACAATTTTACAAATCTGTCTACCTGTCTGTACCACTCAACTGGCTTTTCGCGTAGTCGAGGGAAGTCATTCGTAAATGACAAAATATCCTGTCTTGTCCATGGAACATGTACATATCTTCCTCCTGGAATCTCTCTCATAGGGCACTCTGTCACTATCTTCTCCTTTTCTCTTACAGGAAAGGCTGAAAATGTCTTATCTGAGGCATCATCGCGTTTTCTATACCACCTGCTTCTCCATTTATCCACGTCTCCCCGTTTTCTCAGCAAAATGATTATGTCCTTAATTTGACCTATTCGTCCTGTGGTGTTCATGTTCTCAATGTCCTTTTCAGTGAATTCTACTCGATAAGGTTTCTGTAAGGCTTTTACCTTTTCCATATCAATACCCATTTCATTTGCTACTTCTTCTAACCTTTCATGCAAGTTTTTCGCTCTCCAGGTTGCACTTTTACACAAAAATAATAATTCTTCATCCTGATAGGTTTTCAATTTTTCTGTCGGGATCGTCCCTACAATAAATTCTTCCAATACCATTCGTAACTTGGCCACATCAATTGATTGGGATTCTTTGTCTTTCCTCTGCAAGCTTCTCAACCATTCACTTAACTCGTCTGTTGATGGTCCTACTGGTTTTTCTACACTTCCGTGTCCAAAATCATTTTGTGTTTCTGACACTGTCTCTATCATTGTCATACGTTTCTCTGCACAATTCTGATCTATAAATGGATTATTTGTAAAATTCGGTTCCATTACACTCATAGTTTGCCTCCATGGATTCTCATTCTGTCTCACTCTTGGTTGTTCTACAGGGTGACTATTTCTGTAAGGGACTGTCAAACAATGCTCACTGTCCTTCTGTTTTTCAAAAATGGGCATAACTGGACCTATCGTTACTGTAACAGTTACTGCTTCTAGATTCTTGGTCAATTCTCTTATTTTCTCAGTTAATTCCAGAGTTGTTTTTGCTAATTCTACTGAATTTTCTCCATCTGTTCTTCCTTCTGATCTCTTTTCTACCTCTCTGGTACCACTGTTTTTACTCAAACTTTGGGACGCTGGTTCCGATTTTATAATTCGTATTGTTTCTCTCATTGGGGCACTTGGAGTTAACATTCGTGGTTCTGATCTATACGGTGGTGGATTTTTATAAAACATATCATCAAGAACATCATCCTCATACTCATTCGCTCCATACCCTCTCGACTCCAAATTATGCCTCTTTTCTGCACACTTTCGACCTTCATTCTCTCCTACATTACTTACAGGGAACACACCCTCAGTCATACTCGCATCTCGCCATCTTTTCATTCGATCACTATGCGTTTCGTGTCCGTATGGCCTTCCCAACCAATACCTATATCCTCTACCACTTCTTTGTCTTTCTCGTTCATGCATTTCGTCTTCCCATTCTGTCAAAGCCTCAAACTGTGTCGGTCTAGGTCTTGGTTCCAAATTCATCATCCTTTCCCTCAAGTTTCTTAAAACAGCCAAATTAAATGAACCATGCTCTGGAAAAGCCAATACTCCGTCGTCCTTGGTGTCTCTCACCCAGTTATCCAACCAAATACAAGTATGATACCTATATTTCGTAATCATAAAGGATGCAGGGGTTTTCGGTGGAGGAAGTAACTGTCCTTCCCTAGTCTTAGCTGGTTTGTCTTTCTTTAACCACTTCTTAATTCTCCCTAACCAGGTCTTCTTCTCCTTCTCTGGTGGATCGTAATACATTTTCTTGTCTTCCGCGCAACGCTAGTCCTTCTTTACAACTGTACCGCTAGTCTATCCAATCACAGCGTGACCTCACACTAACGCACCTATTCAGAGCGTCCACGTCACTGTCACAGTCCTCAAATCCTAGCGCGACTCACACTAACGCACCAATAAGGAGCGTCTACGTCACCCTGTTTCTTCTCCAATCCTAGCGCAGCGTACACTAACGCACCAATCCGGGGCGTTTCACAGTTCTGATCGACTGTCCAATCTCAGCGCGGTCGTTCTGACGTCAGCAGCCGCTGCGGCAGCTCCTGCTCCTGCTTCTGTCTACCCCTCCTTTACAAAACCGCTCAGTAAGTTTTTGTTTCAATTTCTACACTTCTGTTAGTAACAACATAGAAACATCTCCATTGTCCGCTTCGCTAACCAAAGAACAGCAAAAAGACCTTTCTCACGAGAATTCCGTCTTTCCCGAGAGCAGCGCTTACCTCTGCCCTACTACGGAATCATTACTTCTGTTGATAAAGTAGCACATCCCTCTACTTCACCCTTCTAACAAGCATTAGCTAATAGTTTCTCTAGTATTTAAGACACATAGTTGGAGACCCAATGCTCCTGAGAAATAAACCCAGAGTTTCGCAATCAACCCAAATGCCTTTGCATTCACACTCGTTCACACCAGAAAGTGTAGTACATTCACGCAGAATCCTGTCTTTCCCGAGAACAGCGAACAGTCTGTCCTACTACAGAATTATGGCATAGGTTAACAAAGCAGCGCTTACCTCTCCTTTGTCCTTCTAACAAGCTCAGAGAGTACCTATTACCTTTCCAGAGATAAGCGTTATCGGAATGCCAGTTGGATCCCTGGTACCTAAGACCAGAACTTCACAGGTAACCTTCGCTATCATGCACACTTCTCTCACTCTATAAATGTCCCTAATGGCAACACACAACGATGCTACCGAATCGAACCCAGACAATGCGCCGTGCAACTTCAATTGTCACACGTTTCCCCTGTGTACCTACAGGGCAACAACAATTCCGTCTTTCCCGAGAGCAGTGCTTACCTCTACTCTACTATGGAACCGTTACACACTTCCGAGTTCCTACATCCCAGAAGCCGTGCATACAACATATAACTCAACGTAACTCAATATAGAGTGCTAGTACATAAATCAATAACCAAAATCAATAAGCACTGTACAAGCAATAATCACTAAACCAAACAATAACAAACCATCATTCTGCTACCAGAAAAACTGATGCATCGCGGAGTGCAAAATCCCTCCCTACTGCCACGGACTAAATGATCTGACACACGCACACTATCCATACATTCGCTGGTGCGGCCCATAACACCAACACACACTTACCATTAGTCCGTGCAAGAGGCGATTATCCTCCTAAGCGCTGAATAATGAGGGAGGAAGATACCACTTTACCCTAATGTTCAAATCCAAATTTATATTAATATTGGAGATTAAATCATTCATTTGATCAAGTTGCCATTCATATTTACCTATTCTGGCTAAAGTCGTCCTCTATGTCAAATCTGGTAGTCTCGCAAATCTATGCCCATCAATTTAGCAGGTTAAGTTCATCAGGAATTTGGGCATTAATTCAGTCCGTCAAAGATTCAGGCTAACAGCTGTCCTGCAGTATCACCGTCCTCTCCGTCAGCATAACATCAGGAAATCGAGAAAGGCCAGAAATGAACCCGCGCCCACCTCTCTATTCTACCATAATTTATAGTAAAAATCATTGACAATTTGTATCAAAAACGGGTCTTCAAATGTTCTGATTGGTCCATTGGAATCGTCTGACAGGATTCTCATCAAACTAAAGTCTCTGATGTCATTGTACTTGAATTATCCGGTTTTTAGTAGCATTATTATTGTTCATTCAGAAAAGCTGGCTTGCATCCCAGAGCAACCTTGAAGGGTACATGTTCATCTGGGGTCAGGTCCAGGCCACTGTGTATCTGTTATCAGCGCAGGCGCACTTCACCCAAGCCTTGTTCAGCGTTGGCAGTCGGGTTAGGCACCAAAGTGTAGCCATCTTTCGGCAGGTCAAAATGGTCAACTTAAGAAAAGAAACACAAAACGTAATTAATACATAGTAATGACTAATTAAATGTTATTCCCTCGCTAATACCCATATGTGTGTGTATTTATCTAGCCAAAAGCAACACTCAATGCGGTTTACACTTACAAAATAAAGCACAAATCACAATTACATCACCAAAGCAACATATATCATGCAACATTCTAATTGTCTATCATTAGTATGCGTACGAAATTTAGTTCACATCATTAATTAGGCCATGCAGATGCAAATCCCACGTGTTTTTAGGTAATTAATAGGGTTGGTTAGTTATTTTCACATCACTCCAAACCATTAGTACGATTATAATTAATTAATTCATCTAATTAATAAAATGACATGCTAAATGGGTTGGGTACCACCGTTCTCCACCTTGGTCAGACCCACCTACCACCAGCAGTCTGACATTATCCCAGGACCTCGCAAGACCCCTTATCTGTACCAGAAGCTGAGGAACCCTAGAAGACTCCAGAGGAGGGATAGACCTCTTGAGAGGTGAAGAGTCTTAAAGATGCTTGAGAGCAGGATTGTAAACAGGTCTCATACTACTGGGGTGTGTCTTGCTCCACCTGGGTCCCAGAGGCCAGTCAGCTCAACGAGAGGGAAAGTCTACTCATCTGAACACTGCAGACAGATCTAGCATCACTAGTAAGCGGTGTGCGGCATCAGCTGCAAATATCAATGGATCGCCCCAAAAACCCGGTGCTCTCAGGTCTGCTTAACAACCGAGAGTAAAGAAGAAAGACAATGAGTGATTTTTTATGTGGACATGAAGCTGAGATACTGTATTCTTCTCCTTAGTGGGACTGGGGCAGACATCTTTTGTGTTGAGATGTAGGTAGGTAGGTAGGTAGGTAAAGCTTTATTCGATAAAAATATCATAAAAGCACAACATACAATAAAATTTTAAAATGATCAAGTAGAATATATCTAAAAAGTGAACTACATCACCAGATAAAACACAGTGTGCAAAATACAAAGAGGGAAGTGACACAAAATTTCATTATGAAGATGTAGATAACAGGGAATAAAAACAGACCACTAAAACAACTCAGTGCATAAGAGTGGCTAGTTTTTCCTCAGTAGCCAGGCACGACCCAAATACTTGGCCATTCCACATACAATGATAAGAGACGAAGTATCTGTTTTTAAAATGCGTAGCACAGTAACAAAATCACGGCTACCCAGAATTTTACAAATCGGTCTCAGCCACTTGGATCTCGCTCTTCTATAGGTAAAACACGCGAAGAGGAAATGGGGAATAGTCTCCTTCGGAGCTGTACAACTCGGGCAACCAGTAGATGTATGTGTAAGGCCCTTCCAACTAGCAGTGACAGAGTTGAGAGGTAGAGTTCCTAATCTAAATCGGACATACAATGATCTGTCCAGTGGGGACTGAATGAAGTCAAGATAGGGTTCCAATTTACAAAAGGTCTTGTGCTCAAAAAAAGCCTCACTCAGCTTCCCCACATTATCATTGCTCAACTCTCTATTGTTGACCAAGCTCCAGTAAGCCTTCTTAAGGTCCAATTTCGAAGGGGGTGACTGAGATTCCCAACAGTCTTCATATCCAATGGCTCTCAACAGTACAATTACATGGGAGATCCATTTTGTCCTCCTCCCAGTGTTGGCTAATATAAGTTCACTTAAGCCTGCAGCATATTTGGCAAGTTCTGGGGTCCTCCGTAATCTTGCCCAGAATAATAAAGGTCGAAGTCGTGCAATGTCCTGAATTGAATGTCTGCCTAAATCATAAAATAAAAGTTTTAATGGAGATGATATGGGAACAGAGATGAGATCCCTCATAAATTTGTTTTCAGACTTGACCAAATCATGAATGTTTTCGTTGCCCCAAATTTCGGCTCCATATAGGGTGCAGGATAGTGCTTTTGCCTCATATACCACGAGGGCCGGTGCCACAGGTCTACTTATAGAGAGATGTTGTTCTCTAATTATGGCACCAGTAGCCCTCTTGTGGCACAAGAGCATCTTGGTTAAGTGGGGGCTCCACTTCATCCCTTTCCCAATGCGGATGCCTAAATAATCGAAAGAATTCACAATGTCAAGCAGGGTACCATCCAGACTGAAAGCATATCTGAAGCGCCTAGGAGGGTTTATTACCATTAATTTGGTTTTCTCCGTGTTTATGATAAGGCCATGGGACTTGCAAAAAGAGTCAAACCTATTTTAAAAAAATTGTAAGCCGGCGGGGGATTTGGAAATCAGGAGAGTGTCGTCGGCGAACAGGAGGGTAGGGACTTTTTCGCCAGCCAGGACTGGAGCATCAGCTGGATCATCTCTACGGAGGTCCACCACCCCGTTGATGTAAAGAGAGAACAGGGTGGGAGCTAATACGCAGCCCTGGCGAACCCCCCTGTTCACCGCGACACTCCCAGTGAGCTGGCCCTGGGCACCCCATCTGATATTGGCATGGTTGTCCTCATGAAGGAGCATTAAAAAGGCAAGAATCTCATGGGGGACGCCTAATTGAAGTAAGACCTGCCATAATCTTTGACGAGGAATTAAGTCAAACGCAGACTTAAGGTCAATAAAAGCCAAGTATAAAGTGCCTTTGCCTAAAACTACCACTTTCCAGTAGATCATAAAAAATCTAAAAACTTGATCCATAGTGCCTACCTTTTGCCTAAAACCTGCTTGAAAATGAGATAAAATATTCATGTCCTCAATCCACAGCCTCAATCTCATAAGGAGAACCCTGCCAACCACCTTCTGGATCACATCAATTAAGCTGATAGGTCTGTAGTTGGCAGGGTCCTCCTTATTGCCCTTTTTATATATGGGTATCACCACTGCAGCCTTCCATGACTCAGGTATTATAGAGCCCCTGGCTATGGCGTTCATTATAGTAGAAATGAACGATGCCCAGGGAATTGGATCATGCAGAAGTAGATCTCCTGGGAGACCATCTGGGCCTGCCGCTTTGCCGGGTGCAATACTTTTGATTGCCAAGGTAACTTCCTGAATCCCGAAGCTAGTATCGGGTGGGAAACTTATGGCCGAGGGGAGAAGATACTCCTCCTCCTGCTCTACGGAAGCAGTCTCTCCCGCATATATAGCAGAGAAATGGTTAAACCATTGCAGCTCTGTTATATGATTTGGGATGCTTGTTGATTTTGCTCGCTTCCCTCTATTTAGGAGGTCCCAGAATACAGTCGGTTTTCGATTCAATGCTGCCTCTTTTAGCTCCTGCCAGTGAGATTCCTCCCAAACTCTTTTTGCGACTACCAGGGATCTAGAATAGTCCTGTCTTGCCCTTCTGATCAGGTTAGTGTCTTGATTCTTAAGGGCTTTTGATAAAGTCATTCTTTTCGTTCTGCAATCTTTGGAATACCAAGGGTTCGAACCTTTTGCAGGTGTCCCTTTACGAGGAGGGTTTCCTGTCAAGTTGAGATTTATTAAAAGAGGCAAATGATAAAGGTGAGTGATGTCACAAATAGGTTGAAAGCAATGCTGGCGCTGAGTGTGATGAGAATTTAAGTCCTCACATATTATGAGAGTGGGGTGTGTTCCAGCACAGAACTGACTGGAAGAGACAACCTTGTTAACCAAATTAGAGAGATCTCTTAGTTGAGGTGCAGCTGTAGTCATGGGGTTAATTAACCCTGTATAATGTCCTTGATAACCACTTTATAGTTTTAGATTATAGTACAATAGACGTCCTTGTCATCTGGGATTTGACATTCCCCTTCATGGATACTCCACATATTTCATAATTGTGATTTGAATAGTTTAAAGGAATTCATTTTAGTGGAGTAAGCAGCAGAACTTGGGTGGACTCAGCAGCTGAACATAGATCCAGAATTACTATGACCAAATGTAGAGTTGAAGATTAGGAATCAAGATGCCTATGTTTTTTTCTTTTAAATGTTATTTTAATCTATTAAAATTGATAAATCACACGTTTTTCCTAAGGTGTCTTGTCATTGACTGCACTAGAGTACAAACTGACCGCCCTTAGTTTCTGAACAGCCTTGCTTTAAGTTCTTTCCTAAAGGAAAGTAAGGTGGGATGGCTCTGATACGGGGGTGCAGACTGTTCTAAAGTTTTGTTGTACCTGTGTCAGAGCTTCTTCCACCCCAGTTGGATTTCCTAAATCTGGAGGTTGTGAGAGTGGTGTCACCCAAGGAGCTCCGGGGTCTACTAGGGTGTACCACTGAAAGCTACGTCTGAGAAACTCAGAGCCTTAGTTGTGTAGTGCCTTACGGGCAATGCAAATCACCTTGAATGTAATACAACTTCTCACAGGAAGTAAGTGAAGCTTCCAGATTCAAGGGGAGATTGAGTGGAATGTAGGCACACCTAGAATCACTCTGGCTGCAGCGTTTTGTACTCTCTGAAGTCTACTAGTATGTTTATTTCTGCAGGTTCATGTAAAGGGTTTTTTGGTGTTTGCCGGAATACAGGGAAGAACTTTTCTGATCATCCTGAGAGTGTGGAAAGATGAGGAGACTGCAGCTGACACCTGAGCACCATAGTTAAGCCTGTTACCAATTAGTATGCCCAGGTTTTTAGCCTTAGGGCACTGGAGTGTGGGGTGGGAGACCTAGCTCAAACGGCCACCAGGAGGGGGGCCAGGCGGCAGAAAGATTCCCAAAGGTTATCATCTACATTTTTCCAGAGTTAAGCTTCAAACAATGCCCGCTCATCCATGAGCTGATTGCTCTCATACAGTCCTGAAAGTGGGTGGGCACTCTAGGATCGTCGTTGAAGACTGACACTACTAGAGTGCCATCAGCGTAGGAGGTAAGTGAGGAGTCAAACCTTTTGATTACAGTAGCTAGTACAGAGACATAAATGTCAAAAAGTGTAGGACTAAGCGAGGATTCCTGAAGGATCCCATAAGGAAGTGAAAATGGGGAGGACTCATAGCAGTCTAAGGTCACAGATTGTTTTCTGTTGGACAAGAAGAAGTCAGGAGGGACAAGGCCTTGTGCTTGACACCTACTCCAACCAAACGGTTGATTAGGCTCTTATGATCGACCGTATCAAAGGCTGCGGACGGGTTGATGAGGATAACAGCTGCTGAGCATCTTTTATCTAGTACAGCTCCTATCTCTATCCTCTCTGGCTTTGATTAGTGCTGTTTCTCTGCTATACCCAGGTCTGAACCTGAACTGAGTCGGGTCGAGGTAATCTTTTCATGGATGAATTGGGAAAGCTGTGTGTTCAATATTTTCTCCACAATTTTCGCCAGGAGGGAAGTCAGGAGATGGGATGGTAATTGTTGGGGTCTGATGGACTCTGGATAGCTTTTTTTATTAAGGGGGGAATAGAGGCTTTTTTCCAGATAGAAGGAAGTAGTCCTGTGGAGAACATGGAGTTAAAGATGGACGAGAGGTTGGTTGCTATCACTTCAGGTGCCAGTTTGAGTATGCCGGGGGCCATGGTCTTTTGTAGAGCCAGATTTTGAGCTTTTAAGGAGTCTGGCAAATAGATCAGGGGTCGTAGGTAGTAATTTGGTGAGAGGAGCATAGGTTGGTTTTTCATGAGGGGTCACGTCTTTGACCTCTACTTTAAGGGAGTTCATGAAGTTCTGGACAATTTCGATTACTTTGTTTCTGCAGCTGAAAGCCAAACTGTCACACAAATCTTATGAAATTAGCAACAGCATTGTTACTGGGACCAGAGGAGAGTTTAGAAACTACTTGAAAAAGCTCCTTGGTAGAGTTTGTGGCAGATTCTATGAGCTTGGTATAGTAGTTGCTTTTTTCTTTGATTAAAAGATTTTTGTACTTGGTCAGTGCTAGTTTGCAGGTGTGTTTCTCCTGCATCAAGGGTGTGACCATTACTGTGTATGGCAAAAAATATTGGCTGTAATCCGTATCATTGATAGAGATGTATGTAGCTGGATGGTCAGTGGTGGCTTCCTCTCAGAGATTAAAATCCCCTAATATTTCAATAGAGAAGTGTTTACTAAATGCTAAGTGGCAGATGTACAAAAAGATTAGTGGCAAAAAGTGGTCACAAATCGTGTGTTTGTGAAAGGAGAGAACGAATGGGAGCAGTCCAACGCAATCGCTTAGCTCACATCTTTCCTCCTTGAATGTGCTTGACAGGTGCTGTATCTCCTCTAGTAGGTCCTAATCCACATCAGTGGCATAATCAGGACACAGCAGTGTGGAAATAATTATGGAAAAAATCTAATTTCCTTTCATGGCTCAGCGGGGCCACAATTGATGGCATACACGGTCAGGGGTTTAAGACCATATGTTCAAGTATTTACATCACGTGTGTGGTAATTGACATGTTCACACCTAGCTTTGGTGCAGATCAGGGTGTACAAATTCTCCCTACTTCCACGGATAGAGTAATTTCACAGATACACGCACATGCACTCATCATACACTTGGGCCCATTTTACTAACATACGCTCAAATACTCTATCAGCACTGAACCTGTGGAAAGAAAGAACTCCTAAACACTCTGCATCTACACTGAGGTCGATAAGACCTAATTGTAACTGTCCTGAGTCATGATCTAAACAATCTATACAACAATAATCAACATAGAGTACTCAATAAATTGACAAGAAATAACCACCAACACTGTATTTAAAATTATGATACTTTATCTAAAATTAGTCAAAGAAAAATCAATCAGAGTAAATCATTTTTCTCATAATTACCTATTCTAGCTAAATGTCAGAATGGGTCAGGACAGGTCTCTCAGTAGAAGTCTCCCAAGTCGCCGTCCTCACAGCATCGATCCTCACCAACGCAGGTTTGGGAAGAAGTGGCATAGACCCTCTCTAGGCTGACAATATTTATAATAAATTTAACAAAAGAAGGCAACATAAAATGTTTAAAACGTCCGCTGAACCGCTGAGCAGAGCGAGAAGGAAAGGATGTAGCATCGCTACATTTGGAAAATCTCCGCTCAGGAAAATCACAAAAATAAAAAGACGGAAGAAGAGGACTCAAATTTGCAAATGTTTCTTTTTGAAATGTACTTCCTTAGAATCATCACAAAGCCACCGCTATAATCAAAAAGTTCATTGTGGCTCCTTTGTCCTCCAAGGACACTTGGATGTCCGCCCAGAGCTGCTGTCCTCACGGAAAATTTCTAAACCAGGCGAAGACTGTGGTCAGGTGACTCTCGACCAGGTTCAGCAAGGCCTTCTCATCACAAATCGACTACTCGAATGCAGGCTTTAAACGGCAGCCATTTTTCTACTAGGCCAAAACGTACCATCTTAATTAAAAGAGACAAAAACAACGTTACCACAGCATAGTGATTAAACAGTGTTAACCCCACTAATACCCTTATGTGTATGTAATTATCTAGCCTTTGCAACACAAGAAAAGCATTAGTACACGACAATTCAAAAGCGTTTTGTGCTTTAAAAGAAACAGCACTCAGCAACATTTATTTAATAAACATACACATTATTAGTAAGCAACACGAACGCATCCCCACGTATAGTTTTCTCTTGTTAATTCGTGTTGGTTAATCAAAACATTTACACAAAACAAATAATTAGTAATTACAAATTAATAATTTTTAATTATTGACAAATAGACAAACCAGAGCTTAAAAAACCCAATAGATTTTCAACAGAAAACTCTGCTCCAGCAATCCCCCCTTTGGTGATATTATCACCAAATAATCAATCCCAAAAAAAAAAAATTAGTAAAATTTAGTCCCATTTTAGGAGAAATTGGAAATGTCTTTTTCTCCTTACACAACACTACACACTCTACACACTAGACACCCTTTCATCATCCCTCTTTGTTTCCAAGTAAACACTCTCCCTCAATTCTTCTAATTCTATTTCTTGTGGTTCTCTTTTCAACCTTTTATTTCTCTTTTCATTATTTCTTTTGATTAATTTCTTTTTCCCTCCCCTGTTTTTACAACACACACACACAAATCTTAGTATCAATAAAGCAACAATTATACAAGTCAAAGGAAACAATATCTTACCTATAATAGTACTACCTATTTTTGCAATAAAACTTTTAACAGCAACTATTTTATTAGCTATTTTAGTCCAAATACTCTCAGCTTCCAGTGGTACTAATTCTTCATGCAAATCAGTATTATTTTTGATATAGACCTTCAGGTCTTTGCTTTCGTCTGGAATGTAAGTGCAACAATGTTGAACTTTCAGCATTCCACAAACTCCACCCTCCTTAGCTAATAGAATATCAAGGGCAAGTCGATTTTGCATAGACATGGCACGTACGGCAATCAATTCCGTATTCACCAAAAGAAACCCTCCAGCGGTATTTGTCGATAAGCGATCCACCACTGTTGACAGTTTCCGAATTCCATAACCATTCAAAGAAATTCCCACTGCTGGAATTAAAGCTCCAAAAATGTCACCCACTATTTCAGACCAAGTTTCTCTCTTAAAACGCGTTAGTAAATTAATATGTTCTACATCTTCTATTCCATCTATATGAAAGATCTTTGGAAAAACCAGGCCCACATAACACGTGCCATACCAATGGTCAGGCAACCTGTAATAAGTCTTGTTACCACAAACATAATACACTCCTGGGAAAATTGTATCTTCTCCTCCCCTGAAACCCCATCCTGTTGCAATGAAGTATGTATCATGACACTCACTAGTCCCAACAAAATATGTATCATATTGGGATTTCCTTCTTGTAATGCACAGCTTACCCTTCTGTGGTGCATCTAGAGCTAAAGTTGGACTAGCCCCATTTCTCAATTCTTTTCCCATCTCAATGTCCCAAATTGTCTCACTCACTTTATATTTCCCTGCCTTTTCATGCATGCTCATTCTCCTTTCCTCCACCATATTTAGGAAAGCTTTCTCCTCTTCTTTCAGACTGCAAGTTAAATTATTCTTAAAAATGTAATCTAAAGTTAATTCTTCTTTTTCAATAAAAATCTCACCAAAAATGTTAGCTTCTTTAGCTGGATTCAGCTTTTTGTTCATTGGCAATTTCCCAAAAATACTATCTTTGTTAGACATCTCATAATCTATGTTCCCTAACAAATAAAAAACACTACTTAACCTCTTCGATGCCGATGACGGAACGGTTCCGTCATGCACGCCGGTTGGGCTGTGCTTATGACGGAACCGTTCCGTCATGGCCCCGCCCGCGCTCAGAACTTTCAGCACTGCGCGGGAATCCGCGCAGCGCTGAAGAGGTTAATACACTACAAGAAATTCCATACGTAGCTGGTAAATGGTGATAAGTAACACCCTCTGAAACGGATGCAGGTAATTGCATACAAACGTAGCAATCCCTAACTTCCATTGTCTTCACATATTCGTATAACAACTTTGAAAAAACATTACTAGAAAAATCATTAATTGACCTATCTTTATGTATGTAAGTATTACTAATTCTAGTTGGAACTACTTTTTGTGAACTCTTCTCTGCATTGGTCACATTCTCTGTATGCATCTCAAATGTACCTATTGTAACTCTAAAAGTAACTAATAAAGCTAAAACACCCCATAGTAGCATTAATAATCCAGTTCAGCAGCAGCACATTTTACACCATCTTTTCAAAAAGGCACATCTACTTTGGTTATTCTCTATGTTAGCCATTTTACTACTTTGACCTTGTCTTTTGACTTAGCCTCTTCTACTCCACTACTGAAATTTCTTGAACTCTGGATTTTTCCCAACAATTAATTTCTCAGACTTTCTTCTTTTCACTTTTCTCCAAGTGAATTCTTCTGTTCACTCAATTTGGATACTCATCACTCTTTACTTCATTTTCTTCAACATCAAACTGTATTAGATCTCCAACAATATCCTCAGTATCCGACTTTTCATCAATGTCAGTCAGGATTACTTTCAGGATTTCACCTGTATCTTCCTCAACCACTTCTCGTACGGTCTCCTCTGGATTTCTTTGACTTTCTGCCTCTTCACCTTCAGACAGTGCCACGTACGTCCATTCCGGCGACCTATACTTCTGGTTAGGTTTTCTTATCCTCTTAATCTCCTCTGGTTCTTTTGACTCTTTTCGCTTTTCACCTCTTGCTGGATTCTGACTCGACACCTCATTCACTTGTTCAGCTTTCGAGTTATTTGCTCTTATCAGTCTGTATCTCAGCCTCTTTATTCTGTTGTTAGGCCAAAGATCTCCTCTTATTACCTTTTTCGGTCTTGTTTCTGTATTATTTCTTTCTCCAATCCAAGTTCTTTTCCTCAGAACTCGACCCTCTGATTTCTCAGTCTCACTTTCATCCGATTCTGTTTCAAATGCCTCTTGTTGTTCAGCAGTTTTCTTTCGCTCCACAGTCTTTTTCACCACTGTTTGAGACTCCCCTACTTCTGTCCCTCCTCGGGTCTCCGACACGCAATCTTCTTGCTGTCTACTTGTCCCTTCACCTAGCCTGTCAAGAATGTTCCCTACACCTCCTCGGGGTTTTTCCGCAATCTGTCCCTCTCTATCTTTTTCTGACCCTGCTTCTTCAGGTATAATCTCAAGTGGTTCTTCAATCTCCTCCTCTTCTGATTCAGGAGTAGTTTCTGTGGAATTGCTCTTTTCTCTTCTTTTTCCTCCACTGCTTTTTGGAACTTCAGGCTCTCTTACAGAATCTGATCTCCTCTCTGAGACTCTTAATGGTTCTCTCTCTGAACTTTGATCTTTCCTCACTGGTTCTGTGTCTTCATCATCACTGGAATCTGACTCTTCAAAATACTCTTTACTAGTCCCATCTTTTGGGTTTGGAACTCTCAGAGTATGACTCGCATATACCCAGTTTTTCACACCAGCACACTTCACTGCAGTTGTCGTAGTCAAAATAACTTGTCTCGGCCTTCCCCACCTTGGAACCAAGCAATTTCTTCTTCTGTGTACTTTGATTCTCACCCAGTCCCCTGGACTCAGATCATGAGCTTGCTTCTTCTCAAGTGTTGTAGCTTCTTCTCCAACCTGGTGAAACACAGAATGAACTGCGTCAGCCAGGCCTTTACAGTAATCCAAAATCATGTCATCAGTTATTGTCATCAACTTATTGACAGGTACAAATGCATGACGCATTGCACGTCCCATCAAAATTTCATGCGGACTTAAACCAGTAGTTCTATCTGGAGTAGATCTAATAGTCATTAGCACTAGAGGCAAGACATCAGGCCATTTCATTCCAGTGGCTAAACAAATCTTACCAATCCTGTTCTTGATCGTGCCATTTATCTGCTCCACTACGCCAGAAGCCTCTGGCCTGTATGCACAATGTAGCTTCTGCTGTATGCTCAATGCTTCACAAATCAAACTCATGAGTTCATTATAGAAGTGTCCACCTCTATCAGACTCAATCGTTACTGGAAACCCGTACCTAGGAATCAACTCTCTTAACAGTTACTTTGCCACTGTTACTCCATCATTTCTCCTAGTCGGATAGGCCTCCACCCATCTTGAGAACAAACAGACTACCACTAGAACATACCTCAGTCTGTTCACTTGGGGCATTTCAATGAAATCAATCTGCATTCTCGTGAAAGGACCACCTTCTCTGCCTATCGTTCCCAGACTCACCACTGTCTTTTTCCCAGTGTTAAATTGCTGACAAATCAAACATCTTTGACAGATGCTCTCTGCAATTGTCCTGAATTTTGCATTGTACCAAGTCTGTTTAAAAGACCTGATCATCGCATCCCTTCCCAAATGTCCCTGGCCATGATACATCCTTGCCATTGTCGACAACATGGAATTTGGCATGACTGGTCTGCAATCTCTATAGACCCAAACATGGTCTGTTTCTCTTGGGGCACAACCTGCCTTGATCCAGTCTTTCTTCTCTTCCTTTCCTGCCTCATCCTGCAACTGTTTCACTTCATCCCACGTCTCTAGGACATTAGTAAACATCACAGAACAAAAAGACATTTCACTTTCTCGTTCCCGATTAATCGATTGGTTATTTTTCGCACAATACTGAGCAATGTCATTTGCATATCTGTTGCCAACTGTCACAAAATCATCTCCTTGTCCATGAGCAGCACATTTCACAACTGCTAATTCTTTAGGCAGCTGTATCGCCTCAAGTAATTTTCCAATCACCTCAGCATTCTTTATTGGAGTCCCACTCGACGTCAAGAAACCTCTCTGCAGCCAAAGCTGGCCAAAATCATGCACAACTCCAAATCCATACTGACTATCAGTTATCACAGTCACTCTCAGATTCTCTCCAATTTTGCAAGCTTTTGTCAATGCCACCAATTCAGCAACTTGTGCAGATTTCACTCCTTTCAATGGTGATGCTTCCATAACCTCTGAAACCTTGCACACTGCATATGCTGCACACAGCACACCCTCATCATTCCTCAGACATGATCCATCCACAAACAGCACATGATCTCTCTCAAGCAAGGGAAGATCCCTTATGTCTGGTCTCGGTTTTGTACAATAATCAAGCACATCCAAACAATTGTGATCATCTTCTGTCTTCACACCCACATTTTCAATATCCGGTAACAACGTCGCTGGATTCACATTCACACATCTCTCAAGAGTCACATTTGATGCTCCCAGTATGACTTTCTCATATTTAGTCAGCCGACTATGTGACATGTACTAGGTTCTGCTTCTTGTCAAAAGAATTGCCACATTATGAGGTACGAATACCCTTACAGGATATCCCATTATGATTCCCTCACTCTGTTCCAGGCTTCTGCATGTTGCAGCCACAGATTTCAAACAACCTGGTAAACCTACAGCTACAGGGTCAAGTGTCGATGAGAAGTACGCAATCGGTCTTCTCAGCTGTCCATGCTTCTGAATTAACACTGAAAGTGCACATCCATTTCTCTCACTGCAGTACAACTCAAACTCTTTTTCATAGTCTGGCATACCCAAAGCAGGGGCTTCACACATTCTGTTTTTCAGCTCCTCAAATGCTGCCATTTGTTCTCCATCTAGTTCCAATGGGTCTGTCATCTCACTTTTTGTCAGCTTAATCAGTGGCTTTGCTATCAGAGAAAAATTAATTATCCACTGACGACAATAACCCACCATACCCAGGAACATTCTCACTTCCCTCTGGGTCTTTGGGGCCTTCATTTCCCTGATTATTTTAATCCTGTCATCAGTCACCTTTCTCAGACCTTTTTCAATATTGTGCCCAAGATAATGCACCTCTTTCTTGCAAAATTGCAATTTGGCTGGAGATACTTTTATCCCTCCATCTGCCAGATGATTCAGTAAAGCTATAGTATCTACTTCACAAGCTTCCCGTGTCTTTGATGCCACAAGTAGGTCATCAATATACTGCACTAGTACTGAGTTTTCAGGCATAATCAAGCTCTCCAATGATTTTTTCAATAACTGATTGAATATTGAAGGACTCTCTGTATACCCCTGTGGGATACGACACCATGCTAAAATACGCTGGCCAAACCTAAATGCAAAAATCGTCTGGCTGTCATGATGCAATGGAATTGAAAAGAAAGCATGACACAAATCAATCACTGTGTACTGATACAGATCAGGGTATCAGATATATGCCCACTACCACTGATAAAGTAATCTTCACAGTTACACGCACATGCATTCATCATACACTAGGGCCCATTTCACTAACATATGCTCCGATACTCTATCAGCAGCAAACCTGTGGGAAGAAAACTCCTAAACACCCTGCATCTATATCTAGGCGATAGGACCAGTTTTAGTGGCTGTCTAACATAATATAAACAATCTATAAACAATAATCAATAAGTCTTCAATAAACGACAAGGAAAGAAACAACCAACACCATGTTTAAAAGTTATATTGCTTTATCTAAAATTAGTCAGAATAAAATCAGAATAAATCATTTCTCATAGTTACCTATTCTAACTAGTGTCAGAACGGGTCAGGACCAGTCTCTCGAAAAGTCTTTTCAGGATAAAGTCCTCAGCATCGGTCCTCTGCAACGCAAGTTCACGCAGCAAGGCGACGAAAGAAAGAGTGGGGAGAGCCCTCCCTAAGCTAACATTTTATAATGCAAAATACAATGAAAACCCACATGAATTAATTGTATCACTGAGCAGAACGAGAAGGAAGGGATGTAACTCTGCAACATCCTGAAATCTCCGCTCAAGAAAAGTCTTAATACGCAATCCTCGGAAAAGGAATCAAGTTTTGTAACTGTTAAAGTTCACTTCCCTCGGCAAACCAGCTTTTGCACAGAGCTCTTTCTGAGGCTCTATTGTTCACCAAGGACGAACATTTCTTTTGGAGATCCTCCAAGCTTGCTGATGTCCTCCCGGAAACTTCCATATAAGGACTACCGTCAGTTTTTCTGTTAACTGAACTCCAGCAGGGGTCTCCCTTGTCACATCATGGACTTCGCCTGTACCACAGCTCAGCCAGGCTTCAAATTATTCTCAGTTATTTTCATAAAGGCCTCCATAGGCCACAATAGACCATCTTTAATTAAAGAGACAAAATAAAGATTACTACATCATAATGATTAGACAGTGTTAACCCCACTAATACCCTTATGTGTATGCATTTATCTAGCTTTGCGACATATAGAGCATTAATTCAGACAGCGTTTTGTGCTCAAAAATAAATAGCACACAGCAACGTTTAAACATGGAAAACTTGCACGTTATTGTCAATACATAAACAGCAAACACATGCTAACCCTTATGTAACCTTCTCTTATGTTAAGACAAACAGGTTGGTTAATGAGACACACTTGCACAAGACAAATAATTAGTTGTTAATTATTAATAATTAATAAAACGCATAGACATGCCAGAGCTTCAAAAGCCCCAGAATTTTCTAACAGAAAACTCTGCTCCAGCAATCCCCCCTTTGGTGATTTTATCACCAAATAAACCCAAAAAAAAAATTAGTGAAAATTTTAGTCCCATTTTAGGAGAAATCAGAAATGTCTTTTCCCCTTACACAACATTAAACACCAGTCTCTCTTTCATCATCTCTCTTAGTCTCTAAATAAACACTCTCCCTCAATTCTTCTAATTCAATTTCTTCTGGTTCTCTTTTCGAATTTTTCGAATTCTTATTTTTCTTTCAATTTTAAATTTCTCTTTCCCTCTCCTGTTTTTATAACACACACACACTAATCTCAGTATCAACACAGCAACAATTATACAAGACAAAGGAAACAATATTCTACCTACAATAGTACTACCTATCTTTGTAATAAAATCCTTAACAGCTATCATCTTATTAGCTAGTTTAGTCCATAAACTCCCAGTTTCAAGTGGTACTAAATCTTCATGCAAATCAGTAATATTTTTGATATAGACCTTCAAGTCTCTACTTTCATCAGGAATGTAAGTGCAACAATGTTGAACTTTCAAAATTCCACAAACTCCACCCTCCTTAGCCAAAAGAATATCAAGGGCAAGTCGATTTTGCATAGACATGGCACGTACGGCACTTAACTCCGTATTTACCAAAAGAAATCCTCCTGCGGTATTTGTCGATAAACGATCAACCACTGTGGACAATTTCCGAATTCCATAAGCATTTAAAGAAATTCCCACTGCTGGAATCAAAACCCCAAAAATATCACCCACTATTTCAGACCAAGTTTCTCTCTTAAAACGTTTTAGTACATTAATATCTTCTACATCACTTATTTTATCTGTATGAAAAATCTTAGGAAAAACTAAACCCACATAACATGTGCCATACCAATGGTCAGGCAACCTGTAATAAGCCTTGTTCCCACACACATAGTACACTCCTGGAAAAATAGTATCTTCTCCACCTCTGAAACCCCAACCAGTCGCAACGAAGTATGTATCATGGCACTCACTAGTTCCCACAAAGTATGTGTCATATTGGGATTTCCTTCTGGTAATGCATAGTTTACCCTTCTGCGGTGCATCCAAAGCTAAAGTTGGACTAACCCCATTCCTCAACTCTTTTCCCATCTCAATGTCCCAAATTGTCTCACTCACTTCATATTTTCCCGCTTTCTCTTGCATGTTCACTCTCCTTTCCTCTACCATATCCAGGAAAGCTTTCTCCTCTTCTTTCAAACTACAAGTTAAATTATTCTTAAAAATGTAATCTAATGTTAGTCCTTTTTCTTCAATAAAAATCTCACCAAAAGTGTTAGCTTCTTTAGCTGGATTCAGCTCTTTGTTCATTGGCAAGTGCCCAAAAATACTATCTCTGTTAGACATCTTATAATCTACTTTCCCTAACAAATAAAAAACACTACTTAAAATACTACAAGAAATACCATATGTAGCTGGTAAATGGTGATAAGTAACACCTTCTGAAACGGATGCAGGTAACTGCATGTAGACATAGCAATCCCTCACTTCCATTGTTTTCACATATTCATATAACAGTTTAGAAAAAACATTACTAGAAAAATTGTTAATTGACCTATCCTTGTGTATGTAACTACCACTTCTAAGTGGGACTACTTTCTGTGAATTCCTCTCTATATTAGTCATGTTTTCTGTATCCATCCCAAATTCAACCTTAAAAGTAACTAATAAAACTAAAACACCCCATAAAAGCATTAATATTCCAGTACAACAGCAGCACATCTTGCACCACCTTTTAAAGAAGGCACATCTATTTTGGTTATTCTCTATGTTAGCCATTCTGCTTTAACTTCTACTCCACTACTGTAATTAGAACTTTTCAAATCTCCAACGTTTGTTCCAAACTTTCAGCTTCTTCAAAGATCTTTCTGTCCACTCAGTCCAAGTGAATCTTTCTTTTACTCAGTTTGGATACTCATCATTTTTCACTCCGGTTTCTTCAACATCAAATTGTATCAGATCTCCAACACTTGAATCCTCAGTATCAGACTCTTCTCTGATGTCAGTCAAGAGTACTTTCAGGATTTCACCAGTTTCTTCCTCAAACACTTCTCTCAAGACCACTTCCGGATTATCTTGAGTCACTGTTTCTTCTTTTCCTTCTTCAGACAGTGTCACATAAGACCATTCCGGTGATCTGTACTTTTGGTTGGGTCTTTTAACTCTTTTTATTTCTACTGGTTCTTTTGTTTTCTTTGATCCTTCTTCTTCAGCCTTTGAAGTTTGACTGGATACTTCATTCACTTGTTCAGCTTCCGATGTATTTGCTCTTATTATCCTGTATCTCAGTCTTTTCACTCTGTTGTTAGGCCAACGATCTCCTTTCACAACCTTTTTCGGCTTCACTTCTTTAACACTATTCTCTCCAATCGAAGTTTTCTTTCTCAGAACTCGACCTTCTGTCTGTTCATTCTCATCATCCGATTCTGTTTCAATTGCCTTTTGCTTTCGTTTCTTAGCAGTTTTCTTTTCTTTCACAGATTCTTTCACCACTGTTTGAGACTTCCCTACTTCTGTCCCTCCTCGGGTCTCCGACACGCAATCTTCTTGCTGTCTATTTGTCCCTTTACCTAGCTCCTCATCAATGTTCCCTACACCTCCTCGGGGGTCTTCCGCAATCTGTCCCTCTCTATCTTCTTCTGACCCTGTTTCTTCAAGAATAATCTCAAGTGGTTCTTCAATCTCCTCCTCTTCTGATTCAGGAGTAGTCTCTATGTGTTTTCTCTTTTCTTTTCTTTTTCCTCCACTGCTACTTGAAACTTCAGGCTCTTTCACAGAATCAGAATCTGCTCTTCCTTCTGATACTCGCAGTGAATCTCTTGAAGCTCTCTCTGCTTCTTTTCTCACTGATTCTGTATCTTCAGGATCTTCACCATCACTGGAATCTGACTCTTCATAATACTCTTCACCAGTTCCCTCTCTCGGGCTTGGAATTCTCAGAGTATGACTTGCATGTACCCAGTGTCTCACTCCAGCACACTTTACTGCAGTTGTTGTAGTCAGAATAACTTGTCTTGGCCTTCCCCACCTTGGAACCAAGCAATTTCTTCTTCTGTGCACCTTAATCCTCACCCAGTCTCCTGGACTCAGATCATGGGCTTGCTTCTTCTCAAGTGTGGTAGCTTCTTCTCCAACCTGGTGAAACACAGAATGAACTGCGTCAGCCAGGCCTTTACAGTAATCCAAAATCATGTCATCAGTTATCGTCATCAATTTATTCACAGGTACGAATGCATGGCGCATTGCACGTCCCATAATAATTTCATGCGGACTCAAACCTGTAGTTCTATCTGGAGTAGATCTCATAGTCATCAAGACTAGAGGGAGCACATCTGGCCATTTCATGCCAGTGGCTAAGCACATCTTCCCAATTCTGTTCTTGATTGTGCCATTAATCTGCTCAACCACACCAGAAGCCTCTGGTCGGTATGCACAATGTAGCTTCTGTTGTATTTTTAATGCTTCACAAATCAAACCAATGAGTTCATTTTGAAAGTGTCTACCTCTGTCAGATTCAACTGTGACTGGAAACCCAAACCTAGGAATCAACTCCCTCAACAGTAATTTTGCCACTGTTAATCCATCATTCCTCCTTGTCGGGTAGGCCTCCACCCACCTTGAAAACAAACAGACTACCACTAGGACATACCTTAGTCTGTTCACTTGGGGCATTTCAATGAAATCAATTTGCATTCTCGTGAAAGGACCTCCTTCTCTGCCAATTGTCCCTAGACTCACCACTGTCTTTTTCCCAGTGTTAAACTGCTGACAAATTAAACACCTTTGACAGATGCTCTCCGCAATTGCCCTAAACTTTGCATTGTACCAGGTTTGCTTGAAGGACCTAATCATCGCGTCCCTCCCCAGATGTCCCTGGCCATGATACATCCTTGCCATTGACGACAAAATTGAGTTTGGCATCACTGGTCTGCCATCTCTATAGACCCAAACATGGTCTGTTTCTCTTGGAGCACATCCTGCTTTAACCCAATCTTGTTTTTCTTCCTCTCCTGCCTCATCTTGTAACTGTTTCACTTCATCCCACGTTTCTAGGACATTAGTAAACATCACAGAAGGGAAAGACATTTCCTTATTTTCTCTGTCCCTATTAATTGACTGATTTAGCTTCGCACAGTACTGTGCGACATCGTTAGCATATCTATTGCCAACAGTGATAAAATCCTCTCCTGAAACATGTGCTGCACATTTTACAACTGCTAACTCCTTAGGCAGCTGTATCGCCTCAAGCAATTTTCCAATCAGCTCAGCATTCTTTATCGGAGTTCCACCCGATGTCAAGAAACCTCTTTGTAGCCACAATTGGCCAAAATCATGCACCACTCCAAACCCATACTGACTATCAGTCAACACAGTTGTTCTCAAATCTTTCCCAATCTCACAAGCTCTTGTCAATGCCACCAATTCAGCAACCTGTGCAGATTTTACTCCTTTTAATGGTGATGCTTCCATAACCTCTGAAACTTTGCACACTGCATATGCTGCACATAGCACACCACTATCATTCCTTAAACATGATCCATCCACAAACAGCACATGATCATTCTCAGGCAAAGGAACATCCTTGATATCTGGTCTTGGTTTCGTACAGTACTCAAGCACATCCAAACAATCATGATCATCTTCCATTTTTATACCCACATTCTCAATATCTGGCAAAAGTGTCGCTGGATTCACATTCGTACATCTTTCAAGAGTCACATTCGATGCTCCCAGAATCACTTTTTCATATTTAGTCAACCGACTATTTGACATATGCTGAGTTCTGCTTCTTGTCAAAAGAATTGCCACATTGTGAGGTACGAATACCCTTACAGGATACCCCATTATGATCCCCTCACTCTGTTCCAGGCTTCTGCATGTTGCAGCCACAGATTTTAGACAACCTGGTAAACCCACAGCTACAGGGTCAAGTGTCGATGAGAAGTACGCAATAGGCCTTCTCAATTGCCCATGTTTCTGGATTAACACTGAAAGTGCACATCCATTTCTCTCACTGCAGTACAGTTCAAACTCCTTTTCATAGTCTGGCATACCCAGAGCTGGAGCTTCACACATTTTTGTTTTGAGCTCTTCAAATGCTGCCAATTGTTCTGCATCCAGATCCAATGGATCTGTCATGTCACTTTTTGTCAATTTAATCAATGGCTTTGCTATCAGGGAAAAATTAATTATCCACTGACGACAATATCCCACCATACCCAGGAACATTCTCACTTCTCTCTGAGTTTTTGGAGCTTTCATTTCTCTGATTATTTTGATCCTGTCAGTAGTCACCTTTCTCAGACCTTTCTCAATATTATGTCTAAGATAATGCACCTCTTTCTTGCAAAACTGCAATTTAGCTGGAGATACCTTTAACCCTCCATCTGCCAAATGATTCAGTAAAGCTATGGTATCCACTTCACAAGCTTCACGTGTCTTTGATGCCACAAGCAGATCATCAATGTATTGCACTAGCACTGAGCTTTCAGGCATGATCAGACTTTCCAACGATCTTTTCAATAACTGATTGAATATCGAAGGACTCTCCGTATACCCCTGTGGGATACGACACCATGCTAAAATACGCTGGCCAAACCTAAATGCAATAATCGGCTGGCTGTCATGATGCAATGGAATTGAAAAGAATGCATGACACAAATCAATCACTGTATACCACTCAGCATCATGTGGAATTTGATACAGAATCACTGATGGATTTGGCACGATGGGACAACATGCCACCACAATCTGATTAACCTTTCTCAGGTCCTGTACGATCCTGAACTTACCATTAGGCTTTTTCAGTCCCATTATCGGTGAATTACATGGACTACTCAATAGTTCTCTCAGGACTCCTTGCTGAATCATTTTCTCAATTATAGGAGTTATCCCTTCAATTATTTCTGGTGTCATTTTGTACTGAGGAATGTTAGGATATGCAATTCCCTCCTTCACTGCAATTTTTACTGGATCTACATTATTCATCAATCCCACATCCTCTCCTGTAAAATCCCAAACTGCTCTTTTCACTGTGTCTCTCAGCACTTGAGGCAAATCCTCCGGATTGAACACTGGAAATGTACCAATTAACTCACTTTCTCTATTTTCTAAAGTCATTCTGTAGAAAACATCATCATCTGGTGTCTCAAAAGCTATTCCATCTGGTGTACAGAAAATCGTGCAATTCATTTTACATAATAGGTCCCTACCTAACAGGTTCACTGGACTTGTGTCACAGACAATAAATCTGTGCATGTCTGAAAATTTCCCTATCTGTACTTTCACTGGTTCAGTAAGACGTGTTCTGATTTGTGTATTGGCTACACCAACTACTTGGATTGCTTCATCCGAGAGAGGAAGATTTCTAACATCTGTTGACCTGACAGTTGATCTTGTCGCACCTGTGTCTACTAAAAAAGTAACACCCTCTTCATTTATTTTCCCATCCACAAATGGTCCTGCCTGGTCTATTTCTAGAGTTGCACCAAGTATGCACTCTTCTTCCTCTCCTCGGCACCGTCAGTAATCACCTTCAGACTCACTCCCTTCACTTTTTAACAAGTACTGCTGTACCTTGTTAGTACGTCTTGGTTTGTTTACCTGCTCATCATTGAAGAATCCCGAATCCTGACTGTACTTTTGTACCCCTCTATTCTGCGGTAAAGGTGGTTTTGGCTCTTGACTCTGCTGCTGTCTCACAACTTTCTGCTGTTGTTGTTGTTGCTGCTGGTTATTCCCTTCATTCTGCACCTGTTGATTCAAGGATTTACCCTCATTTAATGGTGGATTAGGACATTCAGACCTCCAATGTCCCAGTTGGCCACAATTGTGACATGGGAACTTTTTCTTTGCTTCCTCAAGACTTCCTCTTCCTTTTCCTGTAAATCTCGGTCTATTCCCTGTATTATTTCCTGGATTATTTGCCTGTTCCACCAACTGTGCTTCCTGTCTTTCTGCAACTTTCACCTGTGCCCACATTGCTTTTTCCTTCAGCTTTCTTTGCTTTGCTTCAATTTCATCACTGAAATATTTTGCATGTCTCAGAATCTCATCTACTTTCTTACTCTGCCAATCCACTGTGTTTTCACGAATTCTCTCACCAATTTCAGGTCTAAGTCCATATACAAATCTGTATACAAAATGGCTCAAATCCTTGTCACCCAAGTGTTCATCTTCACTGAATTGTTTAAAAGCCAGTATCAGCCTTTCATAAAAAGCATGAACTGATTCTTTTGCCTCCTGTTGTGTTCGATCTATCTTAACCCAGTCTGTCTCTTTTGGGGGAACTTTACTCTTCAGGTATACCATCACCTGATCATATTTCCTCATCACTTCTGGATCTGGTGCCCCTGTTCTCGGATCTCTTGGATATTCTTCACTAGGCCAACTCACAACTATTTTACACTCAGTCCACAAATCTGCTGGAACAATTATATCAAACAGACTATTCAGGTCAACCCACAGCACTTTTGACAATTTCACAAACCTGTCTACCTGCCTATACCACTCGACGGGCTTTTCTCTCAATCGAGGAAAATCATTCGTAAATGATAAAATATCCTGTCTGGTCCATGGAACATGTACATATCCTCCTCCAGGTATTTCTCTCATGCGAAACTGCTCCACTGGTTTCTCTTTTTCTCTCACTGGAAATGCTGAATAAGTTGTTCTATCTTCAGATTCATCTCTCTTTTTATACCACCTATCCTTCCACTTTTCTACATCACCCCATCTACGCAATAATGCCACCATTTCTTTAATCTGTCCTGTTCTACCAGAATTATTCAAATTCTCTATATCCTTCTCTGTGAAATCCATCCTATACGTTTTCTGCAAAGCTTTTACTTTATCAATATCAACTCCTTGCTCATTTGCTATCGCTCTCAGTCTATCATGTGTATTTTTCGCTCTCCATGTAATGCTTTTACACATGAACAATAATTCACCATCATGATGACTTTTCAGTATTTCTGTCGGGATTGTTCCTGTCACAAGCTCTTCTAATTCTATACGTAATTTAACCACATCAACAATTGGTGCATCTTTGTCTTTTTTCTGAAGAACTTTCATCCAGTCATTTAGGTCATCAACTGTAATTTCTGCTGTCTTTCTCACTGGAACCCCTTTTCTTTGTGGTTCTAAAATTGGCATTCCTGAACTACTAGAATCACTAACATCCATTAATTCACTACTTGTGTCATGTCTTGTTTGTCTCAGGTCATTTCTCCCTGTTCTTTTACCTGAGTCTCCTGAAGGACCAGCTGAATTATTTGGAATATATGGAACTACCAGCCCATTTTCACCTGCTCTTTGTCCGTCAATCATAGGAATTATCGGACCTATAGTAACTGGCACTGTAACAGCTTCCATATTCATCGTTAACTCTCTAATTTTCTCAGTCAGTTCTGTTGTCGTCTTTGCTAATTGTCTGGCATTTCTGGCATTTTCCTCTCTAAAAGAACTACTATTTCTTGATTCAGGTGTCATTTTTTCTTTCTCAACTGTATCTCTTGTCGGAGAAACAACTGGCGTACTCTCTTCCGATTCTGATCTATATGGAGGTGGTCTCTTGTACATCATATCATTCAAGACCTCATCCTCATACTCTCCATATCTTCTCCTATCTGTCTCAGAAACCCTTTCCTCTGAAGGAGCAGAAGCTTCAACTGTTCTCATAGGATATAATCCCTCTATCATACAAGCATCCCGCCATCTTTTCATTCTTTCCTGATGTGACTCACTATCATGTCTCCTCCCAAACATGTACCTGTAGTACCCTCTAGACCTTTGCTTTTCTCTGTCATGAACTTCTTCTTCCCATTCCACTAAAGCCTCGAACTGTGTAGGTCTCGGCTTCGGGTCTAAACATAACATCTTTTCCCGTAAATTTCTCAACACAGCCATATTAAATGAACCATGTTCCGGGAATGCTAAAACACCATCTTCTTTAGTATACTTAACCCAATTCTGCAACCATATACAGGTATGTAATCCATATTTCGCAACCATGAAGGATGCAGGTGTTTTTGTTGGAGGCAGTAACTCACCCTCTCTTGTCTTAACCTCTTTATCCTTACTAAACCATTTCTTAACCTTTCCAAAGAACGTCTTTTTCTTTTTCTCTTCTTGATAATACATTTTAGCTAACACTTATTAAACTCTCTACTTTTTTAGGTTGAAAACTTAATTCTCGTTAACGCACCAGTCCTGGGGCGTCTACGTCACTAAACAGCTCTTCCAATCCTAGCGCGAACCCTACTCTGAGTCACTATCCAATCAGTGCGCGAACCTTCTGACGTCAGCAGCCGCTGCAGTCTCTGTCTCCTGTCTCTGTCACTCGTCTACCCCTCCTTTACAAAAACTCTCAGTAGACTTCGTGTGTCAAAATTTCTACAAAATCTGTTAGTTACCACATAAAAACATTTCCATTGTCTGCTTCGCTAACCACAGAATAGTAAAAGAAAGTCTATTTCTCAAGAGTCAACAATTTTACATACATCTCATAACTGTTTCCTCTAGGACGTATCCAAAAGAGTCTTACAATCAATAAATGTATATGCATTCACGCACATTCATACGAGAAAAAAAAATATAGTACATACACACAGAATCCTGCTTTTTTTTAGAACAGCGCACAATCTGCCTCTGTACAGAATTATAACTCACAATAACTAAGCAGCTTACCTCTGCCCAGTTCTACAAACAAGCTCAGAGAATACCTATTACTCCTCCCGCAATAAGCTTTAACGGCAATCCTTATGGATCCCTGGGACTTAAGACCAGAGTTTCACAGATAACCTTCACTACGATACACACTCCTTATATACCAGAAATTTTCTAATAGTAACATACAATGTCACTGATTCCGAACCCAGACAATGAACGAACGCGCAACTTCTATTGTCACACGTAATTCCTTACAATCCCGTCTTTCCCGAGAGCAGCATATACACCTTTCTCTGCCCTACTACGGAACTGCTTCCAGCTTCCAAGTTCCAGAAGCACTACATATAACTCAACATTACGACTCCAACATATATTATTAGTACATATACCAAAAACATCAAAATAGATCAATAATCAATAAGCTAATTTACAAGCAATCTTATCTTATCTTATCAGATCAAGACAACCATCTAAAACCATCCTCTGCTACCAGAGAAATTGATACAGATCAGGGTATCAGATATATGCCCACTACCACTGATAAAGTAATCTTCACAGTTACACGCACATGCATTCATCATACACTAGGGCCCATTTCACTAACATATGCTCCGATACTCTATCAGCAGCAAACCTGTGGGAAGAAAACTCCTAAACACCCTGCATCTATATCTAGGCGATAGGACCAGTTTTAGTGGCTGTCTAACATAATATAAACAATCTATAAACAATAATCAATAAGTCTTCAATAAACGACAAGGAAAGAAACAACCAACACCATGTTTAAAAGTTATATTGCTTTATCTAAAATTAGTCAGAATAAAATCAGAATAAATCATTTCTCATAGTTACCTATTCTAACTAGTGTCAGAACGGGTCAGGACCAGTCTCTCGAAAAGTCTTTTCAGGATAAAGTCCTCAGCATCGGTCCTCTGCAACGCAAGTTCACGCAGCAAGGCGACGAAAGAAAGAGGGGGGAGAGCCCTCCCTAAGCTAACATTTTATAATGCAAAATACAATGAAAACCCACATGAATTAATTGTATCACTGAGCAGAACGAGAAGGAAGGGATGTAACTCTGCAACATCCTGAAATCTCCGCTCAAGAAAAGTCTTAATACGCAATCCTCGGAAAAGGAATCAAGTTTTGTAACTGTTAAAGTTCACTTCCCTCGGCAAACCAGCTTTTGCACAGAGCTCTTTCTGAGGCTCTATTGTTCACCAAGGACGAACATTTCTTTTGGAGATCCTCCAAGCTTGCTGATGTCCTCCCGGAAACTTCCATATAAGGACTACCGTCAGTTTTTCTGTTAACTGAACTCCAGCAGGGGTCTCCCTTGTCACATCATGGACTTCGCCTGTACCACAGCTCAGCCAGGCTTCAAATTATTCTCAGTTATTTTCATAAAGGCCTCCATAGGCCACAATAGACCATCTTTAATTAAAGAGACAAAATAAAGATTACTACATCATAATGATTAGACAGTGTTAACCCCACTAATACCCTTATGTGTATGCATTTATCTAGCTTTGCGACATATAGAGCATTAATTCAGACAGCGTTTTGTGCTCAAAAATAAATAGCACACAGCAACGTTTAAACATGGAAAACTTGCACGTTATTGTCAATACATAAACAGCAAACACATGCTAACCCTTATGTAACCTTCTCTTATGTTAAGACAAACAGGTTGGTTAATGAGACACACTTGCACAAGACAAATAATTAGTTGTTAATTATTAATAATTAATAAACCGCATAGACATGCCAGAGCTTCAAAAGCCCCAGAATTTTCTAACAGAAAACTCTGCTCCAGCAGTACCACTCAGCATCATGTGGAATCTGATACAAAATCACTGACAGATTTGGCACAATAGGACAGCATGCCACCACAATTTGGTTAACTTTTCTCAAATCCTGTACAATCCTGAATTTCCCATTAGGCTTCTTTAGCCCCATTATCAGTGAGTTACACGGGCTACTCAGTAGTTCTCTCAAAACTCCTTGCTGAATCATTTTCTCAATTATAGGAGTTATTCCTTCAATTATTTCTGGTGACATTTTGTACTGAGGAATGTTAGGATAAGTAATTCCCTCTTTCACTGAAATTTTCACAGGATCTACATTATTCATCAATCCCACATCCTCTCCAGTAAAATCCCAAACTGTCCTTTTCACTGTATCTCTCAGCTCTTGAGGCAAATCCTCCGGATCAAACACAGCATATGCACCAACCATTTCACTCTCTCTATTTCCTAGAGTCATTCGGTACAAAACATCCTCATCTGGTGTTTCAAAAGCTATTCCATCTGGTGTACAAAAAATTGTACAGTTCATCTTACAAAGCAGATCCCTGCCTAACAAGTTCACTGGACTAGTGTCACAGACAATAAATCTGTGCATGTCTGAAAATTTCCCTATTTGTACTCTTACTGGTTCAGTAAGACGTGTCTTGATTTGTGTATTGGCTACACCAACTACTTGGATTGCTTCATCCGAGAGAGGAAGATTTCTAATATCTGTTGACCTGACAGTTGATCTTGTCGCACCTGTGTCTACTAAAAAAGTAACACTTTCTTCATTTATTTTCCCATCTACAAATGGTCCTGCCTGGTCTATTTCTAGAGTTGCACCAAGTATGCACTCTTCCTCCTCTCTTCGGCACCGTCAATAATCACCTTCAGACTCACTCCCTTCATTCTTTAACAAGTACTGCTGTACCTGGTTAGAACGCCTGTGTTTGTTTACCTGCTCATCATTGTAGAATCCTGAATCCTGATTGTACTTTTGTGACCCTCTATTCTGCGGCAAGGGCGGTTTTGGCTCTTGACTCTGCTGTCTCACAACAGAAGGTTGTTGCTGCTGTCGATTATTCCCTTCGTTCTGCACCTGTTGATTTAAGGGTTTACCCTCAATATTCGCTAATGGTGGATTGGTACATTCAGATCTCCAATGTCCCAGTTGGCCACAGTTGTGACATGGGAATTTCTTCTTTGCTTCCTCAAGATTTCCCTTTCCTTTCCCTGCATACCTAGGCCTATTCCCTGCATTATTTCCTGCACTATTCGCCTGTTCCACCAACTGTGCTTCCTGTCTTTCCGCAACTTTCACTTGTGCCCACATTGCTTTTTCTTTCAGCTTTCTCTGTTTTGCTTCAATTTCATCACTGAAGTACTTTGCATGTCTCAGAATCTCATCTATTTTCTTACTGTGCCAGTCCACTGTATGCTCTCGAATTCTCTCACTAATCTCAGGTCTCAGGCCATATACAAATCTGTATACAAAATGACTCAAATCTTTGTCACCCAGGTGTTCATCCCCGCTGAATTGTTTAAAAGCCAGTATCAGCCTCTCATAAAAAGCATGAACTGATTCTTTTGCTTCCTGTTGTGTTCGGTCTATTTTAACCCAGTCTGTCTCTTTTGGAGGTACTTTACTTTTCAGGTATACGATCACCTGCTCATACTTTCTCATTACCTCTGGATCTGGTGCTCCTGTTCTCTGATCTCTTGGATATTCCTCAGTAGGCCAACTCACAACTATTTTACACTCAGTCCACAAGTCTGCTGGAACAATTATATCAAACAGACTATTCAGGTCAATCCACAGCACTTTTGACAATTTCACAAACCTATCTACCTGCCTATACCACTCGACGGGCTTTTCTCTCAATCGAGGGAAATCATTCGTAAATGATAAAATATCCTGTCTGGTCCATGGAACATGTACATATCCTCCTCCAGGTATTTCTCTCATAGGATAAGCATCCACTGTTTTCTCTTTTTCTCTCACAGGAAATGCTGAATAAGTCCTGTCCCCTGATTCTTCTCTTTTCCTGTACCACCTATCTTTCCACTTCTCTACATCACCCCACCTTCGCAACAATGCAACCATTTCCTTAATTTGTCCTGTTCTACCAGTACCATTCAGATTTTCAATGTCTTTATCTGTGAAATCCATCCTGTAAGACTTCTGCAGAGCTTTTACCTTATCAATGTCAACTCCCTGCTCATTCGCTACTGCTCTTAACCTGTCATGTGTATTTCTTGCTCTCCAGGTGATATTTTTGCACATAAACAACAGTTCACCATCATGATGGTTTTTTAGAATTTCTGTAGGAACTGTCCCTGCAACAAGCTCTTCTAATTCTACACGTAACCTAGCCACATCAATTGCCTGTGAATCTTTATCCCTCTTTTGAAGGACTTTCATCCAATCATTCAAATCTTCAGCTGTTATTTCAGTAGTTTTTCTCACTGGAACCACTTTCTTCTGCGGTTCTAAAATCGGCATCCCTGAACAACTAGCTTCACTAGCATCCAATCTTGAATTAGACTGTACCTCTAATCCTTCACTACATGTGTCATGTCTGGATTGTCTCAAATCACTACTTTCTGTTCTTCTTCCTGAATCTCCTGAGGGACCAGCTGAACTTGTTATCTTATTCCCAACATATGGAATCACCAAACCATTTTCACTCGTCCTCTGCTTATCAAAAACAGGCATAACTGGACCTATGGTTACAGGCACCGTAACAGCTTCCAGATTCTTTATCAGCTCTCTAATTTTTTCAGTCAGTTCTGATGTAGTTCTGGCTAATTCTCTCGTATTCTCATCACCACATCGATTCTCTCTCTCCCTGAAAGGATTACCACTTCTTAACTCAGGTGTCACATTTTCTGTCTCAATAATATGCAATGTATCTCTTATCGGAGAAACAACTGGTGTGCTCTCTTCTGGTTCTGGTCTATATGGAGGTGGTCTCTTGTAAATCATGTCATTCAAAACCTCATCCTCATACTCATTAACTCCATATCTTCTCACTTCTGCCTCAGGAACCCTCTCCGCTCCCTTCCTTTCTTCTCTCTCGTCAACTGTTCTCATAGGATATAATCCCTCTGACATGCTAGCATCTCGCCATCTTTTCATTCGATCATGATGAGTTTCACGATCATGTCTCCTTCCAAACATATACCTATAATTGCCTCCAGACCTCTGCTTTTCTCGCTCATGTACTTCTTCTTCCCATTCCACTAAAGCCTCAAACTGTGTCGGCCTTGGTCTTGGGTCAAGACATAACATCTTTTCCCGTAAATTTCTCAACACGGCCAAATTAAATGAACCATGTTCTGGGAATGCTAGGACACCATCTTCCTTAGTATACCTAACCCAATTCTTCAACCATATACAGGTATGATACCCATATCTTGCAGCCATGAAGGATGCAGGTGTTTTCGTTGGAGGTAACAATTCACCTTCTCTTGTTTTAACATCTTTATCCTTGTCAAACCAGCGCTTTATTTTTCCAAACAAAGATTTTTTCTTTTTCTCTTCTTGGTAATACATTTTAGCGTTTACCAAAACTTTCTAATCCCTTCCGTATTACAAGTGTACAATACGATTTTTCAACCAATAACAGCGCGACTCACACTAACGCACCAATCCTGGAGCGCCTACGTCACCCTGTATTCCTTCCAATCCTTGCGCGAACCCTGTTCCGATCCACTACCAATCAGAGCGCGGTCTCTATGACGTCAGCAGCCGCTGCAGTTTCTGCTCTGTCTCCTGTCACTCGTCTACCCCTCCTTTACAAAACTTTTCAGTAGACTTCGTGTCAAATTCTACAAAATCTATTAGTTACAACATATAAACATCTCCATTGTCTGCTTCGCTAACCACAGAATAGTAAAGAAAATCTTTTTCACAAGAATCCCGTCTTTCACTCACTTCTGTTTCAGTACGGAATTAATACTCTCGTTGACATAGTAGCACATCCCTCTACTCTGCCCTTCTATCATGCATTCATTAACTGCTTCCTCTAGGACTTATCCAAAGAGTTTTACAATCAACTAAATGCTCATACATTCACGCACAATCATACAAGAAAATTTAGTACATACACACAGAATCCTGCTTTCCCGAGAACAGCAAACAATCCGTCCCGCTACAGAATTATAACACACGTTAACCAAGCAGCTTACCTCTGCCCAGTCCTTCAAACAAGCTCAGAGAGTACCTATTACTTCTCCCGCGATAAGCTTTAACGGCAAACCTTACAGATCCCTGGGACTTAAGACCAGAGTTTCACAGATAACCTTCGCTACCATACGCACTCCTTTTATACCAGACATATATTCTAATAGTAACATACGACGATGTCACTGATTCCGAACCCAGACAATGTGACGCGCAACTTCAATTGTCACACGTTTTTCCTACAATCCCGTCTTTCCCGAGAGCAGTATATACTTCCCTCTGCCCTACTACGGAACTGCTACTAGCTCCCAAGTTCCAGAAGCACTACATATAACTCAACACAACGACTCCAACATATAGTATTAGTACATATACCAACATCAATCAATAATCAATAGTCAATAAGCCAATGTACAAGCAATCTAATCAGATCAAGACAATCATCAATAACCATCCTCTGCTACCAGGAAATTGGTGCAGATCAGGGTGTACAAATTCTCCCTACTTCCACGGATAGAGTAATTTCACAGACACACGCACATGCACTCATCATACACTTGGGCCCATTTTACTAACATACGCTCAAATTCTCTATCAGCACTGAACCTGTGGAAAGAAAGAACTCCTAAACACTCTGCATCTACACTGAGGTCGATAAGACCTAATTGTAACTGTCCTGAGTCATGATCTAAACAATCTATACAACAATAATCAAAATAGAGTACTCAATAAATTGACAAGAAATAACCACCAACACTGTATTTAAAATTATGATACTTTATCTAAAATTAGTCAAAGAAAAATCAATCAGAGTAAATCATTTTTCTCATAATTACCTATTCTAGCTAAATGTCAGAATGGGTCAGGACAGGTCTCTCAGTAGAAGTCTCCCAAGTCACCATCCTCACAGCATCGATCCTCACCAACGCAGGTTTGGGAAGAAGTAGCATTGACCGTCTCTAGGCTGACAATATTTATAATAAATTTAACAAAAGAAGGCAACATAAAATGTTTAAAACGTCCGCTGAACCGCTGAGCAGAGCGAGAAGGAAAGGATGTAGCATCGCTACATTTGGAAAATCTCCGCTCAGGAAAATCACAAAAATAAAAAGACGGAAGAAGAGGACTCAAATTTGCAAATGTTTCTTTTTGAAATGTACTTCCTTAGAATCATCACAAAGCCACCGCTATAATCAAAAAGTTCATTGTGGCTCCTTTGTCCTCCAAGGACACTTGGATGTCCGCCCAGAGCTGCTGTCCTCACGGAAAATTTCTAAACCAGGCGAAGACTGTGGTCAGATGACTCTCGACCAGGTTCAGCAAGGCCTTCTCATCACAAATCGACTACTCGAATGCAGGCTTTAAACGGCAGCCATTTTTCTACTAGGCCAAAACGTACCATCTTAATTAAAAGAGACAAAAACAACGTTACCACAGCATAGTGATTAAAGAGTGTTAACCCCACTAATACCCTTATGTGTATGTAATTATCTAGCCTTTGCAACACAAGAAAAGCATCAGTACACGACAATTCAAAAGCGTTTTGTGCTTTAAAATAAACAGCACTCAGCGACATTTATTTAATAAACATACACATTATTAGTAAGCAACACGAACGCATCCCCACGTATAGTTTTCTCTTGTTAATTCGTGTTGGTTAATCAAAACATTTACACAAAACAAATAATTAGTAATTACAAATTAATAATTTTTAATTATTGACAAATAGACAAACCAGAGCTTAAAAAACCCAATAGATTTTCAACAGAAAACTCTGCTCCAGCAATTATTGTACAAAACATTAGCTGTACCCCTTTAGGCTGCTCGTTGTTCCAGTGCATATACCATTTAACGTGTATTTCTCCTATTAAATGTTTGATCAGCTTGTTTTTCTAATATCGCCCATTGAATAATGATGAAGTGTTCACAATATTCTGTTCAATTATCTTTCGATATCAATTTTCAGTTCTTGTGTGGTTTCAACATCAAGAAAGGAAGGACATTTATGCCTTACAACAGTAGTGTGTGAGGATAGACAAGCTCAACGACATCTTTATAAGATGCACAATGTATGCCATTTATTCCTTTTAACAGTAGTTATTGCGGGCCTGAAGGCAGTGAAGGGTGGCAAGGCGGCAGGGCCGGATGGGATCCCCGTAGACCTGTTTAAGGCAAACCTTGAGGTCTGGGGTCCATTGCTGGTGCAGCTTTTTAATGCTGCACTAGCAGGGGGCCTAAATCCATCTTGGCTCACCTCGATCATTGTACCCATCTTCAAGAAGGGAGATAGACAAAGCTGTGCTTGTTACAGACCTATCTCCCTTCTGGATTCATCCATAAAAATCCTGGGGAAAATCGTCCTGGCAAGATTACAAAGCTGGACTGAGGAAAATGATTTAATGAGTGACTTGCAGTATGGATTTCAAAAGGGCATCGGCACAATCGAACAATGCCTAAATTTAATGATCCTCCTGATCTAAATATACAAGGATAAAAGGCGAACGTTTGTACTTTACTTTCGTGGACCTTTCTTCGGCTTTCGATTGTGTATCTCATGCCAAATTATGGGCAATCTTGAAGGAAATGGGTGTGGAAGATCCCATTATCTGCTTTCTTAAAGACCTATATTCTGGGGCCACGGCTTCGGTCCGCTATGGTAACGGGGGACAGTGCACCAGAAGATTTGTGGTGGGTCGGGGTGTGCGCCAGGGCTGCGTCCTGGCCCCCTTCCTATTTTTGCTTTACATAAATGGACTGGAGTGCCACATATTGCAGGAGTGTGAGGACTTGCCCAAGGTTGGGAGGAGGTCTGTTCCTGCGCTCCTGTATGCGGACGATGCGGTCCTGATGGCCCGCACCCCTATGGCACTGCAAAATCTGGTTAACTCATTTGAGACCTTTATGTCTAGTCTTGATCTGAAAGTTAATTGTAACAAAACCTTCTCCATGTACTGTGGAAATGGTCCGCGAAAGCAGAAAAAAAGAATGTTTTTGAACAACGTTCCCTTGGAAGTTGTCCCTACTTTTTCATATCTTGGAGTTTTGTTCCATGACACTGGGGCATGGTCTAGTGCGGTCAAGGCCAGAACCTTGTTGTTCCAAAAAACTATAATGGCCTTGAAAAATTTTATTAAAAAACTGGGTAAGAAACCAACAAAGGAAATTTTAAGAATATATAAAGCTACTTGTACCTCGGTAGCTATGTATGGGTCGGCCCTTTGGGGGTATTCCAATATCGACTTAATCCAAAAAGTTGAGAATAGGTTTTTGAGGTATATTTTGACAGTCCCCCAAAGTGTTGCGACATATATATGCCACATTGAATTGGGTTTATCGTATATTTCTGACATTATTAGAATTCAACCCATACTTTTGTGGCACAGGGTATGGACTATAAGGGAGTGCGTCATGAACCGGGCCATCCTACGGGATGTTTTAACCCTGGATAATGTTGGCAGATCTGACTGGTTAAATTATGTCAAAAACTTTATGGTCAATATTGGATGCCAACATTTCTATGAAGACCCACTCTCAATGGTCAATATATCTAGAAACCTACTGTCTAAGTTATGTATGGAATACCTTGAGGATAAAAGAAGACAAGAGGAAGAGAAGAAAAATTCAGTAACCCTGCACCTCTGTGTGTCAACCCATTTTAAAGTATAGCCTTATTTAACCTTGCCGTTGTCTAATCATGATCAATTTCTTTTGACTCGCTTTAGGTTGAATATTCTGTTTAGACTCCTGACCTTCCCAGAAACTAATGTATGGTCGTGTAACCTCCCCATGTGTCCGTGTGATGAATCCTCACTCCAATCTGATATCCATATTTTATTTTTCTGTAAATTTTATTCCTTACCTCCTAGGCAGTTGATTATACCATTCCTTAAAGAAATGAATTTAAATCAATGTCGTCCAGCTTTTTTAGAATTCCAATGAATGGAAACTGTCCTATCTGTTACCGTACTTTTAAGCTTTTTTAAAATTGTTTTTAAACTTCGGAAAACGATTGGGCTGGGATGAATTATAATATGTCCCGTCGTTTTTCTATTTTTAACATTATCCTTGTGTAAATCTGTATTCTGATGTTGTAGCTTTCATGGTTTTTGTTTTTTAAACCGAATAAAGTTTTCTTGAACTTGAACTTGAACAGTAGTCTGTAAGGAGGTTAGAGAAGCTCGCCAGTATCTTTAAAAGATGCACAGTGACCGGCATTTATGCCTTACAACAGTAGTGTGTGAGGAGGATAGACAAGCTCACAGACATCTTTATAAGATGCACAATGTATGCCAGTTATGCCTTATAACATTAGTCTGTGATGAGGCCGGAGAAGCTCGCTGTCATCTTTATAAGATGCACCGTGTCCAGCATTTATGCCTAATAATATTAGTCGGTGATGAGGCCAGACAAGCTAGCCTACATCTCTATAAGAAGCACAATGTTCGGTAGTTGCGCCTTATACCAGTAGTCTCAAATGAGGTTAGACAAGCTCACAGGCATCTTCATAAGATGCACAGTGACCAGCATTTATGCCTAATAACATTAGTCGGTGATGAGGCCAGACAAGCTAGCCTACATCTCTATAAGAAGCACAATGTTCGGTAGTTGTGCCTTATATAGTCTCTAATGAGGCTAGACAAGCTCACAGGCATCTTCGTAAGATGCACCGTGTCCAGCATTTATGCCTAATAACATTAGTCTGTGATGAGGCTGGACAAGCTCGCCAGCATCATCATGCCGGAGTCACTCTAAGACTTGGAGCTACAGAAGGATACAGCACTTGTGGTCTCTAATGAAAAAGTTTGCCATAGTATCACACTGACATAAAGTTCTCTCAATGTCTTAATACAAGGTGCAAGGTTTAAACAAAAGCAGGTCACATCAGCTGCGGTTTCTGAAATCCCCATTGGCTGCCTGAGATTAATGTACGACAACAGGATCTCCCTAGAATGATTTACAAAGATTGGGAGACAAAGGGAAAAAGCGAAATTGGTTTCCACCTAAATCTTGGAACAGTCTTCCCTTTACACTTAATAAACAGCAGGGGAGGATTGAGGTCTTCTCCTTTCTTTGGCTGGAGCACTTAGAACCCCTTTTCTGGGGAAGTGTCGTCACCAGACTTGGCTTCCTCCAGGTTCTCCGGAGAAGAGCATGGAGAGAGAATTTCTAGGACTAAGGATGGCCTCTGTAGTGCATTGGTGAATGCCCATTCCTTTATTAAACTTAGTCTGGAGATTCAGGAGATGATCAGGACAGCCCGGGTGGACTGCGTGTAAATCACAGAGACCTGGGCCAAGGATGACTCGGGCCAGGATTGTGCTATCGCCACCCCACCAGGCTATGCGGTGGTGAGAGTTGACAGAAGTGCATGGAGGGAGGGAGGCCTGGCCATTATCTTTAGAGATCTCTTGAGCTGCACACTAGAGAATGTCAACACTGCCATGGAAGGGTGTGAGCTGGGACACTTTAAAGTCAAAAATAAGCACTCATTGCTGTTGGAGGGGCTGCTGACTTATCGCCCGCCGTGTCCCAAAATGGAATTCATTTCTAACTGGCAGCAAGTGCTTGAGTCTTTTTTGTTTGCAACAACCTCATTATTCTGAGGGACTTTAATCTCTACTTGGAGGAAGAGGGAGACTGAGATACTACGGCTTTCCTGAATCGTATGCTGCTTCGGCTTGGCTCAACGAGTCACGTTCCCTTCTCGTAAAGCTGGCCATACTTTAGAGGGGATATCTTTCAAACTTGAAACCCTGAGCATGAGCGAGTATCTGCCGTTATCCTGGTCTGATCATTGTATGCTTTTATTTCAAGCTGATAAAGCATGCATGAGAGAAAGCTCACAGAGTACCATTAAGAGCATCTGGAACTGGGGGAAACTAAGGTGGGGGAGCTTGCCAGCGGCCTGGAAAAGTATAAGGACAAGGCTCTGCAAGGTCCAGGTGCACCCATAGATAATTTCAACGAATGGGTTAGGTCTGCCGTGAAAGAGGAGGTGCCTCTGACAGGGTCGGTCAAAAGAGTAGGAGGAGATCATCAGCCATGTGGTTTTCTAAGGAGCTCCAAAGACTATGTAGGAGGCAAGAGCGGAAATGGAGACTAGCCCCCGAGCCAGCAGATTAAATCAAACTGAGGGGGCTTACTCTCAAATATGAAAGCGCGTTTAAAATAGCCAAATCTGCATTTTTCTCCCTTAGTATAAGGTCAGTCATCAATGCCCCATGTGAACTTTTTAATACCGTATGACTCTTGAAGTCACCTCCCATGTATCAGGGGTGGAGAAAGATCAGGTCTGCTGCAATAAGGTAGCGGAATTCTTCAAAGATATGATCACAAAGATTTATGATGACTTTCCATTGATAACTAATAGCCCTGTAGATTTGGGGATATCGCCGCCTCTTAGTGAGGAAGGTGGAGCCCCGGAGCCTTCTAACCCTAATAGTTTGGCCAGATTCTCCCTGCAGAAAGCACCTAAAATTCTAATCTTGTTGGGTGGCACTACCTTGGGTTCTCCCGATGACCCCTGCCCAAGCAGGGTCCTGCGGTTAGTTCCTTATCTGAGGGTAGAGGCCTAGGAGAAGATTTAGGGGGAAGTCTTAGACTCAGGGGTGTTCCCCCAGAGCAGGAAGGAGGCTGTTGTTGTCTCCTTAAAGAAAAGCCTCAAGGAGACTCAAGCGATTTAAAAAAGTGGCACCGTTTTCCTTATTGCCTGCTCCTGCTAAGGTCTTGAAGAAGCATTTAAATCAGGAATTAGCTAAGTACATATGAGATCAAGAACTCAAGGACCGTTCTCAGAATGGGGTCAAGAGAAATCATAGTACTGACTCAGCGCTTATAGTTAGCTCTGACAGTATTCGGAGACAAGCAGATAGGGAGGTGCAGCAATCCTGATTTTGCTTGACTTGTCAGCAGCCTATGACACCATATCTCCATCATTGTTGGTGCAAAGTCTAAGACAGGCAGGGCTAAAGGATGTGGCTCTCAGGCTGTTGGAATCTTTCCTATGGACTTGAACAATCACAGTCAGATTCAGAGAATTTAGAGCACCCCCCTTTCAACTCTCCTGTGGGGTTCCTCACGGGCCATCCTTGAGCACCAATTTATTTTACTTGTATGTTGCCCATCTAGCAAAAAACAAATTATCCCTTGATTCACTCAGTCAACAAGAACTCCCTATCAATAGTGGAATTCTTAATTCGTATAAAACACATAGATAAACTCAAAAAAGATCTCACTCAAAATCCCTGAAACACTTAAACAATGATACTACTATAACATGCAGTGCAAACAAGTCAATTTATTTCTTTAGTACATGTGAATATTATTAAAACATAAATAGTATCTATAATAAAACACAATGCATCATTTCAGCATAATTAAAAACAATACAATTCATCAAATCAGGACATAACATAACATCTTATGACACTTTTACCACAGAGAACTCTAAAAAATAGGGAGGACGAACAATGATAGACAGTATGCTTTGCCTTTTAACTCAACAATTCCCTGGGAATAATTTTAGCAAGATTAGCCTGGATACATATACTCTGTTTTGTATCTACAGGTCCAACTTGTCCTCGGGAGACTGTACAGAAATGCGTTGACGCGTTTCGATGGGTATCTGGTTATTCCATCTTTTCAAGACAGTCATTATGTTCACTTTTCTTTGTGGTATATTTTGTACATGGATCAATTGAAAATCAAGTACAGCAATGCATTTCACCACTAGATGGCGAAAATTCTCTTCAAATGCCCTTGTGACAAACAATTCTACATTAGAGAACCGAAGCTCTCATCAAAACACTGCTCTGGGCATGCCTGGTGCCAGTGCTTGGCAATGCCAGTCTTTTCTTGGATCACAACAAGCTGGTCTTCTGGGCTCCTCGAGCTGCTCTTCAAGGAGCCCTCTTGTTGGCAGCCTTCCTTTCATGCAGAGCAGCTCTAGCTCCCCTCGCCAGCAGCCGGTGGGCTCCTTTCCTTGAAATAGTGCCAGGCTCCTGTTCCTTGCAAGAGTTAAACTATCCCAAATATTCCTCCGAGGCTGGTCCAGCAGCAGTCTTTACCTCTTAGTATCAGCAGGAAGCAGGGGTGAGGACAGAACTCCCTGTCAGGGGAACCCAGAATAAAGGAGAGAGAGGCCCCCCCACTTAACATGTTATGTGAAGTGGAGCAGGACAGCCCCTGCTCTACATAGACATCCTCTGTTCCCCTCCTCCACATCCTAGAGTTTAGTCCACTCAAGGGGCCTCAGGAATACTGTGCAGGCACACTGCAGCATGCATTGCTGTTGGCAGACTCCCACCAACCCCCACCCTATGCATCACTTGTGCTCAAGTATTTTAAAAGAGATTCTTGGTTGTCATAGTTAAACACAACACAAGCACATCATATTGACTCTGCTACACGTGTACATGATACACAACTACACACCATGCATATCTTAAACCAAGGTGGTGAAGAACTAATTTCCAGAGGACACTGAGAGACCAATTTAAACAGGAGAGCTCAGCAGGCCACTCTTCCAGAGCTGGTAACAGGTTACAAGGCCTGTCCTGCTTCGAAGATCAACAAACTATAAACAGTCAGTCTAAACGAGTGAGCTGACTACAGCGTTACTCCGTAAAGGAGTGAGCGAGGGTGTGACCCTCAACACAACAGAGCCCAGCTCTAGGCCTCACTGCATGCCTCAACTGGCCCTCTGAGTACATGCAAAGGGTGAACTTGCTATGGGGAACCCAGGGCAGGTGTACACACTCTTTCAAGCCACTCAGGAAGACCCTTTCGGTCTGATCAATGTCCCTGACTCTACAATGGTAGTCAAGGCTAACTCTACAAGGTCATACATGGTCTTGGTCATGCTACACATAGTACCGTCTGCAGAAATAATAAATCCTATCCGATATAATGGGATTTATGTTTCAGCGGATGGAATATCCGTCACTGTTGTGGCGGAGTAACTCGTCCGCCAAGACTAAATCAGGCCCTGTGTTTTGAATCCTCCGGATGAGTGAAGCTACATGAGGAGTCAACGCACGTGTGGCTCTGTTATTACAGGAGGTATAAGGAAGTAAGACAGGTTGATGAAGTAGAAATCGCACTTTTTTTAACAATTATATAAGACACTATTGCAATATTAGAAATTGGTGGGTTATTTATTAAACAAAGTATACAAAGTGACTCATCCATCAGCAAAGTGAATTGAAAGCTCAGAATATTTTAGTCTTGCAGAGTAGGTTTGATTGTAACAGTTGTACTGTACCACTAACTCTAAAAATTGCAAAAAGATATTTAGAGGTATATTAAATCCATAATTCTCAACTTGAGATTTCAAGCAAATAATTTTTTTTTTAAAAAATAGTATTTGAATGTCAGTTATCCTGAACCATGTCCCACCTTAGGGCTTTCTCTCGAGCTCTGATCTCGTCTTGCGTACATCATGGACACACCATTGACCTGGGCCTTCTCAAGACTCCGATTTATTGTATGAAAAAAAAAAACATCTGGTTGCCTTCCTTGTGCATGGGTTACTCTGCAAAACCCGCATTTCATACATTCCCAGAGCCTGCACTGGCCTTCCAGGGCAAAAGCAGATTATATGAAAGGTTCACTTGACAGTGGCAGCTGTGGACATTTTCACCGCAACTCTCACAATGCTTATCAGAACATTAATACTTGGTGCCAACCCCCTGAGCCCAGCTGCTAATGGACTCTATTGCCGAAAGTACAAACAATTCCCCTTATTCATATAAGTTCAACCATGAATTATTTCATGTTTTTTTTGTAGGCCAGAATCGAGATACAAAATTCCAAGCTGCATTTGGTTATTTGAAGATTCTATCTTTTTATTTTTTTTACATAAACAAACTGCAAGTCAACAGCCAATGTGTTTCGTTTCAAATGATTCAGAACTTCTTCAGGGCAACAGGTATGTATACAGCTCAACATGCTTCCAAGTGCTGTTCCTTCCATATTCAGTGCTGAGCAACAGCTCATCACATTTTTCAAAATCATGAGTCACAAATGTTATTTAATTGCAGCATTGTATGACTTTATTAGAAAATAAAGCAGCTTCTTATAACTAGTTGCGGCTTGGACTTTGATATCTAGAATCTGGACTCTGACGAAAACTCATGAAATTGTAGAACATTGGACTTTGAGCTTTGGGGATTGAGGGCATCCCCAAATAGAAACTGAATTATAACCAAGTCTCTGGGTATTTACCATAAGGTTGTGCTTTGTATTTGCCCTGCTTTTTTGCCTGGCACTGGCCCTACTTTTTTGCTTGGTAGTGGCCCTGCTTTTTTGCTTGGTTTGGGCCCTGCTTTTTTGCTTGGTTTGGGCCCTGCCTTTTTTGTTTGGTACTGGCCCTGCTTTTTTGTTTGGTTTGGGCCCTGCCTTTTTTGTTTGGTACTGGCCCTGCTTTTTTGCTTGGTTTGGGCCCTGCTTTTTTGCTTGGTTTGGGCCCTGCCTTTTTTGCTTGGTACTGGCCCTGCTTTTTTGCTTGGTTTGGGCCCTGCCTTTTTTGTTTGGTACTGGCCCTGCTTTTTTGCATGGGTTTGGCCCTGCTTTTTTGTTTGGTTTGGGCCCTGCTTTTTTGTTTGGCTTTGGGCCCTGCTTTTTTGCTTGGTTTTGGCCCTGCTTTTTTGCTTGGGTTTGACCCTGCTTTTTTGCTTGGTTTTGGCCCTGCTTATTTGCTTGGGTTTGGCCCTGCTTTTTTGCTTGGTTTTGGCCCTGCATTTTTACTTGGGTTTGACGCTGCTTTTTTGTTTGGTTTGGACCCTGCTTTTTTGCTTGGTTTTGGCCCTGCTTTTTTGCTTGGGTTTGGCCCTGCTTTTTTGTTTGGTTTGGACCCTGCTTTTTTGCTTGGGTTTGGGCCCTGCTTTTTTGTTTGGTTTGGGCCCTGCTTTTTTGTTGGTTTTGGCCCTGCTTTTTTGCTTGGGTTTGGCCCTGCTTTTTTGCTTGGGTTTGGCCCTGCTTTTTTGCTTGGGTTTGGCCCTGCTTTTTTGCTTGGGTTTGGCCCTGCTTTTTGTTTGGTTTTGGCCCTGCTTTTTGTGCTCATGTTCCAAGTGCATTTTCCCTCTTGGGCCCTTAGATGTGCATCTAAAACCATGGAAGGTCTCTGCGTCCTTCAAGGGTCTAGAACTGCAACCAGCTCCTTGTATTTAAATGATAAACACAGGAACATCCTTCCCACCATCTTAGAGCTCCCACTAACCATGGTTTCTTTTATTTATTTTTCATCAAAGCGGCTCCACACCTGTCTTTTCCTGATGTGGAGCAGGGTCCAGTTGGGAATCCTAGCACCGGGATACCGGGTCAATGTCGGTCTCTATTAATGCAGTTCACTAATTCATTCATTCATTCTCCATGCACTTGTATAAGTTACCCTAAAGAAGAAGTTGAAAAGAGTTGCACCTATGGTTTGGATACTGTTTGGATATAGAGGTTTTTTTTACATTTCTCATATTTACAGCTTAAAGCAATGCTCGCAGTCACTCGATTGCAGGCGTGTTCCAAAGGGGACATTAAAGCCCAGCTCTGCAGATTACGAAGCCACACCCAGCACATGCGAGTGACGTCATCATGAAAGCTGTTCTTTGAACTGGGGGTGGCATGCAGTGGCCTGTGGGCACATTGTTGAGACATCTATTGTACTGCTCGAGGCAGCACCGTTTGGCAAAGCAAAGAGAAGCGCGCGCACGTTTGCTCCTACAGTGACCCGCAAGCCAGGGCTGACCTGTCAAAGAGGCGTCTGGACCGATGTGAGGCGGACGTGATATGATTCTGTGCCTTGTGCACCTACGACGTCAAACACGGTATGAGGGCTCCGTCACACAAAGCTGTAATGTGTGTTAATGGCCCCTTTGTGGTCAGTGCTCAGCTGTGTGGGGGGCTGGAGAGTGTCGGCCGAGCAATCCCTTTAAAGGGTCAGAGTGACATGGGTCAGTTGTTGGAGGGACTCAGTCAATGACACCCCTGGCTCTCACTCCCTGCGGCCTGCTACCAAACCGAGAATTAATATATTCAGGCCGGGGTGTGACGCAGGCCCCGCGGCCCCTGTGGTACCGAGGGACACCAACCCTTTAGGAGGCCCCCAGACTGGCAGGGGGTCCCATTCAACCCAAGTCCAATGAGTATCTGGACTCAGGGGCCCTTCTTAATCTGCAAAGGTGGGGTGGGGGTGAGGGGGTATTACTGAGGTACGACGCTGTATTGAAGGGGTGTTACAATAAACCTACAGCCCCTTATGAACAGACATCCTGCCCAATCTCCCTGTGAGGTAAGCCGTAGTCAAAATATGCGGTGATGCCGCAGACAGACTAGGTCACAGCTGTTAGAGGCGCTGTGCTTACGTCATCTGCCACCACATTTGCATGGAGGGGGCTGCTCCCCTGTCCAAGAGTTGTGTTTAAGGAAGAGCTTGAGGGTCTCACCCAGAGACCTGCCTGCACCAGGGATCCGAGCTCTGCCGACGCTGCACCATGTCCCGGACTCCGCTCCTCCTCGTGCTCAGCGCCCTCTGTGCTTGTAAGGCGCTACATATGACAGTAACTACAACAAGCAGCCTATGGGACTTGGACCCGGAGATCTTTTGGCAAAATGCGATAACCCGAGGGTGTTAATGAGCTAACCGGATTGTCTTTATTGTTTGTAGGTTCCTCGGCGCAGCTTCAGGTCACCCAGGCGCCCTCAGCAGCGGTGTCCCCGGGGCAGAGTGTAACCCTGAGCTGCACGAAAAGCAGCAGCGGCGGCGGCTACGACTTTCTCTGGTATCTACAGAAGCCCGGCTGGGCCCCGCGGGTTGTGTTGTTCGGCTCCGAGTTCCAGAACCGGTACAGCGGCTCCACCTCGGGCAACACTGGCACGTTACGGATCAGCAGTGCCCAGCCCGAGGATGACGCCGTTTATTACTGCGGTGTGTGGGACGACACTAGTGCAGCGTACCACAGTGACGCAGCCCAGAGAGGAACTGAGACATAAACCTATAAATGTATCACATTCTCGGTTTGATTTCCTCCCTTCACCTCTTGCTTTCCTTCTCTCCCTCTCTCTCACTAGCACCCGCCATGCAAACTCACACAGAGAACGCAAGCTCAGGAAACCTGAACAGATCACTTAAAAACAAGCATTGGCATAGCCAATAGGTCTCACCTTTGGGACCTTATAAATGTTTAGCCAGAGCTACTGGCTTTGCCAATGTCGTTAAGCTTTGTTGTAGAGATTTGTGGCCGCTGTGCAGCATGTTGGAAAATTATAATAAAGAAGTGTTATATGTATTTTTGTTATCTTATATATAACCAAGAATACATTACGTACAACTGAACCACCCTATTAAAAAAAGAATTAACATAAAACATGTGTTCTAGTTTTTTGTCAATGCAATGCTGGCAACTTCTTCCTGCCTGTTCTAGTGCTTGGTGTTCAAAACTTTTTTTTTGTTAGGGGGCGTGGACATAGCAGTGGGAGGGAGGAGGTTGAGAAATCGTACCTGAATTACAACACGAGCAGCGGGCGGACACTAGGGGGCGATGGAGATTCTCAGATTTACATGATAAGAGAACCAGGATTTCATTAAAGACATGGGGGCTTATTTACAAGCCCCTTGTGCCACTTTGGTGTCATTTTTAACATGGGAAAAGTGACGTACAGGTGGCGCAAGGGGTTTGTAAATAAGTCCCATGGAGGCAAACATTATGCATAATCTCCTTTATTATGTCACTCCTGAGCAGCTCCTTTGAAGAACACTTATTACAACAACAATCCAGAATTGGAATAAAAAAGAACCAGCAAAAGTCTCTAGCATGGGACGTTCTGCCTCTTTAAATGCGAAACTGTGAAGATAAACACTCCTTCTCCATCTCACTTAGCCACGATTCCTGACGTTACACTTGTGCATCTGTAAACAAAGAACAACATTAAACTCAAAAAATGTATAACCCCTTAATCCAAAACTCTGCAAATCTTCAGTTAAACTTAATGCATTAAAACTACATAAACTAAAACCTTAATCAAAAAACTACAAAACACTTTTTTTTTGTCTTAAAACAATCAACCTAAATACTCCTAGGGAGTGGTGGGTGGAATAATGTTGGCCTCCGTGTCTTTAATGCAATCCTGATTTTTTTGTCATGTAAATCGGAGAATCGCCATTTCATTACAAGAGGCTAACATTATGCATGTTGAAAGCCCTTCAACACAACATCCGACATATGCTCGATTGGTCTAAAGCAGAGACCTGCAAAAGTTCCCACGTTAGACCAATCTGCTGCCTTCAAAATCCTTTCAAAACTTAGACCAGACCAACAAGCCTTACTTGCCATTGCACCTCTTACCGAATGCGCCTTATACTTCTCCACGTCCACTACAGTCTCCTTTATAGCAAATTTCACCCATCTTGAAATTGTAGCAGTACTTACCGCTCCAAATGGTTTAGCAAAGGAAATCAATAACTGATGCACACCATGACCTCTCTTCTCCTGCATCCTGCACTCATACTCCCTTAAACACTCAAACACACAAAGATTCTTACAATCTTCAAACCTAGGATAAAAAATTGAACTTGTCATGGTCTTAGTTCTCGTTCTTATCTCATAGAAAACACAATCAGGACCAAACACTCTATTACTTACCTCCAGACACTTGACATCTGAAACCCTCTTACAAGAAATTAAACACAACAAAGTCGCTAACTTTGCTGAAATATTCTTATTTGATAAATACTTGTTTGAATGCCAATCCATAAAAAGCTTTAAAACCAAGTTCACATCCCATAAACGATTTCTAGTCCTATAACGTAATCCCTTCTCAAAATTCTCTACCAAAAAATTAACCACTTCTACCACAGGCACTTCCACGGGATCCAAATTCGTCTCCAAGCACCAACTTGCCCAAAACTTCCAAACTCCCTTATATCTTCTCATAGTACCTGCGGCCCAAGTCTCCTCGAGTGCCTACGCAGCCCCCTGCAAAAGTCTTCTGAATGCCCCAGAACTCCTGACACCTTCCAAACAAGAAGGTTCAATACCCCTTCCAAAACAAGAGGATGCTCCTCTCCTACCTCGTTGGTCAATAAACCTTTCGAAGCCGGAATCAACAGAGGTACCTCGCATGCTGATTCCATCACCCCTGGAATCCACGCCTGGGAAACCCAAAAAGTAGTCACTAGAACCAATTGACATCTCTCCTTCCTCACCTTCAGAAGTACCCTCTAAATCATTGCAAAAGGAGGGAAAGCATACCCACTCACTACTATCCAACTCTGTTGAAACGCATCTGTTGCATCCGCTCCTGGATCTGGCAACCAACTGAAATACCCCACCTTCTGACATGTCAGTCTTGTTGCAAACAAATCCACCTCTAATTGGCCCAACCTCTTTTCTATCTTTGCAAAATAATCTCGATTCAGCATCCAATCGCTGTAATCTTTCACATATCTTGAATTCCAATCCGCTACTACATTCAAGTTCCCTGGAAGGTACTCTGCTCTTAAAGCAATCTTGTGTTCCAGACAAAAACCCCAAAACTCATTTTTAATATCCGAAAGATCCTTTGACCTGCAACCTCCCAGCCGGTTTATGTAAAAAACTGCTGAAAGATTGTCCATCTTTAACAACACTGTACGTCCCTGAATCTCCTTCTTGAAACTACCCAATGCGAATAAACCTGCTGATAATTCCAGGCAATTCATTTGCAACTTCCTCTCTAAATCTGTCCATGCACTGTCTGTCTCCTTCTTTCTCAAACATGCTCCCCAACCTGAGCCACTGGCATCCGTTTCTAAGACAAAATCCAGAAGGCAACCAAAAATCGCCCTTCCATTCCATGCATTCAAGTTGTTTAACCACCAAACTAATTGTTCCTTCGCATCCAAATCCAACCTCACTTGGTCCCCATACCATAAACCTTTTCTCAATGCCTCCGCCTTCACTCTCTGCAAGGCATGATAATGTAAAGGACCTGAAAAAATTGATTGGATTGAAGATGAAAACAAACCAAAAACTCTTGCCCAGTCTCTTAAAGATAAGGACTCTTTTTGTAACACACAAACAACCTCCTTCTTTATCATACTCACCTTCTTCACTAGCAACTTCAAAAATCTCTTCTTTTGAATCTATTCTGAATCCTAAAAACCCCATACTCTGTGACACAATCAAAACAGCTTTCCCCTTGTTGATTAAAAACCCAACTTCTCCAAATGACTGATCGTACTCTGCAACTGACTCCTCAACACCTCTGCATCCTGAGACATAATCCAAATATCGTCCAAGTAGACAATCAACCAGTAACCTCTCTCCCTTAAATAGGCCATGACAACTCTCAACACCTTCGTAAAACACCATGGTGCTGCAGAAAGACCGTAAGGAAGGCATACAAATTGGTATAATTTGCCTCTCCATCTGAACTGCAAATAACTCTGACTCTCCTTCTTCATCAGAATTGTAAAATACGCATCCTTCAAATACAACTTCACCATCCAATCTCCTTTCTGCAAAATGTGTCTTAGAAGATGGATTCCCTCCATCTTTAAATGAGTATAAACAATTTTTTGGTTCAATCCTTTCAAATGCATTACTGGTCTCCACCCTTTGTCCTTTTCTTCTACCAAAAACAAAGCGGGTCATTAGCATGGAGGGCAGATCGCCACCGCCCCACCAGCGGTGGCGATCCTCCCGCCAAAACACCCCGCCGGCTGGCCTGTTACCCCCGCCACATTAGCATGACTGGGGTACGCGGCGGACGGTCTTTTCTGCCGATAGGAAAAGGCAGACAATATGGTGGCGGTGCCTTCCAGGCACCGCCACCCATATGAGGATGTTGGCGGTTTCATGCCTTTATATGGCGGAGACTCCGCCATGGAAAGGCATGCGGGAATCGCTTTGGGGGCCTGTTGTGAGCCCCCGGGGCGTGGGGGGCTGCATTTGGGGGGTACCCATGGTACCCCCTACATTGGCATTCACAAGGTGGCAGGCACAGCGCGGTGCCTGTTACGTTGTACATGCCAATGCACAACATGCATTTGCAACATTGTGGCGGGTACTGCTCACAGCACTGCCCGCCACAATGTTGTATATGCGGGATGTGACCGCCATGGTGGCGGTTGATCCTAATTGGCGGTGCAGGACCACCGCACCACTGGCAGCCGGTCCCAAAGTGCTCACATAACCTCTCATCTCTTCCTCTACCAAACAGATGGCACCCTTTTGCAACATTTCTTCTATCTCCTTGTCTGCTAACTCCATCTTTTCTTGTGAAAGAATTAACTCCTTTGGTTCTATTATTAGTTCTGGAATACTTATAAATGCTATCTTGAACCCTTGGACTGTTTTCAAAACCGAAGGATCCGTTGTGATCTTGTTCCATTCTTCCTGAAATAGCCTTAAATGACCACCTATTCATCCCTGGGAAAAACCAAAAGAAATCTCCATACTCACCTCTTGAACCTGACGCTTACTGGCCTCTTCCATGAGCTCCACTTCTTGATCTTTCAAATCTACCACGTTGAGGGAAAAATCCAGAGTAGCCGTGAAATCCTTTTCCTGCAACCCTGTGCAAGAAATTGTACTGGGATCTTTGGAATCCGTGGCTGGCATAAGATCCCCATCTGCCGGCCTTTCCAAAAACCACGCCAAACACCTTCCTCATATTATTTTGCTCCTTATCCAAGGCCGTATACATGGCAACGTGCTTTCCCAAGCCTTTCACCATACCTTCTCCAAATAACAATCCTTTTGCATCAACACTTGTTTCCTTTTCTGCCTTTTCTCCCAACTTAGGGTTAATCTTCATTAACAATGACTTCCTTCTCTCTGCCAACAACCTTGCATTTGCGTTTCCTAAAAACACCATTGCTCTTTGACTCCAGCCTCTAAGCAATTCTATATCCACTTGCTCACCATTCATATGAGCCTGCTCTACCATGTCCATAATCTTGGAAAGAGGACCTAGTGTATCCAATAATTTATCTGGACACTGCTTTAGCGAGCGCTCAAGCTCCTTGCTAGGGTCTCTGCCTAACCTATATAAATAAGTTATTAGTTCCGGGTCCAAGTTTGGTGTGTAACAGATCTTATTCTCAATTTGAGGCCTTGAACATTCAGCCTTCAATATATTCCTAACTTCCTTCTCTAGTCGTTTCTTAATCCATTTATTAAGGAATTTACTGACATGGTCCAAAGGCCACCAGTCAGCACTTCTAGGATGACGAAGTTCAAAGGGGTTAAACATTTCACCTCCTAAAGGATCACTAATTACCGACTTGCTAGATGTAGCTACATCATCCTTCAAATCATCTTTTAGATCGTCATCCTGGTCCATATCTAACACATATTCATCATAATATCTACCTGACCCCTCCATCATAGAGTTCTCTGCTTCCATCTGAGCATTATGATCAGACAGCTCCTGCATGCCACCAAAGACACCTTTTCTCTTCGTGCCGCCAAGGACATTACTCTTTGTGATGGAGTTAAATCCATCCTTTCTTCTTTTCTCTCGATGTTTAGACTTCATCTGCCTCTTACCTCTTTTTGTTACCTCTTCGTCAGAACAAGACCAGAAATCTTCCTCTGATCTATTACCCTATCTCTTACTATCCAAAACAATCTCTACCACTTCCCTCATGGAAGACTTCACTTCATTCTGAATTAGCCTCCTAAGGCTATCTTCACTAACTCTACCTTCTACATCATCCTTCAAATCATCTTTTAGATCATCATCCTGGTCCATATCAAACACATATTCATCATAATATCTACCTGACCCCTCCATCATAGAGTTCTCTGCTTCCATCTGAGCATTATCATCAGACAGCTCCTGCATGCCACCAAAGACACCTTTTCTCTTCGTGCCGCCAAGGACATCACTCTTTGTGATGGAGTTAAATCCATCCTTTCTTCTTTTCTCTCGATGTTTAGACTTCATCTGCCTCTTACCTCTTTTTGTTACCTCTTCGTCAGAACAAGACCAGAAATCTTCCTCTGATCTTTTACCCTATCTCTTACTATCCAAAACAATCTCTACCACTTCCCTCATGGAAGACTTCACTTCATTCTGAATTAGCCTCCTAAGGCTATCTTCACTAACTCTACCTTCTACATCATCCTTCAAGTCATCTTTTAGATCGTCATCCTGGTCCATATCAAACACATATTCATCATAATATCTACCTGACCCCTCCATCATAGAGTTCTCTGCTTCCATCTGAGCATTATCATCAGACAGCTCCTGCATGCCACCAAAGACACCTTTTCTCTTCGTGCCGCCAAGGACATCACTCTTTGTGATGGAGTTAAATCCATCCTTTCTTCTTTTCTCTAGATGTTTAGACTTCATCTGCCTCTTACCTCTTTTTGTTACCTCTTCGTCAGAACAAGACCAGAAATCTTCCTCTGATCTTTTACCCTATCTCTTACTATCCAAAACAATCTCTACCACTTCCCTCATGGAAGACTTCACTTCATTCTGAATTAGCCTCCTAAGGCTATCTTCACTAACTCTACCTTCTACATCATCCTTCAAGTCATCTTTTAGATCGTCATCCTGGTCCATATCAAACACATATTCATCATAATATCTACCTGACCCCTCCATCATAGAGTTCTCTGCTTCCATATGAGCATTATCATCAGACAGCTCCTGCATGCCACCAAAGACACCTTTTCTCTTCGTGCCGCCAAGGACATCACTCTTTGTGATGGAGTTAAATCCATCCTTTCTTCTTTTCTCTAGATGTTTAGACTTCATCTGCCTCTAACCTCTTTTTGTTACCTCTTCGTCAGAACAAGACCAGAAATCTTCCTCTGATCTTTTACCCTATCTCTTACTATCCAAAACAATCTCTACCACTTCCCTCATGGAAGACTTCACTTCATTCTGGATTAGCCTCCTAAGGCTATCTTCACTAACTCTACCTTCTACAACTTGCGATTGTACTACAACATTCTCCTCTGTATTCATCCTTACTCTAAATCGAACGTATTCCTAAATCTGCTGTAAAACTCCTAACAAACAAGAGCCCACTCTATAATCCTAATGCGATCGGTAAAAGGTACAGTTTACCGGCTTTAGTGCTCTCTCGTTGCCTAGCAATGCTCTCTTCCCATATATTCCTTTCTTTCAAATGTCTTTTGCCCCAATCCAAAATGGCTACCGTGATCTCGTGAGATCACGAATAGCCAAACATTTTGCCGCGTCGCCCTCACGTCAATAGATGTGAACACACACGACAACAAATGGAGAAAGAGGAGGGCAGCGCGAGCAAGGACCCTCCGTTACCGCTGCCTTTTTAAACCTGCACACGGCTATGGGAGTGTGCTTGTTTACTGCCTCACGTGCTTCAAACGCGCACCAAAATGACAAGTTAAACATTTGATCTTATACTTTAAATCATTCAACAATAAACTAACCAGTAATAAAAACACTATAACAAGAGAACAAACCTAATTTAAAATATACCCTCTAACAAAAATTATAACATTGATAAACAATTTTCTCTCAAATACTAAACCTTAAAAATTATCACTCATACACGAAACGCTCTGCTTCTGAAAATTAGAAGCAATCTTACACAAAACTACACACAACTTCCAGCTTCAACACTGAAACATACAAGATAAAACGAATGTAAGGCTACAGACCACCTTAGGCACCCCAGACGACCTTTGCATAAAATTACCCTTGAGAATCTTGCTCAAGCGCTTCACGAATATCCCTGTATCCTATCCGGCCATCTGGAGAGAGACCTTGAAACTTTCCAGGAATGGTTAGTTGAAAGGCTTGATGATCTTGCTCCTCTTTCTACCCCCTCTTCATCTGTCAAGCGCAGTTCGGCTCCTTGGTTCTCTAAGTCACTTGCTCTGGCACGGCGTAACTGTAAGTTAGCCGAAAGACTCTGGCGGAAGCAATATGACCAAGAAGCTAAGTCTGCCTATAAACTATCTATTAAATCCTACCACTCGGACATTCTTGAGGCCAAAAAGAACTATTTTGCAAATAGAATTGAGTCTGCGTCAAACTCCAGTAAAGTAATTTTTACCATTGTTAAAGAGTTTATCTCTCCCAAATCTAGCATAGTCCAGCATAAATTCTCCGAATCTTGGGTAAAGGAGCTGGCCATTTTCTTTAATACAAAAATCAAATTGATTCAAGAATCTTTTCCACCAGCTGCCCCAAGTGCTCCATTGCTTGACTCCATTCTGATGACTTTACCTCCTGATTCCTGCCCCATTCTATCAGAGTTTCCTCCTTTATTGGAATCTAATTCTCTGGATTTTTTACTCAGGATTAAATCTGGCTCTCCGCTCGATCCGTGCCCGGCGAGCTTTTTAGCCAGGACTGCCAAGATTCTGAATTCCTTAATTTTTCCTGTTTTGAACCTATCTTTGTCCAGCGGCATTGTTCCGCCAGCCTGGAAGAAGGCAATGGTTGTTCCCCTTCTTAAAAAACCATGCCTTGACCCAGAGATACATGCTAACTATAGGCCCATTTCTCTCCTGCCCAGCTTGGCTAAGATCGTCGAGAAGCACGTCCACTCTGTGCTTTCTTCCTTTCTTGAAGATCATGGGTTACTCCACTCTACCCAATCTGGCTTCCGCTCCAACTTGAGCACTGAGACCGCTCTTTTGGAAGTTAATGAAGCCATTAAGGAAGTTCTCGACTCAGGCGGAAGAGCAATGCTGGTGATGTTGGATCTGTCGGCGGCCTTCGACACCGTCCCGCATGAGGCCCTCTTGAGAAGACTTCACGAGATCGGTCTCAGAGGGACGGTGTTGAGCTGGCTGAGATCTTACCTAGCGGGTCGTCGACAAGTGGTCTGGGCCCCCCCGTACTCCGCCGAGGTGCCGCCTATGAATGTCGGAGTCCCACAAGGGTCGGTGCTGAGCCCGACCCTTTTCAACATCTTGATGACTCCATTGGCGGTACTGGCGGAGTCGATGGGTGCCCAGATCATATCATACGCTGACGACACCCAGCTCCTCTTCACCTGCAAGAAGGGCATGGAGTTTGACGGGGAGAGCATCCGTGGTTGCCTTGGGGCTGTCTTCAGCTGGTTTCAGAGGAGCAGCCTCAAGTGCAACCCTGATAAATCCGAGGTGCTCTTCTTCGGCTGTCAGGCAGAACCGCCCTGGCAGGAATGGTGGCCGGTTTGCATGTCCCCCCCTTCCTCTTCCTCTTCGGTCGCTAAAAACCTTGGGGTCAAAATCGATAACACCCTGGCTTTGAAAACACAGATCACAGGTCTCACGGGTACCTGTTTTGGTCTGCTTAAAATGATGCGTAAATTCCTTCCTTTGCTTCCTTTAGCCCATAGGAAGCTGACAGTACAAGCTCTGATCTGTTCCAGGCTTGACTATTCAAATGTCCTCTACCTGGGTTTGCCGGATTATCTCTTGCATAAACTCCAGGTTGTTCATAATTCTGCGGCAAGAGCCATCTTCGGCCTACCACGGCATGCCAGATCATCTGAGTTGCTGTCCTCCCTTCACTGGCTTCCGATCAAGAAGCGAATTACATTCAAAGCTCTTACACTGGCCCATAAGGCACTCCATTCGGTGGGGGCCTCCTACATTCAGAAACGGCTTTCTTTCTACAAACCCACCAGATCTCTCCGGTCGGAAAATCTTGGCCTGGCAATGGTGCCTCCCATTAGGAAAGTCAGAATAGGTGGACGTTCCTTTAAATATCTCGCCCCCAAACTATGGAACTCCCTTCCTGTTGATCTCCGCCGCATTCCCAACCTGTTTGCCTTTAGAAAGGCCTTGAAAACCTGGCTTTTTAATCAGTAATTTTGTTATGTTTCTGTTATCTTTTCCCTTTTTCTCAGTAATGGGTCATAAAGCGCCGGGACACTCCTTGGAGTAGCCGTGCGCTATATAAGTTACCCATTAACATAACATAACATAACATAACTTATCTCATCAGTAGCAGCAATTAAAAGAGGGAGAACATTCAATTCTAGAGACTTTTGTTGATTCTTTTTAATTCCAATTCTGGATAATTGTTGTAATAAGTGTTCTTTAAAGCAGCTGGTCAGGAGTAGCATACTAAAGGAGATGATGCATAATGTTAGCCTCCATGTCTTTAATGTGTGTAGCAGGCACCCATTCAGCAGAAACATTTACAGTTGCAGAGTCCAGGTTCTTACATGTATGAAGCTGCTATCAATAGATGTGAAGGAATTACTCCTCCAAATTTATGTACCTATATTTGGTAACCTCTTTCTGGCAAAATTGTATTCTATGTGCAGCAGGTACTTTTTAAAGCACAAACCATGCAGCTGTACCATTCATGGACCATACATCTCAAATTGCGCACACGTATGTGGCCTCCAAAATGGCCACCGAGTAGGAGTCTCCTAGTGAGCTCCTGGTTTGGGGATTACCGCACTGGTAGTAATCCCTGCTTAAACCTCGCCATCGGACCTCCACCCCTCTGCCCTAGATCCCGAGTTTTCACCCGTACTGAAACTTACCCACAATCTCCCACATACCTGCTTTCTCTGCTGCCACGGACCGTTTCTGCGCTCCTCAGATCCGACACTGCTTGGCTGGTCACCGGCTCCGGGGCCGGTCTGCCTCTAGACGATCAACATCTCCTGGACCACCGTTGTCCTGGATTGGTTTTGCGAGAACTGTAGCAGGCTCGATGCACGGATTGCCTGGACGAACCCAAATTATCATGCTGCAGCATCTCCCTGGTGGCTGCTGACCCCGCAAAAGTGATGCAAAATGGCAGCGCAGACCGGAGATGCGAAATCACCCAAGTTAAGCGGATGAGGACTCCCAGAGTATGTTTTTTTGGCACCCGAAACCAGGTCCCCTGAGAGGCGATGCAAGAGGAGAGACCTGCTGAACTAGGACATCGGTGAGGACTTGAAGAGGCTGCATCGCTCCGGACCGCATTCTGACACTCTCCCTTGATGCGGTAAGATGAGAAACGGCTGGCACCGCGGGGGATCCCGATGAAAACAGGGGATCTCCTGTTCCCGTGAGGCCGATTTGCGATTGCACGGCTCGGGAACTAAAGTCAAATGACAAAGACACTGCTCTGGGGAGTCTGGCTTCCGATTGCCTGGCTTTAAAGTGGCGGCCGCCGCTGACTCTCAGACCTATGGGCATTGTGAGGATACGGGACCTGGCCTGACTCTGCAAGTCACTTCCTCCGGTGGATTTGAGGAGCAAATTGGTGATTAAACTGAGGATCAGTGTACCATTATTGCTAATAGGGTCGCTGGGGACGACTAGGCTGCTATGATGCTGAAGTGAGTGCAAGTTGGCATACTCTCTAGGTTCACATCGGGATATAATTGGTTTACCACGCTATCGCTGGCGTCTTTACTCGTTTTCATGCCACATATGCCTAGGAGTGTTAATTTTCCACACACGCGCCCTGCGGAGGAGAGGCCCAACGCTGTACTAGCTGAAGGAGTTGACTGGTGACAGGCTATATAGCAATACGATACAATGCAGACAGGGCGCAGTAACGTTTCTTCAGTAAAGTGAAGAGAAAAGCAGCGGCCATCTTGGAACGGTGTTCAAAAAGCATACAGGAAAGGAGGAAATAGATAAGATGACCCCAAAAGCTAAGGAAAATAAGAATCACAGCCAAAAGGGATAGGGTAAAGAAGAAAGAGAGATAGAAGGAAGAAAGTGAGACAATGGAAACAAGCTTACAACCATCAGGCTGCCATGCCTTCACCATATCCTACCCCCCACCCTATCTAAAAACGCACCCAAGAAGTACAAACACACAATACTGAAATCTCACCCGGAGACACTGATATCAGACCCTTATTTCTGCACCAACAAGGGCATAATATCGAATGACCTCATCTTCCACACTAAAAAACGTGCACAGTGGAGGAACACCCTCTACGCCTTGCTTCGAATCGCCAATACCAAAAAAAACCCTCATGCCCTCAAACTGACGGTTACAGCTTCGGACTTCTGCAAGGCGAATGCCACCATATCTATATATAATAATGGTAATATCCTCATATAAGCTTCCGACAGCAATCTAGCACTCTTGGACGAGATCTTTCCTACTCTCAAAAGTGCAGTGAACAGCAAGAAAAATTCTGCCCTCGACACGACTCCTCCCATCTCTCAGGTAAACACACAATCTCTGCAACGTAATCCATTAATGACCCATAGGGACCTCATATCTCACCAAACCCCCAAAGTCCTCCACATGTCCCTCACAACTGACTCAACCGCTCCACGACCCAGGGGTACAGCTCGGACAGCCATAAGCATAGATAACGAGCACCACACCCCCAATGATCCCTACATGTCCCTCTCAACCGACTCAACCACACCAGCGCCCCGGGGCCCAGCTCGGACAGCCTCAAGCATAGATAACATGCCCTACTCCCCCAACGATCCCTACCCATCCCTCACAACTAACTCAACCACACCAGGGTCCATAAGCTTTGTTAACGACCACCTCAACGCAGGCACATACATGATTCACCGGTTAACTAAGGGAGAAGGTAACAACCGAAACTACACCCCTGACATTCCAATCGCACAACCAGTAGATGAGCTAGCTGACAAATCTACGCCTGATCCGACACTTACTTTCATCCCCTGTCAACCCCTTACACCCTCGCTGCCCTACCCACTCAACCAAACCCTACACACAGCGACCATACCCCCCTCACACGCAGATACCCTTCTCATGGTAGCACATCATGAGTCCACCCCACACATCGACTCTGACCCACCTACTACCCTCACTACTCAACTAACCCAATCAAAAAATAATAATGATATCCCCACTCAATATGATATCCAGATCTCAAAGCAACCAGGCCATAATGAAGGAACTACCACCATAAGGGAACACACGCCCACACACTCAACTAACTGTCCTAACCATAACTGGACCGCTCGATTCAACGAGTTAGCCTTAGGCCTAGCCCAGCTCAAGGATGAAATGCAAAAACTTTCATCAATCACCTATGAACTCGTCAACTCTAATAAAGTCACTAGCACCGCCGTTAATTGAATTGGTCAGCACACCAGCAGGTACTTCACCACGAATCCACACCCAGTCTATACATCACGGAGTAAAATACCCTCACCCAATGACCCGTATCGCCCTATGAGGGCATTGGTTAATCTATCAAACAATGACCTAAACGATCTTCCCAACTCATACACAAGCCATAATGACAGTAGCAAGTCTCCAGATGGTACTATCCAATCCATCCGACCCAACCCCCACAGAGAACCCACTCACAACCACAGATCCATAATTAAGGAAAATCTCACAAAAATCAAGATAACGCAATCGACCCTCACTCACTCGACTAGCAAATTAAAGTGTGCACTAATCAACTGCAGATCAGCCAACAAACATGCTACGGTCATATATGATTTCATTCTCTCGAATGATCTGAACATCATCATCCTCACCGAAACATGGCTAAAGAGTTCCTCTGCTCCCATCCTTGACCTACTGGTCCACCCTAGACATGACATACTTTGCATGGACAGAAACGAGAAACCCGGAGGAGGACTAGCCTGCATCTATCGAAACACAATCATAGTTAATCAAGCAGACTCCATATCCTTATCCTCCTGTGAATATCTCTGCACCAACATATCGGACGGCAAGGGCATCATCTGCCAACTCCACATAATACACCACCTCCCGGGCGACAATCTGAACTTCATTGATGAACTAATGGAAGTTATTACAGCCAACGCCAACTCACAAGTGCCGCAGATCTTTCTGGGAGACTTCAATCTCCATTGGAACAATTCTGGCGAGCATGATGTAAGCGGTCTCAAATCCTTTCTGGCAGACCAGGAGCTGTCCCAATTCTGTGACAGCCCAACACACAACAAGGGGGAGACATCAGATCTCATCATAGCAAAAAAAAACACTATGGGCCATATGTAGGTAGCCAAATACCGGTCGGTAACGGCCGAAATTCTGTAAATATCCCGTTACCGACCGGTATTCAGCCAATTGAGATGTAGGAGTCCAAAAAGAAGGATTCGGTAATTATGAATCGGTAAATACCGATTCATCTTTACCGAATTCTAAATTTCCGATTCATATTTACCGAATACATATTTACCGATTCGGTAAATATGAAGTGGTAAAACGAGAAAAGAGATGTAGGTAAATTCGGTATTTAAGAAATCCATGAAATTCGGTATTTAGGAATCGGTAATTAACACAGAGTGAAAGCAGGTGGTAATCAGCCACAGTGCATATAAGTAATCCCAAAATGCAACAGCGTGAACACCATGGCGGCTCTGTATGTGATTGCAAGGCGCCTACGTCTACAGGCAGCAGGCCTGAGGATTTGGAGATGGGAGGAACGCATTTACAGACAGCGCATCACACTCTTTCAACAGACTGAGGCTGAGATACATGAAAGGTACAGGCTACACCCCCAAACCATCATGGACCTGATAAGGGACCTGCACCCACTCCTGGACCAGCCAACAACAAGGGCGCATGCCATACCACCACATGTGCAGGTGCTCTGTAGCCTACATCTACTGGCATCTGGCAGTTACCAGGGGGTGATAGCTGTGGTAGGCGGGGTATCCCAGAGTTGCCTGTCCCGTTTCTTCAGGAAATTCCTGGATGCCATGATGCAGAGAATGCAACACTACATTAGCTTCCCGAACACACAGGCTGAACTGCTGAAAACAAAGACCGACTTTTACCAGATGGCACAGTTCCCGCATGTCATAGGCTGTATTGATGGCACACACATTCCAATCTGCCCACCAGCAGCCACTGAGCACATCTACAGGAACAGAAAGTCCACCCACTCCATCAATGTGCAGGTAATCTGCGATGCAGGCAACATAATCACTGATATCGTAGCTAAGTTTCCTGGGAGCACCCACGGCTCCCACATCTTCCAGAACAGTGGGATCTACACACACCTGGTTGCCGGAGAATTTGGAGAAGGATACCTGCTAGGTAAATCACTGTGACACACCCTAATACTTACGGCATATCAATGTGTATTGAGGTATGTGACTAATGGTACTCTCTTACTCACCTAGGCGATAGTGCATATGCCGTGCGGTCATTCATCCTCACTCCCTACCTACACCCATCAAACCTGAGTGAGAGGCGATATAACGTGGCACACAAATCAACATGCAACGTGGTGGAGTGCACGTTTGGACTATTGAAAAGCAGGTTCCGCTGCCTCCACAAAAGCGGAGGCGCACGCCAGTACACACCCATCATCTGCTGCAAGATCATTGCCACTTGTGCAATGCTGCACAACCTTGCCATGAAGAGAGGTACAGAGGTGGAAATAACAGATTTTGAGGACAATGATGATGAGTTTGCACAGCCTGAGCCCAACGCAGCAGGAGTGGCAGCAGCAACAGATGGGAGAGTGAGACGGGCAGAGATCACATGCAACTATTTCTAAGTAATTAAGGGGACACAGCCAGTAGTTGTTTGCCATGACGTAGTTTTAATTATCCGCCACTACGCCACAACACAACGGCAAAACTGCCCTACAAATATGGTGACATCCATGGGTGGAAGTCAAGGGTTCCTTCACCCAACTGCGTCCTGTAATTGAGTGCAGCATCAGCGTCTGCGCCCATGCACTACAGTGCAGGATGCCAGTGATTGTGTGTCCTCACTGGCTGTGGGACCAGTGGCAGCCCCATGCCGCCTGTTGCTCCTCCGTGTGTATGTGACAGGGGTGGTAATGCTGCTCCTACTGGTGGTGTCCTCGCTGTCCCCAGCATACACAGCACCAGTGGTGGCAGAGTGGCTTGTAAGCAGCACCTCTAGTGCACTGGTCACCCTCACCAGCCCCCTTGACACATCATTGCTGCAGTGCGCAAGCCCCTCCTGCATTGCCACGGAGCGCCTGCAGAGCAGGGAAGTGGCAGTTGCAAGCCGGTTCACTGCCCTTGTGTGGTGATCAATTTTCTGCCTCTCCCTCTGCCGTGTTGCTCTGTCCTCATCGAGTTTTGTGCACAGCAGCATGACGGACTGGGACATGTCCTGCATGCCCGCAGCCATCTCCCTCATGCCCTCAGCCATTGAGCATATACCCCTGTCAATGTTGCCCATTGTGTCATTTAGGCCCTTCATCTGGTGCTGTACTGACTGGATTGCCTTTCCTTGTAGGCGCTGCACCTTCACCATGGTGGCCTCCAGCCCTAAGAACACACCATGGCTCTCACCCGGTGGAGGTAGACTGCGCACCCGAGCCCTGCGGCAGCGTCTGGCTCCTGTGTGTGCACCCTCAGAGGCGGACGGCACACCGGCATTGGTACCATCCATTGGCACAGTGGATGTGTGTCCCCCCCTCGAGTCTTCTGATGAGGACTCTGACACCTGCAGTCTGGCAACTGTACGCCTCCTAGACCTCACCAATGCAGGTGGTGTTGACGCGGGTGAGGCAAGCAGGAGTGGCGAGGGTGGATGTGGTGGCGTGGCTGGCTGTGGTGGTGATGCTGGCTGTGGTGGTGATGCTGGCTGTGGTGCTGTTGTCTGCCCAGCACTTGTGGTGGCCTTCTCTGTCCTGTCTTTCTGGAGGGGCCTCTCTCCCTTCTCCTGAGCAGTCCTGCGCGACGTATCGCCTGTGGACAGAAATTCAACATCAGCTCAGTGTACCTGCAGCCCTGCATTGCTTACATCATAATAAACTTCTGCATCACTATCTCATTGTCCTCTGCCTGCTTATAACTTATGTGTGTCACATGCCTTGCTGTTCTGTACAAATCTTGTCAGGATAGGGGTTTCACAGACTACATCTCCCATAATGCATTGCTGGTATGCACAAACCCCTGTACTGGAGTGGGATTCACATTGCACAATTGGGGATTTGGGATAGGGGAAGGGGGGTGCACAATGCTGTGCATGCGTCTTACCTTGTTTGGTAGCAGCTCTGGCAGAGCTGTCTGCATCCCCAATCCCAACGACAATTTCGGGCTCAATCGTGGTCTCCACAAGCTCCTCAAGTTCAGTCAGGGCAGGTGCCCTGTTCCTGCCTCCTCCTGTCCGGCTGGCCTCTTTCTTCAAATCAGCCATCTTCCTCTTTGTGATGATACGGATATCGTACCACCGCTTCTTCAGCACATCAATGTCCCGGGGGGTCACTCCGATGGCATTTACCTGCGCCTGGATTCCAAGCCAGATGCGTCTCTTCTCGGATTCAGCCACTTGTAAGGAACGGCTTACCAAACAGCTTACTGTGCTGCTTCACCACCTCCTCCACAAGTACCTGCAGTTCCTTTGGGCTGAATTTTTGTTTCCTCTTCCTTTCCCCTCCATCTCTCTCTGTGTTCTGGCTGGCCATTGTGTCAGATTTCCTGTGCAAGTTCAGCCACTGGCTCTGTTGCTCTCCTCTGCACTCCCAGCCTCTCCAGAGTCTGCTGATTGTGTGCACCTGCCTGGGTGTGGCCACTTCCTGGTTGGGTGGGGTGTGGTTTGCACAGGATTGGCTGATTCCTCAATTGCTGTTCATTTGAATTACCGATTCGGTAAATTCCGAATCGGTATTTACCGATTCGGAAAATACAGATTCGTATTTACCGATTCGGTAAATACCGAATCAGAAACACCGGTCGGTATTGTGGAATCGGTAAACATTTACCGATTTTTACTGAATCGGTAAATGTTACTGAAAAATTAGGTACATAGCAAATACCGATTTCTAAATACCGATTCGGTAAAATTTGGTATTTAGGAATCGGTATCTCTAGGTTACCTACATATGGCCCTATATCACTAGAATCCATCCTCCCATGTGACTGGACTGATCATTACAGCATCTTCTTCGCCATCAACAGTAAGGTAACTCCAAAACGATGCCAACCTACTAAAACAAAACAATGGAAAAGGAATATCCAAAACATCAATCCCAACGCCCTGATATCCCAATGCAATTCAGCCCTGACCCCTTCAGCAGACATGGCTGACGTCCATGATCTCACAGACTTCTACAAAGTCACTATGCTTGAAATCCTTGATACCACAGCACCCCTCCAAGAGAAAAATATTTCCTCCAAAATCTCCAAACCATGGTTCAACGAGAATCTAAACTCGGACCGGCGCAAGACTAGCTAAACGAACTTGGAAATCAGCACCTTCCACTGATCATCTATACCAACTTAGGGTATTGAGAAACACTTACCGAAAAATCTTAAAAGCTAAAGCAGACTTCTTCAAAACACAGCTGAACACAGCCATTAACCGACCCAAAAAGCTGTTCGAAATCGTAAAACAACAATCGCTTAACTCTACAAATGTAGTGGAGCTAAGCAACCCAGCTACCCCGAGCTGCGACGAACTTGCCAAATTCTTCCTAGAAAAGACTAGAATCATTGAAAATGACATTCAATCCAAAAAGGTTCCCCAACAATCTACTGACCAAGAATCTACTCTTTACTCACAGATCAAGGACCTCTTTAGCTTTCCGATCGATGCTCCAAAAAACAATGCCAACTGGCACTCCTTCTCACCCATCCCTGAACACGAAATCTATAGCACCCTGCTAGCGATCAACCATGCCAATCATGTATCCGATCCCCTACCACCATCTGTATTCAAAATGATAAAGACCTCTATTATACCACTATGGGCAAAAATTGTTAACGCCACTCTGATGCAAGGTTCCTTACCTGACTGCCTTAAAATAGGGCAGGTAACGCCTATACTAAAGAAAGTCAACTCCCTCTCCACAGATCTCAACAACTACCGCCCTATATCCACCATCCCCACTTTGGCAAAGTTATTGGAAAAATGTGTTCAAATTCAACTTTGCAAACACATCGAGAACTTCAACCTCCTAAATAAACACCAATCCGGCTTCCGGCAAGGCCACAGTACTGAATCAGCACTCACTCATATAATGGATGACATCTTAAAAATGTTAGATAATAACGAATCGTGCTTACTGATACTCCTTGATCTATCCTCCGCTTTTGACATGGTTAAACACGACAATTTACTGGCCCTTCTTGAACAAAGGATGGGCCTTACCGGTCCAGTGTTACAATGGTTCACCTCCTTCCTAAGCAACAGAACCCAAAGAATCAAGATGGAGCAATCACTCTCTCAACCATCCATGGTCACCCTAGGAGTCCCACAGGGTTCAGCAATATCACCAATCCTTTTTAATCTACTCATGGAACCCTTTGCCAATGCGCTGAACTCCGCAAACATTCTATATCACCTATACGCGGATGACACTCAAATATATATGAAAATCTCCTCACCAGATGACCTCATTTCCCTCAACGCCATTCTACATAGTACCCAAAACTGGCTTAATGGCAACCACCTCATGCTCAATACCAAGAAAACTGAGTTCCTCCTCATCTCCCCCCCCAATCACACACCCAAGATAGACTTATGGTTGAAGCATCTAACTTCCTTTGATTCCGCCCCACACATCATTGACTCAGCAAAATCCTTGGGAGTCACCTTTGACAAACATTTAAATATGCAGGCACAAATCTACAATGCCACCAAGGGAGCAAATTTTCAGCTGAGTATCTTAAGGAAACTTAAACCGTTCCTCCCACAGACTGATCTAAAAATGGCGATTCAAGCGCTAGTACTACCAAGACTGGACTATGGAAGCACCATGCTTTGCGGTCTTCTAAAATACAAGCTAGCACCCATCAGGGCATCGCTTAAGGCTGCGGCCAGGCTGGTCTCCGGAACAAAAAGAAATAACCACATCACACCGGCCCTGAAGGCTCTGAAGGCTCTGAACTGGCTGCCCTACGAGTCGAGAATACAACTAAAGATCGCCTGCATGACACATAAAGCCCTAAATAGCAACACCCCCAGCTATCTAGCGCAAAAGCTAGAGTGGTCGGGAGGTTGCAGACATACGCGAAGCGCAAGCTCACTACTACTAAAACCTCAATCCTTCCACAAAAAGAGAACTGGGTGCAGAGCTTTCTCAGGTATCGCACCGAAGATCTGGAACAATCTTCCACCAGATATACGTAGAATCCCCTCTTTTACCACCTTCAAAAAAGAAGCAAATTGTTTTTAATGAACAAATTAACATCCTAAATATTTAACACTTGGTTGCCTATTTGCCACCAATTATATCCAAACACCAATGTCTACCTCTTTTGTATTACATGCGATTTCAGACTGTATGTATAAATTGTGAGAATTATGTACTGTAAAGCGCTTTGATACCCCCGTGGGTCATGTTCGTGCTATATAAAACTTTATAAATAAAAAAATATATATTTTTTTTTTTATAGCACTTGTAAGTAATACACTAAAAGATATGAAGGAGTTCATATACTATTATATCGATTTAACTTTGGGCATGTACAACTTGTGTAAGGCACTTGAGGGTGATTATAATGGTGGGCGGATCGCCACCACCGGCATGGCGGTGGCGATCTGCCCGCCAAAATCCACCACCTGCCTCCCATCTGCTCCCCCGCCACATTAAGATGGCGGGGGGACCCCGGCAGATGGAAACAACGTCCGCCGGTTTTCTGCCAGTCAAGTCGTCGACCGGGCGGAAAAAGGCCATAACATGGAGGCGGTGTCTGTGAGACACCGCCATCCATATTATGATAAGTGTGGGAATGAGCCTTTCCATGGCGGCGTTGCCGCCATGGAAAGGCTCACGGTCGTTGCTGTTGGTGGCCTGTAGCAGGCTCCCAGGGTATTGGGGGGGTGGAGGGTGCACATGGGGGTACCTATTGTACCCCACTCATTGCCATGCACTACGTGGCAGGCACCATGTGGTGCTTGCCATGTAGTGCATGGCAATGCTGTGCACAGTCCATTTACACTGTGAGTGGGTCTGCAGCCAGCAGAGCCACCCACAATGTAAAGGGGCCAGGATGCACCCGCCAGTGTGGCGGGCGCATCCTAATTTACATGGCGGGACCGCTGCAACTTCGGCGGTTGGTCCCTGGCTCCCTTGCGGTGATGGGCAGACAAAGTCTGCCCGCCATCGTAATGGACCCCTGAGTGTCCCAATTAGGAAAGACACGGGCGACTAATACAATTGCCCGTATAATTCCCACCAAATATGTTGACTCTTAGTTTGGTTCATCATTTATTTCTATGACAACCAAACTTCCAGTCCCTGACATCACCGTGGCGACTTTGTACGAACGTCAAAGGTCACGCAAACCACTTGAACCGAGACGCAACATTTGACGGTCTCCAGTACATAAAAACAGCACATATAGGAGGGTGAGGTTCTTGGTACCGGTCGCTGGGAGACACTTTTTTCGAAACTACCACAGCATACGTAAGTCCCTGCCCCCTATAGATATATATATATATATATATATCCTGGCATCATGCGCTCGATGAATATAATCATGGTTAGATTTCGCAGTGTTTACAAATGTTGCTCCTTTGTGTTAGATCCATGCCACTTGACTGTAACATCCTGGACTTGCAAGTAAGCGATTGTCCCTTGTTCTGTACTCATGTATCATATGTGTATTGGTAGGTCCTAAGCCTACTAGGTTTTAACGAGTATTGTTTCACCCTATTAGACAAATGTCAGCCCACCTGTAAAACTTTGGATTTCCACTTAACCGACCTCTAGCATATACGGCAGAGCATTGTATAAAAAAAAATAGATTGTAAGTACGGCAAACCCATATAATCAATATTTCATGGGACTAACTAGATAGATTATTGAATACTCACATTATTCTGTCATTTATTTACTTCAGTGATTCAAAATATACAGAAGTGACCCTGAAGGATCTTCTTAAGAATACAAGATTTATCCGTTTTTTTTATATTAATGCTATTGCCTAGTCACCTCACTAGTAAGTATTGCTACACGTGAGGGTGATTCGCTGTTTTCTGAATGTAATTACGAATCATAATAAATCTGTATTATATCAATTTTACAGCTTTGGAGTACAGGGATACTGCATAATTGGCTCTGGAGAGAGGCTCCAAAACTATGTACAGACGATATATCAAGCCTTTGTCTCCGTGAGGAACCTTCTTTTCAAATTAATCACAGGTATATGAAACTTGTCATTACAGCAAGTATCTAATAGCCATCCAGGCCACACATGAGGACAATTTATTAAATGTGTCTCTTTTCAATGTTGTCGAATGAAAACAGGCTCTCCCTCTTGACTAGGCAACCAAAGATAGGGTCATCTTTGACCCAAGAATTCTACAGTGATAAATGAATAGGTAATTACATTCCACCTGAATGTCCACTATATCGACTTCACACTAGCGGAGCATGGGTCTTCATCTACTTCATACCACGATATACACCTGTAACATTTAAAAGATGTACTCCTTAGTTCCTGTGTCCAAGGGGTAGATTTATTGATTAAATGAAGTTACAAGGTGGACAGGTAGAGCATACAATATAGATGGTAAGTTCCAGCAAAGGCCCCACCAGGAGCAGCCACTCTGCTGCTCAGCCTCAGGAATAACTTAAACCTGCACAACTAGAACAGTGGATGACCTCAGAGAGACTGGCTGAGCAGCAGAGTACAAGACACTTAGAAAGGACAAGGAAGGAGGAAGAGGAGGATGCAACAACACTACATGCACAACCCCCAGCTGAGGGCGGTGAGCGAGGTCTATACCATGGCATACTATGAAATAATATGTCACATCTTTTGGGATATAAGGAGCCATCTTTTTTATAACACAGCACGGTGATTGGTGGCTTTCCTCCACATATTGCACGCACATTTTTGTGTAGTATGTTTTTATACAAGAATAATTTTAAATTTGTATATATTAATTTTGTCCCTTAAAGAACTCACAGTGAATGAATAGTTAATATGAAATAGAATGAACTTCTGTGCATACATTGCCTTAGTCCATGTTCATTATGTATTTGATATCAAACAACAAAAGAGTTTGTCCATAAGAATAAAGAAGAGTTCGTGAAAAAAGTCACTCTAATTAGGTAAAAGAGCCCTCACCTGGTTGGTGACATGCTTCATCATAGGGTCCCCACCAGAGATGCCGACTGCATCTCTGGTGTGCTACCACGCCTGAATACAGTGGAGCAGGTTGTTTTTTTGTGCCTTCAAAGAGTGTAATGTGTGCAAAAAGTGAATTTAAAAAATGCCGTTGTTTTATCAAAAATAATTTTTTAATGGTGGAAAACAGGGCACTGAATAAAAACAGGTGAAGTGGATGTCCCTAACTGGTGTTAATTGACCAGATACATCCTAAAAAGTGAACATTCAGTCAACATGTTTCAGCTTCTGGGCGTAATTACTTGAAGCTTTCGTCAGGACCATTTACACCACGGCGGTATAAGCACACTAAGGCTTACCCTAACCTGTGGTGCAATCAACCGAAACAACTCACGGTTATGTAGAAGCCTTCAAGTATTTCTCAAAAGCCAAGGAAGTGTTAAAATTCTGGTAACACCTCTCCTTAGGTACTGGAGGGTGGCGGGACTCTAAATCAAAATTCAGCAAGAATCAACCGCAAACGGGAAACCTAATTGGTCCCAACAGACATCCAGGAGTTCTGCTGCACTCATTGCACTCTTTGAAGGCCCACAAAAACAACCTGCTCCGCTGTATTGAGGCGTGGTAGCACACCAGAGATGCAGTCGGCATCTCTGGTGGAGACCCTATGATGAAGCATGTCACCAACCAGGTCGGTGAGCGAGGGTTATTTTACCTAATTAAAGTGACTTTTTTCACGAACTCTTCTTTATTCTTATGGACACACTCTTTTGTTGTTTGATATTGACGGCTTAGGGGGATGAAGAGTGGTTTATATTGCTTTGCCCTCTCTCTTGTTGTTTTTTATCATTATGTATTTGATGCAGAGAAAGTTGAGACGGTCCCCTGACGAATCATTCCAACCGAAACACGCGTAGCATTCATCTACCGCCAGCCTTCCCATTGTCTACAGCTCACCTGCTTTCCCAGTTGATTTTCATGATTATACATTTTTTGTCTTTCATGGATTTGTGATTTTGTCGTATTGTGTTTTATGTATTAACATTTTTAGCAAATCATTTAAAACATATTTTGATACTGACTAAACAAAAAATAATTGAAAATTTAAATAAAGAGTTTTGATAAATCTTCACAATCCAATAACATGGTCATGTTTTTGTATTTATGCGAATGCACATTAGTATATATATCAATTTCGCAGTGTTCCTCTTGCCTGAAATTCAGAATTTGTAATTATTGTATACCTTGTGTTTAGCATATTTTCTTCCACATATTAAAGGAGATTATGCATAATGTTAGCCTCCGGTCTTGTAATGAAATCAACATATTCTGAGGGCAGACTGAGGTGGTGCAGAGGTGGTGGTGTGCTGGTATGTAGGTGATGCTCATGTGATGCTAATTGATACTGTGGTGTTGCTGAGTGGTGCTGAGGTGGTGCTGAGTGATGCTGTGGTAGTGTTGTGTGATGCTTAGATGGTGTAGGTGTGCTGGTAGTAAGTGGTGCTTAGGTGGTGCTGAGTTAGTGCTGTGCAAGATGATGCTACGCTGATGCTGAGGTGTTGCTGCACTGATGCTGAAGTGGTGCTGTGCTGTTTCTGAAGTGGTGCTGTGTGGCTGCTGAGGTGGGGCCACGCTTCTGCTGAGGTATGGCTGTACTCGTGTTGAGGTGGGGCTCTGTTGGTGCACTGATGCACAGGTAGTGTGCTGATGCTGAGATGGTGCTGTGCTGATGCTGATGTGGTGCTGTGGTGGTGCTGCGCTGATGCTGAGCTGGTGCTGTGCTGATGCTGTGCTGGTGCTGCACTGGTTCAGTGGTGGTGTTGAGTGAAACTGAGGTGGTGCTTAGGTGGTGGTGTGCTTGCGCAGAGGTGGTGCTGATTGATACTGAGGTGGTGCTGAGTGATGCTGAGGTGGTGCTCAGTGATGCTTTGGTGATTAGTACAGCTGCATGAAGTCATAGAAAGAGAGGAAAAGGAAATTGCGTGTGAGAATAAAAGGGACTGAAAAGCAAAAGAAGTAGTCTGTTGAAGAGGATGCAGGAAATTGTCAGGATGAAGTACTAGTTAGTACAGGGTAGAGGAGGTGAACGATAGGAGTGTGAAGCTTAAGAATGGGCAAAAGTGCAACAAGGAAGTTGTACCCTCTGCAAGAGGAAGCTTGATCAAACACTGTCAACATTGTGGCAGCATTTTCAGAGGAAGTGTTAGCCTGTCAGCTAACTTGCTTGTGGGCTACAGAAGCATGAAGTAATATAGTGTGTGACGAATCAATTGCAAAGATGGCAGAAGAATTCTGACACAACGGTATGGTATTGACTTTTGTTTATAAAGGATGTGATGTGTTGAAAGGTGCTTTGGCTAGGTGAATGTGATTTTGTGTATCTATGAGCTGGTTTACCTTTGAACAGTTAATGCCACATCAGAACAAGCAAAAATAAACTTAAACCCGAAGGCTACCTTTTATAGCATTGTAGGTTTTCAACTGTTCACATGTGTTAATTGATGTGGCATCAGGATCCTGCTTCACCAAATGCAAAGTCTGCAGCAGTATCTTTGAAACGACGCATATATGTTGTTAAATGGCAAAGAACGTGATGAATAATGTTGAATTCATTAATATACAACTTTGCAACTACAAAAAAAGAATTCCGGCACCTTTGTTAAAAAAAAACCTTTCTACTAAATGCATATGAAAACTGTAGTCCGTTTGTACTTAAAGGTGGGGTAAAGATTTGTTTCACATGCTTTTATAGCACTATAGTGTGAGTGTAGTCTTTAGACAATGTTTAGCAATTTCAAAAAGATAATCGCAGGGGCGTGGTTACGGTGCCGGTCAAGATGGCCACCTGACGGGGAAACTCTGCCACATCGGGATCTCTTCGTCACCCGAAGGTGCGCTTCCTGCACATTTCTTTGCCGGAAAATCGCCCGCATTAACATCGGAACATGCCGGGACCCTGGTGAGATACTTTTCAGGACACAGCGCGCTGCGCTCATGTTTCTTTCTGCCGCTGACAGTTCTCCCTCAGCGCGTCTGCCATTTTATAAGACTGCCGGCTCCCTCAATACAACGGGCATGGAATATTATTATTTTTCTATTGTTCAACGCTCTATTGCTGGATAAATATTTTAACATTTGCAGCAAGTCTTGTTTACAGTGTGTCTTTTCTATATTCACTGTAATGTGAAGCTGTGGACATTTCACATGATACTTCCCTCGCCTCAGAGTGCCCACCATTTTGTATTCATCATTTACTCAGATGTTTCAATGTCTTACATGCAGTGCTGCGCCTTTCAAAATACACCTCATGCTTTGAAGGCATATTTGGAGTTCCCATGACCTCCTTCAATGGTTATTACTGAATATATTTTTCCCTGCCATAATTTTATTACGTCAATTTTATTGGTTCCTCAGCTATCTCTTCTCATAAATAGATTCTCTTCTCATGACATTTATAGTTACCTCAAGTGGCAGCACTACATTATTCTTTTTGTGAGGATTGTAAGCTGTGGCTGATGTTTTGGTTGTGTATCAGTCTCTGGGCTGCCTGAGTGACCTCTATATATGAGAAGACTGCGCAAACCACAATTTGTTTTTGTACCTAAAAAATACTCATCTTCGTCAACACCAATTCCTTCTTCAGCATTAACTTCATCGCATACCGAAGAAACGATGGCAGGTGTTGCTTCTAATGGTCATTCCTCATCGCAATCTACCACTACGAAAACTTCTCCACCTTCTTTGTCTTCTAAACATCTAAAGCATGATCCTCCCTCTCCTGACAAGTTGTCATTTCCCATTTCCTTGGAGATGCTGTTGGAGGAAATCCGTGCCTTACGCCCTTTTGTAGAGGAAACCAACAGCAAAATGCAATTCCTTGAGGAGAAATGGTCTACAATGGATAGTAGAGTATCTTCCATGGAACAGCAACTCTCAGTGGTCCAAGTTGCCTCTCACAGGCGCTCTTCTTTTGAAAAGGAGGTTCGTAATCTTCAACAACACACAGAGGATTTGGAAAACAGAAATAGGAAGAACAATCTACGTGTTTACGGATTGCCTGAAGCTCTCGAAGGTGATGATCTTGTCTCCTTCTTTTCCTCCTTCTTGCCGAAGCTCTTAGATATGCCCTCTTCTACGCCTCTTAGTATCCAGAGAGCCCACAGACTGGGTCCACGTCCTTCAAGTTCTACATCCCCGGTCAAACCAAGAGGAGTCATTATTCTTTTTTTGAAATTTACTGGCTTGCTTTCAATTCTCTCTGCAGCTAGAGACAAATGACAAATTTCTTGCCTAGGTCAGAAGGTGTATCTTTCTCAAGATGTATCTAATGCTACAGCAGCCAGAAGGAAGGAGTTCCTTAATCTTCGAACACCTCTACAATCTCTTGGTGCTTGATATGGTCTTTTTCATCCCTGCATTTTTAAGGTGACTTATCAAAACCTTGCGGTCGTCCTATCAGCTGTGTTGCTCGAGGGCCAAGTTTCCCTGCCTCCTTTGACTGTCTTTACTATGTCTGCTAGGATCTCGGGAAGCAACATCCATTTTTCCATGAGGGTTGAGCAGGAAAAGTAACAATCCGCCGGGATGGGGAGCAAGTACTGGGTGATCCTATTTTCCAGTTCTTCCACCATGGAGCTTATGTTAACTAGGCGGCCAGCAATCGATTGCAGGAGATCTATTTGAGCTTCCATTTTAGTTGACTGCCACAATAGAGCTCTATTGGTGTCACTATTTATTTCAATCATAGGTGAGTTCCGCAAATCTACTTCTAGGCTGTCATTGAGGATATGATAGTCTACGTTTGATTGTCTTGTTTACCCCCACCCAAGCAGGTTTGGGGTCAGTTCTAATGTTCTCTCGATTTTTTGGCCTAGATTTTGGAGGAATGAGGCTGTAAGCTCTCCTGCCACTGGAGACTCTGGAGGCTGATCACCTGGTTGCGGCCGAGGGCTTATAGGCAATGGAGCTGTGGCTATGCTCTCCACGCTCTTAGAAACCGAGCAGTGATCTTGATCTTTAGACCAATGGATTGGCACCCTTGTCACTGCGGCACCGTCAGCTTTGCTCAGAGCAGTTGTGTGGTCCATGCCAGTGGTAACGTCGAGTCCTTTATCTGTGGATATGAAGAGGTTTTGTGCACTGGGTAGTCCATTGGTTGGCGTGCATTTGAGTTGTTTGCACGCCAGGTGGCTCCTTCCTCTTCATTACTGGGCTCCAGGCAGGATGGTGAGCTGCCCCTGGGTGCGGCAGTGTGAGGTGGAGGCTCTACGCTCAGCCTTTTAGGGCTGTTTTCTTGAATGATGCACAAGTCGCGGCCATGCCGTGGTATGTTCTCGGCTGCCTGCTCCTTCCCACCCTTAGTAATGCCCTGGTCGATGCTAGCAGCGCAGTTTGTCCTAAAAAAGTATCTGATCGACCCCCTTAGTTCTTAGTTCTTGAGGCAGATCGTTTATGCTTTCCATGAGTGATGTGCTCCTGTTAATCCTTTTAATAGGGGGATGCCTGTTGGCAGGTTCCTCAGGGGTCGTATGTTGTTGGCCCTTTTTTTTAGTCCCATTTTGCTGAATTTTGCTAAATGGAAGCGCTGGTGGAGCTTGACTGTTCTAGCTCAGAGCTAGAGGCCAAATGTCCTTTGGAGGGGGCGTAGTTTGTACTGTTCACTGTTGTTCGTTACTAGGGTGTGCAATTGTCCCCCGCCGGATAGCGAAGATCAACCACAAGCAACCAAAAGCAGGGAGCAGGGAGCCTGGAGCGAGTGGGGTAAGCGGGGCTCACAGGGCGGTCATAGGCTACAAAACTCCATGATCCAACTGTGGGCGCACTCTTGCTACGGCTGCCAGCTAGTGATGGCTGCACTTACCATGTGTTTACTTGTGCTGCTTTGCCTGCTGAGGATCTGAAGTTCAAGCTCAAGCTCACCTGTGCTCTAAAATGCCCGGTAAAGTTCACCGCACTGTGGGGATGGGGCCGTGCTCTTGGTTTGTGGCTCCCTTTCCAAGTAACTGCATCTTCTTCCATGCGCTGTGAGGCGAGCTCTGCCTGCCGCGCTCTGCCTGCCTCCTGCTAATGTCCGTGTGTAGGGGGGGCCCGCAGTGTGGGCAAGGCAAGGCAAGACGGCTGGTTGGGGGCTTGGAGCCGCGCTCTGCCTGCCTCCTGTTGCTGCCCGTGTGTAGGGGGCCCACGGTGCGGGCAAGGTGAGTCAAAACAGCTGGTTTGGCTGGTTAGGGGCTCAAAGCCGCTCACTCGTCTGTCTGAGAGGTGCTGCGTCGGTTGGTCGGCGTGAAATCACGCCAGTAGGTAGTTATGGTTAGGACCTAGTTTCTATAGGAAAATGGCAACATTCTATTCCCAATAACTTTGGCACCGATTGACGAATCTTCGCAACATTTTCAAAACTAATTCTTTGTTGAGATCAGCTCCTATGATGAAAGTTTGGGGGTGATTCATCAAGGGGGGGTGGAGAAAAAAGGGGGGTCCCAAAACATGTTTTCTCAATGTTAATTTCCATAGGAAACTTTAGACAAGGCTACAGGTCGAACGGGTGAACGGAATTAATAATAATAATAAAAGGGATCTTATCATGCGCAAACATAGCCCAATGGGCGTCAAGGCGCCTAATTCCAAATCCAGCTCATAACAAAGCCCCTGCAGCTCAACCTGTGTAAGCTCTAGAAAAGCACCACGTTTTTAGGGCCTTTTTAAACAGCGCTAGAGAGGGTAAGGTCTTCATCTCCATCGGCAAGATGTTCCAGAGTTGTGGAGCAACGACTGAAAAAGCCCTGGCTCCCCATCTGGTGAGCTTAAAACGAGGGACAACAAGTTGGAATAGTTCCGAAGAGCGCAAACACCTTGTGGGGTGGTAACGGGTAAGCAGGGAGCTGATAGCGCCTTTAGATCCATCCTCGAGTGCTCTATAGGTCAGACACAGAATTTTGAAATAAATTCTGTGCTGAATAGGCAGCCAATGGAGGTCTCTCCTCGCAGCAGTAGCAGAAGAGGCCCTGGAAAGATCCAGGACAAAACGTGCAGCAGCGTTCTGCACGATTTGCAGTCGATGTATGAGGCCCTTGTTGGATTCCATGTAGAGAGAGTTGCAATAGTCCAACCTGGAACCAACAAGGGCGACTGCAATCTGCTTGCGTGCTTGAAGAGACAGATAGCTGCGAATTCTGTTGAGCGTCCTGATCACACCCCAGCAGGTCGAAACAGTCCGATTCACCTGTAAGGACATCGAGAGTGAAGTATCGAACACTACACCCAGATTTCTGGCAGATTGAGAGGGAGTGGGGCAGGTGCCAAGAGAGGAAGGCCACCACTCACTCGACCAGATATCTTGGTCCTTCCCAAAGATCAAGACCTCAGTCTTGTCGCCATTTAGCTTCAGGGAGTTGGTAACCATCCAATCTGCAACGTGTTGCATACAGGACCTGAAGCTAAAGGCAGATGTTATGACAGAGGACTGAGTGAGTGAGACCATGATCTGGGTGTCATCGGCGTATGATACCACCTCCATCCCCTGCGATCTTACTAGCCTAGCAAGGGGGGCCACGTAGATGTTGAACAGGGTCGGACTTAATGCCGACCCCTGTGGCACCCCACATTGCAAAGACTTTGCTGGGGAGAGGTGGTTGCCGAGCATCACTCTCTGTTCCCTATCAAGGAGAAAGGAGTTGAGGAGACTCAGGGCCGAGCCAGTGACACCTGCCTCCCTAAGCCGAGATGTTAGAATGGCAGGAGACAGAGTGTCGAATGCGGCTGTGAGGTCCAATAGCACAAGAACAGTAGTTTGTCCAGCATCAACCTTGCGTCGGATGTTGTCGACTACAGAGGTGAGGGCAGATTCTGTGCTATGATGTTTTCGAAATCCATGCTGGGTAATGTCAAGATACTCCGAAGCTTCAAGAAAAGAGGATAAATGGCGATTCAGGTGTGCTTCTAGAATTTTAGCAGGTGCAGGGAGCAGAGAGATGGGTCTAAAATTTTTCAAGAGGCCGGGATCGAGTGAAGGCTTCTTAAGGAGCGGCTTCACAATGGCCTTCTTCCATATTGATGGAAAAGTACCTTGAACAATTGCCTTGTTCATCACCTCAAGTAGGGGAGGAAAGAGGCTGTTCCTACACTCTTTTAGCTTTTTGAGAGGCAATGGATCTAGTGGAGAGGAGGATTTCGTCTTGTCTAGAAGAAGATTCAATCCCTCCAGAGACATAGAAGGAAAAACAGAAAGGAGGCTGGAAGGGACTATATCCAGTGTCTCAAAAGAACTTATGCCTGGAGGGAGATTTTCAGCCAAGGAGAGACGTTGTACTTCCAAGGAAGTATGAATATCAAGGATTTTTGTATGAAAAAAGTCTGCAATGTCGTCACAAAGACGTTGAGAGCTGACTACGGGATCTGGAAGTTGGAGGGAGCACAGCGAGTCAGCAATTTTAAAAAGCTCCCTAGAGGAGGTGAGTGAACTGGTAAGGTTGGAGAAGTATTCCTGCTTCTCCATTATCACTTTCTGCTTATACTCCCGTAGAGCAGACTTGTGGGCCTCCCTATCCATGGGATCCCAGAATTTCCTCCATCTCCTCTCACTGCTTCTGCAACCCTGTCTTAATACTCTAAGATGGTCCGAGAACCATGGCGCTGATGGTTTCCGCCGGGCTACATATCGCAGGGATGCAGGGGCAAGTTTTTCTACTGCATTAGTGATGGAATCCTGCAGATCTTGTGCTGCCTCATCCGCGTCTTTTAGGGAGAGAGCCTCTGGTGTAGGAACAAAAGGAGCAAAAGCCTCATTCGTAAGGTTTCTAAAATTTCTTCTAGAAACGAAAGGGGTAGTCCCTTTCTTAGTCGAATGAGAAGTAGAAAAGGCTAACTGCAGAGGAACCGCAAGATGATCTGTCCACACCAACGGTAAAGGTGTGCTGCTGGAGAGTCTTAGATCATTAGAGAAAACCCCATCAAGGATGTGACCTGCTATGTGAGTAGCATTGGTAACAAGCTGAATGAGATCACAAGCTCCGAGTGATTCAACCAATGATATAGTATCCTTAGAGTGAACCTCATCGAGATGGAAATTGAGGTCACCTAAAATGGTGAAGGAGGGCTTTCCGAAGTAAGGTTCAAGGATTCTCAATATGTCCGAGGCAAAATTAGCTCTGTGACCAGGCGGCCTGTAGGTCAGTATACCCGTAAAAGAGACTGAAGGGGCACATGTAATACAGAAGTATAGAGCTTCAAAGCGATCTTGGGGCGAGGAAAGTGGATTAACCGTACATAGCAGGGAGGATTTAAAAAGAATGGCAATGCCTCCTCCTCTACGTTTAGGTCTATCATGCCTATGTAAGGAGTAGCCCTCAGGAATGGCTAGAAGAAGGTCATGACCCGAGGAGTCAGTGGCCCAGGTCTCTGTGATAAAAACCCAGTCTGGCTGCCTTTCGTCCACAAAATCGTGGAAGGCAAGATTATGTTTGATTAGCGAGCGCGCATTTAATAGAAACCCAGTGTTATGAAAAGCTGTGGACCTAGAGGAAGAAGAACAGAAGCTAGTAGAACAGGTGACAAGGGGATGGAAAGAGGAAGAGCAGGCCGTACAGCGACGAGAATGTAATAACCCCAGCGGAGTAAAACAATGTAGAGAGGGGCATGTGGGAGGTCTGAGAGCCAAAAGCGCAGATGAAGAATAACGCATAAATGTCTTACCAGGGAGCGAAGGTACGAAAACCGGGTCCAGCCCGACCTGCAGCCCGTCCTCAGCGCGGACGGGCGCAGACGGGCTGAACTCTGGCGTAACTCCGGCGGAAGACCGGCGACCCCGCTGCGCGATGACGCTGCGCGTCTGCATGACTGCAATATATGGAGGTCGAGCCTCCTAGATGAATTACCCCACATTTGGCAGGGAGAAGGGTCTTGGTCTAGAAAGCACACTTTTGTTTATTTGGTGTAAATTCGTTCAGTAGTTTTTGAGAAATATCGAAATTTACAGATATCAATATTTGGGAATTCTGCCATCTGATTGGCTAAGGCGTTACGAGCACGAGCTTGTTGTTGATTCGCTGCGAGCGGTGCGAGCGGTTGCAATTAGGAAGTGTTGCCCGCCATTTTGTGATTCAGTTGAAGCGAGTAAGGTGAAAAAAGGGGGAAAAAAGTGGGACATAAGAGGGTAGGAACAATGTAACCTCTGTGGGGTGTTTAGGGTGTGCTATAGAGGGGGTGCGAAGCGAAGTATTTACCCCTACCGGTGTGTAAGTGGTGGGCTACGGAAATTAAGTGAGGTATTGGGTAGAGTCTGATGCGGGTAAGGTGAGCTAGTGCTGGACTCGGAGATTAAAGCGTGAGCCCAAATTGTGTGTCTTATGCTGTGAAGTCATGTGACGTGGCCGCTGCACTACAGCTGTGGAAGTAGTGTCCGGATGTGTTTATAACCACTAGGAAGAACTACTGACCCATACTGGTATGAAACTCCTGGGGTACGGAATACATGTGAGATATTGTCTAGTGTCTCATGTTGCTAAGCTGAGCTGCTGCCGGCGTCGGGGATTGAAGCGTGAGCCCAAACTGTGTGTCATATGCTTTGAAGTCATGTGCTCTGGCCGCTGTGCCACATCTGTGCAAGTAGTGTCAGCATGTAGTTATAGGTACTTGGATGAACTTTTGTTTAGAACATTGTAGCTTGTGTATGGTGCTTAGGTGGTGTTGTATAGGGAGTGCGAAGGTAAATCAATATGGTATTTGTAGAGCGCAAACTACTCACCCCTATGGGTGTGTAGAGCTGGGTATCAAAGCGAGAGGTCTGTGCTGCAAAGTGAGATGGTCTGGCCGCTGCGCCACAGTTGTGTGGAGAATACATTTTAGCGAGGGTGCGGGAGTTGGCATTATCTGGCCCTAAAATAGCTTGCCTAAGTTGTAAGTTTTAGGGTGGCTCTAAAAAGAGCCCTTCTGTTCATTAGTTGGAGCTACATATAAGTGTGGATGCACAGCTTCAAGTTATTCAGGAAAACTCGGTTTCCCTGATCTGTGAAGTGTACTCCATCAGTTCTGTACATATCCGCCATATCAAAACGGATGTTGTTGTTGTATATGGACCTTATTTTGTGGTCTCTGAGGAATGCAGAGACAGCTTTGTTGACTTTTTTCCGAGATTTTTCAATCTGAGGACAAAACTGTTTGAACCATTTCCACTTCTGTCTTTGGCATATATTGGAATATACAAAGACAGTTTGAGGCAAAAGTAAAATCAATTGTCCAAAGGTGTCCTTCATAAGCATTTCCAAATCTACCCCAGTCAATGTGCTAAGGTCGTTTCCACCACAGTGCACAATCATGAGGTCAGGGTGTTGGAGATGCAAACAGGTTTTAACCAAAGGCAACAATTGGTGCCACTTCAATCCTCTCTGTCCAAACCATTTAATGTCCATATTTTTTAAACCTAGGTCTAAGTCAATACGTCTCTGTTCTGCATACCTCTTGCACCAGAAAACATAGCCATGTCCTACGAACCACACTAGCATTTTGAAGGTATGGAAAGATGTCTGTAGCTCATGCAGTTCCTTCATAGAATAAGAGATATGTTTAAAGATGGGCAACTAGTTTCTTTTCGCATACAAAACTGTACCTGATTGGGAGATGAAAAGCATTGTTTTTTAAAAGTAGGGTGCACATTTGTTTTGTGGAAAAGTATGTTTGTGATTGGTTAAGAAAAAGTAGTTTGCATGTACATATTATAGTACATATTCTAGGATTCAATTTGATCAACTCAACCACACCTGCTACTTGCATTTTGAGGGCACTGTTCAAACTTAAAACAATCGTGAACTTTGAATCTGCACTTGCCGTTAAATGTTCGAGAAAATGTTGCAAAAAAAATATCGTTAGGCTTCAAAAATTGATGAACTTTTAACCTCCACGTGTTGTAGAATACGTTGCATTTTTTACTTCGATGTGTACTTGAATATTAAAAAAACTATTTATATGGAAAAGTAGAAAGACAGTAATAGAGAGAATTTTTGAAAGCTAAAAGAATCAAGGAACTATTGTAATCTGTTCTGGATTACCTACTGGCGGTCGCCAGTAGGTAGTTATCACTGTTAATGTTCTGAAAGTGCGGTGTTGCTCAGAGTGGCATGGTGGTGATATGATATGGTGCTACACTCGGGTATGAAACCGAGAGTCTAAACCGTGAGGTCATTGCTGTAAAGTGATGTGGTCTGGTGTTTGTAGCATACGTGTGCAAGCAGTGTTAGTAGGCGTTTATACCATACAGGGAGTGGGAAGCGAACTACTGACCGCTACTCTGTGTTGATAGTACACCGGAAGCGGGAAGCAAAGTAGTTACGCCTACTGGTGTGAAGACTTGGGGATGAAACCGAGCTGATTGCTGTAAAGTGATGGGCTTTGGGCGGTGTAGGATACTAGCCGCTGTAGTATAAGTGTGTAAGTAGTGTTAGTATGCGTTTATAGTATATAGGGAGTGGGAAGCTAACTACTCATCCCTACTGGTGTAAAGACTCGGAGATTAAACCATGAGCCTAAATTGTGAGCTTATTGCTGTAAAGTGATGTGCTCTGGGCGCTTTAGCATATTTGTGGAAGAAGTGTTAGTTTACGTTTATACAATATAGGGAGTGGGAAGCGAAAGTCTTACCCCTACCGGTGTCAAGACTTGTGGATGAAACAATGAGCTCATTGCTGTAAAGTCATGTGCTCTGTGTAGTATTCCATTGTAAGTCATAGTAGAATGTTAGTATGTAATTCTACTAGAATCTAAGGGGCATATTCTCAAGGAACGGCGTTAAAATTATCGCCGCTTTAGCTGCAGGACACTGCCGCTAAAACGGCGATAATGGGCTTGATAATATGCTGTAGAGAATTCCAATAGAAGCCCATGTTAACACAAGAACATGGGCTTCTATTGGAATTCTCTACGCCGTTCCTTGATAATATGGCCCTCAGTATGTAATGTTAGAATGTAGGGCTGTCATGAGGGGAACCTTGCGGAGTTTGTACACGGTGCCGGATTAGACGATTGCTTTGCTGTCTGCTCCTGGTGGTGGTTGTTTCAGGTGTCTTGTTGTATTCTTGTAATAAATCTACTTATTGGATTCACTGCTGTCTGCCTCTTCACTACATAAATTTGGTGACGAGTGGGAGACGGCAAAAAGAAGGCACCACTCAGCAATATTTCAAAATTGCTTGCGTTGTGCTGAAGACCCGTTTTGTACGTGTAGCTGTTTCTACTCATGCCAGGGTCGTCGGCTCATTGAACTATGTTATCCGACTTCTGGTAGGATTTATATTTTTAGATTTTGCGCTTCCTCTGCTTCTTCACTACATTCTGGTCTCTGTACTACACATGTGTAAGTAGTGTTAGTATGCATTTATACTAACAAATGCACCATGATAGTAGGGAGGGCGACCTCTCAGGCGCAGCTCATACAATGTCCCGGGGTGTGCATTCGCTGGACGATTGTGTTTGCTATTAGAGGGTGGTGCATGGCTTCCACCCTGTGATACCAAATACTTGTTCGACTACTTGAAGCGAGAGGAGAAAACCTCGTATCGCTGTAATAGAGGGGATGCGGATGGTAAAAATGGAGAGAAAAGAACAAAAAAAAAAGTGGGGTCTCACCCGTTCTTTTAAATGAGACCCCTGGTGGGTGGGTAATGTTCCATGGCCAATTCAATTATTATATTGCGGGGTCTCTGTAGGACTGGGGCTCTTAATGTCACATGTAAATTAGGCGCGGAAGGGCACAGAGACGTTTTGCAGCCTAGGGGACCACCACCTTCCCGGGTATTGTTTACTAATTGTTCGGGGGTTCGAGGCCAACTGAAGTCCGGGGATCGCCACACTCCGGGTCTTTATTTAAATATGCAGGGTGGGCCTCGGCAGTCCCTGAAGCCTCGGTGGTCCTAGGCAGTGCCTTATTTGTTCTGTAATCACACGGGCAGTACTTATGGTGTTATAAAGTGATACACTCATAGAACTCTTGCTTCATTTGTCTAATAGTCAGTTAGATTATGTTTGGTAGGTGCACTCTAATATTAAATAATGTTGTCCTTAAAATCTCCTATAAACAGATGATTTTCACAATAAACAATAGACATGTGTCGTCAGAAAAAGAAGACGACACAGTTATTTATTTGGAAAAAGAAGTAACCTTTATTAAAACAGAAATAAATAGAAATGTAACTTTAATAGAACAGTATAATAAAAAAAAACGTGGGTTGGACTCCAGTGGAAGCAGCGTAGGAAACCTGCAAGACAAAAATGAAACATAAGCATGTGTGCTCTGTGGAAGAGGTAAAGAAAGGTAGTCCGAATGAAAGGACCATAGTGAGAACGGAAGGGAGGGGGAGTGGGTGGAAGGGTGAAGGGGAGGGAGAGTCAAAAGAAGAGAGGGAGGAGGAGACAGAGCGTTGACCTATTGCACCCAGCCCTTAGTGTTTACCCTCCGTCACCTGTTTGTCTAGGACGCTGGGGTCTGCAAGAGTGTGGTTCAGCAAGTCCTTAAAATTAAATACATGAGACCAGACATTATGGGCCATATTATGAAGGAAGGGCAATAACATTATCGCTGCTTTAGCGGCAGAAAACTGCCGCTAAAGCGGCGTTAAGGGGTTGATAATATGCCCTTGTGACTTCCCTTAGAAGCCCAGGTTCTGGTGTGAACCTGGGCTTCTATGGGAATTTACAAGGGCATATTATCAACCCGTTATCATCGCTTCAGCGGCAGTTTCCTGTCGCTAAAGTGGTGATAATGTTATCGCCTTTGTTTGATAATATAGTCCTACATTATTAGCTACATGAAAATCACTTGCATGCACATGGGCACCCAGGGGTGCTGCACCCCAACCCCTTCCCCCGCACTGTGCTCAATTGTAGGTCTTGCACACCGAGGCTATACTGCTCACCTGCCACCACTGATGTGTCCCACGACATGTTGGTGCAAGCTCCTAGTCCGGGGTATGTTTGTCCGATAGACCAGGTCTCCGGTAGGGTATGGTGTCTTGATACCATGATGGAAGGTGTCAGAATGCCAGGGCATCATTGCGGGGTCAGCTCCCGCTCTGCCCTTCTTGTGGCAATCAATGGAATGTCTGAAAAGGGAGAAATATTTAATGGTGGAAACGTCTGGAGGTAAATGAAGGTTTATTTCAAGCTTGATAGAAAATAGGAGTTGAGTGCATCCTTCGTTTTTGAAGTACGATCTACCAACTGTTAGTGGTAATAGTGGTTGAAAGAGGAGTTGGAGTGCACGAGAATACACAAGGTAAAATAATAATATGTTATGCCAACGTTCACATACAAAGGAACAGAGCGCATAATAGAAGCATAATGTGCATGTGTAATGCAGTGGCGGGAGCCTGTGTGCATGTACACTTAGTAAGGAGCTCACTACAGTGTCCTAAAAGCCAACGCCACGTGTCTGTAGGGCCGCGCTGCCCGCTGGCTTAGGCCTAGAGTACGGTCCAGCAGGTCCTTAAAATTAGACCGATGTGACTGAATGAGGTCAGAGATCATATCATTACGCACGAAAACATCGCTTTTTCGCACGTGCGCACTCAGGGTGATGCACCCCACCCCTCCCACAGAACTGCCCTCAACAGGTGTCTGTAGGGCAGCGCTGCCTGTAGGTTCAGGCCTACCTTATGGTATTGCAGGTCTTTGAAATGAGACAGAGATGTGGCTGAATGATGTCAAAGATCACATCATAACACATGGCAATATCGCTTATTCGCACGTGCGCAGTCTGGCTGATGCATCCCATCCCATCCCTCCCGCAGCACCACGCTGAAGAGGTGTCTGTAGGGCAGCGCTGACTGCTGGCTCAGGTCTACAGTACAGTCCAGCAGGCCTTTAAAATGAGACAGAGATGTGACTGAATGAGGTCAAAGGTCAAATCATAACACTTGGCAATATCGTTTGTTCGGACCTGTGCAGCGAGGCTGGAGTACCCCACCCCTCTCACCGCAGCGTGCTCAATTAGAGGCAATGTGCACCCAGGGCGCTCTGCTTACCTTGTGTCATTGTTGTGTGAGCCAACACTACGGGCAGCAGTGCTCACAATTCAGATGGAGTGTTGATTGCAGGAGAGTGTACACCTCATGGATCCCTTTCGTAGATGACGGGCAGTAGGGTTCACAATTTAGAGCCCGTGTTGATTGCCAGGATGGATCCATTTCTTTTTTTATTGTGCATTGTGATATGCGAGGTGGATGCGGCAAATCATTTGAGGTAGTGTGGAAGAAGAGGGACGTGTGGCGTCGTGGTTCTCCTATTTATATGTACGCAAAGTGGGCTGGGCTTGCGTACGCCAGGCCAGCTTAGGGGTGTGAATAATTATTCCAGGGATTTGGGCATTGTTCAGTTCCTGCCTGGCCAGGAAGTGTACTTATGTGTGCTTCTTTTGTAGTTTTGACCTCGCAGAGTGTGCAATTTAGATTAGTGTAGCATGTGTCGGGAGGGCGGAAACTATCGTTAATGAGATGGCATGTGATCTAGGATGTGCTCCAGCGCGGAATACCAAATCCCTCTCTTCGTCACAGACCACAGATCTTCTACGACCACTTTCCATTCATTCATTCACTGGTGGGGCCCATAACACCATGCATTCATTCTACTTTAGATCAATGGTCCTCGCGAGAGGGGAATCCTTTCTCTCTATTCCATGCGCTGGAAATGGGAGGAAAATGCACACATCCCTGATGAGTAATAAGTTCACCTATTCCTCCCTACCTCGCCAGGGTCTTAAACCTTTAACCTAGCAGTTCCTCCCATGAATAGGCCATGGATCACCTGAGTTGCTGGGAAAAGCGACTCTTAATTCTTCTCAACAATATACATCAATACACTTCTAAATAATAACTTGACACAGTTTTTATAATGAATTGAAATATTTATCTAAATAACGCATAAGAAAATCATAAAGCATTCAATATTTTGATTCGCATATTTACCTAATCTGGCTAAATGACGTCCTCTATGTCAAATTCAGATCTTTCGTCTCTATGCCCATAAATCGATTTATCAGTTCGTAGATTAATTGGGCATCTGATCAGTCCATCAGAGTCTCTGGCAAGCAGCAGTCCAGCAGTGTCACCGTCCTCTCCGACAGCATAACGTCAGGGAAAACAAGCTAAAAGCGACTAATGACCCTCTCTAGTCTACTTCTTTTATAGTAAAATCAACAACAAAATGTAACAATACATGTTTTAAACAAATTTGATTGGTGGAACTAGGATCATTCTTCCTAATTCCCATGCGCTCGATGTTTCTTTAGATGTAATTCTCATTTTATTAATAATTTGCAACAGTTACTTGTCCATTCAGGGCATTTTGGTTCTCATACGAGTTTGTGTCCATGGTGTCATTTATTATAACAGTTCTTAGTTTAAGGAAGTCCATTGTCTGAAGATTGGCACCCATCCCGGTGCAACCTTCACGGGTACAGTCTGCTTGGGGTCAGGACGAAGTTATTGTTGCTCATCTTTTATCTAGCAAAAGCAACACGTATTGCGGTTTATACTCACATTTAAAAGCACAATTCACAAATCACATCATAGAAGCAACATATAACATGCAAATTCTAAATATCTCACATTAGTATGCGTACGATAATTAGTTTACGTATCAATCAGGCCATGCAAATGCGATTCCCACGTGTATTTTCTAATTAGTAATGTTGATTATTCAAGCAAATCAAACCATTAATACTATTAATACTAATCAGTTATTCGTTTTAATTTTTAACACAATAAAATGGAGGAGGTATACGAATTTTAAGGAAAACCTCACTCCCAAATTTAGTACCCTTTTACGGAAATTTGAAATGACTTCTTACTCATAGCTCATAATTCAGTTTCGCCATATTCATCTCTTTTTGCATTTTTATACATACTTTCTTTCCACTCCTCTAAGGCTATCTCTTCTAAATCCTTTTCTGGATCTTTTCCTTTTCTCTTAAGTTTATCTCTTTTTATTTTATTATTTGTTTTCTTATTTCTACAACACACACACCCTAATCTTATCACTAATAATGCAACTATTACACATGTTAATGGAAACAAAATTTTACCTATAACAGTACTACCTATTTTAGCAAAGACATTTTTAATAGCAGCTATTTTCTTTCCCATTCTTGTCCATACATCTTCAACCTCCAGGGGTACAAGTTCATCATGCAATTCAGTAATATTTTTAATGTAAACCTTTAGATCTTTACTCTTGTCTGGAATGTAAGTGCAACAATGTTGAACTTTCAGCATTCCACAGACTCCACCCTCTTTTGCCAATAGAATGTCAAGGGCAAGTCGATTCTGCATTATCATAGCACGCATGGCAACCATTTCAGTATTAACCAATAAGAATCCATTAGCAGTGCTTGTTGACAAGCGATCCACTACTGTAGATAATCTTCTAATTTTATTTGCATTCAGAGTTATTCCCACTGCTGGTATCAATGCACAAAAGATGTCCCCTACAATTTCTGCCCAAGATTCTCTCTTTCTACCCACTAAATGACTATTTAAACTATTTACACCTTCTTCTCTGTCCATGTGAAAGATTTTTGGAAATACCAGGCCTACATAACATGTGCCATACCAATGGTCTGGCAAACGATAATATGCCCTGTTCTCACAGATAAAATATATTCCAGGAAATACTGGATCTCTTCCACCTTTAAATCCCCATCCACCTATGATTCGGTATGTATCATGGCACTCACTATTACCTACAAAAAGATTATCATATGCAGTTTGATTCCTTCTTATACAAAATTTTCCTTTCTGAGGCCTATCTAAAGCTATTGTTGGTGTAGACTCTCCTTTTGTCAGATGTTTCTCCATTTCTATGTCCCAAGCCGTTTTCTCAACCTTTCCTTCTGATGCCTTTTTGTGCATCTTATGCCTTCTTTCTTCTACCATATTCAAAAATGTCTTTTCTTCTTTCTGTAAACTGCATGTCAAATTATATTTAAACACAACTTCTAATGTTAGTTCACTAGTCTCTAAGAAAAATTCACCTAAAACTTTAGCAGGTCTTACCTTATTCAGCTTATTATTAGCAGGCACTAATGCAAAAATGTTATCTACATCTGAAAAATAATACTCTAATTTCCCTATCTGATAAAATAAACTAGCTATTACACTACATGTTATTCCATAAGTAGCTGGAAGGTGATGATAAGTCACTCCCTCTGCCACAGAAGCAGGTAACTGCATACAGACGTAGCAGTCCCTTACATCCATAGTCTTTACATATTCATACAATCATTTTGAAAATACATTATTAGAGAAATCGTTAATAGACCTATCTTTATGCAAGTGAATGTTTGTTTCTACAGTCGGTACTACATTTGAAATTTTACCTATGTTAGTTTTGTTTTGACCATGTCCTTTTATTGTATCTATTGTGACTTTAAATGATATTACAAGAGCTAGGATACTCCATAAAAGCATTAATAATCCTGTACAACAGCAACATGTTTTACACCATCTTTTCATGAATGTACATCTACTTTTACTACCATCTATGTTAGCCATCTTTACTAAAATAGACCGTGTCTTTTGACTTAGCCTCTTCTACTTTATGACCAGTTTCTAACCCAAAGCTTCTAAGCTTCTACTTGGTTCCACTAGTTTTCTACTTCTTCTCTTTTATTATTGTTTTCCACATCAACAGCTTCTTTGTTTATTCAGTTTGGCATCTCATCGTCCTTTGCCTCCTTCTCCCAATGAAGATACAGAATTTCCTGAATCTCCGCCTCTTCTTCTCCAATGTCGGACAAGAGAACTCTCAGGATTTCTGATTCTTCTTCTTCTTTAACCACTTTCAGTAAAGCCTCCTCTGGATTCCCTTGACTGTCTGCCTCTTGGGGTTCTTCAGGCAGGGCCACATACGTCCATTCCGGTGACTTATACTTCTGGTTAGGTTTTCTTGTTCTTCCGGACTCTTTGGTTACAACTGTTTCTTCCTCCTTTGATTTTTCCTGACTCGTGACTTCATTCACCTGTTCAGCTCTTGATGATTTCACTCGAGACAATCGATATCTTAGTCTCTTTATTTTGTTCGGCCAAACTTCTGGTTTTACAGTTCTTTTCAATTTACTTTCTTTGACATTCTTTTCATTCTTTTCTTCTCTCCAAGCTCTCTTTCTCAGAACTCGGCCTTCAGGTATTTCGTTCTCACTCTCTTCTGACTCTGTCCCAACTTGCTTTTCCTTTTCGCCAGTCTCTTTATCCACCACTTGTTCTGGTTTCCCTACTTCTTTCCCTCCTCGGGTCTCCGACACGCAATCTTCCTGCTGACTACTTGTCCCATCACCTAGCTGGATGTTGCAGTTCCCTACACCTCCTCGGGGGTCTTCCGCAATCTGTCCCTCTCTCTCTGTATCTGTCCCTTCTTCATTCAAATCTATTATTTCAGGTGGAATTTCTCTCAGTTTTTCATCTGGGATTTGTTTTCTTTGACTTTCTTTTACTGCTTCTTCTTTGTCTTTTCCTTCCTTCCTTTTAGGTTCTTTTCTAGGACCTTTCTTTCTTTGCTCGTCTTCAGAATCTGAGTGGTCAGAAATCTGCAGTCTTCTTCTCAGAGAGACACTTCTGGGAACTAGAATCTGTTTTGGTTCGTTTTCCCCCCTTTCAGCATTTTCTCGTGTTTTGGTTCTTCGTTGTCTGATTCAGTACTTGACTCTGATTCGTCATAGTACTCTTTCTCCTTGCAATCCACTGGATTTGGTATTCTCAGGGTATGGCTGGCATGGTTTCAGTTTTTCAGTCCAGCACACTTCACAGCCGTTGTCGTGGTCAGAATGACTTGTCTTGGTTTTGCCCACCTGGGAACCAAACAGTTTCTTCTTCTGTGGACCTTTATCCTCACCCAATCTCCTGGGCTCAGATCATGGGCTGGCTTCTTTTCAAGGGTGGTGGCATCCGCTCCAACCTGATGAAACACAGAATGAACTGCGTCAGCCAGGCCTTTACAGTACTCCAACACCATGTCATCAGAAATCGTCGTCAGTTTGTTGACTGGTATGTAAGCATGCCTCATTGCACGTCCCATGATTATTTCATGAGGACTTAACCCTGTAGTTCTATCTGGGGTTGCACGTATGGTCATCAAAACTAGAGGCAAGACATCAGGCCATTTCATTCCTGTGGCTAAACACATTTTTCCAATTCTGTTTTTGATTGTACCATTCATTTGCTCAACCACACCAGAAACCTCTGGTCGGTAGGCACAGTGCAGTTTCTGTTGTACATTCAATGCTTCTCTGACCAATTTTACAATCTCATTATAGAAATGCCCTCCTCTGACTGATTCAAGGGTCACTGGGAACCCGAACCTGGGGATGAATTCTCTCAAAAGCAGCTTTGCTACTGTCAATCCATCATTTCTCCTTGTCGGGTATGCTTCTACCCACCTGGAGAATAGGCAGACTATGACCAGAACATACCTCAATCTGTTACATGTTGGCATCTCAATGAAATCTATCTGCATTCTGGTAAAAGGCTCTCCTTCTCGGCCTATAGTTCCTAGGCTCACCACTGTCTTTCTTCCAGGATTGTATTGCTGACAAATTAGACATCTCTGACATAGACTCTCTGATATAATTCTGAATTTTGGGTTGTACCAGGTCTGTTTAAACGACCTGATCATAGCATCTCTCCCTATGTGTCCCTGGCCATGATATATCCGTGCCATGGTAGACAACATGCTATCAGGCATGACTGGTCTTCCATCTCGATAGACCCACACATGATCCTTTTCCCTTGGTGCACATCTTGCTTTTACCCACTGCCTTGTTTCCTCATCTCCTGCTTACTCTTGCAATTGTCTCACTTCTTCCCATGTCCCTACAACGTTAGTAAACATTAAGGAATAGGAAGTCATTTCTTTCTCCTTTGCCCGATTGACTGAATACTGATTTCTGGCACAGTACTGTGCCATGTCATTGGCATATCTGTTGCCGACAGTAACGTAATCTTCACCTTGGTTATGGGCAGCACATTTCACCACTGCCAATTGTTTAGGCAGCTGTATCACCTCAATCAACTTTCCAACCACTTCAGCATTCTTTATAGGAGTTCCACTCGAGGTTAGGAAACCTCTTTGTAGCCACAATTGGCCAAAATCGTGGACAACTCCGAAGCCATACTGGCTGTCAGTTATCACAGTCACTCTCACACCTTTCCCAATTTTGCATTCTCGAGTCAGAGCCTCTAATTCTGCTACTTGAGCAGATTTTACTCCTTTTAGATAGGATACTTCCATCACTGCTGCAACCGTGCACACTGCATATGCTGCACTCAACACTCCTTCTTCTGTTCTCAAACATGACCCATCAAACAACATTACATAATCATTTTCTGCCAAAGGTACATCTTTTATGTCTGGTCTCGGTTTTGTACAATACTCAAGTACATCCAAACAATCATGATCTGCTTCATCTCTCACTTCCACATTCTCAGCATCTGGTAACAACGTTGCTGGATTCACATTCACACATCTCGCAAGGCTCACATTCGTTGCACCTAATATGACTTTCTCATACTTAGTCAGCCGACTATGTGTCATATACTGAGTACGACTCCTTGTTAAAAGAATCGCCAAATCATGACGTACAAACACTTTCAAAGGATATCCCATCACGATTCCTTCACTCTGCTCCAAACTTCGACATGTTGCAGCTACTGCTTTCAGACAACCAGGTAAGCCTATGGCTACTGGATCAAGTATCGATGAATAATATGCAATTGGTCTCCTCAATCTTCCATGCTTCTGGATTAACACAGAAAGTGCACATCCATTTCTTTCACTGCAATATAACTCAAATTCTTTTTCATAATCAGGCATACCCAATGCTGGGGCTTCACACAATCCATCTTTCAATCGTTTGAATGCTGCTAATTCTTCCTTGTTTAATTCAAGGGGTTCTTTTACATCACTCCTTGTTAACCGTACCAGAGGTTTTGCAATCAGCGAAAAGTTGCTGATCCACTGGCGGCAGTACCCTACCATTCCCAGAAACATTCTCACTTCTCTTTGAGTCATGGGGGCTCTCATTCCTTTTATGATTCTGATTCTGTCTATTGTTATTTTCCTCAATCCTTTTTCAATGTTATGTCCCAAATATTGTACTTCTTTCTTACAATACTGCAGTTTGGCTGGGGACACTTTTAGTCCTCCATCTGCCAGATGATTTAGTAAGGCTATAGTGTCTACTTCACAAGCTTCACGAGTTTTCGACGCCACAAGGAGGTCGTCGATGTACTGTACTAGTACTGAACTCTCGGGCATTTGCAAACTTTCCAATGACTTTTTCAACAATTGATTAAATATTGAGGGGCTTTCTGTATACCCCTGTGGGATTCGGCACCATGCCAAAATACGGTCTCCAAACCGAAATGCAAAAATTTGCTGACTATCGTGATGCAATGGGATGGAAAAGAACGCATGGCACAAATCAATCACTGTATACCATTCTGCATCATGGGGAATCTGATACAAAATCACTGATGGATTTGGTACAATGGGACAGCATGGTATAACGATTTTGTTCACCTTTCTCAGGTCTTGCACTATTCTGAACTTCCCATTTGGCTTTTTCAGGCCCATTATGGGTGAGTTACATGGACTGCTCATTATTTCTCTCAGAATTCCTTGCTTGATAATTTTCTCAATTATTGGAGTTACTCCTTCAATTATTTCAGGTGTCAATCTATACTGAGGAATGTTCGGATAACTTACTCCTTCTTTTACAGTAATTTTTACTGGGTCTACGTTTCTCATTAGCCCTACATCTTCTCCGGTGAAATCCCAAACCTCTGCTTTTACAGATAGTTTCAATTCTTTAGGCAGTTCATCATCTGGATTAAATACTGCATATGTTCCAATATTCTCACATTCTCTGTTACCTATGGTCATTTTATACAATACATCCACATCTGGTGTTTCAAAAGCTATTCCATCTGGAGTACAAAACATAGTGCAATTCATCTTGCACAATAGGTCCCTACCTAGCAAGTTCACAGGACTGGTGTCACACACCACAAATCGGTGCATTTCAGAAAATTTCCCTATACTAACCCTTATTGGTTCTGTAAGGTATGTTTTTATTTTTTATTTTTTTTTATTTTGAAAACCTTTATTGTAAAAGTCAAAATGTACACAGCTTGTTACCTACATCCTGCAGTTACACAGGCCGGTAGCGACAACTCAGTATCTAGAGAGGTAGGCCATACAGGGCAAGTATCAATTAATTAACACAGCTCTTATGCCTACAACCCTTCAGGGCCGGCAGCAGAATAGGAATAACAGGCTACTTGTGTAGGAGGCGAATGCATAGTATAAAGCCAGATGAGGTCAAACAAGGAGTAGTCAAGGTTCCATTTATCTATATAAACTAACTCAAAGAAAGCACAACATCAGCACCCTCCCAGGGTGTGCCCACCATACACAGTATGTGGAATGCCGTATCTTACAGCACGGGGCTGCGGCGCCGCGCAGTGCACCCCGACAGAAAGTAGGAGCTTGGAGTGGCGCAGCGCAGTCCCGGCTCGCACGCCACTGCTCTGGGAGGGAGGTTGGTAAGAACCAATCAGGAAACTAAGAAGTGGAGTTACCATCTAGGATGCCATGTCATGTACCCCAGTAGGGAACGAGGGTCCTCTGACTCCGGAGCCAGGGGGAATTGCAGAGCCCCCGCCCATCACCTCCGAGTCTCAGGCCCGCGATATGTGAGTGCCCCGGGGAGCATGCCGCCAGTCCGGATGTGACAAAAGGCGCCATATGAGGTGCGTGCCAGGAGGAAGGGGCCAAGCGGGGTGAGGAGATACGTCATCGGGGAATGCAGTTGGAGCTAGGCGCAGGTCAGCTCGAAGCGGGCGGGCAGTCCCCCCCCGATTCCACGCGCGGGTTCTCTCCCGCCTCAGTCGCGTCCGGAGAGCGTAGAAGATAGGCCTTGAGGGGCCCCCATAAGTCTTTGGGACGAGACTTGCGGGGCAACAAGTCCGCGTAATTGTGAAGTTGTTCCTGCCAGGTCGACATCGTCGACAGCCAAGTCTTAAATTTGGGCGCTCGTCCTCGTCCCCATCTGCACGCCACGTGCCGCTTAGCTAGCAAGAGCCCCAGCACGAGGAACCTCCGATATGTCTTTAGCGCGGGGCAGGAGCGGCCCAGGAGGGCAATGGCAGGGCAGGGCGCTATGTCCATCCCGACCATCACGGAAAGGGCAGCGAACACCTCAGTCCAATACGTAGCCACTGCGCGACAGGACCACGTCAGGTGTATGAAATCCGCCTCCGGCTCCCGGCACCTCTGACAACGGTCGTCCTCACGGAGTCCAAAGCGGTGCAATTTGGCAGGGGTGTAATAAAGGCGATGCAAAAATTTATAATGCACCAAGCGGAGACGCGCATTTCCCGTCACTGCAGTGACATGGGAGCAGCTTTCTTCCCACTGGTCATCCGACATGGGATCGCCCAGATCGTTGTCCCAATCTCTCCGCGCCCTGAGCGAGGGGGGGGTGGGAGCCGCCTGCACATGTGTATATAACAGAGAGACCACATGCGTTGGGGCAGGCGTCTGGAGCAGGGTGTGCAGCGGCGCCACAGTCTCCGGCTCAGCAGGGAACTGCGGCGTGACAGCCCTGACATTTTGCCGAAGGCGAACGTAGAGAAACGTGTCCATCGCTGATGGGGTATCGTCTCCAAAAAAGTGTGCCGCCGCTCGAACGTTCCCCTGATGGTATAGATCTCCCCAGGTGCGAATCGCCAATCGCGTAAGCATTCGGCGTCCCAGCTCCTCGCAAGTGACACTCAGTCTGGGATCATGCTCCAAGACCATGCTGGGGGAATATAGAAATTTGACAGCCATGTAATCCGCCAAGCGCCTCCAGGCTTGCACCGTACAATCGACCGTAGTGGGGTCGCGAGCCCCCGGCTGAACCACTGTGTATAGATACCCCGATGGTTTCGCAGGCCTCATGTACCCATCTTGAACTGCAAGGTGGGCCATAAAGGGGGGGTGGAGCCAGTAAACCGCAAAGTGGCCTTGGGCGCAGTCATAATATTTCTGAAAATTCGGAACGTCGAACCCTCCCTGATGATAGGGCAACGTAAGTGTCCTTAGTCCGATCCGGGCCTGTTTCCCACCCCAGATTAGCCGAGAAATCTGGGAGTTCAGGGTCTTGAAAAAGTATGACCCCGGGTTATAGGGGATGTTGGTAAATAGGTATAACAATTTGGGAAGGACCACCATCTTGATTAGGGAGATGCGTCCCGCCATGGACAGAGGAAGATGGATCCAATGTGTGATTTGGTCCGTGAGTTTATCCAGGACCGTCCCGTAGTTAGCCCTCATCATGGCTTCCTTGTTCCTGGTCACCCGAACTCCTAGATAAGTGAGCTTGTCCGCTTCCCACACCAAGGGATAGTCCAACGGGAACCTTGTAGTACTGTCAGTCAGGGGGAATAAAGCAGACTTTGCCCAGTTAATTTGTATGCCCGCTATGGCTCCGAATTTAGTTACCTCACGCAGTAGTGGGTTAAGGTTTTCTCGCGCCTTGTGGCCGAACAGGGTCATGTCGTCCGCATATAACGCAATAAGGAGTTGGCGCTCCGGATAAATAAGAGAGCGGTGTTTGTGGTGTTGGCGTAGCTTGGCAGCCAGCGGCTCTATGGCAAGGGCAAATAAGACGGGAGAGAGGGGGCAACCCTGCCGGGTGCCTCTATGGATAATGAAGGGGGCAGAGCGGGACCCATTCAGCAAAACCGTGGCCTGAGGTCGTCGGTATAACAACCGGATCCAATCTAGGAAATTAAAGGGCACTCCCATCCGCTCCAACAAGGCCAAAAGGTAGTCCCACTCCAGGGTATCGACCGCCTTGGTGGCGTCCAGGAAAACCGCGGCGGCTTCACAATTGGGGTCGATATCCTGCAGCACCGCTTGCAGGGTGTGCAGGTTGTGGGATGTCGCCCGGTTGGGGACAAAACCGGCCTGATCGGGAAGGACTAGACGTTCCATAAGCAGGTTAAGGCGAGTAGCGAGCACCTTAGCTAGGATCTTGCAATCCGTGTTCAATAAGGAGAGGGGCCGATAGGAGTCGCAATGTTCCGGGAGTTTACCCGGTTTCAGCAGAGATGTGATTAGGGCTTCGCGCATCGTTCCTGGCAGGATGCCCTCCTCCAAGGCGGAGTAATACACCTTCTGAAGTATAGGGGCAAGAACATGAATAAAGGCCTTGTAAAAGTCTATCGGCAATCCGTCCGATCCCGGCGCCTTGCCAGACTTCATAGACATGATCGCCTCTTTTATTTCATCCAGTTCTAGTTCATGGTGCAGGAATTTCTGCTGAGATGGGCCCAGCCAAGCTATCGCGGTATCCTCCAGGTAATCCTGCAGGACTATCGGAGTAGTCCTGCGAGAGGTGTATAAGCCTACGTAGTGGTTGGTAAGGACTTGAAGCTGGGCCGAAAGGTTCCTCTGCGGGACACCCCGGTCGTCCAGAAGGGTGGGCACGTAATTTCGGTACCTAGGAGGACGGACCGCAGCGGCCAACGCTCTGCCGGGTCTGTCTCCCTCCCCATGTATCCGTGCCACGTAAGGCTTCCCCAGAAACTTACACTCTTTGGCTGCTGAGTCAGTGTATTCGGTCACTTTTTCCCTGAGACGTGCCGCAACAGCGCGATCATGCGGAGCCCGTGCCATTTCTTGCTCCAAAAGGAGTAGTTCAGCTTCCCGCTTGCGCACGTCCCCGCGTAGAGCCTTAAGAACCCCCCCGCCTCTTGCAATGCACCATCCCCGCACGGTAACTTTGAAAGCCTCCCACATCGTAGTGAATTGGGAGACTGAGGCAGCATTCCGGTCAAAAAAGTCAGTCATGTCATCCTTCAGTTCTGCCATAAAGGCAGGATCCGTGAGGTGCGCGGGGTTGAGACGCCAGTTCAGGTATGGAGAGGTATCTAGGGGAATGTGGAGCGACAGTAAGACAGGGGAGTGATCGGAGAAGGTCCGGGCTAGGTGACATGCCCTGCGCAACCACGGGACAATGCCCGCTGAGAGGAAAATATAGTCAAGACGGGCCCATGTAGAGTGTACAGCGGAGTGATGCGTGCCCTGCCGAAGTGTCGGGTGGAGATGTCGCCATGCGTCTACCAGCTGGTGCTCGTCCGTTAAGTATGCCAAATGGCGCTGGGTCTGTGAGTAGTGTGACGGCTGTGGGTGCGACCTGTCCATCGCGGGGCTGAGGGCGGTGTTGAAGTCTCCCCCCAGGATGACATGAGAGACACCCAACGTGTGTATCTTCCCCCACAAATTCAAAAGCGGTTCCGGGTCATCCACGTTAGGGCCGTAGTAACATGCAAACAGTATGGTGTGTGAGTGTAATTTCCCCCATATCATGCAATATCTGCCACACCCCAGCACCCGCTGGTATGAACCCCACCCCACGCCGCACCAATATGGTCACCCCTCTCGCATAAGTCGAATAAGATGAAAAGACTCTGCATGCAGCCCACCGCGATGCGAAGGGAGGGCTCCCCCCCGGCCGCAAGTGCGTCTCTTGAAGCAAGGCAACAGATACTTTATGCCTATCTAGGTAGCCCAGGACTTGGCAACGCTTTCTCGGGTCATTCAGTCCCCGCACGTTCCAGGAAACTATCTGAAACTGCTGTGCTGGTTCAGTGTTCTCTACACTCCCCATGGATCCAAACCCAATATCCCCTGGCCGGTAGACATAGCATGGGGCAAAGTATAACAAGCATGGCAATGAAACGAAAGGACATTCCTGGGGACCACTTCAATCATCCAACCCCACCCTTTAGTAACTAGGAAGTTCGTGATAGAAAATCGAGAACAGAATACATACCCACCCACTCCGGCAACCCCAACTGGCCGGGAATAAGTACCCTCCCCTGCCCACCCTTTCCCAAACAATACCACCCCAACTAACAAAACCTGTAGAACAGCAGCCCCTGCCCCGCATGGGGGGGGTGCTATGGGGTTCGCCCGACGGGGGGAAAGTGCCCAGGGGGCGCCCAACCAGCCTCCCATCTCCCTACTTACACCCACGAGAACCAGACAGCTAGTCCAGCATCTCAATGTGGGACGGAGATGGGTAACCGGGCAAATAAATCTACAATGACTAGCCCAGGCATTGACAACATAAGAGGGTTACCTCACCGGGACGCGTAGCAGTTCAAGCAGTTGTATACAGCAGTGGTGCAGAAGAATGTCAGTGCCACTGCAGCGGGAGGGGTCAATCCTGCTGCGCCATCGGAGAGGGCGATCTAGAGCGATGTTGTCCATCTCTGTCTCGAGCATTGTCTTTCTTGTGGCGTTTAAGAAAGTCTTCCACCTGCTGCGGCTGTTGAAAGAAGAGTTGTTTGCCATGGTGTGTTATTTTCAGTTTCGCTGGATACAGCATGGCGTAAGGTATTTCCTGTGCTTGCAATTTCTTCTTGACAGTAGCAAATTTACGCCGAGACTCCTGGACTTGAAATCGGGAAAGAAGGATAAGGTTTCATTGTCGTAGCGCACGGTGCCCACTTTCCGCGCCCGACGCAGTACGGCATCTCTGTCCCTGTAATTCAGGAATCTAGCGATGATGGGCCGCGGAAGAGCTCCAGGCGGAGGGCGGGCGGCCAGGGATCTGTGAGCTCTCTCAACGATAAGGTGTGGGGAAAAGGAGTCCCTTCCAAAGAGCTCAATCACCAGGTTTTCAACAAAGGTCTCAACCTTCCCCGTATTAGTGGATTCCGCCAGGCCAAGAATGCGAACATTATTGCGTCGGGAACGGGCCTCCAAGTCCTCATTCTTGTCCGCGATGATTTTGAGGAGCCTGTCCATTTGTGTCAGCTGCTTGCCCGAGGAGGCAGCGCCGTCCTCAAGGGAGGATATTCGTTCCTCCGCCTCCTGGATACGGGCGTCATGTTGATCTAGTTTAGCCACGACTCCATCCAGTCGGGCGTTCATGGTGTCGATTTTGGAGTCGATGGAGGAGAGGCTTTGTTTCATGCCCAGCAGGAGGGATTTCCAGTCCGCATCCGGGGCCTCAGCGAGCGGGGGCCCCCCCTCCGCGCCACCCGATGGAGGGGGATTTCTTTTGGCCTCATAGGGCAGTTTGGACTGACGCGTGTTGCTGCGGCCCATGGCACAGTGGGGTGACGGCCCCTCCGTCAATCCGTCCGTTCTGTCAGGGGGGGAGGCCTGGCCAGGACCCAAGGGGGAGGGCCCTCCGTCCCCAGTAGTCCAGATGACGATCTAGTCCGGCCCCAAAGCAGCTGGCAGGCGACGGGGGTACGAAACCGCACAGGCTCAGGCAAGTGTCCGGTAGGGGCAATGGCAGCCACACCAATGAGGGCAAAGGGGTTTGGATTTCAGAGGTCGTCGCAGGCCCTGCCGGGAGTCCGCAGCACAGTCCGGGCCCAAACCGGGTGTTTAGGTTCTATGGCCCAGGTGCAGGTAACAGCACTGCCAGGTTCCAGCCGTACTCCAGTCGGGGGCCCCAGCATCCGCAACGCGGGCCGTAGGCGCAGTGGAAGAGAGGGCCAGAGCCCACCCGGGGTCCAGTGCGGCAGTCTCAGGTGTCCGGACCCCACAGCAGTGCCCGCGGCGCGATCTCCTCTCAGGGTCCGTCACTCACCCAAGGGCGATGGCCAGGGAGGCTGCAGTGAATGGAGGAGCAACCTCCGCGCTTCGGGGGGGGGGGACCAGTCCAGACCACGGGAGCACCTCAGGCCTCAATCAGTATGGAGACGGTGGGGGCAATGAGGGTCCAGCCAGGCCGGGGGGGAGGCAGCACGATGCAGTATGCAAAGGGACAAGATGGCGGTCGGAACACGGCCGGCTCCCGGAGGTCCCGCACGCTCCTCCAGTCAGCGGCAGCGCCGCTCTTCCTTATCAGCGGCAGGCAGGGCAGGGTCCGAGGCGCTCCTCCCAGGTCCTCAGGGCAAGCGGCAGCAGGCGAGCCCGGTCAACGCGGCCGGGGCCAGCGCAACAGGGCACAGAATCTCATGGCGCAGGAGAGTACCTCCGGGACAGGGGAACCCCAACCAGCGGCCCGGGACGGCCGACAACGGCCGAAGAGAGTCCTCGATGTGTCCCGCTCCACAGCTCCTCACACCACAGCGGCAGTCAAGCAGCTGCTCCGCAGGCAGTCCCGTGCCCCCACCACAGTGAAGCAGCGTCCTCAATTGGCCTCCACACCCGCAGTCCGAGACAGGCCCCCGATCCCCGGGGTCCCCCAGCAGGCAGCAGCCGACCAGGTCAGGTCCCGCGCCGGGGCCGTTCTCCGCTCTCCAGCAAACCAGCGAGTATCTCGGCTCACCAGTGTGCGAGCGCTCCGGTTTTCGCACCGCTAGACTCCGCAGGGTCTCACCAGTACATCGGTGAGGGTTGTGATATGAACAGGCCGGTCAGGATAGCTTGAAGAATGTTGATAATGACCGGTCGGGCAGGAGCCTCACTACAGTGCGGCCATCTTGGTTTAGCGCCACCTAGCGCCCCCCTCTGTAAGGTATGTTTTTAACTGTTGGTTAGATACACCAACTACTTCGATTGTTTCATCCGAAAGAGGAAGATTCTTAACATCAGCTGATCTAACAGTAGATCGAGTAGCGCCAGTGCCCACTAGGAAAATAATGTTATCATCATTAATCTTCCCATCTACAAATGGTCCTGTCTGGTCTACTTCTAGAGTTGCGCCAAGTACGCACTCTTCTTCCTCCCTTCGGCACCGTCAATAACCCATTTCTGAATCACTCTCATCGTGTTGCAGCCAATACTGCGAAACAGTGCGAGCGCGTGATGGTTTATTTACCTGTTCTTCATTGTAGAATCCCGATTCCTTACTATACTTCTGTGAGTTTCTGTTCTGTGGAAAAGGTGGTTTTCGCACCTGATTCTGGGAGGTAACCACCTGCTGTTGTTGCTGCAGTTGACCACCCACCTCTTTCTGCACCTGTGGATTCAACGATCGATTTTCATTATTAGTATTTGGAGGGTTCTTAGACTCGGATTTCCAATGCCCTAACTCACCGCAATTGTGACATGGGAATTTCTTTTTAGTTTCTTCTATATTACCTTTCCCTTTCCCTGAACCAAATCTTAGTCTTACTCCTGGATTGTTCGCTTGTTCTACCAACTGAGCTTCCTGTCGTTTGGCTACCTTTACCTGTGCCCACATTGCCTTTTCTTTCAGTTTTCGCTGTTTTGCCTCAATCTCATCGCTGAAATATTTTGCATGTCTCAAAACTTCATCTATTTTCTTATTTTGCCAATCAACTCTATGCTGCTTTATCATATCACCGATTTCTGGGCATAAACCATATACAAATCTGTATACGAAATGACTCAAATCTTTATCACTCAGGTTCTCATCTCCACTGAACTGTTTAAAAGCCTGAATTAGCCTTTCATAATATGCATGTACTGACTCCTTGCTATCCTGTTGGGCTCTGTCAATTTTTAACCAATCGGTCTCCTTAGGAGGTACCTTGTTTTTCAGAAATGCCATAACCTGCTCATATTTCTGCATTACCTCTGGGTCGGGAGCTCCTGTCTTAGGGTACCAAGGATACTCCTGAGTAGGCCAATTTATCATCAGCTTGCATTCTGTCCACAAATCTGCTGGTACTATTATATCGAATAGACTATTCAAATCTATCCATAATACCTTTGACAATTTTACAAATCTGTCTACCTGCCGGTACCACTCGACGGGCTTTTCACGTAGTCGAGGGAAATCATTTGTGAAAGACAAAATGTCCTGTCTTGTCCATGGCACATGTACATATGCTCCTCCTGGAATCTCTCTCATGGGGTATTCTGTCGTTACCTTTTCTTTCTCTCTAACGGGCAATGCTGAAACTGTCTTTTCTGTAATATTATCGCGTCTTCTACACCACTTACTTCTCCATCTGTCCACATCTCCCCATTTTCTCAACAAACCGATTATGTCCTTAATTTGACCTATTCTTCCTGTAGTATTCATGTTCTCTATATCCTTTTCAGCGAAATCAACTCGATAAGATGTTTGCAGTGCTATTACTTTGTCAAAATCTATTCCCATTTTGTTTGCAATTTCCTCTAATCTTTCATGCAAGTTTTTCGCTCTCCACGTTGCACTCTTGCAGAGAAACAACAATTCCTCATCCTGATAGTTTATTAATTTCTCAGTAGGGATAGTTCCTACTATCAATTCCTCTAATACCATTCATAATTTGGCTACATCTATTGACTGGGATTCTTGATCCTTTTTCTGTAGCTCTCTGAGCCATTCGCTTAATTCTTCTACAGAGGGCCCTACTGGGTTATCTACATTATTTTGTTCTGGAGCCTTTTGTGGTTCTAATAATGTTTTCACTGTCATTCTGCTCTTTTCAGAATAAATTTGATTTGCAAATGGATTATTTGAAACGTCGGTTCAAACATATTTATTGTCGGTCCCCACGGATTCTCAATTTGACTCCGTTCAGTATTTTCAATTAGATTTTGGCTTCTGTACGGCACTGTCAAACAATGTTCAGTATCTTTTTGTTTCTCAAATATGGGCATTACTGGACCTATCATTACTGGAACTGTTACAGCTTCTACATTTTTGGTCAATTCTCTAATTCTCTCGGTTAGTTCTAAGGTAGTTTTGGCCAGTTCTACCGAATGTTTACCATTTACCCTACTTTCTGTCTGTTTTTCTATCTCTCTTGCGGAGTTACTTTTCCCGAATTCTGGTGACATAATCTCTGTTTTAATTATTCGTAATGTTTCTCTCATTGGGGCACTTGGTGACAATGCTTCTGGTTCTGGTCGATACAGTGGTGGGTTTTTGTAAAACACCTCATCAAGAACATCATCTTCTGATTCATTCGCTTCATACCCACTCAAATCCACATTACGCCTTTTCTCTGTGCATTTTCTCCCTTCATTCTCTCCTACCATTCTCACAGGAAACATACCCTCAGTCATACTTGCATTCCGCCACCATTTCATCCGGTCATCATGTGTCTCATGTCCGTATGATCTACCAAACATGTATCGGTAACCCCTACCACTTCTCTGCTTTTCTCGTTCATGCATTTCGTCTTCCCATTCCGTCAATGCCTCAAACTGCGTCGGTCTAGGTCTTGGTTCTAAATCCATCATTTTGTCTCGGAGGTTTCTTAAAACAGCCAAATTAAAGGAACCATGTTCTGGAAACGCCAGGACTCCATCGTCCTTGGTGTATTTTACCCAATTATCTAACCAAATACAAGTATGATACCCATATTTCGCAATCATTATAGATGCAGGTGTTTTCGGTGGAGGAAGTAACTGTCCTTCCCTAGTCTTAAGTGGATTATCTTTCTTGAACCACTTCTTAATTTTTCCAAACCACGATTTCTTCTTTTCTGGTGGTTGGTAATACATTTTCTCGGTTTCCGTGTACCGTTTAGTCTTCTTACAATGGTACCGCTATTCTGTCCACTCACAGCGCGACTCTCACTAACGCACCAATCAGGAGCGTCTACATCACTATCACAATTCTCCAATCTCAGTGCGACTCACACTAACCCACCAATCAGGGAGCGTTTACGTCACTCTGTATTCTTCCACTCCTAGCGCGGCTCTACACTAACCCACCAATCCGGAGCGTTTTACGCCTCCAACCTACTGTCCAATTCCAGCGCGGTCGTTCTGACGTCAACAGCCGCTGCGGCAGCTCTGCTCTGCTCTCGTCTACCCCTCCTTTACAAAATCCGCGCAGTAAATTTTTGTATCAATTTCTACAATTCCGTTAGTAACAACACTAAAACATCTCCATTGTCTGCTTCGCTAACCAAAGAACAGCAAAAGACCTTTCTCACGAGAATTCCGTCTCTCCCGAGAGCAGTGCTTACCTCTGCCCTACTACGGAATCGTTACTTCCGTTGATAAAGTAGCACATCCCTCTACTTCACCCTTCTATCAAGCATCAACTAACCGCTTCTCTAGAATTAAATAACACTAGAGTCTTGCCATTAATTAGAATGCCTTTTTCATACACACACTGTCATTCAGGGAAAATATAAACCATTCACACAGACTTCTGTCTTTCTCGAGAGCAGCGCTTACCTCTGCCCTACTACAGAATATACCATTTGCTAAAAAAGCAGCGCTTCCCTCTACTTTGTCCTTCTAACAAGCTCAGAGAACACCTGTTACCTTTTCAGTGATAAGCGTTATCGGTATGCCAATTGGTTTCCTGGTACTTAAAGACCAAAATTTCACAGGTTACCTTCGCTAACATTCACACTTCTCTCACACGGAGAATATCACTAATGACAACACACGACGATGCTGCCGAATCGAACCCAGACAATGCGCCGTGTAACTTCGATTGCTACACGTTTCTTTCCCGTGTACCTACGGGCAACCACAATCCCGTCTTTCCCGAGAGCAGCGCTTACCTCTGCTCTACTACGGAACTGTTACAAACTTTCGACTTCCTACATCCCAGAAGCCGTGCAAACAACATATAACTCGACGCGACTCAACATAGAGTGTTAGTACATAAACCAATACCAATCAATAATCAATAAGCTATTTACAAGCAATTGTCACTAAACCCAAAACAATAGCTAACCATCATTCTGCTACCAGAAATCTGCTCCAGCACTGAATACCAAATCCCTCTCTACGTCACAGACCACAGATCTTCTACGACCACTTTCCATTCATTCATTCACTGGTGGGGCCCATAACACCATGCATTCATTCTACTTTAGATCAATGGTCCTAACGAGAGGGGAATCCTTTCTCTCTATTCCATGCGCTGGAAATGGGAGGAAAATGCACACATCCCTGATGAGTAATAAGTTCACCTATGACTCCCTACCTCACCAGGGTCTTAAACCTTTAACCTAGCAGTTCCTCCTATGAATAGGCCATGGATCAGCTGAGTTGCTGGGAAAAGTGACTCTTAATTCTTCTCAACAATATACATCAATACACTTCTAAATAATAACTTGACACAGTTTTTATAATGAATTGAAATATTTATCTAAATAACGCATAAGAAAATCATAAATCATTCAATATTTTGATTCGCATATTTACCTAATCTGGCTAAATGACGTCCTCTATGTCAAATTCAGATCTTTCGTCTCTATGCCCATAAATCGATTTATCAGTTCGTAGATTAATTGGGCATCTGATCAGTCCATCAGAGTCTCTGGCAAGCAGCTGTCCAGCAGTGTCACCGTCCTCTCCGTCAGCATAACGTCAGGGAAAACAAGCTAAAAGCGACTAATGACCCTCTCTAGTCTACTTCTTTTATAGTAAAATCAACAACAAAATGTAACAATACATGTTTTAAACAAATTTGATTGGTGGAACTAGGATCATTCTTCCTAATTCCCATGCGCTCGATGTTTCTTTAGATGTAATTCTCATTTTATTAATAATTTGCAACAGTTACTTGTCCATTCAGGGCATTTTGGTTCTCATACGAGTTTGTGTCCATGGTGTCATCAATTATAACAGTTCTTAGTTTAAAGAAGTCCATTGTCTGAAGATTGGCACCCATCCCGGTGCGACCTTCATGGGTACAGTCTGCCTGGGGTCAGGACGAGGTTATTGTTGCTCATCTTTTAGCGCAGGCGCACTTCACCCAGTGACTTCTGTATATCGTCTGTCCGTCAAAATAGGGATGGCAGCCATTTTGTGGCCACTCCAGAAAGATCAACTTAAGCAAAGAAACACAAAACGTAATTAATACATGGCAATGACTATTAAAATGTTTTTCCCTCACTAAACCCTTTATGTGTGTGTATTTATCTAGCAAAAGCAACACGTATTGCGGTTTATACTCACGTGTAAAAGCACAATTCACAAATCACATCACAAAAGCAACGTATAACATGCAAATTCTAAATATCTCACATTAGTATGCATATGATAATTAGTTTACGTATCAATCAGGCCATGCAAATGCGATTCCCACTTGTATTTTCTAATTAGTAATGTTGATTATTCAAGCACAGCAAACCATTAATACTATTAATACTAATCAGTTATTCGTTTTAATTTTTAACACAATAAAATGGAGGAGGTATACGAATTTTAAGGAAAACCTCACTCCAGCACCTGCAAGTCAGGAACTATTTTATACAAGGGAAGGGTTTTATCTGCCCTCCCTTGTACTTCAGAGCTACTGCGGGCTATCTTCAAGACTTCTGGCCGGAGTCAGATTTGGAAAATATACCAGAGTTTTCGGTCTGTAAGTGGAAGTGATGGATCGCAGATTGCAGCCAAACTCACTCGCATGTTTACAATGGAAATTAATACAGAAGAAGTTGTTGACTCAATGGCTATAATTAACTCTGCTGTTACCTCAATTAATTTAAAGCTGCAACAACATCGTACCATGTTCATGCTATATTACACCCCGCAGGTCATTTCGAAATGGACTACCTTGCAGGTCTCATCGAAGTCATACTGCCCTAAATGTAATGAGTATGCTGCTGATCTCAGACACATGTTCGTCACGTGTCCTCGATTAACTATGTTTTGGTATGATGTCACATGTGTGTTGAGTAGGATGGCTGGCGAGGAAATTCAATTAACTGAGAAAGAAATAGTCTTGGGGCTGGTAGCAGACCCAGGCTATTTATCCACTTCCTTAGTCTCAATCATCATTATTACTGCCCGGTTGTGTATTGCTCGGGTTTGGATTGATGCATTGTGTCCCAAGATTACTTCTTTTTGGTTATTATTGAGGGGGGTTTATGAAATGGAGTTGGCAGGAGCTAAAGCTCGGCGTCTACGCTCAAGGGTGAAATTCGGGAGGGTCTGGTCAAGCCTTCAGTGGGACTAACTGCTTCATTGTTTCTGTTTTTATTTCTGTCATGAATTATTGTTAAATCCACCTATAAGTATTACTATGTTCATGATTAATCTGTATATACAATTTTTTACTGTTTTGATGCTTGATATTCTCCTCTCTTTCTTTATCTTTGCTCTTCTTTTTTTCTCTCTTTTTTCTTGTCTGTGCTATGTATGCTTTCTTGTTAAAAAAAAAGATAGCCTCAAGGACCTGAGTGTATATCGCTAATTGTATTCTGATGTTTTTTCAGTCTCTAAGATTTATATTACAAATTAAGAGAAACAGCTCCAATTATTGGGGTGGGGGCAGGCAGATGCAGAATTGAGGTCACATGGGAGATGTGGATATATGACTGGCTATAGGAAACCTTACTAAATGAATAATTATTGTCTTTAATCCACAAAACTTTAAGCTCTCAGGAAATGAGGAAGGTAATTAGGAAATATGGCTTTGAGTTTTGACTGGACAATATGGTTAGAAAGATGAAGAAGAAAAGGGTTGAATAAAGATATGGATTTTAAGGGAAATAATACAAACTATTTCTGGTATTGAATATAAAATGACTGTGGGGATACTTTGTGACTACTCTAGTTTCAGAGAAAATTGGCTAGGCTACATTAGTGACATTAGTGAATTATTAAGACTCAATGATAATACAGATGTAATAGAGGTACTCTTCTTTAATGGTCCCAAGAGTCTAAAATGTAGTGGTGGAAGAGGTATGTGTAATGAAGCTGGCCTACTTCGACTTCCTTACATTGGGGAGCTAGAGACTATAATAAAGTCATGAAACATTTTTGGACCCGGGGTCTAGTGGAAAACTGGCTTCTGTTATAACGCAGAATATCAGGCATTTGCCTTGCTATTTGAATCAGTTGGAATAACTAACAAAGCTCTCCCTGATTCCTGGAAGAGGAGTAGAAGAATTCTAATCAATAAGAAGGGTAAAAGGGATAATCCACTAAATTAGAGGGTAATTGCCCTTGTACAGATCTCTGATAAAATCTTTTTAAAGCACCTGCTGGATCTCCTTGAAACATGGGTTGAGGCCAATCATATCCTTCTAAACAGGATGGGTTCAAGAACCATCGCTCGCTCAATGATGGTTGTATCGAAGTGCGTTTGTTAGCCAAAAAAGCACCAAGTTGAAAGAAAACATTCTCTTTTTGTAGAACATTTCAATCTCTGTGCAACTTCTGATTTAGATAAAAGAGGGAGGTTATAGGCAGAATGGTTGCATTGTAGATACCTAGAGTACTATTAGGTTTAATTAGGGAGTCCATAGAGATTCACGGCATGAGACACATTCTGGTGAAAATGAATCACTGCTGTTTAAAGTACTGACATGAATGTGCTACGCCAAAGGAATATATATTCATGTTCCCCTAATAGTTTCCATTTAATTTGTGGATGCCCCGGGAGTTTTAGGCAAAGAAAAAGGTTTTGTTTCGCATGCTACAGTTCATCAATAATCAGACCCTCCTAGACTAGGTACTCCTAGCCTAGAGCATTCAAATTCATCACAATCTAGAAATAGGGTTGGAACTTTCCCTCCTGAGATTGGGTTGGAACTTCGAATACATCCATATTATCTGCAATGCTGATGACACAGTAATATTTGTTTTGACTCCAATGAGCCTCCGAAGGTCCTTGAAAGCATGTTTTCAATACTGTCAAAAATGTTCTGAAAATTAATAAGTGGTTTTGAGGAAGTGAAAGGTTAATAAAAAGTTGTCATGAACATTAGATAGGAGGGATTTGGAAGTGATATCAAATTACTCTAATGTTGGGGTAACGTTCCAAAGTAATTTGTCTTTGATGCACCATGTTCAAAAGCTGTTTGTTCATCCAAAGGTGGTATCTAAGCAAGCCGTACGATTGATATCTAGATTAGGAGAAAATATACAGAAATGTAAAAATGAACCTATGAAGCAAAGCTCGCAGCCTACTTCTTAATGGATTCTGTCTTCGAGATATCCAAAAACTATTGAACCAGCAGAAATGGAAACTTAGGAAAACTGGCTATAATTGCAAATAGGAACTCCAAATAATGTCTTACGGTTTGAGTTAGGAATGATACATATTAGGTATAGATACTGGGAACCATTTTAAGCATACTTGCATTAATCTGAATTACCAAATAAAGGTATATTTAGCTATTCTATAAAAATATTTAAAAAGTGGGTTGATTAAAGAGTTCCTTGGCCTATGTTTTAATCAGGGCATGAGTTTTGGATCATCTGGGTTTGGGGAGAAGAGTAACATTTGTCAGAGGATTTTCAAAGCTTGAAAACACATGTCAAATAGATTATAAAATATGTGAATACAGAAGCCACTTTGTCCCTGGTTGATAGATTTCAAATTTAGGCATGTAGCATTGAGGGTAATTCAAAGGACTACTCAGAAACCTAATTTACAAGCATTTCTAAACATTAATTTGTCATGAAAAAGTTGCCTTTTTTGTTTAAAAGGATAGCAGAGTGCACTTTAATAGACAAACCTAAACTGTGTCATAACTGAACATGCAGAGATGCCCCAATATTTGTTTCGCAGACCACAATAGGGACAGTGGTAGTAGGCAGCTAAGCAGATGGCAGGATGCGTAATTAAAAACAGGGCTGAAGATTCAGTGGTACCAAGTTGCAAGGGTGAAATTGGACTTCTGCATCAAAATTCTGGTTGGTTTTCAGTGAAAAAACATTCCTACATTACTGTAACACCATACTGAAATGTCAGTATGCACAGCGCTTTTACTGAATTCTGGAATTTTCAGTCTGGTGGAGCCTAGAAAGATCTGGTGAGAACACAGTAAACAGGTGTCTGGTCGAAAAACATGTAAACATCTAATTTCTGGTCTGAAAGCGAGGTAACATTGCCATCTAGTGCTCAGCAGCAACGTTAACATTAAAGGTATGATTTCAGGCACCATAAAACTCTGAGATGTTCTTCAAGGACACTGACAGACACAGAACCTCAGTCAGTGTCTGGAGGGTACTGGAAATTCACAAATCTTGGAGGAAGCTCTAAATACAGGGTAAAATCTACTGGCTGAATTTCCTCTACAATATTATCCTTATGGTGCTGGATTTTCTGGGGGTGGATTCCACTCCATTTATTATTATTATTATTATATTTGGGTTTGTAAAGCGCACAGATACCCGGGGTTTCCCGGCGCTAACAGAGGAAAAAGAAGCAGGGAGACAAGATGGAAGTGGACATTAAGCAGAGAAAAGCCAGGTTTTTAGGCCCTTCCTGAATTTCAGGTAGCAAGTTTCAAAGCGCAGAGAAATGGGGAGTGTGTTCCAGAGTGATGGCGCCAGATAGGAAAAGGAGCGACCACCAACTCTGGTGCGTTTGAAACGTGGCACGGAGAAGGTGCCAAGAGAAGAAGATCTGAGGGTACGCACAGGACAGTATGGTTGAACCAGAGTGGAAAGGTAGGGGGGGGAGTTGTCTGTTTTAATCCTGTGCATGTAACAGAGAGCTTTGAACTTTGCTCTAGATTCGATGCGCAACCAGTGAAGGCTGCGCAGGGAAACAGCAGCAGAGGCAGTTCTGGGCAAATTGCAGAGCAGGCGAGCTGCCATGTTTTGCACCACCTGCAATTTGCGTGTTACTTCCTTGTTAACCCCAAGGAGGAGCACGTTACCGTAGTCTAACCTGGAGGTTACTAAAGCCTGGACCACAGTTCTTAGGGTATCTGGCGGCAGCATCCATGCTATTTTTCTCAGCCATCGCATGATGTTAGTACAGATGGCTGAGACTTTCACAGCATGCTGCTTCATGGACAATTGGTTGTCAAATGTAACTCCCAGGTTACGAGCCTTGGTGGATGGAACCGGCAGGGGACCCATTTGCAGAGGCCAATGCTTAGGGCCCCAGAGAGAGGTGTCAGGACCGAATAGAAGAAGTTCGGTTTTATCGCCGTTTAATTTTAGTTTATTAGTCAGCATCCAGTTGGCAATATTAATAAGCCCAGATCGAAGAGATGAAGTAGGGGCGTGTTTATTAGAAGAAAGAGAGAAAATAATTTGGGTGTCGTCCGCATATGAAAATATAGAGAGACCAGATTGTTCTGCCAGAGAGGCGAGAGGACTGACATAAATATTGAAAAAGAGAGGGCTCAGGATAGAGCCCTGGGGTACACCGTGAGGGGACGGGAGAACAGAGGAAACAGAAGTAGCGGAAAAAACCTGGAAAGTGCGTGCGGACAGAAAACTGGCAATCCAGGCTAAAGCCATGCCATGGATACCAGCGGTCTTTAGGGTGGAGAGGAGGATGTCATGAGAGACAGTGTCAAATGCCGCGCTTAAATCCAACAGGATAAGCGCCACCGTCTCTCCTCTGTCCACCTGTTGTCTAATAGCCTCTGTGACACCTAAGAGGGTGGATTCAGTGGAGAATCCAGCCCTAAAACCAGACTGGGATGGGTGTAAGAATTTGGTGGCCTCAATGTGAGAGGAGAGGCAGAGGTTAATGTGTTTTTCTAAAACCTTGGACAGACAAGGGAGTAGAGATATGGGTCGGAAATTGGAAGGATTATTGGGATCGGCATTGGTTTTTTTGAGAAGGGGAACCACCATAGCGTGTTTCCAAACTGCAGGGACGGTGGATTCCAACAAGGATGCGTTCAGGAGGGCTAAGATGGGTAAAAGAGCGGGAGTATCAAGAGTGCTTAAAATTTGAGGAGGCATGGCATCAAGTGGGGAGCCAGATTTGATTTTAGCCATGAGTTTAAAGAAGAGTTCCAGAGAGATCGAATCCCATTTGTCAATAGAAGTGTGCGGAACAAGGCTAGTGGTATCCTGAGTGATGGTGTTGTCTGGATCAGTACTGGGAGGGATGTCTAATGCTCGTGGGGAGGCATCAAAACCAGCATAGATACGGTCTATTTTTTCCGTAAAAAATTCGGCAAGAGTATTACATTGGACTGTGTCCAGACAGGGGGCTTTTGGCGAGTTTGATTGTCCAGAGAGTTCTCGGACTGCTTTAAAAAGAGCTTTTGGGCGGTTTTGGGCTGATCGAATAAAGGTGTTAACATAGTTTGCCCTGGCAGATTTGCACAGGGAGTGGTAGTTTCGGAGTTCCATTTTATAAATTTCTTTATCGTTAGGGGAATACGCAGATCTCCATATGCGTTCCAGTTTCTTACACTTGGATTTGGCGCATTTGAGTTGGTCATTAAACCAGGGGGCAGGGGGGTGAGTGAAATTTTGTTTTCCATTACGGGCCGGAAGACAGATATCAACGGCTGAAGAAAGCCATGTGTTAATTAAACTTTCATCTTTAGTAGTAATATTGTTGGGTAGAGAGGATAGGGTTAAGGCAAGCTGGTGATTCAGTTGTGACAATTTGAGTTTTTTCCAATTTCTATTCGGTCTGAGAGTCTGAGTATGCCCTGATGGACCGGCAATAACACTCGTCAGGATGTTAAACTCGATAATGTAGTGGTCGGACCAGGTAATAGGTTTGGAAGGGAGGCAGGTAATGTCGTCAAGGTTCGAAAAGATGGGGTCAAGTAGATTACCTGCCTTGTGTGTAGGGCCTGTGTTATGAAGATGTAGATTAAGAGCGGCCAAATCTTGAAGAAGGTGTGTGCGGATAGGACAGAGTGAATTGTTAAAGTGGATATTAAAATCGCCAAGGAGAAGAAAGTTTGAGGTTTGAAGCAATAGAGGAGCTAAATTTTCCGATAAAGAAGAAGCCCAAGCGCCAACAGCGCCCGGTGGACGATAGAGTAATACGCCCGACAAGGTGTAGTTAGGATTCAATAATAGTTTGAAGTAGCCAGCTTCGCAGTTGGGTATGGCTAAATCTTCCCACTTACATGAGTAGGTCCGTTTATATATGATGGCGATGCCACCTCCCTCCTTGCCCTGTCTGTTGCGGCATACATAGGTGTAGTTGTTAGGGAGAGCTGTAGCAACATCAGGTCCCGTGCAGTCGTTCAGCCAGGTTTCTGTTAAGAACAGGGCCGCTGGACTGTCAGAAACCAAAAGATCAAAAATGTCCCTCTTGTGCTTAGGCAGGGACCTGCAATTCAAGCTCAGGAGAGTAAAATCCGTGGAATGATGGGTGGGGAAGGGAATGATTTGACATGAAGAGGGTTTCCAAAACGTAGAGCTGGGAATATGAGTAAGTGAGGGTGCCGAAGTTAGAGTCAGGGAGCAAATCTGACAAGAGGTAGGGGCATCCGAGGCCCGTAAGCAGGGGCAAGTATTATTCATAGGGGAACGAAGAGATCGTAAGGCATGGCTAGAATAGTAAAGCCTGGGGTTTGTGGAGCACGGCGCAGGGGGGGTGGTCCCTGGTCCCGTCTGGTCGCGGACGGGCGCAGACGGGCTTAACTTAGGCGCAACTTCGGCGCGAAGTCGGCGCCCCCGCTGCGCCCGTCCACTGCGCCTCCGCCACTCCCCCATATTAAATAGTCCGCTGTAGAAGGCGGCTAGTCCAATCCCCTTCCCCGAATCGCTGAGGGCGGAAGTGCCGCTTCCAGGGACTCGCCGCTCTAGCGGCACCAGCCGAGGCGGATCGAGTCCGAGCGGGAAAGGATAACACACAAGGTAATCACTCCAATTCAATAAAAGATAAAATGCAATTTTAAAAGCAATTTTCACGGAACAGAATAGCGTGGCAGCCTGCGCTGCTTCTTAGTCTCAGAGTGAGCCCGGTCACAACACGTGTTTTAAATAGCCAATACAGCGCCAAGGGGTGAGGGCGGCTAGTCCAATCCCCTTCCCCGAATCGCTGAGGGCGGAAGTGCCGCTTCCAGGGACTCGCCGCTCTAGCGGCACCAGCCGAGGCGGATCGAGTCCGAGCGGGAAAGGATAACACACAAGGTAATCACTCCAATTCAATAAAAGATAAAATGCAATTTTAAAAGCAATTTTCACGGAACAGAATAGCGTGGCAGCCTGCGCTGCTTCTTAGTCTCAGAGTGAGCCCGGTCACAACACGTGTTTTAAATAGCCAATACAGCGCCAAGGGGTGAGGGCGGCTAGTCCAATCCCCTTCCCCGAATCGCTGAGGGCGGAAGTGCCGCTTCCAGGGACTCGCCGCTCTAGCGGCACCAGCCGAGGCGGATCGAGTCCGAGCGGGAAAGGATAACACACAAGGTAATCACTCCAATTCAATAAAAGATAAAATGCAATTTTAAAAGCAATTATATATATATATATTTATAGAGAACTCTCTAGATACTGGCCTGGCAGACTTTCAGTAACTTTTGCATTTTAAATGAGTTCCATAGTTGGATCTCTAGTGTTTGACCTTGAATTGGAATCACAAGTAGGTAAGGCTGTGAAGCTGGTATTGAGCCGATCGGAGCATACCTCCAGCCACAGGGAGCAGAGTAAGCCTGTGCCATAACTCTTTGCATGAACAAGCCAACAAGATTGAGCATTTTCTAATGTTTACACCATGTATTCTCTTGTAATGAACTGTCCCTAATCTGATCTGTCTATGTCATAAACCAGGATCTCTTAAAAGGGGCTTTCGAATAACACCTGAGGAGGGCTGTGAGGAGCCGCCTGGTAATCTCAAGTCCTCTCAACTCTGCCTGACTCCGAGTAACATCTTCATGGCATCAGCAGTATTCAACATTATCCTAGGTCTGCACATCTTTAAAGATTGGTAAGTAGGACATTTGTTAATGTGTTTTTTTTAAAGACACTCCCTATCACTGACCCTGGTGGGTAGTAGCAGTAGAATGGTAATGTAAGCTGCATATGAGAAGAGAAGTTTGTGCTCCATTACTAACTTTGGTCTCAGTGACGGAGGAAATCTCTCATGATTACACCTGAGATCAACTGAGACCTGAGACAAACTCCTATTAGTTAATCAAAGATATTATCCCTGTTCACACAAATATGTACATCAGTGTATTGTAGAATCACAAGTATGACTTTCATACATGTATGCATTTTAAGAGATTCACAGAACCCCTTTGTTTACAAGATGTCGCAGAGTACTCATCATCAGCAATGGAGAGTCCAGCAAAGGTTCTGCCTGGCTAACAATCTGCTGAAATATGCATTGCTGACCTGTGCATAAAGACGTGTTTGCCCCACTTCACAGTGAAAATACCCTTCTCCATTGGAAACCCCTTTCCCATCATAAATTGAGGGGGTGTCCATTTCTAGAGGTTTGACCCTAGTAGTAAATTTGGACAGTGGCTTGAAATGCTCTATGATTCTGATATGTGCTTCTGCCAATCAGGATCAGTACATTTCCTCCTGTGCCTCAGGTTATATTTGTATGTATGCATAAGTTATTTGTGTAGAATGTTTTGTACATTGGGTTCAAGGTTAGGATCCGGGATGACCTGTATCACCCAGCAGTACACTGTGTTCCTGGTGCTTACAAACAGGTTGGGCCCATCAGGTCCTTAATTACATCTTCTGCAGTGTTGAAGAACATTCTTAGACCTGCATATAAGCTTGAGACTTCATTGGCTGTGTTAATATCTATCAATGAATTTGGCAGGACTTGAGTCTTCAGCCAGGTATTGTATGTTTTTTATCCAGCTGATTGAAATGACAACGCAAGTTTATTTCATATTAGAGGATTTGTTGTATTTTGGGTTCCTTTGGTATACCAGATATTAATAAGCTAAAGCTAGATTGTTCATCTTAAGGCAGTAATGGAGTGTATGCCTCATCATGCATATGAGATGTGCTTCTGTGAGACCTTCCGTATCATCAACTATATAAGAATTGTCTCTGTGAAACATCTTCTCATCATATATGTATAAGATGGGCCTCTGTGACAGAGGTTGTGTCTCATTTTATATATGAGATGTACATTTGTGATAGAACTTATGTCCCATCATCTATATGAGATGTGCCTTTCATGAGAGAGCTTGTGCCTCATCGTCTCTATAAGATGTTCCTCAACAAGAGAGTTTGTGTCATGGAGTCACAGCCCCTTTACTAATAGGGCTCATGTCTTTGTTCTGGGGGGACTTTAAAACATGTTTACAAGTGCACAACACCTCCATTCACGGTGTAGGCCCTGGCCTCAGACTAAGCATAGTGGGGGGGGGGGGGGGAGCAAGCATTGTAGAAGGCCGGCACAGCCCTACTCAGGTGCAAGTGCAACTTCTCCCACCACTCCAAATGCAGACCAGGCCTATTCATGTGCAAGGGAAACTCCTCGCGCTACTCTAATTTCAGCTAAGGTCTATTCAGCTTAGCGCTGAGTCACCAAGGCAGGGCAGGAAACACCCCAACCCCCCCAGGGACTGGCTGGAGTGAATGCACTTCCCCTTTCCCTTGTCAGTCAGAACCAACTGTCAATACACATCAAGGCAGGGCACAAAGACACATCGCACACAGAAATGTCCACTTCTAAAAGTGGCATTTCTAAAATAATACGAATAAATCTGCTCTCACCAATAAGCAGTATTTATCACTACTATTCCAAACATAACAAACATGGTCACGCTACCCCTCTCATGTCAGAAATTAGCACTGAAACACCTATCAGAGAATCCCCATTGCAAACCTTTGGGAGGGCAGTCTTACAGCAGTGAGAAATCAAATAGGCTGTTGAAAGTGGAAAGCCTGCAATGGTGGGTGGTGGAAAAGATTTACCAACACTCCAGAGGAGGTGATATTTCATCATCCCTTAATTACAAGGAGTGCAAATGGATGCACATTTTGGACACGGTCACCCAGGGTTTGAATGAATCATAAGAAACAGATAACTAGGCCTTCTGTCAAAGAAGTTAGAAGATATAGTGATGATATCATGAACTTAGTATTGACAGGAGATATCTCTCATACTGTGCATACTCCTCTTCCTCCACTATACACCTACCTAGATTAGAAGACATAGGTATGACATAGGTATGACAACATAAGCATAGTAAAGTCACCTTACCTGTTCATACACAATTGCCCTTGTCACCAATGTACACTAAGGCTGTTGTAACCAATTGCAGGGTGTACCAGTGTCCACATCTATGTCCAAGAAGCCTCCACATTAAAAACATTGGATAACCTTTAATTGATCAACTGGTCATGTAAATGTTTATACACCACTGTAATGCACAGTGCAAATTATCATGAATATGTTTGCCTGTACATTGTATTGAATGTCCTCCCCTGAAACATGACTGCCATTGCTTATGTTAATTTTGCCATACTATAAGGTTAACTTTGTTAAATTAATGGTCATCACATTTCAAAATGTTTCCTGATGATACATATTTTGAGTGGTACGTTTTCTTTGTCAGCACAGATACCCTGATCTTCAGAGGTGACTAGATTAAATCCCCTCATTAATCCTGTCAACACCATCCTGCTCCCCTTTGTAAACAATCATGAACAAGCTGTAACCCTTTCAAACGATTTGGTATCCATGATATGATCACGTCATTCCTTTACTAACAGCTGCATTCCGTCAGGGACTGATGGGCGCATCCTTATATCTCTTCATGCTACTCACACGCATGAAACGTATTCAGTGACGGACCGACGCTGCTGCAAGTAGGGCACGCCAGCACTTTGCTGCATGTTGTGACTTTTTGTTTGGCTTATCCATAGTTTTTACTAAGTTTTGGATACTAATAAGCCTTCCTTCACTTTCAGCCTACTGATTCTTACAGGGGCTTTGACTACGATAGGTAAGAGTCTTGGCCTCCTTTATTCACTCACTGACGTACGCTTCGGTCCCAACACGCACCTAGAAGCAACATTTCATGCTTGCAGCATTTGTATACCTTGCCACGGATTAACACATGGAATTATGATAGGGGCTGTGCCCCGCCCTAATCTGAACCCTTAAAATTACGTTTTTCAATTAACCACCGAGTATCACACTTTATTTTACCACACAATGGAGTCACCTAATTTGTTGTTTTTGGACGTCTAGCTTGCTTGGAGCCTTAGTTGCATGACTCAGCATATTGTATTCATTAAGTTTAAACACTGTACCCTGCTCCAATTTGAACCATCCTAATTGTTTTTAATTAACCACCGGGCATTGTACTGACCCATACCATTCACCTTATGACTCATTTGCATGACTCAGCGTATTGTATTTAATTAGAATATACACTTTGGTCAACATTACTGGCCTTGACTAAGCTTCATGATTCAGCGTATTGTACTAAATCACACACCGCGGTTTTCTGTGTTTCATCTAATACCAAACTAAAACCGCCTCTTTTCCCATCCTAGAGTACGTTGTGGCTCACGAAATCTGGTTTCACCGTTACCTCCAGCTTTTGCCAACTAAAAGACGATGAGGCACAAGCTCTCTCATGAAAGGCCCCCTCTAAAGCAATAAGGCAGACCATGGTAATCTTAGCAACTCATTCCCTAACTTGAATTAGCTTCTATCACAGAATCCAACCAGATTCACCAGTTGCCTTTAAGACCTACAAATGGAACTCAACCCCACTATACCTGGTAGGTCAGCTTGACCAACCACTCAATAATTATCTCCTCTGCTGAAACACACCCCATTTAAATTTTGACCATTTTGCCCATATAGGCTGTCCACATCCCTGTCCTGAAGAAGACCCGTTGTGATGTTTGTTCATTAACACACGTTCCTGGATCGAAACATTGACGCCTCTTCACAATCCATACCCTACGTTCTCCACCCTTTAAAAAGAAAAAGGACCCAGATGAGGGTTGTAGGAGATGCATTTGTATAGGGACGGATATTAATTGATTCATACATCTTATATATTTTTAAACGCTCACACTGTATATATTGTATTCACTTTGTCACTCTGTCACTTTATGTCACTTACTCACCAAAAAGACAACATACCCTTACTTGTCAGATGACTATTACCAACAAGACAGTAAAGACTTCTTCACTAACAGGGGAAGACAGGGACAAAGGAGGTTTGCTACTTTCTCTGACTGTTCAATTGGAAGTGGGTCTGATAGTGAATCTGAGAGGCCAACCACTAGCGGGCCCCCCGCCAGTACAATCAAGGACCTAGGTTCCAAGACACACAAAGTGGTTCACCTTTTTTAGGGGACCCCTCATGGGCACCCAACAGGGGCAGGGGTCAACACCTAGGGTGGGAAAACCCAAGAGATGGAACAGGGGAAGAAACACATAAAGGGGCAATAACAGGGTCAAACTTTACCCCCAAGAGAGCCACAGAGAGATTCAGACGAGACTACAAACATACAGGTGGTAGAACACACGGATGACCAGTCCAGTACCAACCCTAGAGTCCCCCTAAACTTAAATCAAGACCATTTTAATCCCTTCCTCAACATTTCAGATTACAGCCTCTCGATTCCAGAGAGAGACATACTATCCAAAGGATTCTCCTTTACACCAACAGCGACCTCTAATTCATTCAACACAAAATTAGAACTCCAACAATTTTTCTGAAAATGTGCCTGAAATACTTCTTTCAAGGTAGCAACCCTGTCCCTAAACCTCAAACAGCCACTGGTTTAAACCCCTCCTCTTCCTTTACCCCGGCAGCCTACCTAATGAACCTAAAGATCCTGGCTTTTGAACAAATTGTACTCAGAGAAGTAATGGCCCTATGAGACAATAGAAAATACATCCGATACAATGTTGCCAAAGATGAAAAGCAAGCACTGGAATCACTGAGGACCAATAATGCGAACTTCATCAAGGCTGCGGACAAGGGAGGTGCTCTCATGGTCCAAAATACAGGGCTAATACCAAGCTACAGTATGTGCTGGAACTCATACATCAACTCACACTAAAGGGATTGGAAAAAGGTTTTCTGAGTGAACCGGAATACAATGTTCTAACCAAAAAACACCCGAGGACACCCACGATCTACACTCTCCCAAAGGTTCCACAAAAACCTTAACTATCCTCCAAGGAGACCCATTGCTTCCGGATGCTGCTCTATATTGGAACTCCTGAACCAGTTCATCAACATAATTTTGCAACTGTGGGTGGCAGAAACTATGGGGTCTGTTAGGATGGCGGAAGGATGGCCGCCGCCGGGCCGGCGGGAGACATCCGTCCGCGATCGCAACCCTGAAAACCGCCGGTCACATTAGCATGGCAGTGATGACCGTGGTGGTGAGAAATTCCGCCCGCCACTTTTCTGCCGGTAGCAGTTCGCATGCATGCCTAGCGGCGGAGCTGGACCGCTAAAATGGGGCCGGTGCAGGGCCAGGCTCCGCCGGCATGACTATGATGCCAGCGGTAACCAGCATTTCCACTGCGGTGGACCATGGAAAGGTATGTGGAAAATGCCTACGGGGTCCCATTGTGGGCCCCCAATGTGTTGGGGGTGTGGGTGCACTGGGGGGGGTATCCATGGTAGCCCCCTACATGTCCCTGTTCCTAGGTGGCAGGCACTGTGCATTGCCTGCCAAGCAGTGCAGAGATATGCAGGACATGCTCCTTTTGACATCGCTGCGGTGCTGCTGGCAGCAGCAACCGCCGCAATGTTAAAGGCCGTGACCATACCACGGTCGGATTTCGACTGCGGAGCATAGTAATTGGACCAGCGGTTATTCTGTGGTCCTGGCGGGCGGTCTTTTCCCGCTACCATGGCGGTCGGCGTGATTTTCTGACCGCCATCCTAATAGACCCCTAAGTCCTACGTGCGTGACACCATGCATATTATCCAGATGGTGGAGAACCAACCATTCCACACCTCCAAACAGTTCCTGGTAACATTGGACATCTCCTCCTTGTACACTAGCATCCCAGAGGAACATGGGATGGAATGTATACGTGAGGTGCTAGACAGAAGACCTACTCCACATTGGATCCCTACTGACTTCCTGGTAAACTTATTGGAAATTGCCATGGTCAAGAATTATTTTGTATTTCAAAATGAATACTACTTTCAATGTAAAGGAGTGGCGATGGGAGCAGGATTCGCCCCAGCTTAGCTAACCTGTTTATGGACAAACATGAGAATGCTCACATATACAGCACAGACAGTCCATTTATTGACAACATCACGATGTGGAAACGCTACATCAATGATGTATTCATGATTTGGACCAGATCAGAGCTGAACTTAATTGACTTCTGAATGTGGTTGAATGGAAGATCACCTGACATTCAATTCACCATGTCTCACGATTAAGAAACCATCTGCTTTTTGGATCTTTTGTTGCAAATTGAGGATGCCCTGATTTACACTACTCTATCCAGGAAACCTACTGAGCTTAAAACTCTTCTGAAGTACACTTCACACCATTCAAGAAGCCTTGGAGACAACTTTCCTTATGGGCAGTTTTTGAGATTGAGGTGCAATTGCTTGCGCAGATCAGATTTCTTCAAGGAAACAAACACTTTAATCATCAGGCTCAAAAACAGATGCTGCCCGAAAGGACTACTCAACAGAGCTAGAAAGAGGGCCTGGTACTGTCCACCGGATACGTTGCTGGAAGTACGCCCCAGGCCTAATACTGAAGGGAAGCAAGTGTGTGTCACCACTTTCAACACTAGGAGCCAGGAAATCGAGAAAATTGTTAAGAAATACTGGAACTTGGTGTCTTCAGAAATCAATACAGTGACTGTTCCAATTTCTGCTTTTAAAAGGGTGAAAAATGTAAGAGACAATGTGGTAAATTCTTATTTGGCACCGCCCAAACAAGCCGATATCAGGACATATTTGCACTTACCACCGCTCATTGGTCACTTCAAATGTAGTCACTGTCAGGCCTGCAAACTCACGATTGAGGGCACTACTTTCTCATACCAGTGCCGGGTCTTCCAACTGCCACATCACACCAACTGCAACAGCTTGAATGTAATCTATGCCATCAAAAGTCCTTATAACAAGCTATACATCTGCCAAACAACCAAGACGGTAAAAAACAGAGTCCTGAAACTAGGCCTGGGCTAAAAATCCGTTCCGCTCGCGGAAATTGCGATAATTTGACATTTTCGCATTCCGCGGAGAGCGCGAAAATGTCAAAATTTCCGTAATCCGCATTTTACAGGAATTTTTTTGCTTGCTCGCACTGTAAAATAATACATTCTTGCGTGCGAGCGATCGCCTTACCTGAATCCCCGCGTTCGCCGACAAGTTTTCCCGATCCGGTCGCGTTCTCCACGAGATGTTGGATTGTTGGTAGCCATTTGCGCTGCCTCGCCACAGTTCGCGCCCGCAGTAACATCATTCGTCGCGCGATCACGTCTTTCTTCTCGCGATCATGCACCGCGAGACAAGTGAAAACAAGATGGCCGCGCCCGCGAGCAACCGCATGGGTAAGTTGGCGAGCCGCGACCACGCAGAACATACCGCGAAGGGGCGGGAAAAAAACTTCCGCATCTTCGCGATATTTCTGCGTGTTTGCAGAGATTTTTAACATTTTCGCGATAATTTGCGAAAGCGAATTTCGCAAATTCCGCCCACCCCTACCTGAAACATTGTAGCAGGTTACGGTGCAAAGTACAAGGAGGCCCTCCGGTAGAACACTTTTCCAACATGGCACTCCAGGTGGAAAGCCTGAAATGGTTGGTGCTGGAAACGATTTACCAACACTCCAGAGGAGGTGATATTTCATCATCTCTTAATTTCAAGGAGTGCAAATAGATACACATTTTGCACACGGTCACCCAGGGTTTGAATGAATCCGAAGAAACAAACAGACAACTAGGCCTTCTGTCCAAGACATGAAGTTAGAAGACATAGTGATGACATCATGTACGTAGTATTGACAGGTGAAAGCTCTCATACTCCTTTTCCACCATTATACACCTACCTAGATTAGAAGACATAGGTATGACAACATGAGTGCAGTAATGTCACTTTCGCTGTTCATACACAATTGCCCTTGTCACCAATATACACAAAGGTTGTTGCAACCAATTGCAGGGTGTACCAGTGCCCACATATATGTCCAAGAAGCCTCCACATTAAAAACATTTGATAACCTTTAATCGATCAACTGGTCATGTATATGTTTGTACACCACTATAATGTGCAGTGCAAATTATCATACATTTCTTGTTTATCTGTACACTGCTGATATTGAATGTTCTCCCCTGAGACAGCACATGCATTGCTTATTTGAATTTTGGAATATTAAGATTAAATCATTTATGTACTTAGGTTATCTCTTTGTTAAATTAATGGTCATTACATTTCAATATGTTTACTGATGATACATATTTTGAATGGTCCTTTTTCTCCAATTGGTCAGCACAGATGCCCTGACCTTCAGAGGCGATTAGATTGATTCCCCTCACGAATCCTGTCACCAAAATCCTCCCCCCTTTGTAAACAATCTGGAAGACACTGTTACCCTTTCAACTGATTAGGTCTTTGTTTTATCCGCACTGTGTTATTTACGATCCCGTCAATCTGTTACGTACAAGTCGCATTCCGTCAGCGGTGTATATGTTTAAATTCCATATATGTCATCAGTGATGTCATTTGAGATGTCATCAGTGATGTCATCAGTGATGTCACTGACCATGTCATGAGTGATGTAATATGTGACATCATCAGCAGTGCATTGCGGGCGCGCGAGTTATAGTTAGCTCAACTCACTATAACAGGCGAATTTCTCTGGTTTTATATGAGTCAAATGTTCAACTAACTATAACGTCCCTGAAACCTATGGTTTTTTACTGAATTTCAAAGGTTTTTTTAAATGCTAATTCCTAACTATAACGTCTGTAAAATGTTTTTTTCAGGGAATTTCAAAGGTTTTTTTAAATATTAATTTCATATTTTAATATTTATAAAACCTATATTTGTTCTATTATATTTTTTAATATTTTGGAACTCTATTACACTTCTCGTTTTTATCTTTAAAAATCATGTAATGTTTTATATCTTTCCCCAAAAATATGTATATTTTTTTTGGGTGGGGGGGGGGGGAAACTGCACTCCCATACCGGTAGCGTACCAAGCTCATTCACCACACGAATCCTATCCGCCATATTGCTAAACTCGTAAATGATGCGCATTTCGTATCCGATGAGTTTGTGGCACCGCGTCCCGCATAACATCATATACGCATGAAGTCACCCCAGGTACTACTTTGTCTCAAAAGTATATCTAAATAACTTTAAACAGTATATGAGAGCACGCGAAAATCTAAATTATTTTAAACATTTATATATTTCTTACTGTAATAAACATATATTATGATAAATACAGTTTGTCGAAATCGCGTTGGGTGCGGCCTCCTTGCACGCTCGGTGCGCGATTGCCATGTGACCTTAAAAAAAAGCATTTGATTGGTTCATAACATTTTCCATTGTAACAGTTTTACGATCACACCCATTTTACTCATTCTCTCTACAGCGTTTGATGAGAGACACCTCTTCTGCTTAGAAAGCTTTTTTGAAAAGTGTTTTCCTGTATACACATATCTTATACTACACACAACATGCAACGATCATCTTGATCAATATTCATGCTCTGTACATTAGCCTTCCACATGTGATTGCCATGTATCTCAAACGTTCCATCAAAAAACAAATATGTGTTACACGATGCCCCTGGTGTGTGTGTGTCTGCACATTATTGTGCTGCCTTTCGGCCTGGGTATTGCTGGCTCTAAGGAGCCTCATCAGCCATGGGCAGACTGTGCTGGAGTGAGGTTTTCCTTAAAATTCGTATACCTCCTCCATTTTATCGTGTTAAAAATTAAAACGAATAACTGATTAGTATTAATAGTATTAATGGTTTGCTGTGCTTGAATAATCAACATTACTAATTAGAAAATACACGTGGGAATCGCATTTGCATGGCCTGATTGATACGTAAACTAATTATCGTACGCATACTATTGTGAGATATTTAGAATTTGCATGTTATACGTTGCTACTATGATGTGATTTGTGAATTGTGCTTTTACACGTGAGTATAAACCGCAATACGTGTTGCTTTTGCTAGATAAATACACACACATAAAGGGTTTAGTGAGGGAAAAACATTTTAATAGTCATTTCCATGTATTAATTACGTTTTGTGTTTCTTTGCTTAAGTTGATCTTTCTGGAGTGGCCACAAAATGGCTGCCATCCCTATTTTGACGGACAGACGATATACAGAAGTCACTGGGTGAAGTGCGCCTGCGCTAAAAGATGAGCAACAATAACCTCGTCCTGACCCCAGGCAGACTGTACCCGTGAAGGTCGCACCGGGATGGGTGCCAATCTTCAGACAATGGACTTCCTTAAACTAAGAACTGTTATAATTGATGACACCATGGACACAAACTCGTATGAGAACCAAAATGCCCTGAATGGACAAGTAACTGTTGCAAATTATTAATAAAATGAGAATTACATCTAAAGAAACATCGAGCGCATGGGAATTAGGAAGAATAATCCTAGTTCCACCAATCAAATTTGTTTAAAAGATGTATTGTTCATGGGAGGAACTGCTAGGTTAAAGGTTGAAGACCCTGGTGAGGTAGGGAGGAATAGGTGAACTTATTACTCATCAGAGATGTGTGCATTTTCCTCCCATTTCCAGCGCATGGAATAGAGAGAAAGGATTCCCCTCTCGCGAGGACCATTGATCTAAAGTAGAATGAATCCATGGTGTTATGGGCCCCACCAGTGAATGAATGAATGAAAAGTGGTCGTAGAAAATCTGTGGTCTGTGACGTAGAGAGGGATTTGGTATTCAGCGCTGGAGCACAGGTACTTAAAAAAAGAATTGTGGGATAGCCCAAATTCCTCTTTTAAAGAGGAAAATGACCTAAAACCACATTCATCATACAGCTGCCCTAACCATGTTATTCCACACTGTTGCCACATCCTGCATACCGAGTCCAAGAATATGCCAGGAAACCTAGGATTGTCCCACAAAACAATAAATTCATGTAGATCTGGTAAGGCGAAGTTTTTACCGATATCTTGCCAGATACGATAAATTTGTCTAACTATCTTAAAACAGACTCTCTTGAAGTAATTAGGGTCTGACGTGTAGTGTAAGAGAAACCCATTGTTTAGACCATATGCGAGCTGGTACAAAAGCCATGTTTTGACCACATTAGGTGAGGTCCCAAAAGTAAACTCTGAATACGATTCAGAAAGGCTGACCAAAAATAAGTCTTAAAATCAGGGAGAAGGAAGCCGCCTTGCTAGTATGTCTGCTTTATATATTTAGGAGCACTTCTGGCTCTTCCATAGCCCCAAATAAAACTTCTGATAACAGAATCTAGCCGTTTAAAAAAAGACATTGGAACTCGTAAAGGAATAGAGCGGAACAAATAAAGAAATTTAGGTAAAATGTTCATTTTCACTATATTGCATCTCCCAATGATAGTTAAAGGCAGCCTATGCCACCTACGCAGGTCAGCTGTGATTTTTTTAAGCAATGGTTCATAATTCAAGGCCATAAAGTCCTCAGTGCGACCACTAATGCAGACACCAAGATAGATAGCAGAGGTAGTTAAACCTAGGTGGGGAACTGCGAGTGCAGGCACATAAATAAGGATAGACTGCGTTTTATTTATATTAAGCTTATAACCCGAAAAGGAACCAAAAAGTTGTGGCTCACGTGTTAGTACGGCTATGGCCACCTCGGGCCTGATAGTAAATACAGCAAAGCCATCTGCACAGGCTGTGACTTTTAACGTCATACAATTGAGTGATACTGGCGAGATAGAAACATTCTGAAGGAGATGTCTGATGAAAGGCTCAATATAGAGAGCACATAGTAAGGGGTAAAGCGGGCACCCCTGATGCACACCCCGCTGGATACTAACAGGACTAGATGTACAACCGTTAAGTTTGATAACAGCAGACGGATTATGATAAAGTCGCTGGACCGCCGAGACAAACCTCCGACCAAGGCCTAGAGATAGCATAGTACACCGTAGAAACCCCCAAGCTACTCGGTCGAAGGCCTTCTCGGCGTCCAGCATTAGCATGCCAATCCGCTGACCCAAGTGACCAGCAACATCAAAAGCTGCAAAGGCAGTATTTATATGTGTTACCGTGTCTCTTCCGGGGACAAAGCCGTGCTGTTCTTCTGAGACCAATAGGTGTATAAGTGGGGCAAGACGAGAGGCAAGAAGCTTGGAGAATATTTTTGCATCTGTGTTTATAAGAGATATCGGTCGATATGACCCTAAGTCTTCTACAGATTTGCCCTTTTTGGGGAAAACCACAATGTTAGTTCTATCCCATGAAGGAGGCACATCCCCTCCCTGTAGTATGTCATTAATCAGCTCGAGGAGAACTGGCATCAACAAATCCCTGAAAGTTTTATAGAACTCAAGCGGGATAGTGTCCTCGCCCGCCGCCTTGCCGCTGGGCAAAGCCCTGAGTGCTACATTCCATTCCTCCAGGTCAGCAATGTTCTCTAAGCTCGAAGTATGAGACACATCCAGAGAAGGTAGAACGCTCTCTCGTAAATAATTAATGGCCACCTGTTGATTATAGCTGCCAGATTCCTTATATAAGCTAGCATAGAAAATCTTAAATTGCTCGGCTATGTCCTCAGACATATAGGTAACACCATCTACCCCATTGATTATCTTAATATGTGATTTAGCCTTCTGGTCAGGAAGTTGGTAAGCCAGTACCCTTCCCACCCTCTCCCCATAGACTTGAGAAAATTGTTGGTGACTTTAGCCTTCAACCCTCTGCTGAGTTTTGCTCTAACTTCAATAATTTGGGCGTATATTAGTGACTCGCTAATATCTTTTGAGGCAATTGCCCGGGCATGTTGCTGCTCTAATTCGATACACTGCCGATGTGCGTTACCCAGCTGAATACTATTAAGTCTATTCTGCTTAACTTTAAACTGAACAGTAGCCCCTCTCCCACATGCTTTTAAACAATCCCATACCAAAGCGAGGGAAGAAGTGTAAAGGTTATTAGAAATATAATCCTTCAGGACCAGATGCATGTAGTCGAAAAAAGCAGAATTATTCAGAAGATGCAGAGGGAACGAAAATTCCCTAACTTGACCTTGTCTGGACGAACCAAGATATGCAGAGAACATGATAGGCTGTACTAATGAGGCCTTTCATCTTAATGCGGACTAGAATGTTTGTAAACCAAAAGAAACCTTCCTAGCGCTTGATTGAAAAATAACCTCGTCCTGACCCCAGGCAGACTGTACCCGTGAAGGTCGCACCGGGATGGGTGCCAATCTTCAGACAATGGACTTCCTTAAACTAAGAACTGTTATAATTGATGACACCATGGACACAAGCTCGTATGAGAACCAAAATGCCCTGAATGGACAAGTATCTGTTGCAAATTATTAATAAAATGAGAATTGCATCCAAAGAAACACCGAGCGCATGGGAATTAGGAAGAATGATCCTAGTTCCACCAATCAAATTTGTTTAAAACATGTATTGTTACATTTTGTTGTTGATTTTACTATAACAGAAGTAGACTAGAGAGGGTCATTAGTCGCTTTTAGCTTGTTTTCCCTGACGTTATGCTGACGGAGAGGACGGTGACACTGCTGGACAGCTGCTTGCCAGAGACTCTGACGGACTGATCAGATGCCCAATTAATCTACGAACTGATAAATCGATTTATGGGCATAGAGACGAAAGATCTGAATTTGACATAGAGGACGTCATCTAGCCAGATTAGGTAAATATGCGAATCAAAATATTGAATGCTTTATGATTTTCTTATGCGTTATTTAGATAAATATTTCAATTCATTATAAAAACTGTGTCAAGTTATTATTTAGAAGTGTATTGATGTATATTGTTGAGAAGAATTAAGAGTCGCTTTTCCCAGCAACTCAGCTGATCCATGGCCTATTCATGGGAGGAACTGCTAGGTTAAAGGTTGAAGACCCTGGTGAGGTAGGGAGGAATAGGTGAACTTATTACTCATCAGAGATGTGTGCATTTTCCTCCCATTTCCAGCGCATGGAATAGAGAGAAAGGATTCCCCTCTCGCGAGGACCATTGATCTAAAGTAAAATGAATCCATGGTGTTATGGGCCCCACCAGTGAATGAATGAATGGAAAGTGGTCGTAGAAGATCTGTGGTCTGTGATGTAGAGAGGGATTGGTATTCAGCGCTGGAGCACAGGTACTTAAAAAAAGAATTGTGGGATAGCCCAAATTCCTCTTTTAAAGAGGAAAATGACCTAAAACCACATTCATCATACAGCTGCCCTAACCATGTTATTCCACACTGTTGCCACATCCTGCATACCGAGTCCGAGAATATGCCCGGAAATCTAGGATTGTCCCACAAAACAATAAATTCATGTAGATCTGGTAAGGCGAAGTTTTTACCGATATCTTGCCAGATACGATAAATTTGTCTAACTATCTTAAAACAGACTCTCTTGAAGCAATTAGGTCCGACGTGTAGTGTAAGAGAAACCCATTGTTTAGACCATATGCGAGCTGGTACACAAGCCATGTTTTGACCACATTAGGTGGGGTCCCAAAAGTAAACTCTGAATACGATTCAGAAAGGCTGACCAAAAATAAGTCTTAAAATCAGGGAGAAGGAAGCCGCCTTGCTAGTATGTCTGCTTTATATATTTAGGAGCTCTTCTGGCTCTTCGATAGCCCCAAATAAAACTTCTGATAACAGAATCTAGCCGTTTAAAAAAAGACATTGGAACTCGTAAAGGAATAGAGCGGAACAAATAAAGAAATTTAGGCAAAATGTTCATTTTCACTATATTGCATCTCCCAATGATAGTTAAAGGCAGCCTATGCCACCTACGCAGGTCAGCTGTGATTTTTTTAAGCAATGGTTCATAATTCAAGGCCATAAAGTCCTCAGTGCGACCACTAATGCAGACACCAAGATAGATAGCAGAGGTAGTTAAACCTAGGTGGGGTACTGCAAGTGCAGGCACATAATTAAGGATAGACTGCGTTTTATTTATATTAAGCTTATAACCCGAAAAGGAACCAAAAAGTTGTGGCTCACGTGTTAGTACGGCTATGGCCACCTCGGGCCTGATAGTAAATACAGCAAAACCATCTGCACAGGCTGTGACTTTTAACGTCATACAATTGAGTGATACTGGCGAGATAGAAACATTCTGAAGGAGATGTCTGATGAAAGGCTCAATATAGAGAGCACATAGTAGGGGTAAAGCGGGCACCCCTGATGCACACCCCGCTGGATACTAACAGGACTAGATGTACAACCGTTAAGTTTGATAACAGCAGACGGATTATGATAAAGTCGCTGGACCGCCGAGACAAACCTCCGACCAAGGCCTAGAGATAGCATAGTACACCGTAGAAACCCCCAAGCTACTCGGTCGAAGGCCTTCTCGGCGTCCAGCATTAGCATGCCAATCCGCTGACCCAAGTGACCAGCAACATCAAAAGCTGCAAAGGCAGTATTTATATGTGTTACCGTGTCTCTTCCTTGGACAAAGCCGTGCTGTTCTTCTGAGACCAATAGGTGTATAAGTGGGGCAAGACGAGAGGCAAGAAGCTTGGAGAATATTTTTGCATCCGTGTTTATAAGAGATATCGGTCGATATGACCCTAAGTCTTCTACAGATTTGCCCTTTTTGGGGAAAACCACAATGTTAGTTCTATCCCATGAAGGAGGCGCATCCCCTCCCTGTAGTATGTCATTAATCAGCTCGAGGAGAACTGGCATCAACAAATCCCTGAAAGTTTTATAGAACTCAAGCGGGATAGTGTCCTCGCCCGCCGCCTTGCCGCTGGGCAAAGCCCTGAGTGCTATATTCCATTCCTCCAGGTCAGCAATGTTCTCTAAGCTCGAAGTATGAGACACATCCAGAGAAGGTAGAACGCTCTCTCGTAAATAATTAATGGCCACCTGTTGATTATAGCTGCCAGATTCCTTATATAAGCTAGCATAGAAAATCTTAAATTGCTCGGCTATGTCCTCAGACATATAGGTAACACCATCTACCCCGTTGATTATCTTAATATGTGATTTAGCCTTCTGGTCAGGAAGTTGGTAAGCCAGTACCCTTCCCACCCTCTCCCCATAGACTTGAGAAAATTGTTGGTGACTTTAGCCTTCAACCCTCTGCTGAGTTTTGCTCTAACTTCAATAATTTGGGCGTATATTAGTGGCTCGCTAATATCTTTTGAGACAATTGCCCGGGCATGTTGCTGCTCTAATTCGATACACTGCCGATGTTCGTTACCCAGCTGAATACTATTAAGTCTATTCTGCTTAACTTTAAACTGAACAGTAGCCCCTCTCCCACATGCTTTTAAACAATCCCATACCAAAGCGAGGGAAGAAGTGTAAAGGTTATTAGCAATATAATCCTTCAGGACCAGATGCATGTAGTCGATAAAAGCAGAATTATTTAGAAGATGCAGAGGGAACGAAAATTCCCTAACTTGACCTTGTCTGGACGAACCAAGATATGCAGAGAACATAATAGGCTGTACTAATGAGGCCTTTCATCTTAATGCGGACTAGAATGTTTGTAAACCAAAAGAAACCTTCCTAGCGCTTGATTGAAAATCGGGACTTATACTGGGAGTGATTGATGATGAAAAAATTATCCCTTAAAACAATTTGGCCTCAAAGACACGTGAGCGTGCAAACTAAGATGGCCACCTCCCGGTGAGTTCCGGTTCATTTCACCTGTTTTTTGACTATTTAATACGATATTCTAGTCAGAATTCTTGTCTAAAGGAGGTCCCTGGATTAGGAAACGTTTACCTGCTCCTGTGAGGTGATTTCCTGGACTTTCTGTTTGGTGGAACGTGGTGTTTTCCTCCTTCTGGTTCCAGCTCCCAGCTCTGCTCTGAGGTACTGCCCATCTTGTCTGTCAGGGGGCGGAGTGATTATTCAAGAGAGGGCCTGGCTTTGACCTAACCACTCCCACAGTCTGCTTTAGCTGATGCACCAGGCATTTTTTCAAGCTTTTTCTTTTTATCTCTATACAATTTTATTTCCTCAAGTAAGAAAATGGAAAGTAAAAATGTGCAAACACCTTATAATAAATGGAAGCAACAGATCTCTCCTCCTCCAGTTAAATCTAAAGTGGTAGAGTCAAGTGAGTCTTTCCTGTCATTAATTATTGACAAAATTCAGCCACTTTGTACCAACATGGATACAATTGCATCAGAGATTAAAAATTTGTGCAAAGACATGGGTAGTATGTCAATGAAAATTTCTGATAACTCAATTAAAATACAAGACAAAAGAGATAAAAATTATGCTTTTAGTCCACTTGTGGTGAAAAGTTCTCATATGTCTGCCCTCCTTCTGGACATGGAAAATCACAACAGACAATACAATTTACGCATCTTCAACTTACCAGACGATGTTGAAGGTTCCATTTGCAAATTATATTTAGAGAATCTGATTCCTGGCCTTCTAAACATCAAATTTCCGTAAAATTTTGAAATTGATAAAGCACATAGGATTCCATCCTATCGTAATCCTCATCACACAAAACCTCGACAAATGATTTTTAAAGTTCTTCGCCACCATCATTTGGTCCTGATAAGAAAAACAGCGCGAGAAATTCCTTCCTTGATGATCAATGGAAATAACATTTTTATCCACCAAGACTTTGCTAAAGATACTGTTTCAATTCGCAAGGAATTTACTACTTTTCATCCTCAGCTTAGAAGTCTTGGTTTTAAATATGGTCTGTTTGACCCATCAACAATCCACATTTGGAAAGATAACTTCTCTAAGGCCTTCCATCGACCTGATGATTTAAGATTGTTCCTGGACCAACATTCGCAGCATTCAATGGATACTCATGACTCTGCTACTTGAATATTACTTTTACGTATATTTCTGACTAATTTAAGGTTATTTTCCACAAGAGGCTTCAACGGTTTTTGGTCATGCTCGTAAAGTGTGTGTGCGTTTCATTCCTGTTATTAATGTTTAATGTTTGTCGAATTTTCGTGTTTTGTTTGTTTTCTCTTTTAGCTACTCTCTCCTTTTCCCCTGTTCTGGAGCTACTATTTTTTGCACATTCTTTCTTTACTTTTTTTCTCCTCTTCTAAATCTGCTTTTTCTTTCATTTCTATCATGGCTAATGTTCATAATATTAAGATAGTTTCTTTAAATGTCAAGAGGTTACGTCATCCTGTTAAGCGTACAAAGCATTTAGATTATTCAGGTAGTTGTAAAGCAGATATTTTTTTTTTTACAGGAAACACATATTGAGGACAAAATCTTAGATTACATTAAAAAAATGGGTTGATAGTATTGTTTCTTCTCCTGCAAATGGTAAAAAAATGGAGTTGCTATCCTTTTTGCAAACAGATTACATTGACATATTTTGAGTAAATTTTAAGATTCAGATGGAAGATATTTAATAGCTAAAATTAAAATTCATGATTAGGTTATGGTTTTATTAAATGTTTATGTTCCAACTGCAGATGACCCTATTTTTTGGTCTACTCTAACAACCGAAGTCCTGAAGTTGGGTAACGTTCCTCTTGTAGTTGGAAGAGATTTTAACATTATATCTGATCCTTTATTTAGATTATCTCTTACTACATTTCAACCTCCTAAAGATTTTTTTGCTTTTAAATCATTCCTTCAGACTACAAAGCTGGTTGATATATGGCGATTGCACTTTCCTACAGAAAAAATGTTTTCATTTTTTTTTAACCCGCACAATTCTCACTCTAGGCTCGATTATCAATTAATTTCTAGACAACTAATTAACTTTGTGGTCACTCCTGTCATTGGTAATATTGATATTTAGGATCATGCCTTAATTTCTTTTATTTTGCAATTGAATTCAAATTTTACAATGCAATCTAGATCGAGAATGAATACTAGCATTCTTCTTAATGAACAAAATAAACCCAAACTCTTTAATTCCATTCATGATTATTTTCTTAACCCAAAAGGTTCTACTTCTATGGTGAATCGACGGAATGCTTTTAAAGCTTATATTAGAGGTGCTTCTATTTCTATTATGGCACATGAAAATAAAATTTTTAAGACAAATATAAAAAATGTGGATTAACAAATCGAAATAAAATTGCCTCCCTAGGAATTGAACTCAGTACCGCCTCCTGCTCTCAACCCCCTCATGACCAACTGCCTCCCTCTGCACCTACATCTCTGACCTTACCCAAAAACGGAGCTTGCTGGACTGACTTCGAAGTCTATGACGAAAACTCCATTGCTAAAATCCTCTCTTCCTTAAATCCAAACAACCACTTCAATGACCCGCTACCATCCAACTGCCTTGCTGCTGCCTCCCATGCCATTGTTCCTTGCTGGACTGCGATAATCAACACCTCTCTCCAGCAGGGATCGATTCCAGACCCCTTGAAAGCCGGCCAAGTCCTCCCTATTCTAAAAAAAACAACGCTTGATCCTGCCTCACCAGACAATTTCAGACCCATCTCCAATATACCCTTATTAGCCAAAGTGTTAGAGAAATGCGTACAACACCAACTAAGTCAACACATCAACAACTTCCACCTACTCGATGACTTCCAATCGGGATTCAGACTGGGGCACAGCACTGAAACAACTATGCTCCACATTGTGGACGACGCCCTCCAAGCCCTTGACCAAGGCAAAACATGCCTCCTAATCCTTTTAGATCTATCTTCCGCCTTCGACACGGTCAATCATGAAAAACTACTTGAACGCCTTAAACACAGGATGGGTTTGAACGGCGTGGTCCTTGAATGGTTCAGGTCCTTCCTCCATAACCGATCTCAGAGATTCCTCATTGACGGCAACCTATCAGCTCCAACCCCAGTCACGGTAGGAGTCCCACAAGGCTCAACCCTGTCCCCTACCCTCTTTAATCTTTATTTAGAGCCTCTCACTGAAGTTCTTCGCTCCGCCAATATCTCTTACCACATGTACGCAGATGACACCCAAATTTACATCAATATCTCGTCACTCAAGGAGGTCCTCGCCCTGAACGAAACCCTGAAACTAACTGTCCAGTGGCTTGCCACTAACCAACTAAAACTCAACGCCAAGAAAACTGAATTTCTCCTGATCTCCCCCTCTAAAGTCAACCCGGAGTTACAGGTGTGGATCAAGGCCATCACAGCCTTAAATTGCCCACTGACCATTGTGGACTCCGCCAAATCACTGGGCATATTTCTCGACTGCAACCTGAACATGCGAGACCACATTAATTCAATGGCCAAGGCAGCCAGATTCCACCTGAGCTACCTCTGGAAACTAAAACCCTTCATTGATGCTCTGGATTTGAAAATGGCAGTCCAAGCTCTAGTCATCTCCAGACTGGAATTTGGATGTTCCACCCTCACAGGATTGCCCAAGCGCTCCTTGACACCTCTAAAAGCCTGTCTCAACGCGGCAGCCAGACTACTCACTGGCACCAGGAAATTCGACCACATCTCTCCACATCTGAAAGCTCTTAACTGGCTCCCTCTAGAGGCCAGAATACAGCTGAAACTGGTGTGTATTACACACAAGGCCTTATACGCAAACTCCCCTGCATACCTATCACAGAAACTTGTGCTATCGGGAGGAAACAGGAACTCTCGATCCACAAAAAGTCTCCTGCTCCGACCCGCCCACTTTCGTAAAAAAAGAACTTACAATAGGGCATTCTCCGGGGCAGCACCAAGAATTTGGAACTCCTTCCCGCCCGATATCAGAAGAATCCCTTCTCTAGCTCGCTTCAAGAAGGAGGCCAAAACCTTCCTCATGGGTAAATTCCTGAACTAAGACCCCTTCTCAGCCACTATGACTTGCTGACTGATTCCAAGACTATTGCGTCTTCCACAACTCTACAACCGGACACCATCGAGACCCCCGGGGGTCACGGTTTCCGTCAACCCTAGCTTGAACTTTAACCTCACATTTGTGTCCCATTTGCCCCCATGCTCCCCTCAACCCTCCCCCTTTTATATTTTCCTGTTTTGGAGAGGTTACTGTTTTTACTGTTTTTTTCTATTGTTTTCCCTTGTGAACCATGTAAAGCACTCTGATACCCTCACGGGTCATGTTCGCGCTCTATAAAACATTAAAATAAAATAAAATAAATAATATGAAAGACTTATTATTACGTCTAATGATCCTCAATATAGATTCAAATTGCAAAAACTTAGATATGAATTTAATTCAATCCTTAGCAGAAGAGCTGGTATTCAACTTTCCAATTCTAACGCAAAATTTGGTTTTAAAGCTAATAGATCAGGAAGACTTTTAACCAATTATTTACGCATTAAAAAAGATAAGGCACAAATAAATTCAATTCATGGTGCTAATGGTAAAATTGGTTGATCCCAAAAAGATATTGTTAATGAATTTCTAGAGTTTTAACTACTTTATATAACAAACCTAACTTTGACAATTCCTCTTTAATCGATTCCTTTTTGACTAAATGTGGCTTGCCAAAAATTTCCCAATCAGATAAAACTGAACTCGATTCACCTATTACTCAAGATTAAATTTTATCTGCCATAAAATCTCTTAAGCAAAATAAATCCCCAGGACCCGATGGTATTTCCGCCGAATTTTATAAAGAATTTCAGCTACAGCTTATTCCTCACTTATCTCAACTTTTTACCTTTTTTGGTTATACGGGAACTACTATGGGTTCTTTTACTGAGGCTTTAATTATTGTATTGCCCAAACCTAGCAAAGACCCTACACTTGTCTCAAATTATCATCCTATCTCTTCAATAAATCATGATTGTAAACTGTATGCCAAAATACTTGCTACTAGATTAACTTCTGTGCTAGACTCTATTTATTCATCCAGATCAATCTGGTTTTATGAAGAATAGATATTCTGCCAATAATACAAGAACTTTACTACATGTGATAGAACAAGGTTCCACTCTGAAATGCCAGAAACCGGTCCTAGGAAGCTTGTTTCCGGTCCAGGAAGACATGGCTTGGCAGTTCGGGCTGGACTGTTCCCATGAGGCACAGGGTCAGACTGATTTGCATATGGCCATGTCTGAAATGGGGTGGCAGAGTGGGCTAAAGAACGGTGATGGATTAAACCCAGATCAGTTGACTGGGGGTGAGTGCTTGCAATGTTCAACACTCCGTCCATCATTTCCTTTGGTTTTTGCTTTGTTCGCCATAAGTTGGCAGGGTGTGCTCAGACGTGAGTCCCTTGCTCACTTTGCCACTGGATTCAAGCAAGCCTGGCTGAAGACGGCTGAAATGCCAGAAACCGGTCTTAGATAGCTTGTTTCCGGTCCATGGAAGACATGGCTTGGCAGTTCGGGCTGGACTGTTCCCATGAGGCACAGGGTCAGACTGATTTGCATATGGCCATGTCTGAACTGGGGTGGCAGAGTGGACTAAAGAACGGTGATGGATTAAACACAGATCAGTTGACTGGGGGTGAGTGCTTGCAATGTTCAACACTCCGTCCATCATTTCCTTTGGTTTTTGCTTTGTTTGCCATAAGTTGGCAGGGTATGCTCAGACGTGAGTCCCTTGCTCACTTTGCCACTGGATTCAAGCAAGCCTGGCTGAAGACGGCTGAAATGCCAGAAACCGGTCCTAGAAAGCTTGTTTCCGGTCCAGGGAAGACATGGCTTGGCAGTTCGGGCTGGACTGTTCCCATGAGGCACAGGGTCAGACTGATTTGCATATGGCCATGTCTGAACTGGGGTGGCAGAGTGGTCTAAAGAACGGTGATGGATTAAACCCAGATCAGTTGACTGGGGGTGAGTGCTTGCAATGTTCAACACTCCGTCCATCATTTCCTTCGGTTTTTGCTTTGTTCGCCATAAGTTGGCAGGGTATGCTCAGACGTGAGTCCCTTCCTCACTTTGCCACTGGATTCAAGCAAGCCTGGCTGAAGACGGCTGAAATGCCAGAAACAGGTCCTAGGAAGCTTGTTTCCGGTCCAGGGAATACATGGCTTGGCAGTTCGGGCTGGACTGTTCCCATAAGGCACAGGGTCAGACTGATTTGCATATGGCCATGTCTGAACTGGGGTGGCAGAGTGGGCTAAAGAACGGTGATGGATTAAACCCAGATCAGTTGACTGGGGGTGAGTGCTTGCAATGTTCAACACTCCGTCCATCATTTCCTTTGGTTTTTGCATTGTTCGCCATAAGTTGGCAGGGTATGCTCAGACGTGAGTCCCTTGCTCACTTTGCCACTGGATTCAAGCAAACCTGCCTGAAGACGGCTGAAATGCCAGAAACCGGTCCTAGGAAGCTTGTTTCCGGTCCAGCGAAGACATGGCTTGGCAGTTCTGGCTGGACTGTTCCCATGAGGCACAGGGTCAGACTGATTTGCATATGGCCATGTCTGAACTGGGGTGGCAGAGTGGGCTAAAGAACGGTGATGGATTAAACCCAGATCAGTTGACTGGGGGTGAGTGCTTGCAATGTTCAACACTCCGTCCATCATTTCCTTTGGTTTTTGCTTTGTTCGCCATAAGTTGGCAGGGTATGCTCAGTCGTGAGTCCCTTGCTCACTTTGCCACTGGATTCAAGCAAGCCTGGCTGAAGATGGCTGAAATGCCAGAAACCGGTCCTAGGAAGCTTGTTTCTGGTCCAGGGAAGACATGGCTTGGCAGTTCGGGCTGGACTGTTCCCATGAGGCACAGGGTCAGACTGATTTGCATATGGCCATGTCTGAACTGGGGTGGCAGAGTGGTCTAAAGAACGGTGATGGATTAAACCCAGATCAGTTGACTGGGGGTGAGTGCTTGCAATGTTCAACACTCCGTCCATCATTTCCTTTGGTTTTTGCTTTGTTCGCCATAAGTTGGCAGGGTATGCTCAGACGTGAGTCCCTTGCTCACTTTGCCACTGGATTCAAGCAAGCCTGGCTGAAGACGGCTGAAATGCCAGAAACCGGTCCTAGGAAGCTTGTTTCCGGTCCAGGGAATACATGGCTTGGCAGTTCGGGCTGGACTGTTCCCATGAGGCACAGGGCCAGACTGATTTGCATATGGCCATGTCTGAACTGGGGTGGCAGAGTGGGCTAAAGAACGGTGATGGATTAAACCCAGATCAGTCGACTGGGGGTGAGTGCTTGCAATGTTCAACACTCCGTCCATCATTTCCTTTGGTTTTTGCTTTGTTCGCCATAAGTTGGCAGGGTATGCTCAGACGTGAGTCCCTTGCTCACTTTGCCACTGGATTCAAGCAAGCCTGCCTGAAGACGGCTGAAATGCCAGAAACCGGTCCTAGGAAGCTTGTTTCCGGTCCAGCAAAGACATGGCTTGGCAGTTCGGGCTGGACTGTTCCCATGAGGCACAGGGTCAGACTGATTTGCATATGGCCATGTCTGAACTGGGGTGGCAGAGTGGGCTAAAGAACGGTGATGGTTTAAACCCAGATCAGTTGACTGGGGGTGAGTGCTTGCAATGTTCAACACTCCGTCCATCATTTCCTTTGGTTTTTGCTCCACTCTATCCCTACCTTCAGGAGTTTTTGCTTTAGATGCTGAAAAAGCTTTTGATAAAATTCACTGGCAGTTTATATTCCGTACTTTTTTCTCATTTAATTTTGGAGAAATATTTATTCAAATGATTTCTGCTCTATATTCTACTCTTACTGTTCGTCTATTTATTAGTGGCCAAATTTCAAACCAGTTTTCTCTTTTCAACGGTACAAGACAAGGTTGTCTCCTTTCCCCGCTTTTGTTTCTTCTTGGTATTGAAACCTTACTTGTTTCTATAAGAAAATGTGATAAAATTATTGGAATCAATATCAAGGAAGTTACTATTAAAACTTTAGCATATGCTAATGATGTCCTGTTATTTATTAGCAATCCTTTATCCTCACTCTCTTCTTTATTAGAAATTATTTTGTTTTATTCCACAGTTTCTGGATACAAGTTAAATACTAATAAAACAGAATTTTTTCCTTTAAATATTTATTGTACACCTGACACGTTACCCATGAATGATTTGGCAAAAAGATCATTTTAAATACGTTGGTATTTTGTATTCTTCAACCCTGAAAACAACAATATCGCTAAACTGTGACTCCATCTTAAATTATATTAAAGATGATATATCCAAATGGTCCTCACTTCACCTTTCGTGGTGGGGTAGAATGTATTCTATAAAAATGACTATTGCCCCAAACTTTTTTTATACCCTTGCCATGATTACTACTCAATTTCCTTTAAAGCTTTATAAAGATGTAGATAAACTACTCTCTAAATTTCTTTGGAACAACAAGTCATCTCATATTAGCTATAAAAAATTAAAAATGCCTAAATGTAATGGGGGTTTTGGCTTATCAGACTTTCTTCAGTATCACAAAGCTTTTATTTTAAAACAAAGTTCTCTTTGGTTCTGTCACTCATTTTTGAGTAGTCCCCCTACCTGGCTTCTTATTGAAAAAACTTTAATTGAACCTTTCCCATTACCCACTTCGCTAACTATGCCTAATAATTCTCAATATTTTCATAAATCCGTTATTTTAAAGTCTACTAAATTAATTTTAAATGATTTATATTTAATCTTTCGATCACCCTTATCTACTTCCGAAGACATGTCACTATGGTATAACCCAGGCATAAAATTGAATAGAAATGTTAGATTTTGGCATTCGTGGATTAAGCTGATATTTTTTACCTTACAGATGTTTATTGCAATAATGTTTTTATATCATCTGAAGTCGTACAAAAAAATGTATTTGACCTTCCTCTGATTTTCTCAAATATGAATATTTATGTAACTCTATTTTAGATTCATTTCCTCATAATATTCCTTCTAATGTTAAATCAGATTTATCAATTTATATTCAAACTGTTTCCACTTTATCCCATGGTGTTTCTATATTATATGAAACAAATGTCCATCTCTCAAGGAACCAACATCCATGTGATCTCAACATTCTGGAATAATGAACTCTCATCCTCTTTATTTATCGATACATGGAAAGTTATTTGGCTTAATAATATTTCTGGTTGGTTACCTGTCTCGCTCTATCAAACAAATTCATATATTTTATATAATTGTTTATGGCATCCATTACATTTATTTCAAGCTAAACTTCTTCCGCCTTAAACTTGTTGGCATTGTAATTTGCATACTGGTTCATTACAACATATGCTTTATGATTGTCCTTTTGTTTTTAAAATTTGGACTGAAATTTGGGTTATTATAAAAAAGATACTTAATATTCATGATGATGTTTCATTCAAATTGTTAATTTTTCAAATCTGTTGTTCTTTCTCCAAAAGTAGATGACTTAGAAGGTAAACTTTTAAATTTTTAGTATCAGCAGCTTTAAAATCCATTACAACTTGTTGGAAATACGTTTCTTTATTATCTATTCATAGTTGGTGGTCATGGTTTTTTTTACCAGAAGAGGTGCTCAGCTATCTTTGAATGGTATTATACATAATTCTAATTATTCATTTTGGAAACCTGTTGATATCTATATATCTTCTTAAATACACATTTGTTTCTAGTCATTTATAGTTATTTTAATTGTTCATTCTTCACTTTATAGTAGCTCTATTTAATTATTAATACTAATATATTTATATATGCTTCCTCTCCTTCCCTTTTGTTTTTCTAGGATTATTATACTGACTGTTTTTGCCTATGGTAATTTAATTACTGTTCCATTATCTTTTTATTGTAATTAGGTATTATTATGGTAATATGTTTTGTATTGTCTCTTGTTTGTTTATTATAAAAACCCAATAATCTATTTTGAATTTGAAAACAGTTTGGCCTCTTCATCCTGATTCAGAAAAGTAATCTGAGACAAAATCCTTACTTTACTACTCCTAAATGCCTTTTGTGAATACCGAAAGTAAAAAAGTCAGGATTTTGTCTCAGTTTAGGAGTAATAACGTTAGGAATCCTAACTTTACTACTACTAAGTGCCTTTTGGGACTACCCAAAGTCATAAAGTTAGGATTTTGTCTCAGATTACGTTTGTGAATCAGGCCCTTCATGTTTTGATTCAAGACCTTAATGACTAATTGGTTATATTTGAGACTATTGAGTCTTCTTTATTCCTTAATTATTTGCTTTATAATATACCATATGTTTTGTATAATGAAATGTGCAAATGTACAAAATATTTTGGATAATATTAATGGTACTCAAATTAATGAATCAATTTTTCTTTTGGATGCATTTTTTTGTACATTCTTTATTAATTTTCGATTTACTTTTTTAATGTCCTCCTTGAATATTTCTCTTTGGAATATCTTATCGCCTTCCTTTTCACTTTCCCAAACTTTCTGGTCACATTTTCTCTACCTCCCCACTTTCTCTTTCTCTCTGGAGCCTCCCCTTGCTTGCTGCCATTAACCTTAGAGCACTGAGAAAAGTGACAGAGGCACCAGGAGCAGCCCTGAACTTTCAAAACTTGCCTCCAAGGACCTAAGTCAGCGATGGAAATAGCCGGTAGAATAAAAGGCCTGTCCTGCACTGAATTTGAGGGACAGGGCTGGACATTTACCATTGTCCTAGGAACACCCATTTAAAGTCCTTGCGCAAAACAACCATCGCCCCATTTATAACAGAGGTGAGAAAGTGCATAAGGAAGGAAGTCTCCTCTAGGTTTATATTCCCTACCTTTGCTCAATGTTGTGACCAAGAGGTCTTGAAAAATGAGACCCACATGCTATTTATTAAATCTGCCTTTGAGGTATGGCAAACTCCAAATTATCCTCTTTCTCCTGAATACACACTTGTGCCAGGAAATCAGGTGGGCAAGATTGCTATTTGTTACCCTTTCTTTTTCCCCCGGAGCTCCACAAGTTGTTGATTGGTTATGAACAAAGTGTCTCAATTAGTTGACTCTTGCTTGAAAATCTTTCCTTTTTCCTTTTATTTCACGCAAAAAAAAGCTTTGGCTCTGCATGATTAGAGTACATTCCAGCTTGGATGTCCTTAGGAAAGCCCTGTCTGTATCTTTCCATGACAGTTCCATTACCCATAGAAGAGAGCAATCAACGACGGGATGCATATGGACTTCTGGTTGCAGTTCTTTGCGTATTCTGCTTTGCTACTGCTACAGACAATATGCCCTTCACTAAAGGATCTTTCAGGCCCAATTCCCCAGGCATCTTGGTCAGCAGGTTCTTTAGCTACATGTTAAGGCATGGAGGATCCCTCCGACAGGAACTTAACGTACACTTCAGAGGTGGGACGTTAAATGCCTGAAGCCGGTTCAATGTCCAGATTGCTTCTGTAGGAGAAAGAATATGAATGGTAGAGAGAATAATTTACATTTACACCAGAGGAAATCAGCACTTGTCAGCTGACACTTAGGGGGCACATGCTTTAAAGAAAACAGGTCACTGGGTCATTAGTCATACACCCGGGGAGCAGTATCCTTCCTATGGGTCACTAGCTTCTTTGGGTACAACCTTGGGTAACTCACGTCTGGTATGACACAAGTAGAGTGTGAGAGCAGCAGTGCAGGTGATCTACCAACTGACTTTCACCTTGATTCCAACCATGCAGTTGGTGCCCAGACCCACTGTGGATTGACACACTAAACCCCATAGGGTGCTGGCTGCTCATGTGTGCTCACATCAGATGTTTCTCTAAAAGGAGTCTTAGCACTAGTTCATTTTGCATGTAGCATCCCAGCATGTTTCTAGGGTGCTACAATATGGTAGTTTCAACCTCTAAACAACCATGTCAGCATGCAACCTATTCAACTTCTCATTCACCCATGATGCAGTGGCTCAGACACTTTAGGGGGTGGTTAGAAACAGCCAGAAAGGTGCCTTACTTAGGTCCCATCATAAGCACCCTCCTGCATCCAAATCGACCAACTGGATAACAACAAGGCTAAAGGGTATCGAAACTAGCCAATCACCAGCCATACACTCGCCCCCCTCTTACAGGTCCACACTGCCTCACCCGTGCATTTGCAAAGCACAATGGACTATCTACCTGAAGGTGAATCATTGCACTAATGAATCCCTGATACTGAGCTGCCACATGTACTGTGTCAAGGTTGATAGTCTTCTCAAAGCCTCTTTTCCACTTGTCAAAAATTGTGCTTTGGGGGTTGTCAAGATCCAGTGAACTACTCAGTAATTAGCATCTGTAATGCTGCTGCTACGGGCCTGCTGCTTCATCTCCAGAAATCTCCAATCCACCATGTCATGTCATGTTATTGTAGGAAGCTGGCTTATTATGTGGTAGCGCCAATGTAAGGGCACAGCATGAAAAATGTCCAGACTACGCTTATTGGTCTACATGGCTTACATTAATAATCCAAAGTGCTCTATTTTGGAAGTATGGTCGAGCAGCTTAGTTTTATCCGAGGACAATGTTAAGAATTTGTTTACAAACATAATGAATGAGACACACTCAAAAAGGAAATCTGAGCCCAATTTAGAAAAATAACATAATTTTAGACACCAAGATCAGCGTAAATGGTAAAATGCTCAAATAACAGTTTTGAGGTATAAGTCTTGAATGGGGTAGTGTTATTCTGTGGAACAAACATCCACTGCATATTTATACTTGCTAACGGTTGTTGAGTGTGCAATTCAGAACTTAAGGTACTTAGGGGCCAAGGTCTAAAGAACCACCAGCAGTTCAGGTTTACGTGCCCTGGTGTGTCTAGGTGCAGAGGTGCTGGTCAGGTTGGTTGCCTCAAGCGTTACACGTTAAAGTTAATGGAAGGGGTACCTGTAACAAAAAGGCTGGAAGTGGGTACTTTGGGACTAGTACTGCACAACCCAAGCGGGGGCTTACCTCGTGAGGGTCTCTGGAGCCAGGGGACAAAGTCAGTTTCCATGGACCTGGGCTGGGGAGCTCAGGTGCAGAGATGGTTTTTATGGCGGGTTGCTGGCGTTATAGGCTCTCAGTTTTTGGGGGACCTGGTGAGGGGAAGAAAACAGGGCAGCAGTTCCACTCTTGGTGTGGACTTTTGTTGATCCTGAAGTCCCTCATCCACAGTGCGGTCTTTGCTCATTTCTCGCAGTGACTGTTCTCGTTTGTACTTTTTTTTCCCTAGGTAAATAAATCTTAAGCTCTCGTCTCAGGGAGACCCTAAAACCTGAATCTGGTGGCGTTTAGGGGAGTGTAGCCACTGGGCTATACCTATCTTTGGGGTGCTTAAACCCCTAGATAACCACTTCCAATGAGAAGGGGCATATTCTTGAACCAGAGTTCCTAGTTTTCCAAAAACAAGATGGTGAAACCCCATCTTCTCTGTTCAATTCAGGTGGCCCACCTTACTGGTGACTCTAGCCAGTAAATGAGACACGCCTTCTGACTATCTAATTTCCCGCCTGCTCTGGTGCAAAATGGGCCTCAGAGCAGGGGGTGGAATTCCCCAGCACTGGGGGAAGCAAAGGTTGCATATCAAATGCAACAGAAGTATTGAAGCCTCTGGCCTTGATATGCTAAATCACTATCCATCCTGCTGGAGGAGGTAATAACACCTTCCTCCAGGGCAGGCATTTTTTCTGGCCTCTGAGAGCGTGGGCTCTCACTTACAAGGGGGCCAGAAACTTGTCTTTAGTGGCTGGCTGGTCAAAACCAGTCAGCCAGCACACTAGAAAACTAGTAGGTTTTCAGGGGGGAACTTTAAGATGCCCTCTGGGTGCTGGTCACAATACATCTGATACTGACATCAACACAGATTTATTGAGTTGAGGTATTGGATACCAAACACTATTATCTTCAGTTAAGCCATTATGTAGCTGGGTAACCTGTAATGACCAGTGACCAGTACATACTTTAACATGGTTTCTTGTTCACTTGCAATGCCCTAGTAATGGAACTAGGCATCACTGGGCACATCTGTTCTAGCAGATATGCCCTCACATTTATGATAACGCACCCTGCCTTAGGGCTCTACGGCCTGCTATAAGGGTGACTTGCATATAAGTCATCCAGTGTGCAATGTCATGTTTTCAGAAGGGATTGCACCCTTTCAAACATCCTGCAGTGGCAGTCTGTGTGCAGTTTTTGTGGGGGTCCCTGTGGGTGGCATAATACATGCTGCAGCTCATTGGGATCCTCATTAGTACCCATGCCCTGGGTACCATAGGTAATATTTACCGGGGACTTACAAGGGTGCGAAAGTCCTTACCAATTGGGTTACAAATGAACATGCATTTTGTTTTTAGAGAAAGAGCTCTGGTACTGGGGCCTGATTAGCAGCGCCCTAATGCACCACCAATCAACAACATCAGTACCAGTGAGCAAAAAGTGGGGGTGACCATGTCAAAAAGTGTTGCTTTCCTATTTATATGTTATGTGTATTTGTATAGTGCATGACTCATCAAGGAGGATATCTTGTTGCTGAATCAGGAGCTGTATGGGCCTAGCCGGTTCTAGGGGAAGACTCAGAGTCGGGTCTTCAGTTCCTTGTGGAATTCAAGAACATAAGAGGTGACTCTGATTAAAGATGCAGATTATTCCAGGATTTAGGAGCAAGGTAGGAGAAGGCACTACCACTGGATCTGCTTATGCTTATGCAAGGATGTGCGAGAAGGAGTCCGGCTGAGTGATGGTGTCGGGTAGGTTTGTGGAAATTTATGCTGTTGCAATACATGGGCAATGTGAGCATGAGGACTTTGAAGAGTGCTTGCTTGTGGATTTGGAGCCAATAGAGCTCTCTGAGTCATGGGGTGATGTGCGTGCAGAGTTGAAGGTTAAGGGTGAGCCTGACATCTGAGTTTTGTATGCCTGGAGTCTGGTCAGTTGAGTACTGATTTCTGCATAGAGTGTGTGAGTGTGGTGGGGAGCAAATTGAAAATCCTCTTGAGCATCCTGAATGTGTGGAAGCAGGAGGTGGAGTCTGTGTTCACTTGACAGGTCATGGTGAGTTGGTCATCGATTGCTAATCTGATTTTCTTTGCATAGGTTGCTTGGAGGAGAATGGGTCCAATTTCAACTGGCCACCAGGTGGAGTCTCAAAGCGAGGTGTCTTTACCGAAGGTTAGTACTTCTCACTTGTCTCTGTTGAGGTTGAAACAGTTGTTTTCCAACCAGCTGCTATGCAGGTGGAGGAAATGGGTCTGTATGTTTGGCATCTTGTCGGAGAGGGAGAGTAAGAGCTGGCTTTCGTCACCATGGCATTTGACATTGACTCAAAGGGCTTGAATGTTGGTGGTGAGTGGGGTCATGTAAGCATTGAACAGGGTGCTGCTAATTGAGGATGAGATGAAGTTGACGGTGTCCAAGGTAGAGGGGGCCTGGCTGACTGATCGGTATGACTATCATGATGGAGCAAATCCTGCAAAGTACTGGTCCTTCTATGCCAGCTTAATACAGTTGTTGGATAACGATGGGGTGGGAGACAGTCTCAAAAACTATGGAAAGGTCCAACAGGAAAGATGGGGTGATGCAGAAGAGAGAAGCACAATCTGACCCGCCTCTTTAAGCACAGAAGTGCGTTCTGGGCACAATCTGACTGTAGTCTCATGGTGGGTCTAACGTCTCAAAGAGAAGAAACACAATTTTCATCTTTAGGTGTCTGATTTGTGGACATTTCACTGCAGGAGATATGACAATGTTTTTTTTCTACTGAATTTGCCAGTTATGATCTGTCTGTCTGGCTCTTTTTGCCCTTTTCCATGCCACCTTCTGTTTTGTCTCTGCTGTGCTGCTTGTTCAAGTTTATTTGGAGGCGTGACTTCAGCTCTATTTTGACGGACCACACACCGTTTTGTATGAGGGTGATGGAGCGGGTAGTACAAAAATTTGTATACCCCCCCAATTTGCATGTGCATACTAATAAGAATAATTGAATAATTATAACCATATTAATGTTTGAAGTGGAATATTAATCAACCCTATTAATGAATGAAATTACACGTGGGATTTGCATTTGCATGGCCAATATAATTTGTGAACTAAAATATGTACGCATACTAATATTAGAAAATTAGAATATTGCATGATATATGTTGCTTTTGTGATGTAATTGTAAGTCGCACCAGATGACATCACTGGGTGAATATAAATGCTTTGAATGTTGCTATTATGCTAGATAATTACATACGCATAAGGGAATTAGTGAGGGTTTAACATTTTGTTAGCCATTTCCATGTTTTAATTACGTTTTGTGTTTGTTTTACTTAAGTTGACCATTTGGGCCTTCGTAAAGATGGCTGCTCCTTTGACTCGACGTGACTGACAACGCTCCACAAGGTTTTGGGGGAAGTGCGCCTGCGCCAACACCAGCAACAGTGGCCTCGTCCTGACCCCAGCCAAACTGTACCCACCAAGGACATACTGGGAGAGAAGCCAAAAGGCAACGAACAATGAACTGTCTTTAAAAACCGGAACCAGCAAGTACAATGACCTAACCTTACGAACTATGTGAGAACTTCACCGACCGACCCCAAACCCGCCAATGAGATCCGTCTAAAACTGATAGTTGTTACCATTTTACATTGATTTTATTATAAAAAGGCAATAGAATAGTGAGTTGCACGCTCTTTTCTTTTTCCTGACGTTATGCTGACGGAGAGGACGGTGACACTGCTGGACAGCTGTTTCCCTGAATCTTTGACAGACTGAATGGTGGCTTGACTTTGAGGAATTTAGAGATCTTCCACGACTTGACTGACTTAGAGGACGACATTTAGCCAGAATAGGTAAATATGATGTTCTGCAGATTGACTAATGATTTATTGAATTTTTACAACTAATTAGATAAATGAAGATTTGAATTATAACCAAAGGTGTCGAGTCGTTTATTGAAGAAATTAGATTGAGATTGAGTATAAAACAGAAGGATTGGATTACCAACTATCAAGCACAACAAACTGATCCATTGATTAAATGAAGGGAATATCTCAAGTTGCAGTGAGTTATAAAGATTTTCAATATGTGTTAGGTAAGTAAGGTTCTTTAAGAGAAAAGGTATTCCTTTCATTTACAGCGCTTGGAAAAGCTTATTCCTCCTGTGAGAGCAGATCAAGTAAGAGGGAGTGTTGGTGTTATGGGCCCCACCAATGAATGTATTGAGTGAATGTGCTATAGTGGCATTTGGTCTGTGACGAAGGGAGGATTTGACATTCCACGCTGCATCAGTTTTTCTGGTAGCAGTATGATGGTTGTTATTGTCTTGATTTGGTGATTGTTGCTTGTAAATTGCTTATTGGTTATTGATTAGTATTGATTTATGTATTAACACTCTATGTTGAGTCGCTTCGAGTTTTATGTTGTTGGCACGGCTTCTGGGATGTAGGAAGTCGGAAGTTTGTAACGGTTCCGTAGTAGAGCAGAGGTAAGCGCTGCTCTTGGGAAAGACGGAATTGTTGTTGCCCTGTAGGTACACAGGGGAAACGTGTAACGAATGGAGTTGCACGACGCATTGTCTGGGTTCGATTCGGTAGCATCGCCGTATGTTGCCATTAGAGACGTTTTTCTGTATAAGAGAAGTGTGCATGATAGCAAAGGTTACCTGTGAAATTTTGGTCTTAGGTACCAGGAGGCCAGAAGGTACTCTGATAACGCTTATCACTGGAAAGGTAACAGGTGTTCTCTGAGCTCGCTAGAAGGACAGTGTAGAGGGAAGTGCTACTTTGTTAACGAGAGTTATAATTCTGTAGCAGGATAGACTGTTCGCTGTCCTTGGGAAAGACAGAATTCTGTGCGAATGTACTACAATTTTCCTGTATGAAAGTGTGTGAATGGAAAGGCATTCCAGTTAATTGCGAAACTCTGGTTTTATTTCTCAGCAGCATTGGGTCTCCAACTAGGTGTTTTAATTCTGGAGAAGTGGTTAGCTGATGCTTGTTAGAAGGGTAAAGTAGAGGGATGTGCTACGTTATCAATGGAAGTAACGATTCTGTAGTAGGGCAGAGGTAAGCGCTGCTCTCGGGAAAGACAGAATTCTTGTGGGAAAGGTCTTTTGCTATTCTTTGGTCAGCGAAGCGGACAATGGTGGTGTTTTTCTGTTGTTACTAACTGATTTGTAAATTTGAAACAAAACTTACTGAGTGAAATTTGTAAAGGAGGGGTAGACAGGTGCAGGAGCTGCAGCAGTGGTTGCAGACGTCAGAACGACCGCGCTGGGATTGGCCAGTCAGCTAGAAAGGTAGACGCTCCCGATTGGTGCGTTAGTGTACGCCGCACTATGAGTGGAGAATTACAGGGTGACATAGACGCTCCAGATTGGTGCGTTAGTGTGAGTCGTGCTGGGATTGGAGAACTGTAGGTGACGTAGACGCTCCGGATTGGTGCGTTAGTGTGAGTCGCGCTACGATTGGTCAGAACAATAGTATAGTCGTAAGGGAAGACTAGCGATACATGAAAAACAAGAAAAGATGTATTATGATCCACCAGAAAAGGAGAAGAAGTCCTGGTTTGGAAAAATTAAAAAGTGGTTTAAAAGGGACAAACCAATAGTGACAAGGGAAGGACAGTTACTTTCTCTGCCAAAACCCCCCGCATCCTTTATGGTTGCGAAATATGGATATCATACTTGTATTTGGTTAGACAATTGGGTAAAATATACGAGGAACGACGGAGTTTTGGCTTTCCCAGAACATGGTTCATTTAATGTGGCAGTTTTGAGAAATTTAAGAGAGAAAATGATGAATTTAGAACCAAGACCTAGTCCGACACAATTTGTTTCCCGTAAGAACTGCAGAAGAGAATGGAGGGAGAAAATGTACAGAGAAAAGACATAATGTAGAGTCGAGAGGGTATGAAGTGAATGAATCGGAAGATGATGTTCTTGATGACATGTTTTATAAAAATCCACCACCGTATCGATCAGAACCAGAAATATTAACACCTAGTGCCCCAATGAAAGAAACTTTACGGATTATAAAGTCAGAACCAGTGTCCCAAGATTTAGAGAAAATTAATTCCCTTAGAGAGGTAGGAAGAAAGTCAGAAAGTAGAATAAATGGTGAAAATTCAGCAGAATTAGCAAAGACAACCTTAGAATTAACTGAGAAGATAAGAGAATTGACTAAAAATGTGGAGGCTGTAACAGTCCCAGTGACAATAGGCCCATAATGCCTATTTTTGATAAACAAAAAGATAGCGAACATTGTTTAACAGTTCCTTATAAAAGTCATAAACAGGTTAAACAGCCAACGCTGAGTCAAAATGAAAATCCATGGAGACAGACAATAAGCATGATAGAACCAAATGTTTCAAGCAATCCGTTTATAGGTCAGAATTTTACTGAAAAGGGTATAACGACAGTGGAGTCAAATTTAGGAACACAAAAGAATATGGAACAAGGTAGTGTAGAGAAGCCAGTAGGACCATCTACAGAAGAATTAAGTGAATGGTTGAGAAACTTGCAGAAGAGAGACAAAGAATCCCAATCAATAGATGTAGCAAAATTACAAATGGTGCTGGAAGAATTAATAGTAGGGACTATCCCCACAGAGAAATTAAAAACTAACCAAGATGAGGAATTACTATTTTCATGCAAAAGCGTGACATGGAGGGCGAAAAATCTACATGAAAGACTAGAAGAAGTAGCAAATGAAATGGGCATAGATATTGAAAAGGTAAAAGCTTTGCAAAACCCTATAGAATAGATTTTACTGAAAAAGATATTGAAAACTTGAACACCACAGGGCGAATAAGTCAGAGTAAGGAAATAATTATCTTGCTGAGGAAATGGGGAGATGTGGATAAATGGAGAAGCAGGTGGTATCGAAAAAGAGATGATGCCTCAGATAAGACCTTTGCAGCATTTCCTGTAAGAGAAAAAGAAAAGGTAGCAACAGAGTGCCCTATGAGAGAGATTCCAGGAGGAGGATATGTGCATGTCCCATGGACAAGACAGGATATTTTGTCCTTTACAAATGATTTCCCTCGACTACGTGAAAAGCCTGTCGAGTGGTATAGACAAGTGGACAGATTCGTGAAGTTGTCTAAAGTACTATGGATTGACTTGAATAGTCCATTCGACATAATAGTACAAGCAGATTTATGGACAGAGTGCAAGCTCATGATTAATTGGCCAACTCAGGAATACCCTAGGGATCCAAAAACATGAGCACCAGACCCTGAGGTAATGAAGAAATACGAACCTGGTTATGGCTTTTCTGAAAAACAAAGTACTTCCTAAAGAGACAGATTGGGTGAAAATTGACAGAGCACATCAAGAAAGCAAAGAGTCAGTCCACGCGTATTATGAGAGATTAATCTTGGCCTTTAAACAGTTTAGTGGAGATGAAAATTTGAGGGAAAAGGATTTAAGTCATTTTGTATACAGATTTGTATATGGTTTACGTCCGGAAATTAGTGAGATGACAAAACAACATACGGTAGATTGGCAAAATAAGAAAATAGATGAAGTATTGAGACATGCTAAATATTTCAGTGATGAGATTGAAGCAAAGCAGCGAAAATTGAAAGAAAAGGCTATGTGGGCACAGGTAAAGGTAGCGGAAAGGCAGGAAGCTCAATTAGCGGAACAAACGAATAATGTGGGATCAAGACAAAAATGTGGTTCTGGAAAAGGAAAAGGAAGCTTTAATATAGAAGAACTTAAAAGAAATTTCCATGTCATAATTGCGGTAGAATAGGGCATTGGAAATCCCAGTGTAAATTTCCCCCAAGTACTAACAGTGAAAATCCATCATTGAATCCACAGGTGCAGAATGAGGTGAGTGGTCAACCGCAGCGACAGCAGCAGGTTGTTACAGAACAGAATCAGGTGCCAACACCGCCTTTTCCACAGAGCAAAAACTCTCAGAAGTATAGTAGTGAGACAGGATTCTACAATGAAGAACAGGTAAATAAGCTACACCGCGCTAGCGCTCTTTCGCAGTATTGGCTACAACGCAATGAGAGTGATTCAGAAGAGGGTTATTGACGGTGCCGAAGGGAGGAAGAAGAGTGCGTTCTTGGCGCAACTCTAGAAGTAGACCAAACAGGCCCATTTGTAGATGGGAAGGTTAATAATGAAAATATTACTTTCCTAGTCGATACTGGTGCTACTCGATCAACTGTTAGAGCAGCTGATATTAAGAATCTTCCTCTCTCGGATGAAACAATCCAAGTAGTTGGTGTATCCAACAGGCAGATTAAAACTTGCCTGACAGAACCGGTAAAGGTGAGCATAGGGAAATTTTCGGAAATGCACCGCTTTGTCGTGTGTGATACCAGTCCTGTGAATTTATTAGGTGGGGATTTGTAGTGCAAAATGAATTGCACTATATTTTGTACTCCAGATGGAATAGCATTTGAAACCCCAGATGATGACGTGTTGTATAAAATGACAATGGCAAACAGGGAAAACGAGGTTACTGAAACCTATGCTGTATTTAACCCTGATGAATTACCTAAAGAATTAAAACAGTCGGTAAAAGCAGAAGTTTGGGACTTCACTGGAGAAGATGTGGGATTAATGAGAAATGTAGATCCAGTAAAAATAACAGTGAAATAAGGAGTAAGCTATCCAAATGTCCCTCAATATAAAATGACACCGGAAATAATTGAAGGAATAACTCTTGTGATTGAGAAAATTATTAGACAAGGAATTTTGAGAGAAATAATGAGTAGTCCATGTAACTCACCAATAATGGGACTGAAAAAGTCTAATGGGAAGTTCAGAATAGTTCAAGATTTGAGAAAGATAAACAAAATTGTTGTGTCATGCTGTCCCATTGTACCAAATCCATCTGTGATTTTATATCAGATTCCCCATGATGCAGTATGGTATACAGTGATTGACTTATGCCATGCTTTCTTTTCCATCCCATTGCACCATGACAGTTAGCAAATCTTTGCATTTCGTTTTGGCGAGCGTATTTTGGCTTGGTGCCGAATTCCACAGGGGTATACCAAAAGCCCCTCAATATTTAATCAGCTATTAAGGAAGTCCTTGGAAAGTCTAGAAATGCCCGAAAACTCAGTGTTAGTTCAATACATCGACGACCTTCTTGTAGCGTCGAAAACCAGTGAAGCTTGTGAGGTAGATACTATAGCACTACTGAATCATTTGGCAGATGGAGGACTGAAGGTGTCACCATCAAAATTGCAATTTTGTAAGAAGGAAGTACAGTATTTGGGACATAACATTGAGAAAGGACTGAGAAAAATAATGATAGACAGAATCAGGATTATAAAAGGAATGAGGGCACCCATGACCCAAAGAGAGGTGAGAATGTTTCTGGGAATGGTTGGATATTGTCGTCAATGGATTAGTAATTTTTCATTGATCGCAAAACCTTTGGTACGACTGACGAGAAGTGATGTGAAAGATCCCATTGATTTGAACAAGGAAGAATTGGCAGCATTTAAACGATTGAGAGATGGGTTGCGTGAAGCACCTGCATTAGGTATGCCTGATTATGAGAAGGAGTTCGAGTTGTATTGCAGTGAGAGAAATGGATGTGCACTCTCTGTGTTAATACAGAAGCATGGAAAACTGAGGAGACCAATTGCATATTTTTCATCAATGCTTGACCCAGTAGCTCTAGCCCTACCTGGGTGTTTGAAAGCAGTAGCTGCTACATGCCGAAGTTTGGAGCAGAGTGAGGGAATTGTGATGGGATATCCTGTAAAAGTGTTTGTACCTCATGATGTGGCAATCCTTTTAACAAGGAGTCGTACTCAGTATATGACACATAGTCAGCTGACTAAGTATGAAAAGGTCATATTAGGTGCAACAAATGTAAGTCTTGTGAGATGTTTGAATGTGAATCCCTCAACATTTCTGCCTGATGCTGAGAATGTGGAGGTCAGAGATGAAGCCTGGATGTACTTGATTTTTGTACAAAACCACAACCTGACATAAAAGATGTACCCTTATCGGAAAGTGACTTTGTTATGTTTGCTGATGGGTCTTGCTTGAGGACAGATGATGGAGTATTGAGTGCAGCATATGCGGTATGCATGGTTGCATCAGTGATGGAAGCGTCCTATTTGAAAGGAGTAAAATCAGCCCAGGTAGCTGAACTTGTCGCTTTGACGAGAGCCTGTAAGATTGGGAAAGGTGTGAGAGTGACTGTGATAATGGACAGCCAGTACAGATTTGGTGTTGTGCATGATTTCGGCCAAATATGGCTGCAGAGAGGGTTCTTAACATCAAGTCGAACTCCCATTAAGAATGCTGAAGTGGTTGTAAAGTTGCTTGAGGCGATACAGTTGCCTAGGCAATTGGCTGTTGTAAAGTGTGCTGCCCATAGTCACAGTGGTGATTATATTGCCACAGGAAACAAGTACGCCAATGTCATGGCTCAATATTGTGCACGTAATCAAAATTCGGTCAATCGGGCTAAGGAAAGGGAAGTGATTTCTTGCTCATTGATGTTTACTAACACTGTGGGAACATGGGAAGAAGTAAGACAATTACTGGAAGAAGCAGGAGATGAGGAAATGAAGCAGTGGGTAAAAGCAGGATGTGCACCAAGAGAGAAGGATCATGTGTGGGTCTATTGGGATGGAAGACCAGTTATGCCTGATAACATGTTGTCTACCATGGCACGGATGTATCATGGTCAGGGACACATAGGGAAAGATGCTATGATCAGGTCATTTAAGCAGACTTGGTATAATGCAAAATTCAGACTGGTAGCAGAAAGTCTTTGTCAAAGATGCCTAATATGTCAGCAATACAATCCTGGGAGAAAGACAGTAGTGAGTCTAGGAACAATAGGCCGAGAAGGAGGGCCTTTTACCAGAATGCAAGTGGATTTCATTGAGATGCCTCCCTGTAACCGGTTGAGGTATGTTTTGGTTATGGTCTGTCTGTTTTCCAGATGGGTGGAGGTATTTCCAACAAGAAGGAATGATGGGATGACAGTGGCAAAATTACTTTTGAGGCACTTTATCCCTAGATTTGGGTTTCCCAGTGACCATTGAATCAGACCGAGGAGGACATTTCCATAATGAGATCATAAAACTGATTTGTGAAGCATTGAATGTACGACAGAAACTACATTGTGCCCACCGACCAGAGGCTTCTGGTGTGGTGGAACAGATGAATGGCACTATCAAAAACAGGATAGGGAAAATATGTTTAGCCACAGGTATGAAATGGCCTGATGTCTTGCCTCTGGTACTCATGACTATTAGATCAATTCCAGACAGAACTACAGGGTTAAGCCCCCATGAAATCATCATGGGACGAGCCATGCGTCACGTGTTTATACCAGTCAACAAGCTGATGACTATAACTGATGACATGGTATTAACTACTGTAAAAGCCTGGCTGACGCAGTTCATTCTGTGTTTCATCAGGTTGGAGCGGATGCCATCACCCTTGAAAAGAAGCCAGCCCATGATCTGAGCCCAGGGGACTGGGTAAGGATAAAAGTCCACAGAAGAAGAAACTGTTTGGTTCCAAGGTGGGGAAAACCAAGACAAGTCATCTTGACCACAACAACAGCTGTAAAGTGTGCTGGACTGGAAAACTGGATCCATGCAAGCCATACATTGAGAATCCCAAATCCAGTGGACAGCACAGAAAAAGAGTATTTTGATGAATCAGAATCTAGTACTGAGTCAGGTGACAAAGAACCAAAAGCAAAAGAAAAGTAGTTAAACAAGAGCAAATTATGCTGATTTCACAGACCCCTATTCGAAACAACAAAATAGCAATGAAAATCACCAATGTTTGTTAGGACCACAATCCATAACTTGCACAATAGCCATTCAAACAATAACTGCACATATCCAATGCTCATGACCTCACAGCAGCTATCTCAATATGTAAAAGCATCTAAACGCAGAAAATATTAAAAATAACAATACATGTACATGTATTTATGACTACGGTTTCTTTCTACTGTGTACCTTACCAAATTGAGCCAGGCCCTAAAATACCTACTTAGATAACACTACATTTGAAGTAGTCTCTTTCATACTGTTAAGGTGAATGAATATGATGTGTAATCTAATCTGTAAGATTATTTACCACATTTGCAATTGCATTTGTCAAATCAAGGGTGAGGTCATGAGCCGGGATTCCAGAACAGGAGAAGGTGAGTTATGGTTATGCCAGGTCCTTGCTGAACTTGCAAGGTATTCTTTCATGTGCAAGTGCTCTTGCCTTCTTCCAGGTTCCAGTCACCTCGCACGCCCTCCGGCAGTGCTTTTTCTGTGTGTTTCTCCCTTGTGCAGAGTGTCGGAGGATGAGAGCTGTCTTAAATTAATTTAGAGTTTCTCCTCACTCTCATTCTATCTGGGCATCAACTGGAAACAAGCCAGTCACCTGCAGCAAAATAATTTCCCTGAAGGGAGTTAAAAAGGATGTGACACACTTTAGGAATGGGCGAGTGACGGGGTTAAAAAGGAGGTAATAAAAATGAGAGGACAATCTAAGAAGGATGACAGGGAACCAAGTGATTCAACCAACAGGAACAAATTGGGAAAATAAATAAAGAAAAGTAACCAACTAACATAAAGGAATGCCATAAATCATAAAAAAGAGAACTGGAACTTGACCCTTGCATACATTGTAAGAACAGACAAAAGCCAATGCCAGAAGAATTCATCAACTACAGAACCAACAAACTGATGTGGTTTATTATGGTTAATGTGACTATCTCATTGTTAGCATAATTAATTGATGAACACAATTATTTACAACTAAACATTATAATAATTAACAACTGCCAAATGTATCATGCACTGTGTTACAAAAGCTAAAACTGAACGAAGAGAAATTATAAAAAATGTGCATTGTACGAAATAGAATCTTACCTCTTTTGCTAGAAATTATTATTCCTATAATTCCAAATACGAAATAACAGATATATGTTAAGCAATTTTTTGTTTACATAAAAGTGGCCCAGATTGTCAAAAAATATGTCTCAAAAACGTTCTGTGTGCCGATAAGCAGTAATCAGGACCTAGCTATGCCAATGGTACTTTTCTCTGGTAGACAGGATATACACTGCTGTAATTTCCCATCAGGATTATATAATTTTTTATTAAAAATACCCTAGTTTCCAAGGGATTTGGGTTTCTCATTTATGTATAGCTCAGCTACTTTGTTCAGTCCATTAAGGTCACTGTTAGAAATTGAAATTCTGGTTGGCAGAGGTATGCATCCTTTCAAGCTGAAACCACAATCCTAGTCAGGGTAAATCAGATAGACACCATAAACTAACCTGTGATCATCCTCTCGTAGCTTGGCACAGAGCAGGCAGGCTTAACTTAAGAGGCAATGTGTAAAGTATGTGTGCAACACTTCAAATGGTATCTTAGTGAAAACACCACATAATGACTCCACACCAGCTTAGAAAATTAGCTCATATTGTTATGAACAAAACAAGACCAAAACGACAAAAATCCAATTAGTATAACTGGAGCTACGGATTTGTAAAGAATAAATCAAAGCGTAGAGCTTCAAAGCTTAAAGCGCCAACCGAGGACATCTGGTCGCAGATGACTAGGGTAAGTTCAAAAGAACAGGCTGACTGCGATGGAGTGCAATTGTGTACAGGGACCAGTCTTGGCCTGCTAAAAAGTATCTGGCAGCATGGTCGATGGATTCGCGTTACAGTTGTAGGACACCCCCGCGCCGAACGGCCACCAGCTGCTGCGTGTGCCCCCTTGCCTTGCCTGCCTCGTTGCCTGCCTCGCTGCCGCCGCGTGACCACGCCCCCTCCTTCGAGCGGCGTGGTCCGTGCTCGCCTGTTGGTTAGGTTTTGTTGGTGTTTTTGTTTTTTGTCTTTTCTTAGTGCCTGTTCTGTAATTTGTATTAGTGGTTGCGTTTTCCTTCCTGTTTGCCCTGTTGTCTAGCCGCCCTTCGTACTCCCTCCCCGCTTCCCGCCACCGCCGCTAACCCCGCCCCTTTTTCCCTTCTGTACCCTCCCCGCTCCCGCATCCCAGCTGCTCCGCCCCCCCGCGCACTTGGCCATATATGGCGACCGTGCGACGCAGGTGAGTGTGACCTAGTTGTAGGACACCCCCGCGCCGCACGGCCACCAGCTGCTGCGTGTGCCCCCTTGCCTTGCCTGCCTCGTTGCCTGCCTCGCTGCCGCCGCGTGACCACGCCCCCTCCTTCGAGCGGCGTGGTCCGTGCTCGCCTGTTGGTTAGGTTTTGTTGGTGTTTTTGTTTTTTGTCTTTTCTTAGTGCCTGTTCTGTAATTTGTATTAGTGGTTGCGTTTTCCTTCCTGTTTGCCCTGTTGTCTAGCCGCCCTTCGTACTCCCTCCCCGCTTCCCGCCACCGCCGCTAACCCCGCCCCTTTTTCCCTTCTGTACCCTCCCCGCTCCCGCATCCCAGCTGCTCCGCCCCCCCGCGCACTTGGCCATATGTGGCGACCGTGCGACGCAGGTGAGTGTGACCTAGTTGTAGGACACCCCCCCGCCGCACGGCCACCAGCTGCTGCGTGTGCCCCCTTGCCTTGCCTGCCTCGTTGCCTGCCTCGCTGCCGCCGCGTGACCACGCCCCCTCCTTCGAGCGGCGTGGTCCGTGCTCGCCTGTTGGTTAGGTTTTGTTGGTGTTTTTGTTTTTTGTCTTTTCTTAGTGCCTGTTCTGTAATTTGTATTAGTGGTTGCGTTTTCCTTCCTGTTTGCCCTGTTGTCTAGCCGCCCTTCGTACTCCCTCCCCGCTTCCCGCCACCGCCGCTAACCCCGCCCCTTTTTCCCTTCTGTACCCTCCCCGCTCCCGCATCCCAGCTGCTCCGCCCCCCCGCGCACTTCGCCATATATGGCGACCATGCGAACGCGCAGCGGTCACGCGCAGCGGGCGCGCCGATTTTGCGCCGAAGGCGCGCCAAAGGCAAGCCCGTCTACGCCCGTCCGCGCCTGGACCGCGCCCAGTGCCAGGACCCCTGGCCCTCGAGGACCCCAGCCCACCCGCCGGACGTACACCGCCGCCACCCTCATCGCTCTCAACTCCGGCCGATTCCCAGGTTGCCACCAAGCCACACCACGACGCACCCACGGACCCTTCAGCTGCCTCGCCTGCAAGTTCACCTGCATCCGGACCTGCCTCGCACCAGCACCCGCCAAGTCGACCACCAGCAGCACCCACCTCAAGTGCATCCTGCTCAACACCCGCTCCGTCCACAGACACGCCATCGAACTCTGGAACCTCCTAGACGCCACAGCCCCTGACGTTGCCTTCCTCACGGAGACCTGGATGAACGCCTCTTCAGCTCCCGACATCGCCATCGCCATCCCAGAGGGCTACAAGATCACCCGGAGGGATCGCACCGCCAACCAGATGGGAGGAGGCATCGCCATCATCCACAGGAACACCATCCGTCTCACGACCAGCACCGACAACACCCTGATCACCGCCGAACACCTGCATTTCCAGATCCACACCGACCCGAAGACCACCCTCAGAGGCACCCTGATCTACAGACCTCCGGGACCACGCACCCAATTCAGCGAGGACATCGCCGACTTCGTCAGCCCGCATGCCCTCCCCTCCGCTGACTACATCCTCCTGGGGGACCTCAACTTCCACCTGGAGAACATCAACGACCGCAACACCAGCACCCTGATCGACAACCTCGCCAATCTTGGACTCAAGCAGCTGGTGTCCACCCCCACCCACCTCGCCGGACACACACTCGACGCAGTCTTCTCATCCAGCACAGACATCGACTTCAGCCACGCCACTGAGCTTCAATGGACGGACCACAGCTGCGTCCACTTCACCTTCAAAAGAACGACGACCCACCACCACCAGCAACAGGCTGCCCGCAGAAGCTGGAACAAGATCACAGCCGACCAGCTTGCCACCTCCCTGAGCCAGCACCCTCCTGCCAGCTCAGCGAACCCCAGCCAGGCCGCCGACAACCTCACGAAGTGGATCAGCAACTGCGCGGACGAGCTCGCCCCGCTGAGGACCCCGCCCAGCCGACCCGGCAGCAAGAAAGCCCCATGGTTCACCGACGAACTCAAGAGCTCCAAGAAGAACTGCCGAGCCCTCGAGAAAGTCTGGAGAAGAGAACCTACACCGGACAACAGGACCACCTTCAAGCTTGCCACCCGGAAGCACCACCAGCTGATCTGCGCCGCCAAGAAAACTGCATTCAAAGACCGGCTGGACAACAACGCACACAACTGTAAGGAACTCTTCAACATCGTGAAAGAGCTATCCAACCCCAGCGCAGGAAACAACGACGTCACCCCATCGCAAGACCTCTGCAACTCCCTCGCCTCATACTTCCACAACAAGATCGCGGACATACGCAACAGCTTCAACAACCAACCAACGCACACCACGACCGAAAAACCACCCCCCACCACCACCCTCCACGCCTGGACCCCGATCAGCACCGAAGACACCATCCGCACGATGAACTCCATCCACTCCGGATCGCCGACCGACCCCTGCCCTCACCACGTCTTCAACAAGGCCGACGCTGTCATCGCACCCCACCTGCGAGACCTCATCAACACATCCTTCGACACCGCCACCTTCCCTGAGAGCTGGAAGCACGCCGAACTCAGCGCTCTACTCAAGAAACCCACAGCGGACCCCACCGAACTCAAGAATTACCGCCCCATCTCGCTTCTCCCGTTTCCAGCCAAAGTCATCGAGAAGACCGTCAACAAGCAGCTGGCCGCCTTCCTCGAGACGAATGGATCCCTCGACCCCTCACAGTCTGGCTTCCGAGCCAACCACAGCACCGAGACCGCCCTCATCGCCGCCACCGATGACATCCGAGCCCTGATGGACAACGGAGAACCAGCGGCCCTCATCCTCCTAGACCTCTCCGCGGCATTCGACACTGTCTGCCACCGCACCCTAGTACAGCGCCTCAGCAACGTCGGAATCCAGGACAAGGCTCTGGAATGGATCATCTCCTTCCTCGACGGAAGAACACAGAGAGTCCGCCTACCACCGTACAAGTCAGAGGCCACCGAAGTCATCTGCGGCGTCCCTCAAGGATCCTCGCTGAGCCCCACCCTCTTCAACGTCTACATGAGCCCCCTCGCGGCCATCGCACGCCAACACAACCTCAGCATAATCTCCTACGCCGACGACACCCAGCTGATCCTCTCCCTGACCAACGACCCCGCCGCCGCCAGAGCCAACCTGCACGAAGGGATGAAAGAGGTAGCCGAGTGGATGACGACCAGCCGCCTGAAACTGAACTCAGACAAGACGGAGGTCCTCATCCTGGGCTCTTCACCCTCCGCCTGGGACGACTCCTGGTGGCCTCCCGCCCTGGGCACCGCACCCAAACCGACAGACCATGCACGCAACCTGGGCTTCATCCTGGACTCCTCCCTCTCCATGACCAGGCAAGTCAACAACGTCTCCTCGGCGTGCTTCAACATCCTACTCATGCTACGGAAGATCTTCTGGTGGATCCCCACCGAGACCAGGAAGACCGTCACCCAGGCCCTCGTCACTAGCCGACTGGACTATGGCAACGCCCTCTACGCCGGTACCACCGCCAAGCTCCAGAAGAGACTCCAGCGGATCCAGAACGCCTCAGCCAGACTCATCCTCGACATCCCACGAACCAGCCACATCTCCGGACATCTGAGAGACCTACACTGGCTCCCCGTCAACAAAAGAATCACCTTCCGCCTCCTCACCCACGCACACAAAGCCCTACACGACCAAGGACCGAGCTACCTCAACAGCCGAATCAACTTCTACGCTCCCAAACGCCACCTCCGATCAGCCAACCACGCCCTCGCCGCCGTCCCCCGCATCCGAAGAGCGACGACAGGAGGAAGGTCCTTCTCCTACCTGGCCGCCAAGACCTGGAACTCCCTCCCGACCGACCTGCGCCTGACCCAAGACCACCTCTCCTTCAGGAAGAAGCTGAAGACCTGGCTGTTCGAGCAGTAGCGGCACCCCCCTACCCCCAGCGCCTTGAGACCCTACGGGTATGTAGTGCGCTTTATAAATGTCTTGATTGATTGATTGATTGATGAAGAAAAGTGGTGCTATGCTGGAATTGAACGGCTTGATCAAAGGCGATGCGTGGTTGTCGAGCTGCGTAAACAAGAGATGCATTTTCGAGGAGCGACATGATGTAGGTGATGCATCAAGAACTGGATGCTTCAAGCTGCATGGTTGGGACAGCGAGGTACATGATCCATGCAGCAGTGTTGATGTGTTGGCCTCGAAGAAGAAGTGCCATTTCGGTTTGGCACAACATCATCGTTGTATGGATTTTTAGCAGTTGCTGCACTTTATACCCACTTTCAAGGGTCCAGGACTGGATTGGCACTACTTAGCAGGGCAAGTATTGCAGCAAGTAAAGTCTGCTGCAAGTCTGTTGCAGGAAGTTGAGAAGCCTGTGATGTCCCTGAGGCTTAGAACAGGGGCAAGCCAGCATGCTCTTGGAGTCACTTCTGTGTTCAAGTGAGGAGGTTCCAGTCCTTCTTCTGTAGGGCATAGGGTAGCAGCCAACAGGGCAGCACCAGCAGAAAAGCAGTTCTTCCAGAGCGGCAGTCCAACAGACGGTCAGTCCTTGAAGCAGCATAGCAGTACTTCCTCCTGGCAGAGTTCTTCACAGGGCCAGTAATGGGGTCAGAAACCCGGTACTTATAACAGTGATGCCTTTGAAGTGGGGATGACTTAAGAGAAGGGCTTTGAAGTGCACAAGGGTTATCCCTCCTAGCTCTGGTTCCAGACTCGCTTCAGGGTGGTATGCAACCCTTTGTGTGGCAACAGGACACAACCCATTCAGGTGTAAGCATTAGCTCCTCCCTCCTATCCTGCCAAAGATGGCCCATCAGGATGTGGGTGGCTACTCAATCACAGCTAAGCTCCTTTTGAGTGTGACTGTCTAGAGGGACTGCACAAGGTCCAGCTGTCACCCAACCAAGACTTGTACTGGAGACAGGCTGCAGACACACAAAGCTAAAAGCAGGAAAATACCGTTTTAAAAGTGACATTTTTAAAAGGGTAATAATAAATTTGACTTTAACAGTAAAGAGGATTTATTATTACCATTCCAGTGAAATGAAACATTTCAGATCTAGTCCCTCTCAAACATGAATGTACAGCTTATAAAGTGCAATAAGGAATTCCCAGTGTTAACCTACGAGAGGGGTGGCCTCACAGTTGTGAAAAAGAAATGTGTGTGTTTTTCTCTACAGAGACATGCAAACTTTGATTACACAGCACCCTGCCCAATGGTCTACCTAGAGCCTAGCTTAAGGGTGACTTATATCTAATAAAATCTGAGTTTACGGTTTGTCAAGGGATTGTAAATGCAAAGTGAACGTGGCAATGTAAACTGCCCACACAGGCTCTGCAGTAGCAGGCCTGAGACATGTTTAAAGTGCTACTTGTGTGGGGCGCACAATAAGTGCTGCTGGCTGGCCCACTAGTAGCATTTAATTTATAGGTCCTGGGCACAGGTAGTGCACTCTGTTAGAGACATATAGATAAACTAAATATGCCAATTGTGGATACATCAATTAAAACATGTTTTAGAGTGTTCAGAGTCCAAAGGCCAATAAAAAGAATGCAAAAAGAACAGATCATAGACAGAATGCTGAACAAATCAATCATTCACCCCCAGTCACAGATCTGGGTTAAATGATTAATCCATCGGTTTTTTGCTCGCCATGCCATTCCAGTTTGGACTCAGCCATATGCAAATCAGTCTTGACCCTGCTCCCTCTTGGAACAGTCCAACAAGAACTACCAGGCCAGGTCTGCCCTGGACCAGAAACAAACATCCCGGGACCAATTTCAGGTATTAATTACATATAAATCCCTAAGCAACTGTGTTGAGTGCACTTGACAACATAACGGGTTGTCAATTGCAGTTGTACATAGACAAAAGGATGGAGTTTAGATTGCATCATAAGGAAAGCATGTGTGAGCACAACTTTACTTTATGAAAAACAGATCCAAACAGCTCCAAAAACATGTTGCCATGTCTGCAACGTAAAACAAATGAACAAGAAAATGTATTAAGTCAATAGCACTGTCTTTTTGATGTGCTATCCTACATTAATAACATACTCTTGCAATATAAAAAGGCAAAAATCAACAATTAAAATGTCATTGCTTCAGGAAAGCAAATACGTCAAATAACAAACAATGCATTCCAAGCTGCATGCCATGTCACCTTTGCAGTCTAACAAATGAACAACGTGATGCTCCATCACCAAAACATAATAGCAACACATATGTGACAAAGTGACAAATTCACGGAATGGCATGGCAATGATGGACACAAAATCCAAAGAATGGCAATACAAGAAAGCCTATGACTGAAGGGGACTGACTCAAAGTTCACTCTATGGGGCAGATTTACAAGCCCCTTGCAACACTTTGCGCCGACATTGCGTTAATTTTGTGATGCAGCGGTAGCGTAAAAGATGCGGCCAATTTACAACGTTACGCATCTAGAGAGATGCGTCATGTTGTAAAGCCCTGCGTTACATTATACCTGTGTCAGGTATAATGTATGCAGGGTGGGTGTTCCCACGAAAAAAACATGTAGAACTGATGCAGTGAAATCTACAAGATTTAACTGCTTCACTCTACGCCTTCACTACGTCAAAATCCCTACACCTGCATAGACCAGGCGTACGGAATGACGCAGGGCTTTTTGAAAGGGACTCGCCCATCTGTTGTGGCACATTGCTGGAGTTGCATCACTTTCATGAGTAACTCCAGCTATGCTTCAGTTTTGCGCCAACAGATGCATCACAATTTCTGACGCATCTGTTAATCCTTTCGCCATGGAGCACTGTATTGTAAATGTAGCTCATCCATAGTAGTGCAAGGACATTTGGCGCTGACACAAGGAAACTGCCTCATATATGCAGATGCATCAGTTTCTTGTAAATCTGACCCTATATGTAGTTCTTTTTATTCTGCTTTTTAAAAGAACTGGTGATTAGAGATAGTCTAGAAGCCAATGCTGTCAGTAGGCAGACATAAAAGTGCATACCTGTTGTGCAAGCCATGAAAAAGAGCTTAGTTCCATGCTTGCTACAAGAGAGCATAAATTATGAAGGAAATGATTAAAAAATTGCAAAGTTTGTTTTGTCTAAAATGAGGGGCAAAAACTCATATTAGGAAAACGCTTAAAACTTCTATTTTAGGGGGGAATTATTTTATGAAAAATGATTTTACAAAAAACGTATCTGTTTTAAGACTGTTTCGCACAATCAAAGTTGGTAAACTCAGCACATTGTGCAATGTCCAGGAAGTGTGAAGCTCGATAACTTCACTCTAAGTTGAGGTTTAAGTGCAAAACTCTGCCTGCTACAAATTGTTGACACGTCGCTTTCCTGCCTGTGCATCCTCAGCTCTATATTTTGCTAGAATTTTTTGTCTGCTGAGCAGAGATCATTTATTGTGTATTTAATCGGCCATTTGTCTGTATCAGATTTTAAAAGTATAGTCTTTTCTATACACATTGTGGCGTTAAGAGATTTTTACTCCTGAGAATCACATTTTCGTTTCCACCGTATATTTCATAATAGTGATGTAGGGAGGAGGAGCCAGAAAAAAACAATACATGAAAACTGCATCAAACGGAAAGAAACAGACTTTTTGAAGGCAGGGCACTAGAGGTCGCATATTTTGGGACAACGAATAACACAACAAAACTCAGTCAGTGAGAAATGTCCATGTCCACCGCTGCCACTAGACTTGACACAGGGGCAGGACCACCATGGATTGAAAATCATCTACTGCCCGGTAGGATACAACATCTAGGGGAAGTGGCACCGCTTTCAGAGGCATGAGTGTAACTGCACACTGTGGGCAACTGCGCATGACCACGAGCGCAGCTGAGAGCGATGGAGCGTCACCGAACTGGCTCTGTTCTAGGGTCCAGCTGAGCTAGAAGCGTGATGGGAAAGGGGGGTGACTTGTTTTCATTTTTTTAAAGTCTGACCTGGTTCTCTCAGACTCTCCAAGAGTAAGTCATGGTGAGAGGAGCAGGTCCTGTGGTTCCTGTGTTATGCATCTGAGCCTGAGGATCGCTGCTTCTCGCAGACATACGGTATTTGCTGCCTGACCTCCTTTGTATCTGCAGCCCCTCTGAAGGCCTCATCCAATGAGATCAAGATTCTGGAGAGTTTGTTATTTTATTACATTTGGAATTATAGGAATAATTATTTCAGATAGCTTGGACCACTCTCAGTGCTATAAAGAATGTGTTATGGAATGTACCCTCCGCTCAAAGGTCATGCCATGGTTTAAAAGTATGGACATGTACTCGCAGCAGCGTTTGGAGGACATTTCTGAATTATTTTGAAGCTACAACAGTCATACATTTCGGTTAATGCTCTCGGAGTTCTGTGTGGATTTCAAATTACTCACGTGCGAAGTCATTTCCTTTGTGAGTGTAGAAGCTATGCTTCTGAGCATGCGCAGGTGTGCTGTCCTTTTGTATTTGCACTTGCTGATAACGTTGTTATTGTTTCATTATTGGTACAATATTTTTTCCTCATGCAGAATTCTCCTTACCTACAGCCCTACTTATTTTCAGGGTGTTCCCTGCTCACCCCCATCCTGGATAAAGGTTTACTCATGTTAATACGGTTTACAAGTATCAATTCACATTTTGTGAATTTCAAATGGGAACTTACACTTGTTGATGTAGGTATTTGTGCAGTGCATCTGAAAATTAATGTAGAAATGCTGTGATCCGACCACCCGAAGGCCCATTAATGCTTTTCACAGAAAGATATGTCTGTGACAACAACCAATCAGGCATCAGACAATTTGAATAGAGGGCTGATCCAGTCCTGCGGGGTTTATGGAAGAGCTGGAGGGCCCCACCTCGAGACTTGTCTGCATCCGAGATCAGAGCCCTGCTGACGCCGCACCATGTCCTGGGCCCCTCTCCTCCTCGTGCTCAGCGTCCTCTGTGCAGGTAAAGGCTAATATTGAATAATAACTTTACTTGTAATTTCTCATCAATACTTGAAATACTGTTTATTTGTAACTATCACTTGTTTTAACTCTAGTAAAACACGGGTTGTGCACATGTATTGAGTTCTCTTCTCTGGCTCTTCTGTTCCAGGTTCTGTGGCCCAGTTTTCTTTGGCTCAGGAGCCCTCAGTGACTGTGGCCCCCGGACAGACGGTGAAGCTCTCCTGCACCCGCAGCAGGGGCCCAGTTGGCAGCTACAACGTGGCTTGGTACCAGCAGAAGCCGGGCACTGCTCCTAAACTTGTCATGTATTACTTTAGTAGCAGACCCTCGGGGGTCCCCTCTCGCTTCTCCGGCTCCTACGACAGCACCCCCAACGCGGCGTATCTGACCATCACCGGAGTCGCGGCTGAGGACGAGGCTGTGTATTACTGCCAGTCTTATGATGGCAGCGGCACTGGCACAGTGACACAGCCTGATGGGGAAGTGAGACAAAAACCCCTCAGCGTGATGTCCTATTGATGCTGCTGAGGCTGCCTGCTGGGCTGGTCCTTCCACGCCTTATGCATTCTGTAGCACAGCCCGTCTGTACTAGCAGCCTCTCTAACTACAGCTCTTTGATGTCTGTGTTCCAATTATAAATCCAATCTCATAGCGCCCAGCATCAATATATACAAAGCAGTTCGTGAAACCCAGAATGCTGAAGTGAGAGGAAATCATACAAATATACACCCTAAAAAGGATCTATACGTTCAACAACATTGCCAAGAAGAACAAAGCAAACATTCCTTACTGGATTCTGGACAAAGCACTAATGGGAATTGTAATAGTCGATTCTAAGATGTAATTTGGCTTAGGAAAGTGATATTTTGCTGCCCCTCTTATTCAGCGATGAAGCAATATGTGGTGATTCTAAAGACAATTTGGTGTCCTCAATCTGGTGGTTCCCTTAGCAACTGCATTGAATTGCACCAGCCAATGGATATTATTAGTTTATCAATATGCAAATTGTAAGACAAGTGCCATCTGTTGAAAAGTGATTTGTTAATAGTGAAAAGTAATGACTTACCACTAGTAATAAGGCCACAAGCACAATAAAAGGAGCAATCAAGTTCCCTTGCTCAACCCTTGGTAGCTGGCAATGAGCAGGTAGGCCGTAACTTGTGAGACAGGGGTGTAAAGCATTTAAAAACACCAATATATTAAGTATAATACAATACATTATAAAAATCCAACACCAATTTATAAACATAGGTTATATTTTTATGAATACAAAAACTATTTCCTGAACCACAATCATATAGTGTATCACAATAATTGAATCACACAGTGGTGTTCTTCAAGTATTCATCCTTGGTCTTTTATTCCGTGTCTTGTAGTATTTGCTTGCGCTTCAGTTCTTCATCAAAGCTACCGACAGTCACAATTTTTGCCAACATGTGTTTCGTCTTATTGGCAATAACTAAAGTCTTCGTCAGGGCATGAACTGGGAATCTACAAATGGTGTGGTCAGTTTCCACCATGATCAACAATCTTCAGATTCAACTGAACCAGTAGATAAACTCCAATTGCGACACTTCCATCAAAATCGGAGTGGAGTACTCTCCATCACGCTGCTCGAGATTAAGGATATTGATTGCCCTATGTGAAGATTGGAGATAGGTTGAAGTTGAACTTCCACTTAATTTTGAAGGAAGTGTCACACTATATGATTGTGGCTCAGGAAATTGTTTTTGTATTTAGTTATATAAATGTGGATGTGTTTCACATTGATTTGACAGCGCTGGGTAGTCGTTGTATTCAGTTTCCTTTGAGCACTATCTGAAGAATTTGTAGCCATAAGTACATTTTCACATAATTGTGCGCAGCCTATACCCTACTGCCCAATTTGTTGATTTGATGTTATATTTTTATGAACAAATAGACACCAAAATGAGAACAATCCAAGGTAGAAAGCCAGAGACATGCATTTTTAAAGAATAAACACCATTTAGTGCTTAAAAACATATATAGCGACAACTTGGGACATCTGGGCGCACTTGACCGGGACAAAGTCAAAGTTTGAGGACAACCGTAATGGAGCCCTGGTCAGATACACTAAGCAGGAGGACTCGGTCAAAATGTTACCTTTGCACTTAGTCGTTTTTCTGGTGCTTTTTCTACCAACGTCAAGTGAGGCTCCTCCTCAGGCTAGATTGGCATCTAAGTAATTGGCTTGGGGTTCTGTGAGGCCCTGGTCAAATCCTGAAAGTCTGGCGCTCTGGAGCTTTCAGCAGGATGAACCTGAAATCCAGGTCAGGTTGCGTTTGAAGGTTGCTGGCTTGACTCTGGACAGCAAGCTGGTCACCTTATGAAGCTTTGTTACCAAAAAAGCTCCCAAACTTCACTAAACTTCAGTATCTTCATCCAGAAGGTCTCCTTGAGGGTTCAAAGTGTCCACAACACCAATCTAGGGGTCTTGAATCTCTGAGATGATCCTTGGGACGTTGGTAATACACTACCCACAATGCACCAGGCCAAATCCTTAAAAGTCCACTGGACGCACTCCAGGATTGGGACTTCTTGGTGAAGATGATGCAGGTGCACTCTGTTTACCTGTAGCTTGCAGGGAACCCACTCCTTAATCCTTCTTGAAGCAAGGTAAAGTCCTTAGGGCTGTAGTTCTAAGTGTAAATCAGGTGCAGTTCTTCAGAGTGCAATCATTTGGGGTGCAGGCCTGGGTTCCAGCAGGACAGTCCTTCTTCTCCTTGTAGTTTCAGGCAGTAGATCTGAGTTGTTTGGCAACTCTTCCATATTTATGCTGTGTTTCTGGGCATCAATCAGGAGGGAACCCCTGACCAATGGGATGCAGGGTGCCACCCAGATGTATGACCACCATGTCCAAAGTGTGGCCTTTTCTTGTCCCAGAAAGCACTATCCTCTCAAAATCCAACATGGAGAAATTCTTTCCTTGGAGGTTAGACCAGGCTAAGCCAATCCACTGGCATGGCTAAGATTCCTTAACACTCCGCTTACATCCCTTTCCCTAATCTAATTACAGGGATCCCTGTGTGGCTGGGATGGCAGGATGCAGGGTGAGCCTGTGCTGTCATCAAGTGATCAGTTTGGCCACCCCTCCCTCATCCTGTCTTCTAATTCTGCATTTTCAGTTCTCCTCTCACAGGAAACCCATTGTCTTTCTAGCAGGCTACTTCACACCTCATTAAGACAGCTTGGCTCAGCCTGGCAGAGGCTAGCCAATCAGGAGTGAGCAACTGGAAGGCTGGATTTTGGCTCACATAAAATAAAGTTTAATAACTTATTTTATGTGCTAGTTATTATAAATAAAACTAATATTCTGATTCCTTGAATGTTATTATTATCTCTCTCCTGCCAGTGTTAGCCTATGGAGCTAATTATCGACAATTGGATAAACACATTTGGCAGTTTTTCCTTCACCAGAGCTGTAAAACATTTTTTATAATCTCCCTGCTTATAGTTACATAGCACCCTTCCCCTGGGGCACCTGTGGGAGACCTTAGGGGTGACTTATATGTGGAAATAAGGTAGATTACTACTTTGGAAGTGCCTTTGATTCCAAAGTCAAATTTGCATATAATTACATTTTAAAGACAGTCTGCAAATCAGGGCTGCCTTTAAAAAGACAGCGGACAAACACAACAGGACAAACTCCAGTGCAGGAAATCTACTGGGCCTGTAAACCTCCCTGCCCTAATATATACTAGTGACTTATAGGCAGTTTGCCATTGCAAACTGTATTTTTACCTAACCATCATATAACTTTAGAGCTGAGCACCAGCCCTGGGTAAGGTAAGCAGAGCCCAGGGCACAGTCAGAGTCAGTTACCACCATTACCATGCATAACCATGGGGATGATCAGGATCAAAAGTATGACTTTCTCAAACCATCACTAACTACTGAGGGTTTTATAGCCTTGCCCCTTTCCCATCTGTTGCCATTCAGTAGCCTCCTCTTTCCTGCTGAGGTTCTGAGGAAGGGTAGGGAAGGAAAGGGGAGGGGATAGGAGAGTAGAGGAGAGGGAAGGGAAAACGAGGAGTAGGAAGAAGGGCATGGAAGGGAATGAAATTACAGACAGATCACTCAGCTATTGGGGCCCTGTTAAATGTTTGATCCTGCTGTTGTTTTTTTGACCATGAAAACAGAATTTAGAGGGCAGTTCCAGGGGTAGCAAATGGCTAGCTTCCATGGATAGCAGATGCACAGCTTGCTACATCCAGCCATGATTGTGATGAGCTTCCCTCTTCTTTACGTTATTTCTGGGAACAGATATCAGGATGGCTCGCCCAAATGTTCCCTTCAGGTTTTCAACGGTCTGTGAACCTCCAGGTTTGGCAGTTTGAAGCTTTCAGCAGAACTTCCATCTCTGGCTGAAGGGCCAATATGAGGGAAAGTGTGCAGAAGCATGAGAATGGAGGCAGAGCAGAAATGGCAGGAAGTGCACCGAGTGGGACACTCTTTTGTTCCAGTGGCATCTTTGCTGATGTGCAGTCTGGGCTGAGCTGAGTAGTGAGAACCTGCAGAGGGAGGTTCCAAATCACAAGGAGCCTCTGCACTCGTGGTGGAGGCTCCTCTGTCATGGCCAGATCTCCGCAATTGTGGTGCGATCTCTGCACTGCAGCTTCCCATTGTGGAGATCCACAAGTGTGGAGATCTCACCATGACTGAAGACCCTCCCCCACGAGTGCAGAGCCTCTGATCCTGCTATGAGTGCGGAGATCCCACCATGACTGAAGACCCTCCACCAGGAGTGCAGAGGCTCTGATCCCGCAATGAGGGTGGAGATCCCACCATGACTGGTGACCCCCTCCACAAGTGCAGAGGCTTTGATCCTGCTACAAGTGCGAAGATCCCACCATGACTGAAAACCCTCCCCCACAAGTGCAGAGCCTCTGATCCCGCTACAAGTGCAGAGATCCCACCATGACTGAAGACCCTCCCCCACGAGTGTAGAGCCTCTGATCCTGCTGCGAGTGCGGAGATCCCACCAGGACTGAAGACTCTCCCCCTCACGAGTGTAGAGCCTCTGATTCCGCGATGAGTGCAGAGATCCCACCATGACTGAAGACCCTCCCCCACTAGTGCAGAGCTTCTGACCTCACGATAAGTGCAGAGATCCCATCATGACTGAAGTCCCTCCCCCACAAGTTCAGAGCCTCTGATCCCGCTACGAGTGCAGAGATCCCAGCATGACCGAAGACCCTCCACCAGGAGTGCAGAGGCTCTGATCCCGCAATGAGGGCGGAGATCCCACCATGACTGATGACCCTCTCCACAAGTGCAGAGGCTTTGATCCCCCTACAAGTGCGGAGATCCCACCATGACTGACGACCCTCCGCCACGAGTGCAGAACCTCTGATCCTGCTACGAGTGCGGAGATCCCACCAGGACTGAAGACCCTCCCCCTCACGAGAGTAGAGACTCTAATTCCGCTATGAGTGCAGAGATCCGACCATGACTGAAGACCCTTCCCCACGAGTGCAGAGCCTTTGACCTTGCGATGAGTGCGAGGATCCCACCATGACTGAAGTCCCTCCCCCACAAGTGAAGAGCCTCTGATCCCGCTATGAGTGCGGAGATCCCACCATGACTGAAGTTCCTCCCCCACGAGTGCAGAGGCTCTGATCCCGCAACAAGGGCCGAGATCCCACCAGGACTGAAGACCATCCCCCATGATTGCAAAGCCTCTGACCTCATGATGAGTGCAGAGATCACACCATGACTGAAGACCCTCCCCCATCTGTGCAGAGCCTCTGATCCCGCTACGAGGCCGTAAATCCCACCATGACTGAAGTCCCTCCCCCACAAGTGCAGAGCCTCTTATCCTGCTACGAGTGTGGCGATCCCACCATGACTGAGGACCCTCCCAAACGAGTGAAGAGGCTCTCATCGTGCTACGAGTTTGGAGATTCCACCATGACTGAAGACCCTCCCCCACGAGTGCGGAGATCCCACCATGACTGAAGTCCCTCACCCATGAGTGTAGAGCTTCTGATCCCACTATGAGTGCGGAGATCTTATCATGACTGAAGACCCTCCCCCACTAGTGCAGAGCCTTTGACCTTGTGATGAGTGCGGAGATCCCACCATGACTGAATACCTCCCCCACAAATGCAGAGCCTCTAATCTCACTACGAGTGCGGAGATCCCACCATGTCTGAAGTCCCTCCCCCACGAGTGCAGAGCCGCTGATCCTGCTATGAGTGTGGAGATCCCACCATGACTGATGACCCTCCCCACAAGTGCAGAGGCTCTGATCCCGCTACGAGTGCAGAAATTCCACCATGACTGAAGACTCTCCCCAACGAGTGCAGAGCCTCTGATCCCGATACGAATGCGGAGATCCCACCATGACTGAGGTCCCTCCCCCACAAGTGTAGAGGCTCGTTGTGAATCAGGGCGTGAGACTTTACAAGCAGGCCTCTTGTCTGATTCACCCACTGGATGATCACTCTGGTTCCTTGAGACGAACTGTGGCAAACAAACAAAGGGGGTCATAGGCAATGGGGCAGAAAACATGAAATCATGATTCATTGGGGCTGTTAAGAGATGTGTATGAGGGTAAAAGATACATTATACTGTTAATTCCAAAGATTTGTCTGGCTTTTCAATTGGATTTTAGCCTTTCCCTAAAGGAATGTGAATATATTGGGGCAGTTTTTTTCTGCTATTTTTCCAGTGCTTTGGACATCTGCTTGCTAGTAGAACACAGAGCTGTTGCAAGTCTTGTTATGTTTGAAGCCTTCGAGCGTAATTTTCGAGCTGCAACCCATATGAAACGTTTCCAGTTGTATTACAGTTATCAGATCATACAGTTTCAACATTGTTTTTGGCTTCTAAACTGAATTTCCATAATTTAATTTTAAAATCATGAACTCTGAGAACTATGGGTCAGATGTACTAATCCCTGTTCACAAACCAGGAAACTCAACTTGAACATCAGCAGATTTGCAGAAAGGGATAACATTTGAAATGGTATCTATGACGTGATTGGTTACATCGATGGATGACCACTGGATAGGATCATAAATGATCCTGATTAATATATTAATTCAGCAGGTTGCTATTTGTGACTCCCTGTAATTGGCTACAAATACAAGGATGGCACCTCCATAGGACAGCAGACCTCCATCACTGTTTGCATTCCCATACGGAAAGCATTATTTTCAAGCAGCCCATGTTCCTTTATGGAACAGGTGTTTTGGGCCTGGATCTCTGCTTGCTGCCATTGAAACTGCATGACATGATATTCAAAGAGGAACCTACAATTGCAGGTGCAAACAATTGATGAATATCAGTGCAAATCACAAATAAGAAGGGAACTCCACTTTCACACCCTTCCTTATTGCAATTCAGAATAAGTCACAAAGCTCTTTTGTGAGTCTGGATCTCTTTCCAAAATGGAAAGTCGTTCACAAAAGTGTTTAGTATATCACAAATCATTGTTTTGTCTTGGCAAACACTGTTTTTTGAAAATAACAGGATTTGACACTGCGAAGAAATTGTAGTACACCCGGCTCCATATTAATTATATTAGCAATTTTCATTGTGTTGATTTTGCTAGCATAAATATTTATACAGAGCTACAAACATCCTTCCATCCATCTTTTTTAGTCTTTCTCAGACTTATTTTTGCATTGATGTTTTTACTGCTTTTAGTCCTATTTATAAGTCGCAGTAAAATTGGAGCCTCTTCTGGAAACTATGGGGCAGATTTATGTGGGACTTGCGCCCCTTTTACGCCGCCGTTGCGTCACTTTTGTGACACAGCGGCGGCGTAAACCCTGCGCCATGTTGCGCCCCATTTACATCATGACGCATCTATGGAGATGCGTCATGGTGTAAGCCCTGCGCCACATGAAACCTGCGTCAGGTTTCATGCGGGCGTTTCTACTCGGGGGGGCGTTCCGTCGCAGGAACGCCCCTGAAAAGTGACTCAGTGAAATCTATAAGATTTCACTGAGTCACTTTCCCAACGCTGATGCGTCAAAACCCTGCGCCTGCTTGAAGCAGGCGTAAGGCTTGACGCACCATGTTAGGGATAGGGGAGGTTGGAACAGTGCTGGAGTTGCGTCGCGCTTGCGACGCAACTTCAGCACTGCGCCAACCTTACGCCGGCAGATGCGTCACGTATCTGCTTGTCCTTGCGCCACGATGCACCGCATTGTAAATGCGGCGCATCTGCGGTGGCGCAAGGGCAAACATGCGTGACGCATCTTCCCTGGCGCATACATGCTGATTTGCAGGGATGCGCCAGGGAACATAAATCTACCCCTATATTTTATAAAAGAAATAAGTAAAATATAATACAATCTCACGGCTTCTCAGTTTAAAAAACAGATAATTTAAGTTATTTTAAGATTTATTCATAGGTTTTTCATACACGTCACTCTTTTGTTAATAGTCTTGAATCACTGTCATTTTCATATTACAGTGACAGGAACTTAGTCATTTTACTGAAATGCTTTCATATTCTATACAGGGCAACCATTGCCACACTCTCCATTCTACTCATTTGAGGAGATGGTTGCCATTAGCTGTCCAGGCATATTGTGATTGTGTCCTCTTACTTGGGCTGTTATTTCCAGAAGTTTGTTAAGGCAGGAGTCTTAGGGCACAATCTAGTGGTGATTTGAAGTTACTACATAAGGCCTGAAAATATATTTTTTTCCAGTAAATAGGGAGGATGTTAGAAGGTAGATTGCCTTGAGTGTTGAAAATCCTTGCCCTGTAAATACTTCATAGATTCTTCGTTAGTTCTCCAAGCCTGTTTTATGGATATTTGCATAGTGAACATTTGAAGGTCCTCAGAGTGCTGAACTTGAGCAGAAGCCCAAGGGCATTATTCAAGGTCGTTTACACTGAGGGAGCCTTCAGGTGGTTGGTGAGTCATATTGTTTTAATTCACCAGAAACTCACCGCCTGTTATGCGCTCTTTTTGTAAATTCATACCCTGGGCAATACTTGATTAGATCATTTTTTTGTATTTGATGCATAGTTAACACATTAAAATAATAATCCAAGTGTGTTTTGTGGCATTAATAGAGACACTATTGATTGTGGGAAAGTATTGGTTTATGTATTAACACTCTATGTTGAGTCGCGTCGAGTTCTATGTTGTTTGACGGCTTCTGGGATATAGGAAGTCGGAAGTTTGTAACGGTTCCGTAGTAGAGCAGAGGTAAGCGCTGCTCTCGGGAAAGACGGAATTGTTGTTGCCCTGTAGGTACACGGGGAAAACGTGTGACGATTGGAGTTGCACAACGCATTGTCTGGGTTCGATTCGGTAACATCGTCGTGTGTTGCCAGTAGGGACATTTTCTGTATGAGAGAAATATATGGTAGCGAAGGTCACCTGTGAAATTTTGGTCTTAGGTACCAGGAGTCCAAAAGTCACTCTGATTATGCTTATCACTGGGAAGGTAATAGGTGTTCCCTAAGCTTGCTAGAAGGATAAAGTAGAGGGAAGTGCTAGTTTGTTAACGAGTGTCCTAATTCTGTAGTAGGACAGACTGTTCACTGTTCTCCGGAAATCAGAATTCTGTGTGAATGAACTACATTTTCCGTGTGAAAGTGCATGAATGAAATAGCATTCAGGTTAATTGTGGAACTCTGGTTTTATTTCTCAGGAGCATTGGGTCTCCAACTAGGTGTCTTAATTCTAGAGAAACAGTTAGCTAATGCTTGTCAGAAGGGTAAGGTAGAGGGATGTGCTACTTTATCAACGGAAGTAACGATTCCGTAGTAGGGCAGAGGTAAGTGCTGGTCTCGGGAAAGACGGAATTCTTGTGAGAGAGGTCATTAACTATTCTTTGGTTAGCGAAGCGGGCAATGGTGGCGTTTTTATGTTGTTACTAACAGATTTGTAAATAAAAAGAACGTAAGAAAAGTTACTGATAACATTTTTTGTAAAGGAGGGGTCAGCAGGAGCAGGAGCTGCGACAGTGAGAAGAGCTGACATCAGAAAAGCCGCGCTGGGATTGGCTAGTCAGTAAGAAACGTAGACGCTGCTGATTGGTGCGTAAGTGTGAGACGCGCTGGGATTGGAGAACTGCAGAGGTGACATAGACGCTCCAGATTGGTGCGTTAGTGTGAGTCGTGCTACGATTGGCTAAAACAACAGAACAGTCGTAAGGGAAGACTAGCGATACACGGAAGACAAAATGATGTATTACGATCCACCTGAAAAGGAGAAAAAGTCCTGGTTTGGGAAAATCAAAAAATTGTTTAAAAAGGATAAACCAATTGTGACTAGGGAGGGACAGTTGTTTCCCCCACTGAAAACCCCTGCATCCTTTATGGTTGCGAAATACGGATATCATACTTGTATTTGGTTAGATAATTGGGTAAAATATACAAAGAATGATGGAGTTTTGGTATTTCCAGAGCACGGTTCGTTTAATTTAGCGATTTTGAGAAATTTGAGAGAGAAAATTATGAATCTAGAACCAAGACCTAGACCAACACAGTTTGAAGCACTGACGGAATGGGAAAATGAGATGCATGACAGAGAGAGACAGAGGAGTGGCGGAAGATACAGATACATGTTTGGTAGATATGGGCATGAAAATCATGATGACAGAATGAGGAGGTGGCAAAATGCAAGTATGACTGATGGGTTGTTTCCTGTAAGAAATGCTGAAGAAATTGGAGGTATAAAATGTACGGAAAAGAGACATAATATATAATCAGGAGGGCATGGAGTGAATGAATCGGAGGATGATGTTCTTGACGACATGTTTTATAAAAATCCACCCCCGTAATAACCAGAATCTGAAATGTAGACACTAAGTGCCCCAATGAGAGAAACTTTGCGGATCATTAAGACTGAACCGGTACCCCAAGAAATAGGGAAAAATAATTCCTTTGAGAGATAGAGAGAAAATCAGAGGATAAAGTGAGTTGCGAAAATTCTGCAGAATTAACAAAAACAACTTTAGCGTTAACTGAAAAAATAAGGGAATTGACTAAAAACCTAGAAGCTGTGACTGTTCCTGTGACTATAGGCCCTGTGATGCCTATTTTTGATAAACAGAAAGATAGCAAACATTTTCTAACGGTCCCCTACAACAGTAATAAGCAGACTGAGAGGCCAAAGCAAAGTTCAGATGAAAACCCATGGAGACAAACAATGAGTATGATCGAGCCAAATGTTCCTAGAAACCTGATATTAAGTTCAAATATAACAGAAAGACATACAGTCACAATGGAATCAGAATTAGTGACTCCAAAAGACTTAGAACAAAGTAATGGAGAAAAACCAGTGGTCCTACTTCGGAAGAATTAAGCGAATGGTTGAGGAGTTTACAGAGAAAAGACAGAGAATCCCAATCAATACATGTGGCCAAGCTTCGAATTGTTCTGGAAGAATTAATAGTAGGAACTATCCCCACAGAGAAGTTAAAAACTTATCAGGACGAGGAGTTACTATTTCTGTGCAAGAGTATAACTTGGAGAGCAAAAAATCTGCATGAAGGATTAGAAGAAGTAGCAAATGAAATGGGTATAGATATTGAAAAGGTAAACGCTCTACAAAAACCATATCGAATAGATTTCACTGAAAAAAACATCGAAAATTTGAATACCGCAAGACGAATAAGTCAGATTAATGAAATAATCATCTTGTTAAGAAAATGGGGAGATGTGGATAAATGGAGAAGCAGGTGGTACCGAAAATGAGATGATGCCTCAGACAAAACTTTTACAGCTTTTCCTGTAAGAGAGAAAGAAAAGGCAGTGACAGAATGCCCCATGAGAGAAATTCCAGAAGGAGGATATGTACATGTTCCTTGGACTAGGCAAGATATTTTGTCATTTACGAATGATTTCCCTCGACTACGCGAAAAGCCAGTCGAGTGGTATGGGCAAGTGGACAGATTTGTAATATTATCAAAAGTTTTGTGGATTGATTTTAACAGCCTTTTTGACATAATAGTACTCGCAGATTTATGGACAGAGTGTAAGATAGTAATAGACTGGCCTACAAAAGAATACCCTAGAGATTCAAAGACAGGTGCCCCTGATCCAGAGGTGAAGAAATATGAACCAGTAATCACCTTATTGAAAAACAAACTACCTTCCAAAGAGACTGATGGGTAACAATTGACCGAACTCATCAGGAAAGTAAGGAGTCAGTACACGCGTATTATGAGAGATTAATACTAGCGTTTAAGCAGTTCAGTGGTGACGAAAACTTGCGTGAAAAGGATTTGAGTCATTTTGTATACAGATTTGTATATGGTCTACGTCCAGAAATAAGTGAAATGATCAAGCAACACACAGTAGATTGGCAAAATAAGAAAATAGATGAGGTATTAAGACATGCAAAATATTTTAGTGATGAAATTGAAGCCAAACAGCGTAAATTAAAAGAGAAAGCTATGTAGGCACAAGTAAAGGTAGCAGAAAGACAAGAAGCTCAGTTAGTGGAACAAGCAAATAATACAGGACCCAGACCAAAATTCAATCCTGGGAAAGGTAAAGGACATTTTAAAATAGAAGAAGCTAAAAAGAAATTCCCATGTCATAATTGCGGAAGAGTAGGGCATTGGAAATCCGAGTGTAAATTTCCCCCAAGTACTAACAATGAAAATGCATCATTGAATCCACAGGTGCAGAATGAGGTGAGTGGTCAACTGCAGCGACAGCAGCAGGTTGTTACCCAACAGATTCAGGTGCCAAAACCGCCTTTTCCACAGAGCGTAAACTCACAGAAATATAGTAATGAGACAGGATTCAACAACGAATAACAGGTAACTAAGCTGCCACGCGCTACAACGCGATGAGAGCGAGTCAGAAGAAGGTTATTGACGGTGCCGAGGGGAGGAAGAAGAGTGCGTACTTGGCACAACTCTAGAAGTAGACCAGACAGGCCCATTTGTGGACGGAAAAGTGAATAATGAAAATATTACTTTCCTAGTAGATACTGGTGCTACTCGATCAACTGTCAGGTCAGCTGATGTTAAAAATCTTCCTCTCTCGGATGAAACAATCCAAGTAGTTGGTGTATCCAACAGACAGATTAAAACGCATCTTACAGAACCAGTGAAAGTTAGTATAGGGAAATTTTCTGAAATGCACCGCTTTGTTGTGTGCGATTCAAGTCCTGTGAATCTGTTAGGTAGAGATTTGTTGTGCAAAATGAATTGCACCATAGTTTGTACCCCTGATGGTATAGCATTTGAGACCCCTGATGATGACGTACTGTACAAAATCACTATGGCAAATAGGGAAACTGAGATTACTGAAGCTTATGCTGTATTTAACCCTGATGAATTACCAAAAGAGTTGAAACAGACTGTAAAAGCAGAAGTCTGGGATTTCACAGGAGAAGATGTAGGACTGATGAGAAATGTGGACCCAGTAAAAATAACAGTGAAAGAAGGAATAAGCTATCCAAATGTCCTTCAATATAAATTGACATCTGAGATAATTGAAGGAATTACTCCCATAATCGAGAAAATGACAAAACAAGGCATTTTGAGAGAAATAATGAGTAGTCCATGTAATTCACCAATCATGGGACTGAAAAAGCCTAATGGAAAGTTCAGGATAGTACAATATTTGAGAAAGATAAACAAAATTGTTGTATCATGTTGTCCCATTCTACCAAATCCATCTGTGATTTTGTATCAGATTCCCCATGATGCAGAATGGTATACAGTGATTGACTTATGCCATGCTTTCTTTTCCATTCCATTGCACCATGACAACCAGCAAATTTTTGAGTTTCGTTTTGGCGAACATATTTTGGCTTGGTGCCGAATCCCACAAGGGTATACAGAAAGCCCCTCAATATTTAATCAGATATTGAAAAATTCCTTAGAAAGCCTAGAAATGCCAGATAATTCAGTGTTAGTACAGTATATCGACGCCCTGCTTGTGGCATCGAAAACACGTGAAGCTTGCATAATGGACACCATAGCCTTGCTGAATCATTTGGCTGATGAAGGACTTAAAGTGCCACCGTCAAAGCTACAATTTTGCCAGAAGGAAGTACATTATTTAGGCCATAACATTGAAAAAGGCCTGAGAAAAATACAATAGACAGAATCTAAATCATAAAATGAATGAGAGCCCCCATGACGCAAAGAGAGGTGAGAATGTTTCTTGGAATGGTTGGGTACTGTCGTCAGTGGATAAGTGGTTTCTCCCTGATTGTAAAGCCTTTGGTACGTTTGACAAGAAGTGATGTGAGAGATCCCATTGAGTTGAATAAAGAAGAATTGGCAGCCTTTAAGCGATTGAGAGATGGTCTGTGTGAAGCGCCAGCATTAGGTATGCCTGATTATGAAAAGGAGTTTGAATTGTACTGCAGTGAGAGGAATGGATGTGCGCTCTCTGTATTAATACAAAAAAATGGAAAATTGAGAAGACCAATTGCATACTTTTCGTCTATGCTAGACCCAGTAGCTGTAGCCTTACCTGGGAGTCTGAAAGCAGTGGCTGCTACTTGTAGGAGTTTGGAACAGAGTGAAGGAATTGTGATGGGATATCCTGTGAAAGTGTTTGTAACTCATGATGCGGCAATCCTTTTAACAAGGAGTCGCACTCAGTTCATGACCCATAGTCGGCTGAATAAATATGAGAAAGTCATATTAGGTGCAACAAATGTGAGCCTTGTGAGATGCTTGAATGTGAATCCTTCAACGTTGTTGCCTGGTGCTGAGAATGTTGAAGTCAGAGATGAAGTGGATCATGATTGTCTGGATGTACTCGATTTCTGTACCAAACCACGTCCTGATATAAAAGATGTACCGTTGCCAGAAAGTGATTTTGTGATGTTTGTGGACGGATCTTGCTTGAGAACAGATGACGGAATGCTGAGTGCAGCATATGTGGTATGTACAGTTGCAGCAGTAATGGAAGCATCCTACCTGAAGGGAGTAAAATCAGCCCAGGTAGATGAGCTTGTTGCTTTGACTAGAGCATGCAAGATAGGAAAGAATGTGAGAGTGACTGTGATAACTGATAGTCAGTATGGGTTTGCATGATTTTGGCCAAATATGGCTGCAGAGAGGATTTTTGATGTTGAGTGGAACTCCCATAAAGAATTCTGAAGTGGTTGGGAAGTTGCTTGAGGCGATTCAGCTGCCTAAGCAATTGGCTGTTGTAAAGTGCGCTGCCCATAGCCAATCAAAAGACTACACTGCAGTTGGCAACAAATATGCCAACGATATGGCTCAATACTGTGCACGAAATCAGAATTCTGTAAATCGGGCGAAGGAGAGAAATATGAATTCTTGCACCCTAATGTTTACTAACATTGTGGGTACCTGGGAGGAAGTGAGACAGTTGCAGGAAGAAGCAGGAGATGAGGAAATGAAGCAGTGGGTAAAAGCAGGATGTGCACCAAGGGAGAAGGATCATGTGTGGGTCTATCTGGATGGAAGACACGCCTGATAGCATGGTGTCTGCCATGGCATGGATGTATCATGGACAGGGACACATAGGCAGAGACGATATGATAAGGTCATTTAAGCAAACCTGGTACAATGCAAACTTTAGACTTGTAGCAGAGAGTCTTTGTCAAAGATGCCTTATATGTCAGCAGTACAATCCTGGAAGAAAAACAGTGGTAAGTCTCGGAACAATAGGTCGAGAAGGAGGGCCTTTCACCAGAATGCAGGTTGATTTATTTGAAATGCCTCCCTGCAACAGGTTGAGGTATGTTCTAGTAATGGTCTGTTTGTTTTCTAGATGTGTAGAAGCATACCCAACAAGAAGCGATGGAATCACAGTGGCAAAATCGCTTTTGAGGGAAATCATTCCCAGATTCGGGTTGCCAGTAACAATTGAGTCAGATAGAGTAAAACATTTCCATAATGAGATCATAAAATTAATTTGTGAAGCATTGAATGTACAGCAAAAATTACATTGTGCCTATCGCCCAGAGGCTTCTGGTGTGGTGGAACAAGTAAATGGTACCATCAAAAACAGAATAGGGAAAATGTGTTTAGCCACGGGTATGAAATGGCCTGATGTCTTGCCTCTAGTACTCGACTATTAGAACAATTCCAGATAGAACTACAGGGTTGAGCCCCCATGAAATCATCATGGGACGAGCAATGCATCATGTTTTCATACCAGTCAACAAGCTGTTGCCTATAACTGATGACTTGGTTTTGGATTACTGTAAGGGCGTGGCTGACGCAGTTCATTCTGTGTTTCATCAGGCTGGAGCGGATGCCACTACCCTTAAAAAGAAGCAAGCTCATGATATAAGCTCAGGAGACTGGGTAAGAATCAAAGTACACAGAAGGAGAAACTGTTTGGTCCCACGGTGCGGAAAACCACGACAGGTGATTCTGACCACGACAACAGCTGTGAAGAGTGCTGGAATAAAGAACTGGATTCATGCTAGTCACACATTGAGGATTCCAAATCCAGTGGATAACCAAGAGAGAGAATATTTTGATGAATCAGAAAAAAGTTCTGAATCAGATGATGAAGAAACGAGAACAAGAGAAAATCCTGAAAGGGGGGAAACAGAGCCAAATCTGACTTTTGCCTCAAGAAGTATTTCTTTGAGGAGAAGGTTACAGATTTCTGATACCAGCTCAGACTCAGAGACTGAACAAGTAACTTTACGTTCGAAAAAAGAGAAAGACAGTGAAAAGACAATAAAGGAGATTGTTGATAAAGAAGTAAAGAAGTTCCAGATGAGAAACTGAGAGAGATTCCACCTGAAATAACAAAAGTAGATGAACAGGTGCCAGATACAGAAAGAGAGGGAAAGATTCTTGCGGAAGACCCCGGAGGAGGTGTAGGGAATTCCAGCATCCAGTTAGAGGAAGGGACAAGTAGTCAGCAGGAAGATTGTGCGCAAGAAACCCGAGGAGGGACAGAAGTAGGGAAAACAAAAGAAGTGGTGGAAAGAAAAGCTGTTGAAAGTAAAAAGCAAGTTGAAACAGAAACGGAGGGAAGTGAAGACGAAGTACCAGAAGGTCGAGTCTTGAGAAAGAGAACGTGGAGAACTGAAAAGAATGATAAAGGAAGTAAATTGAAAAGGACAGCAAGATATGAAATTTGTCCGAACAAGATAAAAAGGCTGAGATATCGACTGACACGAGTAAACTCACAAAGAGCTGAACAGGTGAATGAAGGTTCAAGTCAAGAAAAATCAAAAGAAGAAGAAATAATTGTAATAGAGGAAAGCAAAAGAACCAGAAAGCCTAACCAGAAGTATAAGTCGCCGGAATGGACGTATGTGGCCCTGCCTGAAATAAAAGAAGAGGCGGATAGCCAAGGAAATCCAGAGGTGACTGTACCAGAAGTGGTTGAGGAAGATGAAGAATCGGAAATGCTGAGAGTTATCTTGTCCGATATTGGAGAAGAAATGGATGTTCAGGAAGTTCTGTATCAAGATTGCGAAGGAAAGGTGAAGGACGATCAAATGCCAAACTGAAAAAGACAAGAATGCTGCTAATGAAAAGACAATAAATTACGGAAAAAGACAAAACTGGTAGAACCAAGTAGGTGCTTAGAGCCTTGGGTTAGACAAGCTAGTTGTGAAGTAGTAGAGGCTAGGTCAAAAGACACTGATCATTCTTACAAAAATGGCAAACACAGATAGTAGAAAAGATAGATTTATATTCTTGAAGCGATGGTGTAAAATGTGTTGTTGTTGTACAGGATTACTAATGCTTCTGTGGAGTGTACTAGCTCTGATGATCTCATTTAAGGTTACCATAGACACAATAGAAGGACATAGTGGAAACAAAACTAATATAGAAAAGAATCAAAGGGTATTTCCGACTAAAATAGATAAGAATTATTTACATAAACACAGGTCTATAACTGATTTTTCTAACAATATATTTTCAAAATTACTGTATGAATATGTAAAGACAATGGACGTAAGGGACTGCTACGTTTGTATGCAGTTACCTGCATCTGTATCGGAGGAAGTGACTTACCACCACCTTCCAGTAGCTTATGGAACAACATGTAGTGTAATAGCTAGTCTGTTTTACAAAACAGGGGAATTAGAATATTATTTTTCAGATGTAGATAACATATTTTCACAAGTACCTTCAATTAACAAGCTAAATAAAGTAAAACCTGTAAAGGTATTAGGTGAATTTTTCTTATAAACTAAAGAACTAACATTAGAATATATATTTAGAAATAATCTGAGTTGTAGTTTAAAGAAAGAGGAAAAGACGTTCTTAGATATGGTTGAAGAAAGGAGATTGAAAATGCAAAAGAAAGTATCTGAGGGAAAAGTAGAAAAGACAGTCTGGGATGTAGAAATGGAAAAACACTTAGGAGAAGCTAGTCCAACTATGGCTTTAGATTGGCCTCAGAAAGGGAAATTGTGTATTAGAATTAATCAAACTGCATACGATAATTACTTTGTAGGTAACAGTGAGGGCCATGATACATACCGAATCATGGGTGGATGGAGATTTAAAGGAGGAAATGATCCAGTTTTTCCTGGGTTATATTTTATCTGCGGGAACAAGGCATACTATCGTTTGCCAGACCATTGGTATGGCACATGTTATGTAGGTCTGGTCTTTCCAAAGATATTCCACATGGGAAGAGGAGAAGATGGTGTACATAAGTTAGGTAGTTATCTAGCACGTAGAAAGAGAGAATCTTGGTCAGAAATTGTAGGTGACATTTTTGGAGCATTGATACCAGCAGTGGGAATATCTCTGCATGCAAACAGAATTAGAAGGTTATCAGTCAGTCAGTCAAAGAACTTTATTCGGTTAATTAAAACCATAAAAGCAATACAAAATACATAAAACAAGGTTAAAATTCAATTAAACAAGTTTAAAAGTGATTGCAAATCCTAGATAAAAAAAAACATGTTAGAGATATAAGGAGTACCATATTTGCAAATGTCAGGTTTGGTGGTTGATTTTTGGGGCCAGTCTGGTTTTATTTTGTCTAACTGCTGCTACCAAAAAACAAGCTACACCATATGTAACCTGTACCGAGTTCAACATCTGTAAGTATAATAGAGCCGGCCGAACCTGAGCAAAGTTTAAGTCTTTCAGGATAGGGAAAAGAATTTTTTTACGGGCCACCAAATAATGTTCACAAAGCATAACTAGGTGCAGAGTATCCTGTGTGGAAAAGAAATCGCAGGTGCAGGGTGGGGAGTCTTCTGGGATGCCCCACTTTGTATACGAGCCAAGCACTAGATGTATCAGGTTGAGCCTGAACCTTATAAGTTGGAAACGATGATATGGTTTGGTTACATATTTTAAATAAGGTTCCATGGCCATAGACGACGAAAGTTGGTAAAATGATCTTACCATTGGTTTACAAAGCTCAACCGTTTCCCTCTCAGCTTCCAACATATTTCGAAAGTGCTGCTTGACCCACCTTACATCCTCTTTCTTAAGATTCTGTGGAAAAGAGTACATATCCGGGCGCCCTAGCCTAGCGCATGCCGCTCTAACATACGCTAGCCACGGTATGCTATCTGCTTTATCCAAAGTCATACAATCTTTGAGAATGCAATGGTTCAATGTGATCTCCTCATTTGTCCAAGTTTTAATCCAACATAACAGTGGGGACATTTTTAAGAGATCAGTAACATATCCCAAGCCTATTTCGTTATGGATTGAATATGTGGGAGATGATTTCGGGAGTGATAACAAGGCTCGTATAAAGTTGTTTTCTACGATTTGGATGCCTGGGGCTGAGACGTAGCCCCAAATATCTGCCCCATAGGATGCAATTGCCACACATTTGGCTCTATAAATACGTGTCATGGCTTCCATGGGTCTCGAACCCAATCTTTTAGCGAAATGCATAAGAGCTGTGGTAGATCTGCTTACGCCATTCTCCTTTAATTTCAGTTGTGCCCCCCAAGTTCCTTTCTCGTCAAAGGTGACTCCTAAATAGCAAAAAAAGGGTACCCTCGAAATTGGAGAATTGTTACAGCTGAAGGACCTAACCTTCATATATTTCTTCCGAGAACCTGCAACCATAACATGAGATTTAGCAGTGTGGATCTTTAGGTCCAAGGCTTCCATGAAACCACCAAAATGATCTAATAATCTTTGCAGGCCCGTACCTGTCCGTGCTATAAGAACAGCGTCATCCGCGTATAGGAGGACCGGAATAGGTAGCCCCCCCATACGCGGTATGTCCAAGGTAGCTGAGTTCAGGGATTTCCCCAAAGAGTTAATGTACAGTGTGAAGAGGAGAGGGGCCAGAATGCAGCCTTGTCTGACCCCTCTCCCTGACCTAAACTTCGCCGTGCATCTTCCTTCCCTTGTTACCCTAACCGAGGCGGACAGATTTTGATGGAGGTCGTGCAAAAAATTAACCAAAGTACTGTCCAAACCCAAGTCACGCAAAATAATCCACAGTTTTGAACGGTTAACCAAATCAAAAGCAGAAGATAAGTCCATAAATCCCAAATAAAGAAGCCCCCCCTTCGCCACGGTGTATTTGCTAATAATACGGTGGAGGTTTAAACATTGGTCCATGGTCCCTCTATGTGCTCTGAAACCATACTGTAGTTCCGAAAGGGTCCCGCTCTCCACTAGCCAATCCCCCATTCTTTGCAAGATGACTCTGCCCAAGATCTTAACGGCAGAGTCCAACAGGGAGATTGGCCTGTAGCAGGCAGGGTCCCCCCTATTCCCTTTCTTGAAAATAGGCACAATAATAGAGGTAGACCAGGAGGAAGGAAAACCAGCTGCAGGTATCGCATTAAAAACATTGGTTAATATTTTTGACCAAAATTGCGGATACTGTATGTAGAGATCTGCGGGGACCCCATCCGGTCCCGGGGCCTTGTGTTTACTTGTGTCTTTAATCGCCCTTTCAACCTCGGTGGTATTAAACTCCATAACCAGGTGGGATATAACATGGGCACTGACTGGTGAAGTTAATGCTGTGGATTCATAAATCTGTTTGAAGTGGCCTAGCCATCTATCGTCTTCGATCACACAGTCCATATCGGTTTTCCCATCCTCGGAAAAAAAAGGCTGGTTCACAATGGCCCAAAACTTTTTGCTATCTCTCAATACATCAGTGGATAGTAAACTATCCCAAGCTTCCTCCTTAATTTGGGTTGTGCGATTAGTAACTGCAATTTTGTATTCCTTCCTTAGGTTAGCCACTAAGGGCCTATCTCTGGGTTTATGTTTTAGTGCTTTCAACAGGGCACTGTGTTTTAGCGAGCAATCCTTGTTGAACCATTTATAAATCTTCTTGTTCCTTAGTGCGCCTGGCCTTGGCTCCAAGTTCTTAGAGATCCTTGCACATATTTCCTCATACGCGGCCACAACATCGGAGCCAAGGGCAGTTGGATCTAAGCACACTGCCAAGTTAGCCTCCGACTCTTGGGCTAATGTTTGGAAGAATTGATCAGGGACAATCATCCCCCAATTAAGACGCCTTCCCTGGTCCTTAGTCGTCAAGACTTTTGAGGCTGCCACACTTGTCAATCTACTAATCCGGAAACAGTCTAGGTCCAGCATTAAGAGGACAGGATGATGATCACTGAAACTAGCAGTAACAACCCTATACTCACATGCCTTTGACAGGACCCCTGATGATACAAAAATATATTTTATTTATTATTACTTTATTTCGGCCAATTTGGCCATAAAAGTCACATACATACATAGAAAATCAAGCTGTAAACATGGCAGCAATTTAAGAGAATGGTACATGGAGAAAGAATAGCTTTTACAATTCATTTTTTTTCTTTTTTTTAAAAACAAGCAATATATTTCATTTCAATTTTTAAAAATATATAAAAATATTAAAAATGTAAGAGTTATGTAAACATATACACCTTTCCAACTCAGAGTACCTGTCCTTGTTTCTTACGGGTTATGTAGGCAGAGTATAGGAATTTACTTATGCTAAATACAATGTACTGGGTTGAATTACTTTTCATGATCCTAAAAGCTATTGCGCAGGACCTAGTTCCCAAGAGGTTGCACATTGGTTTTAGCCATTTCTTTCTAGCATTCATGTAGGCGCTACAAACAAAAAACATGTGAACCTCATTCTCAGAACAGACATTGGAACACATAGGGCAACACCCCGTTTTAACATTCAATTCTCCCAGTCTTTTTTGTGCCCATCTTTCGGTGTTGTAATTAAGCATAAGTATCCCGTATCTGAACTTTAAGTAAAGGGTTTTTGCAATGGGTGGCTCTATCTCGTCCAGGAATGGTTCAAAACGGAACTCATCCTTAAATGACAGAAAGACCTGGACTGCGGAACCAACACTACTTCCATCCACTAAATTTCCGCTCATGTGGATCCAAAAAGCTCGCTTAACTATTAGTTTGGAAGAGGTGGACATTTTGTCGGGAGTCTCCCACATTGAATATAAGCCCAGGAGTGTAAACCATTTTTTAATATACACTAGCCATTGAATGGAATTAAAGGAATCAAGAGTCATCAATTCATGTAGACCATTTCTGTATTCTATCAGTTCCGGGGTGGACCAGAGCCTAACCCAGAATATTAATGGTCTTAGGATAGCTAGGTGGTCTGTTCTCCTAAAGTTCAGGTCAAGTTGGAGAGGTAAAAGAGGTGTACTATTAGGGACCCTTACAGAAGCACGCATGAATTTGTTGTCCAGATTTTGAAAACTATTCTTGGCCCATGTGCCCCATATCTCTGCTCCATATAGCACAGCAGATTGTATTTTAAATTTAAAAAGTTCTAAAACCGGGGTTACACTTTTGCTCGTGCTAGTATTCATTTTGCATAAAATTGGCTTGACATTTTGGGCATATGTTATCTTGCTTTTCTCGATTTGAGCTTTCCAACTTAGTTTGGAATCGAGCACAACACCCAAATAGGAAAAGTTTTCCACAATACCTAATTTTTGGCTATTCAGGGTCAGGAACCCTCTATCTGGCATACTGGGATTTAATGACATGCATTTTGTTTTGTCAGCATTAATTTCCAAGCCCTTTGTCTGGCAATAGCAACTGAAGGAATTAAGGAGTGCCTGGAGGCCCTTTTTTGTTTGAGATATAAGTATTGTGTCATCTGCGAAGAGCAACGCAGGCACCCTTTCACCATTGAGCTGCGGCGAATCATTAACACAAACATTCAAATATTCGGGGACATCATTAATAAACAGAGAAAACAAGGTAGGGGCCAGGACACATCCCTGGCGAACCCCGCGTTCAATAGGAATATTGCGTGTCAACTCGCCATTAGGGCCCCACCTGATGTTTGCAAAGTTGTCAGCATGCAGCTCAACTATTTGGGCTAGGAGGCATCCCGGTAGACCTATTTCTCTTAAAGTTTTCCAAAGTAGACTGCGTGGGACAAGATCGAATGCAGCCCTCAGGTCAACGAAGGCAACATACAGGTGACCTTTTTTAATGTGCACATACTTCCAAATCAAACAACAAAATCGAAAAATTTGGTCAATAGTGCTGGTCCTACTCCTAAAACCAGCTTGGAATTTGGAAATTATGTTCGAATCTTCCAGCCAGTCATTAATCCTGAATAGCAAGTGTTTAGCATATAATTTTTGGAGCGTGTCCATCAGACTAATGGGTCTGTAGTTAGAGGGTATCAGTCTATCCCCCTTTTTAAATATTAACACAACCTCCGCTGCACGCCAACTATCAGGAAAGTTGCAGTTTGATGATAAAGCATTAAACAGGCGGTTCACATATGGGGCCCAGACGTCAACTTCGTGTTTGTAAAGATCCCCCGGTATTTTATCCGGGCCAGGGGCTTTGGTGTTTTTAAGTTCGTTGATCGCCCTTACTGTCTCATCCAGTGTAAAGTTGAGGGGTTCAATAAGGGGGGGTTCAATAAGGGGGGGGCACCATAAGCTCCCTTTACTGTCGCCATCGTATTGTTTATAAAGATTTGTAAAGTGAGTTACCCAAGTCATCTCATCCAGGAATACATCTTTCACAGCTCTCCCAGCGTGCCCCCCATTAGCCACCAGCCTCCAGAAGCCAACATTATCATTAACTTTTGCAGCAGCTAACATTTCAGCCCAAATTGATTCCTCCCATAGTTTTTTGGATGTTTTTAGTATACGTTTGTATTCCACCCTTGCAAGTTTAACTTCTTCTTTTGCCTTGTTTTTAATGGCAAGCAATAAGTTTCTTTTAGCAATCCTGCACGAGTGGTCATACCATAACTTTCCGTGATTGGCCACTCTTATGTTTTGTTGCTTTTTTCTCGGCATTTTTGATAGATACGTTTTTAGTTCTGAAAAGAAGACTTTGTGAAGATCAACGAAATGATCAAAATGTTCAGGTAAGAAGGCATGGTCAACTATATGTGCAAACATTTGCTCAAAAAGAGAGTACACCAACGCTAAGGCCTTACCATCCGCCAGAACACGTGGCCATCTTACTGCACGTCTGTTGTTGTTTGTGTGGACGTCCTCACACATGCTTACATGGATATTCTCAGTTGATGTTGTGATGGTGTCACTAACCATATTCATGTTGATGTAAAGTTCCAAAGGATAGTGATCGCTTTCCCCCCTACTTATTACTTTCAGATCAATCAAAAAGTGCCAGATGCTAAGAGAAACAAGTACAAAATCTAGATTGCTTTTAGCTTTAGAGAAGGTTGGTTGTTTTTGCAAGTCCGATGGGAGACGGCCATTGCCTGCTCTAAGGCCGTGATCTGTGGTGAGTCTTAGTAATTGGCTGGCCAATGTGGAGTATTTAACAGATTTTGTGGTTTCAAGCTGGGGAATATTATACGCTTGGTCCTCATCTTCGAACACATCAGAGATGCCCGGAACAGGTTCGTAATTACAATTTAGGTCTTCTCCCAAGATAACCGGTGTGACTCCAACTACGTTTTTCAAGAGGAGATCCAGGGCTTCAAGTGTTGGTGAAACCTTGGAGTGGCCGATCGGTCTGTTATAAACATTAACGATGTAACATTCGTTTCCACAGGGTGGAGTAACCCTTAGGGCCAAGATATCTGGAGAGCCTGTATCAACAAGATCAACCTGCATGACCAAGGTGATTTTTAGCCAAATTATTAGGCCCCCCGATGGTCTTCCTCGGTCGGACTGGACTGCCTCAATACCATATGTTTTATATCCTACCCGATGTGGAACTTCTGTAGCCCAGGTTTCTTGTAGCAGACAAATGTCACAGGTGTCAATGTAGTCTGCCCAGTCAGGGTCTTTTAAGTTCTTACAAACACCTGCGATGTTCCACGATGGAATAAGTAAGCGAGGTGATAGGCTCTGAGTGTCAGGGGAGGGATTGACTACACACTGTTTAGATAAACTGCCTAGCTGTAGGTTTAGCATGTCTTTCTCTGCATCCCTGGCTCTTTCTTTCACTACAGTATTAGATCCCCCATCCGGACCACCCTTAACTTTACTATAGCATACATTTCCGGCTTTATAAGATAATTCCACTTTCTGGGGATTTGAAATGGTCCTATGCATCCTAACCTTAATGATCTGATCATCATCATGCAATTGTAGGACATTTTTTAGTTTGGGATTACCTTTGTCCATGCTACAGAAGGTGTCATATAAATTAGAGATACAGTCAGGCATAGTGGCAAGTCAATCGACAGCGTCAAGGCAACTGAATCTATTGAAGGTGGGGATGCCAGACCACATATTATAATCGCCATGTCTAGCCGAATTGGGAGCACTGCCATAATACTGGTTGACAGGGTTCCACTTGGGGACATGATGAATGGGTCTAGGTGAAGGGTAAAAGAATGATAGGGGTCTAGCTTCAATGGGAGGATTCGCACCGTACGATTTCCAATTGCATATTTGTTCAGCACTTTGGGGTTCTTCAAAGGATATGACAATACAGTCACCCGTGGTTGATTTGGCCATTGGCCCTACCCATGGTACCCTCCTAACCATAAGGATCTTACTTTTCATCTGGTTAGGAATGGGTTTATATTTGTCTAGCCAAAAAATCACTTTGTTTTTTAAAGATTGGAAGTTTTCTTCATATTGGCTATCCAATTCTGGCACCCCTGTGAGGACAGCTACAAATGGACTAGCGTCTGGTGGCAGATCTATATACCCTCCTCTAAAATTACTGTACATGTGGCTAGACTGATGGTTTGACTTATGAGTGGTATTTATAAAAGATTTATCAGGCAAGGATTGATTGCTTGCAGAAGTAATGTAAGGATATGCAGGCGGATTGGATCGGGGTTTATTTGGGACTAATACGCTCTGGTTGGAAGAGTGGGTAGAGGGAAGAATTGGCAATTGAGAAGTATTACTATGTACCTGATTTTTCTGTGAAGGTTTACTAGTAATATTTACAGCTGTAGAAGTTGAGGGAGTTGGATTAGGTTTTTCTTTAGTGCTAGTTGGTTGTTTAACATTAGTATTTCTTACTATCCCCTCCTTTTTTTGCTGCACATTCGATGAATTTGTGTTTATTGTTAAAACCGGGGTGGGGACTGGAGCTTGCTGGGTGGCTCTAGGCACTTCAGTACAGTTAAGGCTTAAACTGGACAAAGTGATGACACTTTTCTCAACTTCAAGTAGCTGGTTCTCAATGCCAGTTAGCCTGATTTCTAGTGGTTTAAGTAGTCTCTTTAGCGTCTCCTACACTATTTTTAAGAATTCTTCCCTTCCACCATCTTGTTCTGCCATATCAGACGAGACTCTTTGCCCCTCACTGGCTGAGTGATCAGACATGACGATAGAGATTTGTTCATCTATGTTAGCATTAGTATTTTCTACAGTTGCTGGCGCTACATCGTGTACAGTGTTATCAGTTGTTACAGTAGGCATACTTGGTGTTCCCCCCGTGATATTATGGCTAAGGGCTACTTTTGCTTTTTTCCTCGCGAAAGCGGTTAGGTGTTTGCGCTTTCTTTTATGCTTTGATGGTGCCTTGGCGGGTGACTTGCTTTTATTAGACTCTGTCTCAGCTGGTAGCTGACAGGGCACCTCATTTGCGATATCCTCAGCACTCTCCTTTGAAAGATTCAGCGGTGATAAGCTTACAGATTCGGCTCTAACGGAAGGCCCAGGAGGTTCTTGATTAATAGGAGGGGTTGTTTCTTCTACTGTTGAGTAAACCTCGGCCGAGGTTATAATTGGTTTTGTGCCAATAATGCGTTCAGGCGTTTTGGAGGTTGCAATGCTGCCTAAAGAAGATTTTTTTCTGAGTGCAAATTCAGTTGAGAGCCTCCTAGCACACTCAAGTTCTATTGAGACTTTGTGCTGAAGTTTAGTTATTTCATTATCAATAGAGAGGCTGGTCCTGGTGATAAAATCATCTAAGGTGCCTGTAGCCTTTTTGGAGGTCTTAGTAGCCTTACTCCTAGTTTCGCTCGAGGACATTGTGTGGAAGGGATATTACAATTAAATATGAGTAGTGCAGGAAGGCCAGCTAATGTAACACAGAATTTAAAAGCCAAGAGGAATGGCCCGGTCCGGTCTTAAACGGTCTCTAACGGCCTAAAACGGCCCTGTCTTTGCCCCGTCTTCGCCCGGGCTGCGTCCCGCGCTGCGGGAGTAGGATGTTGTTATGAAGCCTCAGGAGGGCGGGGGGCGGGCCAGCAGGGAGAGCGGACCGGAAGCTCTCCGTCGGTCTAGCAGGGACTTCTGGGAATTTAAGTCCCCGCACGCTCGCAGCCCCGCTGCAGCCGCACGCCTGATGCCGCTTTTCCTCCTTACCGCCTCAGTGCTCCTCACAAACGTCAGGTATGTTCCCCTCCTCAGCACAGGCGAAGGGGCACCCGCGAAGCGGGTGCGCCAAGTGGTGGAAGTGCGCCGAGTTGTAGAAGGGTGAGCCGCTGTATCACGCTGGCAGTGCTATGTTCCTCCGTTTGGTGTGCAAACAATTTAGAAAAGTGTACAAGAATATAGTCTATGACGGTGTTGGCGTCTCTCCCTATAAAAGTTGGGGCTCTGGGTTCATTTTTGCCCTGCTCAATTTCAAATAGGTTTAAGTTCGCAAGGAAAGTCTCGAGACACACACCCTCATTCGTGTGTTCAAAATGGGGAATGCCTTCGGTCGGTAGACCCCCATATCTATCGTTAAAACAATCTCCCTCACAAGGATGAATGTTAAAATCACCCAGGATTACCATCTCTGGGACGGAAATGCAATCTTGTCTATAGACTGACAGGAAGTCTAACAAGGAGGTCAAATGCTCATTCGCATAAGAAGCCTCCTTGGAATTATAAAAATTGATAAGCAAGAAAATTTTTGAGTCAGATAGAGTCCACTCCACAACTAACGTGTTCATGGGTGCGGAATCTAGTTTTTTAAAAACCCCCACCAAGTCCAGAGAACACAGTGTAAGTAGGCCACCCTTTGCTCTCCCTCTTGCTCCTGGGACTGCTGGAGTAGAAAAACTGCGGAAGCCATCCAATGAAAAACTTGTAGTGGTGTCCCATGTTTCTTGGATTGCCAGGACGTCGTATTGTTTTACGAACCCTTGCCATATGGGGTCTAGAGCCTTTACATTTAAACCTGCCACATTCCAGGTGAGAAATTTACAAAATGGTGAATCTGCGTTAGTAGGGGTAAGCGCGCCCCGGCGCTCGCCCTCCACTGGACCTTTATCAGGCGTAGGAGAAAAGTTTGATGTAATCAAGTCCTCCGTGGCAACAACCTTGCCTGGTTGAATAGGGATAATATGGTAACTCCGTCCAAATGACGAGCCCTGTGTTTGTCAGTCAACCCAATCTGTGGTTGACAGACATTCAAAGCGATTGGCTATTGGAAAGTGCAAGGGGTTATCTAGACCATTTGTGAGCTGGTGGTAATGATAAGGTTGGCTGTGATGTGGACCAACAAGAGGGCCGCCTTGACGCGGTCTACCTCTTCTGCTCCTTACCAGGTTCCATCCCGCATCCCACCCTTCCTCCCACCCAAGGGATTGTATTTCCCAGGGGGGATTGAGTCTCTGTCTGAATTTACTGTCATATGGTCCTTTTAACCAGCTCCATCGGTTGTCAGCTTGATTTTGTGGGAGATAAAAATAAGAAAGAGGTCTAGCAGCCACCGTACTCGTCTGGAATCTAGGGGATCCACTACTACAAATAAAATCTACAACCTCCGTATTCTCGAAAGTGACCACTACGCAGTCCCCTTGTAAGTTTTTTCTATTGCCTCCCACCCACGGAGCTCTCTCAATCATTAGAATATTGCTCGGTATGTTTGGCGGGAGGGGATAGTTTTTGGATAGCCAGTGACATACTTTGTTTTTAAGAGCCTGATACGATTCTACTTCTGATGGAGGAATTTCAGTAACACCAGTGAGAATAATTACGTAGGGGCAGGCATCAGGGGGAAGGTGAATGTTTCTGCGGGCCATGCCCTTGGCTCTGTCGGGTGCATCAATATTTAAAGGCTGTGATAAGCGATCACTTAATGTAGCCTGAGCGGTTGGATTAATTTTAGTTGTTGTCTGAGTTTGGTCAGTTACGGGGGCCTTTGTTGTAGTGCCAACCTGGTTTGGAGTGTTACTGGGTTTCTTGGGGGCCAATTTAATGGTCTCCAGCGATCTGGTAACAGCCACCGAGGGCTTATTGGCCGTTTTAGGAGGAATGGTAACCTGGGCAATTTTGTTGTTTAAGGTAAAACTAGGGGCGCTTATATCCTTATGAATGTTTTTTAGGACAGTTTCCAGGCAGCGTAATCTAGCCTCTATGGGTTCCAGCAATACTTTTAACATATTAAAAATAGTGGTGTTATTCATGCTTGAACCATACCCCTCATGTAATGGTGATTTTGCTAAATTACCAACTTCCCCGGTCAGCTCCAGAATTTCCTCCAGACTTTGATCGATAATAGTGTCGTCTGGAAGGCTCAAGGGTAAGCCATTCTTAATAGCATGCGGTCCCCCTGTGGAACTGGGTAAAACTACTGGCAATTTATCCATGTTAGGGAGGTTAGGGGGAATTCGAACCTTCTTTCCTTTAGGAATGGATGGTTTGTTGGTCTTTCGAATTTGCTTAGGGATAGCCCCTTCTATCCGGCCCCTTTCTTTTGTAACGGGTATGTTGTTAGAGGTGTTTAACTCACTTTGTTGCACTCCACTCTCTGTTAGGAGATGAAGGTTAGGAGAAGCCTCCAGGTCCTGTAAAGTGTTTGAGGCATCAAGATCCCCAGGCTCTCCAGTGCTATGTACTAGGGCCTGTATATCTGTCCGAGAATCAGTGTTGGGTGTCTGTGCCTGTGCAATAAGGCCCAGGGAGGATCGCTTGGCCATGGCCAGGTCTTGGGACACTCTCCTATCCATTAATGTTATTCCCTCGTCAATTAACGCATGAGTGCGGGTGATAAAATCATCCAAAGTTCCGGTAAGATTTTTAGCTCCTACAGCGGCCATACTTCTGGTTTCGCGACAGTTCATGGCCTATATTTCCTATCAGTAAAAGCACGAGGGAGCTAAGTGTAACCGACTAGGGTTTATGGCCCAGTCCAGCCTCCTCTGGCCTCTGAGGGCCACAGAGGGCCCGCCCTTTGCCCGGGCTTCGCTCGGCGTCCCGCTCGCGTCCCGCTGAGCGGAAGAGCGCTGTTCTTAAAGGAGGCGTTGCGGCCGGGGGCGTGTCTTGCTGGGGGCGCGGCCGTGCACACCTGTGCAGCGCAGGGACTCCTGGTCTAGAGAGTCCCTGCAGCACGCGCCCTCTGTTACCTCCCGCAGTTGTTCCCTCCTCCTTCAGGGCACTCACCGGCACCCCTGCAGCCTCGACCCCACGCCAAATGCCGCGCAGCGGCACCCGCGAAGCGGGTGCTGCAAGTTGTTAGGTGGCAATATGGCGGTCAATCCCTCCAGGGACACGGGGAGGCCACAAGACGAGTCGGCGTTATCCCAGCTCACCCAGTCGGCAAGTAGCGGCGTCCAGGTAGAGTTTCTCGTAAATAAGGGTCCCCCAAGTTATCAACACTAGTGGATCCTTGTCATCAAGCACCGCTGGAGGATTTTTATTGGTAAATACTGAAATGGTTGCCATGCGTGCCATGGTAATGCAAAATCGACTTGCCCTTGATATATTATTGGCAAAAGAGGGTGGAGTCTGTGGAATGCTGAAAGTTCAACATTTTTATATTCCAGACGAAAGTAAAGATTTAAAAATATACATTAAAAATATAACTGATCTGCATGAGGAAATTGCACCACTGGAGGTTTAAGTATTTGGGAAAAGATTGGAAAAATATCTTCTATTATAGATTTCTTAGTAAACTTAGGTAGTACCTTTTTAGGTAAAATCTTATTTCCATTAACATGTGTGATTTTTATAGTATTAATATTAGGATTAGGATGCCTATGTCATAAAAGAAAGATAATCCAGAAAATGCTAAAAAGAGAAAATCTGAAAAGAAGACAGAATAAGAGACAAGAGAGAGAGTTTGAAGAAGTAGAATTAGAGGAAATGAAAGAGAATATGTATAAGACAGCCAGAAGAGAAGAAATTGGGGAAACAGAGATGTAAATTAAAGCAAGAATTCACTTCAACTCCATGAAAAATTAATACAACATTTTAATGGTGTGGTGATAAAATCACCAAAGGGGGGATTGATGGAGCGGGTAGTACAAAGTTTTGTATATCCCCCCTATTCTGCATGAATATACTAATTAAATAATCTATTAAACATAATATTATTAAATGAGTTTGCATGTTTCTAATCAACATTATTAATTTACAAAATTTACGGGGGATTTGCATTTTGCATGGCTAAATAACTTTTATGACTAAAATCCGTACGCGTACTAACAGTAGTATACGTAGTAAATAGAATTCTGCATGATATATGATGCTTTTGTGATGTCAATGTAATGTTGCTCGGGATGACAACAAATGGGTGAATATGAATGCTTTAAATGTCGCTATAGGCTAGATATATACATACACATAGAGGGATTAGAAAGGGTTAACATTAGATTCATTATTTATATGTATTAATTACTCTTTTGTGTTTGTTTTGCTTAAGTTATCCTTTGGGCCTAAAAACCAAAATGTCCGCCAACGAGATACGAGGTGATGGCCACCATTCCACGAGGTTTCGGGTGAAGTGCGCATGTACAACAGTTTGTTCCTGTGGCCTCGTCATGACCTATGCCTTGGTGTTCCTGAGCAAGGCCACGTGGGAAACCAGCCTAGTGACAGTACAATGGACGTTTACAAAGAAACCGGAATAAACTGAACTATGACATAACCCCTCAAACTGTGCTAAACCTCACCGGACGATTTCAACCGACCAATCAGAATTGCCCAAAATTTCTAAATTGTTGCATTTTACCTTCATTTTATTATAAATTACATGGTAGAATAGACAGAATATCTTCCTCTCATCATCAACAAATTTTTGACGAAGACGACGGTGACGCTACGTGACTACCTAGGGTGGCTGATGCGTTCCTGAATCTTTGACGGACTAAATGCTGCCCATCATCTGATGAACTGCGAACTTATCCAAACCTATGGGCATAGGTAAATGCTTGCATGTCTTGGGACCTTGCCCATCCTTTGGGTCTGTAGCGTGCTGAGCGAAAACTCTGATTTGCTATTTGATAGACGATTTGACTACGCTATGCGAATGACTTAGAGGACGCCCCATAGCCAGATTAGGTGAAGAGATGAAGGGAAAGGAATTGATGGCGACTGATGTTGAACCTCAGGGTTATTGTGGGACAAAATTACCAGTCATGGGTTATTTTAATGCGTCTTTGTCCTTCAAGGAAAGGGAAACGGAAGCAAAAGTTTATGTCGTAGAAACTGGAAAGTGTCTATTAGGATGGGTGGAGCAGAGAAATTTGGGAATTATCCTTGATCCAAATCATCCTCTACAAGTATTGCTGATGGGATTGGAGGACAACAAGTGGACAAGGAAATTTCCAAATTTATTCAAAGAGAGTTTGGGTTGTCTCAAGAAATTTGAACATCAGATAATTTTAAAAGATGGTGCCACACCCAAAGTGCACAAGGTCCGTACGGTACCTCTTGCTTTGAGGGATAAGTTGAAACATGAGCTGGAAAGGTTGTGTAAGGAGGGTGTAATTGAAGAGATAGAAGCCTCAGAATGGTTAAGTCCCATTGTGATAGCGCACAAGCCCAATGGAAATATTCGTATGTGTGTGGACTTGAGGGATCTGAATGGATGTATATGGGTGGACAGACATCCACTTCCCCATATTAATGAAATGCTGTCTACAGTTGCTGCTGGGAAATGTTTTACGACATTAGATTTATCCAGCGCCTATCACCAAGTACGTTTGAAGAAAGAATCAAGACATCTTACATCTTTCATAACACCAGAAGGCGCTTATCAATTTGTAAGAATGCCCTTCGGGTTAGCGTCAGCATCTGCAGTATTCCAGAGAGTAATGCAAACAATACTGAAGGGTATTGATAAAGTTTTAGTATTCCAAGATGATGTACTAGTATGGGGAAATAACAATAGTCAACATGATGCTACTCTGTTCAAAGTCTTGTCTAAATTGGAATCGGCTGGTCTAACCATTAGTCTACAGAAGTGTAAGTTTGCTCAACCCACTGTTGAATATTTGGGACACACATTATCATGTGAAGGCATTAAACCAAAATTAAATTTAGTAGCTGACTTAGAAAAAGCTCCTTCTCCTCGTGATAAGGAACAATTGAGATCATTTCTAGGTTTAGCCAAATATTATTCCAAATTTGTGTATCATTTTTCCAATCTGGTACATCCGTTACGCTGTTTGATGAAAAAGGGGGTACCTTTTAAATGGTCTTTGGAATGTCAGTCTGCATTCGTGAACATTAAGAAAGCTGTGGCTAATGCTACTGCGCTAAGTCCATTCAATCCTCAACATGATACGATGATTGTCACTGATGCCAGTGGATATGGTTTGGGTGCTGTGCTGATGCAGAGGTACAAGGGGAAGGAAAGTGTGGTAGCATTTGCCTCACGGACTCTCAAAGGCGCTGAGCCTTCTTATTCCACCATAGAGAAGGAGGCTCTTGCTTGTTGGTGGGGTGTAAAACACTTTAAGATTTATGTGTCGGGAACTAAGTTTGAACTATACACGGATCATAAGCCATTGATAGATGTTTTTACTACATCTGGAGCAGGAAGAGCTACCCCCCGAATAGCCAAGTGGTTATATCGGCTGCAAGAATTTTCATTTGAAATAAAGTACATGCCGGGTGTAAGGAATGTCTATGCTGACTGCTTATCCCGTTTGCCTGTGACCAGAGATGAGGTGGATTCTTACGTGGATGAGGAATGGATGGTAGCTAGCATTGAGGAAGTATGCAAAGCCATTACAAAGCAGGAATGGCTTGATGCGATTGCTTCGGATGCAGACATGGTAGAGGTGGTAAAACATTTGCCTACGTCTTTCGGGTGGAAGTTGGCTGAATCGGTGAAAAGCTTTAAGGAGGTATGGGAGGAATTGTCTGTGGTTGATGGCATTGTAAGAAGGTGCGATAAATTAGTTGTTCCATTTTCATTGAGAACACGGTTGATGGAGCTATTACAGGCCATGGTGGCATGTCAGCGGTAAAAAGGAAGGCCAGGATGGATTTTTGGTGGCCAGGGATGGATAGAGATATTGAGACGTTTGTAAGAGAATGCATTTCTTGCACATGCAGTGATAAATCTCACGTCTTGAGAGAAACTCCTATAACTCCTATCAAGTTACCGGTTAGACCGTGGGAAAGATTAGGAATAGATATATGTGGCCCATTCGATTGTCTTCCACCATCAGAAAGATATGCCACCGTCATGATGGATTATTATTCAAAATGGCCTGAAGTGGCTTTTGTAAGAGAGGTTAAATCTAGTAATGTAATTGCATTCTGTGATGAGGTGTTAGGAGAGAGGGTTGTCCGGCAGAGGTGTTATCGGACAATGGGCCCCAATTTACTTCTGAAGAATTCAGTGATTTTCTTGGTAGAATGGGCATAAAGCATTTGAAAACTCCGGTTTATCATCCCAGGGGTAATGGATTAGTGGAACGCTTTAACCGAGTCTTGGGGGATTGCATTCAATTGTGTCTATCTTCCAATAAGAGTTGGAAAATTGAGGTAAAAAATTTACTTTGGAATTACAGAACCACTCCTCATTCGGTGACTGGGGAGACCCCGTTCAGATTACTCAAGGGAAGAGTGCCTAGCACTATGTCAGTACCGGCGTGGATGGGGAGAAGTGGTAAGAAAGGTGCAAAGATTACTGAGGTGCGTGCCAAAGTGGAAAGGTATCAAAAGGCTTACCAGAAGAGGCATAATGACAAGTTAACCAGGGCTACAGTGGTTATTAGAAAAGGGGATGTGGTGAAATCTAGTCCTGGAAACATGACTAAAAAGGGAGGGTCAAAGTATTCTGATCCAAAGGAAGTTATAAATGTGAGAGGAAATTCAGTAGAGCTTTCTGATGGTAAGTGGTGGAATACACGGAGAATCACAAAGTGCAATGAGACAGAAGTAAAAGTGTGGTTGGATAAGAATCTCATTGTGACAAAACTCATGAGGTTCCCGTAAAGTCCGAAAGGATTCTAAGTGAGCGTGTTAAACATAAACCCAAGAAATTAGAGGATTATTTATGTGATTGAAATGGTCATTTTAAAGTGTTAAGTTCTTTCAGTCGTGTATAATAAATTTAATGAGACTTATGGGAAATGATAATTCTTAAGGTAGCAATAGTAATATTCTTTCTGTTGATTGTTTAAAAAGGGAGATGTGTTATATTTCATGTATGGGGATCTCTGATGTATTCTTGTTGTCATGCAATCCACAGTTTCCTAGCAACGGAGTTTCACTGGGGATTCTAGATTGTGGATTCCTCAGAGAGACTGGGCTGTGGAGCTGGGAAGATACATCTGGGGGTCTATGCTCTTGACTTGAATAAATCTACATTTCAGCTATCTTGGATGTGTCCTGTGATCCTTAAAAGTCTGGTCTGTGATGAAGGGAGGATATCGGTACGGTATTCGTACATTTCCCCGTTACCTAGTTTTCAGCGCTCCAGCACAAGCATTGGCATAGCCAGTAGGTCTCGCCTTTGGGACCTTATACATTTTTAGCCATGCAGTACATTATCCTGGGTCCTACAACAACTACTGTTCTTTAATATGGAAGCTTTGACACTACTAGGCATATTATTGAACTGCATTGAGAAGTGCGTTATTTAAAAAGTTATTATTGTATAACTGGTAGTCTGAACTCGTATATGGTAAAGTGGTTTTCATATGCTATGTGAATTGCAGCAAGACCTGGTCTAGAAATAGCAATGACAAATACAATGCTGTCTATCGAGTTACATATGCAGGGGAGAACTAACATATCGGATGCAATTTAAAGACTTAACTGGAGCCTTTTGTGCCTTCTGCTCTAAGCCTAACACTGTGCACTTGTAATATCAGTGTGGCGATTATATTAAGATACCGAAGGCATGAAATGTTGAAATACCATACCAGTGGCCAGCACTGGGTGCATAGGGCATGCTTTATTTTAGCACCAAATACCAGTAACATGCCGGTTTCATAAACATAACTTCTGAGTACCTCCAATCGCATAGAGATAACAATATCGCTGTACAACCCCTAGAGCCTTTCATGCTGTAAGAATGCGCCATTGATTGTCCCTGGCAAAAGAACCTGAGATTCCAAAAGTTTTTTGGTCTGCCGGCCCAAAGTGTTTAATATGAAGCATTTTTCATCTATTTTGTTTCAACTCCTTCAGGAAAACCTTAGACCCTTGTCAAGAATGTGTAAGTGACACTAATCTTGTGGTGCATCATTGACCAAATACGGACACAGAAAAGAACGTCCCTTATCACGCAGTGTGCCACAAGAGTGAAAGGACCCCCGCAAATAATTTTCCCTCAGGTTCTGACGATAGCCCCCCACACCCACTCCCCCCAGTTAAAATACCCCCAACGTTTGTGTCTAATCGCGCCCCTGACAGCAGATGCAGTGTTTCAAACTTTTTTTATGCAACAGTTGTGGCTGGAGTTCCGCGTGCACATTAGTATAGACAGAAAAAAAAACAAAGATGCCAGTAACTGGACCGCTCTGGGGCCAGAGTGCGTTGGTACGGTGTGATCCCTGGTCACTAGTGAAGAGTAACCCACTCATGCCACGCATGCCGGGAGGGACGCCACTGTAATTTATGTGAGGCAGATTGCATTGTATATGGTTGGCATCACGGACAACGGGAGGGAGGGGGGGACGGGTGAGGGGTAGAAGGCATGGACAACAGGAGGGCGGGCTGGGGGAGAGGAGAAGGCACGGACAATGGGACGGAGGGTGGGGGGCAGAAGGCATGGACAACAGGAGGGAGGGTGGGGGGGAGAAGGTACTAAAGCACGTCGAACCTGCAGAAGGAGAACCTCATTAAAGAATATAGTGCTGAAAGACTAAAGAAGACGTACCGTGTAACAACCAAAGTAAAGGGGCCAGTCGCCATGGGAGGTGACAAATGAAGATGAGGCAGTACTAAGGAGGGACTAACAAGCCTATTGACGAATCAGAAGCCAGCATTTAGAACAGACAATGACATGAGCAAATGGCAAATATGGGCGGAGAGTGGGTGGGGCTTCTATTCGCTACTCCACCGTAACAAATCTTGCAGTGCAGTGCATGCACGCTGGCTCTAGGCTCAACCTGAAAAGGTAAACGTGTTGTACTCAATAGGGGTTCTGCGGTAAAATCAATACATTGTACACAAGTATAGTTTGGTGTACCTTTCCTTTGCTAATGTTGACTCACCTGCAATTAAAAGTCACTCAATGCATACATGTGCATAAAAAAACTCTTATCTTCAAGCAAGCATTATCTTAATAGATCGGAGAGTGTGAAGGAATATAAAGGTGTAAAAAGTGACAAAGAGAGGACATGGAAATGAGAATCTAATTAAAAGTATAATAAATACATAAAACTGAGAATGCAGATTCCACAGTTCAGGCAGGCATACATCAACATTCTTGACCGTAGTGATTGAGTCAAAGCAAGCTTTCTAATTCCACCAAAAGGTTCCCTGAACAACATTAAAGAAATAAGAACATTAGCGACAAAACAAAACAAAAAGATTTTATTTAGTGTAATATTTATTGTAGGCAATAATCAGCAGTTCTTCAAAGCCATGTTTGCATAATAAAAACCTTTCTCGCGCCTACTTTGGCCAATGTGACCACATGGGAAACAGTAAAAAGGTTATGAATGGAAATATAAGAGCAAATGTTAATGACGTCATGCTATACAATTGTTTATGAGCTTCACTGTGAAATTATCGAGAGGATCTGGTTTAGAGTTTTGTGGTGTGGGAAAACCACTGCAAACCCGTGGCGCTCCAACCTGGCCAAAGTGGGTACACCACTATTTTAAAGCGGGAGAAGTGACAGGTTTACACCATAAGAGTCTCCACTGGCTCCACCGGGGTAAACCTCTGACCTGCCGACACGTCATAGTGACATTTGCCAGCATTAATAACATCAGAACGACTATTACTTATTTCCCCTTCCGATGTCGCCCGCTAGGCATGGAAAATGCAGAAAAGCCCCCATATTTCGTGAGAAATATCCCTCCACATCAGGGCCATTTATTTTTTGTTTAGAGAAATTAAACTCCCAGTTTAGGGGATATTATCTCTAAATGAAAAAGTTTGCAGATTGGACACTTTAAACATGGTGCCCACTTGGAACTCCTCTAATACAGTACCTAGAAGGGATCCACCACATCAGCAGACCCCTTTGTAGCTCAGGCATCCTTGCCAGTGAGGCAGGTTCACCAATAGAGCAAACAGACAACTGAAAATGAGTTAAAGGTCATGCCCTCCGCCCAGGGCCAGACTGGCCATAGAGCACACCGGGCATTTGCCCGATGGGCCGCCAGGTATGGGGCTGGTTTTAGGCCCCTGGGTGCTGTTTTTGTTACATGGGTCTGCAATATCAGCCCACTGTAACAAAGTCGGCCAAAACCGTCCCTAGCAAACAGCTCGACCCTCCCCCTCCAGGGGGCCCTTCCGAGCTGTTTGCCAGGACCGGTTTCGGTTTCCAGTCTGGCCCTGTCTACGCCCCTGCGCCATAGTCCCTTTTTACATTGTTTTTATTTGTTCATTTCTCACCTTTATTTTAATCTCCATATAATTTGCCAGTAACTTCCTTCCACAGCGGAGCCTGTGTGCAGGATTTTGGATTGCTTGATCCCTGTTTGAGTTTTATTTTGCCCACTTATTTGGCTTCACACACTGGGAAGTGCCAAAGCCACATCTCCTTATGCCCTACTTCTATGGCAGGCTATTTACAGCTGCAGTCAGCAGCAGATGAACGCATCAGTCGTGCTGAAGTCTCGACTAAGGCAAGTCCGTCTGTACCCATCCATGTCTGAATTGCACGGAGAGTCAATCCCCCTACCAGTTCTGCGTCCCATCCACCACAAACACTCTGCTATTCAAGAGGGAAACAGGTAGTCCTTTATACAGAAGGTAAGACCATCAGTTGCACTATTTTAAACCTTAGCTCCACTATGACAGCCTCCAAAATATCCTGTCAGGCATGTTGCTCCCAAATAGTAAATAGAGAGATTTCTGAAAACACTAAAGACTCGATTTCGAGTTTGGCGGTCTGGGAGTGAAACCGCCACACCACTGCTCCACTCCCACACCGCCAAACCCGTGTGCTCACCACCTTCAAGATTATGACTTTTACAGTCACTGACAGGCAGTCTTTTGGCAGACCCACAGAGGTGCCTATGAAATCAGCACTGCAATGAGGATGTCAAAGGCAGTGCCTGCAAGGCATGGACTGGTGCAGTCCACGCCGTGCAGATACTGGGATGCATGCCCACAGGTACGCACTCTATGGCCCTGAGGCAACAGGGGGCCTGTAGGACCCCTATGTTTCCTATCGGCCACAGTATTCCTGAAGTAGGAACCGCCATAAAAACTGTAGAGGAGAAGAAACTCGTAATATGCTGGGCTGGACCTCGGCAGTCCTGCCAATCATATTGCGGCCTCAGGACCACCTCACCACCGCCAGGGATTTATGATCCCTGGTTGTTGCAGAGGTGCAATGGTGGTCTGACCGCCCAAGTTGTAATAGGGTGGTCGGACTGCGGATGCGAAGATGGTCAGACTGGCACTGCCACACCACTGTGAGCCTGGCAGTCCGTGGACCACCAGACTCATAATCAGAACCGAAGTCAGCAACCTCTTCCTATCTTCATGCCAATAAGAACATTAAAGATAGGAAAATGCGTTGTTCCTAAATCAATGTAAGGTCATTCGTCAAACACAAAATAGAATTCTCTGACTTTCTAGACACACATCAAATAGATATGCTTGAAACATAGACATGGGCAGACTGTACGCTTTGCTCAGACATGGTTGCAGCTATGCCACCTGCATACTCCATCCATAGAGCTGGTGGACTCCATAAATGAAGAGGCGGGCTAGCTATTATTTCCCTCAACAACTTGTCAGCCACTTTCAAACAAGTGTCCTCTCCTCAATGTGAAGCACTCTCCTTTAACATTGACGTTTCAAATAATCAATTCTTTATTGGGCAGCTATTGTATCGCCCTCCCAGTCCTAGACACAATTTCCCCAGGTTATTAGTTCTCTATTGGAATCCAGCATACTTTCCAATGATTTCACAGTGTTAGGAGAATTATTACCTTGAAGCCAAAACAGATAAAGACATTAAGGTATTACTGGAAACTATGTCCAGCTTAGGCCTTAAACACGTAGTAGCAGGAGGCCCACATCATCTTGTTGGCCACACCTTAGATGGGATTTTTACTAATAACAGCTTTTTAAATAGCATAAATACTTTACCTCTGACATGGTCAGGTTACACCGCTGTGGTGTTTTTTGTTTTGTTTTTTTTTTATTAGCATGTTTTAACAAAAGAAAACATACAGTGTCAACATGTAATCAACTTACAGGCCGTGGTACAACAACATTCTTTGTCCAGTGTTTATAGGTTAACAATGTTACCGGAAATTTCACCATTTATAGTGCTGCTTTTAAACTTAGTTAGTCAACTTGGTACATTTGTAAATATTGAACCAAATATTTCCAGTAGTCTCTAGGCTTAGAACCCATTGGTAGTTCCTCCTCATATGTTTGCAAAGTGTCTCTGCAGTACGTCAAGTCTTGAATCCAATGTTTAACCTTTGGCGCTTTATTGCTGCCCCAGCATAATGATATTCTCCGCTTAGCCAGGAGCAGTGCAATTACACAAAACTTATGCTTATTTGCCCGTATCCCAGGCAGCAGGCCCAGCAGACACGTATGAACAGTGCATGCAATGTTCGCGTCCACCATAGTACCCAACATCTGTGTTACTTTTGACCAGTACTCAGCCACTGCATCACAATCCCATGCCAGATGTATAAAATCTGCAAGTTCCGCATTACAGCGACAACATTTAGATTGTGCCCGCAGACGATATCTATGAAGCCTTGCTGGAGTGTAATAAGTCTGGTGGAGATATTTATAGTGTAGCATACGCAGATTTCCATGTGGTGTTAACAGACCAGTAAGAGAGCAAGCCACAGCCCATTCCTCCATCATCAGCGGATCATCTAGGCTACTATTCCATTTCCTCATTGCTTTATGTGTAGAGTCTGCAATATCTTCCTGCAGTGTAGCATATAGTCTGGATACCAGTCGCTTAGCAGTAGGGGTCGTGATCAGTAACTGTAAAGTGGTCAGTTGCGGTGGCTCCGCAGGGTGCGTCGGATATGATTTCTTCAGTGCTCCCTGTAGCCTATGATATGTAAATTGAAATAATAACGTTTGATTACTTATAAATGATAACTCAGCAAGTGGTTTAAAGGAACCGTTTCCGTATAAATCCCCCATGGTATCAAAGCCCACCTGTCTGAGCAGACCCATGCCCACCTCTTACTGAGTAACAGATAGCTCAGGGTGATAATGTATCGGCAGTGCCGGGGTGTACAATGGCAATTTACGTGCCTTCCTACCCATTGCTCGCCAGGCTTTATTCGTCGTATCGATAGTATTTATATCGCGATTGTGCAGTGGGGGCCTCTGATGGGTTATTATAGCACTCAATGGAGTCGGATGTGCATCACCCTCTTCAATCGCCGCATGCGTGAGATATGGAATTGGATGATACCAAAAATGCGCATATTGTGCTTGCGCACATAGATAATAAAGTAAAAAGTCCGGGACCTTAAACCCTCCCTGCGAGCAAGGCAATGTGAGAGTGCACAGTTCAATCCGAGCTTGTTTACCCGCCCATATTAAGCGAAGGACCATAGCAGAAATCCTACGAAAAACTTCTGGCGGAGGCTGGATCGGAATATTATTAAAAAGGTACAATAATTTAGGCAGGATAACCATCTTTACAATGGCTAGCCGATCGGCCAGCGATAGCGGCAACTGAATCCATCGCCCTATCTTTCCTTCTAATGCCCCAACCGCTCTTCCATAATTTGTGCGAATGACAATTTCTGGGTCACGGTGATACCAAACGCCCAGATATTTTACAGGCTCTGATTGCCACTCCAGTGGATAGTCCATAACGCACGGGCTAGTGGTGTCCGTTAGTGGCATGATCAGCGACTTGGACCAATTTATTTTGAGGCCTGACTGCTGTCCAAATTTAATATATTCCCTCAGTAACGGATTCAGATAGTTCTCAGGGTCCCGTACATATAGCATCATGTCGTCTGCATATAACGAAATGTGCAAGGGTCTTTGCGGGAATTGAAGTGCTGAGTAGTGGTGTTTCTGTCTAATTTTACAAGCCAACGTCTCTAGCGCTATCGCAAATAGCAAGGGGGATAGCGGGCATCCCTGCCTTGTCCCTCTCGCGATATTGAAAGGTTCAGGTATGTATTTGTTAACCCGTATACGCGCCATTGGCGCCGTGTATAGCAGCTGCACCCCTTGAATCGTGTGTAGATATGGCCATTCAATAGAATCAAATGCTTTGGCAGCATCTAAAAGTACTGCAGCTGCTTTAGTAGTGGGAAGTAAATAATGCGACAATGCAAAAAGTGTCCTAGTGTTATGGGCTGTTGACCTGGAAGGGATAAACCCTGATTGGTCCGGCAATATCAAATTGGTCATTAGAGGTTGCAACCGAGTGGCAAGGAACTTGGCCAATATCTTGGTATCTACATTAATTAGGGACAGCGGCCGGTACGAATCACAGTATTCAGGGTCCTTGTTCGGTTTTAAAAGAGCAATCAGCATGGCCTCTCTTAGAGTTGGCGGCAGTCTTTTCTTTTTATGGGCGTCCCCATACATCTCAACCAGGTGAGGTGCCAACTGATCAACAAACGCCTTGTAAAATTTGCACGTGAACCCATCTGGGCCTGGTGCTTTCCCGTTTGGCAGGGATTTAACAACTTCCGTTACCTCCTCCACTGTAATAGGCATGGACAAGTAGTCTCTCTGCGCATACGACAACCACGCTATTGAGACATCTGCTAGATAATCCATCATCGCCTCAGGTGATGCTGTAGGTCGCGAAGCGTATAACGCTTCAAATGTGCATATGAATTCCCTTAGTATACCCTGCGTATCATATTTCAGCTCTCCTGTGGCATCCCTGACCGCCTGGACTGTCTGCGGTGCATGGCCGGAACATATTTTAGCTGCCAAACTTCTACCGGGTCTATCACCCTCACCATAAGCTCTCGCTACCTGGCGCTTGGCTACGTATTTAAGTTCATCCTCTGCATAGGTTTGATATTCTGAAAGTACAGTTCTAATGTCACCCAGTAATTTTGTGTTATGTGTACGCTCATAGTCTCCTTCCAGGGCACGTAGCTTGTCTTCTCGCATAGCAAGTTGCTGTCTTATATCTTTGAGGATGCCAGCATTAGTACTTAGGCAGATACCCCGAATCGTGGTCTTAAAAGCTTCCCATAATAGGCCAGGATCATCCACAGAAGGTGTATTAAGGTCAAAATACTACTTGATGGCTTGGTTTATAGTGTCTGTATACACAGTATCCAGCAAAGCTTTGGCATTAAACCTCCAGCTATAAGGAGGCGGTGTATAGTGTGGCAGATTCAAGGATAGTAAAACTGGGTTGTGATCTGACAGTGTCCCGGTGAGGTGGTTTATAGATTTCGTCCACAGTAATATCTCGTCAGAGCCCAACCAATAATCTATACGAGACCAGCTACCATGCGCAACTGATACGTGTGTGTCCTCCATACTCACAGGGTGCCGGGTTCTTCAAATATCTGTAAGACGCCTGTCGGTCATAATATCTTGTAGTTTACTCAAGGCCCTTTTATGGGGTTCAACTTACAAACCTGACCTGTCAAGCTTGTCCTGCATCACAATATTAAAATCACCCCCCCAAATTAACGGGATGTCTGGTAGTTCACTAAGTGTGCGCCATATCTTGTGATAGAAGTCAGGGTCATCAATATTTGGACCATATGTATTAAGTATAGCAAGTCTCTGACCCCGTATCGTTCCTGTTATTAGAACAGAACGTACAACTTCGTCCGTGATGGTAGCATCTATATTGATTTGCAAGCCCTTTTTTATCTGGAATACGAAGAGTATGAAGAGCAACGTGCTGCCTCCGCCCATCTGTGCCCTATATTAATGTTAGGGGTAGGTGCAAGGTGCGTTTCCTGCAGGAGGGCAATATCAATTTGGTGTCTGTCTAGATATGCAAAGACCTGGCTGATTTTTTTAGGGTTATTAAGGCCTCTGATATTCCAGGTTAACAAGTTTAAGTGTTGAGGTCGTAACTTCACGTCAGTCATCTCTAGTAAGTTATAAACATAGTATTGGAAAGTTCAATGTCTGCACTACAGCTCAGATACAAGAACAGCCCCTGGGTATTATGCATCCAAATGTGGTTCTGGAGTTCAGCCATGTCTCTCAAGTACCTTAACCTGCATAACAATCCCCAACACCAACCCACCCACCCACCGCCCACTTCAGCATCCCAACCATGCCAAAGACATGTCCCACCATAATACAGAAACATAACTTAACTGAGATTGGGGAGCACCCGCTTGGGGGGTCCACCGAGAGCTCACAACTCCACCCATTATAATGGATGTGGTCAGGTATACGTGAATGATGCGAGCTACCTCTGACTCGCAGCCTAAAGATTGCTAACCTACCCTGTATTCGGCTCTACTCGTTTCACACAATATAATATCGCAATAGGTCCATTCTGTATCCACATGTTTCAAACAATTCGCAGCAGCGTCCATGTTAGAGGGGAAGACAGCCATAATCGCCTCGGTTGTAGTACCTAGGTGCATTGTGCCATCCCAATACCATAACTCGCCGATAGCCCCCTCAATCTCGGATGCACATGCGCCAGTCTGACCACCACCCAGAGCCCAGGACAGACAACCAGATGATCCAAACATATAGGCCATGAGCATCATCACTTACTGTCCCAACCGGAGCAACAATATGGTACATAAAGACGATCACCCCACACCAGAGGCACCCTCCCTCAGGACACCTCCCGCAGGCTAAAGGCGCGCGGTACACCATCAGTTCAGGAGTCCAGGGCGGTGCAGGCCCGGAAGGAGTCAAGTCCATTCGCTGCTGTTCGCTACAGTCTCCTGCACACTGTGTCACTGCAGCCGCTGGGTCGCCTGGGGTATCAGCAGTCCAACCCCTTAAAACAAAACATGCACAGATCTTACCAGTTCACAGTGCCATAAGTTCAAGGACAGCCGCACCCCATGTCAGCACTTAGACTGGTTCTTGATGCTGCTCTGATTGCCTCGGCTCCCTGCGTTTGGCACTGATTTTCTTAAGAAATTCTTGTGCCGCTTTCGGTGTCTGGAGGAGTGTATGGCGGCCCTCATATGACACCCGCAGTCGCGCCAGATAGAGCATAGCGTATTTAATGTGTAGTTCACGCAATTGCTTTTTTGCGAGGTTAAAGTCTTTTCGCGCCTGTTGAACTGACATAGTGAAATCTGGGTAAAATTCCAGCGCGTTTCCCTTGTAATTAATCTGCCGTTTCTCACGGGCCAGCCTCAGAATGGTATCTCGGTCTCTGTAATTAAGGACCCGGGCAATAATAATTCAGGGAGTTGCACCAGGCTTTGGACGCGGAGCAAGGGATCTGTGTGCACGTTCAATCACAAAAATTGCTGATAGGCTTTCCGTTCCAAACACGCTACGAATCAGCTCCTCAATATAAGTTTCCATACGACCTGTGTTCGTGGACTCCGGAATTCCCGCGATTCTGATGTTATTGCGTCTGGATCTCGCTTCTAAATCCTCCGCTTTATTTTTAATAACTTCCAGGAGCCTCTCCATTTCTGTGCATTTTAGAGTCGTGCCACGCGGTTCATCCTTCACCGCCGTGATATGGGTTTCCGCTTCCACAAGGCGCTCTCCGTGCCTGTCTAGCTTTGCCGCCATATTGTCCACCCGTAGAGTGATAGTGTCCAGCTTGCCATTGATATCCTGCAAACTACGCTGTATGGCCTGCAGAACACCCTCCATGCCAGTAGATGCCTCAGGGTCGAGTTCAGGCTCAGTGTCTGAAGGCGCTGTCGCTCCCTTGGTGTGCTTTTTCGTTTCAAATGGGAGTTTAGACTGCAGCCTGTCCGGCTTCCCCAAGGTCACGCCGTGGAGCCCCACCTGGTGGAGAGGAAATGGATCACTTATACCGCTCGCCGCAGACTCCACGAGATACAGCTCACTGCTCCAATGATGACTGACAATTCAGCGCATAAATTCCCCTGCTGTCTAATAGCTGTCTCAGTACTCGATAATGAACCGTCACCCAGCAGGGAAAACAGCGCTCGACATGTTACGATGTGTTCCTCCAATGCCAGGTCATGTCGCTATATCTGTACTGCGGTTAAGATGATGGCCAGTCACCAGTCATCCCACAGCCGAGTCGGTTATCCAGCAATCACTGTGCACGAGTAATCATGAGCTGTGCCCCCAGCCACCACATCGTACGGGTCACAGAGCTCCGGAAAACAGCAGGGTAAATATACGATGGCCACCACAAAACTAATCTCCGCATTTCAATCAGGCAAGGCATCAGTATCTCCACTCCAGCATGTGTGGCAACGGAGGGCGATCCAAACCCACCCAGCTATGCACGATGTGCATCTCAGAACCGCCGCTTCACGTGGCACACAGCACTACAGTCCTACCCAGTGCGAGCAGACAGCATGGAGCACTGCGCGCAGCCCTCACCCGCAAGAAGCTTATTGCATGGGTCACACCAGCGGGGACATCACTCGTTGCGGTAGCACAAATGAGCCGGACGTGGGTTGTACTGCGGTCCAGCTTAACTTCGCCAGTCATATCTGCAGATCGCGCCGTTCACAGCAGAGTTCGCCGCCATCAGCGCTGTCCGCCATTTTGAGCCGATATATAGGACGGCACCTCACATGAGGTATATGCACCGCACGAAAGGTCACCAGCCCTCACCTGCAGTGCAGCGCAATCACAGTCCCCTCGGGCATGGATCAAGTAGGGCGCCAGCTCGCATCGTCGCAACCCCTCGTCACTCTCCACGTCTTTGCTCCGGGCTGATTAATGCCTCAGGGCGCCGCCATCTTGTTCGCGCCCAACCGAAACTCGCTCTCGGCCGTCTAGTGCAGTTTACCGGCGTAAGATGGGCGCTGGCCATCTCGCTTCTCCTGCATCATAGAGCCAAGATATTCCGACCGCAGATTTTGTCGGCTGCGGACAGTTACGAGCCCGCTACACACATTTATTCCCTCGTTATGGGCCTGACCGGCGGAGCTGTCTCAGAAGGCAGCCATTCCGCAGTGCGCCCTCTAGCGCACCCCCTCACCGCTGTAATGTTTTACATAAATCTCCCATATCTCAGGCTCCCAGATAAGGTTTTCCCTAACCAGCAAACATCATGTACATGGCATAACATTCAAAGTGACCACTTAAATCAGATTTTAACTTACTCATAACCACAGAGGACTTAGAGAAATCAATTGAACATTTTTTTTCAACTGGATGCGTTCAGCTGTAAACTCACTGGCTCCTGCCAAGGTATTCTAGCATAAGAGAAATAGACCATCAGCTCCATGGTACACGGAGAAACGTAGGACTCAAAAACAATGTTATAGAAGATATGAACGTAAATAGAGAAAGGAATATAACCCGCTTCAGAAATTAAAAATGTAAGCAATGTATGGCTGTGTATAAAACCATGCTAGAAAACGAAATTCTTGCTATTTTATGCAAAAAATTGAAGCTGTAAAACACTCAGTAAAAGAACTTTACTGACATCCATCCTTAGCACCAATTTAGTAGTAAGTAGCCAATCATTTTGCAACTATCTTGCAAAGTTTTTCCAAAACAAAGTGGAAGAGGTATATAATAGGTTCTCTTCTATTAAGATATCCTTGTTGGAGAGAAATGTGTCTTCCTCTCCTCACCTTGAGATTGAAACCTTTTTGGAATTTACTGCTCCCACAGTAGAACAGATAACTCAGACGATTAAATCCGCCAAGTCGGGCATGCCTCATTATCCCTGCCCACCGTCAGTGGCTAAATTTGCTCCTGAAATTATTGTCTCCAATCTTACAGTTATCTTTAACCAAATGTGCAAGACAGACTACTTCCCCACCAAATGAAAGATAGAATCAGTGCTTCAACTGATAAAAAAAAAACATATCTCAATCATACAGATCCGAACAGCTATTGTCCTATGGCCTGTCTTCCACTACCTGCCACGATAGCAGAAAAGACTATGAATCAACAACTGGCCACTTTTATTCAAAACAGCCATTTGCTGGATCCAACTCTGTATTCAGAAGCAGCTAGAGTACTGAGACGGCCTTGATCATGGCAGCAGAGGAGATTAGGACAACATTACGTCAGGGGAGAGAGCAACTCTTATCACCTCAGCAGCATTTGATACGGTCAACCACGAGCTGCTAGTAGATCACCTCCATCGTAATCAGAGTGATAGGACTGGCCCTCCAGAAATTCTTCCTTCTCGGCTGAAAACAATCAGTGGCACATAATGAACTATTTCTGAATCTTTTTCACTACCATGCTTCACTGAGCCCCACAGTGTTTAACATATCTGTTACAACCCTGGCTGATTTAATCAGAACCTTTGGCTTTTCAATCGCATTGTATGCCGACGACATAAAGATTATTGTCTCCTTGTCCAATAGGGATTAGGACACTGGAATTAGATTCCATGGGCTCGATTTAATAAGGTAAACTGAGATGAAAGTCTAACTTTACGACTTTCGGTATTCACAAAGGGTATTTGCGAGTCGTAAAATTATACTTTTGTCTCAGTTAAACTTAAATTTTGGTCCTAAGTTTAACTGAGACCAGGACTTTTGGTCTCAGTTAAACTTAAGACCAAAACTTAAGTATAACTGAGACAAAAGTCTAACTTTACGACTTGTAAAGGCCCTTTGTGAATACCCACAGTTGTAAAGTCAGACTTTTGTCTCAATTTACCTTTGTGAATTGGCCCCAGGACATAACAGTGGGTGGCAACTTGAACCCTATTGGTTGGGGTGCCTACTCTCTTACCATCCCAGAACGGAGAATAAATATAGGAGATTTGCAGAGGCCCCTCAGATCTCTGCCTGACACATCTGAAGAAGTAGAAGAAGGTCTGCCCTGCTGGACACTTGGACTGCACCACAGAGGACTGCACTTGCTGCACCCTAAAGGCTCTACACAAGAAGGACTGTGCCTGTCTTAAAGGATAAGGAGTGGAATCCCTGAGCAGCAACAGGTAGAAAAGTGCTAGAATAAGTCACCTGCAATATCCACTGAAAGGACAACCCCAGCTTAACCTGGATTTTTCTAGACAGACCAGGTGCATTGGGAGAGTAGGAGTCCCGGGAACTAAGAGGAAAACCAGAGCTTCTGAACTCTTGGCAGGTGCTGTTGGAGCCTTCCTGACCCTCAAGAAACCTTTCAAAGGAAGATCTGAAAGGTAGAGAAAATGTTGCTAACTTTTGTGAAAAAGCTCCAGAAGAAGACCTGCATCGGCGATGAGAGTCAAGTTAACGACGTTGAACCGCAACTCTGCCTGACCGTGTTGGTTTCTCTACCTGAATCGTCCAGAGCTCCTCGCTGTCGGCAATGAACACAAAGGCCTCCATGGATCACCTAGGCATTACGCTGCAGCAGGCCATCCTCGCTGACTTGAAACATGGATCCAAAGATCCAATCGCTCGATGTCGAGTAAAAACACTCAAAAAAGTGACTAAGTCAGAAGGTAAAAAATTTGATCGGATCCAACCGCTCATCTTGTCCAACCTATACTCAATTGTAAGGGCTTGAACTTTCAGATTTGACCTGATCCAGCGCGACCAGATAGCTGTGTTTGGCACTTTATGCTTTTAGGCAATATTCTGCAGGTTATTCTTCAAAAATGTATATCTCGGGTTCTCTACATTGGATTTTTTGTCATTTTGGTGTCATTTTAAAGATAAAAATATTCTCTATTTTTATAAATTGATAGTGAAGTTTTATTGTTTTGGGTCTTTTGCTTATTTACTGTTTCAATGATACTAAATGCTTTACACACCTGTCTCCTAAGTTAAGCCTCACTGCTCATTTGCCAAGCTACTCAGGGTTGAGCAAGGATATATTTATTGAGACTTGTCCTTATTAGCGATTGTGGTACTATTGCTAGTTGTAGGTACTTAACTGCACCTACTAATAACCAACCTTCTTACATTTACAATCACTGAATTAGCAGCCAAATATTAATAGTTGGCCAATTTATTGTGAATGGTAACATGAGTTGTAGCTCTAAACACATTTCAAGATCCTTCGGTCTCATCACTGATGTCCTGTGCTTGTCCCCATTCAAATTTGGGTCTCTCATTGGCAGAGGTATGCATCCTGTCCAAGTAGGGACCACAATCTAGTCAGGGTAAGTCAGTTACACACCATAAATTAATCTGTGCTCACTCTCTGGTAACTTGGCAAACAGCACGCAGGCTTAACTTAGGGGGCACTTTGTAAAGTATTCATGCAACACTTTAAACAGTAAAACAGTGAAAACACCACACAGATATAGTCCACTCCAGGTTAGAAAATAGAGATTAATTTATTGAACAGAAAAAGAATAAAAGAACAAAAATCCAATAAGTGGAACCGGAGGTATGAATTTTTAAAGAATATCTTGAAATATAGTGCTTAGAAACCCAATGCACCAACTGGGGGTATCTGGTTGCGCGTGACCGGAAAAAGTCGGAATGTTCAGGCCGACCGTGATGAAGGAAGTCAGATACAGGGGCCAAACCTGTCCCACTGAAAAAGTACCTTTGGATGGAATATGCTTAGACATTGAACACCCGATGCAAGCAGCAGAGGAGGCGATGTGTCTGCTTTGATCGATTCGGATGAAGGCAATGCATCAGTTCTCATTCACGCAGTCGAAGATGCATCGTCGGTAAACCCTTTGTGATGAAGGCAATGCATAATTTCTGAGCCATGCAACCGGCGATGCGATGTCCTTGAGCAGTGATGTGTTGGTATCGAAGGAGATGTGCTAGTTCCGATCGGTGCAACTCTGGTTATGCATGGATTTTGCTGGTTTCAGCACAGAAAACCTACTTTCAAGGGACTAGGACTGGAGTAGACCCAATTCAATCAATCAATCAATCAATCAGTGACACTTATAGAGCGCGCTACATACCCGTAGGGTCTCAAGGCGCTGGGGGAGGGGGGGTGCCGCTACTGCTCGAACAGCCAGGTCTTCAGCTTCTTCCTGAAGGAGAGGTGGTCTTGGGTCAGGCGCAGGTCGGCCGGGAGGGAGTTCCAGGTCTTGGCGGCCAGGTAGGAGAAGGACCTTCCTCCTGTAGTCGCTCTTCGGATGCGGGGGACGGCGGCGAGGGCGTGGTTGGCTGATCGGAGGTGGCGTTTGGGAGCGTAGAAGTTGATCCGGCTGTTGAGGTAGCTCGGGCCTTGGTCGTGTAGGGCTTTGTGTGCGTGGGTGAGGAGGCGGAAGGTGATTCTTTTGTTGACGGGGAGCCAGTGAAGGTCTCTCAGATGTCCGGAGATGTGGATGGTTCGTGGGATGTCGAGGATGAGTCTGGCTGAGGCGTTCTGGATTCGCTGGAGTCTCTTCTGGAGCTTGGCGGTGGTACCGGCGTAGAGGGCGTTGCCGTAGTCCAGTCGGCTGGTGACGAGGGCCTGGGTGACGGTCTTCCTGGTCTCGGTGGGGATCCACCAGAAGATCTTCCGTAGCATGCGTAGGATGTTGAAGCACGCCGAGGAGACGTTGTTGACTTGCCTGGTCATGGAGAGGGAGGAGTCCAGGATGAAGCCCAGGTTGCATGCATGGTCTGTCGGTTTGGGTGCAGTGCCCAGGGCGGGAGGCCACCAGGAGTCGTCCCAGGCGGAGGGTGAAGAGCCCAGGATGAGGACCTCCGTCTTGTCAGAGTTCAGTTTCAGGCGGCTGGTCGTCATCCACTCGGCTACCTCTTTCATCCCTTCGTGTAGGTTGGCTCTGGCGGTGGCGGGGTCGTTGGTCAGGGAGAGGATCAGCTGGGTGTCGTCGGCGTAGGAGATTATGCTGAGGTTGTGTTGGCGTGCGATGGCCGCGAGGGGGCTCATGTAGACGTTGAAGAGGGTGGGGCTCAGAGAGGATCCTTGAGGGACGCCGCAGATGACTTCGGAGGCCTCTGACTTGTACGGTGGTAGGCGGACTCTCTGAGTTCTTCCGTCGAGGAAGGAGATGATCCATTCCAGCGCCTTGTCCTGGATTCCGATGTTGCTGAGGCGCTGTACTAGGGTGCGGTGGCAGACAGTGTCGAATGCCGCGGAGAGGTCTAGGAGGATGAGGGCCGCTGTTTCTCCGTTGTCCATCAGGGCTCGGATGTCATCGGTGGCGGCGATGAGGGCGGTCTCGGTGCTGTGATTGGCTCGGAAGCCGGACTGTGAGGGGTCGAGGGATCCATTCGTCTCGAGGAAGGCGGCCATCTGCTTGTTGACGGTCTTCTCGATGACTTTGGCTGGAAACGGGAGGAGCGAGATGGGGCGGTAGTTCTTGAGTTCGGTGGGGTCTGCTGTTGGTTTTTTGAGTAGAGCGCTGAGTTCGGCGTGCTTCCAGCTCTCAGGGAAGGTGGCGGTGTCGAAGGATGTGTTGATGATGTCTCGCAGGTGGGGTGCGATGACAGCGTCGGCCTTGTTGAAGACGTGGTGAGGGCAGGGGTCGGTTGGTGATCCGGAGTGGATGGAGTTCATCGTGCGGATGGTGTCTTCGGTGCTGATCGGGGTCCAGGCGTGGAGGGTGGTGGTGGGGGGTGGTTGTTCGGTCATGGTGTGCGTTGGTTGGTTGTTGAAGCTGTTGTGTATGTCCGCGATCTTGTTGTGGAAGTATGAAGCGAGGGAGTTGCAGAGGTCTTGCGATGGGGTGATGTCGTTGTTTCCTGCGCTGGGGTTGGATAGCTCTTTCACGATGTTGAAGAGTTCCTTGCTGTTGTGTGCGTTGATGTCCAGCCGGTCCTTGAATGCAGTTTTCTTGGCGGCGCGGATCAGCTGGTGGTGCTTCCGAGTGGCCCGCTTGAGGGTGGTCCTGTTGTCCGGTGTAGGTTCCCTTCTCCAGACTTTCTCGAGGGCTCGCAGTTCTTCTTGGAGCTCTTGAGTTCGTCGGTGAACCACGGGGCTTTCTTGCTGCCGGGTCTGCTGGGCGGGGTCCTCAGCGGGGCGAGCTCGTCCGCGCAGTTGCTGATCCACTTCGTGAGGTTGTCGGCGGCCTGGCTGGGGTTCGCTGAGCTGGCAGGAGGGTGCTGGCTCAGGGAGGTGGCGAGCTGGTCTGCTGTGATCTTGTTCCAGCTTCTGCGGGCGGCCTGTTGCTGGTGGTGGTGGGTCGTCGTTCTCTTGAAGGTGAAGTGGACGCAGCTGTGGTCCGTCCATTGAAGCTCTGTGGCGTGGCTGAAGTTGATGTCTGTGCTGGAGGAGAAGACTGCGTCGAGTGTGTGTCCGGCGAGGTGGGTGGGGGTGGACACCAGCTGCTTGAGTCCAAGATTGGCGAGGTTGTCGAGCAGGGTGCTGGTGTTGCGTTCGTTGTTGTTCTCCAGATGGAAGTTGAGGTCCCCCAGGAGGATGTAGTCAGCGGAGGGGAGGGCATGCGGGCTGACGAAGTCGGCGATGTCCTCGCTGAATTGGGTGCGTGGTCCCGGAGGTCTGTGTGGTGTTCGGGTTGGTGTGGATCTGGAAATGCAGGTGTTCGGCGCTGGTCAGGGTGTTGTCGGTGCTGGTCGTGAGACGGATGGTGTTCCTGTGGATGATGGCGATGCCTCCTCCCATCTGGATGGCGTTGCGGTCCCTCCGGACGATCTTGTAGCCCTCTGGGATGGCGATGGCGATGTCGGGAGCTGAAGAGGCGTTCATCCAGGTCTCCGTGAGGAAGGCAACGTCAGGGGCTGTGGCGTCTAGGAGGTTCCAGAGTTCGATGGCGTGTCTGTGGACGGAGCGGGTGTTGAGCAGGATGCACTTGAGGTGGGTGCTGCTGGTGTTTGACTTGGCGGGTGCTGGTGCGAGGCAGGTCCGGATGCAGGTGAATTTGCAGGCGTGGCAGCTGAAAGGTCCGTGGGTGCGTCGTGGTGTGGCTTGGTGGCATTCTGGGAGTCGGCCGGTGTTGAGTGCGATGAGGGTGGCGGCGGAGTACGTCAGGCGGGTAGGTCGGGGTCTTCGTGGGCCAGGGGTCCTGGCGCTGGGCGCGGTCCGGTCGCGGACGGGCGCAGACGGGCTTACCTTTGGCGCGCCTTCGGCGCACAATCGGCGCGCCCGCTGCGCGTGACCGCTGCGCGTTCGCACGGTCGCCATTTAAGGCGAAGTGCGCGGGTGGGCGGAGCAGCTGGGAGGCGGGAGCGGGGAGGGAACAGAAGAGAAAAGGGGCGGGGCAAATGGCGGTGGCGGGAAGCGGGGAGGGAGAGCGGAGGGCGGCGAGGTAGGCGGGCAAACAGGAAGGAAACTGAAACACGGTACAGAGATTACATTAAATGAAACAGGCACAAATGGAGGGCCAAATAAATGGCAAAAACAGGAAGGAAAACGATGTCACGGCACAAAAGATAAAAGCACAAATGGAGGGCAAAACAATGGCGAAAACAGCAGGAGAAACGATCACACGGCACAAAAAATACAAGCACAAATGTAGGGCAAAACAAATGGCGAAAACCAATGGGGAGCGACCAAGGCGGCAGCGAGGCCGGCGGCGAGGCAGTAAGGCAGGCAATGGGGCACACGCAGCAGCTGGTGGCCGTGCGGCGCGGGGGTGTCCCACAAGTGGGTCACACTCACCTGCGTCGCACGGTCGCCATTTAAGGCCAAGTGCGCGGGTGGGCGGAGCAGCTGGGAGGCGGGAGCGGGGAGGGAACAGAAGAGAAAAGGGGCGGGGCAAATGGCGGTGGCGGGAAGCGGGAAGCGGGGAGGGAGAGCGGAGGGCGGCGAGGTAGGTGGGCAAACAGGAAGGAAACTGAAACACGGTACAGAGATTACATTAAATGAAACAGGCACAAATGGAGGGCCAAATAAATGGCAAAAACAGGAAGGAAAACGATGTCACGGCACAAAAGATACAAGCACAAATGGAGGGCAAAACAATGGCGAAAACAGCAGGAGAAACGATCACACGGCACAAAAAATACAAGCACAAATGTAGGGCAAAACAAATGGCGAAAACCAATGGGGAGCGACCAAGGCGGCAGCGAGGCCGGCGGCGAGGCAGTAAGGCAGGCAATGGGGCACACGCAGCAGCTGGTGGCCGTGCGGCGCGGGGGTGTCCCACAAGTGGGTCACACTCACCTGCGTCGCACGGTCGCCATTTAAGGCCAAGTGCGCGGGTGGGCGGAGCAGCTGGGAGGCGGGAGCGGGGAGGGAACAGAAGAGAAAAGGGGCGGGGCAAATGGCGGTGGCGGGAAGCGGGGAGGGAGAGCGGAGGGCGGAGAGGTAGGCGGGCAAACAGGAAGGAAACTGAAACACGGTACAGAGATTACATTAAATGAAACAGGCACAAATGGAGGGCAAAATAAATGGCAAAAACAGGAAGGAAAACGATGTCACGGCACAAAAGATACAAGCACAAATGGAGGGCAAAACAATGGCGAAAACAGGAAGGAAAACGATGTCACGGCACAAAAGATACAGGCACAAATGGAGGGCAAAACAATGGCGAAAACAGCAGGAGAAACGATCACACGGCACAAAAAATACAAGCACAAATGTAGGGCAAAACAAATGGCAAAAACCAATGGGGAGCGACCAAGGCGGCAGCGAGGCCGGCGGCGAGGCAGTAAGGCAGGCAATGGGGCACACGCAGCAGCTGGTGGCCGTGCGGCGCGGGGGTGTCCCACAAGTGGGTCACACTCACCTGCGTCGCACGGTCGCCATTTAAGGCCAAGTGCGCGGGTGGGCGGAGCAGCTGGGAGGCGGGAGCGGGGAGGGAACAGAAGAGAAAAGGGGCGGGGCAAATGGCGGTGGCGGGAAGCGGGAAGCGGGGAGGGAGAGCGGAGGGCGGCGAGGTAGGCGGGCAAACAGGAAGGAAACTGAAACACGGTACAGAGATTACATTAAATGAAACAGGCACAAATGGAGGGCCAAATAAATGGCAAAAACAGGAAGGAAAACGATGTCACGGCACAAAAGATACAAGCACAAATGGAGGGCAAAACAATGGCGAAAACAGCAGGAGAAACGATCACACGGCACAAAAAATACAAGCACAAATGTAGGGCAAAACAAATGGCGAAAACCAATGGGGAGCGACCAAGGCGGCAGCGAGGCCGGCGGCGAGGCAGTAAGGCAGGCAATGGGGCACACGCAGCAGCTGGTGGCCGTGCGGCGCGGGGGTGTCCCACAATTGGCAGGGTAGGACTCACGGATGGTAGAGTCCAGGTGCTATTGCAGGGTTGCTGGACATCTTTGATGTGCTTGAGAATTCAGAACAGGAGGCAAGCAAACAGGCCCTTGGAATAACTCTGGATTGAAGTGGTGTAAGTTCAGTCCTTCTCACCTGGGCAGAGAGGGTAGCAGGCTGCAGGCAGGTTAGCACAGTAGAAAAGCAGTTCTTCCAGGGCAGCAGTTTAGCAGAGTGGCCGTCCTTCAGCAGCACAGCAGTTCTTCTTCCTGGCAAAGTAAACACAGGTACAGAAGTTTACTGAGTTGGTAAGATCAGAGGTCCAGTTCTTATACCTAGTAGTGCCTTTGAAGTGAGGGATATTTCAAAGAAGGGATCTAAAGTGCCAGAAACTCTCCTTTCCTCTGTTTGCTCCAGACACTATCAATGGGGTTAAGCAGTCATTGTGTGTGAGCACGACAAAGACCAGTCAGGTCTGTCTGCTCCTCCTTCCCATCCTGCCCTGGATGACCCATCAGAATGCCAGTGGCCCATCAGGCATCCCTAAGCTCCATTGGTGTGTGATTCTCTAGAGGAAATGCACAAGACCCACCTGTCACCCACCCCAGACATGTATTAGAGACAGGCAACAGGCACACAGGGCTAAAGAGCAGAAAAATGGCAACTTTCTAAAAGTGGTATTTTTAAACCTGTAATAATAAATCCAAATTTGCCATTAACAGGGGTTTATTATTACAAGTTCATAGATACCAAACATGACAGTTCTACTCCTTCTTAATCAGAAATGTAATAAGGCATTCCCAATGTTAACCTATTAGAGGGGTAGGCCTCACAGTATTAAAACAATGGAATTAGAATTGTTTTCACTACAAGGACATGTAGAACTAAAATGTATATTTCCTGCCTTTTACTTACACAGCGCCCTGCCCTGTGGGCTACCTAGGGTCTACCCTAGGTGTTGTATCTTACCACAGGTAGCCAATTGTCTTTTAAGTATTTCTTTATTAACTTCTTGTTGAAGGATAGTAATTATATACAAATGTCCATAAGCCTGGTATTCCTTATTCTCCAGCCCCACCAGGAGCAGCCTGCCAGCTGCTCAGCCCATCTTCCAACTGTCACCACTAATCCACACAGGCACCCAAGCATTTCAAGCATCACAGTCACACCAACATTCCACTGCCAACACTCTGGCTGAGCAGCAGGGAGATAGGTATTCAGGGATAGATATGATAACATAAGCAGGATATAACATATCCCCCTCCTATTAAATTAAAAATTAAATGTACAATAGAACAAGGGAGGAACTATAGACAATAATATACAAAAGCAGAGAAAAAATCCAGGACTCAGGGAAGTAAGCTAAAATGCAACTTCGCGAAAGTCAGAACATTATGTAACCTGAAAGGAAGGGTAAATATAGTGAAAGGAAAGAATAAATACATTGACAAGCAATATAAAACCCATCCTCCCCAAAAAAACAATTTGGGAAAATACGTAATGTGTAGCAAAGGGTGGACCACACCCGAGACAACGATCCCCAAAGACAGGAAAGGAACAATGTAAACAATATTCCTAAAACAAAGAACAAGAAATACACTCTGAAAATGGGAATAAGATACCCATAAGAACACACCCTGTGTGGGGATTAAATGTAAAACATGTAAATGGGGCTAACACCCATTACCCAACCCTGTCGACAGGGTATAAACAATGTAAATGGGACATGACCCATGAGACCTACCCTGTGTGAGGGTGTAAAACCAAAGTACACGTGTAGCACAAGGTGACTTACAGACAATGTGTCCAGAACGTGAAGCGAGAGGCTTACACACTAGACAATCAAGAGGTGTAGCGCATGTCGACTTACACACCAGCAAGACGAGACATGTAGCGCATGGGGCCTTACCCACCAACTATACCAGACGTGTAGCGATTGGCGACTTACACACAACAGAGACAACACGTGTAGTAAGTGGCGACTTACACACATTCAACCATACACAGTATGTAACGTAGTGCAACTACAACACATAGAACCACCAAGAAACCAGAACCACCCTCATGTAAGGGAGTGAGGTGCAAAAATGGAACCTAAAAGCATACCCATCCCTCATGTAAAGGAGTGTAGAACATATAAAGGGATGTGAGACCACCACCCAGTGAAAGACAAGAACCTCCCTTGTGTAAGGAAACCTAAACTGTGGCATCACTAAAACGATGTTATAGATGAAATATACTTCATAATAAATTCTTTTTCTATTCCTCTTGTAAATTTTAAACCAGTAACTCATCGCCGGTGAGCGACCTCTCACCCAAGAACTGGTACTCAGGCACATTCACATCATGTGCACCCCATGCACAACAAACATTGTACCTTCAACAGGTCATAAAACAAATGCAGCATGTGGATTGATCAATCGTAAATGAACAGAGAACAATGCGCAACTACAAATCGTGCATTCTTGAACTTGAAAGCAGGCAGCAAAATCACCATATAAAAAAAAAAACATGCAGGCCAGTGTGTGGCAGCAAGCTCCCAACCAAAGGTGAGTGAAAGTGAAAAGCCAGCACCGGGCATTTAATGAAGCATGTCCCGCGGCTTGTTCAAAATTAATATCCCTTACACTGCAGTTTGGTTGCATAGAAATGCCAGGCAAACAAAACACTAAGTCCCACCTCAGATCCAGGCTCAAGCTGTAGTAAGGACTGCTGATGATGCATGCACTACGAAGATTGCAACCAGTCACCTGAAATTTGGGTCTACCAGCATGCAGTCGATGCACGGCCAAACAAACCACAACAAAGGAAAATTGCAGCACGTACATTGCACTTCTACGGATATCAAATACTGAGCAAACCTATAAAAAACCGCTAAAAACTATAAAAAATTTCAAATCCGAGGGAGCCCCAGGTCCGAACGGACTACCAAATGCCCTGTTTCGGCATGACCCCGCATTCTGGTCCCAAGTTCTGACTCCTCTTTTTTCCAAAGTTACAGCTGGCAGTTTGATCCATGAGTCCTGGTGAGGAAGCATCCTTAATCCAATCTATAAGTCGGGTTCCCGCTCCGATCCCTCCAACTACAGATTGATTGCGCTGATAGACGTAGAGGCGAAAATGTACGCATCTAATCTCCTGGTATAAATATAGGCTTGGGTCAGTCAAATAAACCTAATATCCCCTACGCAAACTGGATTTCGGGCGGGGATGGGCACCCTAACGAACATCTCTGCGGTCACTCTTTTAGCCAAACAAGCCTTTGCAAAATCAAGGCCCCTGTATGCCTGCTTCGTAGACCTCAAAGCGGCTTTCGACAAAGTTTCAAGAGCTTCTCTATGGGTTAAAATGCAATGGGGGGTCCCGCTCAGACTTCTGGATGCCATTATCAATCTGTATTCTCACACGTGGGTGCAAATCAAGAAAGGAGACGGGTTCAGCGTAACTGGTAAGATTCCAACATCAAATTGGCTAAAACAAGGTTGCGTTTTGGCAGGTAAACAACCTTTAGAATGAAACTTTTACAACGCGATGCCATTACATCGCGGTCTTTACAACGCAAGTCGTTACAACGACTTGCGCTAGATGGCGCTCTAGGACAAGGAATAGTATAATTTACTATCCAACACCTTCCCTACTGTACGTAGACTGGAGTTGGAATAGTAAATTATACTACTCCTAAGTCCAGCGCCCTCCAACGCAAGTCGTTGTAACGACTTGCGTTGTAAAAACCGCGTTGTAATGTACCGCGATGTAAATGTATGCGTTGTAAGGTCATACATCTGTTTTAGCACCTTGTCTGTATAATATTTACACTAGGCCTGGGCGGTAAATTCCGTTCCGCTCGCGGAATTTGCGGAATTTGGGTAATTTCGCGTTCCGCGGAGAACTCGAAATTGCCCAAAATTCTGCTTTTCGCGACTTCGCGAAATTTTTTGCTTGTTCGCGTTCTGAAAATGCGTGTTCGCGAGATATTTCTCCCCGAGCACGCAAACAGCGATTGTGAACAGGAAAAAAGCATCGCGAACAAGCAATTCCGCGTGTTCGCGGAATTTCTGCGTGTTCGCGGAGATTTTTTACCGTTTCGCAGAGATTTGCGGAACGCGATTACGCAAATTCCGCCCACCCCTAATTTACACGTCAGATCTTGACAAGTGCTTTCAGTCAATTCCAGCTGACCCCCTGCAACTGGGCAAAATACCGACACAGTGCCTTCAATACGCAGATGACATTGTGTCGCTAGCACAAACACCAGCTGGCCTGCAGAAACTGATCACGGGACTAGGAGCCTATACCACCTTAAACCAACTCATGATTAACCATCAAAAGACAAAAGTCATGTGTTTTTCTAAACATAATAAAACATTGTACAGACACACCTTCTCCAGGAAATTGGGCGAACAACCATTGGCCCGCGTTGCCTCCTACAAATACCTAGGCTTCTTGATAGACTGTAAGCTCAACTTTAAGCAACATGTGGAACAAGGATACACAAAAGCAAAACAATTGTTATTCGCCTTCAAAATCCTGAAGAAAAAGCTCATAGGTTGCTCCACCGGTCATCTGCTACAAGTGATCACCGCAAAATTCCTACCTCCATCTCGTATGGCTCAGAAATCCTGAATACTAAAGATGCTACAACCTTAAATACAGCACAATCTACATTTTTCAAAAGACTGTTCTCAATACCGTTACACATCACACAAGAACAAATCCGTTTAGAATTTGGACTAAAACATCAGATCATGGCCAGACAAGGTGCCTTAGTGAAGTACTACTGGAGGATGAGGGAGGCAGAAGATAACACTCTAGCCCACCGTTGTTGGGTTGAGCTTGAAAGTCAAGCAAGACAAGCTAACTCGACCACGACAATCCTGCAGGAATCTTTGTCGGCATTACAGCTAGAGGAGGTCTGGTCAATACCAGTAACGTATTCTGGATTCAAAAGCGTGGTGAATACCGCAATCAAGCGGATCGCTTTGTTAACTGATAAAATGATTTTTGCAAAAAAAACATCACGCCTGGGCTGTGATACAGGCCTATCCGAGGCTAAAGCCGCAACAGTATTTGATTGAACACCTTTCCTACCACAAAAAGCATTACCTGATGTTGCTACGACTGGGATCATTCCCCTCAAAGGATTTGACCCCTAACTGGAAATTCGCATGGCCATCGAAGGAATGCCGCCTCTGTTGTCAAGGGGAGGAGTCACTACTACATTTATTATGTACATGCCCTTTTTTACTGAAAACGCGCAAATCCATTCTTCGGGAGATTTTAAGGAATGAACAGATTGGAACATGTAGAGCTGCAGTCAACAGGTGTCTTGGAGGACTTTCGATTCCTCTCTCCTGTAGCGCCATAAAATTCTGGAAAAAAGCAGCAAAGGAACTGGAAAAAATTGATTCAAGCCAAGCAGCTAACAAATAACCTGCTGGCTGACTTTTTTTTTTTTTTTTTTTCTTAAGTGCATCGTTCTACTTGCCAGCTTTTTAACAGTGGTCACGACTCCAAGGCTTTCTTTTCTCTCTTATGTTTAAAAAAAAAATAATGCTCATTTTATGTTTAGCGTTTTATGATGGTTTGCCATCCTTTTACGATTTTTAAAGAATCAATAAAAGTATTTTTTGACTACTGAGCAAACCTGCTTGCGTGCTGTCACAAGTTTGAAGAAGATGGCAACCATCCATGAAGCGCGTTGGATGGCACTGGGAACAGACAAGGAAATTGAGTGCTGCCGCCAAACACAAGATGGCAGCACCACAGTTGATGCTGCTCCAGATAATTCCCGGCATCTCTGTGCTCCAAAGCGTCCCATAGCAGCCAGGAGCCGGGTAGAAGAACAGACATTACAGAAGATCCCACCAAGGCACAAAGACAGGTAATGACTTGTGCCTCTGATTTTAAAATGTTGCGCAGCAGTTAAACAGCCAAAGAAGGCACACAAATAGTCAAAAAACAGTGGTATCCCAAAGTAGACGCCCCCAAAATGTCTCCAAAGCACTACTTTTGCTGCCGGCACTGCGGCCAGGTGCCACAGGAACCACTGCACATTCCTCAGCAGCGGTAACACACCAGAGAAGAGTTTTGCCCCCAAACCAAAGTAAAAGTGGCGTTTAAGGCTCGGCAAGGGGTATTAAATGTCAAGTTGACATTGTAGTAAAACTGCACATACAGGTTCTGCAGTGGCAGGCCTGAGACATATTTAAAGGGCTACTTAAGTGAGTGGCACAATCAGTGCTTCAGGCCCACTAGTAGCAGTTAATTTACAGGCCCTGGAGATTAAGTAAATTCAATTTTCAATTTTGCATACACCAATATTAACAAGTTTAGGGGAGTGAGCACATTCACTTTAGCACTGGTTAGCAGTGGTAAAGTACCCGGAGTCCTAGGGCCAACTAGAATAGATCAGCAAAAAGTGAGGCAAAACAGGCAAAACGTTTTCGGGCAAGACCACCCTACGGCTGACAGGCCTAACCACCCCTCACATCCCCCTTCTGGGGATAGAACTGGCAGCTTTCATTGACCAATTCAGAGGGGAAAAGTGAAAAGCAGAAATGCCTCAAGGTCAAACACTGTAATTTAAGACATTGAGTAAGCTTTTCTTCTAATAATGCTCATGAATATTTAATATTTTAAGTTTAATGCTGTAACATTGTACTCGTTTGAATTAATGAACCAAGTAGACTCACTTGCTTCTGTGACAAAAAGGCAAAGACTATTTGACGCCAAAAGGAAACAACTATAAGACCTATCATTTCCTTTCATCGCTCAGAATACAACTGCTGCATCTGTTCTCATTAAATAACATATAAATTAGGGTAATTTACACAGTGCCTCATGATATGATATGCACAATATGCGTTTGAGGATCTTTTGCTTAACAGATAGAAGTGCACTTCTCTTCACTGGCCTTGACAATCCCCAAGTGGGGTGAAACACGTTAGCGGAGCCGCGAACAAAAGAAAATGCATATTAATGAACAAACAATATTAGAGACATCATGGGAAGACAACTACAAAGATAAAATAACTTTTTAAGTGGCTGAAAAGTTTAAAATCATGTTTTTTTTCAACCTCTAAGACGATTCATGGCATCATGTAGATTTTTTTGAACGGTAGAAATATATTGAAGTCGTTTTGTAAAGATCATAACTTATTTTACAATCTATATAGGATTGGTAAAATGTTAATGCATATTACATACTTCCGGGAAGCAGTGAGGAGATGTTGTGAGAGCCTTATAGATTTGCAGCAGGGCTCCCACCCTGCGAAACCTTCAGATCCCCCATCTCATTCAGAGGCTGGGAAAGAGCTAGCTCTGCGGGGGGGACATCTGCTTAGCACAATTATTGGGGCTTGTGCCTCTGCACCAGGGCTGCCACCTTCACTGCATGAGATCCCCTGCCCTAAAATGATGGCAGGTTTCCTAATGCAAATTGCCCCTTTCTGGGTATCTCATATGAGACACAGAAGACCCTGCCAGCAAAATTCATCAGTGGCCTCCAAAATTACTAAAAATCTCCCTGCAGGTCGGGGAATTTTTTTTCCTTACCGGGCCAACCAGCTGTCAAGACATTGATTCTGGTTGTTATTTCAGCTTTGCCAAACATGCTTCCATCTTTCTAGGGAAACCTCTTTTTTTGTTGAATTAGCCCCACCCATATGGCAGAAATCTTTCAATTTGGAGGCAATCCTGCTTCTGGCAAGCGGAAGAGAGTCTGCTGAAAAGTTCTCACCTTTACACAAACAACAAATACAGGAAATGAACCATGCCATTCAGAAGGAGAGTGGAAAGGGTGCGGTATGAACATTTTGGAGTACACTGTCACAAATAGGTTACTACAGTATGGTGTGGTAGCACACTCATTTACAGACAGAACATTTTCCTTTGAAATGGCCTCAAAATTCACAATCACTGAGATGGGGTTTTACTGATAAAACTATAAAACGCAAAAATGATAAGATGAGAAAATTGTGGCAATAAATATTTATAATTTGCTCATCACCAGCTAAAGTGTCTTGATCCTATTGAAATTGTTGTTTCCATCGCACTCTAGAGATACAAAAATGTGCTTCATTTGTGCTTTCCTAAATACAGTTTGATTTTGAAATATTTGTACAGTTCTTTTACAGTTATTTACATTTCTTGTGTGTTAGAAAAAATGATATTCTACAGCTATTCCTTTTACTTTCAGTACCCCAGCAAGATTGTCAGATAGATTACTTTACAGAATCCGCTAACTTTGTAGTCAGAATAAGGGAAGTAAACGCCAATCTCCATGTTAAAAGAATAAGCAGCAATTTGTCAGAAGACATGTCCTGACATTTCACCTGCCTTTGAACGCTAGCAACCGTGACAAGATAAAAACAAAATTTACAGGCATCTTTGTTGCTCATTTACCTTCTGAACTCCTTTCCTTCTGAACTGGTCCTTTTGGGGGTGTTGCAACACCCACACATCCCGCACCCCTGCTTCCAGCACTTTTTGTCCCATTGGGCTAGCATGCTATCCACACTATTTTAAATAAAACCTTAGTGTTTGTTACACCTGGCATCTTTTGGCATGTTTCCCCTGTTTTTTTGCTTTCTGACCTCCTAATTTTGGCTCTGTTTTTGCTGGTGTGGTGTCTCTGCACACTTTCTCACTGCTGATCAGTGTTAAAGTGCAAGTGCGCCTTTGGTAAGTTATATTCATGGATTGGTGTTTACATGTTTGACTTATTTGATTTACCTTTAATTCCTTAAGTAAGTGCACTGTGTGTGCCCGGGGCCTGTAAATCAAATGCTGCTAGTGGGCCTGCAGCACTGGTTGTGCCACCCACACAAGCAGCCCTTCAAAGGGTTACAGGCCTGTCACAGAAGTGTCTGCATGCAGTTGTGACTGCCAAGTCCACCTGGCAAGTGCACCCACTTGCCAGGCCTCAAACATTCCCTTTTCTTGCATGTAAGGCACCGCTCAGTTAGGCCCAAGATACCACAATGGGCAGGGTGCAGTGTATGCGAGAGGTAGGGCATGCACAAGTGTATGTGACATGTCCTGATAGTGAAAAACAGTGTATTTCCTTTTTCACTATTGAAAGGGTATCTGTCCCATATGATAGGATGCGAGATTCTTTGTAACATCTTAAAAGTACAAATTCCCATTCGGACAAGATACAGAAATTGAGTTTGGGCTCTCTGAACTCAGAATTTAACTACACATCTTTTAGTAAAGATGGTCTTTAAATTATTTGTTTGACAATGACACTTTTAGAAAGAAGGCATTTTCTTTCTTAACCATCCTGTGTGCTTCTGCTGGATTATAAATGGGACTTCTGGCTTTGGAGTGACAGTGGCTGGGGATGAGCATTCACTGTAGACAGCCACTGGGGAGGTTGAGGTGTGTCCTGCCTTTCCCGGATTACTTAAGCCTGGGCTGAATAGATCTGGGCTGCATTTGGAGTACTTGAAGAAGATTGCCTTGCACAATAATGGGCCTCGTCTGCCTTCTACAATGCTGTCCCCACTTCCTGCTAGGAAGCTGGGTCAGATAGGCCAGAACTGGTTAGGAATCAGCACATTGACTCTCTGCCACAAAGAAACAAAGGGACATGTGGTATAAATATTGGGGTCCAGACCCCAGAACTTTAGAACTCTTTTGAATTCAGAAATCTGCCAAGAAGAAGAGCTACATAAGCTGTGAGAGGAAGTACCACTTTGCTGTGTTGACCTGCAGTGGCTCCTTCTGTCTTGGGAAGAGAAAGGACTGGACCGAACTTTTAGCAACTTCTTTCTTTGAGTTTCTCCAAGAGCTTGATGTAGAGCTTGCCCCCTGTTCAAGAAGTCTCAGTATCAGCAAAGACTTCAAGTTCATCTGCTACCAACACTGGGAACAGTGTGTTTTGTGCTGCAACAGAAGAAAAAGCAACCCAACACCATCACCATTGCTGCTGCCGACTCCATGTCCTGAAGGTACTGCAGAGGGCACTGCCACACTTTGCACCACATCCCTGGTCTCACCGTCGATGCCACCCGACAACGCCACCAAGCTGCTGCTTGCACCGTGACCTGTGGGCTCTGCACTTCACACCACCTAACTTCACAAGAACGCCCTGGTATCCCCGACGATGTTGACCCATGCCGACATCGACGCCACTGCCTGCACTGTGGCTCGAGGGCCTTGGCCTACCGACACTGTCCCCATTGACTCTAGTTTGTCAGCCGACCACAGCGCTTCAGCAACGACAATGCCGCTGCTTGCACATGACATGTCAGCACCATGATGAGCACCGTATCACTTTGCACCGCAGCTCTGGTCTCACTGACGCCGCTGGACGACCGTCACCAAGCAGCTGCCTGCACCGCAACCTGTGGACACAGCACGCTGCACCACTGCACTTCACACTGCAACTCCGACTCCTGCCGATGCCGGCCTTCCCAACTTCAACTGTGAAGAGTTCGATCTGCAACGCGTGTGACTTCAAGGGCCCGACGACTCCTGCACCGACCTCCTGAACCGACACCTGCCGATGCCAGCTCTTCAAAGCTCAACAAGAGATCGCCGACGCGCTGCATTTCTAAAGGTAGTGTTTTGTGGCTCTTCCCGATGCTGTAGCCAGTCGGCGATGGCACAGTCAGACATAACTGTTTGGATTTGTTTTTCACGACGCCGTGAAAGCCCGGGCAGAGCTATCAACTTGAAGGAACTGTGTTTTAAGTTTATTTTTGATTTTGATATTTCTGAGAACTATATAGTGGATTTTTATATTGTTTGGTCTTGATTTACACAGATAAAATATGGGATATTTTTCTAAAACTGGTGTAGTGTGTTTTTGTAGTGTTTTCACTGTATTACTGTTGGTTATGTGCAAATGCTTTACACAGTGCCTCTGAGATAAGCCTCGCTGCTCGTGCCAAGCTAACAATGGGGTGAGCAGGGGTTATTTTAGAAGTGTATCCCCCTTATCCTGACTAGGAAGAAGGGTCTCTACATGGACAAGGTAATAACCTGCCAACTAGAGACCCTCATTTCTAACAGAGTTCGTCTCAAGTGCAGTGCATGGAATTGATTAGCAAAAGGTTAACTTTCAGGAGATCTACATACTTTTTATAGATTAGCAGGTTCTGAGTACAATGAAAGTGATCTCTTTACATGGTAAAAATTGTCAGCAATGCACAGTAAAACGTTTACTGGGCAAAGAGATAAGAAAATGTGGGAAACTTTATAAAGGTTGAAAAGGCAAACGTGAAAATTCATAAAACTTTGTAGGTAAAATAATAAATTGCATAACCCTAATCTGCATTTGAAGATCTTCTGCAGCTCAGAAAACTAACCATGTCTGCAACTAAAGTTCTTTCAAAAAATGAGTCTACTGCTAAAACAAATGTGATTTTTTTGCAGTGTTTTCTGGGTTGCAGTTAATTTTCCAGGCCTCACCTTTCTGAATATGCCAATGTAATTTTATCAAAGCACGATATATTCATGGGAGGGGGTGGATGGCTAGTGTCTTGGGCTATGTGTGGTCGATACCCCGGGACATATTTAGTTCAGTTGCGATTTCTTTATTGGGATGCAGGGGCATTGACCCCTTCTTGTTTTTTTGCCCCCCATGTGGCCCCATAAATGCTTCAGAATCCATTTCATTTTAGCCGTGCATCGGACGCATGGCCTTGCAGAGTTCAAGGTGTTTGCCTTAATTGCCTTTGTGAGTGAGTAAGGGGGTGGAGCTTAATCATGATAGGCATGTCATAGGTGGTTCAACTGGGCCTTGGGGTAAAGTGCGCATGTCCAATTGGATGGGTGCCTTGCCGTGCCCAGCTCGGCATGTGCACTTGAACCATCCCCATGCTGTTCAATGTTAGGAGCCTGGGGGGTTTTCAGCCACAACCCCCAAGTCTCCTAAGGAGCAAATAGAAGTTCTGCTCTCGTGCTGTTTATTTAGCAAGGAAGCAGCATCTTGATTGGCTCAGGAGACACGGGGTTGGGACTGAAGGCCTGAGCTGGTGGTCATTGAACTCACAACTTCCTCCATGCACCCCGGGAGACGAGGGACAGAAGTCAGAAGTCATGACGACGGAAGTGCTCACTATTCTCTGAGATGACTAGCTGACCCGGTGACTGTGAGTCAATTACTCACCACTGGTGATTGTACTTAATTTATCTTACTTTTGACCCCACAGATGCGAGATGCCCCGAGAACTTGACAACTTTTGGGCAGGCTACAGGGCAAGCGGGAAGCGTTGAAGTGCCCCTGCAACATCTTCGCAGCCTGAGACTGTGTGTGAATTTGGGGGAGATTGGGCCTGCTGCTGCCGGGTGTTCTTGCTGCTTGGTCGGACTGACCTAAGGCTATAGTCATGGCAGGCCGGGCTGCGTGTAAAGCGCTGATGTGCCCCCGCGCCGCATCTACCTCTCTGAGAGTGCAGCGTGTGTGATTTTTATTGGGCGATTGGGCATGCTGCTGGTTGTTCTGCCCAGACCAGGAGCCTGTGCTGTGTCCCACTCAACCCTGACAGAAAAGTAACTGCCCTGGGCACAAAAAGGCAAGACAGTGGTAAAAGCTGCTACTCCTGACTACCCCCAATTCATTGAAGTCTATCTTATGGATGGATTGTTGCATGAATGTAAGGGGCAGTGCTTTGTAATGCATTTAAAAAAGCAGTGCAAACACAAGGAGATGATGGACAGAGCGCTGAAACCTTTCAGACACTGACTCCAGTCAGAGATCTGGGTTGAATCCATCATCGTTCTTTAGCTCACTTCACCACCCCAGTTCAGACCCAGTAATATTCAAATCAATCCTGACCCTGTGCCCATACATGCCAACATTTCAGAAGAGCAAAGTGGGAGATTAAAAAAAAAAAATCAGGAGAATGGGGGCTTGAATCGGGTTACTGTCATGTATGGGCTTTGGAAGTGTGCTGCTGCAGGATCGGACATTTGAAACGCAAATGCACGTTTTTTACTTACCTTTCAGAAGCATGGAGCGCAATGGCAGGCAGAGAGAGGGTGATGCAAGTGTTGTGCACTGGCCTGGCAGGTTTCTGGCAGTGCATACACCACCCCCGCCACACCCCCCTGTATGGCAGCCCGGGCTGAAACAACTTCCCGGGCACACACACAGCCACCCCGAGTACTTCACAGGTCTTTAAAAGACCATTCGCTTGTTAATGAAGCTTTGTTCGTTTTTCACCCCTTCTAGAGACCTTACATCGCCACTCTGACTATTGCTGGAAGAATTAGCACGTTACACAATACCGAGCCCTGTCAGCTGAAACCCCCGAGGAATCGGGTTTTTGCTTGCAGGAATCGGGAGGCGGGAGGCGGGAGACTCGCCTTGAAATCGGTAGTCTCCCGCCTGAATCGGGAGGGTTGGCATGTCTGCCTGTGCCTCACTGGGACAATCCGGTACAAAAGGGGGTGGTGATGGACGGAGCATCAGAACCAATCAAACACTCACACCCAGTCAACAGATCTGGGTTTGATCCATCACCGTTTTTTAGCCCACTCTGCCACCCCAGTTCAGACATGGCCATATGCAAATCAGTCTGACCCTGTGCCTCATGGTAACAGTCCAGCCCGAACTGCCAAGCCATGCCTTCCCTGGACCGGAAACAAGTTTCCTAGGACCGGTTTCTGGCATTTCAGCCGTCTTCAGCCAGGCTTGCTTGAATTCAGTGGCAAAGTGAGCAAGGGACTCACGTCTGAGCATACCCTGCCAACTTATGGCGAACAAAGCGGTACAAAAGGGGGTGGTGATGGACGGAGCATCAGAACCAATCAAACACTCACACCCAGTCAACAGATCTGGGTTTGATCCATCACCGTTTTTTAGCCCACTCTTCCACCCCAGTTCAGATATGGCCATATGCAAATCAGTCTGACCCTGTGCCTCATGGGAACAGTCTAGCCCGAACTGCCAAGCCATGCCTTCCCTTGACCGGAAACAAGCTTCCTAGGACCGGTTTCTTGCATTTCAGCCGTCTTCAGCCAGGCTTGCTTGAATCCAGTGGCAAAGTGAGCAAGGGACTCACGTCTGAGCATACCCTGCCAACTTTTGGCGAACAAAGCGGTACAAAAGGGGGTGGTGATGGACGGAGCATCAGAACCAATCAAACACTCACACCCAGTCAACAGATCTGGGTTTGATCCATCACCGTTTTTTAGCCCACTCTGCCACCCCAGTTCAGACATGGCCATATGCAAATCAGTCTGACCCTGTGCCTCATGGGAACAGTCCAGCCCGAACTGCCAAGCCATGCATTCCCTGGACCGGAAACAAGCTTCCTAGGACCGGTTTCTGGCATTTCAGCCGTCTTCAGCCAGGCTTGCTTGAATCCAGTGGCAAAGTGAGCAAGGGACTCACGTCTGAGCATACCCTGCCAACTTATGGCGAACAAAGCGGTACAAAAGGGGGTGGTGATGGACGGAGCATCAGAACCAATCAAACACTCACACCCAGTCAACAGATCTGGGTTTGATCCATCACCGTTTTTTAGCCCACTCTTCCACCCCAGTTCAGATATGGCCATATGCAAATCAGTCTGACCCTGTGCCTCATGGGAACAGTCTAGCCCGAACTGCCAAGCCATGCCTTCCCTTGACCGGAAACAAGCTTACTAGGACCGGTTTCTTGCATTTCAGCCGTCTTCAGCCAGGCTTGCTTGAATCCAGTGGCAAAGTGAGCAAGGGACTCACGTCTGAGCATACCCTGCAAACTTATGGCGAACAAAGCGGTACAAAAGGGGGTGGTGATGGACGGAGCATCAGAACCAATCAAACACTCACACCCAGTCAACAGATCTGGGTTTGATCCATCACCGTTTTTTAGCCCACTCTGCCACCCCAGTTCAGACATGGCCATATGTAAATCAGTCACGAAATTCCCAGGGTAATTTTTTAGAGAAATAGATGGCAACTCCTCTCAAGGTGAGGCCTGCGGACGCAAAAAAAATTTAGAAAAAACCCTGGGTATAAATAATTTAGGGGAATTAGATTTTAAGTGTGTCTCCTGAAAAAACAAGACTTGGGGGTTAAATGATATCAGCCACCTAATAAGAGCGGCGTACTTTCGTTTGTTTAAAATTCCATTCGCTTTGACTGATAGAATCTTACATTTACAGGTTTCTATTGGTATTGATATTTCTATCTCTAGAGTAAACTTCTGGTTTACTCAATAATAAATCTCTAAATTGCTTTCTATCTGTATCTTCTGCTCCTGCTCTTTTTCCTACAGTGAACCATTTCCCAAACAGTCAGACATAACTGTTTGGATTTGTTTTTCACGACGCCGTGAAAGCCCGGGCAGAGCTATCAACTTGAAGGAACTGTGTTTTAAGTCTATTTTTGATTTTGATATTTCTGAGAACTATATAGTGGATTTTTATATTGTTTGGTCTTGATTTACACAGATAAAATATTGGATATTTTTCTAAAACTGGTGTAGTGTGTTTTTGTAGTGTTTTCACTATATTACTGTTGGTTATGTGCAAATGCTTTACACAGTGCCTCTGAGATAAGCCTCGCTGCTCGTGCCAAGCTAACAATGGGGTGAGCAGGGGTTATTTTAGAAGTGTATCCCCCTTATCCTGACTAGGAAGAAGGGTCTCTACATGGACAAGGTAATAACCTGCCAACTAGAGACCCTCATTTCTAACAGAGTTCGTCTCAAGTGCAGTGCATGGAATTGATTAGCAAAAGGTTAACTTTCAGGAGATCTACATACTTTTTATAGATTTGCAGGTTCTGAGTACAATGAAAGTGATCTCTTTACATGGTAAAAATTGTCAGCAATGCACAGTAAAACGTTTACTGGGCAAAGAGATAAGAAAATGTGGGAAACTTTATAAAGGTTGAAAAGGCAAACGTGAAAATTCATAAAACTTTGTAGGTAAAATAATAAATTGCATAACCCTAATCTGCATTTGAAGATCTTCTGCAGCTCAGAAAACTAACCATGTCTGCAACTAAAGTTCTTTCAAAAAATGAGTCTACTGCTAAAACAAATGTGATTTTTTTTCAGTGTTTTCTGGGTTGCAGTTAATTTTGCAGGCCTCACCTTTCTGAATATGCCAATGTAATTTCATCAAAGCACGATATATTCATGGGAGGGGGTGGATGGCTAGTGTCTTGGGCTATGTGTGGTCGATACCCCGGGACATATTTAGTTCAGTTGCGATTTCTTTATTGGGATGCAGGGGCATTGACCCCTTCTTGTTTTTTTGCCCCCCATGTGGCCCCATAAATGCTTCAGAATCCATTTCATTTTAGCCGTGCATCGGACACATGGCCTTGCAGAGTTCAAGGAGTTTGCCTTAATTGCCTTTGTGAGTGAGTAAGGGGGTGGAGCTTAATCATGATAGGCATGTCATAGGTGGTTCAACTGGGCCTTGGGGTAAAGTGCGCATGTCCAATTGGATGGGTGCCTTGCCGTGCCCAGCTCGGCATGTGCACTTGAACCATCCCCATGCTGTTCAATGTTAGGAGCCTGGGGGGTTTTCAGCCACAACCCCCAAGTCTCCTAAGGAGCAAATAGAAGTGCTGCTCTCGTGCTGTTTATTTAGCAAGGAAGCAGCATCTTGATTGGCTCAGGAGACACGGGGTTGGGACTGAAGGCCTGAGCTGGTGCTCATTGAACTCACAACTTCCTCCATGCACCCCGGGAGACGAGGGACAGAAGTCAGAAGTCATGACGACGGAAGTGCTCACTATTCTCTGAGATGACTAGCTGACCCGGTGACTGTGAGTCAATTACTCACCACTGGTGATTGTACTTAATTTATCTTACTTTTGACCCCACAGATGCGAGATGCCCCGAGAACTTGACAACTTTTGGGCAGGCTACAGGGCAAGCGGGAAGCGTTGAAGTGCCCCTGCAACATCTTCGCAGCCTGAGACTGTGTGTGAATTTGGGGGAGACTGGGCCTGCTGCTGCCGGGTGTTCTTGCTGCTTGGTCGGACTGACCTAAGGCTATAGTCATGGCAGGCCGGGCTGCGTGTAAAGCGCTGATGTGCCCCCGCGCCGCATCTACCTCTCTGAGAGTGCAGCGTGTGTGATTTTTATTGGGCGATTGGGCATGCTGCTGGTTGTTCTGCCCAGACCAGGAGCCTGTGCTGTGTCCCACTCAACCCTGACAGAAAAGTAACTGCCCTGGGCACAAAAAGGCAAGACAGTGGTAAAAGCTGCTACTCCTGACTACCCCCAATTCATTGAAGTCTATCTTATGGATGGATTGTTGCATGAATGTAAGGGGCAGTGCTTTGTAATGCATTTAAAAAAGCAGTGCAAACACAAGGAGATGATGGACAGAGCTCTGAAACCTTTCAGACAGTGACTCCAGTCAGAGATCTGGGTTGAATCCATCATCGTTCTTTAGCTCACTTCACCACCCCAGTTCAGACCCAGTAATATTCAAATCAATCCTGACCCTGTGCCCATACATGCCAACATTTCAGAAGAGCAAAGTGGGAGATAAAAAAAAAAAAATCAGGAGAATGGGGACTTGAATCGGGTTACTGTCATGTATGGGCTTTGGAAGTGTGCTGCTGCAGGATCGGACATTTGAAACGCAAATGCACGTTTTTTACTTACCATTCAGAAGCATGGAGCGCAATGGCAGGCAGAGAGAGGGTGATGCAAGTGTTGTGCACTGGCCTGGCAGGTTTCTGGCAGTGCATACACCACCCCCGCCACACCCCCCTGTATGGCAGCCCGGGCTGAAACAACTTCCCGGGCACACACACAGCCGCCCCGAGTACTTCACAGGTCTTTAAAAGACCATTCGCTTGTTAATGAAGCTTTGTTCGTTTTTCACCCCTGCTAGAGACCTTACATCGCCACTCTGACTATTGCTGGAAGAATTAGCACGTTACACAATACCGAGCCCTGTCAGCTGAAACCCCCGAGGAATCGGGTTTTTGCTTGCAGGAATCGGGAGGCGGGAGGCGGGAGACTCCCCTTGAAATCGGTAGTCTCCCGCCTGAATCGGGAGGGTTGGCATGTCTGCCTGTGCCTCACTGGGACAATCCGGTACAAAAGGGGGTGGTGATGGATGGAGCATCAGAACCAATCAAACACTCACACCCAGTCAACAGATCTGGGTTTGATCCATCACCGTTTTTTAGCCCCCTCTGCAACCCCAGTTCAGACATGGCCATATGCAAATCAGTCTGACCCTGTGCCTCATGGTAACAGTCCAGCCCGAACTGCCAAGCCATGCCTTCCCTGGACCGGAAACAAGCTTCCTAGGACCGGTTTCTGGCATTTCAGCCGTCTTCAGCCAGGCTTGCTTGAATCCAGTGGCAAAGTGAGCAAGGGACTCACGTCTAAGCATACCCTGCCAACTTATGGCGAACAAAGCGGTACAAAAGGGGGTGGTGATGGAAGGAGCATCAGAACCAATCAAACACTCACACCCAGTCAACAGATCTGGGTTTGATCCATCACCGTTTTTTAGCCCACTCTTCCACCCCAGTTCAGATATGGCCATATGCAAATCAGTCTGACCCTGTGCCTCATGGGAACAGTCTAGCCCGAACTGCCAAGCCATGCCTTCCCTTGACCAGAAACAAGCTTCCTAGGACCGGTTTCTTGCATTTCAGCCGTCTTCAGCCAGGCTTGCTTGAATCCAGTGGCAAAGTGAGCAAGGGACTCACGTCTGAGCATACCCTGCCAACTTATGGTGAACAAAGCGGTACAAAAGGGGGTGGTGATGGACGGAGCATCAGAACCAATCAAACACTCACACCCAGTCAACAGATCTGGGTTTGATCCATCACCGTTTTTTAGCCCACTCTGCCACCCCAGTTCAGACATGGCCATATGCAAATCAGTCACGAAATTCCCAGGGTAATTTTTTAGAGAAATAGATGGCAACTCCTCTCAAGGCGAGGCCTGCGGACGCAAAAAAAAATTAGAAAAAACCCTGGGTATAAATAATTTAGGGGAATTAGATTTTAAGTGTGTCTCCTGAAAAAACAAGACTTGGGGGTTAAATGATATCAGCCACCTAATAAGAGCGGCGTACTTTCGTTTGTTTAAAATTCGATTCGCTTTGACTGATAGAATCTTACATTTACAGGTTTCTATTGGTATTGATATTTCTATCTCTAGAGTAAACTTCTTGTTTACTCAATAATAAATCTCTAAATTGCTTTCTATCTGTATCTTCTGCTCCTGCTCTTTTTCCTACAGTGAACCATTTCCCAAACAGTCAGACATAACTGTTTGGATTTGTTTTTCACGACGCCGTGAAAGCCCGGGCAGAGCTATCAACTTGAAGGAACTGTGTTTTAAGTCTATTTTTGATTTTGATATTTCTGAGAACTATATAGTGGATTTTTATATTGTTTGGTCTTGATTTACACAGATAAAATATTGGATATTTTTCTAAAACTGGTGTAGTGTGTTTTTGTAGTGTTTTCACTATATTACTGTTGGTTATGTGCAAATGCTTTACACAGTGCCTCTGAGATAAGCCTCGCTGCTCGTGCCAAGCTAACAATGGGGTGAGCAGGGGTTATTTTAGAAGTGTATACCCCTTATCCTGACTAGGAAGAAGGGTCTCTACATGGACAAGGTAATAACCTGCCAACTAGAGACCCTCATTTCTAACAGAGTTCGTCTCAAGTGCAGTGCATGGAATTGATTAGCAAAAGGTTAACTTTCAGGAGATCTACATACTTTTTATAGATTTGCAGGTTCTGAGTACAATGAAAGTGATCTCTTTACATGGTAAAAATTGTCAGCAATGCACAGTAAAGCGTTTACTGGGCAAAGAGATAAGAAAATGTGGGAAACTTTATAAAGGTTGAAAAGGCAAACGTGAAAATTCATAAAACTTTGTAGGTAAAATAATAAATTGCATAACCCTAATCTGCATTTGAAGATCTTCTGCAGCTCAGAAAACTAACCATGTCTGCAACTAAAGTTCTTTCAAAAAATGAGTCTACTGCTAAAACAAATGTGATTTTTTTTCAGTGTTTTCTGGGTTGCAGTTAATTTTCCAGGCCTCACCTTTCTGAATATGCCAATGTAATTTCATCAAAGCACGATATATTCATGGGAGGGGGTGGATGGCTAGTGTCTTGGGCTATGTGTGGTCGATACCCCGGGACATATTTAGTTCAGTTGCGATTTCTTTATTGGGATGCAGGGGCATTGACCCCTTCTTGTTTTTTTGCCCCCCATGTGGCCCCATAAATGCTTCAGAATCCATTTCATTTTAGCCGTGCATCGGACGCATGGCCTTGCAGAGTTCAAGGAGTTTGCCTTAATTGCCTTTGTGAGTGAGTAAGGGGGTGGAGCTTAATCATGATAGGCATGTCATAGGTGGTTTATCTGGGCCTTGGGGTAAAGTGCGCATGTCCAATTGGATGGGTGCCTTGCCGTGCCCAGCTCGGCATGTGCACTTGAACCATCCCCATGCTGTTCAATGTTAGGAGCCTGGGGGGTTTTCAGCCACAACCCCCAAGTCTCCTAAGGAGCAAATAGAAGTGCTGCTCTCGTGCTGTTTATTTAGCAAGGAAGCAGCATCTTGATTGGCTCAGGAGACACGGGGTTGGGACTGAAGGCCTGAGCTGGTGGTCATTGAACTCACAACTTCCTCCATGCACCCCGGGAGACGAGGGACAGAAGTCAGAAGTCATGACGACGGAAGTGCTCACTATTCTCTGAGATGACTAGCTGACCCGGTGACTGTGAGTCAATTACTCACCACTGGTGATTGTACTTAATTTATCTTACTTTTGACCCCACAGATGCGAGATGCCCCGAGAACTTGACAACTTTTGGGCAGGCTACAGGGCAAGCGGGAAGCGTTGAAGTGCCCCTGCAACATCTTCGCAGCCTGAGACTGTGTGTGAATTTGGGGGAGACTGGGCCTGCTGCTGCCGGGTGTTCTTGCTGCTTGGTCGGACTGACCTAAGGCTATAGTCATGGCAGGCCGGGCTGCGTGTAAAGCGCTGATGTGCCCCCGCGCCGCATCTACCTCTCTGAGAGTGCAGCGTGAGTGATTTTTATTGGGCGATTGGGCATGCTGCTGGTTGTTCTGCCCAGACCAGGAGCCTGTGCTGTGTCCCACTCAACCCTGACAGAAAAGTAACTGCCCTGGGCACAAAAAGGCAAGACAGTGGTAAAAGCTGCTACTCCTGACTACCCCCAATTCATTGAAGTCTATCTTATGGATGGATTGTTGCATGAATGTAAGGGGCAGTGCTTTGTAATGCATTTAAAAAAGCAGTGCAAACACAAGGAGATGATGGACAGAGCGCTGAAACCTTTCAGACACTGACTCCAGTCAGAGATCTGGGTTGAATCCATCATCGTTCTTTAGCTCACTTCACCACCCCAGTTCAGACCCAGTAATATTCAAATCAATCCTGACCCTGTGCCCATACATGCCAACATTTCAGAAGAGCAAAGTGGGAGATTAAAAAAAAAAAATCAGGAGAATGGGGGCTTGAATCGGGTTACTGTCATGTATGGGCTTTGGAAGTGTGCTGCTGCAGGATCGGACATTTGAAACGCAAATGCACGTTTTTTACTTACCTTTCAGAAGCATGGAGCGCAATGACAGGCAGAGAGAGGGTGATGCAAGTGTTGTGCACTGGCCTGGCAGGTTTCTGGCAGTGCATACACCACCCCCGCCACACCCCCCTGTATGGCAGCCCGGGCTGAAACAACTTCCCGGGCACACACACAGCCGCCCCGAGTACTTCACAGGTCTTTAAAAGACCATTCGCTTGTTAATGAAGCTTTGTTAGTTTTTCACCCCTTCTAGAGACCTTACATCGCCACTCTGACTATTGCTGGAAGAATTAGCATGTTACACAATACCGAGCCCTGTCAGCTGAAACCCCCGAGGAATCGGGTTTTTGCTTGCAGGAATCGGGAGGCGGGAGGCGGGAGACTCGCCTTGAAATCGGTAGTCTCCCGCCTGAATCGGGAGGGTTGGCATGTCTGCCTGTGCCTCACTGGGACAATCCGGTACAAAAGGGGGTGGTGATGGACGGAGCATCAGAACCAATCAAACTCTCACACCCAGTCAACAGATCTGGGTTTGATCCATCACCGTTTTTTAGCCCCCTCTGCAACCCCAGTTCAGACATGGCCATATGCAAATCAGTCTGACCCTGTGCCTCATGGTAACAGTCCAGCCCGAACTGCCAAGCCATGCCTTCCCTGGACCGGAAACAAGCTTCCTAGGACCGGTTTCTGGCATTTCAGCCGTCTTCAGCCAGGCTTGCTTGAATCCAGTGGCAAAGTGAGCAAGGGACTCACGTCTGAGCATACCCTGCCAACTTATGGCGAACAAAGCGGTACAAAAGGGGGTGGTGATGGACGGAGCATCAGAACCAATCAAACACTCACACCCAGTCAACAGATCTGGGTTTGATCCATCACCGTTTTTTAGCCCACTCTTCCACCCCAGTTCAGATATGGCCATATGCAAATCAGTCTGACCCTGTGCCTCATGGGAACAGTCTAGCCCGAACTGCCAAGCCATGCCTTCCCTTGACCGGAAACAAGCTTCCTAGGACCGGTTTCTGGCATTTCAGCCGTCTTCAGCCAGGCTTGCTTGAATCCAGTGGCAAAGTGAGCAAGAGACTCACGTCTGAGCATACCCTGCCAACTTATGGCGAACAAAGCGGTACAAAAGGGGGTGGTGATGGACGGAGCATCAGAACCAATCAAACACTCACACCCAGTCAACAGATCTGGGTTTGATCCATCACCGTTTTTAGCCCACTCTGCCACCCCAGTTCAGACATGGCCATATGCAAATCAGTCACGAAATTCCCAGGGTAGTTTTTTAGAGAAATAGATGGCAACTCCTCTCAAGGCGAGGCCTGCGGACGCAAAAAAAAATTAGAAAAAACCCTGGGTATAAATAATTTAGGGGAATTAGATTTTAAGTGTGTCTCCTGAAAAAACAAGACTTGGGGGTTAAATGATATCAGCCACCTAATAAGAGCGGCGTACTTTCGTTTGTTTAAAATTCGATTCGCTTTGACTGATAGAATCTTACATTTACAGGTTTCTATTGGTATTGATATTTCTATCTCTAGAGTAAACTTCTGGTTTACTCAATAATAAATCTCTAAATTGCTTTCTATCTGTATCTTCTGCTCCTGCTCTTTTTCCTACAGTGAACCATTTCCCAAACCCACCTTTAAAGAGAAAAAAACACCCATCGAAATGTGGAAAAATGAAATCCCCACTAGCCACGCTAGCCACATTTCGACCCCCCCCCTCGAACCTCCTGGGTGTCATGGAATTACACCCTAGGTGACCCCGCTGACCCCACTGGACCCAGCAATAAAAAGAAACTATCAGAATTATCTAGCTGGTGAGCATACCTAGCAAACAAAAAAAAAGACCCGCCCTGCTATGCTAGCCACATTTTGACCCTCCCAACTGACCTCCTGGGTGTCATGTTGCTACAACCTGGGAGACCGCCCAGGGAGCCACATGGTCCCTGGATGGCCTGCACCACCCCTTATGAAGAACAGGGTCCCTTCACTTAAGATAGGCCCCACCTGCCTTCAGGGTAGTACTACCACATCAAGCCAGGGACCCTTAAGATCCCGGCTAGGCCTGCACCACCCCTTTGTGAAACACAGGGTTCCTTCACTTACGATATGCCCCACCTGTGTTCAGGTTGGTACTACCTTGCAGAAGTCCACCTCCTGCCTCGAGCTAGGGGAACACCTCCATGCTCCTGGTCTTTGGGTTCAAATCCCACAGGAACTACCTGACTGGTCACCGGCTACCTGACCTGACACCTCACGGTCCACCACTAACCATTCACCTGGAATCGAGGGAGCACATCACCCCCACTCAGATCTCCACTGGGCCAGTTACCTAGCCCACTTAGGGCCAGATGTATCAAAGGGTTTTACCCATTCTGTGTCTATGGGAAAATGTGTTGATACATATGGCCCTTAGTGTACCTAGGGGCTACCACTACACACCATGACTCAAAAACTATCCTCCTTTGGGGGCCACCCCTGGGTTGCTCACATCCCCACCAGTTAACCTGGGGGACCTGCCGGACACCCACTCTACATACCCTCCTCCCACCGTGGGAAAGGTTTCTTGGGGTCCCCCACTATGGGAACCCCTGGGGTGTTACTACCCAGGGTAAAGAAACCTCCTGCCCCACCTTTCCAGTGGTTTTGGCCTGCACCAATAGCAAGAAACATTCCGTGGGGGAAGGATATTTGGGGCCCCTTCTGTGGAAACCCTCCCTGCCCTGGTCTAGTACCACCACTCCTATTTATGCACATCATCTTGCCTCCAATGCAGTTAGTTGAACATAACCCTACCTTGTTGACACACAACCCTGACTGAGTCTTTCCTACGGACCATGAAGTATACACCTCTACATCTTAAGGGCTAGCAGTCTGGGTTCTTCACCTAAGAGCAGCAGCAAGAATACATGTTAAAGAAACACTTTAAGAATGACAGTACTCATCACATTTGTGGATCATTAGATTGCATTGCAATTATAGCCCCTAAAGGCATCACAGATAAAATCACAGGATTACGCAGATACACCCAATCACCCTAGCAGGAATGTCTGACAACATAACCCCACTTTGCTTATGACATCACCTTACACAGGCACTTCACATAACACATGTGACCTTCAGTCCAGCACCAGGCTAGTTTATATATTGCAATTTTTATTTTACCCAGTACAGCCAGTGAGTTATTGCATACATAAAAAGCATTTCGGAATTGTAAAACAAAAACTAACACACAGAAATGCATATGTTGGTTATAATGATGTATGTTGTCATTTGAGGAGGGCTCTCTTTATTAGAATACAGCGGTGTTAAAACTCACTAATTATCATCATCATGAGATTGAGAGTTTGACACCTAATTGCAAACACCTTTAATCTTCTTGCTCAATGAACCCGTATTGGTGTCCCTGCATTTGTCATCAGGCTTCATATGCAGCTCCCTGTATGTGGCCCCTTATTACAGAGCCCCAGGATCAGGATCCATAATCCCCCCATGGCCCTCCCCATCTTCCACGCCTCCTTTGAGATGGTCCATTGATCAATGCATTCATGCGTCATCCTTTCACATGTAGTTACACAATTTAGGGGAGTGCAACATTTGCGTAATTCATCATCATCATCATCAACAAACGTTATTACGATCACACAGATCCTAAAAAATATACAGCGCAGATTGTTTATCCTTTAAAAAAGATAGATCAACAATACAATTAAAAGGTATAGGTTGAAAAGAAAATCCATAGAAACATTTATACAAAGTCAGAAGAAAAGGGCCCCCAAAGCATTTGAAAAAGTGCCACGTGCAGAAGCAGCCAAATGTATAATAAAAATTACGGTGCTCAGATCTCATATTTACCCAGCCGTTAGTGGACAGTTACATAAAATTCAGGTCTAGCAACACTTTTCAAGACGAGGTGTCTCCCATACATATTTTCCTGCACCTAGTCCAAAGGGCATGCCAGAATCTAGCAAGACCAAATACAGTAGAATGACCAGTGTCAGTACACAAAAAACCTAGGACGTCTAGGTAATGCCCCCGTCCCGCTAGAAAACATAGCAGTACAATCCATTTTTTCCTCAAGGGCTGGTAGCTCGGGCAAAAAAAGAGTAGATGGAGTATGGATTCTGGACTACCTTGGCATGCAGGGCAAATATCAACCAAGTCATTATTGCTAGACCATTTTGAAAAAAATAGTTTAGTGGGAAGAGATTTGTAGCAAAACTGCAGAAAGAGTTTCCGTGCCATCGATGGAACAATTTCGGCGATGGTTGGCTCAAAGAGCAATGAACATTTTAATATAAAAAAGTCTTTGGTCAGGGTGGATTCTGAAACTGTAAGGTCCTCTTTTAGAATCGATTTCCAAAGCAGTTCTTTCATTTTTGCTGTTGGGGTTCACCTCATGTTTTCCATTTGTATAATTTCCTTTTGTCTAATTTCAGAGGATTTGGGGAAAATGATTCAAAATTATGCATAGCTATTTGAGATGCAAATCCTAAATGCTTAATTTTAGCGTGAAATGCGTCCTCGCATCAATTTTTGAAATAGCAGAAAAAGCACAATTCCCAAGAACATCAGCAACTAGTGTTCCGATTGTTTGTCTTCTTCGTACACTATAACTTTGCTGTGAATGGCAGTGTGATTATGCAAAGTGGCAAAATGGTTTAATTTAGAATATTTTAGCAAGGTAGGGAAAGTAGTGTCTGTTCTATTGAGATGCGATGCAGCCTGGTAAAATTAAAAATGCCACGCAGAGCCGGTAGTAATAAAATACTCAGGCACCTTTATTCCCTCTTGTCCTCTATGTCATGGCTTGGACTAAAGGGACACACAAAGGTGAGCTAAACATAAAACACCCCTCCTTGGGGTTACTTAGTGGGCTCACCCATCCTTGTCAACATAACAGCGTCCACCCCTCCTGACCAGTCCAATCCTAGGGGCCACAGCCAAAAATAATTGAGAGGAGCATAAAGGCCTAGCTGGAGAGTAAAGACGTCATTCAGTGAGTAGGTGTTTGGATCATTGGTTTTTAAGGTAATTTCGTTAGTGTTATTTGGTTCAGTTATTTGTTGGTTGCCTGTCCACTTGGGTTATTTGTTAATACATTCCATTAGGGTTTTAGTTAGATTGAATTGTTCGATTAGTATGATGGAACTTTTGTTACGAGGCTACTTGAATTATATAAAAGTTTAATTAGTTTATGGTTTAGAGGTTTTATTGATGTATTGCTTAAAAGATTGTTATCCATAAATATTTGACTTTATAGCCAGGACACTCAATGGTTCGTTTGTTTGGTGGTTCTTTTTTGTTTGACACTCTATTTATCAACAAAAGCACAGCAGTACAGCTAGCCATTTGACAGTATCTGGGCACAATATAGATACATATCACTTTCGGTGCGACCATATTGAATATTACTGCAGTGTTGTATCTACCCCGCTGCAATTGTCAAGTCTTGCAACCTCTCCTCCCTCTTCCATAACTCACCCGTAGGGGACAGGCATATTTTGCCCCTGTGTGTATTCCATGCCGCCCACTTACGGTCCCATTTTCTGGGGCATCCTCTATTTTTAAAAACATCCTTCTCAGCTATCATAGCCCTATCCATGTCAGCTACCCACCCTTTTAATAGTGGTGGTTCCATGATTCCCCATTTTTGTGCAATTTTGCGCTTCGCCAGGGCCCACGCCAATGAAACCCATGATTGTTCAGTTTGGGTTAGGTCCTTGGCCTCTCATATATTTAACAGGCAAAGCTTTGGGGTGGGATTCAGTTTTTTCACTCCTACATTCCCCATTTGTGTTGTGACCGCTTTCCAGTATGTTTGGATGATCAGGCATTCCCATATTGTGTGTAAGAAGGTGCCCTCCTGAGCGCATTGCCTAATGCATTGCGTATCAGCCCTCCTTCCCATCTTTTCCAGAACTCTCGTGGCTAGGTAGACTCTATGCAAGGTTTTGAGCTGGACTAGTCTCAGTCTCATAGGGATGGCGATTTCCCTGGGGGATGCCAGAGCGTCGCGCCAGTCTTTGTCCTCTAAGTTGCGCACATCTGTCTCCCATTGCTGCCTAAGTCGTGTCAATAGGTATGCCATATGTCGACAAGGACAAGCGCCAAGAGAAAATCCGCAAGTTTGGATCCGGTGCCTGGATCTCCGCGTGGGGGTCGCCGGTCATGCAACCCACTTAGTGCCAAATTGAAGTCACCCCCAATCACCAAAGTATGGATTGGGAGGTCTAGGATGTACTTTCTCAAATCCTGTAATGTGGTTTGTTGCAATGCTGGGGGAACATATACTGATAGCACATTTAGGGCTTTCCCTTCCCAAGTGCCAGTGGCTGCCGCGAACCGACCCTGCTCGTCCACCCACATTTTACTGACCAGGTATGGACCGTACTTGCGGCGAAGCACCCCCATCCCCCGGGAACTAGGGGTGAATCCTACATGTGATTTGAGTCGATAGCCCCATCTGTTCAGAGCTTTACAGGTATTGCCAATTAGGTGAGTTTCTTGCACTAAGGCTATGTCTGGGGCTTGTCTTTTTTATGTATTTGAGGACCATTCCCCTCTTTAGTTTGTCGCCCAACCCGTTTACGTTCCAGATAAGGCTGCAAGAATGTGTTATTCGATGGTGCATAATATGATGTATAAGTGGATTCCCTTGTCACAGGCATATGCCGGGTTGGCTTTGACTACGCTTATTATTTTTGGAACTAGGCATTTTGATTAGTTTCCCCTCTCAAATGCTTGGCACATGCTGAGGCGATTGAATGACTCTCACCCTTCTCGCAGTTCTGACGCCCTAGCAGTCTGCTGGTGTGTGCCCGGCCCCGATACTAATTCATGTGACATGTTTTGTCGCTGTGCTAAAGTAAAATGCTTAACTACTCTACAACCCCCCAAAACTCCCTCCACCTCCCTCCCTGCCTCCATGCATAACGGAATCTGATGGCCCGCTTCCTCAACTGTGCAGAGTGTCCAACTCCCTCCCATCCCTGTGTAGAGGAGTCATGGGCTCAAACTCTCCCTAACCCCCTTAACAATCAAAATGTCCGCTACAGGAGACATTATATATAGTTGGTGTATACTCATCCGCTCATCTTGGTGTCCAGTAATGAACATTATGTCCACTTTTCTTGATATAGTTTGGTGTCTGCATGTCATTTCAGGTTACTGGAGTTTAGGCTGCCTTTTGTGTTGCTTCCCAGTCCAGTTTACCGCTTGTCAAGTGTAATTGTCTAAGTCTCTTCTCTATGAGGGAGAATCCACACTTCAGTTTTTGTTCAAAACCTTTGTGTGAGTTCACAAGCTTCCAGTTGCATGTTGGTCCCTGTCCTGCGGAGTGAAGTTTTGTTTTTTCTGCGGATTCCCACCTCATCGCTGCTGTTGGTTCAAGTTCCCACTGACTCCCACTGACTCCCACTCTCCTCCTTCCATCAAGCCAGTCTAGGGTCTCCTCTGGCTCCGTGAAATATCAGGTTTTGCCCTCTGCCTCCACACGTAGCTTCACCGGAAACAGCATGGCATATTTGATGTTTTGCGCGCTGAGTGCTTTTTTGACCTCCAGGAACAAGCGTCTCTGTTTCTGGACCTTGGGGGTGAAGTCAGGAAAAAATGAGATTGTACTGTTCTCATATTTGAGAGGTGGAGCGGCTCGAGCTGTCTGAAGGATCACGTCCCGGTCTCTAAAGTAGAACACCCTCGCCAGAATGAGCCGGGGGGTGCTCCAGGCTTGGGCCTGCCCTCCATATGCGGTGGGCTCACTCAATTGAGAAATAATTGGAGAGGATCTTAGGTTGTAGGTGTTTAGTAACAAGGTCCTCGACAAATAGGTCAGCTGATGGTCCCTCCGCCCTTTCTGGCACTCCTAGGATACGGACGTTATTACATCTGGGTCATCCCTCGTAATCGTCAAGCTGCAGGGCTTGGTGCGACTGTGAAATTCTAAGACCTGCTTCTTTAGTGTTGTTTCTGTGATGAGGTACTGGGTGACGTCCTCCACTTCCTTTACTCTAGAGTCCATTTTTCTGAGATCCACCCTGAGCAGAGTTATATCTGTGGAGACAGAGTCAATGCTCACCTCTAACGAAGTGCGGACGCTGTTGATTTTTGCCATGACATCTTGGAGCGTAGGGAATTTTTGTTCAGTTGGTGTCTGCTGGCTGTCTTGGTCTGCTCCAGAGCACACCGGTCCCCCCTCCTGCGACTTCTGCCATGCAAATTTATCAGTCTTCAGTTGGTTCGAGCCTTGCCCCCCTTTGCTTGTCACCATTGCCTGATTGGGACCAATGACTCGATGCGATGGGGTACTCACTGCCGCCTACTGTGGTGAATCCCACATGGCCTGTCGGTTTCCCCCCTCCGTCAAGCTCCAGCACCCATGGATGCGATCTATGGGGGATGATCACAGGAGTGTTGGGTCCGTGTTCCGTGTGAGGTGTTGGAGGCCTTTGTGGCTGTGTTCCAGGGTCTCGGTGTGCTTGAATCTATGGGAAATGACCAAGGCTTCTCTGCATTATTTCCTGTTGTGTTTTTTTTTCTCTTCTTGTCTTTTTTTCTTTTATTTTTTTTTATGTTCCCCCTTTGTTTGTTTTTGTATAGCAGGGTTAGTCACAACTGCTCTGCTCCAGAGGTCGGAGGAGATCCATATTCTTTGAGTGGCACACCAGCGTTCAACAATAGCACTCCTCAATGTGTCACTGGTTAAATGCGGCTCCTCCCAGTATTTACTGTTCTCTTTCACTTGCTTCTGTTTTCTCAACCCCGATACTTTAACACGGACTGCCTTGTAGTGGAGTGTGAGGTTAGGCGAGATGCGGGGCAGTCCGCTAATTAAGGCTCTCTGCCGCTTGCTGTCTCTCGGGTTGTGAGCGTTAAGTGGGTGGCTCGTGGGGCAGTATTTTATGGGCTAGTTTCAGGTCGTACGCGCATGCCCCTCCATGAGTAGTCCTGGGGTATGGTGTGACCTGGGGTGCAATGTAGCGGTGCCAGTAAAGAATCTGAGTCTGGCCAACGGGCGTCAACGTAAATAGCCGAGTGCGTTACAGCACTGGTCCGCTGCCTGTCTCTGCGCTTCTCGGGAAGAATTACTCTTGTGATCGTTGCCGGGCGAGCCGATCGCAGATCTTCTTTCCGCTGCCGCCCGGATTGCTGCTCTCACCTGCGCATCTAGGCCTTCATGGGAAAGTGCTGCTCACGTTGTTGTGGGCGTGGGCACGCCCACACTGCTTGCTCTGCCTCTAACTTTCGCGATCGGGGCACCAGCCCACTTGACTCTCCTGCCGCTCGATGCGAGTAGGCCGCCGCCTCTCTGGCTCCCATTCTCATTCCAGGGCTTGCTCGGGGTTGCAGGATCAGAACCCCCGGTTCTTCACATCTTCACTGGCCGCTATATGACTCCTGTAGCTGGATTTAATACAGGATACTTTGTAGGCGAGGTTTTTCGGGGACGGAGCCACGCTAGTGTGCGGCCATTTCCTCCGGCAGTTGGCCACCCCCCATGTGGTGGTTCTTTTGATCATTTTGTCTTTTGATGCAGCTTTCATTTATTCACTAGACCTTGTGTTCAGAAGTTGATTGTTTCATTAAAACATTGAGGCAGATTTATCTACTTTGATGCATAAATCATAATCATAACGCATAAAGCAGCAAGCCACCTTGTTGTGCTGCACTGTGTGAAAGGGAAAGGGCATGGATGTGCTTTATTTAGCAATATATAGTGTATTCGTACTGTATGCCTGCGCTAGCACAAGGCAGTACATTGTATCTTGGCATCATACTTGCCAGCAAACTCTCGATGAGCAAACAAGTCAACACCACGACATCAGCCTGCTACTACCACATCCATAGAATACTTTGCAAAATCATCACATGGCTCCCCACGCACACCAGGCACACTGCCACCAAAGCCCGCATCACCAGCAGGCAGCAACACGCTATATGTCAGCATCTCCAGCCACCTCACTCAAAGACTCCAAACCATCCCGAATACTGCTGCCAGACTAATCCAAGACATCCCCAGAAGGGCACACATCATGCTCTACCTCACGGAACTGCAATGGCTGCCCATAAAGAAATGCTACAAATTCAAGCTCCTCACCCACGCCTACAAAGCTATCTACAACACAGGACCAGACTAACTCAAGGACAGACTCCAAAACTACCAACCCTACAGACATCTATGCTCCACTTCTTTCTGTCTCACAATGAATCCACCACATCCGCAGAAGCAAGATAGGAGGAAGTGTTTTGTCCTTCATTGTGACAAAAACCTGTAATGATCTTCCTCTACACATCCAGACCATTACTCCACTCCACATCTTTCAAGATACAGATGGACGACGATGAACAAGACCATATGAGCCATGTCCAAAGCTTTTTATGTAATTCTAAAAAGAACAGTGGCGGCCCTTCCATTGGGGTGTGGGGTCGTTGCCTCACTTCTTCCTCGCAGTGCGAGAAGTAAAAACATAAAATGGTAAAGCTACCATTTTATGTTTCTGCTTCTCGCACTGCAGAAGTGCCTGGTTGTGGGCGGGTGGGTGGGCGGTCCTGCTCGAGTGCAGGGGGGAGTGGCTTGCCCAGTGTTGTGGGCCCTGACTGCTTTGGTCAGCCTGGGGCCAACCAAAGCAGTCATGCGGACTCTCCCTTTTCTCTATGTATGCTGCATGCAGCCTACATAGAGAAAAGGGCCTCCCATTAGGCACCCGGCTGGGGCGCTGTGCGCCTGCACCGCACCAATCACAACGCTGCCATTGCAACAGTGTGATTGGCGGAGGGAGGGAGGCTGCCTAGGATTCATCTAAGACTTGTAGCAGTCCAAAGCAAGTTTCTACCACTGCGTACACCTGTGGTCAAAAGAGGATAGGAGGTTATCAAACTTCATCCCCAGAGTTTTTACAACCGCTGAGGGTGATGGTGAAGGCGGGGGCCTATGAGTCAAATAATTTAGCCACCAATCATTATGAAAGGACCCAAACAGAATAATCTCAGATTCATCCATATTATACATTAAATGACTGGCACTAAGCCTTTCATGCCGGGTCTGGTAGCTCAGCGAGCTAATGCGTCCACGGCAAGGTCCTGTGTTCGACCTCATGGTCATAGGTTCAAATCTCTGGTGGGGTCACTCAGCCTTTCTTTCATCTGAGGTAGATAAAATGAGTATCCATGATTTGGGCAACAATAAAGATCTATTATTCAGCGCCAAAATGCCTATGGGTGAACGTGCGCTTTACAAATACACCTGTTATGTTATTCAAAATACGCAGTAAGGCAGACCTTGAAAGGACAGGAGTCAACCTCAGCTGCCCTCTTGGAAGAGAGATAAGGCTGGGTATCATCAGCATAAGACACCACTTGAAAACCAAATGATTTCACCAAAACCTCTAACGTGGTATAATAAACCTTAATGGAAGAACCCTGATTCACCCCAATGGAGAGGGGCTTTGATCCAAAAGAAAAAGGGTCCATCCAAACAGATTGACCATGATTCTCCAATAATGTTTAAATCCAGTCAAGTGCTAGACAATCGACTCTAAGACGTTTGAGGCATTGCAGGAGGAGGTCATGCTGTATCGAATGCTGCAGAGAGGTCAAGTAAGATCAGAGCCACTTCAACGCCCTGCTCAAGGGTACGTTTAAAGCATTCAGTCACTTCAAGAAACGCCACCTCCGTGCTGTGTTTTGAGTGAAAACCAGAGTGCTGTAGGTTGAGATATTGGACAAAATCTAAACTGAATCAACACAGCCAGATGATGTTGAGAACATCAAAAATTGGTTTGAAACCTTCAAATTCTAGGTACCTAAGAGAGTTGCCAAGCACTCAAGCATGGCAGCTGGTGGTAGTTCTCCACCTCAGCTCTGCCTCACACTTTGGGAAGAACAAAATGGGACCATCCTTAACATGTCTGGAGTAGAAGACATCCAGGTCGGAGGATTCCAAGGTAAGAGACATTAAAATTGTAGTGGATGTATATGCTGTTGTTAAAAAGTTGATTTTGCTGAGAATCAATAGCATAGCAATGAGAGACTGATGTAATTTGCTGTACATGTGTATATTGATCCATGTATGTGGTGTCATAGGTGATAACATGTATTTTAATTGGACTACAGATATCATAATGCATTATAATCTTGATGATGAAGGGTTGATTCGTCTGCCCAATACCCTAAAGGTGATGTGTTACCACAGTGTGATAAATGTTGTTTCTCATCAGGATCAGGACATTGTGGTTTCCTTCAGAGCACCTAATAGAGCAGCTCAGTATGCACAGATCCACGTCACACAGCATGCCTGTCTATGTGAGGCCACCAGGTGCACATACCTGCAATCAATTGACCCTAGGACGTCAAGTAATCCTGCTGTAGCATTGAAGTTAGCCCCAGGGGAACTATATGTGCTGTCCACTCACTCTTTGCAAAACATCCATCAGTTAGCAGAATATATTGCTAAAGTTGACCTTCGAAATGACACACACCAATTCTACTGTCTCCTGTATGGTTCCTGTTGATAAGAGTTGTAGTGCTACTAGAATGTTACCAAAGAAGGAGGGATAGAGGATCCCTATGCTGGGCACCAAGCAGTGCCTTATTTGTAAAAAAGAAATAAGCGCCATGGCTCTAAACAGGAGACCACTGCAGCTTTCGCCAAACAGTGCCCCTGCTAAGCTGCCAGTGATAGCAGCAAAACAAATACTAACCATCACACTTCTACACGTGTGACAGTTCGGACTAATATAGACCCTCAAAGCTATAAGAATGGTTTGGGCATCAGGTAAAAATCATTTTTAATGTATATTGAATTAACAATTAACTGTTGCTGTGGTCATTTCTAACTTATCCCACCGCACCAACTTGTGGCAGACTGTCACAAGCGGCGGTGTTGACAATTAAGAGCTGGTGCCGAGCACCAGAAACCACCGGCTCAAATTAAGCTCTGGCGCCAAGATATTCGTAATGATGAAAATATGTTTTGGATGGTGTTTTAGTTTGAGGCTTTGTATTCTCTGGATTGCCAGGTGACTTGTGTTTATGGATTCCTACCTTATTTTGTCAATTCTGGCTTTTATCCTGTGTTGCTGCACCATTTGAATTCATTGATTGGTGGCGTAGTTCCCATCCTCATAATGCATGATCGTTGTAGCTGAATCAGGATCTGGCATAGCATGATATAACGACCTGGCACTGCTGCATCCGCAGTACTGCAAAGTGGGAGTGGGAGCTGCTGCAATCAACCTGTGAGAGCTTCACCTGTCCCTGGCTGTTAATGTAGGTCTGGCCCTACGTGCAGGTGTGGGTGAGATTTTAATTTTTCACGGTCACACAGGCATGTACTGTGGCTAGTGGCATTATTTTGTTGCGCTTTGTTTTTTTTGTGTTTTACATATTTTCTTTCATTACCTACAAATCCAGGAATCTCTACCACCTACTTGTGTCTCAAGGCTTTTAATATGGTATTTCCCACACGTTTTTAATGACCTTTTATTCTTGTAATTGGGTGTTATTTACCACATGTTACTTTTTGCACCCAGCAAATGTTGACTGTGGTAAATAGCACATGTATTAACTAACATATGTGGACTACAGAGATGGTATTTAACACACGTGCTAATATCACCTGCAGTTTCAACTTGTGATCAGACAGTTCATTAAAGTCATGTACAATTTACCACCATGCACAAGTCATAATCATGGCCTAAATATAATGTTAAAAAATATGTTTAATTGTTTTTTAATCTATCTTTGTATTCTACATTTTATTATAGTTTCATGGTAGATTCAACACAATACGCATAGCTGAAATTATCGCCCCAGGGCCTGAGGAAATTGTACGCCAATTTGATAACTTCTATTTGTCATGAACTGAGCCACAAAATGCAATTATCAATATTAATCCCAATCGCCTAACATATCAAATGGCTTCTGTTAGTCGAGGATTGCATCTAACCGCCTGAATACACAGAAACCAATCATAAACTTAATATTATAATAACAAACAACCAAGCGTTGTATAGGGGAGGCATTGGTGTACTTCCACAACTCGGTATATGCAATTAAGGAAGGTAGTCTGGTGAGTATGGGGCCATAGGCTCACACATCTATCCCAGCAATCATTCAGATTCAGAATTCATCGTTCAGAAATCATAATAGAAAAAGAAGGACAAACTGTTTTCTGTCTGACAACTTAGAAAATTAATTGTGTACAAACATGAGGGTCGGTCAAAGGGGCATGTCACCTGATTTTGCATCTAATTTCACCAGAAGCATAATCCAGACACCATGTCGAATAGGTCTGCCAAGCATTTGTTGTTGTGCAATAATAGATGTTACTCCCACCCTTTCTGGACCTCTCGACTCCCCTCAATCCCTCTAGGCCTTTTGTTTGCCCTCCATTTAAGAGCTATTTTGTGATTCGCTGGCACCAGTGATAGATCTACAAACCTGCACATTTGGAAAGGGGGGGCTCTTGGCCCCCCCGCCTGCATGGCAGTGCGGCGACCTCCCCCGGACTACTCGGTGGTGGGGCGTGTCACTGGGGGCGCGCCCTACCACCGATTGGCTGCCTGCGTGACCCGGATGTCGTTAATCGACATCCGGGTCGGAAGGGAGGGGGGGCGGGCCACTGGGGGGGGGATAAAGCGGCGGGGAGCGCCCGGGTGACCCCCTTGTTCCCTGGACGCTCCCCCACATAGGACGTGCCCCGGCGCTCGGGCGGAAAACTTTTCTTTTCTTTTGTTTTTCAGGTCGGCTGGATCGCGACTCGTCGGCGCTGGACTGCCGCCTACTGAAGGGAGCTGCTTCGTGCCTTCGTTGCGGTGTCGTGTTGCCAGAGCAGAGTTGCGGTGCGGGAGCCTTCCGAGGATCGTAGTGAGGACGCTGGTGCAGACCCGGCTCGGAAGGAATTAGCGAGGTCCGGTCCGGTGCGTCGTGCTGGGTCGAGTGCTGCGGTGCACGACAGAGGTACTGCGAGGGAGCGGGTGGGGTGCGGATTTCCCGCCCATTCTCGACTGGTGCCGGTTTTTAAGTTGCTGGCGTCACTCCTGGGTCCTTTTTCCTCGTTTTTTCCGGCGGGGAGGGAACGGACATTAGCAGAGCATTGTTAAAGGTACTGTTGGTGCACATTATTGAAAACGTTCGGTGGTTGCTAAGGTAGGGGCAACAGCCAAGGCCAGTGGACTGGGCAGTTAAAGGAAGTTAGAGCTGCTTTGTTAAAGAGGAGTTGCAAGGGGGATACAGGGAAAGTACAGGGTATCGGCTTTACTGCTGGAAGTGTGTGAGACAGAAACACGCGCAAGGGGGTTTAAAGGCTTCCTTTAAGGAGCTCTATGGAGTAGGCTGTGCTCAAAACTGCTCAAAGGGTGAGAATAATAAGGGCGCCTGCATTGGTCTGGTCGCTAGTACACGTTCTCTGGTTACTAAGGTAGGGGCAACAGCCAAGGCCAGTGGACTGGGCAGTTAAGGAACGTTAGAGCTTGTACATACGTGTGTAACTTTGCACAACTCCCGGGATTTAATACATTTTCTATTTCAGGTGTTATTACTGCATCCCTGCAATTTCTTGTGGTAAGCCCCGAGTGGTGGCCAGCAGTTGTGGTCGCAGGTCAATTCAATTCCGGCTGGGAGTACGCAGGATTGGAACGGTAAGAGGAGAGCGGGGGGCTCGCATTACATTGCTTCTGGTAGCCGCCGGGTGGGTCTACGTTAGAGTTTACTCACCCCTGACAAACCGGATAAGCCGGGGCGTTGCGGTTACGGTTGCATGGTGCTTACAGCCCCCTGTATATCCTCCATCTGGTGAAGGTAATAAGCATACTTACGCCTGTAGTAGGTTATTAGTGTAGGGCGGTGCACCCGAGGCATGCCGGGGTCAATGGGTGGTGAAGGGGGGTCCAGGATGGAGGCTATGTTGCAGGCTATGATGCAGGAGATGAACAGCATTAATAGGAGATTGAGTAAGGTGGATGAATTGGAGGCCCGCATGAATGAAAGGTTTACTGGCCCCCCAGTTTCCTCAGGCAGGCCCGCGCGGCAGCGGAAGGCACCCTTGTCCAGAGGGGATTTTGTTAGTCCGCCCAAGACGTCTAAGGCTAAGAAGCGAAGGCGCAGTGCCCCAGCCCCAGTGGTACCGGTTTCGATCCCACCCGCGGTTTCGGTACCCCTTGTACCTGATTCGGTACCCCTTGTACCTGTCACGGCACCCGTTACATCGGCTCCTGCCATGCCGCCGGCGCTACCTCCTGTGGGGCCTACTTCCCCGCCCGTGCTACCGACCCCAGTGCCGGGTCTGCCGCCACCGGTCTCTCCGTTGCCTACCATGCCAGTGCCACTGGCCATGCCCCCCGGGGCGCCCGTACTCCCAGCAGATAGCCCGGACTCGGTCCCGCCTGAATTGGTATCTCAGATAGCGGCTTTATTGCCTTGGTTACAAAAGGGGGGTGTGTTACCAGCGTCGTCAGATCATGCAGCAGAAGCAGCACAGTTGGTAGAAAAGATTAAATCAGCAGCGGCGGCGGATAGAGCTGCGGTTCCCCCCTCTTCTTCACTTGCAGGTTCCAGCCCCACCCAACCGAAGGCAGATGGTGGTCAACCGCCCGCGGCGCGGGAAAATGGTAAGGAGGTGGCACTGCCTCTCTTGGGTGATGGGTCATTGCCCTCTAGGAGTGAGAATTTGGCACAACATGTGTCCCAGGCAACGAAGGAATTGATTTGGGCGGGAAAATATGTTTATATTTTTTCACTGCTACTGGATCACAGGGAGATGGAACAGGCAAAGACATTAAAGGAGTGGATGCAGCCAAGTGAGTGGCGGGCACAGTGTGCTAGATTTAGGGTAGAGGAATCTTTGCTCAATTGGGTTAGGGCGTTCGCAGTGTTCACGACCATCATGGCCGAACGGCCCCCTAATGTGCAGGCGCCATTGGCTTGCTACCAGAGCAGGATTGTGGGGTGGAGCGAGCAGTACCCGGGGGATGCCTGGAAGGAGTATGATGTCAATTTCAGGAAAGCTAAGGAATTTGACACATCATTGGCATGGGACAAGGTGGATTCTGTGTCATGGCATAGGCAGTTCTCAGGGAGCTCTGCCCCACTACAGTCACCACTGCGGTCAGGGGGTACTACACCAGACCTCAACACCCCTTTCGGGCGGCTCAGGGGAGTGAGGTCCCGGGCAGGGGTAGGGGGGGAGGGGGCTTTGAGAGGAAAGGGGTGTGTTGGGACTTTAATAAGCGCACCTGCACGAGGACCCCTGGCACTTGTAAATTCAGACATGCATGTTCGATCTGCGGTCATCCCTCCCACCCAGAGTCATCTTGCAGGTCCAAGCAGGGCAACCACAGTCAGAGGGGGAGGGGGAAGCCAGTGTAGTGCAGATATTCGGGATATCACAACCCCTATAGATGTTTTGGCAATGATCCCTTGGTTGAATAGGTACCCCAATCACACAGCGGCCACTCTACTGCAGGAAGGTTTTTCTCAAGGTTTTAGGATCCCGGCAGGGGGCTACACAGGTAGCGCACATTGCAGGAACCAACTGTCGGTGCAACATAACCCCGCAGTGGTGGCTGCTAAGATTAGCAAGGAACTGTCCCTGGGTAGGATAGCTGGCCCTTTCCAGAAGGTGCCTGTCCCCGATTTTGTGTGTTCTCCACTAGGGGTAGTGCCCAAAAAAGAGAAAGGGGAGTTCAGATTGATCCACAACCTGTCGGCTCCGAGAGGTGCGTCACTGAATGATGCGATTGATGAGGGGATTTGTAGCGTCAAGTATGCATCATTTGACCAGGCAGTTGATTTATTGCGGGCACTGGGGCCAGGGGCATTGATGGCAAAATCTGACATAGAATCTGCCTTCCGCCTCCTCCCAGTCCATCCTCTGGACCATCATCTTTTAGGTTTCACTTTCGATGGCAAGTTCTATATGGATAAATGTATGCCCATGGGCTGTTCTACCTCATGTGCTTACTTTGAGGCGTTTAGCTCATTTTTGGAATGGGTCATGAGGGAGGTGACGGGGCACCGGCAGGTGATGCATTATCTGGACGATTTCCTTTTCTTAGGTGCGGCGGGATCTCAGGAGTGTGCTTGGGCGTTGCAGGAATTTTGCGTGCTCATGCGGGCTTTTGGGGTCCCGCTAGCGCCGGGGAAGACGGTGGGCCCGTCCACCTGTTTGGAATTCCTCGGTATCGAATTTGATTCCGTGGAGGGATGCTTCAGGTTACCCAGGGCTAAGGTATCTAGCTTTAGAGCAGCCCTACGGCAATGCCTACGCAAAGACAAGGTTACATTGCAACAGCTACAGGAGGTGGTGGGGCAATTGAATTTTGCGCTTCGGGTTATCCCAATGGCACGCCCTTTTTCACGCTCTATTGCCCAAGCAATGAAAGGACTACGGGAGAAACACCACCACACGAGGTTGTCATCTGAGGTTCGCCAGGATATGCTCATTTGGATGGCATTTCTGGAGGATTTTAATGGCAGAGTAGTGTGGCCGGGTCCTCCCTCCACATCGGCGGAATTGGGCTTATGGACGGACGCTGCTGGGAGTACCGGCTTTGGCGCCATTCTGGGTACCAGGTGGGTCGCCCAGCGGTGGCCAGCGGAATGGAGGACACAGGGTCTGACTACCAATATTGGCTTTCTGGAGCTTTTTCCGATATGGGTAGCATTGATGGTCTGGCCGGAACACTTACGCAACCAATCCGTGGTGTTCTGGTCGGATAACATGACGGTTGTGGAATGCATAAACCAGCAGGGGGCACGCTGTCCATTCATACTCCGTCTACTGAAGGAGATTGTGTTGCAATGCTTAAAATGGAATGTGGTTTTCAGAGCCAAGCATGTCCCTGGCATCCTCAATAATGCAGCTGACTCCCTTTCTCGCTTTAAAATGCAGGTTTTCAGGGAACATCTTCCGGCGGCAGATCCCCAGCCGGCGCAATTCCCGGCAGTACTTTGGCAGATTGGTGCCCCAGATTACAGGACCTCGTGGTCGCTAGCTTAGCCCCCAGGACCAAGACAGCTTACGAAGGGGCGTTTTTGTCTTACCGGGCTTTCTTGGGGCGGGAATGGGAGGCTGGGTGGGCCCAGGAGGACAGCTTTGCAGCTTACCTAGAATCAATGCACAGGGAAGGGCGCTCAGTGGCGACTGCGAACAGACATAGGGCGGCAGTCTCCTTCTTTGCGCAGAGTAAGGGTATGCGAGATCCCACTAACACCTTTCTGGTGCGCAAGGCGTTGAGGGGTTGGCGCCGTTTACAGGGTTACCAGGGCGATAGGAGAAGGCCCATTGGATTGGTACGGCTGACGGCCTTATTGGGGGCGCTGCACAGTGTTTGTAGCTCCCAGTGGGAGGTTATCTTGTTCAAGGCGGCATTTTCCCTGGCCTTTTATGGGGCTTTGAGGGTTGGGGAGTTAGTTGCTGGGTCAAAAGCTGATAGAGTCGGGGGACTACGGTGGGCTGGGGTTGAGATCAAGGAAGACGTTATGAGAATAACAATTCAGAGATCAAAAACCGATCAGGACTCTCGGGGTCACACCATAGTGCTCCATCGGGCACGGGCCAACCCCTGCTGCCCGGTTTCTCACGTGGAGGCTTTCTGCAGGCAGCGGGAGTGCACGGCGGGGGACACACTGCTGTGTCACGCCGATGGTACACCATTGACTAGGTACCAGTTTAGGCGAGTCTTGGAGCTAACGGTCAGTCTGGCAGGGTTCGATCCAAGGGAATTCGGCACCCACTCATTTAGGATTGGGGCAGCAACTGAGGCAGTGGCGAGGGGTCTCTCAGTGGAGAGTGTGAAGACACTGGGGAGATGGTCGTCTGAACGTTACAAGAGTTATGTGCGAATTGACATGTTGTGACAAGATGGTGCTCACGCCCTGTATGTTTCTTGTTGTTTGCAGTTTCTCAAACCTGTCACGCAGGGGAGGAACGCGTCACCGGGCGACAACGACCGACATCGGCACAGCGCGGAGGACACAAGAAATTGGTGACTTGGATTGTGGGCCACTCTTATGTTAGGCGTGCGGAACATGTTTTTCTTTCAGGAGACCGTAGGACGAGGGCAGCGCAAAAGGGGTTGGATATATCATTTTTCGGGAGGGGGGGTTTATGCCTCAGCCAGTTTCGGAATTTTTTCCAGGGACTCTTAGCTCAGCAGCGGCCCCCCCCGTCAGTGGTGATACTTCACCTGGGGGAGAATGATTTGGCAAAATTGGGGAGGCGCGTGCTTATTGAGGAGATCATTTCCACTGCGGGGTGGGTGGCCAGGGCTTGCCCGGGTTCCACAGTAGTTTGGTCGCAACTTATTCCTCGGTGGCAGTGGCGAGGGGGGGTCTCGGTCAGGGCGTTGAATCACTCGGTACGGAGGGTCAACACACAGTTGGACAAATTATTTCGGACCCCCCAGTTGCAGACGATTCCACATGGGTGTATCTGGGGCGAGCAGTTTTACTTGAGGGACGGGGTGCACTTGACGGAGGCAGTGAACGTCTTGTGGTCTAATAATGTCTGGGCCTGGTTGGAGGGATTTTCAAAATAAGCGCGCTCCTGGTTTAGGTCTGGGTAGAGGGGGAGGCCAGATCGTCGGTTAACAATGCTGGCCCGTGGCGGTAAGGTCATGACCGATGAGCAACTATTTGAATGTCTGAGGGGGCGGGCATCGTCCTACGCAGGTGCCCGCCCAGGGGGAGGGGCCATTGAGCCCTCCTAGAAATTCAGGGGAAAGGTAACTGGTGCTTCAAATGGGCGCGGGTTGGGGAGTCACGTTTCCTTAGGCTGGTAGCCACCCCGCGCGCGCATACTCATGACGTCACCGGATGGCGCAGAGTAAGGGCCCTCCTTTAGTGGGTAAATGAAGTTCACGGCGTGGACCGGGTAATTACCGGGCCCGGCTGCGCATGCGCACACCTGTAGGGGAGGCGCAGCTAGTAGGACCTGACACCGGTTAGCGACCTTGCCATATGGCCCAGAAATGTTAGTATACAAAAATACAGAGGAGGATGTTAGACTCGGTTAGGAAACAATCTGTATTAGAGTCTTTGTTAAGGATAGACACTCACACCTGTTGACAATAATGTATCTAATGTCCTGCTGAATTTTTGTATAACCGTTTATCATGCAAATTTGAAATTTATTGTTTTTGTACTTAATAAATACGGCCGGGGGGTCTCGCGACCTCCCGCCTTCCAAAGATACCACGTCTGGGTGCTGTGTCCGGGGGTGGTGTGGTCATAGGGGGAGGGCGGTAGCCAGTCACTGACCATGTGCTTGTTTCCCTTATTCTTAAGATTCCAACCAAACAAGCAAAGATCCGGAGACAACTGCAGCCCCAGCCTCGTTAGATCAATAATCTATCTAGGACCTGAGACCAGTATTGCTGCATCATCCCACAATCCCAGACCATACGGCAGAAATCTGCCCGATGGGGCCTCATAGTGGACACATATCTGACGGCCTTGTGTACATTGTGGCTATTTGTACCTGAGACAGGTACACTCGATGGTCATCATTAAACTTGTGTGTTTAACGCGTTGGTTTCTATTAACTCTCTTTATATATATGTGAATATGTGACCATACATCATCTGATAATTGTGTCTATCAGTTCATGTCCCTTGCACCACTTCCCTATTGTTATCTAAATAAACGCCAGGGTCAGCACAGAGCAGAGCACAGACACTACCTTACCGCTCTAGCCGTGCTGCAAGGCACTATGCATCATCATGAAGGGCACCCATTCCTCCCTTGTCCTGGGGGCAGACTGCTCTTCTGAATGCCATCCATCATCTATCCCGACCCAAATCAGAGAGGTGAAGAGACCTGCAATCCTTTAAAGAAGTCTCTGTGACCCCCAGAGGAGGGATGTGAAAAAATACAATGGCTTGGAGAGAATAAACATTTTGGTGATCGACACTCGTCCCATGGGAGACAACGACAACTCAGTTTAAAAGGAGAGGGAAACATTCGCACACAAATTATATTTAATTATTAAATAATAATCTAATACTTTAAAAATTATTAAACTAAATATAAGAAAATATATATAACATTATAATCTGATTTTCAAGAATAAAAAACAATTAAAGTAAATCCTGCAAAAAGCTTTTAAGCAAATATAGTACATATTTACTAAAAATAAAAGTGTTAATGGTGTCATTTTTTAAACATTATTATTTAAGAAATCGTATTTATAAATTAAAAACATATATTTAATTAATTAGCAATGTGATACACATTTATTTCATGTTTTAATATTCTCCCACATTTTTATAATTCTAGGTGTATTTCAAATACTTGAATAAGTTTATTTTTAAATTTTTTATTAAATATTTAAAATATTTCTTAATGATAATAACCTTTAATATTTTCTCTATACTTTCCTTTAGGAATATTATCTAGGCGGCAGTGGAGCACTCTCCTTACGCATCAAAAAGGATTATTAGTAGCTTTAGACTAAAAAATAATTTTCTAAGAGTCTCAACCAGGGAGTGGACATGTACGTAAGTCTACATTTAGGTGAAACATTTACGCTCTGAAAAGATGTATAGCAAAAAAGTGTAAGTTATAACAAAAAAGTGTAGATTTCCACCTACGTGCAGTAGTTGAGATAAAGACAAAGATTTATCTTTGCGAATCCAATCCGTTCTGTTAACTGGAAATTGTTGGAAATGAATGTTGTTGAAGCCAAGTTATGTTTATTCATGTCTGAGATTCACATTGGCCAGTAGGTGGCAGACTCGTACTGTGCTTATGCAGAGGCTGCAGAAATGAAAACGTCTCTGCTCTGCTAGTTTAGGTGCTGTGGTCTGTGGTCTAGTCACTGTGGTCTGTGGTCTAGTGCTGTGGTCTAGTCACTGTGCATGGACAGCTCTCTTCTTTCGGCTGCTCTGCATGCTCTGTGGACTGCTGTAGACAGGCCCTTAGCCAGACATAGGGGTGGAGGTACCGGTTGGCTAGTATCAATGATTTTAGCTGGTATCACCTCCCCTGAAACCACCTATTATGAGTTAATCCATAAGGAATCAGGAATAAACATGCTGCCCTGGTTTATATGGGTCAAATTCCACACAGCACCCGCCTTTCCCTGCAGATTAATGCCCCCACTTACCACCTTCTTTAAGCAGGTGGTAAATGGAAGACCAGGGGACATAGCAGGGCGGTGGATGGTGGAAGAGGGCGGGTGAGAGTGACAGGGCAGGTTGTGAGCTGGCAGAGAAGTGCATTCACCCCCCCCACGGCCCCATGTTGTAGGAGGGTTTCAGATGGGTCTGATATGGGCCCCTTATATGGCGGCCGCTGCGCAGTGAGGAGAGCGACCCTTGACCTTCCTGGTAGGTCGCTCCCCCCCACTGCAGCTCCGCCGTCACCCCCGCTGTCTCTGCTGCCGCCGGTGATTTGAGGCCCTCCACCACCCGCAGGCTTCCACCTGCGCCTCATCCCTGGTGGCCAGTGGTGGCCTAAGGTTCGTTCTGCTGCGCCTGTTGCCGCGTTGCCTGTCTGCCCACTCCTTCCTCTGTGCCCCCCTGCCCCCCGCTCGCCGCTTGCTTCTGTGTCCCCTTCTTTCTCTGTACCACTGACTGTGCCCCTCTGATTGTGTGCTCTGTTATTGCATGCCCCTGATTTTTGTGCTCTGCTATTGCGTGCCCCTGATTTTGTGCTCTGTTATTGCGTGCCCCTGACTTTGTGCTCTGTATTTGCGTGCCCCTCTGATTTTGCTGCCTTTGTACACTTCTCAGCCCCCTCCTTGAGTCCGTGGTCCGTGCCGGTCTCCTTGCCGGTCTCTTCCCCACCGCTGCCTCCCCTGCGGCCCCGCCCCCTCCGCACCCATTCGCTCCCCCGTCCCTCGCCTCCCGCCTCCCCGTTGCCCCTCCCTCCCCACCTCCTCTTATATGGCGGCCGCTGTGCGGACGCGCCTAAGGCAAGCCCGTCTGCGCCCGTCCACACCTGGAGCGCGCCCAGTGCCAGAACCCTTGGCCCCCGCACTAGCCACAAGGACCGTCGCCTCTACTACGACGCCAACACCCTCATCGCTCTCAACCCAGGAAGGACCCACACCTGCTGCAAGGCCGCCCCGAGGGGCGCCCACGGCCCCTTCACCTGCCGGAACTGCAGCTTCTCCTGCCTCGAAAGCGCCAAGACGCCTGCCGCGACGGAACCCAACCAGCTTAGATGCAACCTGATCAACACCCGCTCCGCACACAAACACGCCGTCGAACTCTGGGACCTACTCGACACGACATCACCGGACGTCGCCTCCCTGACTGAGACCTGGATGAACAAAACCTCCTCGCCAGACATTGCCATAGCCATCCCAGACGGGTACAAGATCACTCACAGAGACCGCACCAACAGGGCCGGAGGAGGAATCGCCATCGTCCACAAAAACACCATCAGGGTCTCAACAAACACCAACGACACCCTCAGCACCGCCGAACACATGCACTTCCAGATCCACACGGACCCCAAGACCACCCTAAGAGGCACCCTCGTCTACAGACCGCCAGGACCCCGAGCACAATTCTGCGACTTCATCGCCGACCTCATCAGCACGCACACACTGACCTTCACCGACCACATCCTCCTCAGAGACCTGAACTATCACCTGGAGAACAACAACGACAACAACTCCCCCAGCCTGATCGACAATCTCGCCAACCTCGGACTGAAACAGCTCGTCACGACGCCGACCCACATCGCCGGCAACAGGCTAGATGCCATCTTCTCCTCAAGCCCCCACGTCACCTTCAGCCACGCCTCCGAACTCACCTGGACAGACCACCACTGCATCCACTTCTCCTTCCAGAAACCCCTCACACACCACCGCACACTACAGACCCCCCGCCGCTGCAGGGCAAAGTCTCCCAAGAACAACTACAGACAAGCCTCTCGCTCAATCCCCCGATGAACCCCACCAACCCCAATGAAGGTGCACTCACCCTCGAACGCTGGATGAATGACTGCACCAACACTGTCGCCCTGCTGAAAAACCCCACCAGCAGAGACACCAGCAGAAGAGTCAACTGGTTCACCCCGAAACTCCTCGACTCAAAACGCACCTGCTGGAAACTGGAAAACATATGGCACAGCGACAAGACGCCAGACAGCCGCACTGCCCACAAAGACGCCATCCGCAACCACCACCACCTCATCAGGACTCCAAAAGGACCTCCTTCACAGACCGCCTTCACAACAACACACACAACAGCAAGGAGCTCTTCACCATCGAGAAGGAACTCTCCAATTCCAGCTCCAACTCCAACGACATCCCACCATCGCAAGCCCTGTACGACTCCCTCGCCACCTTCTTTCACCGGAAGATCGCCGACATCCACGACAGCTTCAGACCCCGGATGACCCCTAGCGACCACACCGCACCGAACCCACCGCACCGCCCACGACACCCTGGCAACCTGGGCCAACGTGAGCATCGATGACACACTCAAGACTATGAGAACCATCCACTCCGGATCCCTGTCCGACCCTCTCCCGCACCACATCTTCAACAAAGCCAGCAATTCCATCGCACCCCACCTGCACAAAATCATCAACCTCTCCTTCGAGACCGCCACCTTCCCTGAGAACTGGAAGCACGCAGAGATCAACGCCCTACTGAAGAAACCCAAGGCGGATCCGAGCGACCTCAAGAACTTCCGACCCATCTCCCTGCTTCCGTTCCCAGCAAAGGTCATCTAGAAGATAGTAAACACCCAGCTCACCCGTCACCTCGAAGACAACAACAACCTGGACCCCTCCCAATCAGGATTCCGCAGCAACCACAGCACCGAGACCGCCCACATCGCCGCCACAGACGACAGACGACATCAGGATCCTGCTAGACAACGGCGAGACGGCGGCCCTCCTCCTCCTGGACCTCTCCGCCGCCTTTGACACCGTCTGCCACCGCACACTACGCACGTGCCTCCACGACGCAGGGATCCGAGACAAGGTCCTGGACTGGGCCCCCTCCTTTCTCTCTGGCAGAACTCAGAGAGCCCGCCTCCCCCCGTTCCGATCCGATGCCACCGAGATCATCTGCGGCGTCCCTCAAGGATCTTCCCTCAGCCCGACGCTGTTCAACGTCTACATGGCACTACTAGCACGCATAATCTCCTAGGCCGACGACACCCAGCTGATCCTCTCCTTCACCAAGGACCCCCCTCACCGCCAAATCCAACCTCCACCAGGGAATGAAGGCCGTCGCAGACTGGATGGAGGGCAGCCGCCTTAAACTGAACACCGACAAGACGGAAATCCTCATCCTCGGGTCCAACCCCTCCGCTTGGGACGATTCTTGGTGGCCCATGTCACTGGGGTCCCCCCGGCCCCCACCGACTATGCACTCAACCTGGGAGTCATCCTCGACTCGAAACTCTCCATGACCAAACAAGTCAACGCAGTCTCCTCCACCTGTTTCAACACCCTCCGCATGCTCCGCAAGATCTACAGATGGATCCCGACAAATACGAGGAAAACAGTCACCCAGGCCCTAGTCAGCAACAGACTCGACTACGGAAACGCCCTCTACGCCGGAGCCTCGTCCAAACTCATCAACAGACTACAGAGAATCCAGAACGCCTCTGCACGCCTGATTCTCAACGCCCCACACCGCGACCACATCACCCCCTAAATGAGGAACCTGCACTGGCTCCCCGTCGACAAAAGAATCTCCATCAAGCTCCTGATCCACGCCCACAAGGCACTCCACAAAACCGGCCCAGCCTATCTCAACAGTCGACTCTCCTCCTACGTACCCAACAGGAAACTCCGCTCCGCTGACCACGCCCTGGCCACAGTCCCACGCATCCGGAGAACTACTTCCGGAGGCAGATCCTTCTCCCACCGCGCCGCCAAGACCTGGAACACCCTCCCCCTCTACCTGCGACAAACCGAAGACCTGCTGACCTTCAGGAGACAACTCAAGACCTGGCTCTTCGACCAATAGCAGCAGCTCCCCCCCCCCCCCCTCAGCGCCTTGAAACCCTCACGGGTATGTAGTGCGCTTTACAAATTACATGATTGATTGATTGATTGATTGATGCTCTCTCACCAGGGAGATATGGGTTCAGGAGCACCGGGCCTGTCATGATTAGGCCCTGCGGTACCTCCCCTGGAGATACCACCTCCTCGGATTTGAAATTCGGGCCTTAGAGAGAAAATAGAATGAAGGTGTTAATATTGAATGGATCTGAACATCTGGAATCCCTGGCCTACTGGACGCCACTGCCCTGATGACCATTTATAAATATTTAACATGTAGGTTTGTTGTCTGCTTCCACTGAGCGCTACAGGACATTGTCAAATCTGGCTATATCCTATTTATGCACATTTCTTCGTTTGAGTGACCTGCAGATTTAGAATTATGGGAAGCGAAGACCACTGGATGTCCAAGTTCAACACTTCTGGACACTGTTAACTTGCTGCTGCCTTTCCTCCATCCTGCTGCTTGTCCAGCATCTTTTATCCTGATTCCAAACCAAGGTACCACCTCGAGGGTGTTCTGGGCCTAGTAATCAGTGGTACTTCAAGCAAATAGTACAGCACCCTGGGGTGCAGACGAGGGGCACCCCTGGAGCCTGTTCCTTGCTCCTGGCAGTATTATCCTGTCTCCACACACACAATATTTGCATACACCCATCAATGTCAAAGTCTCCCTGGGGCTCACAAATGTTACATTTACTGGTGTGTGCAGGAACAAGTATTAAAGAACAGAATGAAAGCATTGTAGTCTTCACAGCTCCCCAACAGCGGGGTTAAAGGTCAACAGAGCATAGTGTGACCCGTTAGTTATAAATATCTGAAAGAGCCCTCGAGGAGGGATTTATAGCAACCAAATGGATGAGTTCAAATATTCAGTCCAAGTATGGAAAGTCTGGTGATCACTCATGTCGAACCGCCCAAGGTGTAATAAACTGCGAGCAGATTTGCATGGAGGGGGCTGCGCCCAGCCCTGCAGGGGGTTAAAGGAACCTGCACTTGACCTGTCTGCACCAGAGACCAGAGCCCTGCTGCAGCTGCACCATGTCCTGGGCCCCCCTCCTCCTCGCGCTCAGCGCCCTCTGTGCAGGTCAGGGCAGAGAGCGCTCGCCTCTCAGTGCTCTTTCATAAAACATATAATAATAACAATTACCATTCTGCACTCATAAGAAAAGTATATCTGAGATGGTGTTTGGAATTCATGCTTTCCTCTCATTGCAGGCGCTGCTTCCCAGAATGCGCTGACCCAGCCGTCTTCGCTGTCAGTGACCCCCGGACAGACGGCCAGACTGCCCTGTGTGATGAGCAGCGGGTACAGCATCGGCGGCTACGCCATCCGCTGGTACCAACAGAGACCCGGGAGCCCCCCCAGGTACCTGCTGTATTACTCTTCTAGTTTAAGCAGAGCCTCCGAAACCCCAGACCGGTTCTCGGCCTCCAAGGACCCCTCCAGTAACACCTGCCACCTGCTCATCACCGGGGCCCTGGCGGAGGACGACGCGGATTATTACTGTAAAGCAGATATTGGCGGTAGCAGCTCTTACCTGTATCACAGTGACTGAGGGTGAAGAGGAACTGAGACAAGAACCCCCCTCGGTCTGTCTTCCTCTTGAGAGTCGGCGCCTCCGCCCTCTGCGGCTGTTTCACTGAACAGGGGTTTCTGGTCAGTTGTCGTGTCAGTCTCATAGATCACTCTACGGGTTGTTTTTTTGGCTGTTCGTGGGCCTTTTTTATGGTCGCTGGGCCGGTGTTTACAGGTGATTTCTCTGCTTTTACCACAATCATCGCCTGCAGCAGGCAGGGACGCGTGCGGTCTCCCATCCTTGCAAAACCCCCTACAGCTTGTCAAAAGTGCCCTGACTAGCAAACGCCATTATGGTGAGGATGGCAGTGGGGGTGGTGGTTATTAATATTATAATTATCTTTGTTGTTATATACATGTGTATTATTATCACTATCAGTATTGTTGTTATTATTACTATTATTATTATTATTATATATTTGATCAGCTTCGCTAATGGGGGGGGGGGGGAGGCTTTTCATGTGGTGCCCAAGTATATTTTCTGTCCCAGTCCGACCCCGGTGCTCTGGCTGGTGAAATATACACAACTACATCCAAAAGACACCTGAAGGAGCCCCTTCTCTGCAGGTCTTTGAAACTCAGAGTAGGGTTTACATATAACAAGGGAAGCCAACCCTTAACAGCCCATAAAAAGCAAGAGTAAACACAACATCTGGACACCTGTGCAAATAAAAGGTCACCTTCGTACAAACCAGCCAAATGTGTAAGAATTATCAACATGCCATGCTACGAGGGAGGGGAGGATCTGAAGGGGTCATGACCCTTGAAAGGGGGAGGGCGGGGCTTTTGAGATCAGCCTCTGCTGGAGCAGCAACATCTAATTCAATCAATGAAAATGTCCCCCACCCCCTGGTTTGGTGGTAAAAATATCAACAATGATTGAGGCACTTCACCTGGGTCCTCACCGTGTGATGACGTCTTAGTGAAGCCCACAGGTATTGGTTGACACCGAGCGGCACCGCGTGAAATGGCTGCTGTGCCCCAAGGAGAGACGCTCAGCTCATAAAGCGCCTCTGGAGACCAGGCGCGTCCAGGTCATTCATTCATTCAACCTCAAGTCTGCAAAGAAAATGAAAGCAATTTTTATTTTACCCAGTACAACCAGGGAGTTAATAGATGCAGAAAAAGCATTTCATGAATGTAAAACAAAAGCTAACACATAGAACTGATATGTTGGTCATAAGTATGTATGTTTCGTCTGAGCAGAGCTAACTTTATTAGAACAGAACGGTGTTAAAACTAATTATCATCACCAAGAGAGTGGACTTTGACACCTTAAATGCACACACCTTTACTCTTCCTCCTCAATGAATCTGTGTTGCTGTCCCTGCATTTGTCATCAGGCAGCTTCTAGTTTATGATCCACACAAACAGAAGAGACAAGAGATTACGCCTTCCCTCGCTCCCTGGAGCAACCTATACAATTCACTACACGAGATGGACTAAAAACAAGCATTTGCAATGCAATAGGTCTCGCATTCACGCGAGTTTGAGCTATTGGCATTGTAAATGACAATGCCTTTTATTTATGTTTTGGGCTTTAAAACATAAATAAAAGACATTGTCATTTACAATACTATTAGCTTAAACTCTCGCAAATGTCGAGACCTATTGCCTTGCAATAACGGGCCTTCTCGTCCGCTTGTTAGATTGTAAATATTAGAGGAAGAAACCGGCCTGCGACGTCTTCAAAGTAGTGATAAATAGTGCAGTGAAGAAGATGTGTAAGTGTTGTAAAGTACAGAGACACACAGTGTGGAGAGAGAGTTACATATGAGTCAAGCTATAAACACAAACAAAGCACTCCATCACCTTTCGCTCATTGATTACACTGTCACGGCTCAGGAGGAAGAGCGGGAGGAAGGAGCATTTCCTGCCCTCTCCGTGATTTGACTGTGCAGTGTGGCATTGCGTAATGTCATTGCTATCTTTGGCCTAATAAAAAACACCCTAGCTGTAGTAGGGCCCTGGCTTCACCTCCAGGTGCAGGGTGGGCTGTGCTTTATGGCAGGAGTGGAGGGAGGGAGGGATGGATGGTCTCGGCTGCAGCTCCGGCCTCATACAGTGCCCCTGCTATTACTAGTGAGCGAGAGGCGCCGGGGTGGTATTATTGGTATTGAGGGTGGTGGTGGTTTTGGTTTTGGTGGTGGTGGTGGTAGTATTGGTGGTATTGGTGGTGCTGGTATTGGTGGTGGTAATGGTATTGGTGGTGGTGGTAGTGGTACTGGTATTAGAAAGTGGTAGTATTGGTATTAGTGGTGGTGGCATTGGTGGTGGTATTGGCGGCGGTATTGGTGGTATTGTTGGTGGTGGTTGTATTGGTGGTACTGCTGGTATTGGTTGTGGGATATTGGTGGTAGGGGTATTGGTGCTGGTGGTATGGGTGGTGCAGTATTGGTGGTGGTATTGGTGGTGGTGGTGGTATTGGTGTTGGTGGTAGTCTTGTTGGTGGTGGTTGTATTGGTGGTGGTGGTATTGGTGATGCAGTGTTGGTTGTGGAGGAATTGGTGGTGGTGGTGGTATTGGTGGAGGTGGTATTGGTGGTTGTGACACTGGTGATGGTATTGGTAGTGGTGGTTTTGGTGGTATTGGTGGTATTGGTGGTGGTGGTATTGGTGGTGGTGGTATTGGTGATATGGGTGGTGGCAGCATTGGTGGTATTAGTGGTGGTGGAATTGGTGGTGGTGGAATTGGTGGCGGTACTGGTAGTGGTATTGGTGGTGGTGGTACTGGTATTGGTGGTGGTGGTGGTATTGGTGGTGGTGACAGTGGTGGTGGTATCATTGGTATTGGTGGTGGTGGTTGTATTGGTGGTGGTGCTGGTATTGGTGGTGCGGTATTGGGTGTATTGCTGGTGCTGATGGTGGTGGTTGTATTGGTCGTGGTGCTATTGGTGGTATTGTTGGTGCGGTATTGGTGGGGGTATTGATATTGGTGGGGGTATTGATTTTGGTGGTGGTATTGGGGGTGGTATTGGTGGTGGTGGTATTGGTGGTGGTATTGGTGGTGGTATTGGTGGTAGTGGTATTGGTGATGGTGGTATTGGTGGTTGTGGTCTTGGCGGTTGTGGTACTGGTGGTATTGGTGGTGGTATTGGTGGTGTGTTGGTGGTATTGGTGGTGATGGCATTGGTGGTGGTGGTATTAGTAGTGATGGGATTGGTGGTGGTATTGGTGGTGGTGGTGGTATTGGTGGTGGTGATATTGATGGTGTTGGTATTGGTGGTTGTGGTATTGGTGGTGGTGGTATTCGTGACAGTGGTATTGGTGGTTGTTTTAGTGGTGGTGGCGGAATTGGTATTGGTGGTGGTTGTATTGGTATTGGGGTTGTGGTATTGGTTGTATTGGTGGTGGTGGTATTGGCGATGGTGGTGATATTGGCGGTGGTGGTGCTGTTGTTGATAATAAAACAGGCTTTTGAAAACAAGTGGTGGTGGAATTGGTGGTGGTGGTATTGGTGGCGGTATTGGTAGTGGTATTGGTGGTGGTGGTACTGTTATTGGTGGTGGTAGTATTGGTGGTGGTGGCAGTGGTGGTGGTATCATTGGTATTGGTGGTGGTGGTTGTATTGGTGGTGGTGCTGGTATTGGTGGTGCGGAATTGGGTGTAGTGGTGGTATTGGTGGTGTTGGTGGTATTGGTGGTGGTGATATTGGTGGTGTTGGTATTGGTGGTGGTTGTGGCATTGGTGGTGGTGGTGTTGGAATTGGTGGTGGGATCGGTGGTTGTGGTAATGGTGGTGGTGGTGGTATTGGTGGTGGTATTGGTGGTGGTGATATTGGTGGTGTTGGTATTGGTGGTGGTTGTGGCATTGGTGGTGGTGGTGTTGGAATTGGTGGTGGGATCGGTGGTTGTGGTAATGGTGGTGGTGGTGGTATTGGAGGTGGTATTCGTGACAGTGGTATTGGTGGTGGTGGTGGAATTGGTATTGGTGGTGGTTGTATTGGTATTGGGATGGTGGTATTGGTTGTATTGGTGGTGGTGGTATTGGTGATGGTCGTATTCTTATTGTCGGTGGTATTGGTATTGGTAGTGGTGGTATTGGTGGTATTGGTGGTGGTGGTGCTGTTGTTGTTAATAAAATAGGCTTTTGAAAACAACCTGTCAGGTGGATTTAGTACACTGATGTGCTGTTATCAGCTTCAGCCCATTAGCACAGGATTACGTGCTACCTGAAATTCACATGACTTAATTTGCTAATCATTTCTAAATCTGTTTTACTTGGGGGGTGGGGGTAAACAGACACAAGATAATGCCTGGTTGAAGCGATTGAAAGCATGCACCCGTGTTACGGGGTCGACCGTGCTGCTTAAGAAAATACAAGTGGTTTCAGCTGAAGCAGTTCATAACCGGACTGCAGTAACAGAAGCTCAATAAAGAAAATAGTGCTTACAGACTAAATATGGGGACATTTGGGGCACACAAGGAATATAAGTGAGCTGCCAAAGACAGAACACACTAAAACATTTTGCTGATGTAATGGAAGTTTCTGCTGGAGGTTAAGGTACATGCAGCACACTCTTTTTTTTTAATCAAACGTAATTGACAAGAATGATAACTTTCTCCCAAAAAAGTAGGAACTGCCCATCGAATGTTGAGACAGGTGGTAACAATCCGAGCAAAGTGCCCTGTGAGAAAAAGCATCACTAGTTCTTAGTTTAAGCATACTACGACACGACAACCCAACACGTTCCTATCGTATCTTATAGAGCGGATTTTATTTATTTATGTATGTTCCAATAAAAACTATTACACCCATTTATTTATTAAATAAGAACGATTACATCTCTGTAATAGAATTTACATTGACGATCCTTCTGTAAAACAGATTTCAGCACCACAATGAAACTGATCAACAGCAAAAGTGTTGTCAACTTCTGAGGACCCCCAAGGTGATATAAATCACTTCTGGCAGAAAATGAAAATGTCTGTCTTCTGAGGGTGTGGGTGGGGTGAAAGTGTGTGGTGTGGGTTGGGGCGGGGGTGTCATAGGTTTTCGAGCAGTAGCAGACCCCCCTCCCCAAGCGCCTTGAGACCCTCCGGGTGAGTAGCGCGCTATACAAATTTCGTGATTGATTGATTGATAGGTGAATTTTAATTTTGACATACGAAGGGCATTACAAATAAAATCCTGAAATGCGAACGGGGAAAGAAGTCTACTTGCAATGGAAGCAGGGGCTCCTTTGCTCAGAGAAGGGCTGTGCCGTGTGAAGGGGGCACCCACCGGCACCCAGAACAGCTCTCATTTCAGAGAGGTTTTTGTTTCCACACCTCTGATTCCTACCTAAAGCTCTGTGTCAAGCTTTGCTCTGCCATTTGGGAAGCTGTGCCCAAAGACAATGCTCTATCCTCTCCGCACAACCTTCCTACTCTTGAAAGGATGTAGCGCCCCACAAATGACACCGTGTTCCAGTTTCTCCAGCACTCTGAGGAGCAGAGAGAAGGAACACCTCGCTCAGAGCCTCCTGCCTTCACTTTCCTTTCCATTCTGTGCTAAAGACTTTAAACAAATAAATATTTGCAATGCCAAATGCGAGACCTACGGCATTGAAACAAACGGCCGCCATTGTCCATTCTTTGAAAGTGAAAGCGGGCATGGTGCGCTGAATGTAAGCGAAGCACGTCATCATGCCTAATGTAGGAGAAGCTCAATAAAGAAAAACAAGTACAAGTACCGTGTAACAACCAAGTAAAGGGGTCAGTAGCCATGGGAGGGTACAAATGACGACATGGCCATACTAAGGAGGGACTAACAAGCCTATTAAGGAATCAAACGCAAGCATTTACGAAGGACCAATACACAAGCCAATGAAAAATATGGGTGGCGCTTCTCGGTACTCTACCTACAACAGATCGTAAGAGTAGTGCTTGCGTGCTGGCTGAGGCTCAACCTAAAAAGGGGGGAATGAAAGACTAGTCCCAAATCTTCAGACCATGTCAAACCAAGTGGGTAAGAAGGAAGAAAGAAAAGAAAAATCTTCCTGGGGAACCCAAATGCTTTTAAAAACTGCCCTCACCCACTAAAGAACGGCATGCTTCATAATAGGGCAGCTAATGCACCCTGGCACAAACCAACGTTCAGGGTGAAGCACCTATATTAATGAAAGGTATATGGGAGGGACATCTCCATTACCCTATCTGCTGTACCGACATGTTTCAGCCTTTATCTTGCACCCAACAGGGTTGATGGCCTTCCTCAGGATATAGATCCCTTATATTATTTTTTGAAGCTCCCTCCTAGTTATATTTTCTTTCGAAGTTTTTATATATCGCAAACTTGATCCGAAATCAGGTATCAGAGCACTTTACATGAGCACCAGTTGCGTTACATGAGGATGCATTCATTTTTGTTAGGCACGGGGAGATTAGGTGATTTGCCCAGAATCACAGGATGTTGAGCGTTGTTGCTGAGAATCCAACCTGGTTCCTCAGATTTGAAGTTGACCGCCCTAACCGTTAGGCTACATCCTCCCACCCAGTTAGTCACTATGTGGTAAAGAAAGGTTAATGGCAATACTTGCACTCAGTAGACACTCTTCGAGGGCGAACTCAAGTTACATCAATAGTAGTCCAAACCGGGGGAACAGAGTGGGAACATCGCCCTGTAGTCACACTTTTGTCAAGTTGCGGCATTGCCGTCTTGGCCACTCCTCTTCCTCAATGAATCCGTATCGGTGTCCCTGCTTTTGTCAGCAGGCAGTTTCTATTTTATATCCAGCTCCCATTATGTGGCACCTTATTACAGAGCCCCCGGTTCAGGATCTATAAATCCCCCCTCTCATGGCCCTCCCTATCATCCACGCCTCCGTCGGGATTAAACATTGTCTATTGATCAAGGCATTGATGGGTCACCCTTCCATATGTAGTTACACAATTTAGGTGTGTGCAAAAGTTGTGTAATTGAATTTTGTGTAAGTTCATAAAATTTGGGGAAAATATTGCAAAGTGATGCATAGTTATTTGAGATGCAAGTCCTTCATTTTGTTCTTTATTTTAGCATGAAATGAGTCCTCATGTCAATTTATGACGTGGACACAATTCACAGTACAAAAGAAAAGCACAAAAAGTGCAATTGCCACAAACATCAGCAACTAGTGATCTGATTGTTGGTGCTAGTCATGCACTGTAATTTTGCTGTGACTGGCAGTGTAACTATGCAAACGTGGCATAGTGATTTGATTTAGAATATTTTGGCCTAACAAGCATAACACATAACTCCTGAGATTATGCAAATTATATGTGGCTAAAATACATGCGTTTTGCTGCTACCCAGGGATGGTTAAACATGTAAAAATTCACCTGCTCCAATTTGACGAGGTTTAGTTTTCAAAACTTGGTAAACTTGACCGACACCAATGTGCGGTGCTTAATTTGTGCTTAATTTGGGCCAGTGGTTGCAGGTGGGGCACATTTTTGGGGGCCTGCACTTTGATTTCCTTATCAGACTTTGACCTAGAGCAAGACTGGGATAAGCACAGATCAGGGAAAGGAGTAAAGAAAAGATGCTAAATCTGTGACAAAGAGAGAAAGCAGGATGAAAAAGAACCTGGAAGAGTGAGACAAAGGAGCAGGGAGTGTGTGGTGGTGCATCAAAGAGGCAAGAGTTGGAATCAAGACTACGCACCCTTCCTTTTAGGCATTTTAACATTCAGAAGTGACAGACACAAGCTTATGAGCAAAACGTTGGGCTCTGGCATCTATTCTTGTAACAAATTAGGCACTGCCACAGTGTGCATGGCAGCAGCAGGCTTTAGTTTGGTATGAGTCAGCCAACATTTTGGGCCTTGTCTCTCACTGGAATCTTCACACTGAAAAAAGAAAATGTGTGGACGTTTCAGAAGCCCAGGTTATGACCCGTTGCTGAGATTCAAGCATCTGCAGTCAAGATGAAGCAAACAGTGGATGTTTGGGCTACTTACAACAGGTGACTTTATCATTTTATCTCTTAGCTTCTTTGTGCTCAGTCCTGTCCTCTTTTCACTTTCCTCTCAGAACCTGTGAATTCCCCTTCACCCTTCTACTCTATCCCTGCTTTTCGCTGGTGAGCCAGGATGGTTGTGAATGACATGACAAGAAGAAGATGCCACACAATCCATGCATGTATGTTCAACTGGGCTTGTGCATCTGCATTCCCTCTGTTAATCGCTTGCATCCATTCTAGGCCTGGCCAAAATTACTCAAAATGACCCCAAAAAATCAAAGTTGGTTTGGTATTTTGCACTATTGTTACTTCAGAGTGAAATAAATTCCGGCATCCATTTTGATCACAGGGGTTATTTTTTCACAAAAAAAAGGCAAAATTGCATTTGATGTGAACAGCCGCTCGTATTCTGTTCGTTCGCATTGATCCGGTGCTGCTGCGGATTTGTACCCAACTAAAATCTCATTTACACAACGTGGTTTAATGGCATAATATCCGAAATTTCGTTTATCAAGTGTAATGCAAAATGTTTGAAAATATATGAGATAGGAGACAGGACACAGGGGAGGACCCCTCTATGCTGCCTGTACCCAATGCATAACCCCAGAATCAATGCTCATGGCATCATTCCATTACCTCCTTCTCTCTGGGAGTTGTTACTGTGCTTAGAAGGTATTATTTACTTTTCTCCTCCTTGCACTGACACTGCTGGTCCAGTTTGCTATGGTGGGTAGAGGTGACGCGGGCACTCAGTCTTCTGTGTGCAGGTCCCATCTCTAAGCCATAGCAGCTCAGGACATGCCTATCATTGCTCTGAAGCAGTGCCTGGGCCTGATTGTTCTGAGTTGTGTACTGGCCTATTTGGATACATGCAGGGGTGTGTCTATGCTTCATGGCAGTAAGCTTGGGCTAATGGATGCCATTACAAAGTCACAATAAGTCTGTCATTTTGATCTCTTCCTTTGCTGGCATTGACTCTCATCCTCGTTTCCCAAAGCATTCTGGAACATCTTCAGAGGTGATCACCTCCTCCATCTTTGGGGAGGGGATGCTCTTTTTCTTCTCAGATCCAATGGTTCTTACTACGGATGCCTGTAGCTTGTGTTGGGGAGCAGAGCTTTGCAGACACTCAAAGGATCAGCAGCAGTAGCACACACAGAAGACAGTGATAAAGGCCAGCCTGACTCCTCAGTTGAGGATGGGGCACACTCTGAGGCTTTTACCCTAACTCCCCCAATTATTACAAGATTCTAGGACCCCCATAGCAATTGGATCAAATTCTCTATCCAACCCCTGGCCCAGAACGCTGTTATATGCCTTTCGACCAATCCATCTCATTCCCAGAGTATTACCAAAGATTGAAAGGGAGTGGCTGTGATCCTAGTTCTCCTTTGTTGGCTAAGAAGACAGTGGTTTACTCTTCCCTGTCTCTTGGCAGCAACCACCTTTGGGATCCTGGCACGGGTACCGCTCCCTCCTCTTTACCCACTTCTTCCATTACCCAGCTACCTTCAGCTGAGCCCTTCAGTGCAGAGGTTGGCACAAGAGGGCTTTTAACCCCTTGGCATTCTTCCTGTTTCCCTTTCAATGCAAAGTTCCAGAGGAGACACCACAAAAAAATCCTATAGCTGTTTGTTGGCACCTTTTAGCACATTGTGTCTGAGTAATAAGTTGTTACTGGTCTATTGCTTCCCTGAAAGTAATGTACAGTTTTTACAGGAGCTTTTTTGAAAAAGCTTTGCTTGCCTTTACCATAAGAATTCAGTGGGTGGTTGTTGGAGCCCTCCGGTCTCCATGGTGTGATAAGTCTGATACTAAATCCCATATATTTAGAATATTTAAAGGGCTTGATTTCTTAAGCCCAAGGGTTACTCTTCATGGCCCTTCCCTTGGTTTTGAGAGTGCTGCAAGCCACTAAAGAGCAGAAGTTGACTCTCTGGAAGCCAATAACACAGCAAGGAGAGCAGGAGAATGGGGTTCCTTCCTCGCTAATCACTGATATTTAATCATCTTTGAGAACAGGGTTTTTCGGTGGTTAGGCCCGAGTTTTGTACCTAAGATTAATTGAAACTTTCACAGAAATTGAGATTCAAGTTTTGTGTTATGATCCTTTTCAAAGACTTAGGGCCTAATTACGACATTGGCAGAGTGCGAGCGCGCCGCCATGCCACCGCCCCGCTCCCACATCTGAACCGCCAGCAAATTCCTGCCCCAGGCTGCTGCGCCACCACCGAGGGATCGAGGATCCCCGGTGGTTGCGGTAGTCCCATGGTGGTATGACGCCATCACTGTGCCACCATGAGTTTGGCCGTAAACTCATAATCAGGCCCTTAGACACTAAGCTGCATCTATTTGTTGTGGGAAGAGCATTGTAGAGTTATTTGCACAGGTCTTCAAAATAGAGGCATTTTGACCTGATTTACTAATTTTTCACACTACACAGGACAGCTTTCAAATTGCTGCACTCTGTTGCACAAGAGAAAAGCATTTTACACTGCCATATCTACAAAGATTGTCCTGTTACTGTTTTCATTCCATGAGGTAACACGCAAACAGGCTCCCGTGTGGGTCACCACATCACATCACGGAGCAGCGGAGAGTGTGCCCTTTGGAGCATAGGCTTTTACTAGAGGAATACCCTTCCGGGATAAATTCCTCTGTGTACACAAACTCAGAAGGATCCTACACATTGGATGTTTACTGTGCACTGCAGCATAAATGCAACGAGGGATTGTTTTAAAAGAAACAGCCCACATGTCCATTTGTTTTCTCCTTCATCAAGTAGGCATTATATTTTTTATAGAAACTCCAGTCTGGCTATTTTAGCAGATTTGGCTATGCATCAAATCCTAAGCGTGTTTGCAATGATCCACCCCTATAATTCCTGCTTGATGCAAAGTGATGCAAAGAGGTGAAAAGCAGTTTTTGCCTTTTGTAAAGGTTTCCTTTCCAGCATGAAACACATTTTGCACTGGGTCGTGAATGGAATGCACCACTCTGCATTCTTTTGCATCATTTTGTGCCACACCGGTGCAAAGTTTTACTAAATTTGGACTTTTGTAATTTTGATAATGCAAAAAGGTGGTGTACATCTTTCAGACCAATCTTGAGCCACTGCTTAAACCTGTGATCTCCTTAGCGTACAAGACCTCAAATAAACATTTTCCATTATCAGTTCAAACTTGTTCTACCAGGGAATGGCTGCTCCCTGGACAGGATGATGTGGTGATGTGGTGATGTGTTGACGTTTGTAGAGCCACACATTTGGCTGCTTCTTTTACATTTACTCTCTGTAATGAAGTAGACTACTCAGGAAGGTTTGAAGTAAGTGAGAAGGTTTATTACAAGGAAAGATCCCATCCACATGAGCAGGTCTTGCAGGGATGAAAGCCAGGTTTCAACTACCCTGCTGGTGATTACATCATAACAGTACATGCAGATGATAACATTCTTAAGCACCTAGCAACAGGAGTAGCATCTTAAGATGCCACACATCTCCATCCTTTATAAAGAAAGAGAGTAAGTTATACCTAAAAATTGAAAATACATAAATTTGACATAAAATCTATTTAGCCGCAGTTGAGGCACGGAAACATTCTTTCATGAGAGCCATTGCTGCACTCATAAGTTTCTCCCAAAGGCTGGGTAAAAGGTCCCCAGTAGAACTGTTAAAAATCTATAGTGCTAAATGCCAGGCAATAGCCCTGTATGGGGCGGGAGTATGGGGGCACGCTGACACAACTGCCCTGCAGGTGGCAGAAAACACGTTTTTAAGGTTCCTTTTAGCGGCACCCAAACGTATTTCCACAGTAGCATGCCACACGGAACTGGGAATCCCGTATTTAGGGGATTTGGCAAAAATTCAACCACTCCTTCTTTGGCGACGAATATGGATCTCTGAAAAGAACATATTAACTAAACAAATCATGACAGATTGTATGTTATTAGATCACTCAGTGCAAATTAGTTGGCTCCTCTATGTGCGAAACTTCTTAACTGACTTAGGGTTAGAGTCTTACTATACATTACCTGGGACAATCTGTGAGATTTCAAGGAAAGATCTGAAAGCAAGGGCACTGAGCCATTTAGAAAATTTAAGGCTCACGAATGAAGCAACGAAAGCTTCTGCCCAACATGCAATTGCGGTCCAGACCACTCTGCTAATTCAGCCCTACCTGACACTTGACCTTAAAATTTTTGAGAGACTTCTTCTGACAAGATTCAGGTTAAATCTCTTCCACCGATTAGTCGCTTTTCCTGTAAGAAACAGTTGGGACCCAATTCTTTCGCCATGCCCCTGCGATGAAATATCAGAACAGACGACTATACACACTGTCCTGTTCTGTAAGTTCTATCATGGCCATCGCAAACTCTGGTTATTACCTCTGTTGAAATTCTGGGGCCTTAGGCGTTGTCGCCCGGCTATGTTACGACTCCAGTTTCTAGATTCTGAATGTATCTGCTATCATGTCGTTAATTTTTTAAAATGTATTTTTAAAAATAGAACAAATTTGTGAAAAGTCTTTTATTTGTGAATTGGATGACATTCTTTTTTTCTATGTACAGACAGTGACGACAAATTACAGTAACTCTGTAACATTCCGAGAATATGTTTTTAACTGATATGTTGCGTTTATGGTTTTTTTCTATTTTTTAAAGAAATAATATATATATATATATTTAACAAAGTCTCTTAAAAATTTAGGTGGAGAGGAAACTCTCGAGGACCTGCAAATGACATCTGGGCTAGGAGTTAAATCATGAGAACTAGAATCACAATGACCAGTCACAAAGTCTTTCCTAACCACCACCACCCTGTTTAAATTCCAAATGCGGTGATCAGCAGTCTTTATATCATTGTTAAATATTTTGATTACTTGAATGGGTTTCAAAAACCCTGAATTAGATTTTCTTTTGGATGGATTCTTTATGAGAACCCAATCCCCAATTTTCACTGTTGTCTTCCTTACAGACTTTCTTAAGTCATGAATTCTTTTTCTAGATTCTACTCTTTTAGACTCATTTTATTTCCAATTAGATTTTTCATTTTCAGTAAGTAATCCAGGCTGCATATTGTTCACCCAGGGAGGTGCAATTAAGGTGTTGGGGCATCTAGATCTAAACAATTCAAAAGGGGTCCTATTCGTCACAGAGTGAGGCGACAACCTGTAAGCTTCAACCTTTTTCCAAATTTGAGTACGCCAATCTAGACCATTCAACTGTGCCATGTTGATGGTTTCTTTTAGTACACGATTAAATCTCTCGACCATTCCATTTGTTTCTGGATGATACAAAGAAGATTTTTTGTGCTTGACACCGTGGGGCATATCAACAACAACCGGCGATAATTATCGCTAAGCGCACTTAGCGCTAGGATAATTATCGCCGGCTAGCGTGGATTTTTATCGCTGAGATAGCGTGCTATTAGCAACGCTTATCTCAAAGGCGATAAAAACCCTAGCGCTAACTGCCTAACGTGAGATTATCGCTGGAAACCCAGCGATAATCTCACGTTAGCTTGTTGTTAGGGACTCACAAACTTAGCCATGATATCAACCTTCCATAGGATATCATGGCTAAGTCAGTCCTGAAGCAGGCGTAAGGAAAGTAGCGATAACAGGGGTTATGGCTACTGTTCCTGCCGCTATGCTTCATAGCGTGGGGCTTTATGATAGGAGAAATGTCGCTTAGCGACATTTCTCCTGTCATGTCAGGTCAGGAATGCCCACTTTGCATCTCATTAGAGATGCAAAGCTGGGCGTTAGGAATCCCCACGCTAAAGCAAGGTTTCACGCGTTAGCGTGAGCTTGCTAATTAGGCGATAAAATTATCGCCACTTTTCGTCCGAAAACGGCCGCTAAAGCGGCGATAATTTATTATCGCCTCCTTGTAAATATGCCCCCATGTGCTGACAAGAATGATTGCATTTCTCTAGATACTAATTGTACGCCGTTGTCAGTAAGGATACTACCAGGTATCCCTTGTCGAGCAAAAAACATTTCCAAAAAATTGATTACGTGCCTGGTTTCAATCCCTCTAGAAATTCCTATCCCTGGCCATCTCGAGAAAAAGTCAATCAACACAAAAATGTACCATTCGGTTCCAGAAGACTGTATCGGGCCAAGAATGTCTAATCCCACCTCTTTCCAAGGAGCATCTGGTCTTTCTCTTATGATCATGGGTTGTGTTTTAGGTTTGGCTACCTTTTCACTGAGAGCACATTCTACACAATCTCTTATTTTCCGTTCAACCTGTAAATCCATGCCTGGCCACCAATAAGTCTCTCTTTAGTCTTAGAAATGCCCTGATGTGTCATATGTGCCAGCGATATAAGCTCTAGTCTAACTGAGCTGGGAGGAATAAGCCTCAAACCCCTGAAGAAAAGGCCATTGCGTTCAGATAACTGGTCTCTTACGTGCCAAAATTTCTCCAAGTTTACATCACTCTTGTGTTTTGCCTCCCAACCCTTGTTGACAGCTTCTGAGACTTTCACTAACTCCAGATCTTGTTGCAAGGCTTTCTCCCATCTATCCTTGTCAATTATAGATTCCTCAATGACGCAAACCATATCGTCATCCTGTTCCATCTCATCAGAATTAAGCTCACTCTTGACAACAAGTCTAGACAATGCATCAGCCACCTTGTTTTCCACCCCAGGCAAATATTTTACCTCAAAATTATAATCTTGCAGACCAACAACCCATTTTGTAATTCTGCTTGAAACTGCGTCAATACCCTTATTCTTAAAAATCTCGCACAAAGGTATATGGTCAGACCTGACTTCAAACACGCCAACCCATAAGAAGTTCTTTAACTTCTTTATTGACCAATAAACGGCAAGTGATCCTCTCTCTATCACGGAATAGCGTAACTCAGCGCCCCTCAAGCTCCTTGACAAAAAAAGAATGACCTGTTCCTGAGAATGATCCTTATGTAATAGAACAGCTCCCAACCCCTTTAAACTTGCGTCAGTGACTAAAATAGATTTTTTCTCAGGGTCAAAACTGCATAGTCTGGGAGCTGTTTTCAACTTCTCTTTGATGGCATAAAATTCTTGTTCACAGCTACTATCCCAAATGAATTCACAACCTTTGCGGAGCAAAGCTCTCATATGAACACATAATGAGGCAAACCCACTTATAATTTGCTATAAAATTCGGCCATACCCAGGAAGCTCATCAGTTCTTCCTTATTCGTCGGGGAGGCTAGATTCTGTATGGCAGTAATTAAACTTTCCTTTGGTAAACCCCCCCCCTTCAGAGATAGTGTGTCCTAAGTATTCAATGGAGTTTCTCCTGAATTTACATTTTTCAATCTTTACTGTCAGATTGAACTCTTGCAACCTGTTCAACACCATGAAAAGTCTGTCACAATGAAAGAGGTGTGGTGCCGCGGCCAGGGTGACTGGCTCCGGAATCTGGGGATCACGGTTCGATCCCCGGCGCTGGCGACAGATTAGCCCAGCACCATGTGACTCTGGGCAATAGCTTGCTTAATCTTCCCGACGGCCCCCAGTGCCTAGAGACCCTTACGGGTGATTGTTCGCGCTTTACAAATGTGGATTATTATTATCATCATGTTCCTTAGTATCACTTCCAAAGATTAATATATCATCTTGATAAACCCTAACACCTGAAAGACCTTTTAAAACCCTTTCCAGCGCTCTTTGAAAAACTGAGGCTGCTGATACAAGACCAAAAGGGAGTCTTGCAAAACGAAACGTGCCAAAGGGAGTGACAAATGCCGTTAAGTCTTTAGAGACATCATCCAATCTAATTTGGTGGTAAGCTGACCTGAGATCAATGGTACTGAAGACCTTTGCACCTTTTAACAACATCAACATATCATTTATCTTAGGCAGCGGATAACGGTCTACAACAACACTTTTGTTTAATTCGCGAAGGTCCACACACAAATGAAGAGACCCATCCCCCTTCTTGGCGGCGACTACCAGAGCAACCCATTGAGTAGCTTCTACATCCTCAATTACTCCTTCAGATTTGAGACGTTCCAATTCTATTTTGACCATTTCCCTAACTGTAACAGGGACATTCCTAACTTTGCAGCATACAGGTTTTGCATTATCAATCATACGAATGTGATGGAGGTACCCTTTGAGGCAACCTAACTTATCTGAGAAAACATTCGGAAACTTAATTCTTAAGAGGTCAGAAAATTCTTTGTCTGTGGTGTCATGACTAACAGAAATTGAATTTAAATCAGATTTTTTTTTTTATATAATAGGGGCGAAGAGTTTGGATCCAACATAACACCTAGATCCCTCTGGTGGAACCGGCTCAATATGCTATCCCCTTTTTGCGATATGTATATTTTTGCGCTTGTTAATCTGTTTTTATAGTCAATCAAACCCCAGAAGTAACCAAACAACTTAATGGGTTCCCCTCCGTATGCAAAGGGTTTTATGTCAGGGCGAAAAACTTTTACTTTTCCAACAATTTCTTTGGTGAAGAAGTCTTTTGAGATGATGCTGATCTTTGCACCTGAGTCAAACAGAACCTTATTAGGTTTCCTTTCCACTAGGATTTCATCAATTGGGCAACTTTTCCCTTCACCATTTTGTATGGCCTGTACTTGTATTTGACCACAGTCTACCTCATCTTGACATTCATAATTGTCATCGACATCATAATAAACTTCACTTATTTTCCCTCTATAGTTCTTCCCTTTACACATGACAGAGAAGTGACCTTTCTTTTTGCCTTTACTGCACATCGCCTTCCATCTTGGACACTGTCTGTCATTTGCAAAGTGTCCCTTTTTCCCACAACGGAAGCATTTCACATTGGAGAAGTCAAATCTCTTGGGTGTTTCCTTTGAAATTTCATTTTTTACAGTTTCCTTTTGATTTGTGGTCACTCTAGGAATAACCTTAACAGCTTGAATGGAGTTTTTCTCTTTGGTTTCACCATTTTTCTTTATAACATCAACACATTTTAGAGAGTGTTCTATCCCTTTGGCAATTACAATTACATCTTCCAAAGTTGGCTCATCCTTTTGCCACAACTCTTCTCTGACGCGTTCAATGCTGCAGCCCAGCATGAACTGATCTTTTATTCTTTCATCAAGAGTTGCCGCAAATTTACACGATGATGCCAACTTCCTAAGGGACGTAACATAATTCTCAATACTCTCATCCTCCAATTGAGTCCTCCTTTCAAAATGGTACCTCTCTAGAATGGTACTGACCTTGGGTAGGTAGTGTTTGTCCAGCTTAGCAATGCAAATTTCGTATTCATTAAGGTCACGATCATCAAGTTCAGGAAGATGATCAAAAACTTCCTGACCTTCTGATCCTAAACAATGCAAGAGTAAAGCAGTTTTTCTCTCTGCACTTAGAGAAGAACCGCACACTCTTGCATACCTCTGGAAGACTTTTTGCCATTTTTGCCATTTTATAGGGGGATCTCCTGGTGATGACAAAAAGAACGGAGGTGCAGTGACATTTTGCATTTTGTTGAAAGTAAATGAGTTAAAAAAAAAATATGAGAGATTTAGTTTAAACTCTACATTTTCCTAATCCATTCACTAATTGATTAAAATAATTATCAGTTGAAAAACTTGTAAAATAACATCAAGCACAACTTTCTAAGTTATATAAGTTTTACATTTAAAATGAGAAACAGCAAAGAAAGTTCTCAGTTGTGTACGTTGTGACACACTATAGTGTGTGTGTCACTGTTGTAGAGTTATCGTTTGAAGAAAGTGTGTGTGTCACTGTTATGACACACCATGGATTTACATTTGTCTTTTGAAGTGTGTGTATCACTGAAGAGATACACAAAATGTCCCTTCTGAATCCTTGATGGTTGATGCAGGATGCGCTGTGTCTTTTCCCAAAATGACTGTTTTTAAATGTGTGTAATCCTTGAAGAGAAAAGAAATTAATTGTTCAATGCGAGCCGAGTTCGTGTTCAGTAGCGCGTTTAAAGTGGGATGAATGGTCTGTTTTGACGCGTTGCTAAGCAACGTAGATAATGGCTGCCCTTTTGAGGAAGTACGTCACAGGCGTGATGGGTCGGCACGTCCAAATGCTGGCGTATTATTCCAGAAAGCGGCATATGTGGTGTTCTGAAGCTGAAGCAGGTTTCACGAGCAGAAGAATGCTGTTAATTTTCGATCGTATACACGATCGCGAGGTGAGTGCGCGCCAGCAAAATTAAATGATGCCTCTCCACTTGAGACGCAGCACTCAATCGTGAAGCCACGAAACTGCCCCGATCACAAGTACAAGTAGAGCAGTACCTCGCTGCTTAAATACCAAGGGAAAGAGTCACGACCCTCCAAATGAGGCTTCAAACAAAGCACATCCCACTGTAGTGTGAAGAGTGTGCAGGGCTAGATGAGTGCGAGCACAGCACAGAGTCCTGAATCAGACATAGTTTGCAAAGAGATGATAGTAGCAGGAACCTTCACTCGTGTGTGTTGCATGAAGGGCAAACAGAAGGCAAAACAGCCAAAGATATATTTGCATCCAAATTAGCAACCGACATCAGCAGTACATAAAGGTGTAGAGTCACTTGTTGGAGCACAACACAATCCAAGATGAAGCGAGAGAAAAAAATCTTGAACAGTACCTGTGATGTAGATAACTCAAAAGCAGTTCTTGTTTAAGTAGATTTGGTAATTGAAGTAGTGTTGAGATCTTTCCATTATTTTGAAGTTAATCCATTAGGGTGTATCCCATGTTCTGCCGCCAAATGTAATGAAGTAGACTACTCAGGAAGGTTTGAAGTAAGTGAGAAGGTTTATTCCAAGGAAAGATCCCATCCACATGAGCAGGTCTTGCAGGGATGAAAGCCAGGTTTCAACTGCCCTGCCGGGGATTACATCATAACAGTACATGCAGATGATAACATTCTTAAGCACCTAGCAACAGGAGTAGCATCTTAAGATGCCACAATGTAAAGATGAATGAAGTCTCGTAGACGGTTCAAGTAGTAAGTTATTTATTCTTCAGTTATAACTTAATAGGTTCCAATGTAGGTCTTAATATAAGCCCCACCAGGAGCAGCCTCCTGGCTGCTCAGCCCATCCCCTCCAACTGCCACCCTTCAAGTACCAACATCCTTAACATTCTACATGACATCACATAGCTAGACAGAGAACCAGGGCAAGGGAAATGCATAACATTAGAAGCAGATCACTACATATCTCCCCCTTTAAACATTAACAAAATAACATAGTGTACAATTATATAAACGTAGGGAGAGAAGATAAACATCCTAGAAATAAACGCCATATAACAACAGTACTGAAATGAGAAAAACTCTTCTTTTGTTGTAATAATAATAATAATATTGTAAAATGTAATAACAGTAAAGCAATCATAATAAAGCAAGAAATAGACTGTAAAATAGAAATAAATAAATGTAATCAAATAACAGGGAATATTGCATGCCCACTACTGCATGCACAGTAATATACCATTTACATCCCAGTTACCACCAATTAATGTAAAGGGGGAATCCTCCTCCCTATACATCCCAGTTACCTCCAATTAATGTAAAGGGGGAATCCACCTCCCTATACATCCCAGTTACCACCAATTAATGTAAAGGGGGAATCCACCTCCCTATACATCCCAGTTACCACCAATTAATGTAAAGGGGGAATCCACCTCCCTATACATCCCAGTTACCACCAATTAATGTAAAGGGGGAATCCTCCTCCCTATACATCCCAGTTACCTCCAATCGATGTAAAGGGGGAATCCACCTCCCTATACATCCCAGTTCTCATCGTTGTTACTTAACATTAACATTCAACATTACTGTGAACGTTACTTAACATTAACATTCAACATTACTGTGAACGTATGTCCCTAATGAGCAGTTCTGATTATATTAAGACACCCACAAACTTGCTAACATCAGTTCTTGATACCGGGTGCCTCCGTTCATCACCAACTCCTGTACTTTGGGACAAAGTTTTAGCTTCATCTTCAACAGATGGACTAAATGTTACATCCATAGGCACAATATCATTGGCTTTTATGAAATACCATCATGTCCACATGGACTAAATGTTAAATCCATAGGCACAATATCATTGGCTTTTATGAAATACCATCATGTCCACAAGATGTCACCCTCGTCAAGGATTTCACCAGTACTGACTTTAAATGCACCTACGAGTGCATACATCACGGAATAAAATTGCGGTTCTTATTTTGATGCTCCAGAATAAATATTATAAGAAAACAAATTCTTTGACTCAACTGGTGAAAGGTTTCACTTATGTGCGCGTTTGACAACAACTTAAATCAACACTTGTCAGCAGCGCGAATGTAAACTGGACAGTCTTGTCGATGATGTCAAACTCCTAAAATTCCATGACGTAACTTGCACATTCAATTCTTTGCGCTTTTTGTCAGTGAGTTGCCCACTTACCAACATCAGAAACAGGCCCAACGGAGTGTGAAGAAATAGATATCTTCCTCCCTTCACTCGCTTGTGATCTGTGTTCCCGTAACTAAGGGAACAAAAAAAAACAAGATGGCTGCCTGACGTCGCATCTTGACATTCAACCTTACGTGATGACATGTCGAAAGCACGACGAAGACACAGCCTCTTCGCTAGTACCCACGGAAGTTCTACGACGTCATCAGTGTGAGAATGACAGGACCATGAGAAGGATCTCTCCACACAGCAACGGTAAGAAGAATTTGACACGCTTCACCGAGGGAGTTCGACACATTTCACCTCACTCATCACATTATGGTGGCGCCGAGTTACTCCAGCTTGCCTCAGGTTTTAATTTAAACCGATAAATTACTTGTGAAACACTCTTGCTTTGAATTATCTTTGTATAAAATCATAACATGCACCTTTCCTTGTTTAACATCATATCATGCATTCTTCTTGCTTGTTGACTTGTAATGTCGAGACAATATTCTTTTGACAAGATCTGGGCACCAATTTAAACAGAATCCCATCCTCGTCGCCAATGTAAAGATGAATGAAGTCTCGTAGACGGTTCAAGTAGTAAGTTATTTATTCTTCAGTTATAACTTAATAGGTTCCAATGTAGGTCTTAATATAAGCCCCACCAGGAGCAGCCTTCTGGCTGCTCAGCCCATCCCCTCCAACTGCCACCCTTCAAGTACCAACATCCTTAACATTCTACATGACATCACATAGCTAGACAGAGAACCAGGGCAAGGGAAATGCATAACATTAGAAGCAGATCACTACATACACTCTCACTACAGATTAGATGTAGATCAGCAAGTGTATTACTATTTCGTTCATGGATCCTTTCAAAAGTTGTTGTCTCAATAGAACTTGCTATGCCCTGATTGTGATTTGACATAATTCTTGTTTTAGGAAGTGAGTGTTCATAATAAAGTTTGGTTTTTGAAGCAGCACTCCAATCGATCCTGGTGGTGTATCTTCAAAATGTGTGCAGATGGTGATGGGGGCTAACTTCTTGGTTATATCCTCATTAATATGGAGTGGGGCATGGAGTCAGATGAGGAGGCAGTGTTTGGCTCTCTTACCGGAAGTCTTCATTGCTTCAGTTCTTCCGTCCTTATCCCATTATTTTTGTCCCTATCTCTCTTCCTCCCTCCCTGGTTCTCTTTTCATCAGCAATCAGGTAGCCACAAGTCCCTCGGGGATCTCATTGGACTTGCGTACTTGAACACTTGGGAAGTCTGTGCATTGGGTATTTATCAGAAAAGAAAGCGGCACAAAGTACCCCTCAGATTTGCCTCACTGGCCATTTTACTAGCCAAACGCAACATTGCTATGCATTGGCGGTCTCCCACAGGGCCCCCGGTTGCTGCCTGGGAGGGGGCGGTTAAAAAATGGGCATTAGCGGAAGAGGAGACGCTACGGGAAGAAGAGTTAAAGGGGACGTGCAAACACGCCATATCCCTAGATTGGGCTATCCTGCTGAACTGCTGCACACAATCACTGACCCGTACTGACCTGGAAGGTGGCCCTAACACACCGCACGACACACAGCCGCAGACGCAGACAGCAATCACGGACACCAGTACCCCTCGCATAACACATACAGACAGCCAGTAGTTTCTCAGCACTATGCTATACGTCCCACTGAACGTTCGGACCTCGATGCCGGGCCGACCGCGATCCCATCTGTCCCCCCCGGCTGCCGGCCCCTAGAAGTACGTGGACCCACAGTCCACCAGGGCATATATCATCCCGCGCCCACCGACGACGCCGGTACCCAAAAACTCCATGGACTCCCATCCTCTCCCTCCCCAGTTCGAATCCAACCCAGTTCCGTTCAGAAATTTTACACAGGATCACGTCCGCACAGGCAAGGCATTGGACTAATAACTGCACGACGAACAATGCATTTATCCTGGATATGTGGATGAATACCCTGTCACATGTTGCAAAATGTCACAGTAAATACAAAATGTCAATAAAAACATGCTAAAAAAAATAAAATCAGCAATCAGGTAGAAGTGCCTGGATAAAGATTCTTTCCTCTCTGTGCACAGTGTTGGAGACCTTTTGCAACTATGGTTTTTACACTGTTTCTTATCTGGTAACATTAATACACTTCCAGTAAGCGTGTATTCTACCTGCCCAGAACATGTAAAAAACTGCACATGCTGGTGCCCTTTCTCCTATCTTCCTACCTGCTCGGGAGGCTGAGCTAGCCCCACGAGCACATAGAAAGTGAAAATGAAATGAGACTATCGGCTCGTTTCAGTTTCGGTTTCAATGAAAGGACGTCAGCGCGACATGCATGCTGATCGTCATTTCAGTGAAACAAACTAAACAGCCTCGGGAGCTGGGGAAGCTCTTCCCCAGCTCCCAAGGCTGTTTAGGGGAAAGGAAATCCCTCTTGTGCCCGCACCAGAGGGATTTCCTGTGCCATGTCTTTGGATGTGTGACGCACATGAGCACTTTTGCGTCGGACGGCTCCCGCGCATCCAACGCACACAAAGGGTTAAACTCTTTTGTATTGATTTTTAAAACAGAGTGAGGGCTGTGCATCAGCATTGCATTATTTTCTGGATATGCTACACTGTCAGTGAGATGGACAGTGAGGAGAACCCCAGGTCCCACGTCAAGCTACCAGGATCACACCCTTGCAGTTCATTAGAACAATATCTACAGAGCTATAACGGTTGCAAATCTACTTCAGACTTTCATTCGAGTTCAAGGTGGCAGTGCGCGAGGCAGGTACTGCAAATCATACATAGCCAGAAACACTTGACTAGATATTGATTCAGTTTCACGTCAGTTCTTGCTCAGAGCAGATGCATTTCATCATCAACAACCAACTAAAATGTTTATTTTTGCTTCATATCCAGCTGAGGTTCCATAGGCTGTGTCAAGGGTGCAGCTTTTTTGGAGAGAGTCTCTATTATAGACAGTACCACACATTTCTAGCATCTCTTTCTCAGCTGATAATGTTGTATAGTTCTCATTACTCAGTAAGATCTGCACGTTTGTGGACAAAATAATCTTTGGGCGAGGTGCCTAGACTGATTCCATGCACCTCCACAGTATATGTTGGCCTAGAGATCAGCTAGCTCACAGTGCCACCGCAAACCCCCGAAACCTACCAGGGAGCGAATGGTTTTGAGAAATGTTAGTGCATACTCCGCTGATCTTTGGGTCTCTCTGAATGGCCATCACCAAAGTGTGTTCTAGTGCCAAAATTAATTGCAGTGGCAATAAGGGGCATCCTTCACTGTCGGGTTGGTGTAGAGGCTCTATATTTCTAGTGATAAACTCCTGTCCCATATTCCTCGTTGTATAGAACAGGTAAGGTAATTTAATTGGTCTGATTCAAAAGCAGAAAAAGAAATCATTCATTGGACATCCTTGCTGATCCTGGTGTACCTGAAAGGTGTAAAGTGTTCTAATCTTGTTGGCAGAGGGCTTGCCTGGGACAAAGCCTAATAGCTCTGAATGTATGAAATGGGGTGTAAAGATTCATCACCTATTTGCAAGTACCTTTGCATAGATTTCATATTACAGTTCAATCACATTATTGTCCTGCATTTGGCACACTGCAAGCAGTCTCTGCCATCTTTGGGCATAAGGGAAACCTCACTCTATTAAATTAATCAGGAAGGGGTACTTTTTCCTCAATTCCTGCATACATTTTACACAGCAGCAGGGTTACTAATTCCTTGTTAACATTGTAGTTTTGTATGGGCAACCTGTACTCCCCAGGTATTTTATTAGAAGCCATACCATGATTGCCTGCTTTATTTCTTCCTCCGTTATGTACTTACCTAATGTTTACTTGTATTCATCATCTAGTCAGAGCAATGATGGACGACAAGATTTCCTCTATCATGGACCATGGGGTTTTGATGATGGGATCATAGTGTGTGTTGTAAAAAGATGTAAAATCCCTGCTAATTGCTGCTAATTTGTCTTCAGTGTTCATAAGCGCTGGTGCTGTTTTATTGGATTCCTGTTGTCTCTGTTGGGCAGTTATCAGATAACCAGTTATTTTCACCCCTTTTATAGTGATGTTGTTGTAACTTAGAGAGGATGGATTCTGCCTGTTAGTATATGACGTATTATGTTTATGTTTGGTTTGTGTCAGCACCTTCATGGCTTCTGGAGTGGGGTGTTTATTGTATACTGTTGTCTGTTGTAGCACCTCCCATTCCAGACTATTTCTCTCTGCCTGGCAGTTCTGTTTAACGAGTCCATGTCTCTCATCATTTCACAGAGTACATAGGATTTGCCCATTGCCAGTAGAGTCTCAGAAGAGTTCATAGAGCCCTCGTTAAGAGCAATGTTGGTCTTTGAGAAGGATCATAGTTTCTCTTTTTCATATGGTGTAGCATTACTCATTCACCATGCAGCAGCTACCACTATATCATAGTAAAGATAGGTGAGGGATTATAATTGAGAGTTATTTTGTGGGCTTAGGGTCTGGTGCTGCACTATCCTGTGATCAGGCAGGTGTGGTGGTCTATTGAACGTTAAGCGTACAATTCTCGAGTGTAAAAATCTTTCCATGATGAGTATGTGGTGTTGTCTATTATCAATTCTCATATGACCAGGGCAATAGAGTGTGAAGATTGGAACAACCTCTAATGAAGGAAAAAAAAGTATAACATAGATCACGTAGATAGCTTTCTACATTTCCAGGCTGGAGTGGCTGCACCGCGTTGTTGCGGGCAGCTGCGATCCAGGACGCTATGGCGGAAGGCCCCAGCCAGAGGTCGCCAGGTCAGTGAGACTGGGAAAGATATCCTGCGAGGAGGGGTAGTCCCGACATTGGGCCTGTCTTCCCGAGACGTTTTTGTTTGCTCGCACTGGGAAAGAGCAAGACCACTATCCGCAGCTGCGCCGCCGGATCACGGGCAGCTGCCTGAGGGACACACACACACTTTGAAAGTCCTTACTCTTGGAGGGGGCTTTGCGGGCAGAGCCCATGGAGGGTCCCTCATGTACAACGTTAACCGCGTTCCCCATTGTAGGTGGGCAGGTAGCCCAGGAGCCTACCAGGGGAGAGGCCTGTTTACTACCTGATGATTCAAGTGCCATCTCTTACTGTTATGCCCTTATGTGTACATGTGGGTGATGTTGCATTACCAAGGTTTTGCACCACGGGTACAGTGAGTAATGTGATGGTGGTATGCACAATGCACAGTAATGATAAGGTTATGGTGTATGCACTCTACAAGTGCTTTATAGTGCACTATCGATGATGGTTATATCTAACCCTTTTCCTAACGTGCACAATACAGGTGGTTACTATGGTGCACTAGGGATGATATGTTTGCATAGTGCTTTCTGCTCAGTATAATCCTGCCAGAAGTTAGTGGTTGCCCTTGATGTGATGATTATGGCCTGATTGGCCAAGTGATGTATTTAAATCCCTGTGCCTAGTGGCAAAGTGATATATGTGATTGTGGTCTAGTGTGATTTTATGAATAATACCAAGGATATTTTTATATCACCTTGAGTGGAGTTTCTTTTGGGTGTGCCTAGTGTGTCACTGCTGTGTGAGTGTATTGCGCAAATGCTTTAAACATTTCCCCTGGGATAAGCCTAACTACTCTGCCTAGCTACCAAGGGGGTGAGCAGAGGTTATCTTAAGTGTGTAACTCCCTTGCCCTGACTAGAGTGGTGGGTTCTGCCTGGCTTAGGTGCATACCCTAGACAACCAGAAACCCCATTTCTAACATATTTTGTCAGTAGAGAAGACAATAATTAATCTTTAAGGATTTAAATCGGGAAAATTCACTTACATAACTCCCTCCGCCCCACTTTATGCCCTCCCTTCTCCCTTCGATGGGTCTGCATAAACTTCCCAATTTGCAATCAAATTAGACACTTTCTTTGGGAATGCTTGATACAGATTTGTCTAATGACAACTATGTTATTAGGAAAACAGTAATCAGCATTTCAATGGAAACTCTGAAAGTAACCATAATTACACAGCGGGCATTGCCAGCTATCGCCAGGCACTACAGGTGTTGGCCACACATTTAGAGTTGGGTTTAGGGTCTGGCTAAAAGGCAGTGCCATGTGGCCAACCATA